>NC_140592.1:482028067-483228067 GCF_964204655.1 Triturus cristatus
CCTTTACAACAGAGAATAGTCTGTCCACCTGCCAGGGTCAACCGCTATGTCTGGCTTCTTCAATCTCGGAAGCTCTCAATGGCCTTGTAGCAAGCCCCACTAAGGATCACAATGAAAATGTTAAATCACATCAAGCTTGCCAGGGGGACACAGTGGTGATGCAGCTCTGAGTACTGCTAATCAAGAGCCGTGGGTGGATGAAGCTTGAAAAAACACAAAATACTCAAGGAAAGCAGAGGGGTAGGTTGCCAATGTGGGTGTACGGAGTGGTGTGTTGTTAATTTTGTCCTGAATTTTGCGTGCTAAGGAAATATCTGTTGGCAGCTGCACATTGCTCCAGTACATGTCATGTTCATCACCTGGCCTCAGCAACCAGCTGCTGTACTGTGACACATCCTTTGTAACCTCCTATCTGACACTTACTCCTTCACCACTTTAATGCCAAGGGAGCGGGCACTACCCACGATGGACTTGACCATATTTTCTGGCGAGACGTCGTGAAGCACCAAGTTTTCATCCTTCAGCTTGACCATGGCAATCTCGTATACCTGCTTTAGGGTCACCATCCCTGCCACTTCATGCCCTGGAGGAAACACAGAAGAAAAATAGGTCACTACTTTAGACTGAACAAGGAACCAGAAGCTCAGAGATTCTGCAGTTTAGAGAACCTTGCCCATCACACTACTGGCTGAGGTACTGCCCAGGTAAATTTGTTTCCTAAATCACTGTGCTGTAGTGGTTGTTTGTGGCTCCTGGGGCAGGAATTGGTCAATTCTAACCAGTTAGGAACGTGGAGGTGTTTATATCACTAAACAACCGTCATATTTTCCTCAGCTGACATAGGTTTTGGCAGTTTTGTTGGTGATGCCAGCAGCAGAATGACTAAGATACTCAATACCTTTATGTGAAAAGGTAGCACTTTGTTGCTACCTACCCAGGCAGTCTAGAAGCCTTCCTGGAAGCACCAAGAGCTGAAACCCGGGAGGCATCTGGGGTAAGCAGCCACTGGGTGAACTTTCAAGTCAGTAATTAAAAGATAGAGTGGGATAAATCCAAAAGCAACTCTGGAATTTCACCAACACACAAAGGCAGAATGTTAAAGTGGCTTAATATGAGAGCCCTTACTGGATTTGCTATTCAACTCAAGTGACTGAATTACATCTAATGAAAAATGCAGATGGCAGACCATTTCTTCGACTTTCATACTGTCTAAAACCGTTTATGTTTGTTACACTTGCCATTTACGATCCTTCTCAATCCAAATAACTGACTAACATATCCACCACTCGAATTACTTTCATATTTTACAGTACTAATTCACCTCTAATTCTTTATTGGTTCTGGAGTAGCGTGCTACTCGCCGAAAAAGCGCTTCAACATCTCATCAGGGGTAGTAAGCACTGTATAAATGCAAACATTTCCCCTCTTCTATCCCTCCACTACCCTTCTCAATCCAAATAACTGACTAACATATCCACCACTCCTATTACTTTCATATTTCACTATATTAATTCATCACTAATCCTTTATGGGTTCCAGAGCAGAGTACTATTCAAAGAAAAAGTGCTTCAACATCTCATATGGGGTAGAAAGCACTGTATAAATGCAAACATTTCCCCTCTTCTATCCCCCCACTACCCTTCTCAATCCAAATAACTGACTAACATAGCCACCACTCCTACTACTTTCATATTTCACTATACTAATTCACCACTAATCCTTTATGGGTTCTGGAGTAGAGTGCTGCTCGCTTAAAAAGCCCTTTAACGCCTCGTCAGGGGTAGCAAGCGCTATATAATTCAAATTGCAATACAAAAATACAATTTACACCCTTTATGCCAAGCGGTTCAGGGTAAACCGAGTGGTAGAGGTCGGACTTTACAAAAGCCATGATGAATATGACCGCTGTGAACAAGCACACCTTTTAGTGCAGAGCTGTGGCTCCTCAGTCTAGATCATGGATGACCAAAGCAAGTCGAAGAGGGTTGGTTCACACTTTTTCAGGATTCTCAACCAAGCTACATTTGCATATACACATTTACATACAATTAGCTCATTTACATGGTTAGCCTGACATGATCCCATGGACCCAGACTAGAAAGCCCTGCTCTAGACCAATTTTAATCTGTAAAACTGCATTCTTGTTCGCAGGATGGCTAAGGGAAGAGATGCCCCATGCTCCACGAATAGCAACGTTCTAAATGTACGTCAACTGCACTGGATTAGGGAAACATTAAGCTGAGGGGGGGCGTGCCTCAGTCTGAGGATCCCCAAGTGCAAATTCCATGACCAGCAGTATGGTCAGTGCACAACTGCTGCTGGCAACCTTTTGGGCTGAGGGTGACCTAATGTGTGGACTATGCTCATTTCAGGCAGGTGTTGGGCTCTACTGGAAGTTATTTAGAACGAGAGCTTGAGTCAGTTCAGTTCAGTTCAAAAGCTTTATTCGGTTAGTTAAACATAACCATATAAGCAGAACAAACAAATCCTTCACAAAGTTTAAAAACTAATAGCAATAATAACATGTAATATATAATGCTACCTTCTGCAAAACTACATATATTCCAGCAATATCAATACTAAAGTTGTTCTATGAGTTTTAAATAATGCATAGTGTGCAATTTTCGCAAAAAGTGTCGCGTGGCATTAATAAAGTGCATATACTACTTTGTTTAATGAAAATGTGCAAATGAGCAATTATTAATTGGATATTACACAGATTTGTAAGCTAAAATCAATAAAACGTCAATAGAGACATGTAATATGTGATACAACCTTCTACAAAACAATGCATATAATCCAGCAACATTGATGCTAAAAATTAATCTGTAATCCTGGATAAGATATTATGTGCAATTTTCGCAAAAAGTGTCGTGTGGCATTAATAAAGTGCATATACTAACTAAATTTTAAAAAGATGTGCAAATTTGAGCAAATAAATTAAATGTTATACAGAAAGAATAATTGATTTCCTTACAACAATACATTTCAATATATACGATGCGACATAAAAACAAATATCTGCGTCTCCTAAAGATGATAAAAGCTTCATTGCCAATTTAGTGGAGCGAACATTATGTTTTAAAAATATTGGTTTCAAATAAAATTTCCTATAAAAATGATAACATTTACAAAACATAAGGAAGTGGCAACAACTTTGTCTGGAAATATTATCACATGGGCATACAGAGTTGGATCTAATTTTCATGTGCGGAAATGACACTAAATGATGTACAATTCCCAGCCTAAAACGTGTCAAAACAAAGCGATGGGAATTGCGTGTCACTATATTTAAATATGCCTGAAATCCTTTGTTTAGATTTAAGTCATAATAAAAAACAGAGGTGGGTAGATTCTTGATCGACCTCCCACGAACCTCCCTTTTATATAGTAAAAACCTTGTTTTTAACTCTTTTCTGGTGATTGAAGCTGCAAACTCAGGGTCAAGGAGAATATTGCATTCAAATAAGTGGTTATACCAATAATAAATATATTTAAGCCATGGTATACGCAGGGAATGATCCAGCCTCAAACAATCTTTAATAATAGTTTGTGTAAATTGTGTTTCACTTTTGGACCAAATAGAGTGCCAGAGTGTCAAAGGGCGTAGTGCTGCTAGATCCGAAATATATTCAATTCCAACTTCCTCATGAATTAATATTGTTGATGCTGAGGGGGGAACGCACAATAAACGTTTAAGAAACTTATTTTCATCATACTGAAGTTTTTTGGCGCATTGATGGCCCCACACTCCTGCCCCATATAATGCGGATGAGACACACCTCGCATTATAGATGGCCATCATTTCTTTGGTTCTTCTGTCCCCTAGTTTGGCTGAGAATCTAAAAATACTGTTAATATTCCTACTCATTTTGAGGCTCATATCATGATGTTCATTTATCCACTTCCCATCCCCTGAAAATTTTATTCCTAGGTAACAGAACATTTGGACAGATTGCATCTTAGCCTTTACTATGTAGAAGGTACTAGCTGACTTAACTTTTCTACCACAAGTCATCACAAAGGTCTTAGATTTATTGATAACGAGTTTCCTACACTCTATAAAATTTACAAACTTGTCAATAAGACGCTGCAATCCGATCTGTGTGCGAGATAGCAAGACGGCATCGTCCACATATAACAAAATTGGGACTGCTCTCCCATCTATAAGAGGGGCGTCCGATGAAATCTCAATTAAGGTAGTGTCAACTTGATTAATAAATAATGAAAATAAAAAAGGTGCCAAAACACATCCCTGTCTGATGACTCTCGCTACCTTGAAAGAGGGAGTACATTCACCAGACGGTCCATAGCGGACTTTAAATGACAGCATTGAATAGAGTCTAGCTAAAAAATGTACAATTTCCTTAGGTGAACCTAGAACAAGTAAAATTTGCCATACAATAGTGTGATCTACAAGATCAAAGGCACTACTCAAATCCGCAAAGCAGAGGAACAGGTTGCCCTCCCTGGCAGTTGTAGATTTATGAATAAGAAGGTCAAGGTTGACACACTGCTCCAGAGTCCCCAGGCCTTTTCTGAACACATACTGTGCCTTTGATAAGATTGCGTTCTCTTTAGCCCATGCTTCCAGCCTTTTTAACATAATTCTACTCATAATTTTAATTGAGGAATCTAGTAAGGAAATGGGACGATAGTTACATGCCTCGGATTTGGATCCTTTTTTATGAAGGGGAATAATTAGAGATTGGCCCCACGAAATCGGAAGCTGTCCCTCTGCCGTCGCGTTAAAAAAGCTCGCTAAGATGGGTGCCCAGAGATTTATTTCAGTTTTGTATAAGTCCAACGGAACCCCATCCGGGCCAGGGGCTTTACCTCCTTTACTGTTTGTTAAGCCCTCATATACCTCTTCTATGCTTATAAGCAATGCTAGTGGTGGCCATAAGGAGTCAATACTCAAAATTGAATCTAGACCTAACCTTTCCGGATTAAAAATATTTAAAAAATGTTCGGACCATGAATTGCAATCGATAAATGAAGTTATTTCCGGCACATTATCATTCTTTAAAAAGGGACTGTTTATAGTCTCCCAATACAAATTACAATTGTTTGTAGCTGCAGCTAAATTAAGATTATTCCAGGCCTCTTCTTGGAGGTCTCTTTTCCTGGTAGCAAGTGTTGTTTTGTAATTTCCATGTAAAGTTTTAATAAGAATATTATTCCGGGGTTTAGTGCTTAGAGCTAGTTTTAATTCATGCAAAGCCCGAGTACAACTTTTGTCAAACCAGCCTATACTTACTAACTTTTTCTGGCTGCTTCTTTTGGTAAATAGGCTTTCTATTTTTTCACTTATCCTAAGAAAGCTAATCAAAATGGTATTAAAATCAACTTCTTCTCTGAGACAGTAATCTATCTCCGTGCTACATTTCCTTACCACCTCATTATGCATATTCTGTGGATCAATCCCAGCCCATTTAACTCTCATGCCGTTTGGTCTTAATGCTTCAATATTATTAACGCAGTCTAGTTCCGCTATATGTTTGTTTCCCCAGCACAATAGCGAAATGGATATACTATTGTGATCACTTAACGCTTGCTTATTGACACATAAATTCGAGTAGTCAGTGTTACTAGAAATCAGAATATGATCGATATACGTGTTGCCGTTCCTCCCTGTGAAAGTTGGGCAGTTTATATTGTCCTTATTCTTAGAACAGCTTAGTAATTCTAAATCTAACTTTGCTATCATTCTGTTCAAAGCTGTACCATAGCTGCAGTGGGGGAAATGTAAATGGTCGACCACTTCGTCTTTACCAGTCTCCCTCCTAAAGCCGCATGTATTACTCGTAGCTAATGGACACATACTAATATTGAAATCACCTGCCCAAAGGAGGATGGTCTGCTTACGTGATGACGACAGGATCCTTTCTATTTCATCAATAAGTGAGACTAAGATTTTTCCTCTATTGTCATTAAAAACATTGTTGTAATAATTGACTAGTAGTAAATCTTTACCATTAATAAATTCTAAGCGTAGCACCTGACTATAAAGATCCACTGAGGTACAACTTCTAATTTTACAGTTGGCCAGTTTATTTGATATTAACAAAGAAAGGCCACCCTTGGCCCTACCGGCTGAAGAATTAACGGCATTTAGCCAATGAGAATTATAGCCCTCTATGAAAATGGGCTCCTTGCACCAGGTTTCCTGAAGGCAGATAATATCGTGTCCTGCATTAATGAAGCACCCCCAGAACGGTGTGTCCAATTTTCTATGAAGGCCTGCTATATTCAAAGTAACTACACTGTATCCAGTAATTAATCCCGTATTAACAACCACAGGTTCAATATTGTTGGGATATGTTGTTTTTTCTACATGGGGAATCAAGTGCTGAGTTTTCAAATTAGTTAATGGTAGTTTCACTCCCACTCTCTTTGTTACAGAGGCTCCATCATCCTCACAAATATTACATGCACTAGAATTAAACAATCCTTTAGGTGGAACATAAGGGAGCCGGGTTTCGTGTCCCAACTGTTCTTCGCATATATCCAATGGAACAAACTTCGTTACCCCTATGCTAATATTGGTCTTATTCATACCTGTTAGCAAATGATGTCAATCATTATCCTCTAATGATTCTAAAGCCTGGAATCTATTATAAGTCGGTATTGCACAGTCAGGGCGAGACCTTGGCTATGTTGTCAAGTTATTAGTTAAATGATTGAAATTACCATAATGACCGGGTTCCAGTAGATGTCTATAAAAATACCCTAGAGGTAATAGGATTGTATTTGATTACCCAGCTGATGGTGATGGGGCATTAATATGGGTACTTTGAGCCCATGAGCATGATTTGAAATTTATGATGATGCAGTCCCCCTCAAAATTTTTCCTTAGGGGGCCCACCCATCCCACCCGTTGTGTTAGAATGATCTGATCTGCGCCCTGCATTGGACAATTACAGTTGTTGGACAACCAATGTAGGGTTTTGTTTTTAAGCATATTATGATTTTCAACTTGACCGTGCTTTAATTTGGGGACATTTGCAAGTACCGCTACATAGGCGCTACATTCCGGAGGTAAATTAATGAAGGCCGGGATCTGACTAGAGTTAGTTGTCATTAAATCTTTCCTTTCTTTGCTGACCTGTCCTGTGGATACATGTTTCTCAATTAACTGTGAGCCCTGATTTCTAAGAATTTATATTTTTCTACTCGGGGTTGGGCGGGGATGCCCAGTCTGATCAATACATGTATAATGTTTGTCAGATAACTTTCCTAAGAAAGCGCTGCTAGGACTTAAAACCATAGTGTCAGTCGTGATTGGGGTTCCATTTTGTTCCCCGTTATTACCCTCCTCTACATTATTTACCTCTATACTAGTTCTAGTTCTTATTTCCTTATTTGGCAGACAACCAGTTTGATCTAACTTCCCGCTTAATTTGTGGACCTCCCTAGCCAGATTATCCACTTTTTCATATAAGGGCCTGAGCAGCTCAGTTAATTTATCAAAGACCGCTTCAAGACTGAGTGGTATATCAGAAGTTTGTTTAGCCCTTGTTCGGGTAGTGACCATGTTCCCTACTGGGATAATTTTTGTATCCCTTTTTACCTTCACATGATTCTGCCCTGTTATTTTCTTCCGTTAATTTTTCGTTTTGGGAATGGGGGGTGATAATAGAATAGGACTACTCTCCATATCAGACAGTCTAGATATGTTATGAGAATGAATAATATCTTTATTATTAGAACCTTCTGGTGCGATTGGGGCCAAAACCGCTTCAGTAGTTGGGCTTGATGATTTATTAAGATTGTCCTGGTCTGCCTGTAATACACTTGGTCCCATGGACAGTCGCCTTTCGGTGCGATCGATTTCTTGCGTAAGAGCACTAACAGCTTTTACCAAATATGTATCGATCGTATTACACGCGTTTCCATCAAATACTTTAACGCGGCGTTTTGCCATGGTCAGGTAATGAACAATTGCTCCCCCAGCCAATGGTCACCCAATATCAAAGTTTGATGGTACACAGCATTTGAAAGAATGCCCAACGTGTAAATTCGAGCTTTACACAGTTACAGTCTTCTGACCTTGTTAGAGGGGTGCCTCCTGGCGCTTGCGGATGACGTGCACAGCGACCTCACAGCAGATAGGGATGATGGGGGTTGCAGTGCGGTATGGCGGAGCAAAACCCGGCCAATGAAGACAGCGGAGCTAAGCCCAGCCGACGATGCAGCCCCCAGCAAGAAAAGAATCACAGGGGACTCGGCCCCAGGCAGACCTTTATGCGCCTCCTGGCGCTTGCGGATGACGTGCACAGCGACCTCACAGCAGACAGGGATGATGGGGGTTGCAGTCCGGTATGGCGGAGCAAAGCCCAGCCAATGAAGACAGCGGAGCTAAGCCCGGCCGACGATTCAGCCCCCAGCAAGAAAAGAATCACAGGGGACTCGGCCCCAAGCAGACCTTTATGCGCCTCCTGGCGCTTGCGGATGACGTGCACAGCGACCTCACAGCCGACAGGGATGATGGGGGTTGCAGTCCGGTATGGCGGAGCAAAGCCCGGCCAATGAAGACAGCGAATCTAAGCCCGGCCGACGATTCAGCCCCCAGCAAGAAAAGAATCACAGGGGACTCGGCCCCAGGCAGACCTTTATGCGCCTCCTGGCGCTTGCGGATGACGTGCACAGCGACCTCACAGCAGACAGGGATGATGGGGGTTGCAGTCCGGTATGGCGGAGCAAAGCCCGGCCAATGAAGACAGCGAATCTAAGCCCGGCCGACGATTCAGCCCCCAGCAAGAAAAGAATCACAGGGGACTCTGCCCCAGGCAGACCTTTATGCGCCTCCTGGCGCTTGCGGATGACGTGCACAGCGACCTCACAGCAGACAGGGATGATGGGGGTTGCAGTCCGGTATGGCGGAGCAAAGGCCGGCCAATGAAGACAGCGGAGCTAAGCCCGGCCGACGATTCAGCCCCCAGCAAGAAAAGAATCAGAGCTTGAGTCAAAACGTCACCCTGAAATTAAGCAATGCGACGTAATCTCGGTAGTTTCACATACAATTCATTATGCGAAATTACCAAAATTAAGATGGCATATTTAATATTTTGTGAAACCTTGCATGTAACGACTGCGCATAGCTCTGTCCCCTAGTATGAGCATGCTGCTCAATGCCACACCACTGTGCCAGCATGTAGAAATGGAAAAATACGAATACATTAAAATGTCAACATACCTGAGAGGGTACTTGGGTACATTAACTTTCACAAAAATATAAGGTAGTTATAGCTACACTACGTCTTTTTGGGGACAAATGAGCTTAACTGAAGTGCTCAGAAAAATAGTCAATTTTATGTTTCTAGGGCAACAGTTAGGAAGATGATCAGATAGAGGACATGTTCAAAAGGCACTTTACAATAGCAAAGCCAGTGCAGCTGGCTTTGTGAATGTGAAGTATCAATTTGCAAGCCACGGAAGTACAGTGCAAAGGGCCCAGCAAAGATTTATTTTATTACATCTTTTTTAAAACCCCGCAGCGCGTTTATATTATGGCAACATGAGCATGCTGATCAATCACAACTTGATAACCCATGACATTCGAGTGAGATACGTTCCCACTTTAATTTCAATTAGCAGAGACCCTATCATGGAGGGAAAAGCCACTCCCTTGGGTCCCTGCTGCTAAACTGCTATAAAGGTTTGCTGGAAGATTTCTCTCTTGGGTTGCAATTGCAGAACAAGCTTTCAGTTCATTAAAAGCACTGGAGATCACAGGCATGTCTGAATTACTGCATACTAAGGAGCCCCTTGCCAAGTACGTTTTGCGGGTTGGCTCAGTGATGCAGGACCAGAGGAGGAAGTATCGCTCAAGAAATGGATTCCTCGGCTGGCAGCAGCTGGTGGGCTTGTTACAAACTCTTCTCTGTTACATCAGAAACCCTCACAGTGCCAAAGAAATCTTCCATTGAGGTCCATGGGAAGTGAAATGTCCATTCAAGGCAATCAATGGATAAGCACGTTATGCAAATAGCTGTTGCCATATTGCACTGGCAGACCTTGCTTGGAAACGTGTGAGTTGCTTTCCTCTGAAGTACTGTTGAGAGTGGCGCTGGCATGAAACATGGACATCAGCGCAAGGTGCAGGTAGGGTGGGAGCTTGCCGACACTCCATTACCTCTCTCCAGCCCAACCCCGTTGTGCGTCTTTAGACATGCTGCTAGTACCCAGCTCTAAGCCACCTGTCTTCCCTCCTCTTATCCACACCCTCTGCAAAATACCTCGTCAACTCCCCACCCCTCCCTCGGTTTATGTGTTAGACCAGGATATCTCTGTCAGCTCTGCCCACTGTGAACTTGAGCAGTGCAGAGGTGTCTGCAAGAGGCAAACATCTGTTACAAGAGGATAGTCAGGTGGTCTTCCATGTTGCCTTGTGACTTCCACTCCATTTTGACCCTGGAATGCTTCAAGTTGTCTTGGTCACTTGTTTTCAAATTCCCCTTTATATGTATACATCTTTATGGAAGATTTCAATTTTAGGAAATAAACATGATGACGAGTCCCTGCTTGGACTCCGCTGAAGCTCCTCTACATTGACTCCCCAACACATCAGAGCACAGGATCAGGAGAGCACAGAGGCATCTATAGTGGGCCACGGTAGAAAGGCCTTCTCACTGGTCCACAAACCGTGAACATTAACTGTGCCTAGGTGCCTACAATGGCCCCTCCTTTGATTACAATAAAACGAGGGGTAAAGGGTGGCAGGATAGGTGTAGCACACAAGGAAATCTTTGGTGATATTAATAGGGAAGAATGTGATGACAGCGTACGAGAGGAGCAGAGGTGTTTTGTAGGGGGGAATGGATGAGCATGAGATGTAAAACTGTCTCCTGGTAGGCGAAACTGTCAAGGTCACAATAGGGAGCATTCTTTCCAAACTCCCGTTTATTATGCTTTTGAATCCTGTCCTCTGGAGGCAGCAGAATAAGACTGAGATCTCGCCTACCAGGAGACAGTTTTACTCCGATCACTCCCTTACTATTTTCAATCAATCAATCAATCAACAAATCTTTATTCGATTGTTACATCATGAAAGATACAGTACAATAAGAATAAAAGAGAATTTAGAATTAAAGGAAAAAGAAAAAAAAAAGTATACATAGGACGCAAATACAACAAAGTCCTCCAAAAGGGACCAGCCCAAGAGGTCATACTAAAACCATATAAAAGTGAATATCTTTCATTGTCTAAAAAATAATAAAGGTAAGAAGACTAGGTATGACAGGACTAGGCAAATCTAGAAATCTGAAACTGAAAGCAATAAGGGATTGTTCCTGTTAACCTGGACCCTACGTATAGCCCAAGACCAACTGAGAAACTTGGCTACGGCAACAACTATGTCCTCTCGAGTGTTAGTTCTTAGAAGACGCATAGCCGTTTTATGTGATCTAGTACCCAAATTAGAGCAGATCGGCTGTAGCCATATCTTCCTGGGGAGAGCAAAGGCTGGGCACACAAACAGGACATGGGCGATGGACTCAACCTGTGATTTACAGATAGAACAGAAACTATCAGTTCCACCCTTCCACTTATAGCTGAAGGAATTGAGCGGTAGAGACCCCACTCTGAACTGGTGGTATAATTTACGATCCCCTATTTTGGAAATAAAATTCCAATAGGGTTCGAAGCTACCTGAGAGTTTATGGTCCAGGAATAGGCCAGATAGAGAGCTACTATTTGTATCAGACCACAGTTTTCTTAGCCTGGATTCCCAGTATAAAGTTTTAAACTCAAGCTTGCTGGGGAACTGATTGCCCCTGGGGTCCACCCACAAGTGGCTCAACCCCATTTCCATCAAGCCCTTTTTAACATTTTGGAGCCAAGCGATTCTCTTTTGCGTGTCGAGATTCTTAATGTACCAAAGTGCATTAGCATACGACAGCAACTCGGGGGAGGTCCACAATCTTCTCCAATAGGACAAAGGTCTATACTCGGCTTCCTCATTAAACGCCCTGCACCCCAAATCTAGCAGTAAAGGCAGCATGGGGGTAGATTGCGGGATGGACGTAAGTGAACGCAAAAACTTATTTTGTGCTTTAACAAGAGGCAAAAGATTGTCAAAGCCCCAAATCTCCGCTCCGTATATGATATATGATTGAGGCTCTAACTTTCCCCTTGTGTAGTGCAATTGCAGGACCCACCGATTTCGTGTGGGAAGCTCTGAATTCTTTCAGAATAGCTCCAGCAAGCTGGTTATGTTTCAGGACAAATAAATCTATCTGTGGCTTCCAAGATAGCTTTCTATTCATTGTGATGCCCAAATATGGGAATGTGTCGGTCTGTTCTAAAAGAGTACCATCAAGTGACACTTGACTCTTAATTTTTTTATATTTATGCATCACCATGTACTTAGTCTTTTCGACATTGATTACCAAGTCGTGGTCATTTCAAAACACCATGAATCGATCCAGGGCCCTCTGCAGACCAGATTGAGTTTTTGATAAAATGAGCGTGTCGTCTGCAAACATAAGGAGCGGAACCCTGGAACCATCTAAGGTAGGGGCGTCGGTTGGATAATTAGTATAGTAGGATATAACCCTATTAATATAGAGGGAAAACAGGGTTGGAGCTAAAACGCATCCCTGCCTGACGCCTCTATTTACAGGGAATTTATCAGTTGTTTCGCCCTGTTGACCCCATCGAACTTGGGAAAAGTTCGAAGTATGGAGTCTAATTATGAGAAGTAAAAGAGGGGTCGGCATACCGGCTTCCTTAAGGGCATCCCAAAGTTTATTGCGGGGGACTAGGTCGAAAGCAGATTTTAAGTCGACAAATGCTGCATACAAAGTCCCCCCCGATAAAATGACCGAACGCGAGTTGTAGCCCACAACAAGTACTCCTTGAGGTACAGGTGTGAGGGAACTCGATGATGAAGCATGTCACTCAATGATGAGTGAGAGTTCTCGTCCTAAGAAAATCATTCTTCTTTATAATTTCCTCTTTTGAAAGAGCACTCCTGGTCTTTCTATATACGTACCAGACATACTTTTGTGTGGTTTCTTCAAAAGACTTTCTTACTACCTCTGAACACAAATCTTTTACACCCTTTAAACACAATAAACCCTTTCCAATCCAACTTCTGGATGCTTCTCTCAGTGAAACCTGCCTTTAGACATGAGGAAAATGTCATTGTCACAGCCCATCACAACCACCAATCCACCACTCCAAGTTAACTTGATCTCCCTTGTTTTTGACACCGGCGACTCTTCCACTTTATTTGAAACTAGACCACTTTGGCAATTTGTGGCACAATCCTCAGATGGTTGTCTTCTCATTATCTCATGTAAGCTGGTGTTCATCGTACTCCCCTCCAGTTCCTTTTCCCATCAGACCCTTCTTTTATCACTACAAACTGCTACACTAGAGGACATTTTTTGCTTTGGATGCTTGTGACACCGCTACGCATGACCTACAACTCTTCTAGTTCGCATAGTTCTCTTCCTTTCTTTAGTCCCAGAGCTTGGAATGCCTGATTGCAATCACTCAATGGCACTACGTTGCTTCATGTTGAACTCTTCGAAACCAGAGAAATACTTTCAATACCTAAAATGTTCTAAACAATATACCTAGACCTCTTAATTTCATAACCGTAAGGCTCAGACCGTCTCCATCTGCAGGCAATGTTGGGGTGACCTTCAATTTCACAGTGAGACTTCACAAATTAATTCAATCGACTGCAACGGCCTGCAGATTCCAAATGCCCACATATCCTATTTACAAAGCCAAAAACCTAATACACTCATTGGTAAAACTTACTGCTTCAACAGCGTCCTTGTTGGTCTACCTCCGTATTCATTCTTCCCCATTGACACAATAATCAATTTTGCGACCTGTATCTTAGTTCGCAGACTGCTACTTCTCTCTACGCACCAAATCAGGTGGGCCTTCACCCAACACAGTTAATTTAAAATTGCTCCACCAGGGATCTTTCCCCACACACTGCACCGTATCTCATTACATCACCTGAAGAATGCTAGGATCTGCCAACAAAAATCTCTTTTCTTTACCCATATCTCTCTGAGAGTCCAAGTTCAGATCGTTAACTGGCCTCTATTCTTTGTACTAGAATGCCCCTCCTTATGACATAAGACCCATCACCTTCCTATCAACATTCAAACCTGCACTAAGAGCTGACATCTTTCAATGGAATCTCTCCAGGAACGAACTACCACACTCCAATCCCTCCACTCTGGGAAATACTTGGCCTAGTCTTAAGTGGGCACTTAATGTAGAATATGAGTTAAAGGCATATAATCCCCTTCATTTGTTTCTCGATGTCTTGGCCACCATCCAACAAGCAATAACTTCACAACATTCTTCCATGTAACTAGCCACATTATCCATTTTGTTAAGTACTGTATTTTTACCCAGGTCTTTTGAATAGCATTTCCGGTAGAAATGCTGAATCTTTTCAATACACAAAACACTTGGTGTGATTGTTCTGCAAGGAAGGGATTACTGATCAGCTTCTCCCAGCAGCCTCTTCACCATGGTAGGCCTCTCACTCCTAAGACTATGTGCTGCTCACCCGAAAGACACTGTTCCATCTCTTGGACCACCTCCTTATCCACCCAGGAGCTCTTACTCTCTACCCAATCAAAGTTTATTGCTCCACTGCGGACCCCAAGGTGTTTCCTCCACCCAAAACCAAAGCTGTCCCTCATTGAACTTGTGCTGCTAATTCAATCCTGCACCCTATTCTACTCCTCCCGCACTGGCACCTGCACTACTATTTTCCCACCTTGGTCCTGTGCTGCTTCTCTACGGAGCTCTGCACTGTGCCTACCCACTGAACCATCCACTGTCCTTCCTATCCCTCTATAACAGTCCTCCGCTCTTAACTAAGAAGATGATGCCCAGATAATCCCAAAACTGGAAAAATCCACGATCTTGAATCTGTAAACTAGGTGACTGTCTCAGAGGCTTGAACTACTGGATGGTAATAAACCTCCATTTTCTTTGCAGTTGTATACAGTGCAAACTCACCCGAAGGTATCGCAGTGCTTAACATGAGCACGAGTTACATTACACATGGACACATTTTTTTGTTTTCTTAGGGAGATTAAGTAATTTGCTCAGAATCCCAGGATGTTGAGCCAATTTTGAGACTCAAACCTGGTTCCCCTGTTCCAAAGTTGGGAGTTCTGGCCGTAATGCCACATCTGCTCCCCCTAACATGCAGATGTAAGAACAACTATGATCCCTTGATGAGAAGATTTGGGACCACCACCAACAAATTCAAGAGAAGTAGGAAACATAGGACTTACGATGGATTCAGGTATGAATGCTAAGGTTAACCAAGTAACCATTCATCATCCAATTTGGAAAATGGAAAAGAATAGGAGAATCTCACTACACAGCAGCAATCCTAACCACATCTGAAAGATAAGAAATACCACTAATCTTGCAATACTTATGCAAGCACCCATAAATACAAGCTTTGGCAAAGCCAATTGGCTTCATCAATTATTTTTAGCTCCATTGTACATTATTCTTGGCTAAGGAAAAAAGCCTGTGATGCAGACGGTCGTGTAATTTTTTAGACGCATGCACCATACATGTCCATTCTTATTTTTATTCGCCAATCCGTGGTGGGTCAATAAATAAAAAGAAAATCATGTCCGAAAGTCTTTTTGGAATGGAAGGGAGCAAGATGGATGGCACGTGTGTGGCAGCACCGCGGAGAGCACAGAGTTCAGTGCGCAGGGCATGGATGGGGATCAGAGGCAACAAAATGAGGGTAGAAAAGTACCAGGACAAGTAGTAGTATTCACCAGAATATAGGAAAATCCAAGCTTTGTGTCCAACCCAACGCTAGTTTAAGGCAGTCAGAAAAGGAGTTGGAAACTCTTTACTTCTCAGAGTCTATTTATGATCATGGATGATAACAACAAGAATATACTATTGTGAGGCACAGCCAACATGTGTTTCGCCCCCTGTGGCTGGTAAACTGGGGCTTTCTCAAGGCTAAGGTGAGTAATATTAAACCCAAGTCCCCAAAATATCATATATGTAACATTAAACACACATCACATAGAAAAGATATGACCGATTGTACAAACAGTATTTTGTATGACGTCAGTAATTAAATATATAAAAGTCTACATCATTTATCATAGTAAGAAGAGAAGAAAAAATAGGAACGGAAAAAAAGGGGGGGGGGTGAAGAAGGGGAAGAAAAGACATGAGAAAAAGGCGTTTTGAGATCCAGGATGAATTATCAAGGTCAGAGAAATAAAAAGGAGAAAGTGAAGAAAGAAGAACATTCCAAACAATTTATACATTTTTATCTTCACACGAAATGAGAAAATCACGAAAAGAGGAAATAGCATTAAGTGTTCACAAATGTATAGCGTATCAATTTTAGATCAAAAATGTGGATAGGGGGACAGCCAAACATACATACTGTGTAACTGTATTATCAACAACACAGCCAGTTTGGGCTTCCACCCTGTAATGACAAAGCGTTAACGAATATATGTGTAAAAAAAAAAATCAGTTAAAATGACAAATAAAAAAATGTCAAAATTACCGAGGATTCCACCATTATAAGTCATATGCAGTATAAATACCGGAGTTTCCAAAAATATAGTAACAGCCAGTGACAAAAAATGAGGGCTTATGTGGGTGAATGCAGCACTGATTGCAGGTGGGTGAAGAAGCAATGGGCGTCAGAAAAGGAGGACAAGGGAAGAATGTAAGTAACACAGAAAACAGGGGGATGGAAGCAACACGAATGACAAGGGTGGTGAGGAGAGGCAACTATACAATATACACGTGCAAGTAGAAGGGACGTGTGTTGCACCATAACTGAGCACACAGTGGTGGGGGCACCATACAAGATGAAATATAGTACACTTCGTAATTAATAGAGAATCGCATGGGTATTAACTATATGCGTTATTAGAGGCGGGAACTGGGGGGTGGGAGGGTGCTAGCAAGAAGCACCGCTTCTGCTTTTGTTACAGGGATCCGATTTTGCTGCAAAACGGGCCCCGAATGACAAAAACGGCGCCTACGGGCACAAAACCAGCCCCCACCCCTCCGTCCCACCAGGGAAATGCCCGGTGCCCTCTAAGGCCAGTCCGACCCTGGTCCCTTGCTGCATTTTATTCAATGATTGAAACATGGAAGAAAACTGAATCAATGCCCTCCTATGATAGGCACTCGGGAATATAGATACGCACAGCCTAAATCACTACTTTTGACACATTTCGTGTAAGTTTTCATTTATAATGGAATCACAAATGGACACTCGAGCCGACATGAAATTCGACTTTCTTGATCCGTTTTCTGATTCTAAACGATTGCGCGAGGGGGCTACTTTCATCTACTTAACCATGTTAGCTAAACATTGCACTGATATAGGTCTCTTGCCCACCAGGGGAATTTAGTTAATAAAATACTGTGTTACGCATCCAACATAACATTTCCCTCTGACTGTTTCGGCATCTAATTACTGTGAATTAATATTTATAGGTCTATTTATGGATAAGCCAACACGAGTACTAATTTAGAATGAAATATTAGTGATTTTGCCACTGTTGTCAGGTACCTTAACAATGTGCACTGTCAAGATGTATTGATCGATTTGAGTTTTTTCTGCCTCTGAAGTACACCCTTTGCTCTAAATCAATGATGGTTACTGCTCTTGCCTATAGTTTACTGACAAGGATGCCAATATTTGATTGCAGGAGACTGGAGTTCAATTCCAAGCTTTCCACCTGATCACACTGTGCGATGCTAGAAAAGGACTTCAATGTCCATATGCCTCAAATAATATATGTGCCAGCGCTTGAGTGTTTATTGAGTGTTTAGAATTTGTTAAATACTGGCATCAGGAACTCGATATAAACAGACACTTACACGAGCCAAGTAACAGTTTATGGTTACCTCTTTTAACAAATGTTATCAAATGTAATTGAGAATTATTTACGGTTAAATACTTGAGTTTTTTTTCTGTATTCATATTTTTGACACTGACGAAACAATTTAACAACTACAGATTCCAACGCTTGACTGCTTAAATCTGGTTAAATCCTCGTAAAAAATTTTGTAAATCAAGCATTAGTAAAACCAATAGATCTCACTTTTGGGATCTAGCGGCTTGCCCAATGGGGCTTATACTTGATGCAAGGCAGTTGCTAAAGAATAAACATAAAAAAACTTTTGACGTAGACGGCCACCTACAAAAAGAAGCAGCCATTTAAAACATTTTTTTTAAAAAACGTTTTAGCTACCGATCCAAGTTGAATCAATAACTATAAAGAACAAAAAATGCCAGGAATGGCCATGGAAGAAAAAAACGGCAGATAGGTGCTGGCAGGGAAGCAAACTCTGGAAGGCTGGCGTGGGGACTAACACGGGGAAGGAAACAACACAGGAGAGGCAGAGAAGCACCCAGTGAGACAAGGCAACAGAGAGCAAGCACAGAAGCACATGATAAAGCAACACTGAGACTGAGGTGGGAGCACAGAAGCACACGACGAGGCAGAGCAACATGGACACCAGGTTTGGAGGGCAGAGAAGCACACAGAAAGACACAGCAACATTGAGAATGTAGCGAGACAGAGCAACATAAAGACAGGGGTAGATTAGCACACATGGAGAAAGATCCACAAACAGATGGGGAGGTAAAGAAGTCCATGAGAGAGACTGCCTGAAAACATACGCACTCATGCTTAACTAAAAAGGAAAAAAATAGCACCAAAAAAAAAGTAGGTAGTGTAAGGACACAGTATAGGGTGGCCAACTGGCATGGGTGCAAATTCAGGACAGTGGGTGTACAAACTCTGTACAAAGGTTCAAAATTCAGGACAAAAATTCAGGACAAAAGGTCAGAATTCAGGACAAAAATTCGAGACAAAAGGTACATTTTACAGACACATCAGAGGATGTCGCGCAACATTATATAAGTAAATAGACAACTAACACAAGCACAAGTCAAAATAAGTTTATATTAGGTTGAGAGAACCTTGCACTGCATCTGTTGTGTGCCTGTGTGAAACTTAAATACCTGTGTTTGCATATTGGATGCACCTGGGTAACATGCCCCCAAAATTAAACCTCCACCAACCCCAGAGCGTGGCCACAGGAGCCCATAAACAAAAGCAGTTTGCCATGCCTTGGGCACCAGCAGGAGGAGCACATGCTGTCACTGGCCCATTATCATTCTTTATGTGATAATTAGACAGACATACAGAATGATAATGGACCGACAGCAGCCTGTGTGGGGGGGGGGGGGGAGGGGCTGCTGCAGGCCCCTGATCACAGCAGGAGCTCGAGCTGTCCCCTGTAGTGAGAGTCACAGAACTATCAGGCTGCTTGCAGGGGGCAGCTCGCTCTAAAGTCCGAAATTACGGGCAAAAGGCATCCGTGAAAGAATACTTCACGGACAAGAGGCTCAAATTACAGGCAGTTAGTGAAATTTACGGACGGTTGGTCACCCTAACACAGTAATGCATCTGTGTTTTAGAGGAGGGACAGCTCACAATGGGGAAGTAAAGCTCACACAGTCCATCAAATAGGAATAAAGCAAATGAGAGTGGCAACGAGGCCAACCAATAGTAAACAATAGGCTGGCCCGAAGCCCATTCTAACAAAATGTCTCACAACAAACAGTGCTTGCATTGTCTAAGGCAAGACCTAAACAGACATTTACAGCAACAGTTTATGCCTACCTCTCAACAAATGTTTTAAATATAATCAAACATTATTACTCATTAGGTTAATTGCTTGTGGCTTTATTTCTGCAAAGAGCTTTGACCCTGATAGACAATTTAACAAATGTTTCATATTGATCTCTTAAAATGCCAGCTTTAGCCCCCTTATCATTGAAACTACACTCTCCGTAGGTCTGTCTTCAAATGGAATAACGATCACGTTTGCCCCCACCAGTGATACTTTACAATTACAAACAGGGATAATATTGATTTGCCAATTCCATTTACATTTATTATGAAACATTAGAAATTTACAATAACATTAACAACGGCATAGAAATCACATCCTATCCATGAAACATAAGTGTTAAACAGCCTAGCCCTTCTGATCAAATACCCGTTCCCTGGCAGATGTTCAGTCACTCTGGGTAACAGCCCTTAACGACCAAGCCCCCTTCCACACTCCAATCTCTTCTGGATCAAATCTTGCTCATGGTCCACACACCTTCATGACTACTCCAGCCCTTGGACCATGCCATTTTGAAACAGATTACAGCAGCCACCTCATCACCATTCTGCTGACAGTGAAAAACCGTTTGATCTAGAACATGGGTAATCACATTTTTACAGGGGCCACAAATTTGCTCTGTGATATGACCGAGGGTCACATTCATACCAGGAAGGTGAACGTCAGGTTTTGAGGAGAGGTTTGTGGTAAGGTGGGTGTAAGGGGAGCTAGGCGTATACATCTAGTGTCTGAATTGCACAATGTGAAAGCAAAAACGTGGGATTAATCCCAGATTCTCTGCTCAACCAAATTATGTGATCCCAGGCAATTATTTTATTTCACTTTCCCTCCTTTTTCTTCGTTATCACATGAGGAACTGGAAATACGTGGATTCAGGTTGTGTGCTGTACAAAGCCTTCTCCAGTGTTTGATTGAATAAACTATATGTTGTTCATGTATACCAGACATTCCTGTCCCTAAAAAGTGCACATGACAACTGACTTGCCTCTTTGTACACTATTGGCATTGTTATCAGGGTGTAGGGAAAGAATGAATGTTTCTCAATTCATGTTTGAAAACTATCACTTAAAAAAAATACTTCTCACTGCATTGATAATCCGATGTACTAAGGTGAAACGATTCTGCATTTAATGAATTATAACAGACTTTATCATTCTTTTACAACACGATGTCTTTATAAATGAAGGTGTTACTAAAGTTAGGTGGTTTAGGACACCCAAGTTACTTCCTTTTTTTAATTAACCTTTAAAAAAATGCTTGACAGTTTATTTAACATATTTTGTATGTTAAAACTGAGTCACATAAACATTAGCCCAGTTCTGCTCTTGACCAAGGGGCCGCTTATAAAGGTCAGTAGGGTCGCATAATATCCCGGGGCCATACTTTAAGTATCACTGATCTATAGGAACATGTGATGAATTCGACTTTTTTAGGGCTTCAAGTAATCAGCCCCTCAAAAATCACCGCATTTCATTGGTGCTGTAGGCCATATACTTAACTCCTTCCCTAATGTCCATTACTTCACCCTCACTATACCTGCATTTGCAACACAGACCAACAAGCTCAATAGACAGCACCAAGATCTGATACACTAGATGGGGCAAGCATTAAACGGCCCTCTGCCCTCATTATGGTCTATTATTTCAGAGGCTTCCTTGAATAAGATATTGTCATTTGTCCAATGGAGAGCAGCACTGAATGGCCTAAAAATGCTTCCTCTTGATAAGGATCTGGCACTTACTCATGTGACACTGCAGAGTGTTCATTCACACCAGGATCCTAATTCAGACTGATAACACTCTCCTGGACAATGTTCAAACATGTCCAGGTCACTCCACATATGGTGTCTTCAACTGTGTATAGTGATGTAACTATTTCATGTCAACTTTGAGTGCAAACTGAATCACATAGACACAAGGAGACCTAACTATTACTCCTTAGTGAACAAATAATCAAGTATCTGTTTTTAAGTGTTGTATGCCAGTTCATTTCAGTATATTGGAGGCAATCTACCGAAACCACAACAACCAAATATGTGTCTTTGAATCTAGCCCCTATGAGTGATACATTTATGTTATGAACATCCTTCATTGTACGTGTGTGACTACAGGAAGGTGCCCCTCGCCATGCCCAGGATACAAGACTTAACGGTATAAAGGGTAAGTTAGTAAAAGGAGCTAATGCCAAAATACTTGCATGACCACTGTTCGCTGGGTTACAGTGCAGCAGCTCACACATCTCACTTGGCACACAGATAATGTGTGTGTTTGCAGTGATTCTCAACTTTGGAGTGCATATGTTTATGAGGTCTAAAGAATTGATGGTTTTTAGTTGATGCTTGTTTGCAGATTTATCCATGCCATAACTGGTCAGGTATGATAATCTGTACACCTCACATTGATGGACGGAGTGCATGTAGGATTAGGCAGGGATAAAAACAGTCCTGACGAAGGACGTTAACCCCTTGGGTGATACAGAAGACCAAAATATGTTGGCTAAATAGGTTGGATTGATAGGAATAGGAATAAAATCTCAATTCTTGCTCTTGTCCAGAACTATTTATTAGGAACTCCCAACTAGCGGTAGAGTCTGCCTCAAACTATGGGTGAGGTGACCTATCCAATTCTATTTGTATTCCTGCAATCACATGAGGATATAAGAAAGTTTACTCCTCAAATGTAGAGACCTCATCACTTGTAGTGTGTTATTTGTTTATATGAAAGCCATGCTCAGGTCTAGACTTTCTCAAACTCTCTCTCTGTGTCTTTAGAAAAACTCCGATATTAAAATCTTGCAGGGTTACTGAATACTGGTAAATAATTCCTCCAACTTCCCACCCGCCCCCTTTGCAAGGTGTGTGAGAGAGATTTGGGCCTGTTGTCTGAAGATGACTGGAGGGAGGCATGGGCTTCCCCTTAGGAATCCGTAACTGCCTTGTAATTCAAATCCATTCAGTTAAATTACCTTCACCGTACACAGATTGTGGAAAATGGGTCTGGGCAACTTGTGACTCTGTCTCAGATGTTTGTCCCACAACCAGAACTTACCTCATATGCTTTGGAGTTACAATGTTGTTGCTACATTTTGGGAAGGGTTGCCCTTGAGGGCTGGGGACGTGTTAGGCTGGCTGCCCCCTTGGCACCCCAGGTTGACCCTGTTACACTTCGCTGTAGATCAAGACACTAATTGTCACAGATCTACTAATCGCTGGAGAGACATTACTCAGGGTTGGAAGGGCATAAACCTCCACTTAACTGTAGTGTTGGATGAAAGGGCTTGATCATTATATGACTCTGGGAAGGCCAGTCTTTAAGACCAAGCATGCCCTAAAAAAACATCACAAAATCTGATGCAATTGGGCCCCACACAGAGGCATCGTACTGGGCCCAAGTCCACAAAATACATGGACATTAGACACTGAAATCTGTACTCATGGGGTCAATAAATAATTTACCTAAAATATTATTGTGGGGATGATCTGGGGCCAGGGGTAGGCGGCCTGGGAGGGACCGAACTGCTGCTGACTGAACAAATGCTTAGGGATAATGATACATATTACGCCTGTTTTTCTCTACTAAGAAAAAATAATAAAATGTGGTATAAAAATATATATATTAATATACTTACAAGGACATTACACAGTAACAAGCTTCTATAGCCAACACTTTTAGTGCAGGCAAGCCTCAGGCGCTTCACATACATGGTCGGCACATTTCATAATTGTTACACAGATCCAGCTACTTTGTATGTGATAGCATTTTGTCTGTTGAGTGACAGGCAAAACTGTTGTTTGCACAATGTAAACCAATGTCTTTGCACAATATATACTTAAGCAGTCATACAACTACAAACGGCTAAGGATTTAGTGAGACACCTGTCAGGAGTGTCATATACCACAAATCTTGTTATTTCTATGATTACTTCACAAAGAGAGTCCACCATTAAACTGTGTGTTGAGTACCGCTGATGAATAAAATAAAACCTTATCAAGTGTGTTTGAAATGTAAAAAAAAAAAAAAAACAGGAGCAAAGCAAGAGTTTTGCGCCTGAGATGTGTGAGCCTACAAGCACCCTTGGCAAAGATAGACTGGGATAAATGGCGAGGCACATAAGGACAGTAAAGAGCGACAGACTCTGGCACGACATCCGTACTGACGAAAGTCAGAGCTGTGAAAAGACAAGTGTGGGCAGACACCAGAAGATCTGGAGAATGGTAGACAGTTACTAGTGTCACGATTTGTAGTGTTCTTACCGGTTCTGGCGTGTTGGAGAGATTCTTGACTTCGGTTCTTGAGGGTTCTTGTCTGTCCGAGGTAAGGGCGACCCCTTCTGGTAATATTATACTTACGCCAGGGTAGAGAGGCCTCCACCTAGGCTGGAAGGGTAGGGAGGTATGCCGGGTGTTGATACGTCCTCCCGAGACAAATCACTAACTACTATAAGTATCCCACCCAAAGTATTAAGGGCTCAGCTCTATACTCTTGTGGCGTTATCCGCATAGTGCGGGGAAGGAAGCAATTCCTTTTTTTTTTTAGTAGCCCTCACACACCCTAGTGGTGTCATGCTTCATCATCGGGTTCACCCTGACTCCTAAAGGTCAGGGTGGGCTCAACCATATTCCAGGGAGCACTTTGGAGCGATAGGCTAGGGAGTCTAAAGACAAAAGTCCTCCTTCATCTTCAGGTATCTCTTTAATGTGGAGGCGTAGGGGATATTAAAAAATATATATACAGGGGGTCTCAAGGAGGTAATGGTCCTAAGACCCTAGCGTCTTAACTAGTATTTTGCCAATGTGTTTCAGCCCTTGAAAATTGGCCTCTTGGATCCCGGGCTTTCTTCAGGGCAATTTGAAGATCCCTCCCTGGTTGCAATGAAGGCTATACCTAATATTTCATTTGGAGGATGCAGAAAGCTGCAATCTCACCAGTGGTATGGAAGGTATACTTATCTCCCATCCGGTTCTCTCATGTCTTCCGTAAAAGCCGGGAGACGCGGGACCTAAGAAGGTGGAACTGAGGGGCAGGACCTTTGAGAAAAGTGTGACTAAAAGGCTACCCCTTCCACCGCTACCCTTGAGATTCCTGCATTCCACCATAATAGGGCAGAAATAAGACATGAGAGAACCAGATGGGAGAGGGAGAGGAAGGTGTTTCTATTGTTTTAAACCCACCGAAACATGTTGACGCCTTGTTTTGTCATTAAATTTGTAATGTATGGAACTACATTCTGACAAATATTTGATGGTTTGCATTATGTTGGGTTGATGTATTTTTACATGATTAATACATATAATGACAAATGTGATTGCTTTTTTCGAAGTCCTTTCTGATTTTTTATGAATAGTGTATGATCCATGTTTTTAACAACTGTTTACTTGATGTATCTGTGACAAATACCTTTTTTAGGTCTCGTGACGTAAGCAGTGCATGCGCTGCTCTCGTGTTCCGAGGCTTTTTGGAATCGATACGATTCCAAGAAGCCTCGTCCCAGCTCTGCCTTCAGTGTTGATTCGTGCGCGTCGTTTGGCGTCACGAATCATGCTGAAGGCAGTGCAATGATTGCATGCAAGGCATGTCAATCGCTGCTTGTTGCCACCCTGTCTCCCTTTAGCCACGCCCGCCGGGATTTGATCTTTTACCGGCGGCGTGACATTCTCCCCTTTATTGGGACTTTTTACGCACTTTTTTGTTTGCATTGGGGCACTGGAATAATGCCGCAAGTTTACATCGGAGCGCGGTGCCCATATATCTTAAATACAAAAAAAATAGTACTTTTTTTTAACTCCGTACAATGCGCAATTGAAAGATGTACAATGCGCAATTGAAAGATGCACAATGCGCACTTGAAAGCTTTTAAATTTTTCCCCCTCGATATACCCTCGAACTATACTGCTCTCGTCTGGACAAAAGCCAGACCCACATGCAACAGCGTGCCTGCCAGAAAGAGAGAGGCATGCGCTCCGAATGGAGTGAGGGACGGGTGTCTGTGCTGCTCAGAGCCCGGAGCCAGCCTGCCAGCGAGGAGGAAGGAGGGCAGTGTTTGTGCGCGGCAGGGGCGGGAGTGGTGAGGGGGTGAGCGTGTGTGTGCTTCCTGATTCTTTACACCACAGGCTCCGACAGGAGGGAGGGACGGGTGTCTGCGCTGCTCAGAGCCCGGAGCCAGCCTGCCAGCGAGGAGGAAGGAAGGCAGTGTTTGTGCACGGCAGGGGCGGGAGTGGTGAGGGGGTGAGCGTGTGTGTGCTTCCTGATTCTTTACACCGCAGTTGAGTGGCTGCCACCTGTCTGGGCTCACTGTCCCGGGACAGTCATTACTTCAGACTGAAGCTGCTGACCGTTATTACAGTTTAATGGGCGGCTTCAGTCCCGTCAACAGGGTGAGGAGCCGGTTACAATACCGGAGCACAACCACACACACCCGTGGTTGCAACCAATCTGTCAGGTCCCCACAAGACTTACCTTCTGCTTGTGGAGAGATCCCACGGGGATGACGTGGACAACCACCTCCTGCGCCCTTCTCTACCCAGAAAGACCAAAATCACTAACCAGGCCGAAGAGGGGACCGGGGGAGGCAGCCAAGGAAAAGGTGAGGGTAATGTGATGGAGGCTGTGGTAGGGCACCCTCTGTGGTTCTTTAGGTCTTGTGTCGGCACCGCCTGAGGGCGAGAGCGGAGGAAGGAGTAACAGCTGCGCCAGACACAGGGAACAAACACAACCAACACAAGACACAAGCACGACTTAGTCACCTGGAATGCAGTGCTTCTTTGACGGTACGGGTAGATGGGAAGGAACCAGATACTCCTCACCGCTCTAGGCACATGGGAGAAGCAACTCCATGCCTCTGCGTGGGTCGTAGCACAAAGTATATGCGCTCCTGCACTTAGTGTGAGCCAAAAGAAATAGAGCGTGACTCCGTGCCGTCGCACGGATCACGGTGCCAAAGGTAATACGCTCCTGCGCTGGTGAGGAACAAAGGTGGTGGGGAAATGAGTAAAGCGCGACTCTGTACCGTCGCACGAGTCGCGGAACCAAGGCAATGCGCTCCTGCGCTGGTGTGGGGGAAAAAGGAGTAAAGCGCGACTCCGTGCCGTCGCACGAGTCGTGGAACCAAGGCAAAGTGCTCCTGTGCTGGTGTGGGGGAAAAAGGAGTAAAGCGCGACCCCGTGCCGTCGCACGAGTCGCGGAACCAAGGCAAAGCGCTCCTGCGCTGGTGTGGGGAAAATGGAGTAAAGCGCGACCCCGTGCCGTCGCATGAGTCGCGGAACCAAGGCAAAGCGCTCCTGTGCTGGTGTGGGGAAAATGGAGTAAAGCGCTACCCCGTGCCGTCGCATGAGTCGCGGAACCAAGGCAAAGCGCTCCTGCGCTGGTGTGGGGAAAATGGAGTAAAGCGTGACCCTGTGCCGTCGCACGAGTCGTGGAACCAAGGCAGAGTGCTCCTGCGCAGGTGTTTATCAGGACGCGACTCTGTGCCCTTGCACGAGTCGCAGAGGGTTGAATGCTGTGGGCGCCCTTGCGCGGTCCGGACAGCAAGTCCGGTTGCTGGGAGAGCCTTCGCGTACGCTCCGGCGTTCCTGCGAAGCTCAGTGGATGAATACGAAGCGCCGGTGTGGACGCCTTAAGGTCTGATATGCAGACCTCGCCGGAAGTGTCAGCCGGCAGGTGACGTCTGCTGCTTGAGACTCCCAACAGCTAGACGGCTAACCCGCCTGGCGGACTCTGGTGGGAGGAGCATCGGCACGCTTTCGGGACACCTCACTTCCGATCAAGCAGGGAGCGAGGGAGAACATGACAATCACGCCAGAGAAACTACATTCTATCAGTTGTGGGAGAGCGAGATACGCTTGGATTGGTGGGAGGATCTCTTAGCATGGGATTGGGTATGGAATTTCTCCATCGCTATTGGTTTATTGGGCAATCGGTGACTACCATGGTAGTTTGACATTGGCTGAGAAAAGACTTGCCAGTAGTTTATTGGCTGCGCTGTCCCAGTGAGTGCAGCTCTTCAGAAAATTGTGCTTTGCTGCTCCGAATTTCCTTCAATGCACTGGTTTCTTCAAAACGGGAGAGTTCTGTTTTTCTACTTCAGCATCATATCTCCAACCAACTGTATCACGATCAACCAAAACCTGTATATGGATGGGCACTCCAAGGCCAAGTAAAGGAAACCTGCATAGTCTCAACCAAAGTGGGGGGGCAATTATAAGGTTGACTTCGGTAGGGTAAACTATGTCATATGCAGAAATCTATTATAGAGCCGAGATGGAGAGACATTTTATTTAAAACCATTAATGACCTTAGAAACCAGAATACAACACTTTTGGGAGAAAAATAAGAAACGTGCACCATTTACACGTTCAAGAAAAATATGACAAGATTAGAGCTTTTTAGGTCTTGTGTCGTAAGCAGCGCATGCGCTGCTCTCATCTTACGAGTTTAAGCTATTGGCATTGTAAATGACAAAGCATTTTATTAATGTTTTCAAAGCCAAAACATAAATAAAAGGCATTGTCATTTTCAATGCCAATAGCTCAAACTCACATACATGCGAGACCTATTGCATTGCAAATGCTTGTTTATTAAATTGTATTTATAAGTGTCTCGATATACCGTCAATTTCTGTACCTGTGACTTATGGTTGGATGTATGTGAGTATATGTGGAGTGTTTGTTAATCTATGGACCCAAAGGGAATTATATATTTGACATTAAGTCATACGTGTTGCCCTGTCCCTTTTGGGTCTTGTAGGGCCCCTCTCACTGTATTTTAGATTCATTGGCAGAAACCTATACCTTAATTTCACCATGACGGCTGATAGACAGTCAGTACCATTCCTTGACATTACTATTAAAGCCAGCAATGGTAGACTGACCACCTCCATATACACTAAAACCACAGACCATAATAGTCTCCTCCATTTCGACAGCACCCACCCCCGGGCATTGAGAGAATCTCCCTGAGGGACCATTTTTACGAATAAGGAGATACTGCTCAGGAATGCACAACTTTAAAAATTAAGCAGAGGTTCTAACTCAAAAACTTCTGGGTAAACAATATCCCAATAAGATAATCACTAAGGCAAAGAAACGAGCACAGAACATCCTTAGAGAGGAGGCTTTTCTGGAGACCAGCAATAAGCAAGACACAGAGGCTTTGATATGTGTCAGCACTTACAATACCTCTTCTAACGATGTCAAGAGAAATATAAACAAGCATTGGTGGATCCTGACATCTAATTATTTGACCTTCTCCAAACCCCTTTTCTCCTGTAGAAGAAATTAGAGCATTTGGGATAGACTAGTACACACAAAAACCTGTAAAGAAACTACTGAGAAACTGAATATACTGTAGAATCTGGTTCCTGTATTAGGCAATTATCCCTGTGGCAACTGCTCAGTGTGCCCTTCAACCAAACATTCGAAAACCCTGGACCTTCGGTTATTTACTCCATGGGAACAACGAGCACACACCAACGGCAACAGTTGCAACATGGTGTATTTGATCGAATGTCTGTGTGGGCTGCGTTACATTGGGATGGCCTCAAGAAAAACAAGCATTTGCAATGCAATATGTCTCGCAGTTACGAGAGTTTAAGCTATTGGCATTGTAAATGACAATGCCTTTTCTTTATGTTTTTAAAACGAAAACAAAAATAAAAGGCATTGTTATTTGCAATGTCAATAGCTCAAACTCATGTAAATATGAGACCTATTGCATTGCAAATGCTTGTTTAACGCTATCTGCTGGCTTGTTCTAGGTGCGCTCATCTTCTGGATAGAGACATCTTTCGCCCCTGCACCGACTGTCCCCGCGCTCCTTACTGGAAGACAACTGGGGCATTCGGCTCCGGTCAATGCCACACATGGCCAATCAGATAACCTCACAGCTGTCCAAGTGCAGGTGTAAAGATCTGTCTTTACAACAGGCAACTGGAGGACATTGGCTCGGAAGTGTCTACAGCCTGTCGACAAATGACATCCACGCATGTGGATGCACACGCGCAAACACATAGTGTGCCAGCTGATATAATATACTGTTCCATAAGTGAGCGAGAGGCGGTGTCATAGTACTGTCCTCGGGTGCCCTGTGCCTAAAAAACTGAGTTCCGTAATCCTGATCTCGTGGAAAGTGCTGTGAAGTTCTAATCTAGAGCCATTTTCGCGCTATATAAAACTGCAAAAAAGCTGCTACATTAGATATGTATGTTAGCTCTCTGACGAAACCCGGATTGTTTTTTCTGTAAAACATTATCTTAGTTGCAGTTTCCACCACTGAATCGTTAAAGTGCATGAGCTTAACATGAACACGCGCTGATTTAAGAAGCTATGATCAGTGTTAGAGACTGCCCGCCGGAATGTCAGCCCAGGGCTGGAATGTGCGGGTTGACGGAGAGCCCTTGTGAAGACTTTTCTTATCTGCTTGTTAAAATAAACAAGCAGATAAGAAAAGTCTTCACGACAGCCGCAAACCAGGCCATGGTGTCCGGAGGGGCTGTCCGAAAAACGGACAGGGTGACACCCAAAAACACTCCTTTCCATTGGGAAGCCAGCGTTTACCATAAACGCTGACGCTACCCAATGGAAAGGATGGGCGGTGCTTAGAGTCCCTTTTAGAAATCTCCTCTGCCCTGCCACGCCCACGATACCTAAAAATGACAAGTGCTTGTGAACAGGAAAGGCCAAGCTTGTTGTTGTAGGTAAAAAATGACTGCATTTCAGCATTTCTGAGGGCTGCTTGGATTTAGGGCAGTCCTCTGTCACAGTATTATATGAGTTGGATGGAATGCCCCCTTGCTGTAGTGCAGCCACAAACATATGGGCAACTATGTTCACATTTCACTTACTAGAAGTGAGCGCTTGGTAGAAGTAGACTACAGTTAAGATGTCTAAGGTTCCTCATTAGCATACATTAGCTTCTAAAAGAATCAAGTACAATTCCAAAATTTAAAAAGACACGCTTTAGCTGCCAAATGAAAAGCAAAACACCGCAACAGACACAATAATAGTAAAGATTTGCGGAATTATATCAGAAGGAACTCTGCTAAAGTGGTTCCCACTCAATGTGATAATCGCGAACTTTGGGGCATATCATCAAGGGCTGGTGACATAATTATCGCCGCTTTTGCGGCCGTCTTCAGCCGAAAAGCGGCGATAATTATATCGCATTATTTGCAAGGACACGCTAGCGCGTGTTTCCTTATTTCAGCTCCTGATTTGTTCACGCCTCGCTTTGCATCTCTATTGAGATGCAAAGGAGGCGTGCCTGACAATACACCATGGGAAAATATCGCTACCCCCGCTTCGTGAAATCATCAACGAGGGCTAGAGATATTTTAAATCCCATTAACTATGCCTTAACGCAGGAATTTAACGTCTGTTAAATTCCCGACTAAGGCATAGCTAACATGGGAGGTGGATTATGGTGATACGACCACAGGGTCGTATCACCAAGGCTATCTCTGTTTTGGGTGCAACATCGCTGGTTTTCCAGCGATGTTGGCCCATTTCCCTGGAATATTATCGCCCTGGAGTAACACATTGTTAATAACGCGTTACCAGTGCGATAAATTCCTGCGATAGACGGCGATAAATAAACCAGCGCTAAGCGCGCTTTGCGTTTATTTATCGCCGTCCTAGTAAATATGCCCCTATGAAAGTGAATTTTAGCGGTAGTAACGCTGGTGTGTTTACTTCCCAGTAAAATCAGGTAAGCAGCTGTCGTTTCCGCAAAGTATCATCCCACCAGGCAAATCGGACTTCTAGCCTGATGGCTGAAGATTTCAAAGCAGTTTGTAAGGAGAGTGAACCACCAGAAGATAGCAAGACTTCATAAGAAAATGATGTGACTTTGCACAACTACCTCGGAATATCTAAGTTTGCTAGAAAGACTTCTACTACAACTATTATATGCAAGCTATTGTTACTGAGTGTTAATGAGTACCTAATTCATTTGTATGTAACAATTAATCACACTGAAACAGGCATAAAGCATTCTGAATAAGCAGAAATGCGAGCAGTCCTTTCCCCGACCGGTATAAACAAGCGTGTTCCTCGCGCTAAAAGGAGGCAGCAGGGGGAAGGGCGAGAGAAGGGGGCGAGTGAAAGCATTTCACTTGCGGGAGCGTGCAGCACCAGGAGTGATAATTGCTACAATATGGTGCCGCGCGCTCCCGCAAGTGAATCTCCAGATGTGCACGCGTTGCCACTTAAGGCAATGGAACGCGTGCACGTTTTTGGCTGAAAAGCCAAAGCGATCAGAAAAGGTATTTTTGCCTATGCAGCGCATGCGCGCTGCGTAGGCGAGACCTAATAAAGATCAGAATAAGTGAACATCGGAGCACCATCCGGTGCAAAAAAGCATCTTCACTACCTAGAAAAAAAATCACAACAACATATGTGTTGGACAGTGATCGAAAAGATTATCACCACTGACTGGGGGTCACTACAAAACTCCTCAAAAAAGAGCAAAGAGGGTTATATCAACGTCATACTTACAGGTTTGGGCTCAATGATGATATCCTGTGGAACCAAGTCAACTCAAGGTAATCAATAAGCCACATTCCTTGCATAGACCGGACACATGTATTTTACACGAACGTGCATTTTTATTTAGCAGTATCCCATTATACTTTGATATATCCACCCTCCAAAAGATACAGAGCAATATCAATACTTTTGTATTGACTTTCTGGGGAGTCAAGAGTGCTTGGGAAAAGATATGGTGCAGTTTAAAAATAAAAAGGCCAGCAACTTCCAGCTATCCAATTGTAATGTTGGGCCTTCCAGTTTAAAATATTTAGGACTTCTCGGACAAAGGGGGCACATGTTTTGGGTAATAAGTTGATGCTATAACACAAATGATGGACAGCTCTCTTAAATACTTTAAAAAACATAGACTCAAGGTCTTATAGACTAGGGGTACAACATGACGTAGGGTGAGTGCAAGATGCGACTATGCACCTATGCATACTACAGCGACTATGCACCTATGCATACTACAGCGACTATGCACCTATGCATACTACAGCGACTATGCACCTATGCATACTACAGCGACTATGCATACTACAGCGACTATGCACCTATGCATACTACAGCGACTATGCACCAATTTGGAATTTTCCTCCGCAGCTTTTCCTCAAATCTGAAAACTTAATATGTCGGGGGCACTTACTAGGTGAAAATGGACTGGAATTGTGGGATCACCTTTGCTCCAGGACTAAGAGTAATTATCTAAATGTAAGTGCCCATAGCTCTCTTCGTGGCATGCTCTGCAGGTAGAGGAGGAACAAGGCAGTAGAACATGAAAGAGCTCTCCATACGCCTTGGGAAATTAAAAAGGAATTGCAAAGTGGTGTGGACTCCTATGCGAAGCTGGAGTTAAAAAGAGGCCCATGCCCAATCTATCAAAGGTGGAATAGATTCTTGCTGAAAGAAGATCTGGAAGAATTATGGCAAGTAAGGTTCTTTAACACCCTTTATTCTACTGTCAATACTCCTAATCTTAAAAGGAATAACCTTTTTGCACTGCAGGGGCTTATTGGCCTCCTAGTAAGATGGTAAGATGGGTGAAAAACCCACGCAGTCTTATGTAAGAGAAGTAAAACCCTCAACGCAAATAACAAACATGTTTGTGAACTGCCCAGCCCTAAAACAATTCTGGGACGCCATAAGCAAAATAACATCAGCAGCTACCAAATATGAATTCGAGGTAAGCTCAAGCGTAATTCTGTTCAGCGTATGTAATAAGGACGATAAGAAACATGACCACAGTGAAGCTAAATTAATATTTTACCTTTTGTTGAATGCTAGACACCTAATCTATAAAAATGGATCGATTCTATCCCTCAACAGGTTATAAAGAGGTTTAAAGTGTTTGTTAGAAAGAACCTGCAAGCAGGACAGCACTTGCCCCTGGAAGAAGAAAACACAATTCTGGCAACATGGCTGGCTGAGACAAATCTATAAATGGTGGTCCAGTGCTGACACCAGGAGTCTGTATAAAATTTTGAGGGCAAGCAATGGGGTAGGACACAGACCCCAACGTTCATGTGCAACTTTTCATAATCTCTGCGGAGAATCAAACAGCTATGCTACATGCGAGAACATGCAAGACCCCCTGACCTTAGCACAGTGAGTTCATTATGGGCATCGACTAACAGGAGGTGATGAGGACTTTTTATTAAAACTTAAATAAAAGAGAGAGAGAGAACTAGGAAGACAAAGACGTACTGCCACTCGATTAAGGTTTGTGACAGTGCTCTCCAGTTTAAGAAGGTAAGGACAGTTAGCAATCATCTCAAACAAGAAAAAAACACTAAAAAAGTTGTTTTCCTAACACCTCTTCCTAACCTTCATTTGGTTGTTTACCAGTATTTGCCCATGACATGAGGACCTGGCTTGGCAGTTCGGGCTGGCCTCTTCCCATGAGGGACAGGGTCAAGACTGATGTGCATATGGCTCGGTCTAAACTGGAATGGCATGGGGAGCAAAAAAAATGATTTAGGCCCAACTCTCCGTACTGGGGTGAATGTATGACATTATTCAGTCTTCTGTCCATCAGTTGTTCTATTTGCATTCATAATAAAGCATGAACCAATACTCCTGTCAGACCTATATTCATTTATCCGGTCCGAACGTGAGTTCCGGTCAGAAGGAGACGCAAGAAGAAACTACGGCACTTCAAGTCTGCATATAATATTCTGCGGAGGAAACTCGACCCAAGAAGAAGGCTAAGACCACATTTTCCCTCAGAAGATAAACCCAGGCATATAATAATGTGAAGGCCTGCAGACACGCCAAAAACAATTGCCTACCTTTAACCTATAGCGGCCACATAGCAATACCTGTTTTTAACAAATGGACTCGCAACACTAGATGTGACGATTTGCAATCCAAATTGCCCTCTTAGTGCATCAAAGGAACATCCAGTCGATCATGGGGCACTGACCAGATTCCCCCCCTCCACTCATCAGAAAGTAATCAATAAGAGTGGTCCTGATGAAGGTGGATGCTAATCATCCCCACCGAAATGTGTGTTGACCAGACTGCTGGGAACCCCTAAAGGACAACACCAAACCGGATTAAAATTGTGATTTGCTCAGTCCGTTATCCCTGTATGTCAGCCAACTATTGAGGGCTCTCTTTACATTTCTTTTGTGTGAGAATGTATTGAATGTGAGAGTGTGGTATGAGAGGTGAGACTGCTTGATGTGAGGGAACTGGATTGGGTGTTATCTGCTTGTATTTTCAGGATTCACACCCATGTTTTTTCATGTATTTTATCTGTAAATAATATACCTTGTAAATGTCAACTATATTAGATAATGAATTAACTGTTTATCATGATTGGGTCTACCCTTTTACAAATAGATATAACTATTAAAATCAAAAAATGAAAAAGATTATTAAAAACTAATATATTTTTGCACATTGAAGTCTAGCAAGACTGATTTATGTGGGACAGCCCGATTTGAGCCTTGTGCTGGACATCGGATAAATAGATATAGGTCAGACAGGAGTATTGGTTCAAGCTATTTTTCTTTGGTTCTTCCCCCTGGCTCCTGGACCTAAAAAGTATGTTTAGGGGGTACCTTTCTTTAAAGATTCATTCAAAATAAAGCAGCCACCTTTTTTCATTTTATTTTCCAGTTCAAACTGAGATTGGCAAATAGAAAGAGAAAACAAGCATTGGCATAGCCAATAGGTCTCACCTTTGGGAGTTATTATTTTTGCTGAATATGAGGACTCTATAAGTAATACGTTGCAAAGTCCCTTGTCAGTGTAAAATAAGTACCCAGCATTCAAAGTTTTTTGCTCTGGATTTAAAGATTTCACTTCAAATCGGTGTTTGCGCACTCATGTCCACAGGTGCTTAACAATTTCCGGCAAGTTTAATGCTGAAATTTATACAAAAAGTGTACCTACGAACTACAGGCTAAAAGTAACACCATATTGCTCAGAATACCGTTTTGGGTAAAAATGCCAGTTTATGCATCATTCGGGAGTTAGTTTACTCCATGCGACTCCTTCACCAGCACTGACAATTCATATTAAAACGGGGCCCATTAAACGTTCATCCTTATCAAGTGCATTTGTTTGATAGGTTTGACAATTCCCTTTTTGTCCTACAACAACTTTGGTCGTGTCTGTCTGCCAGCCTATCTAATTTTGCAGATTCTATATCTACATTTCATACCAGCAAATGTCTTTAAAAGCAGTTACTCAAAAGTAAAAATTTAAGGCTAGGACCACCTAAAAACCCGTAAAATACCAAAACTAAACATGCCGCATGAATAAGAAGAGGGAAAACTTCCCTTTAATTTACAATTTTTTAAATACTTTTAAATACAAACATCAAAGAATTATCACCGCTTGCTCTAGTTGCTGCGGGGGTAAAAAGGTAATGGCAGCTCTCATGCCCCCTTGTGTTAGCCTTCCTCAGCGCAAGGTGGTCGTTGTAGCGCTGTTGTAGGTGAGGCAACCAGTGTCCCCCAAGTACTACACCATGCATCACTTGCTCTGGGTGGCTTTTGGGGCGAACTACGGGGTTGTCAGGGGCTGTCAATAATGTAGCGGGTGGAGTGGCACCATGGCCCAGGGGATGGGCAGTTTTCAAAGCAATTGTGGCTTTTTTACTACCACACCAGGTGGTGGTAGCGGTGTGTGGGGGGGCACTCCTTTTTCGCATGAGGGTGGCAAGGCACCCATGCTACACCACTGCCTGTCGGCACTTGAACAGATGACAGAGGAGCTGCGGATGCCTTTAGGGGTAAGGTGTGCCAGGCCCTGCTGCTGGTGGGCAGACTGTCTGTTGGCGCCCAGGCTCCGGCCTGCACTTCCCAGTCCATTGTTCAAAGGGAGATCTCCAGGGCATAGCACATCTGCCACCCGTCTGCATGAGAATGGCTCATCTCCAGGAGGGGGTGGGGGATTCCGTGCGCAACATTTACTGAGCCGTTGGTGTTCGTGCACTAAGTGGAAAGTGCTTTTTTGTGTGTTTGTGAGTGTGTTTTGTGTGCATTCATGAGGGTGTGTGTGTTTGAGTGTCTCCGTGTATGTTTGTTTGTATGATTTGTGCTGGCGTGTTTCCGGTGACAAGGCTGCACGTAACATGCAAGTGGGGTGCATTTCATATTAGCGACAGTGAGAGCCATGTTAGCCCCGAAAAGGAGCATAGTGTGAAATTCACATACACTCCCTGTATTTTCCTGTAGCATGCTGCTCGCCCTCTAAGCGCCCACTTGTGCTGCTAACTTTGGTCTGCCCTAAGCGGGCTGGTCTCCTTTGTGGAATGTGAGTCTCCAGTGGGGCTGGGGAGGGGTGGATTTTCGGTACAGTGGTGGGAGGTGGGGGGCCGTTTGAACTGGCAGGACCTCTAAGCACAAGCATTGGCAAAGTCAACAGGCCTCGCCTTCTTGACCGGATTTCTTTGTGAGTGTTTTTTGCCGATGTGATGCAGCTTCTGCAGAAAAAAAAAAAAAGGCAAAATGATAATGACTGGATCAAGGAAGCGGAGGATGTAATTTCAGGTTCATCGAATTCCCGGAAAGGAACTGGTTTTGGAGGATGTTTTGAGCCTCGTATCTATTTGCGAATGGGGTAAGGCGCTGGCTCAAATGCTGCCATACCTCAGAATTCAGGCCAAAGAGAACAATGCAGAAGATGTATGTGTCATTCTTTCTGCCAGTGAACGAGACAGCTGATCTCCTAAGCAACTCTTCAAGACAGGCGAGTGAGAGCTGCGTCTGGGCCTCAATTCACTACAAGCATTTGAAAACAAGACAAATTGGTCCGGACGCGAGCGAGCGCCCGCCGCGCGAAAGTGAAAGCAAGCGTGCGCGCTTGGCGGGGGAGCGCATTCCAGGCTGGGGAGCGGGCCCTTTAAAGTATGATGCCGAGGGCGCCAGTGGGCTGAAGCGCTTCCCAAAACGGACTGCATGGCGGCACGATGCACGTGATTGTGCGCGCGCTCGCCATGCAATCCACTTTTGGGAGCACTTTGAAATGCCCCTCTTACTAGAATCTCGCATAGCGATTGCATAAACGCTATAGCTAGGCGAGACCTAAAAAGCGCAAAGGCATTTTATTTTCGAGGGTAGGTGTGAAGCAACACAGTTAGGGGGGGGGGCATGTAAGCAACTTGGGTGCAAAGCGGGTAGGGGAATACCACAACTGCACTGGAGTATTTATACCGCCAAGACTATGGTCTTCCTGCCCAATTTAAATGCGGGCAGACCTTAGGTTTAACCACAGGAGACTACTCCGTCTCCCCAGTGATTAAACCCGACCGGCAGCCGGACTGACTGCCATCAGAGGTTGACCTCTAAATCCGCCCACCCAATTTAGATTGGCAGAATTAGAGGTCAGTTTTCACTCCCCATCAGAGTCAGGAAAACCATTGCACAAAGGGGCAGTAAAAACTGCTACATGCTCCCCTTGCTGTGGGAGATAACTCACATGGCGAGGGGAGCATTTTATTTTTTTATTTTCCAAAAGAAAATCCCACTTCTGGATTTGCTATTTGAAAATGGAACTGACCGCCTGCTTGGCGGCCATTTCTAAATTTGGCGGGCGGAGTAGTCTCAGACTGGTGGACGTTGAGTACTCTGCCAAGTAAAGGGAGATTACCCCATCCGCCCAAAAATAAATAGTGCCTAAGTCACTTTTTTTAAAACAAGTATATGTACATGTGAGAAACTAAATTTTGGCAAATTTATAAACTGATTTAATGAAGAAGGAAATGGATTCCCCGTCACATGGTCTGGACAGAGAACTGGAAATGGCTGCTTTTGAGTTGAAACTCCCTTTCAATTGTGAGACTGTTTGTTATGCTAGTGGCTAAGTGCACATCAGGAGACTATTCTTGCAGGCATTCTGTTTTCTTTCCACTGGGGGTCTTCCTCTGCTAACCTACAGCGATCAAGCTATGTCTCTCCCTTCAGGCTCAAAGCTATAAGTGATATGCTATGGGGTATGGTTGCTGAGAACTAAAGAGGTGCAGAAAAATTGTGTTGAGTGATAGGGGCAAGGCTGCTGAGAAGAGGGACAGAACATTTTCCAGCTATGATGGAAAGGCTGCAGTGCAGTGCTTAATTTGTAAAAACAAGCATTTGCAATGCAATAGGTCTCGCATTTATACGAGTTTGAGCTATTGGCATTGTAAATGACAATGCTTTTTATTTAAGTTTTTTTTTTTTAACCATAAATAAAAGGCACTGTCATTTACAATGCCAATAGCTCAAACTCGTATAAATGCGAGACCTATTGCATTGCAAATGCTTGTTTTTTTCTTCAACTGGGAAACGGGGGGACTGTTTCTATGCTTGCTGGAGGGTAGGTTATGCCTATCCTAATCCCCAGGCCTGTGTGAGGGAGATTTCAAAAGGACCTCCCTGCATTAAAATGGATAATTAAAAAAAAAGCTTTTTCATCATAGGATTCGCGAAATCTGTGCACTTGTGGCTATCCCCTGGCGGGAGCGAGCAAGGACACCATATGTTTGTAATTAACTTGCAAACATATGGTGCCCCTGCTCGTTCCCACAAGGGAAACATGCGCAGGCCCCCTCCTGTCTCCCCTCCCCCTGCTGCCTCCTTCTTTAGCGCGAATCGCGCGCAGCATGCATGTTTGAAGTGTTTTTTTTTTTTTTACTAGGGTTTCCTTTTCCAACTATTGCAGTTTTTCGTTCTGTCCATTTGTTTAAACTGACCATAATGAAGACTACCACTACGCAATTTTTACATGAATAGCTTTAATAAATGTTTTTGCCCGCGTACGCGTGTTTTCTTTTCTTTCATGGCGGTGAAATAAAGCCAAAGTGCCTTAAGCTTTTTCACTTCTTTGCGCGCGTGTTTGTTTTATTTGTACCGGTGGCACACGTTGAAAAATACAACAATGAAACTATGTTAACATAAATTTAACATGATGTATTTGCCCTCACGCGTGTTTGTTTATTTTCTTTCATGGCGGTGAAATAAAGCTGAAGTGTGTGAAGCTTTTCTACTTTTTCATGCCTTACATCAGTCGGTATTGTTTCAAGACTACCTCCTGTGTCACTTCTGTTTTAAAACATCCATATATGCGGTTTCACTGTTGAGGACGGTTCTGTAGCATCTCTTTGTCGCTTGCTTTGTTGTCCGAGATGTTTGGCCGTTTATTCCATTTATGTTGAAGATTGTTGAGTTTATACCCTTATTATAAGAGTTCCCCAGCATGTCCGTGGGTGGCAGAGGAGAGGACTGGTGGCACTGCTAGGAGAAACGTGTGGTACTGTCTTGAACTGACTTTTCAGCCCCCGCCTGCCTGCTGGGTATGCAGAATACTGAAGTACCAAAACATCCCGTGCCATCCATCCTGATCACGTGCGAGCCAAGCCTCCCCTGTCCATGTTTTTAAATGCAGATGACGGCTTCGGTCTAGTCCCCTTGCACTCTGGGGAGTCAATTGCCTTAAAGCTGGCTTTTAAACAAAGTAATTAAAACAAATAGTCAGAGAAAAGGCAGCAATTTAAGAAAAATACAGACATTCCCATGGGTGATACGTTCGCCGATTAACCCTGCGAAGTAAAAGCTATTGTTATTTTCAAAACACACGGAAATGTAATTCACAATACGTGCAGCTAAATTGCTACAGTTGGTGTAATATTATTGAGTTCCAGCCTGTGGAATAATCTTCAGAGGGACAACGTTGCTCTTGGTGCGAGAGTGGAGTTTTAATGCCGGTTTCAGTGTCACGAAATCACGCAACTGTCACTAAACTCGGTGCCTCGGTTGTAAGTCCGAGTCAGAAGGGCGCGTACGGCCCGAGGTTGGTGCAGTGTCCTGCACCAGACAACTTCCGGCTGGAAGTCAGGCCGGTGGCACCCGGACAGGGTCACTCACCGTTCGTACATGCACCACTGAGAGAATATAAAGGCTCTCTGTGGAGGGCACTACTCTTCACAGGGTAAATCTACTTATTTTATGAGACATGCTCTCCTTGGACCGCCGAGTGCCGGTCAGAAGGGCTGGTTCTACGCCAGGTGTGAGAAGCTCACGCAGCCCTGTTTTTGTATTTCCTTATTGTACAATCTGGAACCCCGCAGATATGTTTTCCACGTATAAATGCAGGATGACGGAAACTAGAAACGAAATAAACTGCGCTATGTCGGGGAAAGGGGGTCCAACACCTATTGACGATACCAGTCGCCCCCTGATAATTCCAATATTGCAACTGTACGTGTTCAAAGAAAAAAGACAGCTACTGTTTTTTTTCTAAGCAATAATCCATTTTTGGGAAGCCCCTGACTCCATATATGATTCAAAGATTATCTGAACAGCGCAGATACTGGATGTACGGGCGCGCGTTGTATTTTCGCCACATTATGTGGCTCATCCCCTTCACCAGTTAGAAATGGGCTCCGCTGGATGCTGTGGACAGAAAATTGCTCCTCGGAAATAAGGTAATTTCCAATAGACCCCTTCGCATCTTGAGCGGTTATGGCGTCGAATCATGTTTAATGGCTGCTTGCAGGTGGCGTTTTAACTGTATTAGAACTTTCTTTGTTTACGGCAGATTTTTTGGCAAGGAATGAGCGCGAGGTTGACAAGCTGTGACCAAAGTGACAACTCCGCACTTGTGTGGTCTAACAAGCGCGCACTGAAGCTGACGGAGTGGGAGGGGGAGTGGGGGCGGGCACGCAGGCTGCCAAATGGTGCGATGAATCACGGCTAAAGTGAAAGCAAACAAGTGGTTGCAGGACTCCAAATGGTGCGCGCGCCCGGACGGGTCACATGCACTGTAGTTGGAGGCCTGCAAAGCCACTGTTTGCACTGCCAAAACGCGCTTACTATAAGTCTCGCCAGAGCCAGCGCTAAAGCGCTGGTCAGGCGAGACCTAATAATACGTTCCTGGGCTCTCGTCACAAGGCAGCTTGCACCCGCCCATTCCTCATCTTAGCGCCACCTAATATAGAATCAACTACTAACCATGAAAGTGGAAAGAGGATGTGGTGTAATGGCCAGAGCTGCCGAATTCAGAGCTGGGGAACCAGGTACGAGTCTCAGCCTTGGCTCAGCATCCTGTGACTCTAAGCAAATCTCCCAGTGTCTACCATAAATAAATGTGTCCTTAACTGGTGCTCATGAAACGTGCTGGTGTTGATGATTATGTGCTGGTGCTGAGCACCTGACACCACCGGCTCAAAATAAGCACTGTGGCAGTGAATAGGAGCAGAAGAACAGTGATTTGCTATGGGGAAAAAGTGAGCTGAGAAGAGGAATGGGAAAACCTTTCCCAGTTATGAGAGAAAGGTTACTGATAGGAGAAACAAGTGAACAGTGCATTGCTATAATAAAAAGGTCTGGTAAGAATAGGGAGTGGAAAACATTTTCCAGCTATGGGGGAAAAGTTGATGAGAAGAGAGACAGGAAAACAGAGTCTAGCTCAGGGGTCTCCAACCTTTTCCGTAATAGAAGCAACTTCTGTTGAACGAAAATCATCCTGAGCTACTAATATCACTAGTGCTGTTAGTGACCATAGTTGCTAACAGTAATGTAAAAAGCATTGGCAATGTCAATAGATCTGGCTTTGAAGGAATGTAGTATGCTGATGGGACGCATTACAAGCAAATAGCATGGGAATAGATATGTATTTATGTCATAGCAAAGAACTTTAGAATAATATTGGTGTAGGTTACAAGGTCAGGCGACAATTGCACAGTCAATCCAGATGTTAAAAATCCAAGTAGGTTAATGACTGTCCTCCTGCTAGCTGTGCTGCCGCCAGAGAAAAACAACATAAATTATCTAGTTATCTAAGACTTTAATAGCATTCAAAGTCATGTGTGTGTGCCTCTGAAAGTTCAAGTTTAGGCATCTGGATACATAAACAAAATTATCACAGCTGTGCGGAGGGCAAGAACTTTTTTGTGGAAGCACACAACGTCTACCCACTCAAAACATGTACTCCTGGCTCCCAACATGTGGGCGGCAATAAAGTCCCGCTCTAGTGATACTCACATAATTGTCTAGCGACAGCTGCGCTGTCAGGCCAGACCATAAAAAGGCTTTGCCAATGTGGAATACCTCTACATAGGCACTACATAAAAGCCATAGCTTCTATACCCTTGGATGAATCTCACCGTATGATTTATCACTCAAATATTAACTTTGAACATATTTTGAAAATTCGAACCTTTTCTCAAAATATCAGCTTATAAATCCTGAAAAAAACATGCATTTTAATCTCACATATACGCTTAGCAATGTTGATATACATACATTAATAGAATCAAACAAAAAACGTCTTCTTTAGTAGGGTGAGGTGCACACAGGAGAGCCACTTATAGGTAGCTGAAAGCTACCAGTATCTCACGAGCCACTCATTAGAGAAGCCGGTACTAGCTACAGGGGAAGATTCCTGATTAGCAGAACAGAAAATATACCAATCATGCAGGAAAGACTGCAGGGAAGAGGGGAGGGATACCTACTAAGCAGAGCAGGTGGACACGAATCCAGCTACAGCTTTTTCCCCAGTATTTTATTTAGCGCGAACTCGCCCCGAAGGTATCCGAGCGCTTTGCATGAGCACAGTTGCGTTACAGATGGACATATTCTTTTGTGAGGCAAAGGTAGATTTGACCAAAATCACAGGATGTTGTTGAGCGTTTCTGCCAAGACTAGAACCTGTGTCCCCAGTTTTGCAGTCGACAATTCTAGCCATTAGGCCAACTCCTTTACCTGTTGTAGGGCTGCTGATAGTAGGAACAGGGAAACGGGGACAAGCTTAGAAGGAAAGACTACTGGGGAAGAGGGTTGGAAAACCAAGACCAGATGCAAGGAAAACGTTTGACGAGGCGACGGGAAAATAAGTGTCTTAATTAGACAACAGCTGCTGAGGAGGAGGGCAGTGAAAAGTTATGCTTCTGTGCTTGAAAAGTTGTTGGAGAGAAGGGAAAAATAGAATAGACCCATGAATGTGGGTAACACTGCTATGATCCGAGAACACGTGTGCTATGCGAGAAGGGGCTGAAAGAGGCACAGGAAAATAAGTTGCCTACAATCAACGGCAAAGGCCGTAGGTATGCCTGCCTTCGGAGCCCTGACTAAACATTAAAAAAAGCCTGCCCTAATAAGAAAATTATATTTTATACACACAATCCTTCTATCAAAAAGAATCTAATCTGGGCACAAAACAGATAAAGCGGGGAATAATTAGCACAGCTGGTGCAGCATGGCGTCATATGGTGTGACGTCAGAGAAAGCAATGTTACGTCCACGTTTTAAAGGTAATTATAGTTACCTTATAGTCACAGCACAGTGCTGTAATAATGACTATATTTGAAGTAGAATCTCAGGACGATAATTCTCACCATCACCAGGCTAGTCACAGACAACAAAGGATGACAGTTGAATCTTTGACAATTCACAGTTGGCTCACGGAACATACCAAATGGAAAAGGGTAAAAGGGGTGGGAACAAGAAGAGAGAAGAAGCCATTAAGAAAGGGGAGGATAAAAGGGAACACAGAGTTCTGAAACAAGGGCTGCTACCTAGGTTCTATATTAATCTAAATATATGTATACAGCTTACTAGTTTTATTGAAAAACTACAGTTTTTACAGGGTGAACAAAAGGTGCCTGGTGTATATTTAAATATCTATTTGGTGTTCCTGTATTTTATTCCAGCTGGTGTGTGTAATTCTACCCACTCCAATCTATCTAATCCACCCAATCTACCACATTCCATTCCACTCTACCCAATCTACCCCACTTCAATCCAGTCTACCACATGCCACCCAAATCTACCCCACTCCAATCTATCCCAAACCAACTCACTTCACTCCAATCTACCCCAGTCCAATTTAACCCACTCCGTTACAAACTCCACTGCAGTCTATCAAAATCATCTCCAATCTAATCTACCCCACTCATACTCCAATCTACCCCACTCCAATCTACAACAGTCTACTCCACTCCAATCTACCCCACTCCAATCTAACACAATCTACCCCACTACACTCCAATCCACCCCACCCTACCACACTCTAATCTATCTGACTCCACCCTACTCCAATCTACCCCAGCCCACTCCAATTAACTCTAATATACCCCACTCTGCCCAAATATACCCCACTCCACTACAATCTGCCCCACCCTACCCCAACCCAATATACCCTACTCTAATCCACCCAATCTACCCACTACAATACACGCTAATCTACCTCCCTCAACTCCAATCTCGACTCGACTCCAATCTATCCAACTCTACTCCACCCCAATCTACCCCACTCCAATCTATCCACTCTAATCCACCCAATCTACCACATTCCATTTCACTCTACCCAGTCTACCCTAATCCACCCAACTCCACTCCAACCAAATCCACTGCAATCTACCCCACTCCACTCTACCACACTCCACTCTACTCTACCCAAATGTGCTCCACTCCACTCTACCACACTGCACTCAAATCTACCCCACTCCAATGTACCCCTATCTACTCCACTCTACCCCACCCAACTGCAAACTACCCCACCTTACTCTACCCCACTCCACTCCAATCTATCCCACTACACTGCGCCCTAATCTACCTCAGTCAACTCCAATCTCGACTCCACTCTAATCTATCCAACTCTACGCTACCCTAATCTACCCCACTCAACTCCAATCTACCCCACTCCACTTCAATCAATCCACTCAATCTATTCTACCCAACTCCAGCCCCATCTACCACATTCTATTCCACCCTGGCCAATCTATCTCACTTTCCCTTCCAATCTACCACTTACCACCCAACTCTACCCCACTCCACCCCAATTAACCCCACTACATCCAATCCAATCCAATCTACCTACCTTACTTCACTGCAAACTACCCAGCTCCAATCCATCACATCCAATCAGCCCCACTTTAATCTACCTTAATCTACTCCACTCGAATCTACACCACCCTAAACCAATCTACCCCATCCTAAACCAATCTACCCCATTTCAATCGTCTCCATGCCACTTTATCAAACTCCGATCCAATCTACTCTGCTCCAATCTACCCACTCCAATCTACCCCACTCCATTCCAATCTACCCCATGCCTCTCTATCCAACTCCACTCCAATCTACTCCTCTCCAGTCTACCTACTCCACTCCAATCTACTCCACTCCAAACTACCCCACTCCTATCTCACCTTAATCTACCCCATTTTACTCTAATCTACCCTACCATAATCCACCCCACTCCACTCTGCCCTACCTCACCCTAATCTACCCCACTTCACTCCTATCTAGTCCTCTACACTCCTTTCTACTGTTCTCCAATTCTACCTAACCTACTCCAATCTACCCCAATGCTCTGCAGTCCACTCTTCCAGAATTTACCCCACTCCATTCCAATCTAATCCAGTCAAATTTAGCCCACTCCTCTACAAACTCCACGGCAATCTATCAAAATCATCTCCAATCTAACCTACCCCACTCACACTCCAATCTACCACGGTCCACCCCACTCCAATCTACCCCACCCCACTCAAATCTCATCCAATCTACCCCACTCTGCCCAAATATACCCCACTCCACTACAATCTACCCCACATCAATCCAAAACACCATATTCTAATCCACCCAATCTACCCCACTACACTACACCCTAATCTACCCCCTCAACTCCAATATCGATTCCACTCAAATCTATCCAACTTGACTCCACCACAATCTGCCCCACTCCAATCTATTCACTCTAATCCACCCAATCTAACACATCCCATTTCACTCTACCCAGTCTACCTCACTCCCCCCCAATCTGCACCACTCCACTCCAACCCACTGCAATCTACCCCACTCCAATCTACCACCCTCCACTCTACCCAAATGTACCCCACTCCAATCTACTACAATCCATTCAAATCTACCCCACCTCACGACTGCAATCTACCCCACCTCACTATACCCCACTCCACTCCAATCTACCCGAATACAATCTACCCTGCTCTAATCCACCCAATCTACCCCACTACGCTACACCCTCATCTACTTCAGTCAACTCCAATCTCGACTCCACTCTAATCTATCCAATTCTGCTCAACCCCTCTACCCCACTCAACTCCAATCTACCCCACTCCATTCCAATCTACTCCTCTACCAACTCCACTCCAATCTAACCCACTCCTATCTCACCTTAATCTACCCCACTTCACTCAATCTACTCTACCATAATTCACCCCACTTCACCCTAATCTACCCCACTCCACTCCTATCTAGTCCTCTCCACTCCTATCTACTGTTCTCCAATTCTACCTAACCCACTCCAATCCATCCCAATGCTCTGCAGTCCACTCTTCCAGAATCTACCCCATTCCACTCCAATGTTCCCCTTAATATATCCCACTCCAACCTCCCCCACTCCAATCTGCCCCACTTTACCCCAATCTAGCCAAATTCAATCTACCCTACCCACCCACTCTGAAAAACCATAAAAAAACTCCACTCCAATATATTCCACTCCAATATACCCCCACTACCTAAATCTACCCCTCTACCCTACTCCACCCTGCTCCAATCTAACCCACTCCGTCCCAATCTACCTCACACCACTCCAATCTAGCCCACTCAGCTCTACCCCAATCTAACCCCACTCCATTCCATCCTACAATAATCCACCCAGTCTACCCCACTCCACTCCAATTTACCCCAATCCACCCTACTCTACTATTCCCCAACCTACTCCACTCAAATCTACCCTAATATATCCCACTCCACTCTACCCCAATCTAACCTGATCTACTCTACTCCTAACTACCCCACTCCAATCTGCCTTACTCTAATCTACCCCAACGTAACCCATTCCAATCTACCCACTCCACCCCGATCTACCCCTCTCCAATCTACCACACTAATCTACCCAAGTCCCCACTCTACTCTACTCCAATCTACTCCAATCTACCCCACTCTAATCCACCCCACTCCACTTTACACCAATCTACCTCCACTCCACTTTACGCCAATCTACCTCCACTCCACTGTACACCAATCTACCCCACTCCACTCTACGCCAACCTACCCCATTTCACTCTACCCCACTCCAATCTACCCCATCCCAACCCACGCCACTAACTTTGAGCCATGCTGAACAGCAGCCACATTGCTTCACATAATGGCTAAAACACATTGAAAAAGCCAATAGCTCTCGCAGAGGTGAAACCTTTTGGCTATGTTTGTTTTTAATTGCTATCTCATCTCCTTTTCATTTACATCTCCATTTTCTTTCCGTTACTTCCCCTACAGGCCTACATCCTCCTTCAGCCTGTGCTAACAGCTCAGGTCCTGCTATCACGTTTACTTTTAAAAGGTTCTTTGCTTTTCAAATAGACTGGTGCTGGGGCACAAAAGAGGAGAGCGTGGGGGATTAACACTAGGAATGTAGCTAGGGCGTGGACCCCAGTTGGCCCAATCTTGCTGACAACACTGATAACTGTGGTTTTAAAAATCCCAAATTCTCTGACTATCCCTAGCTCTTCCAATGCTACTCTTTGTGATATGTATACCTATTTTATTCAAAGTAATAAAGTCAGGGGAACTGCGGTGAGGAGCTATGTGGGCGAAAGCCTAAACCAGGGAATGCAGCAAAGCTAAAGATGTCAAATATGTTCTTCTACAGTGCGTACTGTCAAAAGTCTCCCACTCCTGTGAGGATCGTGCTATTCCCAAGACACTTCTAATTTTCTTCTAAAATGTGTCCATTTTTGCATGTTTCCTTTCCATCTTCAGAGCTGTTAACACCACTGTAGACACAGACGCCTGTCTGTCTGTATGGGTCACGGTCTTTGTGCTGCAATAAGAGCGTGTCCAAGTAAATGTCAAGTTTTTATCAGTGGTTGATGCTGAAAGTTAACTAGTCTCTAATTCTGGGTCTAGCAAGCAACTCAACTAAGATACATTTAGCCAGGATCACACAGGAGAAAAAGGAATTAGAATTCTGATTCCAAAGTCACAACATGAACTCTCAACCATGGCTGACTAAGATTCGATAAGGGAGATCCAGATCACTGACAAATTTTCAGAATGTATGTCTACATAAATTGAATATAGACACAAAAAAAACAGATCTTTTTTAGGAGCAGTCCATAAGAGTATATGTATTTGCAGGCTGTCTCCCCCATTCCAGTTTGCATTGCTGCTTGCCCGTCCTCCACCACTCCACCTACCAGTGTTTTTGCTTGAACATCTCTCCTTCCGCATTGTTGCTTGCCCCAATCACCCACCCCTTCCCCCACGTTCTTGCTTGCCCCATCTCCCTCCCGCTCCCCTATTGTTGCCTGTTCTGACACCCAAACCCTTCCATCAGAAACAAAACCAATATGACACGGCCAGCGCTGACCGCCTCATAGCACTTTCTCCCTACATTTTAACCGTGCTGCTGTACTACATCGCTGAAACACACCAAAGACGCCAACAGCTTTTGCATAGGTGCACCCAATTGGCTTTAACAATGCTTGTTTTATGAAACCTCTTCTTCCTCAGGCACATACCCCAAAGTCGGGCAAAGCACTAACCTACATTTCAATTTTCCCTTCCGCAGTGTTTAATTTCTGTGACTGGTGAACACCACCTCCAGGCAGCGCTCTCAGACTCATCTCACTTATTACATCATCCAAACATGGCAGGCTTAGCACCCCTCCTCACCTGTTTGTGATGCTCCTTTTTCAATGCCTGCCGCCATTTTGAGGAAGTAAGAGACAGATGGTTGGTTGATTTTCATCTCGTAGGTCCTGTCGCCCTGCAACCGAAAGCACAAGAAAATTAGAGCATTTTCAGTGGCCTTTCTGTCATTATTTTGAAGCTACTTCCCAAACCACTAACTTTAGCTTGGAGCTAGGTTGGTGGACACAATCGTTGATGGGCAGCTATGTGTGACCTCTACGTTGCAGGTTGAATCCAAGTCCCAGCATTTTACCTTTTCTCAGGTATTTAGAAAGAATACCCTCGAGTTTGAGCAATAATAAAACCTAATAATTTTCAGCACTAACAGACCGTTTGATCTGCATTGTGAAATATAACATTAACCAATATTAAAAGGTGTAAAAGTATCTTGCTGGTAAATGCAGTCTTTAATTTAAATCAGATCAGTCTTTAATTCAGTTACTAACAGAATATAATTTGTGCCAACAAGCCGGTCAACAATATCAAATCATGTTTGAGCACAATACCTAAAACAGAGTCCAAAGCATAAGAGGGAGTTTACATATATACAGATATATATATATATATATATTCCATCAAAAACGGAGTACTCAGCGGGTTAAATATGTCCTATTGGCTGAGTCGTGTTTATCTACAAAGGAGTTACAATTAGTTCTCTGTAAATAGTTCACATAGTTCACAAACTCTGCCGCCATCTATCAATCAGTTCTTCAACACTCCTGATGACAGTCAGTTGTCACACAATTGACAGCATTCCATTACCCTCGCTCACATGTAAAGATGGCGGCGGAGTAGGTGAACTATATAAAGAGAACTCATTCTCCTTTCTTTGTAGATAAACATGCCTCATCCAATAGGAGGAAGTCCAGGTGCTTTAAAAGTTGGAATGTGACACCATTAAGCCATATAAACATTGATAATGGTGAGGATGCCGAAACACGTCTGTTTGTTCTAATACACTACATTTTTAACCCGCTGGGTGCTCCGCTTTTGATGAACAATTTAAATATGCGCTGCCACATGTGCAACAGAGGCACCCACTCGTAAAAAGTTCGACAGAAGTCAGTGGCAAGTTGGTGAAGTAAATATATATATAAAGTAAAATCGATAAAAAGTCTCACTAAAAATAACTTAGTAATCAACATCTTAAACAAAATACTAAGTGATACTCAGATTCAACTACTCAACAAAGGGTTGACCTTTTGTCCCAACAAAGACATTGACATACCGAATGTGCGAATCGACCTCTACAAATTTAGCCGCAAAATCAAACTTAAAAAATACTTTGCAGAAAAGACACACAGATCAAACCGTCCCACAGCTGATAATCACGAAATATCGCCGATCACACAGAAGGATTTACCAGCACTAAGAACGTTGTCTTTCCTGGAAGAAGGAGAAGAGTCTGCAATTGGGAATTATCAACAAACCTTTGAATCAGATAAAGAACTGTGAAACAGTATAGGGATTATCACGAACAGAGGGGGCGATAGTGGTTTAAAAAAACAATCCACGTTTTGTCCGCAACTCCCGCCTGGGAATAAAATGTATTTATTTCACAAAATCATGGTGGAAGTAATTAATTAAATTTCAACAAATTCCATAAATACAAGTCCAGGAATAAAAAGAAAAATTGGAATTTAACAGCAGGAGAGTATAAAGCACTCAAGGAATTAAGAGAAGACCCCGCGATAATTATTAAGGCCTCTGACAAAGGTGGTAACATCGTGGTCCAGAACATGAGTGATTATATAGCAGAAGCAAATAGACAACTGGGCAATGAAGACCACTTTGAGAAACTTGTGGTTAACCCAACGGAGACCTGGACCAAAGAATTCCATCAGATGTTACTAGGGTGGAAAGAAGAAGGCCTAATTGATCTCGAGGAATATCTATACTTGAAAACAGACCACCCCATAACAGCAATAATCTACTTTCTAACGAAAGTACACAAAGCAGCCCACAATCCACCAGGTAGACCTATAGTCAGGTCTATCGGATCATTACTAGAATCTACATCCAGATTTGTGGACATTTTTCTAATGAATTATGTGACCTCCTTACCCTCATACCTGAGGGATACTATGGACTTCTTGAATAAAATTCAAAAAATTGACTGGAAAGCTGGCTTACTTATGGCAACAATAGATGTCTCATCATTGTATATATCAATCCGTCTAACTGATGGAATACAAGCTGTCAAAAAATTCCTGCAAACTAGGTCAATAAGCCATCTGGAACACTCCGCAATGTTGATAGAAATGCTGACTTACTGTCTAAACCACAACATCTTCCTCTCCAAAGGTGCCCTGTACAGGCAAAGACAGGGCACAGAGATGGGGACATCATTTTCCCCCACATACGCTCACCTGTTGATGGCAGTGTGGGAAACTGAGACTCTGGAAAAAACAATAACAAAAACACTAGAAAATAAAGACTTGGTGTTGATTTATCGACAATCTCTTCATCGTATGGGAAGGAGATCGTGCCGATTTACAGAACTTTATTGACTTCCTCAACAAGAATTAATACAATCTAACCTTCACGTCTACAATCAGCGAATCAAACATCATTTTCCAAGACGTAGAAGTGTTCATCAGAGAACATAGGGTATGCACCAAAATGCATCGAAAACCCACCTCATGGGAACATGCAGAACAGCCTTCTGCATGCAAATAGTGGGCACCCGCAAAATCTGAAATGGAGCATACCCTATGAGATGCTTCGAGCAAAGAGTAATTGCTCTGAAACCTCTGATCTAGATTGTGAAATCAATTAAATGAGTTGTCGTTTCATGGAGAGGGGCTATCCGTTGGAAGTCATTGAGAATGCAAAGTCCAGAGTCCAATCAAAGGCAAAACTGATCTCTGAACTCCATCAAGAAGGAAAATGCAAGAGGAAGAAGGACAGGAAGAAACAACTTCATGGCTGATTATGGATTTTAACGACCAAAGCGGAGAAATAAAACATATTATCAGCAAAAACTGGGAGATTCTAATGTTGGATGAACCATTAAGAAAAACTTTAATGCCATATCCGAGTATAACCTACCGAAGAACAGCTTCCCTAGCAAACATCTTGACACAGAGCCATCTAGAGATCCGAGAACCAAAAACAACCTCTTGGCTCAATACACCAGGGTTCTGGAAATGTGCTATATGTCGAGCTTGTGAACATGGCCTGAATGCCACTACCTACCAACTTCAGAACGGAAAAACAGAAAGCATCCTTGACCACATCACGTGTGAATCGAAATATGTGGTCTACAGATTAACCTGTCCTTGTAAAAAACACTACGTAGGAAGCACAATCAATAAATTAAAACTACGAATCCTACAACACCTACGTGCTATAAAGCACAAGGATTTCAGTTATCCCATAGCAAAACACTTTCACAAATTCCATTCTAGTGACTGTAATCAACGGAAAAATTCTGGGATAAAAATTGTGAAACCTACAGAAAGAGGCGGGGGCAGAACTCTGAAGTTATGTAGAGTGGGATCCCGACTCATCCTTGCGATTGGCACTGAATATCCATATGGACACAATCAGGATGCAGAACTACATGTCCATTTGTAAATAGTGTAACACTCTACAGGACCAATTGCTGAGCTGAATTATCATGTTGCCTTGAATCCCATGTATATACTTTCCCAGGTCTTGTTATTTTCTTAACTAACTCTTCGTCATCTCACATAGAACCTTGCACACTTGTAGATACAACTTTCACTAAAATGCTCTTCAAATTGTACAATATAGTTAAACCAGAGCTAATTCTATTACTCCAAGAATAAGATCAGGAGGGTGGATTAATTTTACTTTGGTTTCTCCCCTTATGTGAACAACTGGTGGATTCATGAATACTAGATCTCTCTTGAAGGGCCACTCTAATGATGTTTTAAATTAATCTTGGTCTTAAATCTGTACTTTACACTTTATAGATTACACTGGTTAATTATAAATAGAAGAAAACATTAATGAAGTTTAAAAAGAATGTTGATCTTAACTTGTACTTTACATTTTATAGATTCTTAATTGATGAACCTTTTAATCATTATATGAATTGATGAGGTATGATTTATAGTGGACCTCCTATGTAGGCCATGTATTTACATTTTAATCATGATATCCAAATTGCATTGAATGAATATGGGGACATAGACTTAAAGAATGAGGGAATACGAATTACCCAGTCACCAAGGGGCCTGTCTTAAAATCATATGAAATGTTGGCTCTGTTTTTTAAATGTATAATCTGAAAAATATATTTTTTTATCCTGCACTTTCGTTTTGACACCAAAATGTACTTTACAAATGATGTCAAAATGGAGGATGAATTGATCCATGTTTGTTGAAGAGGGCTAGCAGTCTAGTCATTCAAAAATAGTAAACACAAACAAGGGGTTAAGCACTAGGCACTTTACAAATACTGTTCAGACGCGAGGGACTCTATGGTCCAGTAGACAGCTAGTGGTAGCCGAAACGCGTAGACTGTCCTATTTTTGCTCGTTTTGCACAATGGTGTGGAAATAAATCACATTTTAAAACAATACCTTTGCACTGGTGCCGTGACTTTCGCCGTGCAAGAAACTCTACACGGGATGCGAAGGAATTCCAGATATATATATATATAAATATATAGGTTTCGATATACTGCTTTATTTAAAGCACTAGCCTATTGGAGACCACTGGATGAATGTGTGACTGTTGGTCCTTGAACTATGCCAAAGGAAAGAAGGGAGGGAAGAGAGATCGTGTACAGTAGTGTGATGTGGGGAGCGTGATTCATTTGGCCTGTCTAGAGCCATTGCACAGTTCTCGCTGGCGATTGGCTAATAGATGGAGGAGGTTTGGATCCTGGTTGGAGAGATTATCAAAGTATCCAGAGAGCCCTAAAACTTGCTACATACAGGAACCAGCCCAAACTAAAAACCAAGCCATCACATGCCTCCTACATGAGGCAAATGACTATGTAGCACGGTCTGCCGAGAATCAAAAAGCAGACTCAAAAGAAGTAGCACCAATGATCTGTAATTTTTCTTTTCTAGTGGAGAGGGACTCACTAGTCTTCTCAGATTTCTCTTCCTCATTAATTCATATTGATGTACATTGACACCAAAAAAGTCAGCTATTACAGCTCCTTATATTCATTTGCTCTGAACGGCTACATTTTAAGGCATACCTCATTATTTGTTTAACTGCCCAAAAAAATTAATCATAAAAGTGCCATAAAAGTGCTACAGGAACATATCTAATGCTATTAAAAATGTAATGTGACGTTTAATTTATACAGCCACCTTACCCGAGGAATGGAAACACGCTGAGGTCAAAGCCCTTCTCAATTAACCGTCCACAGACCCCAGCAAACTCAGGAACTCCTGTCCCATCTCTCTGCACCCCTCACCATCAAGGTCCTCGAAAAAGCAATCAACCACCAATTCACGGAACAGCTAGAGAACTACGGCCTACTGTACATCTCCTAGTCTGGTTTCCGTGCCAACCACAGCACTGAAACCGCCTTACTCCCTGCCAAAGAAGAAATAAGAGCTCTCCTGGACCGAGGAGATACTCCTCCTCGAACTCTCAGCAGCCTTAGCCACCGTATCGCACCACACCTTCATCAAGAGACTTCACCACATAGGATTTCAAGGAGGTGCCCTCCTTCCTCACTTTAAAAACCCAGAGAATCCGCCTTTCCTTCCTGCAACTTTGAACACAAGAGCATCATGTGCAGTGTCCCTCAAGGCCATGCCTCAGCCCCACCCTGTTCGGCACCTACATGACCCTACTGGCTGGCATCGTCAGAACCCACGGACTCAACATCATCCCCTACGCTGACAACACTCAGCTCATCCTCTCGCTATCAGAAGAGCCCTCCATCCTGAGGACCAACTTTCACAAGTATATGATGGAAATCGCCAACTGAATGAAAACACAACTGCCTGAAACTCAACACTGACAAAACAGAGGTACTACCTCTTCAAAAACAACATCTCCCAGTGGAAGGACTCCTGGTGGTCTGCAAAAGTAGAACCCTCCCCCACATCAACATACCGGGCCCTAAGCCTCAGCATCATCCTAGACAGCAAGATCACCATGAAAAACCGGATCAACGTGGCCTGCTTCCTCACTCTTCACATGCTCTACACAATCTTCAGATGGCTCCTGGCCCATACCATACACACTATCACCCAAGTCCTAGTCACCAGCCAGCTGGACTACGGCAAAGCAGGAACTATGCAGGAATCACCTTGCACCTCTTGAAGAGACTACAGACCATACATAACTCCATAACCAGACTCATCTTCGACCTCCCCAAGCAGACCCACATCAACTTCCAACTCAGGAAGCTCCACTGGCTCCCCATTCAGAAGAGATGCAACTCAAAGATGCTGATCCCCACCTACAAAGCCCTGCACAAGGAAGGACCAGAATACATCAACTACAGCCTGAACTTCCACCAATCCTCCAGACACCTGCGCTCCACCACCCTGCACCACGCTCACACCACTTGCATATGTAGAAAGCCACAGCAGAGGTCGCTACTTCTCCTACCTCGTGACCAAGGCCCGAAATGACCTCCCTGTTCACTTCCAGACCTCACCCTCACTGATGGAATTCTGGGAAGGACTCAAGAACTGTTTTTTAGGTCTCGTCTTGGCAACGCTTGTGCTGTCTCTTCGAGACATGCTGTATTCAGGATATGGGCATAACGCTCCACCCACTTTTAACCCATCTTTTATATTCGCTCCTGTCCCTGTCCTTTGTAAATTGTGGCTTTTCATTATTCAATAGGCTTAGTTGCCTCTCCTTTAGTACCGCCTTGTCTCTTCTTGTAACCTCCCATAAGGACACCCCCTGTTACATGGTTTTAATTACAGCCTCAAGGCACTATTTCCTTAAAAGGCTTCAGGCGATACCCACACTAGGTCCTAAGCTAGGCTGGCAGTGGTTACTTCACTCACTAGAACATCTCACATATATATCAGACCATCTATACATTTCCCTTCATCAGCTCCCCACAGGGTACAACCTAAATAAATGAATTAATGTAATTATTCTTTTGTCACAAGTTACTAATTGTATATATGGATATAGATATGTGAATGTACTCGTAGTACTGTCTTGCATGCAATGCATTATGGGTATGGTGGATTTACCATATGTTCTGCAGACTGCAGTACCATGTGTGACAGAAAGAGGTCAGCAGCGGTGGTGCATTAATCACTAGGGACCTTTAGGAGCAGTTTGAGGTACTGCACCTAAACATGCAGTGCTAGTGCAGTGCTCACTAGGGACCTCTAGGAGCAGCTTGTGGTACTGCACCGAGACATGCAGTAATGGTGCCTTGCTCTCTAGGGACCTCTAGCAGCAGTTTGCAACACTGCACCAAGACATGCAGTGCTGGTGCCTTGCTAACTCGGGACCTCTAGGAGCAGCTTGCGGTACTGCCCCAAGACATACAATGCTGGTGTCTTGCTCACTAGGGACCTCTAGGAGCAGCTTGCAGTACTGCACCGAGACATACAATGGCTGGTGCCTTGCTCATTAGGGATCTCTAGGAGCAGCTTGCGGTAGTGCACTGAGACATACAATGCAGGTTTCTGGCTCACTACGCAAGCATTTGCAATGCATTAGGTCTCGTATTACTGAAAGTATGAGCTACTGGCGTTGCATTATTATTTGCAACGCCAATACCTCATACTATAAGTAATGTGAGACCTATTGCATTGCAAAAGGTTCAACTAAGCCTCCACAGCACAATCCACAGTGCCTGGATACCCTCTTAGATTATTAGCCATGCTTTACAGATCCTGTTTGATTGATGATTAATTGATCAGGGTGCAGAGGGCTCTTGTGAGGAAAAAACAATTAGCACCCTGCTTGGGTGGCCTAGGGCTCATTGCTCATCTGAGCTCTCTTGTGGAATGCTGATCAGCGGTTCCTTGCTATCCATCACGCTGCCCTCCAGGGCACTCTTCCAAGCAGGGTACTCCCTGTTCTAGCCTTGCAAGCGCCCGCTCCCACCTGATGATTGGAACTTTCCATTTGGAGAACACCAGCTAATTATAGGGTGGGAAGTTGTTTTCCTCTCAATATAAAGTGGCTAAACTGAAAGGGATGTGGGTGGAGATGGGAGAACTCTGCACATTCGGATTTAGGTCTCAATTCTGTTTTCAGGTTCATGGAACTTGGCAACAAATTTGATGTCATGAAACATTCCCAGGGCAGACACAGCATCACTCAGTCACAAAAGTGATAACAGGAAGCCTAGGGGAAGGGATTTATTTGGAAGGGTTTAGAGATTGTCACAAATAGGAAACCAGTTAATACCATGGTTGAGCTACTGTAAGAAGAGAACGTGTTTGGAGTACAAGAAGCTTCACAAAACAATTCTTGTTACCCTAAAGGATGTGGTGAAAGCTGCCGATGCTCTCGCTTCTACAATCAGTGCTTGTCACTAGAACCTGAGAAAGCCATTTTTTTTGCCTGGTATTAAAAAGAGCTATTTAGACCCTGGAAACAACCTGCTTGCAGAAGGAAGTTACAGTGTGTCCTTTCGAGTTCTGAAGAGGCTGACTAATGGTAGGTGCTGCTTTACTGAAAGGAACTTTCACAGAGGAGCCAGACAACTATGGCGGCTATGAAAAGCCTGCACTAAGAGTCAGCTGATTAAACAGACTAAGGAATGGGGCAGTTGATTAACTGGTATTAGCCTTGAAAAAATCTACAATCAGTACAGGGATTTTTTTTTTGCTTAATCCTGCAAACCATATAGTTAAGACACAAAGACTCTCTGTAATGACCAATTTTCGAACAGGCTTGCCTGACAAACATTGAGTTGTGACCTGCATCCTGCTGAGGACCTCTGCACTACATCACCTGAAGCAATAGCCTTAGGCAGCACACAAGTAACCGGTTGAACTCTCCCTTGATCAGTTTCCCCCACCCCTGGCTTAAACCACAGTTCAACACTGACTTGCCAAAGTTTCCCGGCTGTTGAATAACTTTGAGCTGATAGTCGGCAACCGTGAGTGCCCATTACTTGAGTTGTATAACCAGCTGACTATATTCTTTGGAATCAGCTACTCAATTTTCTCCAACCAGACCTTCAACAATGCACCATGCGCATTCAAGCTTTCTCGCACAACTTCAATAGGAGAGATAGCATGGTTTGACCAATGACTTTCAATCAAAGTGTTAAATCTTGACATATCCTTCGACTATTTCTATTCTTGGTGAGTTTTCAGGTACACAATACTCCTTTCACATGGTATGGAACTGGACTTGCTTTATGAAACTTTGATATCTCTAACTGAATAGTTCGAACATTTAATTTCTGTAGTTTTTAACTGTATTTCTATTTGACACCTTGTTACTGAGCCCATGCTATCATGAGTAAGCCAAGGATTCCTCAGAAAACACAGGTTAAATCCGTGGATTACATTGTTTGGGCTTTGTGGGAGTTCAGTCACTGATCCCATCAAAAATATGGCCTCTCTCATACCTAGCTCAACATTCTGATTGCTTGAAGGTTGGCAGCATTCTTTATTTCTCCTCAATTTAGGAAATAATTATTATCTTTAATGATAGCCAAAATCAACTGGACACACATTTTTGACACCATTCTATGAACACAGTAACACAATCTTTATACCTGCCTTTAAAAAAGATTGCTTGGTTACTGTGTAACCTAGTATGTTGCAATCAATCTTCTTTAATATCCAATCTTCTTTAATGTCTGAACATTACCTCGCTGTACCATAATAACTCAACATATGGTGGCTTAGGGTACAAAAGGAGCGACTGTTGTTCCAAAGTTCGGGCCAGCATTTTCATGCACCATTTTGTCAGCTGTCTCTCACAAGTCTGTTGTATGTTTTGGCAATTTTCAAGGGCCTGGAGATTAAGGAGCCCTTCAAATAACACTGATTTGACATCAAAATATATATTTTTTTAAACTAATCTCTATAGGCCACGCGTTCTTAAGAGAAAAAAAAAAGGAAAAAAGAAACAAGCTCTCTGTTTGCCTGAAACAAAAGAACTCTGGCCTCTTGAAGGAAATAAAAAATTTCCAGATAAATCCTGAAATAGTAATCAAACAAAAATGCCCTGTTCTGATAATAATTATTTATACTGCGCTTTTATGGTTTGATGGAGAAACAGGGGTGCGCCATCGACACATCATCAGACTGGAGAATCTGCCGCAGTCAAATCGAGGTGCTCCCGACAGAGGCGGAAAGCACCAAACAGGAATATGCCTCTTACCCTTGTAAATCGATGGAAGTGACGCAGGTGAAGGGCGAGGGTTGACTGAGTAATAGAACAGACTGCAGTCAGGTTGCCTTGAGAGGCGAAAGGCATGCCAAGGCTTCTTTTCCCCATCACCAATGGAACAAGTGGAGATGGGGGACTAAAGGGAGTGGGGTTGGTTCCTGCTCCTGGTGTATGCATGAGTTTAAAAGAAGGGGCTGGTTATTCTTTACGTGTATGGGTGAGTCTGTCAAAGGGACAGAATCTTTACCCTACCCAGGTTAACCCACAGGCATGGAAATAGGTGAACTATGCCAGGTTCTTCTTTAATGGATTGAGACTATAATAGAGAGAGAAAGAGGTTGCGCCATTGGGGAAATGCGAGGTAGGTTCACATAACACCCGTCACTCCCTAAGGCACGGGTCTTCAAACTGGGGGGCGGGCCACCCTAGGGAGGCCTCAAGTGATCCCAGGGGGGGTGCCAGGCATTGGCAAAAAGAAGCACAATGCTGATAACACTGCTTTGTTTTCAGCAGAAAAAAATGTAATGGGCCATCACTAACATCTTTTGTCATTTATATCCTGGCTGGGAGAAGGTGTCAAAAGGGAAGGGATTCCAAATCAAAACCTCAACCCCAATTTGTAATAATCACCTTCTGTATACTTTGACCTGTTAGTAAGGCCTGCCTGACCAGCATAGTATATTTGGCAATCATGTATTTGATTGCATTTTTACTAAGCTAACAGAACTTAACTGCAATGTTCAAATAAGTCTAGACATATTTAAACACTGCCAGAATAATAAAGTTTTCTACTGGGCAGTGTGGCATCAAAAAGTTTGACGACCACTGCCCTAAGGTCATGCGTAAATCTAACAGTAAAGGCATGTTAAACAAGGGACAGCCACCCCTCCCTTCAGGAATGCCGGCTTAGGAAATGCTAAGTAAAGTAGAAATGCTTATCTGTCTGTTACTGAATGATTGCTGTAGAACGTTACAGGATAGCCCAAGTTTACAGTTCTGAACATGGTACCCTTGAATGAAGCACATTGCATTATTTGTGGACATGATTGATGATATAATGGTTGATTGAGTACGGTTCAAGAGACTGAATAAAAAAAGACAAAAATGTAAGATGGTAATCTGCTTTTTGATATGTTCAAATCGCAAATGAGAGGAATTTTGGAGTCTTTAAAATAATCTTTTTTTTTTAATTTGAAGGGTCAAATTGTAGGAATGCATGGCTGCTCACTTGCCTCTTATCTTGTAGAAAAACCCATTTCCTTCCCTTTCACAGCAAGACATTGAAGAAAATGCATACATTTTAAGACTGCAAATGCGCAGGACGGGTGGGAAGGTGACAATTCCCCGTTCTGCATTTTTTCTGGTTTCTGATTATTCTTCGCAACTCGCTCTGGTTAAGAATACGTCGTTAATGAATGCCGACTATGAATGCCAAAAAGTTATTGCATATTATATATCCATTGAAAAGAGGTGAATAGATAAGTTAACGAAAAAAATATGCTTTTTATTGCATAGTTTCTGTCCTTGCTTTGTTACACAGTGCTGGTGTTCTGATTCTGCACATTGAGAAAACACTAAGGGGCCAATTACGATGCCGTCGCGGATTCGGGACGGACCGAACTCTAGTCGGCGGTCCCGACCGCATGATTACCATGCGACCGTACACTGTGCAGTCATATACTCCCACTTCTCTATGGGAGCTTGTGCTATGGCCGTAAACGGGCCATAGCACAAGTTCCCATAGAGAAATAGGAGTTTGTGTAAATCCCTGCACCCTGTGGCAGGCATCTCAAGGTGCCTGCCACAGGGTGCAGGGATTTACAGAGGGGCACCCCAGGCCACAACCGTAGGCCGTGGAGGCAGGGCCCCCAAAGTCGCTTTCCGACAGCCTTTCCGTGTCGAACCGACATCGTAATCCCGACGGAGGAAACGCAATCCATTGGGATTACGGTGTGGCCTCAGACTAGCTACTAGAGCCCATCAGAACCCAGCCGGAATGACTGGGCGGTTTCAATTCCAACCGTCTCGGGTGTAATTTGGCAGTCGGAATTGAAAACTGCGATGTTGGTCGGAAAGCCTCCAAATGACATCGTAATTAGCCCCTAACTGTTTTCCTGTTATGTTTGTTTCCCATGTGGTGCGTGGGCTTACGGTGCACAACCTGCCTGTTCTCGGTGGAGGGACAGTTATGTTTTGTGCTACTGAAGGAAGAATTAGGGCGGTTCCACCTACCAGGCTGCGCTCATATCGAACAGGCTTTTGTCTCTTCTAAAGGATTAACTAAAAAACAAATTGATATGTGTTAACCATTAGACTGCTTCCGATATGTTAATTTAATACTGCATCAATGCTTGGATTTTCTGACCTGCAAGATATAAGCTTTAAAAAAAGGAATTGCAATAATGTCTAGGTTATGACTTGGAAAAGTGTATGCCTCTATGCACTTTATTGAGAATAAGGGATTTGCAGACCAGAGAGCAAAAGTTTTCTAAAGATGCATGTATTAACCTCTTCAGTGCCCATGACGAGATAGTCTCGTCATGGAGCACGGTCGCGCTGTGCCCATGACGAGACTATCTCGTCATGAACCCCACCCACTAATGTAACGCCCGGCACAGGAGGGGGAAAGGGCGTGGCACAGAAGGGGTTAATTTATGCTCCAGTTTTAAGTTGCTTTAAACTACATGCTATGCTCTTCTGAAATAATGTTCTCAGTTCTGTAGGTCATGACTAAAAGTTGTCTAAACTTAACTGTTTCTCTACAAACAGCAGTTATCTGCTTCACACATTAAGTCAATACATGCTATGACATTTTTATACTGCCTCATTTGTGCCAAATGGCCAAAATGAAAAGTGAGTGTTGTTGTATTTCGCTGTTTTCTGATTAAGCCTACATTTATTTTACAGTTGAATATTATGGACTAGGAAGCTCAAATAGGCTGCTAAATGCACTGAATGAACATTGGAAGACCAATAACAATGGTTTAGCCTCAAACCTGTTTTACCATCTACACTTGTTGCTAAGTTTAACGCTTGCACGTGCAAACATGCAAAAAATACTTCTTGTAGTGACTAATGTACAAACTATTTGCTCTCTATGTGATCTTTCCTGAATTGCAGACAAATCAGTACAAGAAACGCAGGGCTAGGATGGTATGGGTGGTCATTTTGAAAGATGTTTTTTTCCTTGCATGAGTACCCCCTAAAGTATTTACACATAAGCTCAAATTACACGTTTAATGACTAGGTGAAGTATTAGTGTTTACGGCTCCCCTCTGTAGCTCGATGTCCTAGCTATTCTTGTATTATTATTTTTTCCTTTCTAGCGTATATTATTACATTACTTCGTATCAAGTTGATGTTCTAGCGAGGATTAAAAAAAGGAAATTGCACTTAGATGATTTAGATGTGTAAATGTTTTTTTCCCTGAAGATATTTATTTTATTATTACAACTGAGCTATTAGACAACATATACAGGTATAACTGCTCCCTAAACATATATATGTAGATATATACATTTTACACAGTGGCAGTTCCCACTGCGGAGTTACAGTTAGGATTGTGTTGCCAAATGTAAAGCATTATTTGGTTTGCTTATAACTTTGGTGTGTTTGACGAATCTTCAAGAAAAGGCGAGGGGTGGAGGGGAAGTAGCAATTCGCGTATTCCCCAATCATTTGCCCACAGTGAATTTAGACACAACTGCAGCCCAAACAGCTGAACGGATTTACACCATATTTGGCAAAAAGCTAGATCTTGGTCTAAAAAGCATGCTTTTTGTGATTTGGTGTGAATCCGTTTTTGCGAATTAAGGGCTGGGACGGAAACTCTACAAGATAAAAGACATTTATCCCTGTCCTGAGTGCCCAACTGTACTGTTGTCTGGGATAAGCATACCACGTAGAAAGCTCTAGAAGGGAGCAGGTCTCCTTTTTAGGTCTTGCTGAGCCCCAGCGCTTGCGCTGGCTCGAAGAGACATTTTATATGTGGGATTTTCAAAGTGCTGCTGGCTGGCCTAACGCTTGCGTTCACGCGATCGTGCACGCGCGCAGCCGGCCGCCAGCAGCACTTTGAAAACTTATCAAAGCAGGCATCTTCCCTGCAGCGACCATCTGGCTCGCGGGCTTATGATCTGCTGCGCTCGCGGGCACCCTCACGATTACTTTCACTTTCGTGGTGCAGCCGCATAGCTCGCGGGCACCCTCGCGATCACTTTCACTTTTGCCGCGATTATGTTTTCCAGATATTTAAAAATCGTTCTTGTCAGAAATGGAGGGCGCACAGCATTAATGACTCTTACTGCTTACTTATCACAGTGCACTGTTTGGCTGTAGTCATTATATTCCTGTGGTGAGGTGATCGGCCGTCCTGCCAAGACAATGGATCTGTGTCTCCTTTTCTTATGGTTAAATGGGAGCGCGTCAAAGCCAGGACATGACTCATTTTTTAGGAGACATATAAAACTAGAGGAAATCAGTTTTTTCTGGGCATTTTTGGGGGGTGAAAATATATAAAGCAGTGACCTTTATTTTGAAACTACTGATAATAAGGGTGCATGTTTTCTGTTGACTGTCTGAGGCAGCTCCCGGCCGGCAACGACCGTCTCCCAGATGAAGTCGTCGACTTTGCATTAGCGTGTCCGTGGCTAGGGTGGGTTTATTTATGTTAGATCAGAAAACCCAAATAACTGCTCCCCCATTTATTGATTCTTTAGAAATACAGACGTATGCCCAAGTAGGAACCATTGAGTGAATTACCGGTATTTTAAATTACATTTGTTTTTTTGAAAATCCTATTTTGAAACTATATTATAATATTGAAGACCTCTTTCCTTTATTACAACAAGCATTTGCAGTGCATTAGGTCTCGCATTTACGCGAGTTTGAGCTATTGACATTGCAAATAACAATGCCTATTGGCATTGGCATTTACAATGCCAATAGCTTTAACTCGTGTAACTGCGAGACCTATTGCATTGCAAATGCTTGTTACCCTGTGTCACTGGAGTGAGGCCTACAGGTTCACTCACCTTTTTAAAGGTTTTGCTGCTGTGTACTTAGCACTCCCTTGGCATACATCAGGTAGATGTGGAGTGCTGCACAGCATAAGAGTAGTGACTTTGCGCTGGTTGTATGTGATACTGGGAAGGTGAAATAACAAAGGTGCGATGGCTGGGATAATTAGCGCACTCTACCACATAAGTATAGTAAAGTTCAAAGTCTTATTCATTCAGTGTCCAAATATTTTTTGGTGCTCAAGAGAAGGAAGAGCCATCCATTCTTCCTCGACTGGAAAATCAATAACAACATTCTCCAGGCACACACAGATTAAATTGAGGTCTTGTTTTCAATAGTTCTTTTATTTTCTGAGACGAAACACGTGTTGGCAAAGGGGCGCATATGCTGCTGTTGTGGCTGCTGTTTGGCACGAAAGGATAGGGTCCTGCCAAAACCACGAAACTTACGATATCCAAAGCCCCTGGAATGAGAATGGAGACCCAAAGATCTTGCCGTGGCTCTACTGTCTTTGAAGCACTGCAGCGCCGAGTCCACCTTGGCCCAAAATAGACGACATTCGTCGAAAGGCAGGACTAAAAGGGTAGTTTTGACATCCGGTGAGAACCCTGACACCCGCAACCAAGCGTGTCTCCTGGTCGCCACAGACGAACCCATCGCCCTGGCAACCAAGTCAGCCTTGTCCAGACCAGATTGTATGACTGGCGTGCCGCAGTTTTAGCGTCCGAAAGAACCACCAAAAATGGCCTTGAACATCCTCCGGTAGTTTCCGGAGCACTACCCTTGCAGAGTCCATAAGTACATATATATAGCTACCCAAAAGGCAAATAGCATTAGATGACTTGAGAGCCATACTGCCCGAAGAGAACACCTTCTTCGCTGATTGCTCCATGCATTCGGATTCTCTGTCTGCCGGAGTAGAAGGGAATGACCCTGCCGACTGCTTCGAGGAGCATGATGCCTGGACTACCAAACTTTCTGGAGAAGGATGAGTGGACAGGAAAGCAGGATCCCCGGAGCCACCTTATACTTTCTCGCCACAGACCTGGACACCGCAGGAGCAGTCATCAGCTTCTGCCACACATCAAGGATGGGCTCAGTCAAAGCCTCGTTGAAAGGAAGCAATGGCTCAGAGACGGAAGAAGGGGAATGGAACACCTCCGTCAAAATATTAGACTTCAACTCTGCTGTGGGCAGAGTCAACTCCAGCAAATCCGCTGCCTTACTGAGTGATAAGTCACTTCCTGAGTTGGAAGACCTCTTGGAAACGAGAGCTCCCATTCAGCGGATGTATCTAGGCCACTATCTTCCTGCAGACCTTCGAAATCCTGATCAGGGTCCACAATCTCCCCTTTTTCAGCCTCCTCATGCTGTTCCTGGTACTCCTCCTCTTCCATCAACCTCTGTGCCTCTCTTCTACACCTCATTTTTGGGACTGGCTTCAGAGGCACCAGACGCAGCAGGATCGGCGTCGAAGAAAGGTTTACCGGGACAGTAGTCGAAGCGAGTCGGGACGACGTTGGTTCGGAACCAGACGGCGCCGGGGAAGATCCACCCAGCGGTACTCGTCCCTCCAGATACTGTACCGGCGTCAAGAATCTTGACATCGGAAGAGGCCAACTCCCTGAAGCCATCGGCATTGAAGTTAAGAGAGATGCCTGAGGGAAATGAGGTGACACTGATAAACCTCCCAGGGAGTATGCCAGCAAACAAATGGGGCCAAGCGGTGCACCAGTAGGGTTTGCTGCTCTGGCAAACAAGCCGAACATCGCATTCAGGAAATGTGACGGATCCGAACCTGGAGTCAGGAAGGCAGGTGGAGTCAGGAAGGCAGGATACCCTGGATCCGGTACAGCATGCTCTGAGACCACTCAAAGATGTGGCACATACAGCTCCGGTTGTGGCGCCGGAGACCCTGGAACCAGAGGTGGAGTGGACAGTAACAGAGGAGGTGTTGATACTCTAGGTGTAGGTGGAGTCACCACTCTTGGAACCGGAGACAGAGAACGGAGACACCTCAGGAGAAGATGGAGAGACATCATCCTTCGGATGATGCCAGGGAGCCGCAGATGGGACCCATGGCGCCGCTTCTTCTTCTTATGCTGGACGGCTTTGAGGTATGTGGAGTCGCTTATGTGGAGTCAGTGACTTGGATAGGGACTTCAACCTTCTCCGAACCCTATTTTGCTTTTTGGCTTTGGCCACGAACAATTTGGCCTCCCTCTCCTATAAAGTCTTGGGGTTCATGCGCCTGCATGACGAACACTCCCCGAAGACGTAATGCGACGATAGACACCACAAACAGTCATCATGAGGGTCAGTAACAGACATCTGACATCCATATTCCATACATGGCTTGAATTCGGATTTCCTCTGCATAGCCATGGTCCCTGCTATAAAAATTCAAAGACTTGCAACAAAGAAACTCCAGAAATGGAGAGCCCTGGAAACAAAACATTACGTGACGACGGCGTGGAAAAAAGGGGACTGACGTCAGCACACCGACGAGGTCTTCTTATGGCTCCGATGACGTCACGTGGAGTCGCGTGCGAAGTCGTATCATTGTGACATCCTCATCGATGTGGGAGAGCTGAGAAGAAAAGTTTCCGTGGAATGCTGAGCATGAGGGTAATTCAAAAGGTGAGGAATCCACAGGCAGATGTATCCATCAGAAACACCCATATAGCCACTTTAACACCAACTGACTAATACAGACATTCACACAACCAGTACTCACCCTCAAATTCACTGAGACACCTAATCACTCAATTATACAGTCAATCACTCAGCCCCTGAATCATCCATACAGTTACTCATACACCCACTGATTCACCATTACACCGTGGAAAATATATTTAACACACAAACTTTTTTTAAACTCTCACAATCACTGGAAGTTTGGGTGATTACTAATTGTGGCTAGTTGTGGTTCTAGAGCGGGGTTCTTGGCTTTTTCAGGAGCACCCATCTCAAATTGTCTCAAAGTGTTTGATTTATTTCTAGCTCTACAAACACTTGCCCACAAAGCTGTTGCTGAGTGTGTAGAACATCAGGGAAGTTCAGGTGAAGCTTTGAGAGGCAGTCATTTTGCAGATCCTGTAGGTTGCTATTATGCCTTGAATGCCCTTTGGACAATTTTATTTGCAGTTGTGACAATTCACCAATGTGTCTGCACAAAGATTTGATTAAATAAGAACGTACAGTAAAAGCAGATTACTGTTAATTGGAAAAATGCATCCAATATTTCTTTCAAAGCGTGGTGGTATAATGTCTGTCATAACCATAGACTTGATAATGCTTTTGTCTTCCCTGTTCAAATAGCAGCTAAGCGTGCAGACTTGTGGCTCCCCATTACGCTATATTTAGATAATTGTGCTGCTCGCTCTTCCCTTCCATCGCCTGCTCAACAAGAAGTTCCCAAACCCCCATGATACCCTTTTCACGTTCAGAATGTTTCACCCTGCTGTTTTATTTTTATGCTCTTTGTAATTAATCGTTTAGTCAGGATTGATATAATTTCCTTGTTTCTTTTCAATGCCCATGTTCATTGCTTTGTTGTGTACTTTCTCTTATATATTCCACTTGCAATCCCCTCCCCCCCCTTTTTTCTACCCCTTCTCCCTCTCCCCCTCCTTCCTAATTGATATTTTGTATTGCATTTTTCTTGTTTACTGTCTAATAAAATTCTCTTAAACTTAAAAAGAACGTACAGTAAAGTGCAGAGCAGGAAGAGAAGAATAAAGTGAAAAAAAGAGGTTACTGGCAAAATGAAAGAGGTGTGTGAGTGGGTTTGAAAAGAAAAGTGGTGACCCCCAGTGGAGTAAGAAAACATTAGATGGGAGAAGTAGTAAACAAGCATTTACTATGCCACTATGCCTAAAGACAATCAAGGGTGTGAGAGTCCTTAACAGAGTAGAAAAAAGATTCTAGACAATACATGAACACAGAGTAAGGGATGTTGAGGTTCCATATGATATACATTTTGCTCCTAACATATCCTGCTTTGAGCCTCTGGCATGACAGAGTAGATGTTTTTTATAGCAACGAAGGGGGACATTAACACAGTTGATAGTAATTTCACACACTTTTAGCAAGCCTGCAGGTTATGCAATCTAGTAAACAGTGCTTTGACTATGCATTACATTTGTGGGAAAAAAACTTACTTTTCACTGTCCGTGGAGTGGGGCGAATCTTGTTATTTGGCTTTGGGGTTGACCAAACTAGCCAATTAAAAACACTAATGTTTCTTTATTGCCAGAGGAGGGATGCAGGAGAAATACCACTGATAAATTTTTAGCTATGGTCCATCACTTGTACAGATAGCTTCAAATAGTGTGGAAATATGGAAACAGGCTAAATTAATTGAGAAATGGGCAAATTACATGCCCTTTCAAATATCCCAGAATAAATGGTAGCTTTGCATAGCGTAGGTATGCAAAATATAATGATTTTGGATCTTATGCTAGCTAAGGCGGGAGGAGTGTATAGGGTCATTTAGACCCAGTGCTGCACTTATATGTCAGATACCAAAATGTGCAGGACCTTATATTTGATATCTCCAAAGAGCCCCGTAAGGCAAATGCTATGGAACCCCTGGATTCTAGGAAGACTGACTGGATGAGAGACTGGGGAAAGCGGCTATTCAGTATAATAAGTTTGAATGTAGAGGTATTGCTTTTGATTGTAATATTAATGTGTTTTGGCTCAGGCTTGTTTTCCATAGGCCTTGATTTTGGAAGAATATGTAGGGAGCACAATGACTGTTAGGACCAGATGGAGAAAGGTGAGAAAGAGAAGGGTAGGAAGCAGGAGTTGCAGATAGAGACAGGGTGGTTAAAAGACACTGAATGGTAAAAATGGAGAAGTGTTGGCACTCTACCAAGAAGAGTGATGGTGACAGTCTAGGCAGCATTTACAGCATAACTGACCTCATCTTGTTTCAGATCACATGTCCACATTAGCTGCATTACACCAGCACAAAGAAGCAAAAACAATAGGAAATTATAACATGGCATTTTGCCGAACTCTGTATTCCTCTCTCGTGAGAAAGTTAGTAAGTACAGGCTGTGCTTACTTGCTTCCAGTCACACATCTGTGCTTCAAGGTTGAACTCATGGTGGGAAGAATGTTTCTTTTCTCGTTGGCCTTATCAACTATCAGGCTGAATCAGGGGCATAACGGAGACCCCCGAAGATCCCGCGGTGTGGGGCGCCCCCAGGGTCTCTTCTTTTGGAGGGAGCCCCATCACCCTCTAAACCATGGGTACTCACAAACTTTTTTCTCGGGGGCAAATTTACAGTGTGGTTTGTAGCCGAGGGTCGCACTGGTGGGGGCGGGATCAGTGTGGGGCAGGCTAGAGTAAAAAAAAAAAACTGTGACCATGAGGTCGAACACAGGCCCATGCAGCGGAAGCATTAGTCCACTGAGCCACCAGGCCCAGCATACATATCTATCTATCTATCTATCTATCTATCTATCTATCTATCTATCTATCTATCTATCTATCGCTCCATCTCTTTCTATCTCTCTCTATCTCTATCTATATCTATCTATATCTATCTATATCTATCTATATCTATCTATATCTGTCTCTATCTGTCTCTCTCTGTCTCTCTCTGTCTCTCTCTGTCTGTCTCTGTCTGTCTCTCTATCTGTCTGTGTCTGTCTGTCTCTGTCTCTCTGTCTGTCTGTCTCTCTGTCTGTCTCTCTGTCTGTCTCTCTCTCTCTCTCTCTCTCTCTCTCGGTCTGTCTCTGTCTGTCTTTCCCTCTCTCTATGTCTCTCTCTCTGTCTGTCTCTCTCCAGGTGCAATTGTCCAAAATCTGAATGTGCTTATATCTAATGTTCAGGGATAGTGACTTGAAGATAAAGCTGCTGCAGGAGAAGAGAACGTCGTAGGCAACAAGAAACAGGAAGCTTCCCAAAAGGCCCTTTAAAAGTCAGCTGTGAAAGCGCTTACAGCTGACTTTTAAAAGGGCCCTCTTGGAAGCTTTCCGACGTGTAGGATGTCACAGATGACGGCAGTAAACACAGAAGATGGCTGCAGGAGCTTACGTAGTGAATGTGTATTTAATACGTATTCACTAGGTATGCTTCTGTGGTCATCTTCTGTGTTTACTGCCGGCCTCACTGGAAACCTAGAAACGGCGAGGCAAGGTCCGCGGGCCGCCAATGAAGGCCTGCTGGGCTGCTGGCGGCAGGCGGGCATACTATGGGTACCACCGCTCTAAACCATGCCATTGTATGACTTGCAGAAATGTGTGCAATTACATGGAATAAGAAATTGTTAAACACTTGTGAAAGCCACTCTGCTTTCCCAAGCAGGGCCATGCAGCGTGAGGGGAGTGGGGGCGAACCATTCAGGGGTCCCCCATTGAGCTCAAGACCAATGAATATCTTAGTGATCAGGGAGACCCTGGGGTCCCTCATCACATTTTGCAGAGGTGCCCCATCATTTTGTGTTACGCCTCTGGACTGAACTATCACATTATTAAAGAACGCCTTGTTGTTTCTGTCCGAAAAATTGCATTTCTTAATCAAGGTAGATTTGTCCATGTTTTGTAATGAACAGCTAGACATACAGTAGCTAAGGCTGGATTAATATGGTCCTTTCAGCTTAAATAATTTCTATGCTCTCAAAAAATACCCTGCTAGAGAGTGTTTTTTTAATTGTGATTTAATATTACCCTGCATTTTTTTTACTTTCCTTGCATAAGTTTGTATGATTCCCAGTCCCAGAGTACCCTCCACACTGGCATACTTACACCATTGCCCCCCCCCCATGCTGTTCCCTTAGAAGCATTCCCCAACTGTATTTGTGTGGATGGTGAGAAGTTTTTGATGGTGCAGTATAAGTGCACTCATGGAAAAAACATTCCCCCCAAAAAAAAGTCTGCAAAAAAGAAGTATGCGACGGACAGGGACCATGAATAGGGATCATGCAACTGTATACTGGAAGTCCGAATGGAGGGTATGCTTGTCATCAATGGGTCCGAGTGACATCATAGACAAGAGGAAAGCCGTAGGGGAGCCTCCCCTCCCATTGATAACTGCTATCTACGACTCCATACACTAACCTCAAAAGAACGAAAGAATATGGTGTCAGATTACACACACACACACACACACACACACACACACACACACACGCGCGCACCCACCCACCCACCCACCCACCCACCCACCCACCTCTGGAATGCTTGTTCTATCCAATAAGCTATGGTAGCTAGCTAACATTAACTGGGTTTAAAAGCGCGCCGCTGGCAAGATTCTAAAAAGAAAATTACCACCAGCAGTTTTTGAAGGTTAAAAGTAATGTGAGCCTTAAAGAAACAGTTTTCAGACACACGGTGGCCTTTTGGCCGTCTGGGCCTGAGACACACGTCCCCTGCTGACTGGACAGAGGCGCGAGGCACACTGCCTACGCGGCAATTAGAACTGTAATGAGTGCGCAACACCTTGTTAAAAATGTATGACTTGACCCCGGAGGCCCGCCGCTTATGGGTCAGAATTTTAAAACAAAACGGTGCTGAAACGAGCTAAGAAGGGTGGCAAAAGGCCAAGCCGTCCGTCCTCGCGGCGCAGCCGGCAGAAAGCTGCCAACGCGAACGTTGCTCGCAGCCTAATAGACCTTCCCTTAGGCTCGCAAATGGTGTTATTATAGTCCCTGTCCAACCGTTCGGGCTTACGCATTTGTCAATAAGACTGCAACAGCTACTATTTTCGCCTTTTTTGACAGTTGTATGGAAGCCCATGGAGAACACTGTGGATTCCGGTGTATAAAAAAAGTATACCATAGTTTGAATAAGGGCTCACGCTGGTATTATACCACCCACATTCTATGCTTACAATAAACCAGGAACATCTGGTTGGCATGGAAACATCTTACGGATGGAGAAGAAAAGAATATGATTCTTAATTGTCGGGCTATTTATTCTAACTGTCCCAGGGCACAATCTCTTTGCGTTTACAGCATTCCATCATAAAGTGGTAGGTGAAAAAAATGCTTTTAATCTCGCGATAAAACAAGATTCGGCCCTAATCTTGTATTTGGCACTACTGTGCATTTTATCTGATTATGTACTTAATTAATTTCATGCGTAGTTGTTTTTTTAATTTTATGTGGTTTTATGAAAGTAATCACTCTGAATAAACTTCAAAGTACTGTATGACTGCTTGAAAAGACAGCATCCGCGGACTTTTAAAGAGGATTGTTAACCACCAACTGTGCTTTCCAAGCAGCAGCTACGTCAATAGTTTTTCAGCACAGAGAAAGGGATTCCTAGAAGCCACTGTTCTGCTGTATAAACAAGCACTGACAAAGCCAGTAGCTTTAGATTGTGTACAGTGGTCGAAGTGGGGGAAAAAAAGTAGGGGAACTGTGGGCGGAGAATCAGAGGGCAGGAATAACCCAGGGATTGGATCAGTGGGCGGAGCCGGAGGTGTGGCCAGAATGCGCAAACATCCCAATTTTTAGTATTTGTTTGGCATTTCACTGCCCAGTTTAATCAACCAATGGATACACATGATTATTTAAGGTTATAATGAGTTATTGACATTATAACACATTCACAAAGTGGGATATGCTTCTAATCACAGAATGTCCCAAATACAAGAAAATGTGGAAGCACAAGATATTTGTTGCCGAGCCATGGAGTTTGTCATCAGCACTTCTCCCTTTTTCCACAACAACAGTTCAAACATGAATGGCAAAATATCCTAGTTTGCAAATGTTTTCTATATAATTATGGCTCTGCCATATTTTCCTCATAATGCAAGATCTGCTGCATGATCTGACCATTTAAACTAATAAATTGTTTATAGCTCAAACGTACCAAAAGTTAATAAAAATGGGACTTGTTTTGCTGCGGAGTAGATGGCTTATTGCAAAGGTTGACTGATCACCTTTCTCACTGTTGCATTTGTATGTTACACTGGTACTAATAAGGCAAAATCTTTCCAGAGACTGTTAGCATGTGTACACATGTCAAAATAATAAAATATCGGAAAATATACTGCATTACTCTGCAGCCTTTTTATAAATGCATAATTTAGTCAACACTATGGCATAATTTTGTCCTCCTTTGCTTGCTGCATAATTAATTCCAGTGGCCCCACAACAAGCAGTACATGTTAAAAGTGCTTGTGAATGAAGCAGAGAGACTGAAGAACAAGTTACTTACCTTTGGTAACGATGTATCTGTAAGAAACATTAGTTAGTTAGATTCCTCACCTTAGAATATCCCCAGGCGTCAGGCTGGATCCGGAAAGATTTTTGTAGCAATACCCCTTGCGCGTCGCTAGGCGTTGTCTGCGGCTCCGCGTCAGTCGTTGGCGTCGTGCGCCGGACTGACGTCGGAGTACTTAGACGCCGCCCTCGCGCGCTGACGTCAGTTCTTGTACATAGCTTTCCGCGCCAGGGACGCTGAGCCATGCAAGAGACCGACACTGGTGCCAAAAAATCTAGGGCCCTGAAAGGGAGAACCTTAACCCTAGTTGTCGGTTCGCAGAACGGGGAGGCTGGGTGGGTCGGTGAGGTATCTAACTAACTAATGTTTCTTACAGATACATCGTTACAGAAGGTAAGTAACTTGTTCATCTGAAAGAAACACGTTAGTTAGATTCCTCACCTTAGAATAGATACCCCAGCAATACCAACCCCGGTGGTGGGTCTGCGAACCAAGATCACACCAGAAAGTCCTGGAGAACAGAACGGCCAAAGTGGCCATTCCTCCGGACTTGGCTGTTGAGGCAGTAATGTCTCGCAAACGTGTGCAGCGAAACCCACGGCGCCGTCTGACAGATGTCTTGCAAGGGGACTCCCCGTCCCAGAGCAGTCGTGGCCGCTGTGGCCCGAGTAGAATGGGCCCGTAGCCCAACAGGAGGAACCTTTTTCGCCAAAGAATAGCAGGTCTTAATACACAACACGACCCACCGAGAGATGGTCCGCTTGTGTACAGCTTCACCCTTCTTAGCCCCTAAGTATCCAACAAAAAGTTGGTTGTCCACCCGGAACTGTCTTGTGCGGTCCAAATAAAAGGATAGCACACGTATTGGGTTCAGACGGTGGAGCCTCTCTTCATCTTTTGAAGGATGCGGAGGCGGAAAGAAGGTGGGCAGCGTGACAGATTGCCCGATGTGAAAGGGAGTCAAGACTTTAGGCAGGAAAGAAGGACGTGTCCGGAGGACAACTTTGTCCGGATGAACTGAAAGGAAGGGAGGCTTGGATGACAAAGCCTGGAGCTCACCCACCGGCCTAGCGGAGGTGATTGCTGCCAAGAAAGCAGTTTTCAAAGTCAAAAGACGGATGGGACAGTTATGAAGGGGCTCAAAGGGAGCGCACATCAGAAAAGTGAGAACAAGGTTCAAGTCCCACTGAGGCATTACGAAAGGAACAGGAGGGTACATATGAGTAATGCCCTTGAGAAAGCGTGAAACAACAGGGGACTTGAAAAGAGAAGGCTGATCAGGAAGCCGAAGGAAGGCAGAGATAGCAGAAAGATAACCTTTCAAGGTGCCCAGAGCAGAGCCCTGCTGGGCCAAAGAAAAAAGAAGAGGAGAACCTCAGAAAGAAGGGCAGAAAGGGGATCCACAGCCTTTGCTGTGCACCATGCCACAAATTTGTTCCACCGGCAGACGTATACCGTCTTTGTGGAGGGACTCCTGGCTGCCAGAATGACATCACAGACTTCAGGAGGCAAGTCAAATGGCATCAACTGCCGCCGCTCAATCTCCACGCATGTAGGTGGAGGCTGGACAGGTTCGGGTGGAGGACCGTCCCCTGCTGCTGCGACAGAAGGTCCTCCTGAAGAGGAAGTCGTATCGGGGGATCGATGGACATACTGAGTAGCTCGGGATACCAGTACCTTCGTGCCCAATCCAGAGCCACCAAGATGACTTCGGCCCGGTCGCGCCTGATCTTCTTCAGCACTCTGGGCAGAAGTGGTAAAGGCGGAAAGGTGTACAACAGACCGCAACTCCACTCGCGACGAAAAGCGTCTCCGAGCGAGTGCCGCCTTGGAAACTCCAATGCGCAGAACTGCTGACATTGCGCGTTCTCTTCGGTGGCGAATAGATCTAACCAAGGCCCTCCCCACTGCAGAAAGAGACCTTGCGCCACGTCCGAGTTCAGACGCCATTCGTGATCCATCATGCACCGGCGGCTGAGTTCGTCCGCTCTGGCGTTCAGAGAGCCCGCCAGATGTTGAACCACTAGGGTGATGCCCTGGTGTTCCAGCCATGTCCAGAGGCGTAGGGCCTCCTGACAAAGGGTCCACGACCCTACCCCGCCCTGTTTGTTGCAATACCACATGGCGGTGGTGTTGTCTGTGAACACCTGCACGACACTTCCCCGGACAGAGGGAAGGAAGGCTTTCAGTGCAAGTCGGATCGCCCTCAGCTCCAAAAGATTGATATGGAGCCGAGTCTCCGCCGGAGACCAGAGTCCTCTGATCTCCGCCTCTCCCATATGGCCCCCCCATCCCAGGAGGGACGCATCCGTCACTACCACGTGCTCCGGTTGGGGAAGGGAGAGGGATCTGCCGCTGACCCAATCGCGATTCGTGAGCCACCACTGCAGCTGTTTCGCAGTGCCCTCCGAGATCAAGACGTGGTCGGACAGGTTGCCTCGATGCTGGTCCCACTGAAACTTCAGGTCCCACTGCAGAGCCCGCATCCGCCATCTGGCGTGAGGTACTAACAGGATGCAGGAGGCCATCAGCCCCAGAAGCCGCAGCACCAACCTGACCGAAATCCAGGACAGAGGCCGGAAGATGGGAATCAGGGCGCGAATGTCCAGGACCCGCTGTTCCGGCAGATAGACCCGGAACTGCGCCGAATCGAGAACCGCCCCTATGAAAAGGAGCTTTTGGGAGGGACTCAGGTGCGACTTCGGCACATTGATGGAGAACCCCAGCGAATGCAGGAGGTCTGCCGTAGTCTGGAGGTGGGAGACGACCTGCTGGGGCGAGCTCGCCTTCAACAGCCAGTCGTCGAGATAGGGGAAGACTGGGACCCCTGATCTGCGCAGATGAGCTGCGACCACCGCCATCACTTTCGTGAACACCCGAGGGGCACTGGTGAGGCCGAAGGGGAGCACGGTGAACTGAAAGTGCTCCTGACCCACCGTGAACTGCAGGTAACGCCGGTGGGCCGGCAGGACGGGGATGTGGAAGTAAGCGTCCTGCAAGTCCAACGCTACCATCCAGTCTCCAGGGTCTAGGGCAGCAAGAACCTGAGCCAAAGTGAGCATCTTGAACCGTTCCTTCCGGAGGAAGGCGTTCACGCTTCTGAGATCCAAGATCGGGCGTAGGCCCCCTTTGCCCTTCTTGGGAACCAGAAAGTAGTGGGAATAGCAACCACGACCTACTTCTGGACCAGGAACGCGCTCGACAGCCTCTTTGGCCAAGAGGGCCGAAACCTCCTCTCGGAGAAGATGCAAATGATCCCCCGACATACGGTGGTTCTGCGGTGGCATGGCTGGAGGGGTCGTCTCGAAGGGGAGGGAGTAGCCCCTTCGGACGATTTACAGCACCCACCTGTCTGAAGTGATGGAGTGGCAGTGGAGCAGGTGATGGCGAACTCTGCCCCCCACTGGCGTTGAATGGGCCTGAAAGCTCGGACTAGGAGGGCTTTGAGGCGGATGCTGCCGGGGTGGATGCGGACTGACCGGCACGTTGTCCTCCAGAACCGCCTCGGCGGAAACCACGTCCGTGACCGCGTGCAGGTTGGTTCTGCGGCCGGTGGCTGGGCGGACGTGAGGAGGCACCCCTGCCTTGGCCACGAAAGGGGCGAAAAGCGGAAGTTTGCGGCCGTGGGGCCGAAAGACCCAAGGACTTGGCCGTGGCCCGGAAGCCCTTGAACCGGCCCAGCGCACTGTCCGCCTTCTCGCCAAAAAGGCGAGTGCCATCGAAGGGCATGTCCATGAGGGAGCTTTGGACATCCCCTGAAAACGACGTGGACCTCAACCAGGCGTGACGCCGAAGCGCCACCGTGGTGGAAATAGCCCGACCCAGCGAGTCCGTGGTGTCAAGTCCACATCTAATGGCATGCCGCGCTGCATCTCGCCCGTTAGCAAGTGCTTGGGTGAGTCGCTCCCGGGCCTCCTCCGGGCACAAGGGCAGCACGTCCTCCACCGCATCCCACAGCGAGTGGGAGTAACAGTCCAACAGGCAAGCGGTGTTTAAAGACCGCAGTCCCAAACTCAGGGACGAGAACAGTTTCTTGCCAAACTGCTCCAACCTCTTGGATTCCCTATCCGAAGGAGCGGACGGGAAGGAGGATTGGGAGGTTGAGGCCTGGATAACCAGGCTCTCGGGGGTGGGGTGGTGGGAGAGGAATGCGGGGTCGCCCTGAGCAGGGCGGTGGCACCGGGCAACGTTCCTGTCCACAGGAGGGACTGTGGAGGGCTTGGACCAAGTGCCCTGGAGAACGTCAATGAGGGCCTCATTAAACTGCAGCAGAGGCTCAGTGGAGTTTTCTGTCGGTTGAAGGACCTCGGTGAGGACGTTAGTCCTCACAGCCACAGAAGGCAACTCGAGCCCTAGGGCTTCGGCCGCCTTGCGCAGCACCACAGAAAAGGCTGCACCTTCCTCCGAGGCCACAGTCGGAGGAGAGATGAATCCAGCGTCTGGAGAGGTATCCAAACCGCTGGCGTCCCCCAATTCCTCTGCCCAGTCCTGAGACAATTGGGCCTGTTCGGCCAGAGGGTCCTGAGACCCCTCCCAGTCGCCCTCATCATCCGATTTCTGGTAGACTGATCGGAGCCGGACGGTGGATGAAGTGGGCACCCATCGGCGCCGGTAATGGCGCCGTACCGTCGCCGGGTCCGGAATAGTGCTAAACTGAGGCTCGATGCCGTGCGGGGCCGGCATCGGGGGCGGAACCGGTGTCGGCGCCGGCGGAGGAGGCGTCGTGAGGTCGACCGGCGCCGGCAGAGATCCAGGCCTGGATTCCTCGGGGACCTGCGGCGTCTGGGCTGGAGCCCTCGACGGCGCCGGGGCCGGAGCCGCCGGCATGCGAGGTCACCCAGTCAACCCTGCGGGGCCCGAAGGCGCGCCGGCAGGCGTCGACGGCGGAGCCAGATTCCTCATGGCCGAGAGGAAGGCACTGACCTCCGCCGGAGTCGTGTCAGTCCCAGGGACCGGAGGGTATGGGGACGAGCGCGGCTCCTGCGGCTACGACGGAGCCGCAGGGGTGGAACCACCCGGACCCTCGGCCGGGTCGCGCGACCGGTGAGGGGAGTCCGAAGAGCGAGGACGCCGCTTGGACTTCTTAGAATGCTTAGAGTGACGGGACTTACCCGAAGATCCCGACGAGCGATGTCGATGGCTGCGGCTCCGCGAACGGTCCTTGGACCTCCTCCTGGACCGGGACCAAGAGCGACGCGGAGCCGAGTGTCGAAGCTCGAGTAGCTTACGGGACCGCTCCCGCCTTACCTTCGACGTCAAGGCCTGACAGTCGGGGCACGACTCCGCGTCATGGTCGGCCCCCAGGCAGTACAGGCACCGGCGATGGTGATCCGTTACCGACATCAGTCGGTGACAGGCGTCACAATGCTTGAATCGAGGCATCCTACCGGCACCAGAGTCGAGTAACCAAAAGAGTTCAAAAAGTGACTAGGGGTAAGCTCTTCCCGGATCGGCGCTAACTGGCGCGGAAAAAAGAAGAACTGACGTCAGGGCGGCGTCTAAGTACTCCGACGACGTCATTCCGGCGCACGACACCAACGACGGACGCGGAGCCGCAGACGACGCCTAGCGACGCGCAAGGGGTATTGCTACAAAAATCTTTCCGGATTCAGCCTGACGCCTGGGGATATTCTAAGGTGAGGAATCTAACTAACGTGTTTCTTTCAGATGTTTGCGAACTTAATTTGGTGTGCGTGCAAATTCTGCATTGCCAATCCCTGGTGAGTTGCAGCTACTACCTCTGAAACAAGGCCAATGGAGGTACCTATGGGTGAGGCAGACTGGCCTCAAGGGCAGGTCCGGCCTTAGCACTGGTGGTGCCCTGTGCATTAATGTTTGTTATTGCACCACCAATGACCACATCTGCCATGTTTTCCCTCACTACCACCCTTTAACAGTGCCCCTCAAGTCTCCATAACCACACTCTCTCTGATGCATTTAATTTGATTTACAGCGCCGCTCATCCCAGTGTAGGGTGTCAGAGCAATTTACATCCCACACATTACTCAGAGACAATCAATATGTGTGTAAATCACTGTATAGAAAATGTTACATAAGACTAAGGACTACAAGGTGTAGAAGTCACATGACAACCATACTAGTAGGCAATATAGGTTAATAGTGATTGGTCTGGAGAAACACAAACTCAGAATTTAAAACGTAATACCGTGGTTGGGGATTCTCTTTAATAATCAGAATTGATGTCTGTCCAAAAGAACACTTTTTGCAACATTAGGATAACCAAAGACTGGGGGGGAAAAACACAATGCTCTAATTTATATCTTGCAGTTTGTATGCAGCTCTTAGATGACAGTTAATAGCGCACTGTTCTATGTTAGGATTTTAACTTATAAACTGCAAGCAACAAAAGGATTTCTCTGACAAAAGCAGTAGCCCACTGACCTATTTACATTATGTGCACTTTGTGATCTGCATGGTACATGTTCTTTGCAGCAGGCACGTTAACCCTCTGTGCTACCTATCCATGAGTCAAAACTTCCACTAGACAAAACTCCGATCTCTCTCTAGGAAGAACATTAAACACCAGATTCATCATGACATTTTTATTGTTGCCGAAAATTGCTGGAGGCCAGGAAGGAGGCAGCAAGCACTTTTAAAACCTTAATATACTTGCAAACATAATGCCTCCACCCAAAGTCAGCGCCCGGTCACACCGGTTGCACTGCCCTAGAGCCGGCCCTTCTCAAGGGTCCTGTGACCTCAGTGACAGTCACTGTTGTTGTGGCTGTGCTGCTTCATAGGCCTGCCCGCAAGACTGGAAGTGAACTTCAGTTTGGATTGTGGTGGACAAACCTTGAAGGTTAACCCAGACTTGCCAGTGCTAGGGTCCACCTGCTGGTGCTAAGACACTAGCGTTTCTATGGCCTTGCGAAGCCTTCTAAGGTCTAGCATGGGATTGTGCTCTCTCAGGAGAGTCGTCTGGTGGACTGGTTATTAAGGCTGAACCTGGTTCCCCAGTTCCAAATTCAGCAGCTCTGGCCATAGTGCCACATCCTCTCCCCCACTGAACACCATACTGCCCCCACTGAGAAAAACTCACACTGCCTTCAACTACAACCCAATTGCTGCCAGCTATAAACACCTGGATGAGGCTCAATTTAAATGACGCAATTGACAAGAGCAATATGCGGCCTACAAAAAAAGTAACAACATCCATGGAAAAAGCAAACACTCATAGGGAATGCAAAATTTAGCAAACCATGTGAAATGTAAGCAGGAACAACATGGTTACCTTAACGCTTTTACACTCACTATTCAGAAATCAGTGAGTGCTTTTGCCTGAAAAGTTAAGGACATGACTACAGGGCCTTGAATGGGCCCATTTCAATGTCCATTGCTGATATCCTTACAAAACGTTAGCAGTATGGTAAAAAGACCACATCCTGGACACAGAGCCGCAGTACACATTTTGTTTTCCAATCCACACTTTGCAGTACTTCCAGGATTGGTGCACTAGTTGCAAGCCCAGGGAAAACAAAGACAAGAAAACAAAAATAGCGCTTCACTGGCAAACTCTGTAAAAGTGGCGCTAATGTGTTTGGGTGTGAATAAAATCAATCTGGCCAGTTTGCTACCACTGTCTTACTTTATTTAGTTACTTTTCATATTTTTAACCTTTTATTCCAGATGCTGCACTTTGGAATTAAAATACGACATTTCCAGCAAAAATGATTTTCTTTTTTGGGTCCATTTCACAGGGGAGCAAATAAAAGAAAGGAGAGGAAAGAGAGTGAGAACCCCATCTTAAAGTCATGGTTTTCAGTAAGAGAAGAACTGGTAGACAGAAAGAGAGGGAAGAATGAAAGAGTGGGGGGGGGGGGCGGTGAAGCTGCAGAGCAGAAGTGGACACTGAATTTTTCTTCTCTGAGCAAGAAGGAAAAGACAGAGTCCTGTTACTTCTCTACCGCCCGTCCTCGAACGCCAGGAAACGCCGAGATTTATTTAAAGGCGATGGTGATTTCTTGCGTCCTGGGACGCTTTTTCAAAATAAACAAGCATTTACAATGCAATGGTCTCGGCATTGTTAAAGTTAGAGCTATTGGCATTGCTCCTGACATTGTTTTTGTTTTTAAAACATTTAAAGAAACTGCATTGTTATTTACAATGTCAATAGCTTAATCACTCTCAAATGCGAGACATATTGCATTTGCACCCACACACAGAGCCACATACAGTTTGCGATGTGGTAATGTGAAGGCACACGTTCTTTGGTGTCTGCACTACTATATGGTGAGAGACAACTCATAGCTGCCACTCACAGCCGGCAGCCAGGGCGCTAAGTGGTCAACCAGTATCCTACACCGGGTGGCATCCCTGTGCCCCATTCACCGGTGCATGGTGCACCCATTACCCCCAGACCATGTGGTCGCCCTGCGCCTTGGGAGTCCCCAACACCCTTCCCCCAGTGCATGGTCCCTCATTACTAACACACCTCCCTGCCCCTTGGGTGTCCCTCACCAGGCCCTGGGACCTCATGTCTCTTGGGTGTCCACCACACCCCCAGTGCATGGTACACTCATCACCCCAGACCCTGTGGCCTACCTGCCCCCTGGGTGTACCCCACCAGACCCTGTGACCTCCAGGCCTCCTGGGTATCCACCACACCCTCAGTGCATGGTTCTTCCAACACCCCAGACCCCTCCCTGCCCCTTGGGTGTGACCCACACTCCCAGTGCATGGTCCACCCACCACCCTGGACCCTGTGCCCTCCCTGCCCCTTGGGGCAGGGAGTGCACAGGGTCCCCATTCCCCAGTGCAGGGTCCACTCATCACCCTCAGACCTCCCTGCCCCACGGGTGTCCACCACACCCTCAGTGCATGGTTCTTCCATCACCCCAAACCCTGTGACCTCCCTGCCCCTTGAATGTCCCCCACCAGACCCTGTGACTTTCCTACCCATTGGGAGTCCCCACAACCTCAGTGCATGGCCCACTCATCACCCTCAGACCTCCCTGCCCCACGGGTGTCCGGCGCACCCCTCGCCCTACCCTGGCCCCTCTCACCTGGCCCAGCTGCAGCAGGTGGATGAGCAGCTGGCGCCGGCCGAGCCCTGAGGCACCGCCGAGATGGTAGCGGGCTGGGCGCTGTCCTTGGTGCCGCCCTCCTTCAGGCTGGGGCCCCGCACGGCGGCGCTGGCCGGGCCCGGCCTCGAGTGGTCGTAGACGAACCACCTGAAGCTGAGCATCTGCACCACCAGGGAGGGCAGCAGCACGAAGAGCGGCGTGAGCCCGAACCACCAGCGGTGCCCCCGCAGCAGGTAGTGCGCCGCCAGCCACAGGTCCGAGGCCCCGTCCGAGAAGAAGACCAGCAGCGACAGCAGCACCCACAGGCAGTCCCGCAGCTGGTACTCCCGCGGGACCTGGGCCCCCACCGCCCCTGCCGAGCCACCGCCGCCGCCCGACTTAGCGGCCATGATGGAGGGAAGACGGGGAGAGACTTCCGGAGGGGCCGGGAGAGGTGGGGGGATGGAGAGCAGGGGAGGAGACAGGATGGGAGGAAACAGGAAGACAGGAGCGGCGAGGGGCAGGCCGGGGAGGGGGGAGAGATTAAAGAGGGGGGAGGAGACACATCGCACTAAACACAGAAATGAATTGGGGGAAAATGTATTGCCGCTGGCTTACGCTTCTGCCCACGTGCAAACTTCGTCGAAATAAACAGACACATGCAACTGGAAGGCAGTCAGCAGCCTTTGTAAACTCAAGCCCCGTGTTTGCCAGCCGGTGCGCTCCATGCCATGCAGCCAGCTTTACAGCACATCAAAACATCCTCCCAAATGCGCCAAGGACTCGCTTTCCCTACAGCACGCGCCTGTAAAAGGTGACCTGAGGATGGCACGCGCCTGTTAAAGGTGACCCGTGGAAGTGGACGGCCACATTCTGGCCTCTGCCCCCACTCGCATGCGGCAGGTAATTGCGTGAATAAGTGAGCCATTGAGAAGCTCTTAATCCGCAACGGGCCCGGCGTTCAGCCCGTTCAGAGCACTCGTGCCGCGCTAATGTGTAACGCCGGGCCTGGCTGGGCATCGAGCAGGCCACTCATGCGGGGCTCCGCACAGCAGCCTAGCCAGGGTGCCATGGAAGGCAACAATAATCTGGGTTAATTGGGCCTCTGGGCCCCGGCGCCACTGCACCTGCTGCACTGCCGCACATACCTGCTTGCCCTGAAAGGCGACGATAAGGAGACAATGTGTGCCTGCAGCCCTAAGCCCGTTTGTGTTTTTAAATTGTTGCATCTTTATATAGCGCGAACTCGACCCGAAGGTATTGGAGCGCTTTACACGAGAACCGTATTTACATTACACATTCAGGGACGAGGAGATTAAGTGATTTGCCCAGAATCACAGGATGTGGACTCGACCCTGAGGCTCGAACCCTGGTTTCCAGCACCAAAGTCGACAGTCTAGCCGACGGACCACACCCCCTACACATCCCCATTGTTGCAGTGTGCTGCGTATTGTGCAATGAGTAGTCCTCTCTAGTCACCTAAGGCAAAGTGTAATAAAAATGAGGGCCATTAACAAGGGGTATACCCATCACTAGTGCATAGTGTGCAGTGGCACCGGGGCTCACAGGGGCAGGGGGGGGGGAAGGGGGGTACTACTGCACCACAAATATAGCCGTCTACTACCAAACCCAGGAACGGGACCATTTTTCCTCGATTACGTTTTGGCCCATGGCAGCTCTAACGCCCGTTACTTGGAGCGCTGAGAAACGGGGCGCCATGAAAAAACATGCTACAATTTCCAAAAGTACACACCGTGACGTATCCACAAGCTGCTCAATGCAGCAAAATTCACAGCTGGCTGCTGTCAACACGGTTTGCTGCAGCCTAAGTGTGCGGCTTCTATGAACCCGCATTTAATCCAACTATGACGTGGCAAGCACGCAGGGGAGAGAACAGCGAATAGCATACGCGTTCGGAGCACCGCGGGATACGGGTTGTTAGAAAAACATGTACACGCTGTCCCCGTTGCAAAAATAAACCCAAAAGCACCAAAGACTGCAGGGGAGGGGCCATGCGGTTATTCAAATCGTAGGACAACACCCCTTCTGCGCCCACCACTGGGGTCGGGGCCCAACCTAAATCCACTCCCGCTGAAAAATTAGCAATTCAGCTCACAAAGTAGGTAGTCTTGTTTGCGGGTCAGCTTTTGCGAATTGGGTACAAATAGAAAAGGTGTTCAGGTCACTATTCAAATTAGTGCGACGTGTCCGGAGCTCAATGAAAAACGACACGAGACAGTGGTGTCATATTAAGGAAAATAGGGTACCCCTTTGAAAGGTCATGCTGCGTCCTACCCTGTGTCACAAATGGCAAGAAACAAGCACACCACTGCCTTTCTCTGAGGTGAAGCAGAAATGCCTCGGAGAAAGGCAGCGTCATTTTCGGATTCGGGGGCGTGTTTTTCTTTTTCTCTCCTCTTGCCATTGGCTGGAGGAGAGAAAAACACACCCAGCGAAAAGTATCGAAAAAAAACGCCCCCGAATCCGAAAAGGACGGGGCCTGTTTTGCGAGACAAACCTCTTCTCCAATGGCTGGCCAGCATTTAAGAGGCCAGCCAATGGAGAAGAGGAGAGAAGAGGGGCGGGTTCAAACCCCTCTTCTCCAAGTCATTAAATCTCGCGAGCGAGACTGCGCAAGCGCAGCCTTCGCTAGCCGAGACCTAAAAAGTAGGGGAACGGAATCCTTGGAATTGAAGAAGTAGGGGCAAGCCGTGCCCTTCCGATCCCGCCCACTTCGACCACTGATTGTGTATGATGAAAAGGTTCTTAGCATTGCTCACTAATACACAATACATTGCATCATGGGAAGCAGCAGTGCAAACTTTACAAACTCAGACGTAACATGTATGTATTGCAGTGTAAAAAGAACAATGAGGTATGAGGGTGTCATGGTGTGTGTGTTGGTTTGGTTGTTGTGATGGTATCTATGTCACTGTGTATGTATGATCGAGTGACAAGGCCACATGACTGTACTCTAGTAATCAGTAGAAGTAAAGGACCTTTATAATCACATATTCGGGGAGAACATTATGTTTGTATGTAAGTGACGTTTCTGTAACACAAACCTAGCCAAACGCAGTAGAGGGGTGAACAGGTTCAAAGGCATGGAGGCTGCAAACAAGTGATTTGAGATGTAGTTAGTTTGTGGACTATTTCTGCATCATGATGCAGAGTTCTTCTGCACATCTTTCCCAAACTGGAGCACGGTTGGGGTGGTCATCTTGGATACAGGGATGTTGCTACAGATGCTGGTTACAGGGATGAAAAAGGCTTGCTGCCTTTATTTTCTTTTTGATCCATATTTGACTCCAGTCTGAGGGTGTCCTAGCTACAGGTTTGCCAAGAGCCACTAAAGATGGTGATCTTTTCAGCCAGATAGGCAGGGATGCAAGCCATGATGGCTTTGTAAATGATGCCGCTGATTTTGAAGATGGCGTGAGCCTACAAGGGTAGCCAGTGGAGTGCCATCTGGATGAGGGTGATGAACAAGTTACTTAACTTCGGTAACAGCGCTTTTGCTGGATAATCTACCTGCAGATTCCTCACATTTAGACTATTACCCAAGCATGACGGGATCCAATTTATTTTGCCAGAATGCTCCTGCTCATCATTAGTTGGCGTCGATTGGCTCCGCGTTGGCCTCGTTCCACCCTAGAAGTGATGGAAAAGAAATGCATATATGTGCCACTCTTGCACGTGAACATCAATTTCTGAATTGACTCTTTCTGCACCTCGGATGTGTAGAAAAAACAATTAGAGGAACTAGTGTGCAGATCTCTAAGTTTGCACCTTTTTAAACAGTTACAAGTGGCCACTGCAGAAAAGGGGGAAGATGGAGGGTTCAAAAGGAATCAGAATTAAAAGTTAGATACGAGTATCCACCAGAGAGTTACTGAAGGTAAGTAACTTGTTCCTATGATGGATACTTCTAACTAGCAGATTCCACACCTTTAGAATAGATACCAAAGCATTACCTCCCAAAGATGGAGGGTCTGCAGTATATGCTCAGACCTAAAAGCCCTGCAGGACCAAACTAGCAAAACACCCTTCCCATCAGACCTGGCTGACTAGCAAAACGTGCTTCATGATCATGTGTATTGACACCCACGTCGCCAGTCTGGCAAATGTCAAAAACAGGCCCACTGTGTTCCAACCCAGTGGTAGCAGCCTTGGCACAGGTGGAATGAGCCTTCAGTTTTACAGAGGCTTCTTCCTGGCGAATGCATAGCAGATTTTGATGCAAAGGACTATTCACTTTGAGAAATTCCACTTCAGCACCAACTTACCTTGCTTAGCTGCAGAAAACGCCACATAAAGCTGATTGTTCACCTGAAGGTCTTTGGTGTGATCGATGTGAAAGCTCAAAGTTATTTAGGGGTCCAGTCAATAGTATCTCCCCCACTCCTTCCAGGAGTGACATGGGGCAAAAAAAGTTGATGGATTTCCCAATGTTAAAAGGAGTTTAAACTTTAGGCAAAAAGATTGCCCCGGTCCTCAACAACAGTCTATCTAGAAAAAAGGTTGTGTAAGGCGACTGCAATGAGAGCGCCTAGAGCTCCTCATGTGAATAGCTGAAGTGACTGCACTGAAGACAATAGTTTTGAGAATCAATAGTCATAATGAGCAGCTGTACACTGGCTAGTAGGGAGTACACATGAGCAACGTCAAGGCCAAGTTAAGGTACTACTGAAACATCAGAAACAGCAAAGATCCACAAGGTGATTCATCATCAGAGGGACTCCCTAAAGCTTAAGCCAACGCCTGCAGGCCTTTTGGGACAGACCCCAGGAGCTAACTACGCCCTGCTTGTTGTAGTATCACATGACAGTGGTTTTGCCCGGGTGAACCTGCACCAGCCTTCCCTTGATGGATGGCAAGTAGGCCTACATCACAAGGCAGATGGTCCACTGCCCCAAGAGACTTATGTGGAGACAGGTTTCTGCCAGAGACCAAAGTCATCTGATCTCGACCGCTCTCACATGACCTCCTCGGCCAGTCAGCACCATTAGCTCTAGGTGGGGAAGGGGCAGAAGTATGCAGCTGGTCAGAGCAGCCACCACTGCAAATCTTATGCAGTTTCCTCTGTAACCTGGATGACATCCGACAAAGCTTCCTTGATGACGGCCACACAGACTTTAGATCCCACTGCAGACCCCACATATACCATCTGGTGAGGTGGACAAGCAGAATGCATAAGACCAGCAGGCCAAGAAGCCTCAGGGCCATTCTCACAGAGATCCAGAATCAAGACAGGAACATCTGGATTGGAGCTGCACGACGACGGCTTGTGGCACTAGTGAACATTGCTGGGAAAACTTCCAGGTCAGTCTGGTGCTTGGGGAATATTTTAAAGGTGAGGAATCATCGGTTAGAAGTATCCATCAAAAGTTATGGTGTTTCTTCAGACCCTGGCCTAAAAAATGATGGGAGAGACTTACAAAACAAGTAATGGCAAAGCCAATAGGCATTGACTATGCAAGAGCTATTGGCTTTGTCAATATGTTTTAGCAATGTTGTACACCAGTGTGGCTGCTGTTCAGCATGGCTCAAAGTTAATGAGGTAAAGGAAAAGTGGCATTGAGTGTCGTAGAATGGAGTGTTAGGAAGTGGAGTAGAGTAAAGCTGAATGGCGTGGAGAGGAGTAAAGTGGAGTGTCATGGAGTAGAGTACAGTGTTGCAGAGTGTAGGTGAAGGAATACGGTATCAGAGTGGAAGGGCGTAGAGCTGAGTGGCATAGAGTGGAGTACAATATCAAAGTTGAGTAGAGTGTTGTATGGTGGAGTGACAGAGTCTTGTGTAGTGGCATGGTGTTGCGTAGAGTGGAGAACAGTGTTGTGGAGTAGAGTGGCATAGAGCTGAGTAGATTGTCATAGAGTGGCGTGGTATGGAGAAGAGTAGAGTCATAGAATAGAGCAGAGTAAACCGGCATGGAGTGACAGATGGAGTTGTGTACAGCATCATGGATTAGTGTCGTAGAATGACGTAGAGTGGAGTGGTATAGAGTGGAGAAGAGTTTAATGTAGTAGAATATCATAGAGTGGAGTATTATGGAGTGGAGTGTCATACAGTGCAGTGTAGTAGAGTGGCTTAGAGTGAAGAGGCGTAAAGTGCAGTGGTGGAGGGTAGATTGGCATAAAATGCAGTGACGTAGAGTGCATTGGTTTCAAGTAAAGTGTTGCACTGGCAGAGTACAGTGACAGAGTAGAGAGGTGCAATGTACATTGAAGTAACGTAGAGTGGCGTGAAGTAGCATTGAGCGGAGTGGTGCAGGGTTGAGTGGAGTGGTGCAGGGTAGAGTGGAGTAGTGCAGGGTAGAGTGCAGAGGTGTAGATTAGTGGTGTAGAGTGCAGTGATGTACAGTGGAGTGGGGTAGAGTGCAGTAGAGTTGAGTGGTGCAGAGTAGAGTCCAGTGGCATTGAGTGCAGCCATGCAGAGTAGAGTGTCAGAGTGCAGGGAAGCATAGTGCAGGGACATAGAGTGGTGCAGAGTAGAATAGAGTGGTGTAGAGTGCAATGGTGTAGAGTGATATAGAGTGCAGTGGCATAGAGTAAAATGTTTCAGGGTATAGTGGCGTAAAGTGCAGTAGTTCGCATAGGTACAATGGTGTGGGGTGCATTGTTTTTCAGTAAAGTGTTACAGAGTGTATTGGCGTTGAGTGCAGTGGTTTAGAGTACAGTGGCATAGCTTAGACTGCAGAGGCATAGAATGGTGCAGCGCATGCAGTAGAGTGGCGTAGAGTGCAGTGGCATAGAGTACATTGTTTCAGAGTAGAATGGAGTGATACAGGGTAGAGTATAGTAGTGCAAAGTAGAGTGCAGTGGCATAGAGTAAAGTGGTGAAGAGCAAAGTGGTGCAGAGTTGATTGCAGTGGCATAGAGTGGAGTGGTGTGGTGTAGAGTGGCGTAGACTAGACTGATTTAGAGTGGTGTGGAGTGGTACAGGGTAGAGTGGAGTGGTATACAGTAGTGGTGTAGAGTGCAGCGGAGTAGAGTGCAGAGTTGAGTGGCATACAGAGGAATGGTGCGGAGTGGAGTGGCCTAGACTGGAGAGGTATAGAGTGCAGTGGTGCATAGTAGCTGGCATAGAGTACAGTAGTACATAGTAGGAGTAGAGAGGCGTAGAGTGAAGTGGCGTAGAGTGCAGTGTCAGAGTGCAGTGGTGCACAGTAGATTAGATTGGCATAGAGTGGTGCAGAGTACAGTGCAGTGGCACACAGTGAAGTGGGGCAGAGTAGAGTGGCACACAGTTCAGTGGCAGAGAGTGCAGTGGTGTAGAGTAGAGTGGTGTACCGTGCATTGGTGTACAGTGGCATAGAGTGGAGCAAAGTAAAGTTAAAGTGCAATGGTGTAGAGTGGCATAGAGTATAGTGGCGTACAGTGCAGTGGCGCAAAGTAGATTGGCATTCAGGGCTGTGGCGTAGATTATATTGGTTTTGAGTACAGTGGTGTAGAGAGCACTGGTGTACTGTGCAGTGGCATACAGTGCAGAGGTGAGTGGCGTAGTGTGAAGTGGCGTAGTGTGTAATGGTGTAGAGTGGAGTAGCGCTGAGTGGAGTGGCGCTGAGTGGAACAGAGTGGCATAGACTGCAGTGGCATAGAGTAGATTTATTTGGACTAGAGTGAAGTGGCACAGAGTGCAGTGGTGCAGAATAGATTAGAGTGGCTTGGCAAAGAGTACAGTGGCGTAGTATGGAGCGATGCAGAGCACAGTGGCGTAGAGTTCAGTGGCGGAGAGAGCAGTGTTGAAGAGTAGAGCGACGCAGAGTTTAGTGGAGTAGTGTGAAGTGGTGCATTGTAGAGTACAGTGGCATAGGGTGATGAAAAGAGCAGAGTGGTGCAGTAGAGTGCCATAGAGTGCAGTAGCATAAAGTGCAGTCATGCAAAGTAGTGTCAGAGTGCAGTGTTGTAGAGTGTAGTGTCGTAGAGTGGTGCAGAGCAGAGTGGTGCAGAGAGCAGTGACGTAGAGAACAGTTGTGTAGAGCAGAAAAGAGTGGCGTAGAGTGCAGTGATGTAGAGCTCAAGTGTGTAGAGTGACATAGCGGACAGTGGCATATGGTATTTTTTCATTTTAAAGCAATTTTATTATTTTCCAAACAAAATGAATACAACAACAAAAATAAAACATTCGGTGGACCGGGGTGTAACACAATGGTAAGGATGCCAATCAGAATCACATCTGAAACAATATGCAGAACAAAACCCAATGACAAGAGGTGAGAGCCGTGCTGACCACGTTATAGAGTAGGGTCACATGGTTAAATTCACACCTGGATGACACAACATGTACCCTTGCACCCATACCAGCATTCTCCGCCATACCAAGCAACTCCGTATTCCGTGGACAGACAGGTCCCACGTTCATGGGGCTCCTGCATCACTGTGTCCCCCTAGGGCGACACGCTGGCTCCCCGAGTTATCCCCAAGTATTCCAGCCATTACCATAATCCTCCCCGACAGGTCTAGCACTCTGCCCACCTAGTCATCTCCTTCAACCATTTGTACAAGTCTGGGCCCCCCAGTCAATTTCCAACTTATAGTTATTTGCCTACGAGCGAGGATTAGCACCAAATCCACTAACCTATCAGTGACCTAGTGTTAGACTTGGCATCTTTGGCGTGGTTTCCCCTGACTTTTTTCCTCTACCTCCTGTATTTTTGATGCTGAGCTGGATTTCGTTTTTGCTAGCTTAGATGCTTTGGGCACTTTGCCACTGCTGATCAGTATCCAAGTGCAAGTGCTCCCTGTGTAAATTGTTATTATGATTGGTTCTCCCTGATTGGCATATTTAATTTACTGGTCAGTCCCTAGTAGAGTGCACTGAGTGTGCCAGGACTGGTAAATCAAATACTACCAGTGGGCCTGCAGCACTGATTGTGCCACCCACACGAGTAGTCCTGAACCGGTAACTCAGACTTGCCACCGCAGTGTCTGTGCGCAGTTGTTTACTGCCATGTCGACTTGGCAAGTGCACCCACTTGCCTGGCCCTAACCTGCCCTTTACTTACGTCAGTCACCCCTAAGGTAGGCCCAAGGTACACCTAGGGACAGGGTGCGGCGTATATGGAAGGTAGGACATGCCCTGATGTGTGTGGCATGTCGTGATAGTGAAATGCTGCCAATTTCGTTTTTCACTATTGTAAGGCTATCTGTCCCCATAGGAAAGCATGGGAGGTAATTTATAACATCTTATAAATATAACTTACAATTGGGACCAGATAGGAAAATAGAGTTTAGAATACCTGAACTCAGAATCTAAAGATGCATCTTTTCGGAAAGGTAATATTTACATTGAGTTTGAAAATACCACTTTTAGAAAGTGGCTATTTTTTCGTTCAACCACCCTGTGTGCCTCTGCCTGTTTGTGGATTGACTGTCTGGCTTTAGAGCGACAGGCTGGGCAGGTGCAGTGGCTCCAGGAGTCTGGATGAGTCAGCACATAGGCCTGATCTGTATTTGGAGTTATGGGAGGAGTAGCACCTGTACCTGAATTGGGTTGTGCCTGCCTTCCACAATGCTGGCTCTGCCCCCCTGTGGTGTGTCTGTAGCCAAGGCTCAAAGTGACAATGGATGTTGTTGTGCACTTACAGAGTCCCCCAGAAGAAACAAGTTACTTACCTGTAACTTTGGTTTTCCAGTATTAGTAACTTTCATAGATTCCCATAGCTTGTATCATTCCCCCGTCGTTGGCATTGGAGTCTCGGTATCCAAAATAACATAGCAGAAGGTACAAAAGAGAAAGAAAAAGGCATAGGCCTCATTCCCTTTTGTAGTATATCTACCTCTTTTTGTAAAAGAGACCAAAATAAAGCAACAACCAATCAGATTAGCCTCACCCCACAGAACCTTCCTGAGAGAAGCTCAGAGCCTCAGATTTTCGTAGCCGTTGTGTAAGAGTACAACCAAACCTGCCAAGGGCTGAGCTTTCCCAGGGAAGGAGGGTGGGCGCATGGGAATCTATGAAAGTTACCAATACTGGAGAACCAAAGTTACAGGTAAGTAACTTGTTTCTTACTCCAGTATTGGAACTTTCATAGATTCGCATAGCTTGTATCAGAGTAGCTAGCAGTAAGAAACACATTTTGCCTCCCTGAGACATCTCAGTATCCATAACTATATATCACCGTACTTTTTTTTTTTTTACATAAAAGTACCATGCAAACACATAAGAAAAATACATAGCAAAATGTGCAAGAACCATACAAAGGAAGGAGGGAAGAAAGGAAAGCTCACCACTCAATGCAAGAGGTTCCTCAGGACTGCCTGGCCCACAGCCATGTCTTCAGACAGTAATGTCTTGTAAAGGTGTGCATGCTGCTCCAAGTCGCAGCTCTGCAGATGTCTTTAATCTGGACCCCCGCAAAGAGAGCTGTAGAGGAAGCCATGGACCTCGTCGAGTGTGCTCTAATTCTGCCCTCTAGAGGCTTGTCCGCTGCAAAATGACAGAACTGGAGATCCATCTAGCAATACCCTGCTTGGACAGAGGTAATCCTTTAGAATTGGATGAAAGGTTTCTGAATTGTTAAGAGCTTGCAATTCCCCAATACGCCTTGCTGACGTGAGAGCAAGAAGGAGTGCCAATTTCCATGAGAGGAACTTCAGATCCACTCGCTGAACCGGTTCAAAAGGAGGCTTCATCAGCTGGGAGAGAACCAAGTTCAAATGCCATGTGGGAGGCGGAGGCCTCACGGGAGGATAAACTCGAAACAGTCCCTTGAGAAATTGCTTGACAATTCTAGAGGACCAAAGAGACGGCCCAGAGGCAGTACGTCTGAAGCGAGAAACTGCAGCTAAGTGCACCTTTATTGACGAATGAGCCAAACCTGCCTTAGCCAAGGACAGGAAATAAGGAAGAACTTGATGAGGCTGAGACAAAAAAGGATCCACACCTTGCTGATGGCACCATATGCAAAAGCGTTTCCATTTGAGACGGTAAGTCTTGTTAGTGGAAGGGGTTCTAGCCTGAGAGAGAACATCCCTTATTTCTTTCGCGAGAGGAAGATCTAGGAACTCTCGCTGTTCAGGAGCCATGCTGAGAGGTGTAAGGAACGAGGATCCGGATGCCAGATCTGGCCCTGGGACATAATGAGAAGATCCGGAATCGTCCGTAGAGGACGAGGAGGGACCAGAGAAAGAAGGTGAAGCTTCGTGAACCAAAACTGCCTCGGCCATGCCGGGGCTATTAAGATCATTTTGCATGGTTCCGCCTTGATCTTTCTGAGTATCCTCGGTATTAACGGAATGGGGGGAAAAGCGTACCCAAATGCGCTTGACCAAGCTATCGAAAGCGCATTCCCCAGTGATCCGCGATGGTGAACTTTGCTTGCGTAAGACTGGCATTTCCAGTTTTCCGGGGTGGCGAAAAGATCAATCAAAGGTTTTCCCCACTGGCGAAAAATGTCCTCCAAGACCATCTGGTTTAGTTCGCCTTTTCGTTGAGGACCCCTGGAAGGTGTTCCGCTGTGAGTGATATTCCGTGGAGGATTGCCCATTCCCAAATCCTCTGGGCCTCCTGTGACAACGGAAGAGACCTGGTGCCCCCTTCTTTGTTGATGTAATGTATGGCCGTGGTGTTGTCCGTGCGGACGAGAACCGCGGAACCCTGCAACCGTGGCAGAAATGCTTGAAGAGGCAGGCGAATCGCTCTGAGTTCCAGGAGGTTGACATGAAGGAGGCGGTGTTTGGGTAACCAATGCCCGCTGTCCTGCAAGTCCTGAAGCACCGCACCCCAGCCGTCCAGCGAGGCATCTGTCGTGACAACATGAGGAGCCGGATTGCTTACGAAGGATAGACCTCGGGATAAATTCTCCTCCTGTGTCCACCACAAGGCGGCGTCCCTCATCGCCGCAGTAATCACCACCTTGTCGTCAAAAGAGCTGTGAACTCGTTGCCACTGCATGTCTAGTTGTTCTTGAAGAGATCGCATCCGTAATCTGCAATGGGGTATTAGAGGGATGCATTAAGAGATCACTCCTAGCAGAGATTTGTAACGGCGTACTGAAAGACACCTTCTTCTTCTCAACAGATGTGCCAAGGACTTCAGCTTTTCTTGCCTTTCGAAGGTTGGGGAAGCCTTGTTGAGAGACGTGTCCAAGATAGCACCTAGGAACCGTGCTCTCTTGGACGGACAGAGCGACGACTTCTCTCTGTTGAGAGTCAGACCTAGATTGCTGAACAAAGCCGTACACGCCCCGACTGTTTCCTCCGCTATGAGCCTGGACGGAGCCTTCAGCAACCAATCGTCCAGGTAGGGGAAGATTTGATAATGCTGCTTCCTGAGGAAAGCTGCTACCGGTGCCAGCACCTTGGTAAAGATCCTCGGGGCAGAACGAAGTCCAAAGGGTAAAACCCTGAATTGGAAGTGGCCCTTGGCTACTGTGAAGCGTAGAAACCTCCTATGGGCTGGATGAATAGGGATGTGAAAATACGCATCTTCGAGATCGAGAGTGGCCATGAAATCTCCTGGGTTGAGTAGACGCAAGATATCCTGGAGAGACACCATCCGAAAGGATTGACAGATGAGATAGGTGTTGAGCTCCCTGAGATCTAAAATGGGTCGCCATTTCTCCGGCGTCTTCTTGACCAGGAAAAACCTGGAGTAGAAACTGTCCCCCCTCTGAGACAGTGGAACCGGTTCCACTGCTCCCTTGAGGAGCATCTGATGGACTTCGAGCCTTAAGAGACGCAGATGTTTTGAAGGCATGGCGTCAGGGGGCTTGGAAGGTGGTATATGAAGAAACTCCAGCGTATGACCGTCTCAAATGATGTTGAGGACCCAACGGTTCGATGATATATGAAGAAACTCCAGCGTATGACCGTCTCAAATGATGTTGAGGACCCAACGGTCCGATGTTATCCGGGACCAGTTGTGGAGGTAATGGGACACCCTGCCAACGGGGAGGAGGGTACAGTAGGCAGAGCCAGAACGCCGCTATTGTCGCTTGGAGGTGTCACGTCCCTGGCGAGTCTGTTTCCCTCTAGTGGTTGAGCGAGAGAAAGACGCGGACTGGCCTTGTCGTTGTTGGTATTGTGGGCGATACGACTGGGATGTCGAACCATAAGAAGAGTACCGTTGCTGTTGGTACGAGCCTCTGTAGGACGCGGTACTCTTCCCTCTGGCCCCATGGAAAGGCACTTTACGATACTGAAGAGTGCCTAGAGACCTCGCCGTCTCCGTATCTTTTTTATTGTCCTGGAGGGCATCATCGACATGTTTCCCAAACAATGCCTCCCCATCAAACGGGAGGTCCAAGATCTTGTTCTGAACCTCCGGTCGGAACCAAGTCGCTCGGAGCCAGCCCTGCCGACGAAGAACAGCCGCACCTGCCAGTGCACGGAAAGCAGTAGTGGCGATGTCCATGGCGCAGTAAATCACTTCCGCCAACGTAGCCCCCCCCTCCTGAAGAATTTTCCTGGCCTCCGTCTTGGCCTCCGATGGAAGTTGGTCCAAGTAAGGCGAAAGGTCGCACCACATTTGGCGATCGTACCTGCCGAGGATCGCATTAGCTGCCCTTACTAAAAGACTGGCCATAGAGGAAAAACGTTTTACCGCATTATCCAGGCGCCTGCCTTCCTTATCCGGAGGGGTGGTGAGTGGAGCCGAAGGATTACGTGACTTGCGTTGCGCCGCCTGGGATATTACAGAATCTTGCTTCGGCTGATCAATCAAGGACGTTGGACTGTCCTCAGGCGCCTTGTACTTCTTTTCGTGGCACGGCAAAACTGGAATCACCGTAGCCGGGTTCCTCATAGCCTTCAAACCCTCGTCCCAGAGATGGCTAACAATGGGAATTGAACGAACCACTTTCCTGTAGGGCTCCTTAAAATCATACAGAAAGAATTCCGTTGGGGCTGACGGCATAGGAAGCTGGAATCTACTGGAAGCCCTTTCCATCAGCTTGTGGAAACCCCCAATATCTGCCGGGGGAGAATCCACCGGATCAGGAGTATGTGAAGCCGGATCCGGAATGACATAGTCCTCCCACTCAGCACACTGATTAGACGTGTTGCCAGTATCTTGATCCTCATCAGAGGAATCATCAGGAACAACCGGGATCACTGGGGGCAACCCTGGGCTGGAAACGTGCAGTTGAGAAACCACCTATGGCGGTTGCCACGGAGAAAATTCTGTAGGAGACGATGGAGTAGGCACAGTATGCACTGCGGAGAAAGTCGACACCGCCGTCGTCGACACCCTCGTCGACACCCTTGTAGACGCCGGTATCGTCGTCGACACTCCCGTCGACGCTGCCGTCAATGCTGGAACAGAGGGCACCGTCGATGAGCCCGTCGACGGCGGGACTTTCTTAAGTTGAGGTTTTGAAGTCTTCGTCGACGGAGTCTGCAGCTGCGTCGTTGACGATCTAGAGTCCTTTTCTGACTTCTCTGAAGATAGAGAAGAGGGCTTCTTGAACGCCTTAGTGGATACCACCACTGCTGGGGCAGTAGAAAGTCCTTCCCTCTCCTTTGCACCGTGGTGAGGAGATTTACTCGGACTCCAGCTCTCAGACTCACGGGGGTCTTTTTTTAGGCCTTAGCAGGGCAGTCAGAGGATGGCGAAGGGGAACCCCTACCCCTTTTCACTGACCTGTGAGAGGAGGTGCCAGAAGATGAGTTCTCACTGTCACAGGATGTAGCACCCTTCCATGACTTAACCTTCTGGAGCCACGTGAGAATGCGACCCTCACGGTCCCGGAGGGTCTTTGTAGAAAAGGTGCAGCAGATCTTGCATTCCGCAGCCTTATGATCCGGGTTCAGGCAATAAATACAATCCTTATGCCTGTCCTCCACGTAGTGCAGGAAACAGTGGTCCCTGAAAGCAAAAAAATGGTAGAACAAAAAATGAATATAGTCAAAATTGATACTATATTATAGCCAATGTCCAGCCGGGCATGGCAACTTTAATAAGTAGAGGTGGTTAGCAATGATCCAGAGAATGTAAGTAGAATCTTAGTGGGACACAAGCCTGTATCCTAGGACTTACATATCATGTGGACAACAAATTGTGAAACACATTCAGGCAATTACAATGATGTTTCTTTTTTAGAGATAATGAGTAGCGAAACATCTGGTATTCATATTGCCACCTTCACGATGTATTATATACAGAAATATTAAATGTGTAAGGTGGACAACAGAGTCGACGGCGTTTCGATCCTTATCAGAGAGATTCAGGATCATCATCAGGACTGTTTAGTTAAATTGCCCATATTTAGATTGCCTCGTGTTGCCAGTGGAGGCAACGGAGCAGGCGCCGAGTCTCGGTCAAACAACGGTGTGTGAATTGAAATGGACGCGTTTTGAAGGAACAATGCCTACGAACATCAATTTCCGGAGTGGAGGACACGGTAAAGGAAATCTTAATGTGATAAAAGAGATGAGTTCCGTGGCCGTGCAGAGGACAGCGCGTTCGGACGATGCCGGATCGACTACGTAGAGCCGCTTTTTGCCACAGGTGGAACAAGGTTTGAACAGGGCTTTCTTCTCCTTGTCAGACATTCCTGAAGGAAAACAGCAACAAGTTGGAAGGAAAATATTTTGAAAAAAGCAGTCAACAAAGTTGAAGTGAGCAGAGCTCAAAGGAGACTCCCTAAGCACAACGTGCGGTAGAAAATCTGAGGCTCTGAGCTTATCTCAGGAAGGTTCTGTGGAGTGAGGCTAATCTGATTGGTTGTTGCTTTATTTTGGTCTCTTTTACAAAAAGAGGTAGATATACTACAAAAGGGAATGAGGCCTAGGCCTTTTTCTTTCTCTTTTGTACCTACTACTATGTTATTTTGGATACAGAGACTCCCATTCCGACGACGGGGAATGATACAAGCTATGGGAATCTATGAAAGTTCCAATACTGGAGTAACTGGTTGGAACCTGGCTCAGAGCTCCTTGCACAAAGACAACAAAGACATTTTGTGGTACGAGTATCAGACCCCAAACCCCAGACTTTTAGACTACTTATGGAATCAAGAGGAACCTTTGCTGAGGAGAAGATCTGGAGAAACAGAGGAGAAGTACTGCCCTTGCTGTGTGTCTGGGGTTGGCCTGCAGTTGCTGTTATCTGCCAAGCAAAGGAGAAGGACTTTGCTGTGTGCTGTGTCCCCTGCTTGAGGAAAGTCTCCAAGAACTTGAGTAGAGCTTGCCTCCTGTTTTGAAGTCTCAGGAACACAAAGACTTCACCCCCAGCTCCCCTGAACTTCCTTGCTGGGAGGTCTGACCTTCCAGGAGTGCCGGTGACTGTGTGGGGCCTCTGTAGGTTGTTTCTGCTGGTGGGAGCTGGAAAGCAACGCAACAAACAAGGAAGTCGATGCATCGCTCTTCTGGAGACAGTTTTCCGACGGGAAACATCCTTAACCACGAAGACATTTCTACGCGTTACGTTTACAACGGTACACTTACCAAGTAAACGTCTTTACCATGCGTATGCCTTCCACGACCGTGTTTACCACGCAAGCTGGACAGGAACGTCTTCATCTTCGTCCGGTTCAGTCATTTTTTAATGTCGGCAAAGACGTGTGTTAAAGGGTTACATTATAAAAAGGGGGTTTGGGGGGGGTCTCCCCCCAAAAATAAAATAAAAAGCGGGCGGAAAAAAAGGGGGCTTGGGGGGGGGGGGGGGGATCTCCCCCCCCCCAAAAAAGAACCAGTTGAAACATCGGGAAGTGGTGGCAATCTGCGTCGTTTTAGAGGAAACGGAATGACGCTTCCTCTTTACGACGTAGGACGTCAACAAGGAAGATTGAGGAGAGGATGTGAAGAGGTAAGGGGAATAAAAGTTTAAAATATATATATATAGATTGAGGGTAACGGGAAGGGGTAATTAAAATAAGGATTGGGGGGTCACTTAAGGGTAGAGGGGAGGGGTATAAGCTTTACCAAAAGTATGCCATTACCATGCAAGTATGCGTGGTACAGGAATATTCGTGGTAAAGGTTGTCAGTGGAAGTAGCATTCCGTTGTAACGCATGCGTGGTAAAGGCATGCGTTGCAACGGAATGCGTTGTAACGACATAAAACCTTTTCCGAAGCAACGCCGTGGTGTGAGAAGAATCTCCCCGCACCGCCACGCTACTGCTGAAACCGACGCAGTGCCTGTCGGCGCTGTAAAAATCGACGCAGTGAGGAATCGTGGCTGAAAAGGTCGACGTATCGTTGCTCGCCGCCAATGCATCGTTCACCACCGCATCCTGGATTTCCACGCATCGTTCCTGTGCTGCAAGTTTTCCCCCACGCATCACCCGCAGATCGGAGTCATCTCAAAACCGACGCATCGCTTCCCTACAGACCGGACCCGAAGCATCACTCCCCTGTGTACAGCGGAACTGCATCGCATCCATGAAGGTCTCAGGAACAATGCATCTCTTTGTATTTCTACGCTTCTCATCGCTGCGGCTGCTTGGCTTGGTGAACTTTGTCGCAAGAACAGGTACTTTGCAAGAAATCACGCATCCATAGTTTTCTATGGACTCAAGTGCTAAAACGTTTTGAAAGTAATTTTTCTTAATACTTGTATCTTGAATTTTTGTCGTTTTGGTCTTGTTAAGTTTAGATAAAGAAACTTTATTTTTCTAAACTGGCGTGGTGTCCATTTGTGGTGTTATCACTGTGTTACTGTGAGTGTTGGTACAAATACTTTACACAATGCCTTTGAGATATGCCTGTCTGCTCGAGCCAAGCTACCAAGGGAGTGAGCAGGGGTTATCTAAAGTGTGTATCCCCCTTACCCTGACTAGAAGCAAGGGTCCAATTTGGGCAAAAGTACCTACCTCTGCCAACTAGAGACCCCCATTTCTAACACCTAGTGAGTAGCGCTGTGCTTGTGAAGGCCTAGGAGACATAGCTGCAGCTTGCACTCAAAATGTGTATCTATGGCTCCTTGAATGACCTCCAGAACCATATACAATACCAATAGCACATCAAGGGAACGCTGATGGTGTCCCGGGAAACATAGCGTGTGTGCGCCGCCGGGTGAGGCATGCTCTGTGCAGGAAATAAACTGAATCCATTTAAACGGAGCATTACGTGATACTTTAGTTGTGAAGGTTAATACCTTTCTAAAAGCCTCTTTAGCAATAGTGGGTCCGAGCTCCACCATCCATTGATGATGCAACGGAGTCAAATCTGTCCGAGCTCCCCATAACAGAGAGCCCCTTAAAGGATAATGACTGCAATTGTCTTCCCCGTGAAGAGGAATATGTAATGGAGACATTTATGTTCTGGAGGTTCCGCGAGCACAAGGCCCCACCAAGCCTGCACCCCACCAGTCAATGCCCCATACAGGAGGATGTGCCCAGCTGGAAGGTCATAAGAGTCTTGCAATTCCGGAAAGGGGTAAGTTCTCCTTCCATATAGTTAGCAAGTATGGTTAGCCCCAACTCGGTCCATATATGTAGGTCCGCCCATGTCCCTGGTGATGACTAATACCGCACGATTAGTAAGGGGAGTTCAGAAGTATAGGGGGTTTTAGTGCATGTCCTTTGTAGTGGCCTAGCCCAGATGTGGCTGGCCATTTTATCAGTTTATTTTCATGACACAAAGGAGTCCTGTGGAAAGTGGTCATGCCTATCTAAGATCTGGATCAGTTGGCGTATATTAGACATGGTACTGCAAGTTGGTACAACACCTGTTTGGTACGGAGGTATCAGTGAACCCACATAGGGTAATGTCCAGTTCACCAAGATCTTACTCAGGAATTTGTAATTTACGTTGAGCATAGAAAAGAGGCGATAGGAATCCACCAGTCTCAGGTCTTTGTCCTGCTTGGGAAGGGGCACTATTACTGCCTGCTCCAGAGCCCCAATTGTTTGTCTGTTAACCTGGGGGCCAGTGGCATAAATTAAATGGGGAGCATGTCTAACCCCGGAATCTTACCCCGGGCCAGCTCCTTAATCACCCCACTAACCTCCTGGGTAGCAATAGCTGCGCCTATTCGCTCCACAACCGTGGGGTTCAGAACTGTAGATGAAGCATTCACTATACACTGCATGATATCTGCTTCAGCAACACCCTCCCACCACACCCGGTGAGTAGAGTTCACGATAAGGCTGATCAAATACCAAATGCTGGTACCTGCGAAAACACGTCCCGTCAGAAGGATCCCAAATCTGTAGCATAGTGTGCCCCCTGTCCTCTCTTCAAAAGATCCATGATAGTAAACTTCCTGACTCATCCCTTTCTGCATGGGCCCGTGTGATATATATACCCTGTAATTGTATTTCTTCAAGCGTCCCTCCAGCGCAAATAACTTCTCTCTTTCCTCCAGGAGCTGGGTCCACCCTCAGTTGTCACTTCTAGATTTTTAGGCAGCTCATCAATTACCCTCTCCTGTCGTCAGACATCAGCATGAAGTTGGGTGCGCACACCTAATATATTGGAAATGCAGTGTCTCATACCACTACCTTCAGCACCTCCCACTCCACCGCCAGCGAGGATGCCTTGCCTGCGTTTTCCGACCAGTAGTTATGCATCAGCTTCCCCAGTGATGCTCGTAAAGCCGGATCCTTCAAGAGGGTGGGTTCCTGGTGCCATGTCGGAACACTAGTCCTGGAAGATAACCACCGGTAATTGCAAATCACAGGGTTATAATCTGAGTATGTCCTCGACAAGTACTTTGCATTTAGCACTCAGTCTGCTAGCACTGTGATACAAAAATATCACATCCGGGCGAAGATCTTGTGGAAATTTACCTTTTTAGGGGTACACTGGCGCAGGGTCACCCTTTTGTCCATGGGTTCAAAGACCAACAAAATAGAGATCAGCACTGGAGTTGGAATACATAACAAGTTTATTAATCACTCATGAGTGGGATCACATCCACACAGCACTCTCAAGTACTGCATGAGGTAGTACACTGAAGTCACAGAACACAGGTCTTTTGTACAGGTTTTCTGCACTGTAAGCATGTGAACAGAAATAGGAAGAACAAGTTTTAGAAATAGTTATCAGCAAACAAGGGCAGATGAATAACCACTTGGTCAGCAGTGAATGGTTGACAGTTAACATCTATAACCAGGTGCACTGACAGCTACAAACCCTCAGCGCATACATTGCTTTTAGCTGAGTCAGGAAGCCAACTAAAATACACAAGCAGAGTGGAAAGACGAGCAGCAGAGGACGGGAGAATTAAGAAGGAAACGAAATCGACACCACAGCCAAAATGGCTGTAGCTTATGCTAAGTAAAATATTACACATTTCCACAATCTAATTCATGCAAACCAGATTGGAGGGAGCATGCCTGTGTCACAGGATTGTGCATCAACCAGCAATCTAGCAGCCTCCAAAGCCCAATTCATTTCCGAAATGCCCCCTCTAGTTTATGTACTGGGGATGCCTACAGCAGGGATAGGATCTGTTCAGCTGGGGGTCCGCTACACAATTAAAATCCCCAAATATAATCTACGGGTAATGCAGTGCCGTAGTCAACAATGGACCCAAGCTGGTAAAAAAAAGTGTATTGGTCAGGGTTAGGAACATAGATATTTAGCAATGCAATATATTTTCCATCCAGTTGGCCCCTTAATAAGACATAGCGTCCTTTCGGGTCAACCACCACCTTATGTAATTGGAATGGCACACTGAGCCTTATCCAAATCAGAGATCCCCATGCAAATGCAGAATAGGCAGTGTAATAAAGTGGTCTCTTCCACCTGTTTCGGAAAGCCCTGTTCTCACTTTCCATCAAATGGGTCTCTTGTAAAAATGCTATCTGCACCTCTCTATGTTTGAGGTATGCTAGAATGTAATAACGTATTGATGGTGCGTTCAGCCCCCACACATTCAGGGTGATCACATTAATACAAATCACTGGCCACTGCTGTATTAAGACTTGTGTGGTTGCATGCCAGAGCCTTTCCTGCCAGGCATACAACTACAGTGTCATCCTCCAGTTATTCATCATATCCACGTACACTAAGTCAACACTTATTACAACAACCAAACAAAACGAACCAACTAAATATCCATAACCCTTTCTCCGGACTCCGACATGAAAACATCCTTTCCAAACAAATCGAGGCAAAGGCCACAAACTAAAGACCTATTATAAGGGCCAACCAGATCCATTATGGTAATTTCTGTGGGGGAAAAGAGACTTGCCAGCCCAACAATCTCCTCTCTGGTAATAATCAACACAAAATAGGGTGCAGATTTGTTAAAGAAGGTGCCCCTCCACTGCCACACTCCACTCCTCCCAGGCACCATCATGAATAAAATAAGCTATGCAAGGATGAAACAGCCTCATGAATAGAATACCACAGGTAAATTCCAGTCCCCCATAGGAGAGCGGTCCAGCTCTGCCGGCGAGGGTCAGATGAGGACATCAGTACTATATGGATTGATTTCCGGAAGGGAGTTCTCCAGATCCAGGAATGCTGATGTTGCTGAGCTCAAAGAGAACCCTTTGCGCGATTGTGATCCAGAAAGTCAAGATCCTTTGAAAGATCCCAGTGAGGCTGACACCCCCACCACCCTTGCCTATTCTGCAGACACCTGCAGTTTGGAGGGTTGAGGGGCCCCATGTTTACGGGATCTGTGCCGCTTTGGTCACGGCAGTCCAGATCATTCTGAGGGGGTTGGTTGTGTGGTCCAGCCATTCCCATGCTGCCGCAGAATCTGAAAAGAAGTGGGTCTCACCCTCCGCCTGCCCTCTCAAGCGGCCCGGGAACAGTAGAGCTTAAAGCAGTCCCATCTCTTGAAGCTTCCTCTTCACCACCGTGAGGGATTGTACTTGAACAGTGAAGTCCAAGGAAGCGGGAGATTCTGGCATTTTCAACTGCAAATTGGTCCTGGCTGCATGCCTCTTGCAGAAGAAATTCTCTGTCCCAATAGTACAGCAGCCGAGCTATCACTGGACGAGCTGGTCCCCCAGCATAGGTTGTCAGGCAGGAACTCTGAGCTCGTTCCAGAGCGTAAAACCAGGAGAGGCCCTCTGGGGCCACAACCTCTGTAGCCAGTCTTCCAGATAACCAATCATGGAGTCACCTTCTACTTTTTCTGGTGATCCCACAATTCTAATGTTACTGTGGCCCGCCCTCCCCTACTGATCGTCAATCCTGGCTTTAGGCCGGCGAGTGTGTGCCTCCAAATCAGTGATCCATATTCCCCGACTCTGATAGTAGGGTGTGGAGGGAGTACTTGAGGGTAGCCACCCGAGCTGGCATCTTCTTCGAGTCCTCACCGATAAGGCCCAGTTCCACTGCTATTGAGTCAATCTTACCCTCCAGTCTCTCCCCAAAAGCATTGATTACCATCATCAGCTTCTCAAACTTGTCATCTAGTTGGGTGGCCGCATTGCTCCCGGCACACTGCTTGATCCCCTCTTGGGGATGCTCGTTGAAGCGCCGTCCTTTAATCTCTGAGAGTAACCCATTATATAGTAGTCGGGATGAAGGTAGGACACTACAGGTAACAATTAGCAAGGTAGAGGGACCTACAGTGTTTCCATAGCATTGCGTCAAAGGGTAAGTCAGTAGAAATCCATGCAGACCCCCGAAGGGAAAGGGAGGTAGTCATCGGCAGACCCAGGGAGGTGTGACTCTGTTCAGTGTGGTCTCAGCACCAATTCAGGACCAGCCCCCAGTGCCCGCCTGAAGTGCAGGGTGTAGACATCCCTTCGATGCCAGTTGGAACACACAGCTTGGGTATAGTCTAATCACGGTCCCCTCCAATATAGCAGACCACTGGGCAGCGCAATCAGTCAGGCTCGTCGGCGCTCCACTATACCTAGGATTCCCGCAACAGTGTCAACAGTCCCACTGTAGGGGCAGGAATTGCCATCTTAGCCCAGTAGTCTGTGAAAGTGGGGAGGGCCGGAGGGCCGATTGATGCCGGGGGACCTCTGTGTCCAAGTGGTGGAGTGAGGATACAGGCTTCTAAACATTATGCTCCTGTCTGCAGTGGTCACGACTGGTGGGAGCGCTTTCTGCCCCCCAGCCACCCCCACCACATCAAATGGCATTCTAGAGTGTGAAGGGGCTGTAGTAGGGTGCTCTGTGGGACCCAAGTGTTTCAATGCCAATTCCTGGAAATGAAAGAGAAAAGGGATGGGGCCACTGGCACCGTGTTATGCAGAGGATGGCGGGGGGAGGGGTGGACAATCCACAGCCCCACGAAGATCAATATATAGGGAGAGGAGGGTCCCCATTACCAGTTCCAGCCTGGGCCCTATCGGTTAAACAGTTTGCAATTGAAGCAGTGACTCAGATATTGCTGCAAGCGTCACAGCGGTGATCATGGAGCTGCCATTTTGGGGCAGTAGGCGGCTCCGATGTCTCATGTTTCTGCATTGCCCTTGGTTGCGGAGCAGTCCGGTCCACTTGGAACAGGTCGCTGCGTGCCACAGGGTCCACTCTGATCAGAGCACCCCCAGCGGTTCATTTTGGGTGAAGGCAGGAGCTGAAGGATTAAGTTAAAAAAAATCAAACAGACCCTGTTTGACAATAAGGATGCACTTTTCACATGCCCAATATGGTGCTCAGTAACTTTCTGAATATTTCTAAATGATTTTTACAAAGAGATTTCAAAAGAAAACACAAATTAATGATTTATACAAGCATTCTTTAATTGTCAACGTCACAGTTTTATCTGTATCTAATGTGAACTATTTCCTCCAACCATAATGAGTAACCCAAGAGCGTTTGGGATAAATGTCCAAGAAGAATTCTTAATAAAAAAAGACAAAACCAAAATGATAACAGTTCAAAACACTGTATTCTTCATTATTTTCATTTTCATGTTTTCATATCTTGATTGATCCAAGCGACATCAAAACATTTCCCAATGCATTTCTGTGCGAACACCTTCATCAGGGGAGCGCTGCAAAAATATATATAGAATCTATCTGTTTCGAACATTCACATTATAATGAAAAACAATATAAATTCAATAACATTCTGAATGAAATGCAAGCAGCGTCAGACCAAATCACCGGTCCTCATTCAGCGTAAAAGCAATCCGTGCAAACGTAATTATTTAAATATAGTGATTTAAATATAGAGCCCAAAGTCCCTAAAAACATGCAGAATGAAGAGTGTGAGAACACCCTGTGTACAAAACTGCCAAAAACCAAAGTCATAATCCAAAGAGAAAATGTAGACGCCACCCAAACACTCAAAAAGGCTGAAAATAACATGCTCAGTTGTCTCCTGTCATGCGCAGGAGAATTCACCTACGTGGATGACAAAAACGTAATTAGACAACTCCTGCGCTGCACAGGCTGTTAACCGTGCTCGCTGCAAAAAGATAGAACAAATATATAAAGACAACCGTCCCGGTATTACCACAAAAGAAATGCAGGCGACAATCCATAAAAAAACACCTACTTCCAGCTTCTAACTATGTAATCTCCCTTTCCACCAATGATAGTACAGTATGCCTCTGTTCTTCTCAAGCTGCAAGAGTAAAACAAGCATTGGCATAGCCAATAGATCTCGCCTTTGGGACCTTATAAGTGTTTAGCCATGCAACAGTTGCATAACTAAATACTTATAAGGTCCCAAAAGCGAGACCTATTGGCTATGCCAAGCGGCCGTGCGGCCGCAAAAGTGATCGCGATCAAACATTAAAGCGGCCGCGAAAGTGAAAGTAATCGCGGTCAAGTGCGGCGCGCACGCCCGCGCACATGCACTGTAGCTCTAGGCTGGCCTGGTAGCACTTTTTGGAGCTCTCCCAAAAAGTCTCGCCAGACCACCGCATGCGCTGGGCCAGGCGAGACCTAATGACGATATAAACGGTGCCACCTAGCTTTACCAAGATCCTAACAACAACCGTTCTGTCCTGCTCATACCTCTGAAGTGGATTCGCAAGTGAAAATGACTCATCTATCCACCGTGCACGCTATGACCCGACTATCTCTTCCCGCTGGATTTTAACTTCCGCTTGTGCGTGACGGCAACAGCCGTTAAACATAGAAAACAAACTTACCAATATGAGCTTCATGTACACGAAAAACTTGAAAAACAGACTCTATAACAACCGGGCAACTGCTAACAAAAGCGTCTAAAAATCAACTAAATCTAAATTACAAATAACTGAATCTGAATTAACAATTAAAGATAAAAAATGTTGTTCTTTTTTGCGAGAGTCTCTCGCCCCTTTGTGGTAAAACTACACATGCCCTGCTGAAAAGATGATGAGGTCCGGGGAAAATAAAAAAGATAAACAAACACAAAGCGGACGTATCAATCAACGTGAATGAGTATAATGTAACCATGTTGATAACAGCGCAAAACATAGATGCTAAAACCTAGTTGTCAAAAACCACGTCTCTGTGAATACCTTGCGACGATCCCTAATGTGCTATATGTACTAAAAATTAGCCATGTACCCCCTATGGTCAAAACAGACTAAGACATATGCATGGACTTTCTGCGTGTTTTTAACGATTGGTGAACTCAATTAGCCAAAATGCATTATGACACACAATGTTATATACACAATCACATGTGCAAAACCAAAAGCAATAAAGTTTAAGTCACAGAAAACACGTGAACTCAATTTTATCATTCAACCCACAAGGACTCGTGGTTTTTAAAAAACGAATCCAAAATGTTTCCCTTTGTGCCAAATGCCTGGCAGCATCAACAAGCGGCAAGACTGACACCTGCTCCAGTATGGTGAAACGCAACTGGGGTATAGTATGTTTTTTCTCCCCCAATGTAATGCTAAAGATGACTTCACATTAGCCGTGCGGATCATACTTTTATGCTCTGTCACTCTGATTTTAATTTTCCTAGTGGTTCTCCCAACATATACTAGCCCACACGGACACTTAATAGCATATACTACCATGCTGGTGTTGCGATCAGATATATGTTTCAATATGATTTGGTTCCCTGTATGTGGGTGTGCGAATTTGTCACCTACGATCACATTGCCACAGTGACCGCAGTTGTGGCATTTCCGCATACCCAGTGTTGCTGTGTTTGAGCGTGCTAAATCTTTCTGTCCAATAAGCTCCTTAATGTTCTTAGATTTAGAGAACGCAAAAATTGGACGACCCTTAAAAACTTCCTTAAAATCATGTTCCTGCTCTATGATTTCCCAACGTTTTAGAATACAGCGTTTAATCGCTGTTGCTGCTGTAGAATATTTCAAAACGCATACTTCTCTAGTTGATGCAGGTTTAACAGATTTTCTCAATAGCTGTGATCTATCTAGGTTAAAAGCTTTTTGTTTTGCCACATCAAGGCCTTTAGATGGATAACCTCTCATTGAGTATTTGTAGTGAAAGATCCACTCTTGTAGTCTGGCACCCTAGGATGACCTCCGACTGCCACCATTTTAACTGATTTTAGTGTGTTATATTACCCTAGCCTTAATGTAGGATGGTCCTGCATATACTTGCTTCTCTTCCGTCCTGTAATCTTGCTGTCTTTACTATTGGCGATGACATGGCCTCATGTCATCCTGCTTTCTGACTTTACCTTGCTTCAATCTTTTCTGTGTGCAAAGTGGTGCTTGTAAGTTGTGTGGATGAGAATTATAGGTGCTGACTATTGCCTTTGACAGGGCCACATGTCTGACTCTGCCTTGCTGCTGCGTGCACAGCAGTGCTTGCAAGTTGTTTGGGTTATTCACATTCAAGGTCTTGCTGTTTTCCTGAGCAAGTGTTTTTGTTTAAATGTACTCTGGAAGGGCTTGTGAGAGCTTTGTCAAGACAGAGGCTGGAAGAAGTACGAATGGAGAAAGAGACTTGAGAGCTCCTTACTGCCATGAGGATGCTTGCTTGGAACTTGGCCAGTTCTGGTAAAATTCCTCTGGCGGTGGGAGGAGGCCTTTCACGAATCTTCTAGTGTGTTTAAAGCTGAGGGTTGCAGGCTGAGAAACTAGGAGTTTGGATTCCGAGCGAGGGCAGACGTGTCTATCTTGGATTAAACCCTGGCTTGCTGAGCTCTGATCCCCGGCTGTGATTCCTCCGGTCAGAAGTGGGCAGTGTATGCACCAGTAGATGTATTTAGTTGTGTGGTTCTTTGATCATTTGAGGTGTTTTCTTTGTGGTGAGGGAGGTGCACATCAGGAGTGATCCATTAATCAGTTTGCTCAGTTACTGATTCATGCCTTTAGATTATAAGTTTGCTACATATATTTGAATCTTATGTATTTGGTATCTGAGATAGCCTTTGTTTAGAGAGTAATATGTAATAAACCCCAAGCCTTATTCTAAAAGTGGTAGAGTATTTGCATTTTGTTAAATAAAACCCCTTTTCAAAAGGTGCTGTTTGTTTTGTGTTGAAGTCTTGCTGTGCCAGGGGTGGTAAGACATGCTCAAAAGTGAATATTAATCAAAGGTGCAGTGGTATATTTGCCTCCCAGGTGGGAGTGCAGGGATTGGGTGGGGCTTATTGGTGGGAAGCTACATTCAAAACAGTATTGGTGTGATAGTTCCTCAATGTCTGTTTTGCCCTGGATGTCATCTGAACTAATCCTTCTTACCCTAATGAATTGTGATAGTGGCAAATGGTTTTTCAGAGTGAGTGAGTGAAAGCTATGATAATGCAGAGCATTATTCCTATCAGTAGGTTTTTTATACACCCTCGTGGCCAAACAGTTGCCTTTTCTTTCAATGAGGATGTCCAAGTAGTTGATTGTCGTGGAGTTGATGCAGTGTGAATTTAATTTGGGGATGGCAGTTGTTCAACAAAACGAGCTGAAGGATGCCAGGAAGTCACAAGGCGGCCGGGGAGCTCTTTTCCTGAGCTGCCTACTGCACGGTGGCAAGCTCCGCCCCGCCCCGCCCCCCCCAAGTGGCATAGAGTAGAATGTTGTAGAGGAATAAAGTGCAGTGGTGCAAAGTAGTTGGCGTAGGTACAGTGGTGTAGGGTGCGTTGGTTTTGAGTAAAGTGGTGTAGAGTGAATTGGCATAGAGTGCAGTGGTTTAGACAAGAATGACGTAGCATACAGTGCAATGGCGTTGAGTGGCACAGCGTACAGTGCAGTGCCATAAAGTGGAGTGGCGTAGAGTGGCACAGAGTGCAGTGGCGTAGAGCAGATTGTTTAAAGGTAGAGGGAAGTGGAGTGCTGCAAGGTAGAGTATAGTGGTGAGGAGTAGAGTGCAGTGGCATAGAGCAGAGGGGCGCAGTGTTCTTTGCAATGTTGCAGAGTGGAGTAGAGTTGCATAAAGTGCAGTGACAGAGTGCAGTAAAGAGGTGATGGTTAAACTGGAATGGTATAGAGTAGTGGCGCAGAATGCATTGGCGTAGAGTGGAGTGGCACAGAGTGGAGTGGACTGGGGTGGTGTAGAGTGGAGTGGTGAAAAGTGGAGTGGCAAAGAGGGCAGGGGCAAAGAGTGCAGTGGCACTTAATAGGTGGTGTAGAGTGCACTGGTATCAAATAGAGTGGTGCAGAGTAGAGTAATAAGGCGTAGAGCGAAGTGATGCAGAGTGCAGTGTCAAAAGTACAGTACCACCCCAGTAGATTAGAGTGGCATAGAATGCATAGCTGTAGAGTGCAGTATAGTGGTGCAGAGCAGAGTGCAGTGGCGTAGAGTACAGTGGCGCAGAGTAGGGTGGCGCAGAGTAGAGTGACAGTTCAGTGCCAAATAGTGCAGTGCTGCAGAGTAGAGTGTCGTAGAGTGCAGTGATGTAGTGAAGAGTGGATTAGAGTGCACTGGTGTAGAGTGGATTAAAGTGCACTGGTGTGGAGTGGAGTGGGGTGCAGAGTAAAGTAACTTAGTGGGCAATGTTGTAGAGTGGCAAAGAGTGCAGTGGTGCAGAGTAGATTGGCATAGAATGCAGTTGCGTAAAGTTCATTGGTTTTAAGTAAAGTGGTGTAGAGTACATTTTCCCAGAATACATTGGCGCAAAGTGCAGTATTCTGGTGCGGAGTGGTGCAGAGTGGAATAGAGTGGCGTAGACTAAAGTGACATAGAGTAGATTGTTTCAGAGTACAGTGAAGTGGCGTAGAGTGCAGTGATGCAGAGTAGATTAGAGTGGCTTAGAGTAAATTGGCACAGAGTGCAGTGGAGTGGAGCGATGCAGAGTAGAGTGGCATGGAGTAGAGTGGCATGGAGCTCAGTGGCATGGAGCTCAATGGCGTAGAGTTCAGTGGCATAGTGTTCAGTGGCATAGAGTACAGTGGCATAGAGTGGCATAAAGTAGAGTGGCAGAGAGTGCAGTGTTGCAAAGTATACTGTTGTAGAGTGCAGTGAAGTATAGAAGAGTGGCGAGGAGTGCAAAGCCGCAGAGTGCAGTAGAGCAGAGTAGAGTGGCATAGACAGCAATGGTGTAGAGTACAGTAGTGCAGACTAGAATAGAGTGGCATGGAGTGCAGGGGTGCAGAGTAGATTGGAGTAGAGTGTATTGGCTTGAGGTAAAATGGTGTAGAGTGATTTGGCATACAGTGCAGTTTTACAGAGTGGTGCAGAGTGGAGTGGTGCTGAGTGCAGTGGTGGCAACTACAGTGGCAAATAGTAGATTGTTTCAGAGTAGAGTGCAGTGGTGAAGAGTAGATTAGAGTGCCGTAGAGGGGATTGGTATAGAGTGCACTGGCATTCAGTGGAGTGGTACAGAGTAGAGTGTATTGCCGTAGAGTGCAGTGGCATAGAGTGCAGTGTTGCAGAGTAGGGTGGCATAGAGTGGAGTGACATGGACTGGTGTAGAGTGAAGTGGCGAAGAGTGCAGCGGTGCATAGTAGAGTAGTGTGGAGTTGAGTGTACTGGCATAGAGTAGAGTGGATTGGTGTGGAGTAGAGTGGTACAGAAAAGAGTACAGTGCCACAGACAGCGTGGAGTGGAGTGTCAAAGTGTAGAGTGGTGCAGAGTAAAGTGCAGTGGTGTGGAGTGGTGCAGAGTAGAGTGGAGTGGGATAACATGGAGTATGCATAATATGGTAACGTACTTCGATCACAGACAACACATATTCACTTGAAATGACCCTTACATTTGCACTCGCATACAGTTTTACAAAACAAGCATTTACAATGCAATGGTCTCGGCATTGTTAAAGTTAGAGCTATTGGCATTGCTCATGACATTATTTTTGTTTATGTTTTTGCTTTTAAAACATTTAAAGAAACGGCATTGTTATTTACAATGTTAATAGCTTAATCTCTCTCAAATGCTAGACCTATTGCATTTGCACCCACACACAGAGCCACACACACAAATACTACTAAATAATAGATGACTGCTGTTCATCAGATCCTACAACAAACACACAGCCTCCGCAGTAAACAGAACTGGTAAACAGACAACCTAAAAGGGGCAGCAGACGGTTCAACTGCACATGCCCGGTAAACGCGGTAACTAACCACGAAACGCTCCTTTCGCAAGAGCAGAGAAGCAGAGACACTGATCGCCGAGGCACTCTCACGAAAGCTGGCAGAATCCCTACCAGCAGAACACATCGCATTAGGATTTTTGTCTGACGTTTTACCTTTCACGCGTCTTGGAAGTTGGTTAAAACAAGGGCATCTGAAGGGCCCCTGGAGGGACTGTGTTTAGACCGAGGAGCAAGCAGGAAAGGGCATAATAACATAAAATGAACAAGATATAAGCAAACCGAGTGATATGGCCAGAAGCACACTTAAAAGAGTAAGACGGAGCAGACACAGAACAGGCAGGGAGGGCTTCTAGCAAGTAAGATACGGGAAAATAAAGGAGACAAGGAGGGCCGGCAGGATTCAACCTAGATAACACAGAAGACAAGCGAAGAACAGGCACATCGATATATGAACGGCTTACAGAGCAGGGATGGTGACATATGAACACAGAGCAGGCGGGTGGGGTGCGTTCGGCACTATATGGTTTAACTCACCGGCAGTCACCTCACTCAGCAGCATCGGTAGGAACGTCGTAGGGACGGCCATGCCTGGGATCCTTGCTTCAGTCTGCCGTGCCTCCGCTGTGGCCTCCTCTCACCATGAGACTCTGCTCCTTGTACGGCGGAAACAGACCCACGGCGGCCTCTGTTTACAATCCTGGGAACAGAAACGGAGCCGACTGGAACCAGCCAGAGCGCATGCGCGGACAGAAGCCAAGGCTGGTCGGGCGCCGCTTGGTGGACACTGGCCACACTAAAACACAAATGCCTGGGCTGGAGCAGGGCTCGTGCTACACACAGTACGTTACAACAATGCTTCATTACCGTGACGAATGTAGAAGTATTCTAAAGCCAGTATAGTATGCCTTCCCAAAAAATTTCATATCTGAGATGCATTTCCATTTTCTACACTATCCATTTCGAGAGGTAAAGCTAGAAGTTCTTTGTGATCTGGGTAAACTTTCCTGTCCGTAGTGCTTGGCTAGATGTAAAGCAGCTTTTTCTGATCTCTTGAGTTTCACCTTAAGGAAATGTGTAGCTTTGTACATCATTCAACCTCTTAACGCCATAAACACCACCGCCTTTCTCCGAGGTCAAGCAGAAATGCCTCGGAGAAACGCAGCGGCGTTTTCGGATTCGGGGGCGTGTTTTCTTTCTCTCCTCTTGCCATTGGCTGGTATGTTTACATTCCAGAGGAGAGAAAGAAAGTAAAAAACAGGCCCCTGAATCCGAAAAAGACGGGGCTTGTTTGGAGAGACAATGCTTTTCTCCAATGGCTGACCAGTATTTCAGAGGCCAGCCAATGGAGAAGAGGTAAAAAAAAAGGGGCGGGTTAAAGCCCCACTCCTAACATTAAATCTCGGAGCGAGACTGCGCAAGCGCAGATTCGAGCCGAGACCTAAAAAGGTATACAGCGTACACAATGTGTGGAAATGTTATCACCTAATGTATTGATTTGATCGTCAGCACAGTTCATTTACAGACATTTAAATTTTGTTGTGCTGGAAAAAAAAGAACAGTGAACAGCCTTCATCAAGCAGACCCCGGGTAACCAGCATGATTATCACATAAATCCTCTCACTTTGAAGTCAGAGAAATAAAAATAAACACCAAGCTGCCTGGAAGACACAGCCTGACATCTGACCTCTGTCTTTGAACACACAGTAAATGTGATGAGATAAGAAGAAGATTTAAAGGGCTGTTTACAGAAAGTGAATTTGTGGAGGAATACAGTAAACAAGTTTTGGGCAACGGGAGGGACAAACTCGAGCTGGAGAGCCTAAAGCAAATAAAGCCAACAAATTGAAAGTCAGAAAATGTGAGTTACAAACCACAAAGGCAATGGGAAGCAACGGGCAGAATGCATTCCTTGGTCAACTTTCTGAATGTTCCCAAGATGTCTTAAGCAAACCTGACAGCTGAGCTGTCTGATCGGCTGCGACCTACAAATGAGAGAGATTGCGTCACATTTTCAAATAAATCATGAAAAATGTGAACTGCCTCTTTCAAATGGTCCAGCCATTCATAAAATAGAAATATTCAAAAAGTGGCACATTTAAAGCCCATTTCACATACTAATGAATGAGTCATTGGATGATAAGCAGAACCAGCGAAGCAGGCAATGTATTTTTTAAGTAAACAAATTGCTGAGCTACAACATTTCACTTTCTAAACGATTTAAAAGTTCAACTAGTTACAGTATCATTCGTGGTAGATGATGCAAGCCTGCAAAATATGTTTGCTTTGTATCTCAAAGAATAGCAGGTGTTACCATTACCAAATTGAATGGTAAACCAATGATCAACCCCAGATGGATGTAAAGGTTAGGTCTAAGCCACTCCCCGGGATGTGAACCTGTCACTTGTACTTTGGACACACATTTCTGAAGCTCACTGGTAATTCCAGAGATATCTACACCATCCCCATTATGCACCACATGCTTCTAGACAATAGTGTTGAAAGTACCATCAGCGCACTTGATCGGAAGTTGAGCATGTTCTGTGACAGGGATTTCACCCAGACTATCACAGACCCAGGGTGGAGCCCGATTTTAAGACCTCCACCTGAATGCATCACATTCGGGTGGAAATCCTGAATAGCATGACGACAGAGTGACTGGGAAGAGGAGACAAGTTCCAAGCACTGCAAGGAGGAACTGGAGTGGAGGGTGTGAAAGTGACATGAGCTGGGTGATGGGTATTAAACAGGAGTCAAACAAAGATGGAGGGCAAGGAGAGCGGGATCGAACCATTGCCAATGGGGTAAGAAAGTTACACATGCGAAGGGGATGGTGGTGGAGGGGTGGACAAGGACTGAGCATGGCGGTGATTAACTGAGCAGAACGAGCAGAGTTGGGGTGGGGGGCACTGGTATACTCTAAACAGGACTTAAGTCGCAGATGGAGAAAAGGTACAGAGAATTACCTAGCTCCAAGACATCACACTTCATCCATTTCCCTGTACAGAATGCTTTAGATTTAAATCCGGAATTGCACATAGCAGCTACTGGGGGACTGTTGGGCAGCTAAGATCTTAGTGATGCACGTCTGTACTCCATTATATATCTTAGCTTATGGCCCATTGATGAAAAGCATTTTCGTGGTACATTTGGACTAACTTGGTTTGAACTTTCATGAAGCAGATTCTTCTAGTAGTCATTGACAGTGAAAAGGAGAGGAGGTGCAGCTAACAGAGCAGCCATTAACAACTTGAGCTTTTCTGCAGTTATTTTCTGCTTTCTGCGATCCACTGATTTGCCTTTTGTGTAGGCCTCGCTTCCCTGTTCTTCAGGCCTCCTCTTCTCTCTTTTTCAATAACTCTCTTTCTACTTTCTGCAGCTGGTCTTGCTTTCTGCAAGTATTTCGTGCTCTCTTAATGCCTTTCTCCTGCCCTTCCTCGTTGCAGTTGCCCTCCATCTGTCCTCGGTAGTGCTGCCTACCTTTCAGCTTCCAGCAGGCTCACTTGGCTCGTCTTTCTTCTGGAGACTTTCACTCATCTTCCTGCAGGTCTCCTTGGAAGCCATTTCCCCTTCTTTGCTTTCCCTTATAGACAGGATCCTCTGTTCACTGATTCCCCAGGTTTATGTCAAGCTTTCATTTACCTTTACACTCTTTGGGCATTTACTGCCACATGCATCAACATGAGGAACTGCGATTCCTAAATAGCGATTTTTAAGGAATCGCTATTTAGGAATCGTAATTCCTTATGCATGTCAGAATCAAAAAATAAATTGTGATTCCCAAACATTACCTAATAGCGGTTTGCAAATTGCGAATCGCTATTAGGTAATGTCACTATAGGCCCATTGGAATGCATTTTCAAATTGCGATTACCAAACTGGCAAATTGCGAATGCAATTCCAAGGGTGCCATGGGATGCATTCGCAAATTGCGATTACCAAACTGGCAAATTGCGAATGCAATTCAAAGGGTGCCAGGAGGCCTAAGGCCCCCCTGATGCACCCCCCAAAAAAGGTAAGTATGCACATGTAGCACACACATGCCCTAAAGGCATGTGTGCGCTGCACACCACTTTGAAAAAATTCACTTTTGTACATTTTTCAAAGCATGCGCAAATTACCATCAACTTCAAGTTGATGGTAATTAGATTTTCCTAAATGCACAGTTTGCATTTAGGAAAGGCTTGATGCATCACAATAAATGAATCACAAATTGCAATTCCCTAAATGCATTTGCAATTTAGGTAATCGCAATAAATCGCAATTACCTAATTTGTGAATTCAAAGCCTTTGATGCATCGCAAAAGGCCTTTTTCTGGTCGCAAACGGGCTGATTCTGCCAATCTGACTGCGTCTTACGGTGTACGTGGAAACCTGGCACTTCCTTCGCATGGCAGCACATTCCTGCACCAGACTTAGCTTGACTGACCCGGCTACAACTTGGAGGCAATCACCTGACAGGGCAGGCAGGCCCTTCCTGCGCCCTATCAAGTAGGGCATGCAGGCAGCATCCTTCAACTCTCCGAACAGGGATACTGGCACTGCGAGACCACACTCGAGGGAGAGGCACGCTAGACAAATGACGAACAACAACTAGCAGTCAAGGCACACGCAAAAATAGCAAAAACAAGGCAGCATGAAGCTGGTTGCACGACATAAAAAGAAAGCCTAAAGCCGACCTTGAATTTCAAAAAGTAGAAAGTTGGTAAAGTTCAGAAACGGTACCGTGCCGGGAAGGCGCCACCTTGCAAATCATCTTTCACATGTCTGCAGTGTCCAAGAATGATGTAACCTGGCCCACTCCTCGTGAATTTTTCCGGTTTTCAAGGCACTGACCACAGTGTTTTACTTTAATCTTGTTACAAAACGTGGGTACAGTGAGTGATGACACTAAAATATTCGTTGCTGGCTTATAAATGAAGCTCCCAAACGCAGATTTATTAACAGACGAAATAGGCAGTGGATTAAAAGCCCTTTAAGCAAAGGAATAAGGTAACTTCCATATAATGGAATGACCACAGCTAATTATTGGGCCAAGGTGAAATTTTAATTATTCTTGCAAAATTTGCAATTTTCACAGTATGTGAAACTTGCAAAATTTGTTAAACTCTGAATTACGCATTTTCAAGTCATTTTTTTGCATCCAGCAGAGATGTTTGAGCATAAAAGTCTCTTAACTAATTTATGAAGGTGTGCCCATGCGTGAAAATCCCACACAAGAGACTGACAACCCATATTTGTGTCATTCACATAAAGTAAGAACAATTTTGAGACTTACACACACTTGCACGGATCCACAGAAGCATCACTTTTACTCTGAAAGGTTAGATTTCACTTCTATGCAGGCACCTGCATAAATTATTCATTTAAATTTGCTTCGCAACCATTCTTTTCAGGAGAGACAAATAGCTCCTAATGGATACAACGGGTTCTAAGAAACACACGAATTCCGTTTTCCACTCCTCCCCGGTGCAAGATGAAATTCCCCGGGGACTTATTCATGGGAGAGCATTCTGATGATCTAAGTCCCACTGACGCCATTGGCAACAGCTCCTGAAAATGCAAATTTGGCACATTCCCTCCTAAAGCCAGTTCATGTGTAGCAGGGGCAGCTTCTCTATTAGGGCGGAGGAGCGTCGCCCTACTGCTTTCTCGCAGTGCGAGAAGCAGAAGCATAAAATGGTATTTTAAAATACCATTTTATATTTTTGCTTCCCGCGCTGCGAGAAACCAGAATGGTAAGCCTGGTTGGGGGCGGGTGGCTATAGGAGGAGTGGCTTGCCCAATGCCGTGGGCCCTGACTGCTTGGTCGGCCCTATTCATGCCCACTCTCCATTTTCTCTATGTAGTCCTACATAGAGAAAATGACCTCCCTATAGGCGCCTGACTGGGCGCCCTCCGCACCAATCACAACGCTGCCATTGCAGCGTTGTGATTGGCTTGGGGAGGGAGGATGCCTGCTTACTGTTCCTGCCGGAGGCAGGAAAGCAGCAGGAAAACACGGGCACGGGACCCAGCCAGAAAGAGAGGCAACGCGGGACCCGTTTTTTTTTTTTTTTTAAACTCCCCGCACAAACCCACACACGACACCCCCCAACCGCGAGTCATGCGAGCCTGGCCCACAGGAATAGGGGCGTCTCAGAACTGGATCCGACCCAGCAGGCCATGTAATAAGCAGAAGTTTATGGTTGGGGTGTCCCTTGGAAGAAGAACGGGAGGAAACTAAGGCAAAGCAAGGAGGCAGACCATTAGGACACAGAAGGTGAGGCCGGGGAAGAAAGGTAACATCCGTGTAATCCACAGCCGTCTGGCAGACACCAGGAAACAAAGGCGGAGTAGAGTAGTGTTGTAATCGAAGAATGTAATCTCCATACACGGTTGAGGTAACACAATGTAGATGTTTTATTCAGAGCGTAGAAATAGCGTTGGTATCCCCCTAACAGCCAGCATACAACTGGAAGTCTAGGAACACCGCTATGATGCTTCCCATAACAACGCTAGAACACAAAGTAGAATCCCACATTTAAAGTGCCATAACATACATAACATCATGTAGTAATAACCAAACATAACATATCCTCTTCCCTTTATCTCTTCTTTCCATAACAGTGGAATACATAGTTAATACTACAACAAACAAAACCCATATCTACTTGTCCCCACATACATAATCTTGTAAATACCTTGGTGGGCATCTAGATCTCTGTGATACAGCTCTATTATTGATAGTATCACCTTGATCTCCTGTGACAACAGACGGCTGATTATCACACATCTCTTTGTCACTGATAAGAAGATAGGGGTTAAGATCACTAGCTTGCCTACATTCAACATCCCTGTCCAAACCGATATTTCTTTTGTACAAAGCAACCCTCCTTAAACTCCAATTCTCCCCATTACATAATGTAACATGCCTACTATGTACATTTTACACCTTATACGGGCCACGAAATTTTGTAAACCCAGCCCCTATATGTCCTGGTTTGACCTTAACCCAATCATTGGGCTTAATAGATGTTCCAAGTGGAAGTGCCTTACACTCCTCTAATTTGTCATAGTTTAAGCTGGCCAAACCAATGCACTCTTTCATCCATGCTGGGATTAATTTGGTACTGGCAGTACGCCCTCTCATAACAACAAACGGAGCCTTCCCAGACACAGTGTTTGCTGTTGTGCGATACGCCCACACCAAATCATTAACCATAGCCTTCACATCCCTCCTATTTATTATTGCCATTTGGATGACCCCCTTCACCATGCGATTGGCCCTTTCCACCACACCATTCCCTTGTGGGTTATAAAAAGATGTCCTTGTGTGTACTATCCCACACGATTTTAAATATGATGTCATCTCTGCAGAAGTTAGCTGTGTACCATTATCAGTGATTAATTTAACCGGGTATCCTTCTTCCTTAAAAATGTTAGATAAGACCTTGATAGTACTGCTTGTGGTAATCTCTTTTACAAATTCTACAATCAACCACTTAGACATCACATCAATTACAACTACTCCAAATCTCAACTCTGAACCTAATCCAATAAATGGACCAATAAAGTCTAGGCATACCGTATGCCAAGGTAAATCAGGAACATCAATTTTGCCTAGATCACATTGGTTACCTACCTTTAATCTTTTTTCGCTCTCCACACATTCAACACACCTCTCAACCCAACCAGACACCTGTTGGTCCATTGCAGGCCACCAAAAGTGTTCCCTTAACCTTTTCTTTGTGAGGGTTTGGCCCATATGGCCTTCATGAGCCAATTTAAACAGAGCAAACCTCAAATCTTGTGGAGATATGAATTTATCATCCTTCATAATAATGTTTCCTTCTTTATCAAATATAGATAATTCCTCCAAAACTTTCAGGAAAGGTCTCACACCCATAGGAAGAGTACTCTCCCTTCTACTCCCTTTAACAATTAGTTCTTTAACCGCTTGAAGAACCTCATCCTTTAGCATACTCGCATTCCATCGGTCCTTATCTATCGCTCTACCACACAGCTCTACCAACTCATCCACTGTTGCAACTGCACCTTCACATTGAAATGCTTCCACTCTTACTTTATCTACCACATCCCACGGTAATGGTAGTCTAGACAATCCATCAGCTTGACTATTGCTCCATCCCGCGATATACTCAACTTTGTACACATACTCCTGTAAACGTGCTGCCATTCTGGCCAATCTTGCTGACCCTTTACCTGCCCCACCAGGGGATAAGATCTTAACCAATGGTTTGTGATCAGTCCGTAAGGTGAACTGAAACCCCCATAAGTACATGCGAAAATATTCAGCTCCCCATGCCGCCGCCAAAGCTTCCCTTTCAATCACTGAGTAATTCCTCTCAGAATCAGTAAGTGTCCTCAAAGCAAATGCTACAGTCTTAAGGCCAGATGTGTGAACTTGTGCCAATACAGCCCCTATACCTACTGCACTAGCATCTACAGTAAGGATCGACCTTAATTTAGTGTCAAATGGGGTCAAAATTCCTGCCTCACAAATTTCTTTTTTAATCTTCTCAAAAGTCTCTTGTTGCTCCATGTCCCACACAAATTTGAACCCCTTCCTGAGGAGTATTTTAATCTTTTCTGTTTTTTCAGCAAAGTTGTGTACAAATTTTGCATAGTACTCTATGAGTCCTAAAAATGATCTAAGTTCATCTTTGTCTGTGGGTGATGGGGCCCTCCTTATCGCCTCCAAAAGATCACGTTTTGGTTTAACCCCCTCACTGGATAAAGTATACCCTAGATACTCTACCTCTTCTACGGCAAATTTACATTTCTCTTTTTTAAGTGTTAGACCAGCATTATCCACTTTACACAACACTTCTTTTAAAACAAGATCATGGCATTTTTTCGTGTCTCCAAATACTAAAACATCATCCTGAAAATAAACAACGTTCTTTATATTCTTCAAAACTGCCCCCATCATTCGTTGAAACACCCCAGCAGCAGACGCCAAACCGAACGGCATTCTTGTGAATTGAAATATGCCTTCCGTAGTAATGAATGCCGTTAGTGGTTTTGACTCTGTATGCAACTTAATCTGATGATACGCACTGCATAGGTCTAGTTTTGAAAAATATCTTCCCCCTTTTAACAATAGGATAAGTTCATTTATGTTTGGTAAAGGATAGTTATCAACCACAATATTTTGGTTGAGTGTGCGCAAGTCCACACAGAACCTGTAACTGCCGTCAGGTTTGCCCGTGATGACAACAGGTGAAATCCAACTTGACGTCTCAATTTGTTCTATTATACCTTGTTCCACCATCTCACACAACATTCGTTTAACCTCCTCCCTAGCAATAATAGGAACTTTCCTGACCTTATGCTGCATTGGTATTGCATTAGGTTTAAGTATAATCTTATGAACATAAACCTTGAGTTCGCCAATTTCATCTGAAAACACATTACTCATTCCCTCTACAATTGTGTCTGTTGTGATTTCATCAACCACCATCACCTGGTTTCCAGCCCTTGGATTAATAACTATGTGTAGATCGTATTGGTGTGCCCATCCCAATATTGGTGGACCACTGTGTGCCATATATACCTTGCCTTTTACACATCTATCATGGAAAGTAATGTCTACAACCATATATCCTATGATATCTATTTTCTCCCCTTGGTACCCTCCCGGATTGATATCCTTAGGGAGTAACTTATCGTTCGGCCAATTCTGTTCAAACAATATACGAGGAATGATTGTCCAAAACGACCCCGAATCAACCATTAATTCTACTTCTTTTCCATATATTGAAAACATGGCCTTGGGTCTTACCCTTCTTCCGACTGGGTCTACATTTTCATCATCTACACACAAAATTTTATTCACACCTTCAACCTCACATAACGATGTTATATTTCCTACCTCACTTTGTACTATTGATATTTTAGGTTTGTATGTTTTACACATCTTGTAAAAATGGCCCTTACGACCACATTTCTTACACTCCTTATCAATGGCATAACATCTCTTATAGGCACTCGTGTGGTATGTACTACCGCACCTAGTACACATTCTCTCATGTGTCTTAGTATTTTCCAAACTAATACTGGAATTATTGCCATATTTTTTCCCGGATACCCCCTTCCTTTCATTACTTTCATTACTTTTGCTAGAGCTCAACGCTGCTACATCATCTTTACCTATACATGTTACAGCTGTAGTATTCTCTTTTTTCTTTTCCAATTCTTTCATACACAACTCCGATTGCTCCACTACTTTAGCTATGTCAATAGCATTTGTGAGTGTAGGGTTCTTTGCAGCCCATAGTCTTTCCTGTATTTTTTTGTTGCAACATTGTACAATAAATTGGTCCCTAATCATCTCTTCCCTCATGCCTCCAAACTGACAATCTAGGGATAACTCACGTAAGCGTGTTACAAATTGGTCAATAGTTTCATCATGCCTCTGTGGTTGTGTATAAAATTTATGCCTACACATCACTATGTTTCTTTCTTTAGCATATTGTTTCCTTAATCTTTCTTTTGCTTCTAAGTAAACATTTGATATCGCCCTTCCTTCCACATCCACCCCAGCAGGTAGAAATTTAAATGCATGTTGGCCCTCCTTTCCTAACGTGCTTAATAATAAGGCTATTTCCTTGAAGCACTAAAGTCTTTACCATCCAATGCCTCAATATAATTTTCAAATATCTCTATCCATTCTTCCCACTCTATTGGAGGATCATCAGGTTGTTGGAGGAATAAGGGTGGTGCTATTACATTAATGCTTTCCATATCTCAATGTAATAATTAGCTGCTCACAATCTATATTCAAAGTTGTTGCAATATCTCTAACGTTTCTTTCTCTAAATGGCTCTATTGCCCAATACCTCAATACTATTATGCTACTGTTTTTTTTTGTTTTTTTTTTTAAAGAAAAACGAAAATCAACCAAAATCACTAAAAAAAACTGTCGTCTAACTTAATCCATAGCGCTGAATGTTAATTTCTCTTCCGGTTGTTCTTGCGAAGAGTGTGAAACCATTCGTCTATTTCATTACGGAAGAGTTGGTTCCCATAGTAACGATACACCTCAACCAATATGGCTGCCGTTTGCGTTAACACGCCACCGTCAATTACGTCTTGATGCTTCCAACGTCAGCACGCTTGCGTTCCGATTGTTCATCCACTTCGCTCGTGAAATGGCAGACGTAAAAGAGTGACCACGCGATGTTGTTATCATCCAAAGAGGTAACCGTTTGTCATACCATCCGTTGATGTCTCAAATAATCACAAAGGTATAACACATCACCTTCTTGAAACTATCTTCCCAGCTTCCGATGTCACCAACTACTGGTCGCATTTAGCACTCACAATATTCTCCCGTTTTCGGATAATCATATTTGGCACACGAACCCAAATTATTGCTTTCCCAGCAACCACAGGTTTCCCTTTCTCAAAACAATTCTCGCTGTCCAAGTGTTCCTCTCGTTTTATTCCTTGGCCGATAACTCCATTTTTTTTAAAATATCATTTTCTGTGTTAGGTCGATTCCTAAACACCTTTGTGGGTCCTTTTCACCAATGTACCATTCACTCCACGCTCTTGCTTCTGCTTCTCACTTGCTGGCTAATCGTCGCCATTTGTTGTAATCGAAGAATGTAATCTCCATACACGGTTGAGGTATCACAATGTAGATGTTCAGAGCGTAGAAATAGCGTTGGTATCCCCCTAACAGCCAGCATACAACTGGAAGTCTAGGACCACCGCTATGATGCTTCCCATAGCAACGCTAGAACACAAAGTAGAATCCCACATTTAAAGTGCCATAACATACATAACATCATGTAGTAATAACCAAACATAACAAGTAGCGGACGAGTGTGGATGTCCACCACGTTGTACACATGCACAGCCAGCCACCACAAAGAGAGACACGTGATGAGACCAGAGGCACCTCATCTTCAGGAGCTCAAGGGTGTAGCTCTGCTACCTGTGAGTTCACAGAGCCACTGTTAAATTAAATTATTGCACTTGTAATAAAAAGATTTAGCAGTGTTTGTGCAAACACAACTTTCGTGATTACATTACATGAACTCCGCAGTCCGCAGGTAAGTCCTCTTTAACTCTCCATCAGGCTTCTGAAGACAGCAGGAGGAGGAGGGCTGAGCCACGATCTAGCTACAGAGTGTTGCATAAAACAGCACTCTGCAGATGGATGTCTGAAATGCACATGTGAGGGGGATGGTTCAACTTCGATCCCCAAACACAAGCAGATTCCTTTTTATTTAGCAGACCTACTGCACAAGCCTCAGGCTGCACCGCATAGCTGCAAAAATAGGTCTGTCAAGTCGCACATGAGTGCATCCCTGAGGCCAATGTGGGGCTACACTGAGCAGCAGGGGCCAGACCCGTAGCACTGTCCCTGCTTCGATTAGGGCTGTGCTTCCAGTCCTATCAAAAAGCTGGGAGTGGACTTGAGGTAAGTTTTCCTCTGAACCTGGCCCTGCTGCTCTGGCAGACTTCTCATTCAGAATCATAGCTTGCGGGTTCCAATGTCCAGCACCCGAGTCCTGCTCTGCTGGTGCCGTGGCGCCTCTGAATTGCCAGCAAAGGAAAAATGGTGAGTAAAAGAAATAATAATTCAGGGTTGTGAGAGTTAAAGTGTGATTGAGAGTGACAGAGAGACTAAGATTGAGAGTGTGTGTCCCTTTAATGTTTGAGTCTGTCAATGAGAATGAAAGTGAGAATCAATGAGTGAGAGAGTATGGATAAGGGAAAGCGAGGGAGTGAGTAAAGCAGTGTGAGTAAGAATAGTGAGGGGGAGACTGTAAGAGAGAGTGGGAGTGAGTCAAGGGAGCCTCTATCAATGGTGCAGCAGGTGTAGTTGCACTATGGAACAGAGGCGATGGTGCAACTGCGCCTGCTGCACTATTGAAGCATAACACCCTAGCCAGGAGTTTGAATTACAGCCCCTGTCCACCAGTAGTCGTGAATAAGGGTCAGTGATTGTGAAAGCACACTGTGTTTTCCCTTAAAAGGAAAAGACCAACTCTTTCTAAAAACTGTTAATCTATTTTGCAGAGAGGATGACTAACGAGACCTCCTCAAGTCATCAAGCTTACACTCATGCGGACTGATACCGGCATTGTTGAGTGGCGACCCGGCCGAGGAGACATGGAAGACTGCTTCTTGATAACTGCCCAGAAGAGACTTTCAAATCTAAACACTAATAGAAGAATTGGTTTGAAAAAGAAACTACCAACAACGTTTCCCTCATTACTGGCTGGCCTGGCACTCGACATGCACACCGCATACCTCCCAGAAGACAGGTTGTGCAGTGCTCCCTTATGCCTCACATGCTTCCACCAACTCAGATACTAGGCCTATGAGCCGTATGTGTTACACTTCACGACCCCATGAACCAGACAGCCTGTGCTCCTCTGCATGAGTGCGTCACACATGTAAAATGCATTTTACATGACGAAGAAACACAACATGGGCATCTCACTCGTTCACTTGCACACCTCCTGTGCATTTCAGATTGGCAAGATACTGCCACATGTATATTAGGGGTTTCAAACACAGAGCTACGCATGATAAACCTATGCACCTTGTGCCTCATACACCCCAGACTAACCCCATGACTACTATGTGCATCAAAACCCCTAAGGGATCACCTGCAAGCCTCAAGGTCTCATGCACCATAAACATGCATGAAATATGTGCACACGTGGCCACACGTCTCACATGCATCTAAGGTGATTGATATTTAGCCCGTACCTAAAAAATATGCACCTAACACCTCATCACTCAAGAAACAAACTCTGTGAGGTTCATATGCTCCACTGACCGCACCCGTGCATCTCACACCAGAGACAAGTACAATCTGTAATTCAGACTCGCGCCATTCATGCTTCATATACCAAAAGCTATTACCCCTATACCTCTTCCAGAAAATCCAACAGTATGCCCCACCTGGTAGAAAACGTCACCCACGCACCTTACACAATTCAGACAGTGGGTTTACATGTGCTAGATATATGCCCAGTGTGACATATACACCAAAGACACACACCGCATGCAGTTCAAAGTCTCGCCCTTCATGCCCTAAATACAACAAGAAGTAACATCTGGAAACTCTTGTTGCACAGGAACATGTTCTGCATGTCCTATGCAGCCTAGTCACTTGCGACACCAAGTCATGCACCAGGCACTCAACCACACATCTCATACTTGCCCACTGGATCACAAGTGTCCAAAAATGTGCTCCATAGAAACTCAACCTATATCATAAGCTCTTTGCACTTAGACCCTATGCATAATGTGTCTCACACACCAGATACACTTGTTTTTTTTGTGATTTTTTTAAAAACATTTTTATTAAATTTTTCCATCAGCGCAGTGAAACCAACAACAGGGAAAATTAAAGGAATCAGTCCTCGGTGTACATATCAGGAGAAATCCGTACTTCCCGCGCTTCCTCCCTAATACCCCAACCCTCCACCCTCTCTACCCCCCACCAGATACACTTGGTTAACCTCAAATGCCACAGATATATAGCTGCCATTTCCCTCACATATATCTTAGAAAAAATATCCACCTCCCAGACTGAACTCCATTCAACAATCACTGTTTCCAGGCAGAGTGCACTAGATTCTCACTTGAAAGACTTACAGAACACACTTCTCTTGTGCACACTTGGAACACTCTCCTACACTGCTTACATGCCCCACACTTGCTGAGCATGCCTCGCGCCACACACATGCTCTTCAAGCAACAAAGATGCGCACACCTTCGGAACTCACTCCGCTTGTCTCATATACTCAGCCATACCCCCATATGCCTCATGTGACCCAAGCAGGCCTTATATTCAACCTCTGGAGCTCAAGAGACCTCAGGCATTTGCCCATTGTGTCTCAAATCCCAATAGAGACACCTTGCAAAACCAGTGTACCTCAAACAGGGCACAAGCGAGTCATATTTTTTATTTTTATTTTCTTTATTTCTAGAGCGCAATAGCTATCCCCAAAGGGATGTCACGACGCCAAGATGTTGCCTGACCTAACCACTGAGAGACTGCACTGAACAAGATACATCACATCATCCATTAGCCCGGAAAAAGCCAGGTTGTCAAGTTCTTTCTAAACCTATTATAAATCTCAATGAGTCGAATCTCCAAAAGAAGACAATACCATTGAGCAGCGGCCAAATACGAAAAAGATCAGCCCCCCTGTTCTCACTTTCCTTATTTGCTTGGTTTTAGTTAGGGCCATATTACGAGATCTCAAGTCACGGGTGGGTTTATAGAATTCCACTGTGGCTTGTAGTGTCTCAGGGCCTTCATTGTGCAAAACTTTATGCGCAAAAAGTTAAAGTTTGCCCGCTTTCACATCGGCAACCAGTGCAAGGAGGCTAAGCAGGCTGAAGTAGAACCAAACCGATCTGTGTTACAGATTAGCTTGGCTACAGCATTTTAGATCATCTGCAATCTTGTGAAGAGATAATCAACCATTCCAACAAATAATGCATTAGCATAGGCCAGTCTAGTTGTTAAGGCCTGGACTATGGTTTTTCACTAGGCCATTGGAATCCATTTAAACATTCTTCTCAGCAGCTTAAGAGTGCCAAAGCATTGACTACATGTAACCTTGACATTCTCTTGCATGGAGAGTTGGTCGTCAATAATGACCCCTATTTTTGTTGCTGATTTGTTTGGGCCTGTGCATCTCCCCTAGTATCTCCACCTACCAGGAGGCACCCCAAATCATAATCAGAAGAACAATGACCCCATGCCTCAAATCCCTGATATACTTCCTCACACACCCAAGACAGTTACTCTGCATGGCGGATACAACCCAGCCAGTTATCCTGTGAGCCTCAAATGACCCAGACACTTGTCATGCAAGCTTCACCAACAGAACATTCACCAGCATACTTCATGAACCCTAAACACCGACATTTTGTGACACAAAAACACTGACACATGAGCAGCACATGCCCCACACACTTTGACTGCACCAACTGAACAACCTAGATTTGCCTAAGCACATTGTAAGTTCCCCAGATATTCACACTAAATGCTTCACTTGCCCCACACAGTGCACACAACCCTGACACTCAATCACAACCACTCATGTCTTCTCTCGCCATTAACCCCTTACCCAGATTTACCTACAACTCCTTGTAAATGTACTTTAAAACCACATAACCATCACTTATGCAGCACCACTCACCCGCAGGTCGCTTTATCGCACGCAACATTCGGGCATATACATAGTCCCCACGGTGATAGGAGTTAGCAGGATCAACGCTTCCACGCACTGTTTTCCAACCCATACCCCAGTCTAATTAAATTCTAGTTTTAGAAATCTGGACTCAAAAATGTCAATCAAAGAAAGTGCCCTGAAGTCTTCACGGAGTAATTGAATTAAATTATTAGGTTGTCTTCTAATCGGAATTTGTGGTAACTCCTCGGCCGGTAAGCGATCACGCCATTCTTACATGCAATGTGTCACTCTCGCAGTGCCTCCGACCGGCAACCCAGATGATTGGGAAAGAAGACAACTTCGAACCAGTAAGAAAATTATGGTAGACCTCGGACCACCAGGACATGATTGATGAGAGGGTGGACCATTTCCTAGATAAACTGATACAAGAGTGCAACGACCAATTGACTGCAACATCATGGGAAATGGCAGTGGATGACCTAAGAGAAAACCTAGTCATAAAGACAATCAAAGGGCCAAACAACGCCATGACAAAAACCCAATACTTTACAAAAAACAAGCAAACCATAGTGAAAATAAAATGTAAATTGAATAACCAACTGCGTAGGCGCACCTAAGATGACACCAAATACAAATCCCTCCGTGAGAAGGTATTGATTACTCGCAAGGAGTACAGGAAAGCCAGATTCACCTACTAGAGGATGAAAGAAGACCACTTCTGGGTAACTGCTCACGGAATAATAAAATCAAAGGACCAAAGGAGATTCTGGATTTGGGTTAACAAATGTGCCAGACCTGCCCAATCATCAACTGTAACAAACATTGCTCCTGCCAAGGGGGAGGCTCACATTGAAACACTCTACGTAGAGCCCTCCAATAACAATCGGACTGACCACCACAGCTCTAGCCATATCAATTTTCATCCAGGACCGGAGCCCACTATCAACATAACACCAACCCAAGTCACACTTATTATAAAAATATGACCGGGCCTGACGGCATACCGACAAAGGTGTACAAAGCCTCGACGCACAAGTGGACTTTACTCTTGGCCCCCCCCCATGTAGCAGAATGGGCTGTCAATCCTGGCGAGGTTCTCTTCTTGTTACCATTCATACAAAAAACTCCCGTTCCAGCCCCGAAAATTAGCAGATGATTGCTCTCCTTGACGTTGAAGGGAAGGGCTATGTAAGTATTTTACTACAAGAATTGACCACCTGGGTGAAAGACTTGTACACTCAAACCAGCTTTCAAAAGGGCTGCCACATCAAAGACAACCTGATCTGTCTAGCTCACATAATCGAGGGCACGCTCCCCACAAAAGGAAAGTCGCTGTATCTGGGGTTCATCGACTTCCAAACCACTTTCAACAGCGTTCTCCGCCCCAGATTGTGGGAAAAATTTAATAATTGGGGCGTCCCGCAATCCCTATTTAATGCTCTCATCGCTCTGTACAGGGATACCTGGATAAAAATAAGAGTTTCTTCTGGATGGTCAACGACTAATAAAATCATGACCAACAGAGGCCTAAAGCAAGGGTGCATATTGGTCCCACGACTTTTCAGTTTGTACCTAGCAGACCTGTCCGAGTGGCTGGCTTTCACTCGAGCATTTCCGCCTAAAACCGCAACCACCAAAATTCAATCAATGCAATAAGCAGATGGCACGATTCTCCTCAACCAAACCCCGGTGGGCCTCCAGAAGCTCTTTGTCTCATTGGCCTTGTACTGCAATATAAACGCTTTAAAGATCAACATTGCCAAAACAAAGGTGATGATGATGATATCGAAACAAAGAGCAAGAAAACGCTTTTGGTACATCGTAGGAAAAGTTATAGAGGTAGTGGCCACATACAAGTACCTGGTAGTCTGGATAGACCACAGAGGAAGATCGGCACCCCATATTGCAGCACTGCAAGGAGTGGCCCACTGCCTAGAGACTCTGGATTTATCGCCGTTAATTCGTGTGAAGGGTTCCAAATTTTTACCGCCAGAAGCCTATGGTGCACTGACCTTTAAAGATAAAATGTTCACATGGATAGATAGAGCGCAATCAGCCTGTTTCCGCAGAGTGTTCCATCTACCCACCTGGACCTTTCATGGCCAAATTTAGCCCGCCAGCAACACTGGATCATGAAAGCAAGATGTATAGCCTACTGCTTAAAAATGCTGGTGACCTCACATTAGAGCTACATCTGGTCTCTTTTAAACAACCCTAGATCCACTTGAAGTACATTTTTAATGCATTGCTTGAATGCACTGAAAGCCCACGACATATGGTCAAGTTCGTTATCCATATGTGTGGCCGCAAAACTGTTAACCAAACAAGCAAAGATCTTGTCAGCTGAACATGATGCCCTAGCCGTGAAAAGATTTTTCCATGGCAACTGGGCGTCAAAACTTTACAATCATGAAACCCTACCGCACTATTTCACATCTGCCATGAAGCCTTCAGTGAAACACCATTTAATGAGACTACTTTTTGGTCTAATCCCCCTGGTGGCGAATAAGTATGGCCAGAGGTATAAGGAAGACATGCCCTGTTGGTGCCGTTTTTGAGGCAAAGGGGAAGAAACTTTAATCTACATTATATGTATTTGTAAGATCCTGCGTCCCCTGCGAATTATTGTGCTGTGTCCAGTTTGGTGCATCCTTAATGTACAGACATGCCAAGAGGTCCTAGAGGAGTGCATGAAGGGTGACTTTTCCCAGTTGGCTGCCCGTTTTGTAAACTTCATGTCTGCAATAAAATGTATTTCTCCTGCAGAAGATCGATAAGAATTCTAGCCACGCTGGACACAAACTCTTTTTATTAGAGAATTAAAATAGTTTTTAATATCTTTTTGTAAGTATTCCAATGATTTTAAGTAATTGTGCAATAAAATCTATCGATCTGTCTTCTAATCACACTGAAGTAATCCACCCTTGCTCCTATCTTGTTATGGAATCACTTTCAGAGCTATCACATTTTCTAGTAAGGTAATCAGAACACCATATTAGGGCAATATTTGTGATGACTCCCAAATAATCTCATTTAAAAATTTCGCCATGATAAACCCAGATTGTCCCAGAGCGAGCCCAAGATTATTTCATCAGCTCACTTGTGAACGATTTTAGAAGTCTTTCCTTATGGATTTTGGGCAGTCCATCCTGTTTGTTTGCTGCAAGACACACTGAAAACCTTACAACACCCCAGAATGTATTCTTGTTCATTAAGTTCTGTAGAGCTTCTTTCCCAAGCACATACTGAAACTTTTTTTTTCTTCAATATCATTTTTACCGATCTGTTTTTCAGCGTCAATGGCCTATAAATTTCCATTGTAGTAAGAACGAAGCACTACTCCAAGGCACCCCTGTTTCTTTGGAAATCTACCTAGTGAACTAAAAACCGACACAGATAATATCCATATCTTCCCCAACACCCCATCAAGCACTCACTTCTTGTAAAACCGCTTCTCAAAATAGATGAGAAACTCTCACCTTCACATGAATCTTGACTGGCAGCGGGATCCCCTCCTTGATGTCTTTAGTCTTCTCATTAAATTCCTTGCAGAACTGAGCAATGGGAATACCTTTCTGTGAAGACAAAGAAAGGACAACGGTAAGGAGAAGGGGAAAACAGTTACTAAGGAACTTTAATAACTTAAAATGTAAAGTACAACGATTTAAGACTCCAAAACGCTGCAAAAAAGCTCTTTCATTGTAGACAAAGTACAAAAAAGAGAAGGTTTTCACTGACTGAGTTAACAGTTCAGAAATGTGAGGCAGCAGTCGGTTAGAGGAGATTTTCTTACTTTTTACCAACGGAACAGAGTCTAAAATCACTGAAATGGAAACGCCCTTTTAGGTCTTGCCTAAGACAGCTTTTATCAAGTCTGATGTTGAAGACATTGTGGACAAACCCAATATGCACAGTGAGCTTTGGATCAGCCCATTGGTTACCACATTTTATTAGGTTTTGTTTGAATCTTCTTAGATGGATTGCCTTGTCCCTCGTGTTTGTCATTTACCTTGGCCATAGCTTCTTTTATATGTTTTAATGGCTGGCTTGTAATCTTATAGCTTACATTCATGGAACTACATTTTTTTTGTTTTTTTTGTTCTGCATTCCAATTGAGTGAGTGTGTTTTCTAGCTCACTCCCTTGTGTGCTACTTCCCACCTCAAATAGCTGCCACCGGTGAGCTCAAAGATGCTCCCTCTTCGCCGCTTTCTAGCTCGCATATCACTTCTGCAATCCCCTCTAGCCAAATGTTATGTGCTTTAAAAAAAAGGTATTCTTCTCTCCCCTGCCTCAAGCTTCTCCTTTGCTACCTTCACTTTGAGTGAGTACACAACGCCTGTGCACATTGTTCACACCCTCTTAAAAATAGTTGCTTTCTAGTCAGTGATAAATCTCTTTCAAAATGTGTTTTTTCAAATTGTATTCATGTATATTATCTTTAAAAAAACAGCTACATGTTTTGCCTGCATTTCTGGTGACCGGTTAGATGGTGAATTATTTCCCATCTGCTTTTTCAAGTTGCGGTTATAAAGTGCTGAAGTGACATTGTAGCTGCCTGTAATCCGAGTTTGTGGTTGGGTGATGATTTTTTCTTCTCACCGTCACAGAAAATGATGGTAAAATGCACAGCACAACTAGAAGGCTTATATTTTATTTTAAAAACAATTATTCCTAGTAAAACAGACACACCAGTGAACGTTTTTTACATTTTTCATTTTTATTACAAGCATATGGTGGCCACATTTATCTTGGGCCCTGATTTTTATATCTTTTTATGGTGCACGTTTGCTATAAAAATGTAAATACATATTTATAAAATCACCACTGCACCAGCATGCAGTGGTGGCTGGTAGAGAACGGTGGCGGGGGAAGGTGGGGAAGAAGGGGGGGGGGGGGTTTAGGGGAAAAAAGCAAAAAAGAATGTACTTGCTGGGTGCCGCCGCCGGCCCTCTCTGACGCAGGAACCAGGAAGCACACAGGCTCTCCAAGCCAATCACAACGCTGCTGTTTGTCTGAACGCTGAGGTTCAACACTGAAAGAGGGACTGGGAGGCTGTGGATGTTCTCCACCCAGGCTGTGCAATGCAGCCTGGTGGAGAACATGCAAAGTGCGCATGACTGTTTGGCTGGCCCGAGTGGCCAGTCAACAGTCATGCGCACTAAAGGTGCAGCAACCACTCCCCTCCTTCCTCGCGTCACTTGAGCCCAGCCACGCCCCGCCCTAACCTATCAACTGCAATACTAAAAATAAAATGATCATAATGTTCTGTTATTATCATTTTATTTTCCTTTTGCACTGCTTTAGAGCAGTGAGGTGACGCTCCTCTGCCTTAGTGGTGGAGCTGTCGCTGCCAGTATGCCAACGGCAGAACTATTTGCTTTGCCAATGCATGTTTTCTATTTTTGCCGATAGTCAACAGCATCGACAAAAAGTAATGGCTAAGCAAATAGATCCAGAGAGGCAGCCAAAAGGCATGACCTACTGGCTTTGCTCATATTTATGCCTGATGCCTCTCAAATTTAACGTTTATTGGGAACAGATAGGAAAATAGTTCCTTTAAGACTGCTGCGTTGGCATTAAACAAGCCATTTTAAAGATGACGCTTTTCCATTCCACAGGGTGGAATCGATGAGGTGGGTAATAACTCACTTCTGGGAGTGCCAAAGGACGAAATGTCCCCAGAGGTAGATAACCTCTAATATTATTAAAGGATCATTTTGGTGATCATTTCGTATGAGTGGACGACGCTATGGACCAGACGAGATTAAACGCTAGAAACAACCAGGCACAAACAGATAGGTGTTGTAATCCTATGCCAGTTACAACTTTATATATTCAGATGCTGCCACTTAATACCAAGTACAGACCCATCTGACAAACTGCTGCCATTTTGTGCCAAATTATTTTCAAGCTCCGATATAGCCATGAAATAGCCCACTAGTCAATAGATGCAACCCCATACACAACCTCCAAAAGAAAAAAAGTTTTACATAAAGTAAAACTAATGAGGAGAGAATGCACGAGGACATAGGCAGAACAAGAGAGGCAGACCGAATACAGGAAGAGAAACAAATAGAAGAGGAAATGAACACTTAACGGAGACCAAAAACTGCCGTGTGACCGTACAAAAAAAAAAACTGCGTTCTAAGCGGTCGTACAGTTCTCAGCTGCATGTGGGTAGGGCGACCAACTGTCCGTAAATTTCACGGACCGGTCATTATTTGAGCCACTGTCCGTTGTCCGTAAGGATTTCTTTCACGGACACCTTTTTTCTGTAATTCTGCACATTGCAGCGAGCTGTCTCCCTGCAAGCAGCCTGAAAGTTCTGTAACTCTCACTGCAGGGGACAGCTCGCGCTCCTGCTGTGATCAGTGGCCTGCAACAGCCCCTCCCCAAACTGGCACAGATTGCTATTGCTATCGGCTCATTATCACTCTGTATGTCGGCCTAATTATCACTACCAGAATGATAATGGGCCTCTCTGTGCAGTCACAGGGTGACCTCTTTTCACTAGTAAGTTTACTCCACTTGCCCTGTGCAGACACCATGCAGACAGTATTTGGTACTTCATCTTCTCCCCCACAACAATCAGAATCTTTTAGAGGAGTCAATCTCTGACTGTGAGCCAGAGAGTGACCTCTCAAAACTATGTTCAATAATCATAGGCAATATTTGCTCTACTTGGCTCTCATCTGTGAGATGGGACAAACCCAGTGCAGTAACCATATAAATACATTATGATGATATGAAATACCACAAAAATACCCGCACAGTTGCTCAAAGCTTCATTCATACCAAAAAATGCAAAGTCAGTGATTGTCGCAACCTAATATAAACTTATTTTGACTTGTACTTCTGTTGGTTGTCTATTTACGTACTCCTATACTATTGCGTGACCTTCTCTGATGTGTCTGTAAAATGTACCTTTTGTCACAAATTTTTGTCCTGAATTCTGACCTTCTGTCCTGAATTATGACCCTTTGTCCTTAATTTTCACACTCGCCTTCCTGAATTTGCCCCCATGCTAGCTGGTCACCCTACATGGAGGCAAACGGGAACACTGGAGTGGCCTGCTCGTTGGCATCTCAGCAGCCATTATTAGCTATCCATCTGTGGAGGTAGGGAGAAAAAGAAAACGTTGGGATCACCACTTCGAATTCTATCACAGTCCCAGACAGCAAGCCTGCTGGGTCCAATTACTGAACAATTCTATTGAAACATGGCAGGAGTTTAGATATCACATCACGCACTCATCACTGCACAGGCCTGCAAAAAATGTGTACTTTAACGTCAGTCCCTCTATCATCCAGTAAATGCCTCTTCATCACTAAAGGCCAGACTGAGGAACTACATCTCCATATTGAAACTCAGTCAACAAGGAAGTCCAGAGCTGCTGTTGAGGTTTCGGAGCACATTATGTCACAATTTAGTGATGTCCTGTCAGCTTGCATGAAGCAAGTGTATCCTTTATCTCAGCTTCCCACTGTAGGCAAAACATATCCCACACAACTCAGTCAATGCACTTCAGCCGTACAGCAACAGCCCAGCTAAGTACCATGCATCAAGCGTCAGACTAACGCTTTTTAATGTGATTGTCTGCATCACTGCATTAAAATGCATTAGTCACGTACTTAGTCACGTACTTTAGCGCCTTGACCACATGCGCACTGTGAAAGAGAAGCAGGGAGAGACTGCGACCTTCGGAGCTGCACTGACAGCAGTGCGACGTCCGAGTGCTGTGCAGACGGTGCTGCAAGACTCATGTTGGCCGCTCAGGTCTGTGTTGATAAATAAAATATTACCTGACACATGTTGAGAGATTAAGGACCATTAATATTATATAATTACATTTTAGCAGCCTGCAACTCAGAACTGCTTCGGGCTCGTGCCGCTGCGGCTCTGGGCTCAGCTGACTGTATTCAGCAGCTGACGACTCTTTAATGTGACCTACAGTAGTTCCTTCTATGCTAGTAGCCAGACCAATTATCCAAGGGTAGCACCTTCCCTATCTATTGCGGAGTTTCCCCACCACCAGTGTCAGTGGCCTTTCCTGCTTTTGGAGGCTTCTCATTCTGAATGCAGCCAGACTCTGAGAATCATAACATTTACATTTACATTTACATATAACAGTATCAGTCACAGTGAGTTTGTCAGACTCACTCTAATAGGCAGGTGACGGCTGCCCTCAGCGCGAGCGGGAGGCATTTCCAGTTAATTTTTGCTGCTGGAGTGTATGTTGGCACAAAGGCTTCGCAGCTGAGTAAGCCGCGCACACCACCTCCTCATCCAACTGGACCCGAACCTGCCAATGACGGCTGACTCGCTGTTGAGAACATGCTGGCAACCAATAGCAGAGGGAGCTCGCCTCTCACACCGCGACGGTACTGATCCCGCGGACCCGACCCCGCGGGCCTCCGGGCTGCCGAGTGTCAACCATGGCGACTCAGACCGCAGGAGTGGTTCAGCAGCCCAGAGTACTGTCAGCAGAGTCCACTGATGCCAAATGTGTGCCAGAATCATGCGGTGATGGTGTTGGTTGCAGTGGGAGTCTCCAGTCATAGCAGGCCGGCCACCACTGGGTCTGCCCGTTGCCGCCGCGCCGGCTCACCTCTAGGGTGACCAAATGGCATGGGTGCAAATTCAGAACAGTCAGTGTAAAAATTCAGGACAAAGGGTCAAAATTCAGGACACAAATTCTGGACAGAAGATCAAAATTCAGGACAAAAATGTGGGACAAAACATACAATTTACAGACATATCAGAAGAGGTCACACAATAGTATAAAAGTATATAGACAACCAAAATAAATACAAGTCAAAATAAGTTTATATAAGGTTGAGATAATCTTGCACTTCACAGTTTTTCAGTATGCGCGCAGCTTTGCAAAGAGACATCAGGCCCTTTCTGCAATCAAGATTTGTGCAGGAGAAGGCACACCACATGATGTCACTATAATAGGGCCCATTGTCATCCTATCTGTGATAATCAACTGCAGTCTCAGAGTGACAATAGGCCAGTCCACAGGCAGTCGTTCGGGAGGGACTGCTGCAGGCAGCCTCAGTCTACAGCTTAAAAGATAAGTGTGAGAGGCTCGGAGTGGAAACTTTTAAACTCATGGGGCCTCTCGCAGGGGAACAGCATACCTTCCTGAAATTCCCCAATTTGACTTTAGAATGATGTCTGTAAGGCATCCGTAATTTAGGGACCTCATACTAAAATAACGGATGGTCAGTGAAATTTACGGACGGTTGGTCACCCTACTCACCTTGCAGAAGTGCGTGAACTGACAGTATAATCATCTCGTAGTTGACTGACCTGCTATGCTCAAAATTGTTTTTTAGGCTGGCGCGTGGTTATGAGATCAATGCTATCATCTTGTGTCCTCCAGGCTCCTCTAACTGGGACACTGCATTGTTTGGCGGCCCATCCGACTCCTCAGGCTTGCCCTCTAGTGAAGTTTCTGCAAGGCAACCACACCATATGGGATGATCTCCTCTATCTCAGACAGCTGGAACGCGGTCCTCGTGGCTCTCCAAGTGGCTAAGCACCCTAACCCAGCAGTAGACGATCCACAGAATAGGATACTAGCACTCAGCTGGAGGGTGAGGCTGTGCTCCCTCCATTAAGGGGAAAATATAGTGATATAATCCAGGAAGAATTCTTGAATTGGAGTCTGTAATATTTGGAGCTATTGGTCATATAGCTGATCAGATGTATTCACCATTTGTCCGTTCTGAGTAGTGGTTGCCTGATGTTAAGTTGGTTTAAAGGTTTAGAAATGTATTTTTCTGATGAAACAAATGCTATCATCAATATGTATATTCTGACATAATATGATCACCTGTTGTACAATGGGGGCTGGGCTTCATCTGCACCTTATTCCACGTGACTGTATGCTGTTGCGTTTATATAGATTATCCCAGTGTACACCTGTTTCTAATGCATATGTTGTACCTATGTGTGTTTTCTAATGCAAAAATCAATAAACAGATCAAAAAATGTAAAATGGGATGATCTACTCTATGTCCACCCATGGCCTACTCAAATGGAAGCTGTGTTACCAAGTTCTGGAATACTCAAGGGCTTATCTTCACTGCTACAGAAAGCAGCGGCCAGTGCTTCACAAATCCGCATATGTGGCATTCATTCAAGTTTTCCCCCCTCCGTTTTGATGTTTGGGGCACACTGCGGGATGCCGATTCCGGGAGTCAGGAGCGGAGTGCTAAAACTCATGACCAGTTTATTTGACCACTGGCCATCAAATTTGCATCTTTACATCTATGGGTTGTTCTCTTATCCAAAAGGTACTCCTTCCACATGAATTAAAAAAAATACACAGAATATATATTAATGAGTAGTACTGATGCAATGTAGAGGAAAAGCAAATACAGCCTTACCTGTAACATTTCAACCAGTCAGCAGTTTCATTTGAGAGTACAAGATATATATGCATAGTGAAAATAAATATGGTGGGTAAATATCGTTTACCCCGAATCCGAAACAAGGCATGCAATTACAACACGGTTGTTATAATGACCGTGTAGTTACAGCGCATGCCATCACTCCGTAAGTCGGAAAATAGACTTGCTCTAGGGGTCAGAAGGTGTTGGATTTAAAATCCAACACCTTCCCTACTGTTGCACAGACTGGAGTTGGAATAGTAAATTATACTATTCCAACATCCAGCGCCCCCCCCTAGAGCAAGTCGTTGTTCCGACTTGCGGAGAAATGACATGCGTTGTTACAATACGGTCGTTGTAACAACCATGTTGTAATTGCATGCGGGGAAAAAACATACTTGGTAAGGTGGCATATTCGATATGGTGCTATTTAGAGCAAGTTTACTAAATAAGCTGCCTGCCTGCCCTTAAACTACAGTCACACAGTCTGTCTCTTCAATGCAGTTTCAGCAACTGCGTTAACGCATTACTCTAATTTGTTTTGGGTCGGGAAGGGGCTGGGTGCGGGGGGTTAGGGTGACAGTAGACTTGGAGCCATTGTCATAATTGGTGCAATGCAATTGCTACTAAAGTACTGCCTGTGAAAGACTTGTTTAATGTTTAATATAATGGTTACACATGTGTTTAACAGTGTGATCAAGTTACAAGGGCACTAGGTTAGTGCCTTTCCATTTCTGCTGCTATGCAGCATGTTCAAGATCTTCTTATAGTTCCCTGTTGCTCAAATGGGAGTAATTTCTGATATTTATGTATGTCTCGTCTTCATTGCTTGATTTTGCTTGCGAGAAAGTGTCACTTAGTCATTGAAATGTCACTCATATTTACAATGAAATGATGAAACTGTAACACACAGCAATCTGTAACCTTGGCAGATATGTAGCAATACAAACCCTTCCAGCATTGTTTTACCTACACAACTTCGTCAATACACCTTAGCCATACAGCAAACAAAATAGGCCCTTCCAGCAATGTGACCACCACATAGCTTTGCGAATGCACTCCTATACTACCCGGCAAATCTTCTCTTATTCAAGCAGAGGAGCCCAAACCAAACTCTGCCAGTATACCTCATGCCAGCCTGCATCACTCTTGACACAAAGCTCCGCTAGGGCTCCTCAATCCTGACATTCAAGACCCACCCGAACACGGCTTTCTGGTACTTTTACTGTAGACGTCCAAATTCTACTGATCTCCCGGAAGATCCTCAAAGAACTCTCCCAATGCAACAAGGGCATGCAGTAACCCATGCTATTCCAGTACGGAGACCTGCAATACACTGCTCCAGACCCTGAAGCACCCATCTCATCTCAGTACTCTTGGGGCAAGGAAACTTCCCCTTGGAAACATCTTTCTGGAGGCTATAGAGCATAGCCTGTAATTTTTAGTGCTTACTCAATTTCTTCGTGGCACTATACAACTGTCAGTGCGAGTTCACTGACTTCAAACTGCGACTCGTGGGTAACTACGAGAACATCTCAACCTTGCCGAAGCAGCCCCTGCTTTCCTAGGATGGGTGCAAACATGCAGGTGCGTTAAGTATTGCGCGCTAAGGCGAAATTCATGCTGTTTGAACACATAATTGAACAGCATTTGCGACCCATTTTCGCACTGCATTACAATGGTGTGTTAAATGTGCCAGGTCTAAGAAAGGCATGCATATTCTACGCACCTAAACTACTTTACAATTGCTATCTGAAGATCAAGTTAGATTATGACCAAGTTAAATTATTCAGTGACAGAGTGGGAAAACAGTCACACTTCGGCAGGGAATCTCGTAAGTTTCCTGCCAAAATGGCTTGTCTTTCTGCATGAAAATTAAGATGTGCAGGTCCAAGTGTGGCTTTGCAAGTCGAAGCCTACCAGACAGTACAGCTGTTTGATTGTGCAAAGACTTCTTGTGGGCATTCTGAAAGCTTCCCTTGGAATGCATTCCACCATTCCTTACCATTGACTTTGTGGTTTGGAGTTTATTTTTCTGGCTTTCTATTTGCTGGCTTTATTTGTTGTAGCCTATCCAGCATGTCTTTGTCCCTCCCGTGGAACAAAACCTGTTTACCATTGCTCCTTGTATTCTTTGCAAGTTACCACTTTCTGTAAACAGGCCTTTAAATTTTGTTCTTATCTTGTCACATACACTGTGCCTTCAAAGTCACAGGGCAAAAGTCAGGCTCTGTCTTCCCGAGGGAGCTTGATGTTTATTTTCTTTCTCTGACTTCCAAGTGAGAGGATTTATGTGACAATCTTGAAGGGTACTGGGAACAAAAAGGCTTTTTTTCAAGCAGACAACAAAATGTAAATGTCTGTAAATGAACTTTGCAAATAGTTCACACTATATAACAATTAGGAAAGCCCAAATGAAGCACATTTGTTTGTAATTCGGAGGTGTGGTGGAAACAAATGTTTTAAAACAATCAAAACAAATCAATGCTACTTCCACACATTATCGTTTGTGCACTGTATAGTTTTATCAGTTAAACTGTATGAGCAAATGTAATGATCATTTCAATTGAAAATGTCTTGTCTGTAATGGCAGTGTACAACTATGCCATGCATCCTCCACATTACATCACTCCACTCCACTCTATGCCTCTCCACTGCAAGCCACTCTACTCTACAACAGTCTACTCCACGACTCAAAACTCCACACCATTTTATGCCTCTTCACCCCTAGTCTATTCTACGACAATCCACTCCACTCAAATCCAAGACAGTCCATGACACTCTTCACTACTCTACTCCATGCTCCGCAACTCTACTCTATGAAAACCCCACTCTACGCCACTCTACGCTACGCCACTATCTTTTAGCCATGCTGGTGTACAACATGGCTAAAACCCATTGGCAACGCCAATAGGTTTTGTATAGGCGAGACCTATTGCCAATGCTTGTTTACTTATTAGTACATTTTGGCTTTGAATTAAAAGCAAATACAATTTCTGTGCATAACATGGTTGATTCTTTGCAAAGGCAAATGTTGCACACCCATGTAATGGAAATTAGGCTCTGTGCACAAATGTGGTACGTTATGAACAGAGCCACATGAATTATGCGATTGTGCTGCTGCAGCGTTTTTTGCATAGTTATAGTATTACCCCTTTTCCCACATAGTACATCATCTGCTGCATAATCTGTAGATTTTAGCAAAAAAATGTTTCTACCTCAAACAGTTCAAAAGTTACAAAGTGCGCGGCTGCAGGTATTTGTGCGCATTGGAAGGCTCTTTGGCAATATTAACTGTTCATCTTTCTGTTACGTATTCCTATATTAGGGTGTTAAAATTGTGCTAATGAGGGGCAACCAGTGCCTAAACAGTGTTAACAAGTATAAAAATGACAAAATGTTGCAGTAATACATATCACAAAAAGTGCTGCATAATTTGACTTTTCTTGCCGTATAACCTACTCAACTCTGCAGCAAATTTTGGCCATCCCCTGCCGTATAATTCCAGCGGCCCATTTTATGCGCCTCATTTGCATACACTATGCATTTTATAAATAAGAAAGGAGGTGGCAGGCGGCACCAACAGTCTTTTTCACTAGAAAATGTTCATCCTGATTCCCCTCGCCAAAGCAAACTTACTTTCCCCTCCTAAGGTTTGTCAAAAACAGTGCTCCCTCTGCGAGCTACCAACATTCACACCCTGCTCTGTCTCCTCACTTCCTGCCTTGGCATGTCAAATCACTGTAGGTGGGTGACGGACTGTGAACTGTCAAAACATCCCACAGGCGCCATCTGTAGACCTGACAAAGTCTAACAGCGATAGAGAGCGTTTTAAGCTCTCACTTCACGAGGGAGCGCACACGACTTTGCTACTAATTCATAACCAAAAGGAGTGCTTAAATACCATAGGGGACAACTGCACGTGTTAAAGCTGCAACATTCTGAGTCTTATAGAGCAGAGAAAAATGAATCATTATTGAGTTATTCCCCATTCCGGTATATGGCACTTGGAAAGAAGCGGTGATACCACAAGGGGAAACCCAGCACTAGGACGTATTAGTATTTAAAAGGTGCGGTATTGCCTCCTCAAATAACAGGTCACGTGCTATCAGGTTCTAAAGACCCCTTTGTGATTACTTTCTTGGTAAAACATGGCATCTGAGATGCAGGAAAAAGAAATGAAAACCCCGGCTTAAGGAGAGAATTATCTGAGGAGTATAACATCCGATAAGGAGTTTTGCAGGAGTAGTGCTACCATTTCTATATGGTTCCTATAGGTCTGAAACTTCGAAAGGAACCAGATCCAGGTCAAAGCACCCATAGCATCTATAGACGGAGGCCAAATCTCAAGTCAGAGTACCTTCTGCGTTACTCTCTTCCTACAAACGTTAGTGCTCGATTCATATAAGTAAACATTTTAAAAAATTGTCAGAAGTTTACTCTTGTTGGGTTAGTCCTGTATTTTGAGTACGTTTCCGATCTCAGTGTACTTTAGAAAAAACTGTAAGAGCATGCCCAGAATTCAACGCACGTCACAGAATATAAGAGTATACAAATGCATAACTATTTCAGCATGCAGAGTTGTAGCAGATGTACAATTTCTTGGGCAGAGACTTGACAAAAACTGCATTTACAACTTTTCCTTATGGAATCAGTCCAAGGAGTGAACTAATATTTTTCAATGTACATAAGTCACAGGCTTATACCTAGTTGACTGTGCGTAAATTAGGACACCTTTTCGGAATTTCTCTTGAAACCTATTCTTCTTAATCCTCCAAAATAAGGACCACTAAAGCAATATACTTCTAAAGTCATAGAATTTGTTTTATATATATATTTGTGTGTCTAGACTAAAGCACAGTGTGATTTCAGGCATGATTTGAACTAGTCATTAATTGAATACATATTTGATGTAGGCACGGATATTTATATAAATGAGTTTTTTTTTGGTTAAACAAAATTTTCTCTGTATCAGACTTTTTGTTTTACACTGCTATTGACCCAGGCCACGTAGGGGTTACTGGGTGGCCCTACAAGTTTATCTTAGTGTAAAAAGTCAAGTTAAAGATGGTGGGCTTGGGCTGCACTGGGAGTATCAGGATGGTGGAAACTGGGCTGTATCCCCTCCGTAAAATTCAGGAGAATCTACTTTTGCATGCTTGGGAATTTTAGCAGATACATTTCACCAGGTAAGACATGGCTGAATATGTCTGGCATAAACAGCCCAGAATGTGGAAAGGACATAATGCTATCAGTGCAGCAACACAAATCCCACCCAAAATTCTCTCCTCTTCAGGGGTAATTATATATTGGTATGACTGTTCAATACCTTTGTGGCGGAAATTCTGGGTGCAGTTGTACTGCATCGGGATACTGCGAGTCTCTTAATAAGGGTTTTTAGTATTGGTTACAATGGAGAATAGAAGAACAATTTAAAAACAGGGCAGATAAAAACTGAGAAACACATTCCTCCAAACACACAGACTTTAATTCACCCCAAATACTGTATGTTCTTTTCCTAAGGGGATTATACAAACAAAGGATTTTTAAAAAAGAACACAAAAAAAACTACAAAATTACACAGGAGCCTTTTTTCCATTGTTAGTTACCTTGATATGTTTGAGTATTTGTGTTTTTATGTAGATGACATTTTAAATGCAACAATTTTTCCTGAAGATTATTAAAGCCATATATATTTTTTCAAACTTTCGTTGTACAAAGACCCCCAATGGACCAGCAGTCTTGACACTAGCACATCTGTTCGCTAAAACAGCAAAAAATAAAAAAACACGTTCCTTACCTGCTATGCCATGTAGTGGTTGGAGTTGAACAGTTCAACTTGTGAGAACCTACTTGGTGAGCTCACCCACAAAAGGTCTCCTTTTTTTTTTTGCTTTAGGAAGTAAATCTAGATTCCAAATTATTATTATATTGAAAATATTTCTATACATACTATATTTACAAAAGTGTATATGTGGCAATGTGCACATTGAAACCCCCCCAATCGCAGTTGGACCGGTTTGAAAGCAAGTGCACTGCCACAGCTTACTGATCTAACACCATAGTATGTAGAAACATAGTCTAGATTTCATTTTTGCAGTAGGTATGAGTGACATATACCCTTTGTTGCAGTAGAATGAGTCTGATCTTATGTGTTCTGCTACACCTTATCTTTTAGTATAACAGAAATATCACAGTGGTGGTAGCCACTGTGTAGTTATATGTGGGAAGATCATTTTGTTTTTGCTAATAACCCCTTTGCTTCGTTTGACGAATCCTAATGAATCTTTGCTAAAAAAAGACCTAAAAAAGGCCGAAAATCTCACTCCCCGCCCCACCCCATAAAAAACTCGGATATAAATAGTTTAAACGTTAGCATTCAAGTATGGCGTGTTGGTGGTATGCTACCCTAAAGGCCTTTGTGCTTTGCTCTGCATTTGTGGCGTTACCCTGCATCCTCATGGGAAGATAAACAGTGTCATCATCTTTAATACTTTTGTGAATCTATATGCAAAAATTGAAATAAATGAGTGTACCTTTCATTCTGTTTAGCTGAACTGCAATGTAAAAATCTTTGTGGGTAGGGATTGTAAGGGAACAGTCAGGCAATCAGATCTCTAGATAGTTTTTTAAAGGATGTTTTGTAAAGAACAGAACATAACCCTTAATTTGGGGTCTTAAATAGATGACATGCTGATAAAGTATGAATTTCTAATTAACTGTCCCTGAAAAAGTGTACTACTGTAGGTTGGGTTAGCCAAGGTTCCATGTTGACAGTTGAGTCCTTAACAAATCACGTGTTCCTGTGCAGGAGGAGTAGAAAGCGAGGGCACCCATAGTATGTGTATTATTACGCATTCCAACACATTTATTATGGCTGTGATGTTACTCAGTGTTGAAACAGACCTGCTTTATCCCAGTGTATATTGTCCTGCTTATTCGTGTTAAATTTTCTGGGGTAAAACACATGTAAGTGACCAATGGTTCATTTCTTAAGCATAGCATGTTATATTTGTATTTATTTATTTTCTTAAATGCACTGTTAGCCCCTCGTTTCAGAAATTACTCTGTGCAATCCTTTCTTTTTGAATGATTTTGACTTTAAATAGAATGTGTAAAGACACAGTGATGTGAGCAAAGCATGGTGTAATGTAACTGGCTATGCTTTGTAATGCACTCACAGTCTATAATTCGACGCTTTAAGAATTGTAGTGTGGCTTATATGAAATGGCCCTCAAAATGTGCACCTTTACAATTGTTAGTGGGAGTTTGACAAAGTGTTTGACATCAACAGTGTCCTCTGAGGGAAGGTATACTGTACCCGGCCGTCCTTTCTCAGTCGCCGCATACTGAATACATTCCTACATGTTTTACCACATTGCATTATTATTTATTTATTTTGTAAGTGGAGAGGATTGAAGTAATAATTCAGGACTGCCAAACCAAACCACAATTGCCATTAGCCTAATCTAAAGTTCTGCAGCCCCTCTTAACTTGAGTCACTTCTGGCATGAGTTCAATCATTAAAATGGCCAATGATAGTTTCAGCAATACAGGCAATGGTGGTGTTATTCTGAAAATGTAGGCAGAAGGACGGTCTGTATAAGTTAAGAAATCCTGTGTAACAGCATCGTGTGGTTCTTTACTAGCCAGTTCAATCGTTTGTTTATATGATATACGTGTAGGCACAAAAAATGTGTTCCGCATCCAAAAAGCAATTTGCACTGCAAGTGTGATGCAAAAGAAGCAGAAGTCCTTTGTTGTACCCTGCTGCTAACTTGAAGTATATCTTCCTTTATCGCGATTAAAAGCAGAACATATACGTGCACAAATGTATATTTTTGAGTGTGTCTATATATTGGCGTTTTTTTTTCAAAGCACAGTCTCGTACTTGGGTACCATATTTGATTGAAAACTACGGCCCACTTAGCATAGCATCTACTATGGCTGCTTGAATTTGAATTTAAGTACTTCACCTCCTATAGTGGTGTTTGTAGGAGAACGTTAAATGGCAGTACTACACATTTGTTGTGGCTTGATCAAGTCGTCGCGAGACTTTTTATTTCCTGTCTTGGGCACTTTTTATTTTAATAGACAGGAAGGGATGAAGGAAAATATAAAGGCCCATAAATATGAGGCTTTATGGTGAAGTATTTTATGCTTTCTTCTTTTTGTTTGGTATTGTGTATTGTGCTATGTTTATGGTTTTAATTGATTAATAAACAATATATATATCTATCGATAAATATATACGCCGTTATATACATATGTCTCTATAACTATACACATGGACGCACACACATACATATCAGTTGAAATATAGTGCATCACTGAAATAATTTTTTTATATGTCCCTCTATAAAAGAGATAAAGCGTATTCTTCAATTGTTTGTCAGTATTTGCTAGAAGCTTGCACGTCTGGAATTTGCAGTTATTAAAGACTTTAAAAGGCATGTAGCCCTTTGAACTGCGCTGCTACAGAGTTCCTGCTCCGACACAGCCTGAAAATCACTTCTCGTTATAAAATATATCTCTGCGTTCTGTCTCTGAACACAGCGGAGACGTATTTGCATTTCTTTTAAATGAGGATGCCTCCACCGACGTTTGATTTAGGATGCTATAAAGCCCCTTTGTTAGGGAACATCTAACAGTTTTGTGGGAAAGAAGCACATATTAAGGCGCACACCAATGCCAGCCTAAATAATTAAGGGACTGAAAAAAAGACTGAAAAAGTTACTTCATTTCAATTACTGTTCCACGCACGAAAAAACACCCTTTTCAATGTTAGTTTAAAAACTATACTTTGACAATAAGTCAGGTAGCCCTAAAATACTAGTATTCAGCTCTTTACCGAAGCCACTCTGATTTGATAATCGTTTCACTGTGCTGATATAGCAACACCCATGCTGCTCTACCACAGAGTTTTGCAGTTCAAAAAACAGCAAACAGACAATATTTATTGCATGAGGGCCGCAGATAGAAGTGTGCGAGACATTTCCCACCTATATGTAACATACAGCCCATTAACAAAGTATTTACGGCAGGCTGAAAGAGGTTCGACATCCTGAACACACAAAATCGGAATGTTTCCCTCGCACAACATTTATGTTACTCCTACCACGAACGTGGAGGGGGCCTGGAGAAGGAGTCGGGCAACAGATGCAACATGGATTTTAGGGGGAGACACACGCGAGAGAGGGCTTGAAAACATAAGCACTCCCATGGAGTACCTCACACAAAAGAAAACGAGCATTGGCGTAGCCAATAGGTCTTGCCTTTTGGACTCTCATAAGTGTTTAGCCATGCAGCACATTATCCTGGGACGTTGGCGTTTGTGGGTTGGGCCCAAAGCATAAAGTCAGTGGGGGTTCTGGGTCGTTAATAAAGACGCTGTCTTTAAGCGGTAATGACTCTTAGTTGATCATAACGCATAACAGGGTATGGCTATGCTCTGGCAAAGTGTAGAACACGGTCAAAGGCTTTTGCAGCAGGTACACTGTAGATGACTACTGAATTCACACAAGGGCTGAAGAGTAAGCGTTATTAGGTCACACAGGGGTGCACTACTCTAAATTGTTCTCATATAGAACTTGCTGGTTCTGTGGACACAAAGGAAGGCGGCACTGGCAGATACTGCCCCAGGTAATTTACCTTCAAATGCTTCATACACAGACTGCGCCATCTTCGGAGCAGTCAGATGCCAAGATAAAACAAGCTCTATTTCACATGAAAACTGTCTAAAAACAAGCTCTGTCCATTCAACAGTGAAAATAGTTTACAAAATAGAACGTTAAACTACTTAAAGTAGTCAACGTACGACATGAGTTACCCATTTACCTCCCTATGTTGGAACTGTTACTAAACAAACTTGTTACCAAAGAATGCAGAATCACAGGCAGGGACTAGTTTGCCTACCTGCTTTAGAGTGATTGCTGTATGTTGTACCGTTTGGAGTAGAGGCAGGCGAGCCACTCAAGGCCAGAGCCAGGCGTGAGCTTGAAGCTTGACTCTGGCTCAGCTCAAGATCTTGTTGGAACCTGGAGCTTTCATGTGACTTCTACCAACCTCCCTGCCTTCCTGTACCCTGGATGTGTCGTACCACCAAGGCCAGTGGCTTTGGATGTGGGGAACCTGGAAGAGGGAGAGTGATGCTGTTGCAGGCGGAGAAAGAAGGGGGCGAGGCAGCAAATGTAGCTTTATGCGAACTCAGAAACAAGACAAAGAATAGCTCTCATGACCAAATAAGCAAGCAAGACAGCGGTACTTCAGAAAATAGATACTGACGGATTCTGGGAGAGCTTGGGAAAGCATTGGCGCTGAGCAACACTGCATGTTTTGGGAACAAAGATAACTACAGTAAAATACATTTTCAAACTAGCAGCGACAGTGCAGAAGCACTGAAAATATGGGCAGGATGTGGTGGTGGGAGGGTGGCATGAGGAGATTAAGTGAACTCGACGGGCACCGAAGCACTGAAAATAACAAGCAGTGACAGACGGGAGGTGGTGTTGGTGGGACGGCATGATAAAATTAAGTGAAACGCAAGCAGTGATGGGAACTGAAGCTGAACAGAAAGCTGCAAAGACAGCGAGCAGGAAACAAATAATAAAAAAGAGTTCCCCAAAACAAACCCATTAACAGAAAAGCGTAAGGATACCAGTAGTTGTGAGGTGCTCTGTGAGTGTAAACAAAAGACAAAAAGGAGAGATGAGGAGAAAGGATTAACCACTAGCATGCAAGCATTTATAAAGGACAATCAAATTAACAAATGAAAAAGCAATGGGTGGGCTGTAAGTCCACAGAGTGGATACATCATGTCACAAAGAGACAGATAATGCGCTACTTAGGCTCCACCTAAAAAGTAGTTCTTGAAAAGCAAACAGTGGAAGCAGAGATGGCAGATAATCTAAAATATTGTAAAGAGGGTAATGTTCCGTGGGAGGGACAAACACGAGATTGATAAGCTGGGACACAAATAAGAAGAAGGCATATGAGTGTGACAAAGAAAGACAACCAATAAACAATGAAAGGGCTCCAAGTCACTTAAGTTCTTTAAAAAAACACACAATATGCCTGGCAACAGACAGTGCATGCTTGACCTAAAAATGGTTAGAACAAGTAGAAATTTACAATTTCAACCATTAGATGGTGGAATATGCACAGCCTGTGAATTGCGAGGAGATTCATGCTGCAAAAATAACCTTGATGTATGGTACTCCTTACTTCTATATAGCATAAGAATACTATCAGCACACTCAGAGAGTACCCTCAAGCATGACATATAGCGAGAGGCAGAACAGAAAAATCATCTGGGTGGCTAGTGGGGGGTAAGAAGTAGCTGCTCTGAGATGAATATGAGGAGGTTGACGAAAATGGATTGTCACAGAGGCTCTCTCATCATACTGGCACTGCCAAAGTGGGACCCAGAGGCAGGGGCGGCTGGTGACATTTGAAAATGGCGGGGCGTAAAAGTGCTGGAGGAGTGCCGGGTCGGTGTCGAGCGAGCAAGCAAAGAAAGAAATACTGGGGATAATGGTCCAGAAGAATGAACTACTGCTCTAGCGCGGAAGGAGGGGGGAGGCAGCTGCCAGCAGCGGGAAAACTGAATAAAATTCAAACAAAAACTTACCTGACCGCCTCTGCTCCTGGTCCGCGTTGGCGCCTCTGCCCCCTTCAAACCGGAACACCACGTCAGCACTGGAGTGGCAACCCCTCAGCCAATCCTGGCGCTGCTGCAGCGCCAGGATTGGCTGAGGGCACAGCTTACGCTACGCCTGCCGCCTGCCCATTAGGAGACTGAGGGGCTCCTAATGGGCATGCGCAAGGCAGTAAAAACACAAGTACGCATGACTGGGCACGGGCTAAAAATTACTCTCCATGCCCACTCATGCGCACTTGTGCTGCAGTGCTGCCTTTCCCTGGCTTGTCTGACAATGCATGTCAGTCAACATGACGCCGGACCGCCCACGGTCCGACGTCATGCTGACTGACATGCATTGTCAGTTCTCCCCACCCTCGGCGTCTCTTAACTTAAGTAAACTAAGTTCAGAGACACAGAGGAGGGAGCTGCGGGTGCGGGCGGGTGCGGAGGCGGGGGGGCAATGCCCCAATGGACGCACCGCACCTGCCAAGAGGAATGATTGTCTAGCTTTCAGCCCAGAGCTACCTAATCAAAATCCAGCTCACAACGAGCTGCATTGAGAGGTGGCTATCTTCAATGATGTTAGACAATCAACTTTTTTTGGGTTTTTTGCTGGCTTCGGAGAAGAGCCAGCTTATCACGTGAACAGTCGGCACTCATGTGGCTCTCCAGCCAAAGGCCGTGAAACAAGAGGTGTAGGAAGGGGTTGAGGGAAAGCCTGCACAATACAGAAATATTCTCCCCTTTGGGGATTACATGAACCATAAACAAGTCATAATTCTCTTCTAAAAAATTAATGGTAAAGAATGATATGGTATAAAATATAATCAGTATCATTATAATGGCTGCTATTGTATTTTAAATAATGAAACAGGCTTTTAGATACAGAAAAAATAGTGTTGCATAGATGCCGCTTAATTCACAATAATAAACCAGTCAACCATACTGAGGCACCATCTCGCTGTACCAAAAGGGATCGGTGCACCATGCTTACACCAACATGCGGTACAGCATGATGGCCTGCCAACAAATGCACTACATTTGGGAAGCAGGAAATGTGTCAGTTAAAACCCATTCCGTGCACTTTCAATCCCATGCAACAGTTTGCCCCTTGTACAGTAAAGTTCCGTCAATCCAATATAAACAAGCGTTGACAAAGGTCTGACATTGTTTGCCAGCCTTCTAGTTTGTCAATGCTTGCTTTGACAAGGCTTTTTGTAAAATTTATATTTGGGAATCAATCTGTCAGGTTACCTATATATATATGTACAGAAAATGGCTAAAAGCCCAAAAAAATTTTGGGGTCTCAAAATGCGCACATTTCCATAGTACACCCCAGTAAGTACTGAAGGGAACTGCCTTCCATCACAGTGAAATTGGCCAATGGCTGACAAGGGCACGAAGCCCAGGCCATACTGTTTGGGGTCAAGGACAAGATGTTTTCATGTTTATTTTGTCCTTGGGACAAGTAGGCCAACCCCTTGCAGCACAAACCCTTTGGCTGCCAGATTACACTACCGCATTATGGATCAAGGAAGGGCAATGTCTGCAGTTAAGGGAATAGTTGTGCCTATATGTTAATGCTGGTCAACCTTGTATTTAAGGGTTGATTAATACAAAGCCTTGTTATTAGAGCGAGCGCTCTAAGGAAATGTTGTAAGTTCAGCCTGCACTACTGACAGTGGTTTCAATATAAAAATGTGTACACAGGTTTGCAAGGTTTAACAACATAGACCTAGGTTTAATGCTTCCAGGATGCTTTCTGATTACATGCAAATATATGCAAAATCTTGAAAGCGAGATTGATGATTCTTTACTTCCGAAATAAAATAGTTATAAAAAATGCAACCAGAATTCTTTTTTTTTTTGCTAAATTACTGTGAAATCCCAGGTATCATTTCTTTGAAGCAACGTTTAACAAAATGTGTTGATACATGTTAGTATTTCCCACAAATATTCATAATATAAAAATCAGTGTAACCTGTTGCAACAAAATTATAGGGAACATGAAAATAAGCAAGCATTGGCAAAGCCAATAGGTAGGAGTTTGGTAGTCTGACTTTTGGTTATGTCAATGTATGCCTTGTTTTGGCGTGGGTTTTGTGTAACTTTATTGTTGTGGGAGCTGCCGGGCCCTCATCATTATAACAAACATTGGCAAAAGCAAAAATATATTTGGTCTCTGTTAGAACTGGCGATTTCTGGTTGGCTAAGGCTTGCGCCAAAGTCAGGCAGAAACCACCACTCTAGTCAGGGCAAGGAAGTTACACGCCAAAGATAACCCCTGCTCACCCCCTTGGTAGCTTGGCACGAGCAGTCAGGCTTATCTCTGAGGCAAGGTGTAAAGCGTTTGCGCGCGCACCCAGCAACAACACCCAAGGCCCACCACAAAGGAAACTCCACACAAGGTATTCTATAAAAATAGCCTTTGTATTATACACAACACATTAGATAAAAACACACACTTTACAATGTGCCAACAGGCACGGGCAGAATTTACAAGGGATTATATATATACAGTGGACAGGGCCACATAGACCACTGTCAAGAATTAGCACTTTTAGATATTTAGCACTTAGCACCAAATATAAAATTACTGTAGCACAAAAATAACATATATAGCACACAACCAGTACTTACTGGTATCAGGTAAGTACTACCTACGTAACCCTAACTACCTTAGGAAACTGTCACGCAGGGAACTGGAACCTCACTAGCACCACCTGTACTAGGAGAAAGCAAACAACCACCTAAGTATCACAATACCTGTAGGGGTAATAGAACGTTACACATGATGCATCACATTCAGAGGTGTAGGGAAGGAAAACAAATGATGCATAAAAACACATTCAGAGGTGCAAGGAAAGGAACAATTGCGCAAGAACTCATATGCCACCACCTGTGGCAGTCCCTAGGCCAACTGGCCTTGTCCAGGCTAGGACGCTCTGTGTCCAGAAAAGTCAGGGCACGGCTGCGCAAGCTGCGCAAGCTAAACCACAGAGGCCACCACCTAAACGTTGCAGCTGCCCACTAAGTGCTGGGCAGCTGTGGAACGGACCTCAGGCACTCTGCGTGCCTCTGGAGCCCTCTCTGGGCTCTGTCCATACAAAATGCCCCCTAGAGCCTTCGTGGCCCTAAACGAACAGTGCCCCGTCGTAGGAGTCCCTCTGGACTCTGAGCCTTCGCCAACTGGAGCCTCGGGGCTCTAAACACAACCACAGCCCCCTAGAGCCTCACGGGGCTCTGTCCCAAGGCCCCCGGTCGTGGGAGCGGCCCGCTGCCTTCCGGGGCCGCTCGTGGTGCAACAGAAATGCCCCCGACGTTGGAGCCACACGGGGCTCAAGCCACAATGCCCCCAAATGTTGGAGCGACCTCAAAAGCGGGGGCCGCTCTAAGAGTCAGCCGGTCTGGGACCGGCACCCACAATACGTCCCCCAGCCCTGCTCAACTTACCGGGCCGTTGCTCTGGGGACTCCCGTGTCGTCTCTGCTTCTGCTCTCTCTGGTGCCGGTTTCCGCGTTTCAGACCGGCGAGCCCCCTGTTGCTGGGCAACCTGTAACGCTGGGACCAATCACAGCGCGGCAGGGCTCTGACGTGGGCGGCCCAAGGAAACAGCTCCTGCGGGGTTCCCGGGCCGGCGGCAGGGATTTTCAAGACGGGGTAGGCTCCCGTTACTCTGCACAAAGTCCCTGGTGGGGTGGGCACCCGCTAGGGATTCTCACTCTCCAATAAAGCGGGGTAGGCTCCCGCTCGAGCACAGCAACGAGCACAACGGCGGGGTGGGCACCCGCCGAACTTGTCAAAACACGGCAGAATCGCGGGGTGGGCACCCGCTATCAGAATCACAGCGCTCCTAGCGCTATAAAGTCAGACAGCGCTTACAGCGCTACAAAGCTCATAAAAGCGCTCCCAGGCGCTTAGAGATAGTAAGACCAGGAAAATAGCGCGCCCAGCGCTACAAAGTTCAAGGAGCGCTTCCAGGCGCTGTAAATCAACAAAAAGGTCCAGTAAGAAGTCCTTCAAGAGCAGGGGGGCAAAGGCTGGGCCCAGAGCCAGCACACAGGGCCCTCCAGCAGGGAGGCAGTCCCCAGTGGCGGTCTCTCCTGGCGCCCCGCAGCAGCAGGCCCCCCCTCAGATGATCCTGCAAGAGAACACCAACTGTAAGGGGACACAGCCCCTTTTTATACAGTAAATTCTTTGTCTAAAGGTGCAGGGAAGGGGCGAACCAGTTCCAACAGGTTCCTGAGCACTTTGTTTTGCTCAGCCCCTCTCCCTATTCACTGGCAGGGCTAGGGTCATTAGACGCACCACAGGGGCCGGCGCCAGCATTGTGTGGGGAAAGCCCTGTCCTATTCAGGACCCAGGTATACTCCTCCCCAGCCATCAGCATGCTAACTCCCCATTCACCACTGGGTGACTCCTCCTGACTCTGGGGATTTCCCTAGTCCGTCACATGACCACCACCAGCCAATCGCCAGACAAGCCACACATTTCATACTGCACACTGAAGTGCCCACTTCTAGAAGTGGCACTTCCACACTAGGTACATGCACGCCGCACACATCATGGCGCAGCATTCACTCACACGAGTCCGCACATACCAAACACGGGCCTGCACACCCCACGCATCAGGAACTACCAGGACACCTACATTCTCCCATGCATTCCTATGGGAGGGCAGGCCAACCTCAACACACGCACGCACTTTACCCTGGGACACAGCGGTAAAGTGCGCCTAAACCAAAAATCATTACACCAAGTCACCCATAAAAAGCAAAAAAGTCTCGGGGGTGAACCTGCCAGAAGGGCCGGGTCCAACAGTCTCAAAAACCAAACATTGCCACAGTAGTTCCTGTCATTGAACAAAACTATTTTGCGTGCCAATATGCTTCTTGTGAAAGAGCAGTATGCGGTCACTTCCAATCAAGCCAGTCGGTAGATGAAGAGAGAGAGAGAGAGCGAACATTTTAATGAAAACAAAATGCTAAATGTAAATAGGGGCCCAATTCTTAAAGATCGTCGCAAAAGTGCACCCATGGTATATGTCCTTCTGTAGTGCAGATTTACGGCTTCCATGAATTCACAACAAGTTACAGAAGTAGGTCAGGGAATTGTACACCTAGAAAATATTTGCTAACTGCATTTTAGCACTGGCAAATAATCATGTGTAGATTTCCTCATGCAAATATCTTTGGCACGGTAACAAGTTCACTTTCCCACTGACCACTTTTTAGCCAACCCTGGAAGAAGTTTTACCTCTGCCCTTGTCAGGAGCAAATTTCAAACCTTTGGCTATATGGGAAAATATTAGGGACAAGCTGATGAAAACCCATAAAACATGCATGTTAGTCGGTTTGTGCAGACTCAAAAGGGCATTGCAACCACGGGGGAACTACTGCTTACCGCTAGCTCCAGCACCAGTATGTAGATCTGTCGAAAGGTGGCAAAACAAGGGAATTGCTAGTATTCCATCTCTACTATGGTTTGAGCTCTGGCATAATCAGAGAGATTATTACCACAGCTCTTATATAATGAGATTGCTGTCATAATGTGTCGCTGCACTATGAGGCACCAAAGGGACAAGTGGATTTTGATACAGGATAAGTCAATGACAAGTAGATATTTTATTCAATTTCACACTACTGGGCTGAAGTGGGCTGCCCCATTGCCCCAAGCTATACTAGGCAGATGAAAAATGAGAAAGACACAGCAGACAAATCGCTAAAGACTGTTGGCTTAAATCCTATATAACTTTAAATATAATATAATATATATATATATATATATATATATATATATATATATATATATATATATATATATATATATATATATATAAATCTACTGGGGGTCGCCAGTAGATAGTTATAGTTAGGACCTATTTTCCATAGGAAATCCACAACATTCTATTCTCAATAAGTCTGGCGCCGGTTGACGAATCTTCGCAAAATTTTCCAAACTTTTGGCCAGCTCCGCTCCGACCCCGAAAGTTTCGTGGTGATTCGTCAAGCGGGGGACGAGAATAAAGGGGGGTCCCAAAACACGTTTTCCCCATGCAATTTCCCATAGGATGTGTTGTCGCAGCTACAGCCCGAACCGCTGAACGGAATTACACCAAATTTGGCAAAGAGGTAGTCCTCAGTTCAGACTCATGCCTTTTGCATAAATGGTGTGAATCCGTTCAGTAGTTCTGGAGAAGATTAGAGTTAAAAGTACATATATATCTATGGCCGGGGTCGATCCGCGGACCCTACCCGCACCGTAAGCGCACCCTCCCCGAACCGAGCGCGCACCCTCCCGATCGCGCGCTGAATGCTAATTGGCTGTCGAGTGTCTGTCTACATTCGAAACCAGGAACTGTTGGCGGCCATTTTCTGCCTCGGTAGAAGCGAGGCTGAAGAAGCAAGGGGAATAAGTGTGTAAAACATATAAAGGGGGCAGAGTGGAAATACTCTGACCCTCTAGAGGTGCTTAGGGGGTCCCAGAATGACCCCCTGGGGTCCCCCTTTTTTTTCTTTTTTTTTTTAAACAGCGCAATGCGCACACGGTGCATGCATTCTATCGCGTTTGGTGCACGGATCCTCTATATATGATCGGCTGATATGTTGAAAAGTCAAGCACACTTGCTGTCTTGTTCAGCAACATTGTGTGCTGAACTTGTGACCTGTGTGCTCAGTGCAGTGTTCCATGACCTGTTTCTATGGTAACAGGCAGAAGACAGATTGGGGGAAGGGTTGAAATGTATTTCATTTGGAAAGGGCTGAAATGTTTAACCAATAGAAATGTGTGTTTGCATTTGAATTTATGTGTGAAGGATTGTGATTTGATGTTTACATGTATATGAGTGGAAAATGAAAGGGAAACTTTTCCATTCTTTGTTTTTGCTGAGAGGTGCACAGTGCAGAGATTTTGTAAAAGAAAATCTGGTGTGTGACTGATATACTTCTTAATCTACAAAACAACTTGAAACGTGAGCTATTTAATTGTGAGGGGATGTATGTAGACTATTTTGATTTTAATCAGACTAATGTATTTCTCCTGCTTAAGTGTAGGGAGTACTTTTTTCTCTACAATCTTATTGACAGTGTGTGTGCATGTAGAAACCATTCTGTGATAAGCATTTGTGTTTTTCAAGTGTTTGCAGACAGATAACTGTGCTGTTTGTATATTTTGGTAGAATTAGAAACCAGTCATTGTTTATGAATTTGTGAAATGAGTTATGTTTCTATATTAAAATGTAGTACTCCTAGATGAAGAAATGTGTTTTGGTATAGTGCAAGGGATAGTGTTGTTTGTCTAGAATCACACAGTGAGTATGTGTGCATTTGGGAACCACTGTGAGAGAAGCATTTGGTAATATTGTGTATTTGCTGACAGATAACTGTTTTAAAACCTGTCATGTTGTCACGTTTTAGTAGCATTAGAAGCCAGTCTTTGCTTATGCATTGATAAAATAAGTCATGCTTTGACACGAATGAGCTGTACTTTAATATGTAGATTGTGTGTAGTCTCCTTACCCTTGCACAGTAGTGAATGAGTTTTGGTAAGCTGCTAGGGATAGTGTTGTTTGTCTAGAATCATACTGTGAGTCTGTGTGCATTTGGGAACCTCTGTGAGAGAAGTATGTGGTAACATTGTGTATTTGCTGACAGATAACTGTTTTAAAACCTGTCTTGTTGTCAAGTTTTAGTAGCATTAGAAGGCAGTTTTTGCTTATGATTTGATTAAATGAGTCAGGCTTTGAGACAAAAGTGCAGTCCTGAAATATGTAGATTGTGTGCAGTTCCCTTACCACTTCCACTGTAGTGAATGAGTTTTGGTAAACTCCTAGGGATAGTGGTGCTTGTCTAGAATCACACTGTGAATTAGTGTGCATTTGGGAACCACTGTGAGAGAAGCATTTGGTAACATCGTGTATTTTCTGACAGATAACTTTTTTAAAACCTGTCATGTTGTCAAGTTTTAGTAGCATTAGAAGCCAGTCTTTGCTTATGCGTTGATTAAATGAGTTAGGCTTTGACACAAAAGTGCAGTCCTGAAATATGTAGATTGAGTGCAGTTCCCTTACCACTTCCACAGTAGTGAATGATTTTTGGTAAACTCCTAGGTATAGTGGTTGTTGTCTAGAATCATACTGTGAGTCTCTGTGCATTTGGAAACCACTGTGATAGAAGCATTTGGTAACATCGTGTATTTTCTGGCAGATAACTCTTTTAAAACCTGTCATGTTGTCAAGTTTTAGTAGCATTAGAAGCCAGTATTTGCTTATGCGTTGATTAAATGAGTCATGCTTTGAAACTAATGTGCTGTACTTAAATATGTAGATTGTGTGCAGTACCCTTACCTCTTCTAGACTAGTGAATGAGTTTTGGTAAACTGCTAGGGATAGTGTTACTTGTCTAAAATCACACTGTGAGTCTGTGTACATTTGGGTAAGGATTGTGATAGAAGTGTTTGGTAACATCGTGTATTTGCTGACAGATAACTGTTTTAAAATCGGTCATGTTGTCAAGTTTTAGTAGCATTATAAGCTAGTCTTTGCTTATGCATTGATAAAATGAGTCAGGGTTTGCCACTAAAGTGCAGTACCATGTACTATTCTCTTCACTGTGCCAGAACTGGAAATGTAAAAGTTTTACCCAGGCACTGTCCTAGCAGTAGTCTGATGATTTAGTCAGTTTCCAAGTACTCATGTTGTGAACCATACATTACCACATATACTGCTTCAAATGTCTGTGCAGTATGCATGCAGTCTTCTAACATACTATACACTTGTCTTTCACATCTTCAATTCCCTAGTCAGTATCCATACAGTCCAGCAAACATCCTGTCACTCCATTTGCACTCCTCTAGTGACCCATTCAGTACCAAGTACTAATCCATTCACTGTGTCAAAAGCCAACCACTTATAAATTCACCCAGGCACTCTCCTTGCTCTAATCATTCCGTCAGTTCCCAAGTACTCATGCAGTGAGCCAGGCCTTAGCGCATAGACTGCTTCAAATGCCTATTCACTATGCATGCAGGCCTCTAACCACCTACACAGTTGTCTATCACACCTTCAATTCCCCAGTCAGTATTCATACACTTCTAGCAAACACCCTGTCACTCACCCAGTGTGTCTCCTTATAGTACTGTAATCATTCAGTCAGTTAGCCTGTAGTCTTTTAGTGAGGTAGGCTTTAGGGCATGAACTGCTTCAAAGTAGTATGCACTATGCATGTAGTGTTTTAACCATCGTCACACTTGTGGTTCAGGGCTATAGTTTCTTAGTCAGTTTTTATATAAAATGTGTTTGTACAGTAATGGAATAGTATACATTTGAAAGTTATTAATATACATTTATTTGTGATTCTTTTTTACAGATACAGAACAGGAGTGTTTCTCATCTGTTTGCACTCTTCTCGTGCAAGATTGTTTGGATGAAGGGTCCTTCGGTGTTTCATCATACTTGCCATGCCGTACGAGTATTTCTTGTTAAAATCCCCTTGCAACAGAACTCTTTTGCATACCTTGCACTTGACCAAGGTGGCATTGATCTTTGTTTGCCCCTCGGGAAAAGTAAAAAATTTCCACACCACTGAAGGAAAACGTTGTGGGCGTGGTGCGTCCTCCAAAAATTCATCCTTAGATTCAGTGAATATTTTAAAGCGACAACATTTACAGTTTTTGTAAGGTAAACATAAAATGTTGTTAGCTGTAAGCATTTTATATATCTGTGATTTGTATCTTGTGGTATTTTGTTGAGAAAAGCATGTTGTTGTTTTTTTAACAATCTTTTTGATTGGTTTTTTTTTTTGCCCGCTGTTAAGTGATGAGTATGACTGAAATCACTATTTTTAGTGAAATTTAATATATTCTGAGAACAGCAAAAAAGGCAAACAAATTACTTTGTGGAAATTATGCTGTGTTGTAAAAAATTTATTATTACATGTCATAATTTTTTTTTTCTTTTCTTTCACAGATCCAAATTTAAAAATAAGCAATTTATATGAATTTAGATTGCAATGAAAAATCTGAAAAAAATGTATACCATTTTTTATTGCTATTACTGTGAAGGTACGTTTAACTAAGTCTCAATATGCAGAATGAGGAGGTCTGCAAGAAGCTACAAAGTTGAAACACGTTTCTAAAAATACTCTGTTTATACCTTAGTAGTTTTGAAATCTGACCATAATAAGATATCATGTCACCTGCAAAAAAAAGAGATTTGAGGGGTTCATAATATTTCCCATTGTAGCTATTGAAGGACCGCAATTATTTCAATCATTCTTCTTTGAACATCTTTGCAGACAAAACTCTGTGCTTACCTTCTATCATTCGCAAGGAATTTTTAAACTGGAAATATGTCACTTTTTGTAACATAGTTATTGCGCAAGACACTCTTTCATATTTACAAAGAGAGGAAAAGGCACTCTGTGCACTTTTTATACTCCATGTAAATACAACCTCATCATGCACACCAGTTTGCGTTGAAAGGGTTGTTGTGCATGATTGCACTGAATACTCATAGAACAAGACACATGTCTAGATTTATTCAGAAATCATAAACCTCAATATGTGTGTGAATGCTGCACCATTCTAAAATTGGTGTAGGAAAGCACAACAAGGAGAATTGTTTTCATTTCTCCACATTTTTACATCTTCAATGCATGCTAAAATGCTCAGCATACATTTAAGGAGAAAAATGCCTTTACTGATTGTTTTTGTGCAGGAAGGTGTGTCTTCCTGCACAAAAACAAACAACACATGACACAGATATCCTTGCACTATGGTGCAAGGGTGCCTGTGTCACCAAATGGCTGCAGTTTAAGCAGCCGTGCAGAGAGAAGCATAGATTTGCAACATATTTATGTACATATGTTAAATCCCTGTGCTTTGGAACTACTACAGCTCACTGTAGTTAATGAGGTTACTGTGTGATGCTGCAGCACTTCCTCATAGTTCTGCACTCATACATTCACCATACCCTACTAATGCAGTCGTTCAGTCAATTACGTACTACACATACATTCATCTAAACTTTCACAGACAAACAAACATAATTCTTTTTTTAGACCAGGAAAGTTAATTCTTAGAAGAACTTTTTTTTTTTTCTTCTTTTTAGTTTTTTTACTTTTTTTTTTACTTTTTTGAACAATTTTGTTACTTTTTTGTTTTTTTCAAGAGGAAAAAAAGACAACAGGAGGAACAAAACAGTCAACTTCTGCAAAAAAAGCCAATTAACACAAGTTTAGCACTTGTGGTTTTGCTGCGCTCGACGAATTAGTTCAATTGACTGCTCGCCGTAACATAGTAGTTTGTTGCATTCAATGCAACTAATTTTTAGTTTTCCAAATTCTGGACGTATGTCCGGGTGAGTGCTCGATGGTGATGCTGCAGAAGTGCTTGCCACTGCTGGCTGAGGCTGCTGTCGGAGTCTTCTGCATTCCTGCTTGGCCAGGTTCACAGGATGCAGAGTCTTCAGGTGTTTTAACATACTCGCAGTCCCACAAGAGTATTTTTTTGATGGATCTCCTCTGGAAAGCACTCTTTGACATATTTTACATGTCACTTTAGTTGAATTTGTTTTATTTTGTCCTTCTGGGAAGGTAAAAAATTTCCACACCACAGAGGTGTATCTTTCTGTGCGTGGAGGTTCCACAACAAATTCCTCATCGGAATAATGGTCTGATTCTGATGGTGGCTGCTGTGCAGAAGCCATTGTCTTCAGAAAAATTGCAGCTGTGGAAATCTTCCCCAAAAAGTTCCTTCTAGTTCTAAGGTGTGAGATGTTCCTCCAAAGAAGCTCAAAGAAGAATGATTGAAATGGGTGGGGTCTTTCAATAGTTAGAATAGGAAGTGTAATGAACCAATCAAATCTCTTTTTTTGCAGGTCACATGGGATCCGCGCACCCTGCACTTACGCATCACGCACCCAGGGCACATCCGCGAAATTCAATTAAAAAGAAATATAGGATTAGATGTAAAAATATATTACTTTTAAGACTAGTTTAGAGTTTGTCTTCAATTAAAATTCACATGAAATATATATATATATATATATGTTTTTTTAAATGTTAAATATTTTGCCGGATCTGCGCACCCATCGCGTCATACACGCATATGACGCATCGCGGAAGCGCGCATGCGTCACCTTACGTACATCGTACGTGTCACGTATAGGCTTGGAGTCGCGTACCGGTCGCATTGGAAACACGTACCCAACGCATACCGTGTGCTGTCGCGTAGGGATCGAGAACGGTGCGCGTATCCCAAAAAAATGGAGAAAAAAAACCAAAGTTTTGAAAATAGTTTAAAAATAGTTTTAAAAATATAAAAAAATATTTTTTAAAAACCCAATAAAAACAAATACTTTTTTAACTCCTTTCATGCAATGAACCGGCGGGGATATCGTTTGGCGGCCCATTCTGGCTTCACCTCGGGCTCGCGGGGGGTGGGTATTATGATCAAGAACTCGCTCCCGTTGGAGATTGATGAGGTGCGCCATGATGAGAGGGGACGCTACACGGTTCTGGTGGGAAGAATGGAGGGTAGAGTGTTTATCTTTATATCAGTGTACGTTCCGCCTGGGTTACAAGCCACCACATTTGCGGACCTGGGGCGCCTCCTTCTGGACCTTCCGAGTGGCCTGCTGGTGGTTGGAGGGGATTTTAATGCGGTAGCCTCTGGGTCTATGGATCGCCATCCCCCTAGGGACCTCCCCCGGGCACAGGCGTGGCTGCCCGGCCTTCTGGACACGCTTGGCCTGGTGGATTGCTGGCGATTAAAGCATCCTGCATTGCGACAGTACACCTTCCACTCGGGTGCCCATGGTAGCCTCTCGCGGCTTGATTACATCCTTGTCCCGGCGGCCCACGCAGGGAGGGTGGGGGAGGTGCGCCATCTGGCGCGGGGTATCTCAGACCACTCCCCATTGTTGTTGCACCTCGACGTCTTCCCGAGGGGGGATGGCAGGGTGGCCCCAATCAATGCATGGTATTTGCGCGACCCCACCATTCGTGCCGATTTGATCAAATCCCTACAGCGATATTTCGATGAGAATGTGGGGTCGGTCTCTTCGGCCATCTCCCTGTGGGAGGCTTTCAAGGTAGTCCTTAGAGGGGAGGCCCTCTCCTTTATCTCCCATGCCCGGCGGCGCGAGCGGGAGGAGGTGACCCGGGTAGAGGCCGAGATTGCAGAACTGGAGGGTGCCCTGGGAAGCGGGGTAACAGACGACAAGTTGCATGTTCTACACCTAAAACAGGCGGCCTATCGGGCCCTCGTCACGGAGGCGGCCAGGGGCCTCAGTAGAGAGCAGCAGGGGCAATTGTATGATGTGGGTGATAAGGCTGGCAAATTGATTGCGTGGTTGGATAAGAGGGAGAGAGCGAGCCGTGTGGTGCCTTTGATTGAGAGTGTTGATGGTGCGTGTGTCACTGAGCCGGAAGCCATTGTCTCCTGCTTCGCGGATTATTTCCGCGAAGTCTACTCCCCGGTTTCCCCCTGCTCGGAGGCAGACTCCCATGCCCTGCTTCGGGACATCGCATTGCCCTCCCTAACGGTGGAGGACAGGGATTCGCTGGACGCCCCTCCCACCTCGGACGAAATTGCCTTGGCTATTCGCTCGGTTGCATCCGGCAAGGCCATGGGCCCCAATGGTATTCCCATCGAGCTCTACAAGCTACGCCCGGATGTGTTGGCGCCCCGCCTGCGCGCGATGTTCCTGGCGGCCCACTCGCGGGGTTCCCTCCCGCCGGACCAGCGTCTAGCCACAATTGTGGTGATCCACAAGGAGGGGAGGCCCCGTGAACGGGTTACATCCTATAGGCCGATTTCGCTTTTGAACGCGGAGCCCAAAATCCTCGCCAAGGTGTTGGCCAACAGGTTGGTTGGCGTGGTAGGCGATTTGGTCCACCAAGACCAATCTGGCTTTATACCGCACCGCAACACGGCGCTCAATCTGCGGCGCTTGCACGGGGTGCTCGCGCGTGTCCCATTTGTGCGGGAGCCGGCCATCTTGGCGTCCTTGGACGCCACCATGGCGTTCGATACGCTTGAATGGCCATACCTCTGGGCGATGCTGGCAAAATTCGGGTTTGGCCCGGGTTTCATTAGCTGGGTCAAATTGCTATATTCGGGCCCATTGGCGCAGGTGGTAGTGAATGGGCGCGTCTCGGCCCCATTCGCGCTGGGGAGGGGTACGCGACAGGGCTGCCCCCTGTCGCCTCTCCTGTTTGCTCTGGCCCTGGAGCCCCTGGCGGAGTGGCTGCGGTGGCACCCTTCTATCCGTGGTCTCCGCTGGACCCCCGAGCATGAGGACCGTGTGTCCCTCTATGCTGACGATATCCTTCTGTATCTCGCCTCCCCGCGTAAATCACTGATCGTCCTGGTTGATGTTTTGCGTTCATTCGGTCGCAACTCAGGCCTGGTCATCAACTGGGCGAAATCCTGTGTATATGTGCTTTCCGGGGAGGCTCCGGCCTTACCACGGGACTGTCCGATCCAGATTGCCTCCCAAGGTTTTCGGTACCTGGGTATTTATATCACTCTTGACCCGGAGGCCCGCTATGAGCGGAATTTGTTACCCCCCCTTCGGCGTTTGAGGGAGGACGTGGTGCGCTGGCGGCGTCTGCCGCTCTCGCCGCTCGGCCGAGCGGCCTTGTTTAAAATGATGTCCCTGCCACGCTTCCTCTACGCCCTCCAGAATACTATGGACTTGGTCCCGGCACGCTATTTCCGTGAGGTGGAGGGCCTCCAGCGGCGCCTGTTCTGGGACGGGAGGCCGCGCATTGCTCTGGCTAAATTGACGCTCCCGTGGTACGATGGGGGGGTCGCCCTCCCTGACATTAAACGGTATTACTGGGCCTCCCAACTAGCTGCAATTAATCATGGCCTTTACGGGCCCGCCTTGAACCCGGCATTTGAGATGGATAAGATGCTCCTGCCCGGTGGCGATTACAATCGAGCGCTCTACGCGGGCGCGCCCGACTCCCGTTTGACGGGACCGACGCGTGTCATGGTGCGTGTCTGGCACGCGGCTAATGCAGCTATGGGGTGGAAGGACCGTTTGACCAGGGCGACACCGCTATATGCGTCTGAGAGGTTGGGCTCCCTGTGGACGTCGAAGGGCTTTGAGAAGTGGGACACGATCGGAATCAGCACGGTGGGAGATCTCTGGACGAGGGGGGGATTCAAAACTTTTGAGACGCTGCAGGCGGAGTTCCAGCTGCAGGGCAGTGAGTACTTTCGGTACCTACAGGTCCGGCACGCGCTGGGCTCCGTCTTCCCGGATGTTGCATCCATTCCGGAGTCTTCCCCCCTGGAGGACAGAGTCTTAGATGGCCATGTCCCGGACAGCACGATCTCCCTCATATACAAAAAACTGATTAACGATAGATCGTGCCTGCTGACCAATCTCCGCGAGGCTTGGGTTGCCGACGGGCTGGAGCTGGACGATGAGGATTGGATTTCCGCGGTGGCCTCTCCGAAAGAGGTGGCCATCCCGGCTCGCCTTCGTTTCGTCCAGCTCAAGATCCTTCACCGGGTTTACGTGACGGGGCCAAGGCTTCTGCGTATGGGTTTTGCTGGTGACGGAATGTGTAAGCGTGGCTGTGGTGCGTTGGCGACTTTCATGCATATACTGTGGGAGTGCCCGAAGGTGGAGCGATTCTGGCGTGGTGTGCATGAGGTCCTGCGTGTGGTGACGCGTGTTGCGCTGCTGCCTGAAGCGAGGAGATGCTTGCTGAATGTATGGGAACCGAATGACTATTCGGTCCCGCAGACGCGGTGGGTGACTCTGGGATACATGATAGCCAAGCGCGACATTGCTCAATTGTGGGGATCCCAGAGGCCCCCTGCGGTGTCGGCCTGGAAAGAGCATATGGATTGGTGTATGTTTCGTGAAAAGGTGGTGTATGTGGCGAGAGGTAAGCCTGGGGCGTGGGTGAAACTCTGGGGCCCCTGGAACGCCTACCGCGGGGGTATTTGTGAGCCACCACTGCTACCGGCTGCCTCGCCTGCTCCATCTCCCTAGACGGCCCCCCTCCCTCAGCCGCGGGCGCGCGGTCCCCCAGTCCCTGATCTATTCCCATTCCCCCCTCCAGAGTTTTGCTACTGGTTTGGATCCCCCACTTATGGAGCACGTGCTGTTATTTTGGATTGCGGGTTGCCTTGCGGGTGTGGTTTTTTGGTGTTGTTTTGTTTCAAGAAAAGGGAACCGCACTGTGGGCTTGGAGCTGTGTGGCCTGCGCCATTGATTACTCCTGTTTCACTGCTCTGCACTGCCTAGAGACTTTTACTGTATGTGTGCAATATGTTTTTGTCATTCTAGCGGCCGGCCGGATGGTTGTAGGCCCATACCTGTAACTTTTACGAACTGCAATAAACGGTTTCAAAAAAACAAAAAAAAAAAAAACAAAAAAAAAAAACAAATACTTTTTACATTTTTAAAAGAATTAATTGAAAAATACGTTAAAAAATGGTGATAAAATAGTATTTAAAAAACCCATAATTAATGGAATTGACACTGAAATTGAAAAATATAGAAATCCAATGAAAATCATTAAACATGATATCTTTAGAGATAAGTTATAGATAGGAATTAGCATTTACAAAACCTTTCAAATTCACTGAAAAAACTATAGGTTTCATGCACGTTATAGTTAGGAATTGGCATTTAAAAAACCTTTGAAATTCACTGAAAAAACCATAGGTTTCAGGGGCGTTACAGTTAGCTGTCATTTGAGATGTCATCAGTGACGTCACTGACCATGACATGAGTGATGTAATATGTGATGTCATCAGCAGTGCATTGCGGGGGCGCGAGTTATAGTTAGCTGAACTAACTATAACGGGGGAATTTCAAGGGTTTTGTACGTGGGAAATGTCCAGCTAACTATAACGCCTCTAAAACCTATGGTTTTTTCAGTGAATTTCTAAGGTTTTTTAAATGTCAAAACCTAACTATAACGCCCCTGAAACCTATGTTTTTTTCAGTGAATATATATATATATATATATATATATATATATATATATATATATATATATATATATATAATTTTAGTAAAATCAAAATGTCTTGGTTAATGCTAGACGTAAAAATATATATGGCACTTTATAAAGGGCCCATGAATGATGGGCAGAAGCACTAAAACATCCTCAAGTTTCTGAAGTTAGTCTTCCCACCTCCCTTCTCCTTCAGCTCTCACCTGAATCAAACTGTTGACCTAAGATTCTGAGGCTGCAAAGAAATTGACATTGTGTAAGTCATCATATGGTGAAACAAGGCTATTAGCTGGCTGAAGAAGAGCATCTTCCTGACAAGCTATACATCCAGTGCGTACAATGATCCAAACTTCAAGCAGTACATTTGTGAACTGGTGTTCAACAGCAATAATCCGCTGCAGGAAGTTCTAGTTAGAGCCATTGATCTCATACAAATTACTGCACCAACTGTACTTGCCCCAGTTATTTACTGGTAATCATCATTATCATTAGTCAGTAACCCTTGTCACATTCAATTACTCATGAGGTGAACCCAACTTATTGAAAAGACCAAAGCTAGGTAGCAGGAGTGAACCTGACAACATCCGACCCATTTCAGGTGGTATAAGATCAGGCCAATTCCGTCCAATCCTCTTCCTGATATACCAAGCCATCTTAGATCAGTAGTACCAGGCAGGGAGGGGGAAGGGGTGTAATGACTGTGATGAGGACTAAAGACTAAGGATAATGAATATTACTGGTAAGTAACTGGGGCAATAGCCCTATGTCCTACGTCCTCGTCCCAGTCAATTACTTGTGAGGAATATCAAAGCATATACTTGGCGAAGAATCACAAGACTGATCATGAAAGCCCAGAATGTTCTTTTGTCCTATACAGAAAAACTGGAAACAAAAGCAATATGAGCCTTCAATAATCCAATACCAATTCCAAAGCTTTGTGCCCAAAATAAATCCTACCAACACACACACCCTAAATCTGGTAGTGGTTCAAAAACACACAGAGTAGCCCAAGTGCCAGCTCGGTAAATCTCCTGCCAAGGGACACCCATTGTTGAACACCCTTAAATACTGGAAGAGGTCGACACTTTGGAAGACTCATATGCAACAGAAATAGGCCTAGGGGGAGCTTGCAAAGTTTCACTTCACGGTATTCAGTTGATTCACTGAACAACTCCGCCAAATTCCGTGGAGTTCTGTGAGTGGGCGGAGTATTGCTTGGCCAACCCTAATGAAGTCCCCTTGGAAGCTGAGAACAGTTGAGGGCCTTACTAGTGGTAACAGGAGAGGTTCCTCCTGTTACCACTAGTAAGTCCCACAGCGTGGGATTGCGGAGACCTAAGAGGCCCGCCCCGTATCTCAACCACTCTGCAAACACACCTCCTGGCACACCACTGGTTGGGAGATTAAGTCCCCTTGACTGCTGAGGGTCGTTGGGGGCCAAGAACCCCTACTGTTGCCACCAGTTACTCATCTGAGGACCCAACCCCTTTTGTAACCACTCTTCGAACACGCCTCCTGGCGCACTACTGGTTGGAGGATGAAGTCCCCTTGACTGCTGAGGGTCATTGGGGTCCAAGAATCCCTATTGTTGCCACAAGTAAGTCCCCCACAGCAGGATTGCTGAGACCTCTTGGAGGCCCCCCCTTCCTCAGGCACTCTGCAAACACGCCTCCTGACGCACTACTGGTTGGGAGATGAAATCCCCTTGGCTGCTGAGGGTCGCTGGGGTCCAAGAACCCCTATTGTTGACACCAGTAAGCCCCCCTACAGCGGGATTGCTGATACCTCATCGGAGGCACTGCCTCCTTTCTCAACCACTCTGCAAATGTGTCTATTGGCGCACTACTCATTGGGGGATGAAGTTTAGGGATGAGCGCTTTGGTAAACTCTGCTCTGCCGGCGGTTGGCAGAGTTTTTGCTGAACTCCGTGTTCCAAGAGGAGCAGCGGTGTGGCAAAACTCTGCAATCTTCACCAGCGTGGCAGAGTTTAACGCCAACCCCTAAACAGAAATACCTATCCTGATTCATCTACTAATGATAATGCCAGAATACTGGAAGCCTTGCTACCCTGAATCGCCCCCTTGGTCAAAATGGATAATTTTACATCCAGTCAATAACCACCTTTCTACCTCTGAAGAAGAATGAGGAAAAAAAGAGGAGAGAAAAATATTTTTGATCTGTTAGCCAAGTTAATGAACTTGGTCAAAAAAGATGGATTCGTTCTTAAAATGATTTTATCTTCCAAAATTTGCAAACCTGGAGATTTACACAAGAAAGCTCACAGTTCCCCCAATCATCTAGCTGAGGAGGCTTAGACCAAAAACACAACCTTTAAACAACTTTAATTCCATCATGGAAAAAGGTTCAAAAGTAATTTCTATTTTCCTATTTGTGAAGACCCATGGAAGACAAAATTGAATCACAGGTCTCGAAATTATAAAACTCTTAAAGAGTTTCAGGAAATTACCCACCCGGACAACAAAAAACCTGAATAGCAGCCCATTGTGCTATTAATATTGCCGCTGAAAGGCCTTTATAGAAACCTATCAAAAAGGAATTGGAAAACCGTTCCAATTTCACAAGTAGAAGAGAAGTGTAGTTTACCATCACACCACTTTTGAAAATACTTCATTGCCTCAAATTTCATGATAGTGTGGAGGGACACCTAGGCTGTTGAATGACAAATGCCAAGTGATCAGGGACCCCTTTCCCCATCAACCCTTCCCTGTCAATTCTGAAGCCGAAGGAGATAGATGAGTCAGAGGGAGAGACTCCAGAGATGCTAAAGGAGGAGGAAAGAGTAGAATTCTTCACTGAGGTGGAATAGACATTGAAAGGAAGAGATGGAATCAATATTTTCTGGGCCAGAAAAGAACCACTACTACTATTTCTGCTACTTCCTTTGAACCTTCAACACCAATGTGGGAATCAAAGGAAAGGGGAGAAAGGAGTAAAGAATCTTCTAAAGACACAGAATGGGCAACAATTTCAATCTCCATGCTCCATGTGTTGGTAACTGGGGGAAAACCTTTCAGTTGTGTTTTCTCTGGTGAGGCAAACATATCCAGGTATGGATTCCCAAACCCGTAATATATCTCCTGGAATATTGTCTTTGAGAGACAGCTCTTAAAATGTCACAAACTTTCAGCTGAGCAAGTCTGTACGTTTATTGTCTTTCCTTTGATGTATGTGGCCTTCAGAGACAGGAATCAGGCACAACAGTTTTTCTCATCTTAAAAAACATCAGATTCGGAGAAGACGACATTAAGCGCCCCCTCTGGTTAATGCATCACAGCAGATTGCTACATGGCTGTCTGCCCTTACCAACACATGATGATTTAGTACATGATGTTTGTAAAACCTCAGAGCTTTCGAGATTGCTGATAGGTCCCTCCAGTTGGATGATTGCCTCTTCTGAGTCAATGACCAAATACCTTATGTTGAGGGTTCCCCGTTGGAGACCCCATCCAAACCAATTGGCATATATTGTTTTAGCCAAAGGAGAACTTAGTGTCAGTGGAAAGCCTCTGAGTAGAGACTTATCTTTTAGCCACCACTGAAGTTAAGAAAAAATCTGAGCTGTCACTGGAACTTCTATCTCAGACCAAAACCTGAGGAAATGAGATAACAGTGGTCTCATATGCAATCTCACCCATGGTACCGGGGAAAACACATGATGCTGTGTGCCCTTGCACTTTCAGCCATAATCACATTCAGTCTCTGTGTCTTGATAACAGCTGTGTCACAAATGGTCTCAACCTCACAGCTCTGTCTTGAGACAGAGAGGGAGAGATCATACCCTCCAGAGTTTTGAAGAGGGCTCCAATGAAAATCCTTTCTTGGGATGGAACTAACTAAAATTTTGGAAAGTTTTATTTTAAACATAAGAAATACATAGACATTATTAAGTATATCATAGCATAGTACAATCAGTTAACCAAAGGGAAAAAAGTCCCCATCTCCATTAGCTCCCACAAGTCTTCAGTGCATCCTAAAATTGTTGGTCATATAATCATCCCTTAATACATGTGCCAGGATTGTTATTAATACATGCGTCACCTGTTGTGAGTGGGGCTCATGTATTTCCATAGTCGAGTTTCAGAGGTACTGCACAGAAATCTAGTATGGTGTGCAAATCCTCAGTCCTCCTGTTCTCGTAGGTATGATAACAGGGGCTCCCATATGTCTCTGGGGCGAGAGGTAGCTGGCAATAGTTCTGCATAGATTGTGAGTTGATCTTTAGCATATATGAAATCAGTGAGCCAGTCTTTGAACTTAGGAGTGCGTCCTCTCCCCAGTACCCCTGAACCTCACCACACGGCCATGCCAAATGCAAAAAATCTGCGCCCTCTTGTCGGCATCTCGTGCATCTATCATTATCTCTCAGCTTATATTTACATTGCAAAACAGGGGTATAATAAATTCTATGTAAGAACTTAAAATGTATAATTTGCAGCCGGCTGCTAGCTGTGATGTTATCAGTCTGCACACAGCAGTGAGTCCATTGTGCATCTGACATGGGAGTTCCCAGATCTCGATCCCACGCTTCCCGAACCCCAGATGCTGAGTGCAATCTCTCCAGCAGCGCAGCTCGATATATTTGAGACACAGCATGTGTAGGACTGGTCATCTTAAACACTACGTGTAATACCTCTAAAGTGGGGGGCTCACAAGGGAATCCCGAGATATTTGCCCTAATTTCATGCCTCAATCGTTGAACTTGCCCTCCCGGTATAGATCGCTCCATGTGCTCAATCTTTGTTTTTACGAAGCATTTCCCAACATATAATTTCCTGAGAGACAGGGGCGTGCGGAAGGTGTGACAGTGGCACAAGTGGGGAATATAGTACAGGTTTGGCCATTACTTTAGAAAGGCGCCACCATGCATTGTTAGTGCAGGTAACCGTGTGGTGTGACACGTGATCCCAAGAAGGAATTCAATGGCGTGAGTGTCATATATCCCTGTTCAATTGCCAGGTGGGGCTTATACAGCGATGGGTGAACAGAACATTTTGGATAGTTGAGAAGACCATGAGTTTGAAGATATTTCTCCATCAGTTTTAAATCCTCCACAGCTTCCTGCTTTAAGTCAGCTACCTGGAGCCAGCTGTCTAGATATGTTATTTTTTGTTGATTGGTATATCACACTAATCACTCGAGAGATTATCCAGGTGCTTAGGCAAGGTGTGTAGGTGGGTGGTGCCAAGGTACCTATATGAAGAGCCAGGTCCTCAGCTTCTAGTTGAACTCAAGAAGTGAGGAGTAGATTCTAATGTGTTGAGGGAGGTCGTTTTCTAAATATGGAAAGACTTTTAGACCTTGCAAGTGGAAAGTAGCAATCAGATGAGCCATAATTATTTTTGTGAAGCCCCTTTGGGCATATTTGATGCCAAAGGGCAGGACCTGGAACTGATGATGGGAACCAAAAACACAGAATCTCAGAAACTACTGATGTTCCTGAGCGATAAAATTGTGGGAATACGCCTCCATTAGGTCCATGGTAATGAGAAAGTTCATAGGACAGATCAAAAGAATAATCTTCCGTAATGTTTACATTTTGAAACATACGTTTCATATCCATTTGTTCACATCCTTGAGGTCTATGACCAGGCAAAGCCCTCCTGTTACTTTTGGAACCAGGAAGATTCTTAAGAAGGCCCTCTCGAGTAAGAATAGTTCCTGTATCGAGGAATGGAGATAAACTATTTTATAGCCAGTCTCCACTATCTGCAGGACTGCTTCTATGTGTCCCGAAAATGTAAAATCCATCCTCCAACTGCCCAATCTAGGCAATTACTGGCATAGTCAGGGTCTCTACTTCGAGCGTCCTGAAGGAGGTCTGCTTTTGCGGTCATTCTGAGGTTTGAAGGGTTTACTCCTTTGTCGTCTTGGGCCTTGATTATATAGACACCTCAAGGGTTGCGGAAATGAGTTGGAAGATATAGAATGAGAAGAGATGGATGAAGAGGACTGAGACTGCCGACAAGAAGACACGTGCTTTTTCTAATTGAAAGTTTTGTGCAAGATCTCATCCAGAGGTTAACTCCTTCAAAAGGCATACAAAGTGCTGCATTCTTCTGAACATAATCAGTATGCCAGCCTCTGAAAAAAAACATTTCTCCGTGCAGCTATTGTAGCACCCTCAGACAAGGATGTTGACCGAACCACATCAAAAGATATGTCTAACAAAAATTCGTTTTTTCAAGGTTTTCAATCAAACCTGAACATTCCTCTCGTTCCTGTAAAGCCTTAAAACGTTACTTAAAATCAGACAACAGACTGAGCAGTGTATGCTCCATAAATTCGTGCACCCAAATCTAAATCGTATCCGGAATAAGATCTCGTCAGATGCATACACCTACATTTGTGTACTTCATGACTCGCATAACAGGTATTCCCAATCTTTCCCACTGAGCGGCACCCTCACAGCAGCACTTTCCCAATGCAAAATTTACGCTTTTCGACATTTAAAAAAAATACTAGGTGAGTTTCCAACGTTTTCCAAAATGTTTCAGGAGTGGGGTTAAAAATAGGAAATAAGCGTCCTGGACTATCTAGGGGAGATTTGTCCTTTCCCCAAATATTGTAGGACTCTATTTAGAATATCAAATTTGATCTCCTAGTGTCTGCCACACCCACAGCCGCTTTGAGGGCACAACTCAAGGCAAGAAACACAAAACCGTCTAACTTTTAATTTTCCTCCTCTGAGCCATTGTCTCTCTTAATGTTGATCAAACTCTGATGACGAAAAATAAATCTCAGTTTCTAAAACTGAGTGCCAGTAACTACCACCTGACAAACTAAGCACTGCATCAGATACCAAGGCATCTGGTAACCCTATATTAGAAAGAAAGGAGCAGAATACTGAGTTGGTGGAAGAGTTTGATGAGAATCTGAAATCAGATGAGACCATCAGCTTCTAATTCCAAATGAAAATTCACAGAGGTTGTCAGGGATGTTAAAAGAATATGAAAGGGATCATCTGTCATTACAAAATGAACAGATGGGAGCTGTCTCTGGCTTTATAGAAACTGCTGCACCACAACTACATTTAGATGAAGATGTTAGTTAGTAAAACAAACTATGATTCAGAGAATGCCTCTGGCACAAGAACAGTTATTGCATTTTAAGTATAACATGCGTCAAAAGAAAGGCATGAATTATAAAACAAACAAAAGGAGATGATGGACACAGCGTTGAAAGTTTTCAGAAACTCACCCCCAGTCACAGATCTGGGTTGAATCCATCATTGTCCTTTAGCTCACTTCGCCACCCTGGACCAGACACAGCTATATGCAAATCAGTCTTGACCCTGTGCCTCATTGGAACAGTCCAGCCCGAACTGCCAAGCCATGTCTTCCCTGGACCGGATACAACAATGCTGGGACTGGTTTCGGGCTAACAGCCCTAATCAGCCAGGCTGGCTTGAATTCAGAGGACAAAGTGAGCAAGGGACCCACGTCTGGGCATACCCTGCCAACTTATGGCAAACAAAGCAAACACAAGGAGATGATGGACAGAGCTCTGAAACTTTTCAGACACTAAACCCCAGTCACAGATCGAGGTTGAATCCATCATTCTTTAGCTCACTTCCCCACTCCAGATCAGACACAGCTACATGCAAATCAGCCTTGACCCTGTGCCTCATGGGAGCAGTCCAGCCCGAACTGCCAAGCCATGTCTTCCCTGGACCGGAAACAAGCATCCTTGGACCAGTTTCGGGAAAACAGCCCTCCTCAGCCAGGCTAGCTTGAATTCAGTGTCAAAGTGAGCAAAGGACCCACGTTTGGGCATACCCTACCAACTTAGGGCAAACAAAGCAAACACAAGGAGATGATGGACGGAGCGCTGAAACTTATCCCAGGATGCTTGTTTCCGGTTCATTAAAGACCTGGCTTGGCAGTTCGGGTTGGACTGTTCCCATGAAGCACATGGTCAAGACTGATTTGCATAAAGCTGGGTCTGAACTGAGGTGGCAAAGTGAGCTAAAGAATGATGATGGATTCAACCCAGATCTGTGACTGGGGTGTGTGTCTAAAAAGTTTAAGCGCTCAGTCCATCATCTTGTGTTTGCTTTGTTCACCCTATGTTGGCAGGGTATGCCCAGACGTGGGTCCCTTGCTCACTTTGCCACTGGATTAAAGCTAGCCTGCCTGATGAAGGGTGTTACCCCGGAACCGGTCCCAGGATTCTTTTTTTCCAGTCCAGGGAAGACCCCGCACGGCAGTTCAGGCTGTACTGTTCCCATGAAGAACAGGGTGGAGACTGATTTGCATATGGCTTAGTCTGAACAGGGGTGGCGAAGTGAGCTAAAGAACGATAATGGATTCAACCCAGATTTGTGACTGGGGGTGAGTGCCTGAAAAGTTTCAGCGCCCCGTCCATCATCTTGTGTTTGCTATGAATTATAAAACATTAGCCAATTTGCAAAATCAAGCAAGAAGCTCTTGCCACAAATCTAAAAATCAAGGATAAAGATTATAATGGTACAGTGAAAATGAGAAGTGCCTGATGACACCATCTTTCCAAACAAATAATAAATAAAATGATACCAGAATGACAGAAATCCAATCAGTAGAACTGGTGATATTGAAGATTAAAGTTCAGGTAAGTATAGCGCCTAAAAGTACAATGCGCCACTTGTGGTCATCTGGTCATGTTAGACTGAGAGAAGTCACAAGTTCAAGTCGATCGCGGTGGTGCGCGGGCCTGATATAGGGACAAGGTTAGTCCTGCTGGAAAAGTTACCTTCTCAAAGTCCAGCATGAAGAGTCCACTTCGAAGTGGAGGAGGACGCAGGGACCATGCAGAGCATCGCAGATGGCCGTCAATAGAACACAAAGTTCCAGTCAGGCACTGCAGATGGTCTTTGCTTGAGCTCTGAGATAGCAGTCACCGCAGGCTGTCGTTGCTATAGCGGGAAGCGCAGATTTTGTGTTGGTGTTCGCCTATGGCAATCACTGTAGCGTGGCTAGTTGGGATCACAGGAGCTTCACATTGGCGGTGGTTGCGAGCTGCAGAGTCTTGGTGCGAACAGGCCAATTTGCAGTTGCGAAGTGCCCAAAACTTCAGGATTTCACCTTTCTTTACAGGAGGAGCTCAAGAGATGCTGGACAAGGGCCCAGGGAGGAACCTCTTGGTTATCAGGAACTTAATCCAGCAGAGGCCATAAACACTGTGGCAGGTCCAGTTACAGCAGGTCAGCTGGGCAGTTGTAGGGAGGCCTCTGAAGCTTGTTGTTTCCTTGTAGCTCAGAAAAGGAGGTCATCCAGCCGACTCTTGGAGTCAGTCAGGTTAGCCTTGGACGACGGGAGCAGGTCTAGTCTTCCTTCACAGAAAGCAGGGCAGGCCTCAAGCAGTCCTCTGGGGACCAAGACAGGCCTCAAGCAGCAGGGAAATCCTCTGTTAGGAGCAGAGAAGTACTCTGGGGAACAAGGCAGTCTTTCTTCTGTAATGTCCACAGGTCAAGCAGTGTTCTCAAGAGTGGCTCTGGAGGTCCAATATTTATACCTGGAACCAGTTTTTAAAGTGGCAGGGGATTCCTTGTACTACCCTATATCTGGTTCTAGAAATGTCTTCCTTTCCCCTGTAAGTGCTCCAAGAAGTCTGGGGAAGATGGTTAGGTTCCTTTGTATGTGGTAGAGGCAAAGCTCTAAAATATAAGTGGCACTGCGTACATCTCCACCCACTGCTATTGAGACAGAATGGTCCATCCTGCCTACACCCTGTCCCCAATGTCTCATTGTCTGGCAGCAATACACAAACCCCAACAGCAGAGCCGATCACAGTCATGTGACCCAGTACACTGGCAGCAGGCGCCAAATGGTTAGGGCAACACAATGCTAACCTTCTAAAAGTGGCATTTTCAGAACTGAGACTTAAAATCAGACTTTACCATGAAAGAGTTTTGTTTTTATTTATTTATTTGTTTTAAACAATTTTTATTAGAAAAAGTACAAGGCAATGATAAAGCAATAGTCGGGTCCACAATACAATGACACATATTACAGTACAGAGATAAGTTGATAACGAAAGAGTTTTATTAATTACAATGTACTTGAGTACAAAGGTGACGTTTCTACCGGCTCACAAACAAATATTAGCACTGATTAAATGTAATAAGGTAACCTAATGTAATCCAGTGGAAGAGATTGGCCATACAGTAGTGAAAAACATATGTATGAGTAAAACTTAAACTCACATGTCCTACTTTTTAAATACAGTGCACCCTGGCCTATGGGTCTTTAGTTCCTACCTTAGATGTGCCATATGTAATAAAAAGAAAGATTTAGGCCTGGCAAAAGCTTTATTGTGCCAGGTCACAACAGCAGTTTAAAACTACACAACAGGCTGTAGTTGCAGGGCTGAGACACGTTTTAAAGTTCTACTTTAGTGGGTGCCACAATGAGTGCTGCAGGCCAACTAGAAGCATGTGTGGCCCACTATTAGGATGTTGTAGGGATAGTGCACAAGCACTTTAGCACTGTTTTTAGGGGTAACATAAACATATTTAAGTAAAGCAGGAGGGGAGAAGGCAAGAAGTTTGGAGGAGAAAGGCAGAAAGTTTGAGGGTGACCATGCAGAGAGGCCCAAATCCATCATCCATTTAATACAATTGCCCTCAATAACTAAATTACTATCCTTAAATAATTCATTGTATCATAAGCGAAGATACAAATTAATTTCTACAACAGCAAACGTATCAAAGATAGAAACTATCTGCCATTATGAAAAACTAGAAAAGCTCCATAAGGTCATCAGCCGGCATTTTTTCAAACAGAATCTAATTCTCGCATCATTAAAAAGTCACCTATTTTACATAACTTTAATTCCAGCCATTTGCTAATTACACCCTCTTTTACACAGGAGAATAGATGTTTACAATTAACTGAAGGGGTTTTGCTATGAATCATGGGAATTTTATATTGCTTAAACAGCTGTTTCCTGCACAATAAATTGCAGGGTCTTATACCTAAACCTTTTTGGGCACTTTCGGTTCTATTAAAGCCCCTGGTAAACTGCTTTTATCATACATTTATACTATAGAGAGTATTGAAGAATTATCAAATTTAGAACTCCGCATAGAGAACCTGCGCATCTGCAGTACAATAAAGGTCAGAGAGTATGCCCTAAAATTGGGCAGCCCAAGACCTCTGATTATTTTATATAAAGAACTAAGAATACTTTCCCATGTAACAAAAAAGCTTAAGTCCAACTTATAAGAAACATTAGAAAAATAAAATTAAAATAAAGAAAGGATTGACATTTTGATCAATGCAATTCTACCAAGAACGGAAAGAGGTAGTGTTTTCCAAATTGAAAAAAGTGTACCATTTTTGCGCATGAGACATGCAAAATGTAACGGGTACTGATCTACTGCTTGATCTGAATAATAAGGCCCTATATACCTTTTGGGGTTCTGATTATAATTTGCCCCCAATTGTGGAGGAAGAATGTTAGGAGTGTGGTAAAAAGGAGGGACTCTGTTTTGGGCTCATTAATTCTACAACCACCCCACCCCCAACATGTTATACCTTTTTATAGTTTGGAGAGCCCTTTAAATATTGTTACTATCTGGGAGCAAAACAAGGGGGCCACATTGTCTGCCTCCAGCTTTATCGCTTACTACCCCCCCCCCCCCGCACCACCTTTAAAAATGTGAAAATGTCATTATGGGAACAAATAAATTGAGCTAGAGATTCAATGAAATGAGCATAAAGCATTGGGAATAAAGAACAGCCTTGATGAGTAGCTCTACTGGGGAATATGATACCGGCACACTGGTTATTATTACTTCAGCTGGGTTGGTTTCGCAAAGCTGAGTGATCAACCTAGTGAGTAGCCTTGGAAACTTACATTTCACAAGAATTCTAAATAGAAATCTCCAACTCATGAGGTTAAAGGCTTTTTCAGCATAGAGCAAAATACTGGCAGCAGGACTTCTATCAGCAAAGACAAAGTTACATAATCTCAGATAGATAGCGCGTATTAGAACTCAAGGTTCATTCATCTGCTTACAAAGCCATCTTGATGAATAATATTGTTGATAATAGTGTTAAATAAGTTAGCGAATATTTTAATGACAATTTTTTTAGTAATGTTGAGCAGTGTTAGTAGCTGGTACACAAAGGGTTAATTTTTTGGTTTCGTCTTTTTACAAAAATCTAATTACTCCCTTTCAAAAGAAGGTGGGAGCATTTGATCTTGCAAAACTGAATAATCAAATTCAATGATGGGATTATTAATAAGGTGGAAACAATGCTGTTAAATTCTCCACCAAAACCATCCTAAGGGTTTAGATCCAGGAAATTGTTTTATTACAGCCATTATTTCATCTTCCGATACAGGGTTAACAAGTTCATTCACGGCTTCAGATTATAACCATAGGCAGGTGAACTTCTTGCAGAAACTGATTTATCATAAGAGGATCTTGGCATGTATTCCCCTTCTCATACAGTGAGGAATAATTATCCACAAAAATATTCTTAATCTCTGTAAATTTATCAGTCAAACTGCCAGCTGTGGGATTTATCAGACCAGTTTCAACATTCCGGTTTTGCATTTCCTTGCATCATATCCTCTTGCCCTCCTCATAGGCCTGACTGCTAAAAGCATGGTTGCTAAAGTATCTTTTTAACAAATGTAACTGTTTTAATCTTTCATTTTTAGTCCCAAAAAATGTGAAATGCTTGATCTGATTTTTCCATTTTCATATACCTTATCTCTTGCTAATTGAATATTTTATAACTCCTCCAACTCTTTCTTCTGATTTGCTGACAAGGAAATCTGTATGGCCCTAATTGTGGATTTAAAAGCTTTCCAGACCACAGCCTCATACCGCTGTATTTACATTTTGTGAAAAAATAATATTCAATGCTAGTTCTTAATATCTGACTACTTGTACCTGAGGGCAACATAATGTTATCCATAGCCCTACTTATTGCTACTTGGGGACAATTAACTGAAATAAATTCAAATACCAACAGAGTGGTCCGAGAAGTCACTGACATGGTATTGTGATAAAATGTTGTAAAGAGTCGGAGATTATAGAAAAAAATCTATTCTTGAAGCAGATCTAAATTGTTTCGAAAAGCACAAGTACATTCTCCCTGCAGGATTCAGTCTCCTACAAACAGCCTGTACTCCAAGCCGGGCAAAGAAATCATCAAAGATTGTTTCCATTTGTTTCTTATGTTGGGTGCAACTGGGATTGGAAGAATCCATACTTGGACATGGCAAATAACTGAAATTACCGCCCACTATGGGCATACCAAGTAAATTACAAGGTTTCCATTCTAAAGATTACTAAATACTATCATGTGTTGGTTCGTTGTAAGAAACAATGTTATATCTGACTTTTTGAATCACAACAGGCAAAATAATCCAGAAAACATCATTTTCTATATTGGGAGAAATGCAACTAATATCAAACATTCCATTAGTTATAACAGCAATCCCTCTACGAGAGGCAGTTGCTGAAGAGAAAAAACCCAAGAGTACTCCACTCTATCGCCTTTCTTTCCTCTAAAGAAATGTGTCTCCTGTAAAAGAATAATTGTGGGAAAAAACTGTAACAGCCCAGTACAATCTGCATCCGGCAATCTTTATTTCCTGTACTTCAGCTAAAAGGTGAATAGGTAGGTAATAAAAATGGCTAGTTATTCACCATGTCTGGACACTCGGTCTGCTCACTCCAGACTTTTTGGTCAATCGAAATTTCCTGAACTCGCTCGGCATCTGGATCGATTTCTATACTTTCCATATTAATGTGCTTGCAGAATAGGAAGGCAGGTTTTGAAGGAAGCTAACTGATACTCTCCCTGAAGGGGAGTGTCATATTGCAGTCTTTCTTAGACAATGATCTGCTCGATTCAAAAAAGCAGGCTAATTCAGCTTATAGAGGGGTTCTGGCTTTTACCACTAACTTGTGCCCCTTGTGCCTCTGTAACACAAATAACCTTTCTTTATTAAAGATTGGGTATTTTCAATCAATCAATCAAGTAGTATTTGTAATGTGCTACTTATCACCCAGGGGAGTATCCAAGCGTTGCGCTGCGGGTCTCAGTCGAAGAGCCAGGACTTGAGTTCCTTTCTGAAGGGGTTGAGCGAGAGTGAGGTATGAAGGTGGAGAGAGAGGGTGTTCCATGATTTGGCGGCAAAGTGAGAGAATGAGCATCCTCTGGTGCATGTCATCTGTGCGAGGGTGAGGTGCGCAGAACGCAGGTTTCTGGTGGGTTGGTCGTAGGTCAGGCAGTGGTTCATGTAGTGTGGTCCAATGTTGCGAAGGGCTTTGTACGCATAGGTCTAGAGCTTCAAATAGCATCTCTTGTGGATGGTGAGCCAGTTGAGGTCTTTGAGGTATTGGGTGATGTGTGCTCTCTTGGGCAGGTTGAGGATAAGTCTGGCTGCTGCATTTTGTACAGACTGGAGTCCCTGCACGAGTTCAGAGTTTGTGCCAGCATAGAGAGTGTTGCCTTACTCAAGTCGGCTGGTGATGACGGCCTGTATCACTGTTTTCCTGGTGCTGGTGGGGAGCCATATGAAGATTTTTCAGAGCATGCAATGGTGTTGAAGCAGGCGGATGTAACAAAGTTGACTTCGCGTTTCATGGAGAGTTTGCTGTCCAGTATGATGCCGAGGTTGCAGGCATTGTCTTTATGTGTGGGGGTAGCTCAAAGCTCCAGTAGCCACCCGTAGTTGTTCCAGAGGGCGGCGTGTCTGCCGAAGAGGACTTCCATCTTCTCCGTGTTCAACTTGAGGCAGTTGTCTTTCATCCATGTTGCTAGGTTCTTCATGCTGTTGTGGGACACAATCATATTTGGTAGTTCCATTGATTTCAACTAAATGGGGTATAAAGTTATCTACTTCTGAACGATCACCAGTGTCCATAGTGGCTGTAATCGACTGCAGTTTTTCTTGCTCGTCTCCATCATGATTCGGACACTGTTTGCAATGAAACAACACCATTAAAAGGTTTAATTTATTCAGATTTAGATGTCTCACTTTCGACCTCAATGGGATCAGAAATGTCGCCTTCAATGCCTGATGTTGGTTGCGCTTTATTCTGAATCAAATTAATAATTTCAGGAGGGGTTTTAAATTTGTAACGAGGCCTTAGGTAGCGAGTTCTTTTTGACATATGCTCCTTCTTATTGCTATCTAAAAATGTCTTCTTCAAAGCACCAGTTGTAGTCTTGTTCACCCCCTGTGAAGAGTTAGCTGGAGGCAATGATTGAAGTACCTGCCTATTATTAACGTCAAATTGATATTAGAGACTTCGGAGCACTTTGGCTTTTCTGGTCGAATAATGCTTCATCTGGATGTTAAGTGCTGAAGGCCAGTCAGTATCCTGAAAACCAATATTGCGAAATTTCCACTCTCCAAGGGCCAATAAGCCACCAATTCTTGGCTGACCTCTCCACTTAGCCACATTTCTGATGTACGTGTTAAATTACCTAGACCCTAGTGTCTTTGTTGCAGCTTGAAATGTATATCTTCTTGCTCTGCACCCTGGTAAGTGCCGCTCCCAGCCATCAACTCACAAAAATCCTCCAAAAAGTTCATTTAATTAATTCTACAAAGTCCTTCAGATTCTCTTACCACAAACCTGCTTCAGCGGAGGACCGATTTGGCTCACGGGGATCAGAGAACCGGCCCGAGCACTGCTGCTATAATGAAGGGGAGATCTGGGTCCCTAACTTCTACATAATGTGGTCATCAATCAGCTTTCCCAAGTGAAGTAGATGATAAAGATTGGACTCTATGCATGTGAAAACCTGTAAGTCTTCTCACCGTGCAAACACTACCAGAGTGGCAGCTACCCTTCGATTGCACTCAAAATTTAACCTTGCTCTCCAAACACACTTGCTCAACACGGCCATTTAGCTACACTCCCAGATAAATAGGCAAAAAAACTACTCAGTGCGGTGGTGGTAAAGCAATCAAAGCTTGGCAGCTGCATTCAAATCCCGGCTGAATCATTATCCTAGGTAGCAAGCAGTTCAGCAACTTTCCTAAAGTTTTAGGCACTGGTTTAGCATCCACGACAAGTATGTCAGAGGGTGCAATGTGCTTCAGAACCAATAGCCTTTGCTAGCGAAAATGCAAAGGAGAAAAACTGACAAAGAATCAAGCTTGCGAGTGGAAGCTGGTAGTAGTAGGGGAACAATGGGCAGCTTGTGGCAGGGTAGACTCAGCTGGCATTGGAGAAGGATTCTGCATCAAATGGTTCTCATTTTAGCTAGATTTGGGTTTTGGAGCCCTAGAAGTGGGAGGGGGTTGTGGGATGCTTACAAAACTGTCTCCAGCCCCTTACTCCATATTGTTGCCCATATGATGAGTGGGGAACGGGAATGCACCAGTAGACCAGGTTATGGCCCAGTTGCCCAAGCACATCTCAAACAGATTGGTAGCATGTGGTCTTAACAGGAACGCCTTTGGCATGGTTTATTCAGGTCTGCATCTCAGCTGGTCTTGCTCCTTGGGAGGGGAGCTCAGAGTTGTTCTTTCGAACTTGGCAATGCGTTGGACTAGGTGTTGCTGGAAGACCTGTGCATGGCCAGTTGTGAGTCTCCCTTCTACTGGAGCTGTGGGGGCACTCATGTAGGGAACTGAAATGTCTAGCTTCCCCTGTAAAAAACATTATCTTCAAATTATGCATTTAAGCTTTTTTTATGATATTACGGAATAAACGGATTGCTAAATTGTTATTCTTTTTCAATAAAATAAGAGCAGAGATGTATTCCAAACCACAAGATTACTATCTTGGGTTTGTCATATGTGTCGACCTTGCTTTGAGAGCCTTCATCCTTGGCTGGTCCCCCCTTATTATTTGGGTAGGGAGGAATGGCAGCCTCTGGGAATTCTATCCGTCTCCCCCATTGCTGGATTCCTGTGCCCTACTTATACGCGGATACAACAGGCGCAGCAGAATCGGAAAGACTGCTAAAAGAGCTTACTTAAGGGACAAAGGGCTGCAAGTGAAGATTTACTCTGCAGTACCCAGCAAAGATGGAGGCCCAAACATGCTACGGCTGCCAGTACTATGCAGAGAGACTTTGTTCACTTAATGCCATTCGATAATGTGGGATCATGAAATAGGCCGGCAGTCACACGCCAACAAAGATGGCTACCAACAGAAAGATACTTGAGCGGATACCACAAAATATTCTCACCAGCCACGTCGCCCTTGGCAGTTGCACCTAAACACTGGCATTCAAATACATCTTGGTGAAAGACTCAGTGTTTGACAGCAAAGAATGAAACAGTGTATGAGTGAATGAGGTGAAGATAACTCGAAGTACCATAAGAGAAAGCAGTTTTCAAGCCTGAAAGAATGAGTAAGTCACAAAAGTAGTGATGTAATACAAAAGTAGTGATGTAATCACGTGAAGCTGCAAAGCACAATCCCCTTGGATGCAGCTCAGAATTGTTTCCCTGCTCCCCAGGTGTTACAAGGACAAATCTCACATAGTTCGGCGAACCAGAGCTATCCTTCAAAATAAATAATGCATCCAGACTGAAGCTTCAGAAGTCGCAGTACACAAATAAATAGCTCGTTTTTCGCAGAGAACAGCATGCCTCTCAGATAGATGAAAGGCTGAGGAATGGGGATGACAGCATCCCCTGAGAGCGTGCGCTACTACACAGCACTGTGCTGCGAGCACAGGGAAAGCAGAAAGAGATCACAGGAAGACCACATGTAAGCACGTTGAATTTTCATAGAAAGAGAAATCGACCAATCTCAGAAGGGGCAATACTTCTCTGGCCCAAAAGGGAAGGCCTAAACTCTTTTAGCAAGGGACAGAAATTAAACAAGATGAGCATAGCTAATGAGTGCTCTACATGACTTCGACTTGCATGTACTGCTCTCCGGGGTCTGTTCTTATGCAATTCAATTATTCAAGGGGCAACTATATGGACGTTGGTGATTATGGTTCTATGCATCTCTTAGGCTTGCTGCCTGGCCCTGCAGAGTGCTAGTCTGCAACATCGTGGACAATGCCTTATGCTCATGGCAGAAGGGCTGCCGGAAGGCTGAGCCCGACGCCCACCACCTGTTAGGACTCAGGAATAGCGCAACGCCGTCAGAGTACTACAACAGGTAGGACATTAATGCATGGTCAAGGGTTTGTGAAATCCACCGATTTGGGTACTTTTGAGATGGCCCCTAAGGCACGTAAAAGGCGTTTCCTACGTAAGCCGTTGCTTGGCTTACTGTTCCTGACATGTGACCACGCACCCCCTTGTTCCGTTCTAGTTCCTGGTTGCCGAGTGTTCTGCATACTGTTCGGCTCCCTGTCCCGTCTTCAGTTGTGGGAATCAACCGACCTTGGTCCTGGACTCCCGCTGACCTCCTTGTCTCCCATTTGAGTGAGGTACACTCTTGCTGGCGTGCACGTTGCTCCTCCGCTCCTCTTGCATCTGAGCTGGTCAGCGCATCACACCTTTAATTTTTTGTATCTGCCCCTCGCTTTGGTTCACGTTGCTGCTCCGCTCCTGTTGTCTTAGAGCCGGCCAGTACGCAACACCCCAGCCTTCTTTTATTTGGTTTTTGAGATCCGTCTACACGCGCGTTGCTGCTCTGCTCCTTCTGTATTCCTGAGCCGGTCAGCACGCTGTGTTTTAGGCGCTTCCCTCTCAGTTCTACAATTTTTTGTTTATAGCGTATGCGTGGCTGCTCCACTCACGTCCAAAAGCTGAGCCGGCCAGCACACTACGCTTTGGGGGAATTGTTACCTGTACCCACTCGCGTTGTTGCTCTGCTCTGCCCCATTCCCTGAGCCAGTCAGCACGCGATAATTCAAAGGTACTTTCCTCCGTTTTCCCAGTCATTCAACCCAATTCCCTCCTTGCCTTATAACCTCACATAACGACCCCCAACAATTCCCCTTCCATCTCATTTGGTTTATACGCCACCACCCTATATCCTCCAACAAACCTGGCATGAGTGAATGAAGGAGAGTGTCCCATTTGTTTAGAACAAGCAAAACAGAATCCTTTTAATAGGCAGCCCAGTGACATCAACTACTGCCTACTATTTCTTTCAAGATGTTCTGGGATGATGTTCTGGGATGTTCCTCTGGGCAAGTTGATTGTGTACCACGAAACTTGACCTACATTAATGCTCTATGCTACATTGTTTTGTTTATTGATAATCAATCGTAAGATCAGTTTTGTATTTTGTTACAGCACTCTGCATATCCGATTTTCTCACTACAGCGTTTCATGTGTCATCATCTGGGTAAGAGTGGTGGACACTATGATTTATTCCCCATACTGTTAGTGAACAGTTGCTTGTGAGTGAATTACCAAATATTCCTCCAGGTGCTGTTGTTTGGAAGTTTTGGGAATAGCATATTCACTCCCGTGGAACCACGCTTGGATCAGGCTGAGATTTAGCCTTCAACCCGACACAATCCACCATGACTCTGACACCTGGTGCCAATTAAATGTGAATTGTGCTGGTCTCCCTTGTATTAGATTCATGTAAGCCCAGGTCATACATGACTCTCCCAACCCTTATTGAGCCTTAACCCCACATTTACTGTTGTCCTGTTGTGAGAAGTGTCTCACCTGTATGTGTTTTGGAAACTTATATTGTGTATCCCATTCCTTTTTGCTCCTCTGTACTTGCATTTAAGCTACCACTAAAAATGTCACCTACTTGCATCACCTTCTGAGTCTAGACAAGGATAAGGGACCTCAAAGTCATCCTTAAAAGGGCTTGGCTATAGATACTGATTTGGATCCTCTGTGCCTCTTTTCAGTAGCATTCACTACTGCGCCCACGAAGAGCACCCATTTTGAAATAGCCCTAATCTGCTCTCCCAGCTCCCTCATGCCGACTGCACCCAGCATGGATCCTCCGCTCACCAACAAGCAGAACAAACTACTATCTCCCGCAGGAAATATCTCATACTAAATAAACTACTCTCCCAACCTAACCAAGAACGCCATGAGGAGTCTCAAGCATAAAATTCCTATCCTTATCAAAGAAACTCTTATCACTGATCCCTACTTCTGCTACAACAATGGCACCCTACTGAACAACTTCATCTTCACTACCAATCGACATGCTAAATGGAGCAAAATCCTATATTCCTCCGTCAACACCACCATCACCAAGAAAATTCGACATGGCCATAAACTTACTATAATTCCCTCCATGTTTTACAATGCAGCTGCAACCATGTCCATATACAACAATGGCACTGAGCTTATTCAATCTTCAGATCGCAATCTGAGACTCTTCACCACCCTCTTTCCTACCTCAAGAACAAATTATACACTCCACCCGACTTCCCAATCGTAACAGCCTCTCTGACTCCACTCCCATCAGTCAACCGCTTCTCTCCTACCCCCTTATCCCTCTTCCCACCTCTCTTCTCTGACGGATGCCCAAGTTTCCACGAGCACCACTGCAGCCCAACATTCCCCTCCTCCAGCGATATAACTGGCACTCCCCCACAACTACCTCCTTCTGACGACATCTCTACTTCTGTTTCTTCTTCAGACCCCTGCACCTACACCCCCCTCAACATGATCACTCCACTTATTACGCCCCCTCTCAACCAACCAATACAAAGGCTCTGATTGTGGAACCCAATAACGCTGGCTCTCTCTGCTGCCCTGTTTTGGCGAGTTCTCTACTGACAGTACCTCCCCCAACCAGAAGCCTCTTAGGAGCTGCTACATTGACACTATAATATCCGAACTACAGTTGATTAGCCCCGACATCCTTAAACTCTTTTTACCTCCAACCTCGAACACAAGCATACCTCACATATGACTCTCCTCCAGACTAACAACAATCTAACTCCCAAATGCCACTCTGCACCTACCCCTTACTGCACCTAGGCCACGCATCTTGGCTGGAGATCTAAACCGAATCACAGCCACTCCTCCCAGCCGTATAGGCTAGTCAGACAGCAATCAAACATGACACGCTCGCCCTCCTAAACACTTATAACCATGTTCTAGCCGTCCACACTATACCAACTACGTAAAATTTAGACTATTATCACTCACCCTCACAGGACATCCCTCCCCAGCACCAGGTATATAAATTAATCTAACCTCATGCAAGTCCACATCTCGCATTCAACTACAAATACTGTCAAAACTTCTCTTAAATTCTCCTTACTCAATTGTCGATCAGCTGTGAAACACGCGGCAGACATAGTCGATCTTCTACTCAACTCTGACCGTGACATTCTTATACTCAGTGAAACTTGGCTCAACATGTCCTCATCCCCAATCCTTGACATACTGGTTTCCCCCAGTCATGACATCATCACACTAGACCGTTCAGGCCATTCAGAGGGTGGCCTACCCTGTACATACTGATCTAAACTATTTATGAAACAATTCCAAGCTCTGTCACTGCCTTCCTGCATATACCTTGGGATTAACATCACCACCAATGACAACTCAACATGCTCTCTTCACACGTTTTACCATCCTCCTAGAGATAAACACTTGTTCATCGAACAGGTAATAGAGATGATCTTCTCTAATGTTGAAGAACATAACAACCCGATTTTCCTCTGCAACCTCAACATCCATTGGAACCTCCAGCGACCCTCTCGTGGACAGTTTTAAATTCTCCAAGATCTCAACCTTACCCAGGCCTGCAACAGCCTCACCCATATTAAAGGGGCCACCTTAGATTTAATAATGGCTAAAGAGAACTCCATACAAATTGAATCCATCCTTCCTTGCGACTGGGCTCACCACCACTGCATTACTTTCCATATTTCAGAAAGGGCAATTATCACTAAGGGCCAACACGTGGAAGCCAAACACTGGGTACGAGACGCCTGCAATATTAACTGACTCACTGTGTCGGCTTTTAGAAATGACAACCTGTCCCCGCCCCCCTCCATGCATGACGCTCATGACCCCACTGAGCACTACATAAATTCCATAACAAAAATGCCTTGCCCCCAAACAACTGAAGAGAATCTCATCAAAAAGATGCAACCCCTGGTTTAACTGTATCCTGAACGAGGAATAGCAAGATCTCAGACTTGCTGAAAGAACATGGAGACATTCCCCTTCCCGGTCAGACCTCAAACTTCTACAACAAAAAAGGAGCGCCTAAAAAAAGCACATCTGGATCACCTAAGCGTCATTCTTCCCAAATCAACTTGACACTGCAATTAATTGACCGAAAAAACTGTTTAAAATTGTTAAAAATCAGACGAACCGCAATAGAAACTCCCCTTTCTCAGGCAAGAAAACTCTATCCAACTTGAAAACCTTTGCCTCCTCCTTTGCCAAGAAAACCACAATAATCACCACCAATATCTAGAACTCTTTAAAACCTCTACCTTGCAAACTCCCCCTACACTCCACCCCTCTCCATCAGGAAGAATGTCCAAGAAACCCTCCCCTCTCACCTAAAAATAACACCTCCTGGTCTAGCATTATTACCTTTGAGGACAATGACATCTTAAAACTATTGACCTCTCTGAAGTACTCCAACCACTTCAATGAACCTCTTCCCTCCAAACTCCTCAACGAGTCCACTCATCTCCTACTCCCTTTATGGATTAAGATAATCAATGCCTTACTCGCCCAAGGATACATACCTGACTGTCTTAAAAGTGGCCAGGGTACTCCTATACTAAAAAATGAACTTGGAAGAGTCTGACCCCAACAACTACCTCCCCATCTCCAACATCCCATCTTTAGCCAAACTCATAGAAAAATCTGTGCACTTACAGCTTGAATGGAATTGCCCCCAAAATCTAGAACGCCCTTCCTCCAGAGATCAAATGCAACCCATCCACCTTCAGGAAAGAAGTAAAAATTCTACTATCCAACAAATTCCTCTCACACTAAGGACATTCATACCCACCTCTCCTCAGGAACAACTCTTTCCTGCCTGCCCGTCGTTGCTTCTTTATCACGCTTATGCCCATACCCCTGAGACCTACATCATTTCCATGCGTTCCACAGCCAGGCACACACCACTCTAACACCTATCGAATACTGCACAAGCCAGTTTTGTTTAATTATGTGTTCTTATCTCCCCTCTTTCCATTTGTTCACAAAATTATTGTCCTCATGACTATTACTATGCTCTTATATACAGCCTACCATTTCGTATCATACCTTACTATGTGATACCTGTAGAGTGCTGACACCTATATAGGTCTTGATCACGCTATATAAAACTCTTAAAATAAATAAATAAAATAGGTCTGAGTTAAATGTGTTTATGCATAGAAACACAGCTTTATGACATCGGAACTAGAGAGTGAACAAGAAAGGAGATGGAAGCCACAGTAGGGAGGAACAGAACGGGCAGAAGAAAGGTTGTTGGGGAAGCAATGGCAGGGTAGAGAACGAATGAGGAGGCAGAAGTGATGGCAGGGGAGGGAAAGGCCTGGAGGCTGGGTTGGGGGAGTGATCGCGATGGAAAGGGAGACAAAGGGTAGTAAGTGGAGGTTGAATTGATGGCAGGGAGAATATGTGAGGTGTGGAGCAAGTGGTGTCAGGGGAGAAAATAGGTGGGGCCAGTGAGGCTGAAAGAGAGCTACAGGCAGGAGCAATGTAAAGAGAGGAATTGGGTGGAGGAACAGGCGACCAGGAGCAAACACACAGTAAAAAGCATATATTGCAACAAACCTAATTCATGCGGGAGACTCCAGACTATTTTTTTAGCCCAAAATGACCCCGTTTTAGCCGTCTCCCATCTAGTAATGGAATGAATGGTGTTCTAGCATGATACTGGATCAGGCAGTTAATTCTGAGCTGGATCAGGGAGCCATCTGGCCCCAGTGAAATGTTCTGATTTGGCCCTGTGTAATGTGCCAGCACTGGGAGACAATTCAGAAGTGTCCGCACCTTGTCTGCTTTCTGTTCGGAGTAGCAATGCGCAGCCAGTCAGGGGGATTTTTTAAAATTGTATTCGCCAGCTGGGCCCAAAACAAAGGCTAAATTTAAAGGGCCATCAGCAAACCTGATTGGGAGCAATGCAATGGAGAGAAACAAAGGCACGAAACTTGTTATCAACTTCACAAGTATTTAAGAGAAACCCCGATTTGGAGGTAAGGTTCTCACTTTGTTCAATCTTTATGTATAAGAGATATGCATGCACTGTATGACTGTCGGTCCAAATATGTACACGAACAAAAATGTAAATAGTACTTACTAGTTTATTTTATTTTATTCTTTTATAGCGCTACTCATCTCAATGTAGGGTGCCAGAGCACTTTACATCACACGCACACATTATACATTGACAAATTGCACAAGTGTGTAAATCAGTGTACAAGATGCTACATAAAACAATGAGGGTTTCAAAGTATAGGAGTCACACGTCGTCTTTACCGGTAGGGATTAAATGTTAAGAGTTCATGGCCTTGAGAAACACAAAACTAGGATTTAAAACGTAACAGTGCTTGGGGTTGGCTGTACCAATAAGTCCTTATCACTACCCAAAAAAACTCGTTTAGCACCCTAATAACAACAACATGTTGGGATCAAACAAAATGGTTCTAAATTCATGCCTTGCAGTTTGCATGCATGTCCTTGATGTTGGTTCATAGTCCCATAGAAGGTATGCAATTTATGAACTGCAATTAGTAAAAGCATCTTTGTCAACAGCCCAAACCCACTTAGCTCTCTGCATAAAATAGAAATCTGTCAACTGTATGTTACATGGTGTGCTTGGCAGGAGACACATTAACCCTCTATGATACTTAAGGAGTCAAAACTGTGTCTAGACATAACGCAGATCTCTCCAGCCAGTGCATTAGCTAAGAGAGTTATTTTAGTATTAATGTTATTATTCCCTGGGATTTACTGGTCACACAAAGCTCTCTCGTGCAGGTGTCTTAACACCCTAAGATATTTTGAAATGTGTCCTCTGCAGCCAATTAAAGTAGAGCAGATTTTCTGTGACATTTATCCTTCTTGCCAATTTTTTGGTGGCAGAGTTATTAAGAAAAATACATGCATAAGTAGACTGCCATACTGCTTTTCATGACTCCGCTACTCGTGACTCCACCCCCTTTTTTGCAAAACCTTGACTCCAAATTTAGGGGGCCTCTGAGTAAAATGTTTCCAATGTCAGCACCAGTCCGCCTGAAACTGCCTTTGCTTCAAAGTAGGTCAAATCGGTAAAATGAAGTCCCCAGATTTTTTTTCCATTATCTCCCACTTTCATGTTTCAAAATGTTGGCATGTACATAAACGGGACTATGGAAGGAATGAGGGGCGAGACATGAGAGGGATGGGAGGGAGCAAGTTACAACTGACACATTGCAGAAGCCCTAACACAGCAGAATACAATGAGTAATAGCCCACAGACAGTAAAATATTTGGGGCCGGATAGTTACAAGGAAGTAGTGAGTGAGGACTAATTACTCACAGAGAGCGCAACAAAGGGCTTCACAGAGGATATTCTGCAAATGTCGTGGCACGAGGGGTGACTTGAGAGTGTTGGCATGGAAACCTAGTTAGTAAGCCCGGGATAAAGAGACACACCGAAAAAAGGGTGGTAGAGACAAACGGGGTGAACAAAGAGCGACAAAAAATGAAGTGATGGTGGTGGGAGTGAACAGTGGGAGGCCTGTTACCTTAAAATAGTACACACGCCCTTCAATGCAAACACTCCATTGGAGATGGAAAGACATACCTGAACTTGACAAAAGCAATGGGTAACAGAAGTGTTCTTCCAGACTGAACCAAAATGTGATTAACAAAGTCTCAAACCAATGGCTGAAAGTCTGGTCAAAAAAGCCAGTGGTTTAAAGGGAGGAAACCAAGGCCCACTCTAAGTATATTAAAGACAACAGGTTTTTTTTTTACAGCTCCATTATCAAAGAAAAATGTAGTCACTTTCCCTAACAATATTTCTGGTGGATATATAAACTTCTTGCAGATTCCTCACCTTTAGAATATCCTCCCAGGTGATAGACTGGTCTGGAGACTATCCACCCAAGTAACCGCTCTCCAGCAACACAAGGTGGCGCCATATGGCTTTAGAAGCAGCTCTACCTCTCAGACATGAAAACACGGCATACAATAGGTGGCAACATCACTTCCTGTGACGTTTTCCTTACCCCAGAGATATGTACAGATATAAAAATAGAGAGTGTAGCTCACGGCACATCTCTGCATAAAGGAACCGACTCTTCAGGAGAAGAGGGAGGGATGTGAGCAATCTACAAAAAGATTATGTATCCACCAGAACTAGCTTGGCATCTATGAAGGTTTACCTGTGTTGGAGTGAAGTGGGAATTTTGGGCGTAGATGATAAAAAAGAAAATCAACATGCACAGAAGATGCTCCTCAACCAGTGACCATGCCTCCACCTTCTATTTGGGAAAAAGGGGGTGGTGATGGACATGCCTCCACCTTCACCAGTCATTGGTGTAAGTTTGGAAATTCATGAGCTTCTGTTGTTCTCAGTGAAGCCTCCACAACTGCCACTACTTTCGTAAATACACATGATATAATCGTCAGCTCGAACTGCAAGACCATTTTTCACAGGGTTGTAATCCCACTGGCCACTTCAGGTTTCACATGTAAGCAGGAAAAACTGGAAAATGGAGGATGGTAGTAGCATCCAATTAACCAATCCCCCCCCCCATTCAGGACCAGAAGAACTTGGCTCAGAGACAGCATCTTGAATTTGTCCTGCCAAATAAAGTTCAAAGGCAGAGCTCTGGGATGGGCCTCAAACCGCTGTCCTTCTTGGGATCCAAGAAGTTAATTAAAGAAGTAGAATCCTATACTTCTTCCTTTCAAAGGCGCCACCTCTATTACCCTTTTGTTCAACAAGGACAGGACCTTTGCCACCAGAAGCAAGGTATGTGACGCAGAGCACAACCTGGTGGCAGGAAGGTTAGAGCGTAGTCCTTGCAGATCAGCTGGATGTTGCTGCAGTCCACCCTTATCTCGGAAGGGGCTGAAAGATGGAAGACCCCTCCACCTCAACCTGGAAGATGGTAGTGTAAGGGGTGAAAGACTCTGAGAGGTTTGGAAGCAGCAGCGGTGACAAAAGACAACGGAAACTAGATCTGCTGCTGCTGAAGGTGACCCTTAAATTTATTTCTGCAACAAAAGGAGCATTATATTTATTGTTTTTGTGGGTGGCCTCTTCTGACCAACTTTAGAGGTGCACAGTGGTTGCCCTGTTGAGGGTGGCCAGCAACTCCTGTGACACCCAGTTTCCAGGGCCAAGGCTTTATTTGCTCCTTCTAATAGGGACCCCCGTTTGAAACTCCATTTCAGCAGAGTACTGGAGAAGGTGATTCTTTATGTGGTTATCGATCATCTGAAGCTGTGTGGTTTCTAGAGCTGGGGCCGGTTAAAAAAAATAATCAAATGGAGGTCTAACTGTTATAAGCACAATATTTGACCACATTTAATTTAAGCCCTCCTTCTTATCACTGCAATATGGATATGTGTCTTTTTGATGATGCTGTCAAAGCTGTTCCGTTCTCATACCGTTGCATTAAGTCTTATGGCTCCAGCAAATTGGGTTGTCGGTGATTCCTTTTTCTCCCCGGAGGCAGTTGATTTTCGGATGGGTGACTTGCGAGCAAGCTCCTGTAGCTGGCCTCTTGATGCAGTAGTTCGGTATTCTCGGTCTCTCCCTTGTGCAGATGACTGCGAAGACCCAGAGCAGTGGCCTTACACCACCTACACTCTTAATCTTTCTAATAGGTGGTAATGACTTACCACATTTTAGCAGAAGGAACCTAATGAAACTTCCCATGACATACATTTCTTGTTTTGGCCATCAGGATTCCTGGGGTGGTGACCGCATAGTTCCACATTATCCTTACGGGGTCTGGAAGCATGGGTCTTCTCAAAAACGACTGGATAGCTCAATGAAGTGTCTAAACAGATATTTGGCTAAGCCCCCCAATTCAAGTCGTTTGAAATCCCTCTCCCATGGCTTTTTCTATTATAATGGTACTCATCTTTAAGAGTTGGGCTCTGGCAGTTTACAGACTATATGATTTCGTTTGCAGCTCAAGATATGACCCCATGTAGGAGAGGAGAGGGGAAGCCAAATAATGGGAGAGCAATGATCTGCCTGTGGCAGGGTACACTCAGTTGGCATGAATACAGTTAGATGTATTTTCCTTTTTACATCAAATGGTTCTCATTTTACCCCAGAATTTGAGTTTGGAGCCCTAATAGTGGTTCAGTTCTGGAACTTCCTGAATTGGTAACTGAACATCTTTGGTGGTGAAGTCAGGTTCAGTGAGCACATCTTAGTCCTGTCATTCTTGAAGCATTCCGGAGAGAAACTGGCCTTATTTTCAGAAAAACGCTGGTTACTGAAGCGCATGTCCTTCATAGTGGCCAGGACATTGCCTGAAACACTAGTTGGTGTGCCTCAAGGCATAGCAGCCTAGTGTGTGAGCAGCGCCCATGGACCCAGCCACGGTACCCATGCCGCACTTCAGGATCTATTTTGACGTATCCATACTATCACTGATCAAATCCAGAAAAAGGCCTCTTTGTGTGTTCTAATACGCTTTCAGTCACCGGTCTGTCCATATTCCACAAGGCAGTAAGACTGCTTGATGCCAAACGTTTCTGTCCCATGATGTCCAGTTTCTTTGACTCCCAGTTCTGAGGGGTTGTAGGGAGGGTATTGTGGTTTAGTTTGGAAGACAAAGCTAGAACCACCAGGCTCTCTGGTGATGAATGTGAGAACAAGAATTTTGAGTCGCTTGAATTTGACCTACGGCATCTGGCAAGAGCTTTACCCACGCAAGACAGCTCACTTATGTCTTGTTACGTGGGAGCAGAAGCTATGCAAGCTGAAAAAGTCTGGCAAGATTTCCTGTCAAAATTTTTAACTTTGGGTCCCGGGATGGCAGCGTCAGTCCTAGAGTTTCTGCAGCTTTGTTCACCACTGTGGTATATTGTTCACCACTGTGGTATAGAAGGAAACTACCTCTGTTGGGGCCCAATGATGTAATGAATGTCCTCACTGCCTAATTTGTGCTGGTAGGTGCAGGTATGGCCTACCAGCCCTCCTTTTCGGGGACTGGGACTTATTTTTCATCTTCAGACTTAGACCCAGAACAACAGAGAAAGGCAGAGAATAGAGACAGGAGGGGAAAAGAATGACTGGGAAACAGTGACAAAGGGAGACGCAGGAATGAAAAAGAACCTGCATAAGTGAGATAAAGGGCCAAGGAGTACACGGTAGTGTTTGACTCGGAATCAATAATGTGTTTATTTAGAAAACGTGTCCATAACACTTTACAAAATACAATTTATCTCCACGGTGCACAATCACAATCATAGTCATCCAAATGTATCACTGGTAGTGTTTGAAAGAGGCATGGGGAGGATTAAAGGCTGAGTAGTCTTGTTATTAAGCAACCATGACACTTAGCAGTATCCGATGAGCTACTGAGGATACCTTTGGGCACTGGCACGTATTCTTTTACAAATTAAGCATTGGATACCCACTTTCTGTTAGGAACCTAGATCACTGACATTGTGTAAATCAAGATAAAGGCCAGAATCAGATTAAAAAGGAAACAAATCTTTGACCTCAGAAACCTCTTTTGTGCATCCAAATTCTTTATCAAGCATGGTTATAGCGTCGGAAGCACAGCCGAATAACTCCAAAACACAGAGTGAAAGCCCCTTATGCTATATTATCTCCAAAAGGATTTGATATTAGAATGCCATTTGCATGCATGAAGTGAAATCTGACAGCAGCATTGAAGTGGAAAAAAAGGAAAATTATGCATATTCTTCCTCCCTGGTGCACCAGGTGAACTAAGCCGTAAGACACTCTATACCTTGCAAACATACTCACAGGGCGCTCCACTCTAGACGGGTGCCTAAGCTAATCACCTCTTATACAAAAACAAAACCATTGTTGAAGGCTATTCTACTTCAAAGAAACTAAATTACAATTTCCTTTCAGCCAAAGAGAAGAAATTTCCAAGATAACTTGAAATTCAGAAAGAAGGTAAAGACTGAGCTCTCACCAAATGATCATAAAGGGATGCATAGACCAATAAACAGATCCAACAACCCACATAAGAAATGAACTCAGATGACCCAGGACCATTCAAGAACTAGAAACTACGTCCTCACAAATGTTGTAGGTAACACTATATTGCAGTGTTCCTTCTCTTGACTTCATTCTGCATCACAATAAGTATTCGCAAAGCCAATAGGCCTGGAATTAGCTGCAGTGAGAATTTTGTCATTGTTTTAGTTTTTGTATAACTTTATTGCAGGGAGCTGCTCTACCCACGCCAAAACCCATTTGCACAGTAGCCCCTGGTACTGAAGGGATCTACTTAATGTGCTTCTTCTGAAACTAGAATGCCGCTACTCACAGTCAAGTTGGTCAGTGGCTGAAATGGACCAACACTTTGCCCCATACTATATGCTGTAGTTGGCAGGAGGAAAATGTGAATGACAACAACAGGCCAATGGATTTAGAGGGCTGCCTGAACCCCGTATAAGCATTATAAATATATTATAACCATAATTCTAATAAAGTTAAAAGGTCTTGCTTAACTCCAGATCTAAAAAAGTGCAGCAGCATGATCCAGTGATTCAACAAGTGGAATCCACTACTTATCACACACCAAATGGCTGCCCCATAGGTGACACTCAGAACACACACCCTTCAAGCCAGACATGACAATAACAAGGATCAAGCATTTACTGTCACTTCTTTTTGCTCCACTACGCACAAAAAAACGCAGAAATGATTACTTAATAAGAACACCACCATAGTCATCATGCATGACAACAAAACACTTCCATAGTAGGACTCACTGTCCTCCATAATACCTGTCTGCCAATGTGCTTCAGCGCCACATAAACGGTATAAAGCACTATGTACATACAACTACAGTACAATACAATAAATGGAACTATGGCACACAAAAAAGTATACTTTCGGTTTTTACCTTAAACGAGGATTCTTTGGCAGAAGAGGTAAGATTAGCAGTTCTGGAAAGTGGGAAAAAAGAACTACATGCCAGGCATAAAGAATGACAGACAAAGAAAAACTAAAGAGGGCGAATTAGGGCCAAAGGTTGGCGGAAAGGGGGAACGGAGAAGAGAAAAATCCAAGTAAAGAAGAAAATATGGCCAGGTGAGGCTAAAAGATTAAGACACCAGGAGGAAGAAGACAGTAAGAGAAAGAGGAAAGGAATGGGATCAATGTATAAACATGGGAAGGGATGGAAAAAGTAAGAAAATGTAAGTCAGGGATTGCAAAATGGAAGAAAGTTAAAAGGTAAAAGCAAAGAACTCAGTGTGAGTAGGAGATTAGCCCAGATTACAGGGGTCTCCAACCTTTTGTCTAATAAGAGCTACTTATCTTAAATGAAAACTATTGCAAGCCACTAATATTATTAGAGTTGTGATAGTGACCACATCAGACAGGATTACATTATTGTCCATTATATGCAAGATTACCAGCAGAGTTCAGCTCAGTGCATCAGGCAGGATTGCCGGCAGTTATGTAAGGAAAGGCTTTGTCAATTTGGAATACCTCTACAAAGGGAATAACTGCCAGCCACAGCTGCATTGCCCCGACATTAAAGTAATATTCGTTATAAATCTGCCCACATAATGTGTCACTCATAACTCAGCTTTAAAAATATTTTGAAAATTCATCCAATTTTTCTCAGAAAATTAGCTTATGAGTTCTGAAAATACACACTTACTCGTCTTGAATACACAATCAATTTTAGCACATATACATTTATTCAACAAACAAAAGGTTCTAATTTAGGAGAATGGGATGAGGACAAGAGAGCTTCTTTTAGGTAGCAGGGGAGCTACCAGTAGCTCACGAGCTACTCGTTGGAGAAGCCTGGTGCAGAACCTTCTAATTTTTTCTAATCTCACCTTTGCCACATGAGCAAATCTCTAGAACTAACTGTGCCTCATTTCCCTTATATGCCAGGTTCATAAGTGCTCCGAAAATTAATTTTATGCTACATTGAAACAATTATCGTCCAAGCCAACAGTTCTCACGTTTTCATTGTAAAAAGGTTTCATCAAGCTTTACTAACAGACACACAGACACAGCAGCAGTGCAAGATTCCCATCAACAACCTGAACAGGAAGCAACTCACACCCTTAGGGTCAAGAATCCTTCACACGAACAGGACAGGTACAATACTAATAGTGCTGGTATGGCAGGGCTGCCGCAAAAGGGCACAATGTACAACACACAGAGAAGCAGAGGAGCAGAGGAGTCTCCCACCTCCTGCCCCAACCCTCACACGGGCACAGTGGAGACAGCAATAGTTCAATTAAACCTGAAGTGCAGAGCGAAGGCCATTACCAGCTGAAAATGAAGGTGTGTTGCTACTGTATACTGTACAGTGTAAATGTCTCCCCCTGACTGGAACAACGCATTAATTTGCAGACACCACTTGACATGCAAGCTAAACAAGTACAGTAGATATTACAAATCAAGAAAGTCGGAAGCTTTCTCTAACTTTGTGTCCTGTGCCAATTTTCCTGCAATAATGCTGCAGTAGTTTCCAACTAACAATGTTACAGCACCAGGGCACCAAAACAAACCGGCGGGCCACCAGATCAGTTGGAGAAGGAGCTAGATGCACAGTTTCTCATTCTAATGACAATAATTTAACAATCATTGGCAAAGCCAATAGGTCTGGCCTTGGCTGGCAGCCTTTTGGCTTTAGGGTATATCAAGAAATCAGCCAACACGTTTTGTCCACACACATGTGGACTCCTTCAGGGCACTAAGAAAATTCAAGAAATGTCGGTCGTCCTCCAAGAGTAAAAGTAATAGATCCAGTTATTTATAATCATTGAAAATGCGATATAAATTATTTGAGAGGTCTATCCATGAGGCCCAAGATTGAAGAGATAATCCGGAATTAACTGAAGTTACCCGTTTACTTAAATCCGTCTTGTTAGCACCATGTATCATTAAGCAACCTGTGCATGCTTGTTCGGCTTTGTCATTGTTTTTGCTAAACAGTGAGAGAAGGACACAAGAGGGTACACACACTGCAAAAGGATAACACAAGGGCAGTGAGACGCAGAAATGGATTCCTGGACAGGGTGGCATGGGTAGTTAGGTAAGAGGAGACAGATAATGGTACTGTGAGACTAGAACAACCACTGAAACAAGGAGTCACTGACAAAGAAGACTCGGACACCCACTGAAACAAGGAGTCACTGACAATGGGACAAGGAGACATGTAAACTTGTAAACCTGTGTATGGACAAAACTCAACAATGTAATATGACCAGAAACAGTTCTCAGTGGCTAGAGGTGAAGATATTGTGTTTCAGCCTTTATAAATACCACCTAAAAATAACAATGACTTTATAATGCCTGCTTTTTTTTTTAATCCATTACATTTTTTGTCTTCACCGCCTCCACAGAAATGCTGTTTCAGGTATTAAATATTCATTCTGTGAAATATGCATGGTTTTATTGCTTCTGCCGAGCCCTTCCTGTTCCATCCACATATATTTTCCAAATGCGACTTTTTCACAGGCGCATGGGCCTGGAGCGCTTTGAACACCATCATTACCGTTTCATTTCTGTGCTTGGATTTGCTGCGGTGTTCATAATTATAGAGTGGGGAAAAAATACAACCACAAAATGCTGTATAAAGTGCCATGGGGCTGACTGCAGCTCCCTGGCACCTCGGGGGGCTGATGAGCAGGCAGGGCGGCTACAGCAGGCACAGCTGCAGAGCCCTTCGTCGAACAGCAGGGAAGAAGGCGGCAGGAGGGACAGAGGAGATCGCTCTGAGCTGAGAGGCACACCCGGCGCTCTCCTCTTTAGCACAGGCCCTTCCAGCCCCTCGTAGCTTTCCTGTTTCCCGCTTTCCTTTTGCGTTTCTTCCCAACTCTCGCCTCTTTCCTTCTTCCATTTTCTACGCCCACTCAGTGCGTAAGAGCAGCCTTAAGGAGGCATATGCCCTATATGGTCATGTTTCTTCTTCCCTTTCTCCACTTTACTGGTTCCTTCGTAGCCATCGTGCCACTCCCTTGAGTTCTAAGCCCATGCAGCACTTTAAGACGGCATCAAGGGATCCATTATTGCTAAATAAAGAACCTCCATGCCATGCCTGTGGCCCTAGATGCAGTCAGTCACAGAGGAGTTTAAGGGGTTCTTTAGACCCTGGAGGCAGAGACGTAAAACGTCAGGGGCGTGGGCAAAGTGAGCTCTGACCCAGGGCCCCAGCCTTTCAGGCTGCTTTGTTCTGCAGAGAGCCCTACCCTAAAGACCTTGAATAATTCTTAAACAGATTTTTTTTAATGCAATTTTCCTTTAACGTGGGTGATGTGTGTGAGTCTATTGCAGGCACAATGTTGTGTTTATGTTTCATGCAACATCCATTTAAAAAAGTTTCTTTTAGAACAAAACAGGACCTCGCATATGAGAAATTGGAGGGTGTCACAGAGATTATTTGCATTAACATTAGTGAGCTCCTGCAGAGGTACACTATTGAAAACACACAACACTATACCTGCATATTAGATGTAAACACATTTATAACTTTGACACGTGTTCTTGTGCACCTTCAGTGACCTGCCAAACAGGGCATGAAAGAGCTGAAATTGGATCATGAATTCAAAGCTCTTCAGAACAGGGGCCCTCAAAATACGTTTGGCCCAGGTCCCCCAAAATCCTTAACCCCTTCGGTGCTCATGACGGAACGGTTCCGTCATGAGCCACGGTTGAGCTGTGCTCATGACGGAACCGTTCCGTCATGACCACGCCCGCGCAAGATTCCGTCAGCACAGCGGCGGAATCTGCGCAGCATGGAAGGGGTTAAGATGTCTCTGCCTGGAGGCCAGCACAAGTCAACAGAGGCCATGCCTCGCTAGACCGAACGAGCACAGGCCACTATATTTAGACTCCACTGCAAGAGTTCCACCAAAGGAACAGTAGCTTTGCCAAAAGGATGCCATGCTTGATGTGCCCACTGGGCAAAGGTAGTGGGCAAAGATATTTTGTTTCCCAAGATACAAACTCCCAAGGCAGGAGTTTGTTTCTTGAAAAGAAAAAAAGCCCTAAAGCATAGGCTGGTTTCTCTATGCAAAATTGGGCCTTTGTGCAGTTTCCTTGCCCGGGCCGTCATGCCTGGCATGGTGGTCATGTGAAGGGAAAATGGCTGACCATTCCCTTTCCCCAAATATGGCAGGAAGCCCTCATACCGACCTGATAGGCCTGTGCTGAACAAGCCATCAGGCCAAAGCGTGAGGTCACCAGAGTCAGTGGAGGCTCCACTGCTGGAAACACAGAGCACCCCGGACTGTAAGTAGCCGTGTAGCAGCCTCTGTGGCATGTAGGGGTTAGACACACATTTGGGATATGACTGCCACCCACCCTTAGTTGAGGGGTATATCCTGCATTAGCACCTGGCTAAAACCAATTTGGCTGCCTATGCAGGACAACCCCCTCATTTGCTGAGCAATACCTTGGCATACTTTTGGATGGATGTATGTGATTTCCACATGCAGATCCCACTAAATATGTGGCACTCCCACTTCCTTCAGGGACTGAGAGAATGCATGCATAGACGCACCTTGTTCTCCTGGCTGGTCAATTAAAATCAAATGAGACACACTTGGCTTTGGTACTTTAACTTCTTTGCAATTTTCACAGACTCAGATAAGTACTCTAGAATCTTCCCCCATCAGGGATTTCCACACAAGGTTCAGGCTACCACCTCTCTTGTTCTGTCCAAACTCGATTACGCTAATCGCCTCATCACAGATCACCTTTAAGGACTATGAAAAGACTACAATGGATTCAGAACCCTGCTGCCAGACTACTCTTACTTATAAAGCCGCAAATCCACATCTTCCCCGCCTCGAAAGCCCTGCATTGGTTACCAGTTGCCAGAAGATCCACGTTCAAGCTGCTTTGTATCACCCACAAAGCGATACATGGAACAGGACCACTCTTCATCAGGAATAAAATCACCATACATTCAACAAAGGAACCTCCGCCCCTGAGTGGCACCTCCGCTCAAAACCCCAACGTGTAAGAAAAAAACATGGGTGGCACATCCTTCTATGTTCAAGCAACAAACTATGGAACGCTTTACTCCCGAACATAAGATCCACGGATAACCACCTTATCTTCAAAAAACTACTCAAGAATTGTCTCTTCCCCACATAACCACCATAAACAAACATAAGTATACAGCAAATCCCTCTGTATATAAGCATTTATTTAGACTGTAGATATGTGTATTGATTTGTATAAACGTGTATAATAATTATTGTTTTTCAAATACAGATATTCGCTAGTTCTGCTTAACAAATGGATATATTACTTATAATTAAATTATTCTATGTTTTTAACATGTATATAAGTGACTGCATAAATAAGTAAATCTTTTATCATAACTATTTATCTACAACAGTATAACTGACTTAGCCATAGTATTCTGCATCAAAGTCAAATTATGGGACTCAAACAACGCACTCTCATTTATGAGCTGCCACTGTACTTTTCCAGATTGTAATGTCTGTAACACCCAATTTAGCTGTGTGATTGCTCGCAACTGAGCTTGTTTATGTTGGAGAACACTTAAGCACTCTTTTAGAAGGTCAAGGGCTGAAGAGATAGTGCTATTTAAAGAATACACTCTTACTTAAAGTGTTTACATACTTTTGTCTATAACTTTAAATGTCATTTGTAAAAATGTCCTTGTCAGCATTTGAAATAGAAAGAGTTCATTCTAGCTAAACATACACAAATGGACTAGACTTATTGCATCTTGAAATTATTTCATACAGAAAACAGCCCTGTTCAAATCTAAAGAATTACTTATGGTAAATATACATTAAGCGTTATTGGTCCAAGCTCAAACCATTAACAGTTGTACCCCATATTTATGAATCCAAGACCACATGAAAAGGCATAAAATAAAATTGCATTAAAAGATATGACCACCCAACAACACAAACAATAAGGTTATTGGCAGCCAACACAGGCAGATAAATATATCCACCGTCACCACCATGTTACTGTTTCACATGCACCTTGAACTCATATGCTAGAAAAAAGTAAAATAAAAGCCTTCTAAGTAGTGTGATTGGGTAACCTGGGGAGATAATGGCAGACAGCAGGTGGTAGAGAATTAAATCCTTCGGAAGACGGACACAGGTCAAAGCCAAGGCCCTTTCCAAAGAGATATCAAGTCTTCTCTAGGAGCCCTTCATACCACCACCTACAGCGCAACAGTGACATAATTTCTAACATCAGAGGGATCAAAACATGTAATCGCAGGTACCTGCAGCAACCATAAATAAAGAGGAGGCCTACTCCCTATTTTTCTTGCATTCTTCCAGGCCTGGTAAAGGATCTGCAGCAGGTCGGCTGAGTCAAAACTCATGCTCCTTCCAAGTCAGGGGCATGCTTTCAATCTTAGCATTCCATAAAGAGTGCTAAATAACAAGTAATCACATCTGAGAAGAAGTGTTAACCATTCTACAAAAAGAACATAACAGAAGCTAGGAGAAACCAGAATCTCTTTCCAAATCCTTTTGATAAAATAGGCTCAGGGCAAAAAGAGGAACTGCTAGGGTAAAAAAAAAGAAAACATATGGCAACAATAACTTATTACACCATATAGATATACTTTTAATGGCTTACAACAAGCCCTCTTTATCCTTTGCTCTGTTATGTCACTCACATTTTTCTTCCATCCACTACAACACACCGCATGGTGCAATGGGTAATCCCTCTCCAGCCAATAGCTACATTCACTTTGAGTGATGGCATTTTGCTCTTCTTTCACACACAGGGAGCACATAATTCGGCACACAAAGCAGTCAGCTCCCTTCTGTGCCAAGTATTACTATGCCAATACATGCATTTTAAGACCAAAGTACTATATTTACTTTTAACCATTGTTTTCTTTTATATTGGCATGGGCCCAGCTGCTCCCAATAATAAAGTTTCACAAAAATCATGACAAAATAAGCACTGAAAAAGCCAAAAGACTGGCATTCAACGTCAGACCTACTGGCTTTGGCCAATGATTGTTTGTACTTGGTATCTTTTGGTCTGTCACAATCTTGGCATCGTTGGCTTGTTTTGCAACGACTTTGTTGAGGTGTTTGTGTTTTTTAGTCCTAATAATGATTTTATTTTCTGTTTTTAATTTTTTTCGTGGGTCACCTATTATATTTTGTGTCTGATTCACTGTCATTGGCTCAGCACGTAAAACAAAAACTACACATTTGAGTGTTCAGCACAAACAAAATAAACATTAAGCTGTATCTTCGTCTAGTTTTCAGTGTACAGTATATGTAGTAAAAACGCTCATTTTAAGGGTCTTTTCAGCAAAACCACGAGTCAGTTTGTCAATGGACGAACTGGTGCAGCATGACAAAAAATGCATTAGCCAATTAATGCCAAAGCTTGGAAACAGAACGCCAATTACTCAAATTATTTCCACAGATTCTAGTTTCAGTCCGGGTACGATGAAAACAAGGGTCTAGCAGCACCGCTGCACCAACTGTGCTTTACTTTGCCTGACAAAATGATACCTGGGGGGAAAAAACCTGCCAGAAGCGCACGAAGCGAGGGCGCAAATGGACAGGGAGAGACCATGCATCAAATGGGTCATTAGGGAGGCCGGGTGCTAGGGAAGAGGACAGCGAACCTGTGGCGTAACGCAAAATGACGGCCCCCACCCGATACAAATTGTGAAGGGGGCATGTTAGTCTCCCATATCTCAAAGAAATGAATTTCCCTGGGCCCGAATGCCCCCCCCCCACCCCCGCTCGCCAAGAGATGGGGGATCCTGAAAAGTTAGGACCCCTGTGCTACGCTGCTGCAGCGAACTGAGAAACCACTCTCCGTGCTGTTTAAGAGAACAAACGGCCACCTTCAACTGCACAGAAGCGTCTAGACGTGAAGCGTCTAGAGGCGATACGTCATGGGTGCCCACAAATGTGCTATCGGCAAGTTAGATGGCCCCTGACCCGGACACCAGCTGGAAACTAAAAGACAGATATAACCGGAGTGCAGCAGGGTCGCTGCCTTTGATGACTACGCCTCAGGTATGTGAGATGTATTAAAAATGCGCCGAGTACGCTCCTCTGTACAAGCCACGTGTTCATTTTCATGCACAATCAAAGGTACGGCACGCGCTGTGCCCGACGCTCGCTCCCTGGTGGTTTGAATCTGATTAACTGCTTTTACTGGTGTGGAAGGGGGGTGACTTATAAAATCACCCTGTGAGGGTAATAGCAGCTGCCATTCTCATTACCGGCGTCAACAGCGGATTTACAACTGTGCCCTTAACGAGCCTTCGGATGTGTGCTTAACGAGCCACGGTGGCCTCTTATTCGCTGCACGGCCAGTGCGGAGGCCCGCTGCGCGACCTCCGGACCATGGCAACGAGCGGGAGCGCAGGCACGTGCGGGCACGCGACAGACCACAATAAAGGTATCATTTGGGCCACTGGTTCCAGGTGGTGGGAAACAGCACACACTGTTGAATTGTACTGTAATTGCATTTAAATAATGCTTACTACCTAGGGTGATCAGAATTTCCAAACCAAAAACCGGGACATTTCACAAAATTAGAAGTAGGACTACAATTTTACTTCAACCGAGTGCACAGAATGGCCGCGCTCCTCAGCAGAAACGCACAGAAGAACATAAATGAAAAAGCAATTTTTAAAACCTGTTAATTACATTGCCTGTTAATTACATTGCTTTCTTATGTCAGCTGCTGACTATTCCTGCTTTGCAAAACATAAAAAGGCACCTCCCACCGTTTTCAGTCGACCCTCTCCAAAAACCGGGACAGGAGTTAAATTTTCCGAAATCTGCCGGGACAGCTGTTGAAAAACCGGGACTGTCCGGGCAAATGCCAGGACGCATGGTCACCCTATTACTTCCCCTAATGAGGCATTGAAGGACTTTTGGCTGGTAGCACACTGCTAGGAGCGCAAGGTTAGTGGTTAATCCAGAAGTTATTGGTTGTAGGTGGTTTATAGGTTATTGTTTATGTGAGACTAGTCTTATTCTCTAAACAAAACCATTCCATGCATTTAACTCCAGTTTCTTAGAGGTAGCTTAAATTAACAGTAGTTAGATGTGATTCATCAATAGGTGGTTATGCAACTTTATGAAAATTATGGCAAAAATGGATGAACAGTAAGATAGTGGGTATTGTTCGAATGCAGCAATATGGTTGTAAAGAAGGAGGTTGTGATCTATGAGAAGAGGAGTGGGTAATGAGCAGAAATACAACCGACAGTACCAGCCATTAGAAGCCCGGTGCACTCCATTGTTATCAATGGATCTCCCAACATTCCAATGTTCTAATAAAGGTTATAGGCCTGATTGTTTGTTTAGAAAAGTTATGATAAAGACAGTTGCCCTGTCATAGTTTTTGTGAAACGTATATCTTAAAGTCAACAGGCATGTAAGGGTGCATTATTCTCTATAACCTTCATTAGAACAGTGGAATGTTGGGAGATCCATTGAAAACAATGGAGTGCTTCAGGCTTCTAAAGGCTGGTAGAAGCTGGGAGATCGAGCATTTCAATGTTCGACATTGTTCACAGATGTTGCTGTGAACAAATGTCTATCGAAGCCTGAGGGCATTTAATCACCCTCGGACTCCGAGCTAGGTTTGTTTTTACTAATTAGAACATTCTACAGGGCTTAACCAGAATCATCACATTTGAAACTCCAGGGGGTGTAGGAGTGGGCTGCTAACACAAACCCTCTTGTCTACTACAATAATCTGTGAGATAACATGTAACAAGATAACTGTCTATAGACTGTAACACAATGTGATAATAAAAACCCACCATTAAAGGCCTACTGACTTTAACAAATGCTTTTCACAATAAATAAACTATGCCTACTGCCTTTATCGTGCAACACCAACTCTGGAGTCTTGGACTTGATCGGCCAATCTTCCACATAAGGGAATACTGAGATTACCCATCTTCTGAGATGCACCGCAACCACTGCCATCACCTACATGAAGACTCAAGGTGTGGAAGTAAGACAAAACGAAAGGACCGCAAACTGATAATGCTTAGACACCCACCATGAAAAGGAGGTACTTCCTGTATGACTTCAGAATGGGTATGTGAAAATACGCATCCTGCAAATCGATCAAAACCAGTCAGTGTTCCTTATCCAGCGCAAGAAGCACTTGTGCAAGGGTTAGTATCTTGAGCTTTTCCTGCTCGAGGAGACAGATTGGAAACCTGAGGTCGGGGATCGACCACAAGCGATTGTCCTTCTTGGGAATCAGGAAATACAGGGAATAGCATCCCTGACCCCGTTCCTGCTCTGGAACCAACCCTATTGCACCCTTCAGAAGGAATATTTGAACCTCCTGTTGGAGGAGCAGAAGATGCTCTTCTGAACAAAAACACTGTTGGGGAGTAAAGGGTCGAGGAAACTCTTAGAAGAGTAGAGTACCCATATTTTTCACAATATTCAAAATCCAAAGATCGGTTGTTACAGATCTCCATTGAGGAAGAAAATAGGCCAACCGTCCTCCCACTGGACAAACATGCTCCAAGATGGCGGAACCGTGGCGGTTTTCTCGTGACATTGGACAGGGAGGAATAGGAAGAATACTGATGGACAGCTCTGCATTGTCTGCCTCTGCCCCTCCCCCTATAACTTCTGTAGAGAGGTTTGAATGTTTGCTGCGGCTGCTGTGGCTGATAATGGCTTCTGCCTTGATTGGAAAAGGTCCAGCCAAACCTCGGAACTTCCAAAATAGCCTATAATCCATAGGCTGTGACTGAAGGTCCAAATATCTCGCCGTTGCTTTGCTGCCCTAGAATCTTTCCAACGCAGAATCCACCTTGGCACCAAACAGCCTTGAACCATCGAATGGCAAGTCCATTAAAGTTGCTAGCACATCCGGAAAGAAGCCAGACCCCCGTAACCAAGCGTGCCTCCGTGTAGTAACTGAAGATCCCATCAACCTGGAAACCGAATCAGCGGTATCCAAACCCGACTGAATAACTTGATGGGCAGCCGCTTGACTGTCATTCAGCAACTCTGAAAAATGTCCTAGAAGATCATCAGGCAACTTAGGGACAACTGTCTTGGCGGATTTCCTCAATGTATGGATGTATTGCCGCAACAAACAGGTTCCATTGGCTGACTTCAAAGCCATCTTATCAGAAGAAAACATTTTCTTTGCAGACTACACAATTCTCTTGGACTCCCTATCTGCAGGAGTCATTGGAAATGATGCCGGCCTCAGCTTCGAGGAACAGGAAGATGACAAAAATGGCGGATCACCAGGAGCAGGCTTATACCTTCTTGCAACAGTCCTGGACACTACTGTCAAGGTCAGCGGTTTCTGCCAGATATTAAGAATTAGCTCAGTGAGAGCTTTACTGAAAGGTAGCTAAGGCCCAGTAGATGATGATGAGGAATGCAAAACCTCTGTAAGCCAATTACTTTTAAGTTCAGTAGAAGGCAAATGTAACCCCAGCATCTTGGCAGCCTTTTTAATCACAAAGTGATATGTTGTGACTTCAGGTGGTGGGATACTTTCTGGAGACAACAACTCCCATTCCGGAGAGGTATCCAAATGACTTGCTACATCCAGGCCTTCAAACTTCGGATCTAAATATTCTATTTGACCCTGCTCCATATCTTGATTCTGCTCATAAAAATACTGCTCCACCTCCTCAATAAGCCTTTGACACCTATGGTTGGCCATCAGCGTCTCTGAAGACAGTACTGGCATCTGCAACAGCGCTGGGGATTCAGCCACCTGATGAGTAGATGTCAGTGGCACCAGAGTGGAGCGCTATGACGTCGGCACGGATCAAATCCACGCCGGTGGTTCAACTAGCGCCAGAGGCTCTCAACAAACCTCTTTCACTGGTGATGGCGTAGTGCTTCTCGGCTACGGAGGAAGTGAGGACACCTGGGCCATGGGCATTAATTGCGGGAACGGCGCCCACTGATAGTGAGCTCGAAAACCTCCTAAGGAGTAAGAGAGCGCACCCATGGAGCTAGCAGGTGCACCCAGATGGAGCCATCACACTACTGAAAATGATAAACGTAGCATTCAGAAAACTGGGCGGGTCAGACCGCAGAGTCGGAAACATCAGGTACTCCTGCTTCTGTCTAGGAGGCATAAGCTGCGGCACTGGCACAACTGGATCCGGACCAGACTCCGAACAGGGCATCCAGGTGAAGTCAAGCTCCTGGGACTCGAGGGTGACTACAAAGCGACTTTCGGAGATGGAGTTGAGGACCCTCACCTCAGCCTTCATGAGCCTTTGAACCCGGGGCACCGACTTCAGCAAATCATCACTCTAAGAACAGCTCCAGGAACCATGATGCTGCTTCTTCTCATGCTGTCTCTTGGAAGACTTCGAAAAGTGGGGAAGATGGTGACTCGGACCGAAGATGAGCCCTCCGACGTCCTCTCTTCTCCTTTCTTGCTTAGGCCATATAATGCGTTGCCACCCCCCTCCTCTTTCACTGCCTTGGGATTCATCTTCTGGCAAGAAGAACAGGCGCCAATGTCGTGGTCTGAACTTAAGCACCAAAGACAACTGACCCTCACATTCCCTGCAAGGCTTAAAGCAAGCCTTCCTTGGAAGCAAAATTCTTCTCCTGCAACAACATTGCTATCTTCTGAGGAACATGTCACAAGAGCTGCTAGCACTATGGAGAGCCTAGAAACAAACGTAACATGTCGAAGGCGTGGAAAAAAGAGAACTGACAATAGTACGCCGACAAGTGCTTCTCATGGCTCCGATGACGTTACGCAGAGCTGTGGCATTATGACATCCTCATCGACGTGGGAGACCTGTAAATAAAAGTTTCTGTAGAATACTGGCGCATTGGGCTATTTAAAAAGTGAGGAATCCACAGGGAGATGTATAGGTCAGAATATTGTTCGCTAAAATATAACTCAGAGGGCGTGGGTTGGAGCGTCAAGATGGCGGTCACACTCTAAGAGTGCACCGGACCACTTCGTCGTCCGCTGCCATCCACGAGCCTCAAGGAACCATGCTTCACCACGCCAAAGCCCATTGTTGCCCCAGACCAGTTCTGTGCACTGTATAAATTCTGGGAATTCTGATTTGATAATCTAATTGTTTGTTTTCCAACGCACTCAGACACACACATATGCTACACTTTAGGCACTATGACACAGACACACAGTCATTTACAATGGACGCAACCTATGGCTGACTTACTCTGCAGAGCAAGCAAGCAAACTATCTTTCCTTGGACATGGCGTTCGTGCGAGTATTGTCCTGGAAGTTTAATGGGCTGTTGAATCGCGTGAAATGCACTTCGATTTCTCCCTGAAGTTTTGATGCTTCAGGAGACCCATCTAATGGGAAACCATTCTCCCTTACTGGCTATGATTGAGTCTTCCACTCTGGCTTTGTTCGAGGTGCCAGAGGGGTAGCAATATTATAATGTCGCTCCTTCCCTATAGCTGTCCCCAAAGCTGTGAAATGAGAGACCCTCAGGGACGAGATACTGCTTTTACTTAGGATGCTCTTCTAAACTGTCATTTGTGTTGATACTGGTGTATGACAAGTCATATAGCCAAATAACCCATGAAATAGAAACTCACTGGCTAAAAGCTCCAATTTCTGTCCCAAGAACTTACTTGGGCACTTTATGTAATCCACTGCATTGCCTAAAAAGTATAAGATGGTGGGAAAAGGACAGCACGGGTGCAAGTCAAAGAGGTGGAGCCTCCTAGAATATTTAATATAACAGCACTAATAGAGTTAAAAAAAGAGAACCTTCAAAGGTAGGCATACATTGTTCCGACGACCCAAAATAATAATCCTAACTGTTTACACCAAAGCCTAATTTTCACAAGGTGATACCAATGCCCTGTTTATACCTGCTGCAGAGAGGCACCAACTGCTGAACACCGTCTTTAGCACACTGCCGGCCAACTTCACCATTTTTTGCTATTCAGAAGACATGAGGGCCACATGTACACACAATCAATTTGGACACAAAAATATGGACCAATGGTAGCACTGAACTAGGTGCAGTGAGTTACTCTAAGGCTGTTCAACATTTAAAACAGCTAATAGCCAAACATAAATGTCTCCGGAGACTTCCATTTTTATGCTGGTTGTTTGTTCCCATTGTAAATTACATCACTTGTTCTTAAATGTCTGGGTTGGCATCTGATTTAAAGTATCTGAAATGACATTTGTGCTTCGATCTACAGTCTCCCTATATCATGCCCAGACTGTGACTCTGTTCACACCTATGCAGTTAGAGACTCTTAACCTTTTCAGTGTGGGCATCAGCCAATTGGCAAAGCCTGCACTCCCTCCCCAGTGCGTCGGTCGGTCACTGCCCATCACTGGGGAAGGTTTAAAGGAAACATCCGCAAGAAGCACAAGAGGGTTCCTATTTTTTTTTTACTGGGTGGGGTCAAATCACTTCCTTTTCAGCCCCCACATACCCTCCCGCACAACGATCGCGCCCCCCACGGAAAAGAAATGGCAGCAATAATTTTGCTTGTCCCCCATTGGGAAATGGGACAAAACATCCCATGGGGCAATAAAATAATTTTAGAAAGTATGCTTTTCCCTGCAAGGGGGGCAGACGGAAGGCTGGAAGACAAGATGTAAATGCCCCCACTCGGATGGCGAGATTTTCCCCCCCATTTACCCTCTCCAGAAAAAGAAAATGGTGGCCATACTTATTTTTTATTGGAGAGAGGGGGAGGGGGGGGGGTGGCATTGCTTGTTGGATGTTGAGGAAATTGTGCAACAACAAAACCTGAGTGCCGAACAGTTTCTGAGGGAGTATGGTGACACCCATAGGCCTCATTCTAGGGCACATCTGTGAATGCCCACTTCACATGGAGAGTTGAAAAAAGTTCTGGGTCATACACTTAAAATGAGGATAGTGCACAAACCAAGCTACTCTAACTGTTTGGGTAACACCCATCTTCACCCTGGTCACGATCAGAGATAATTTCTTGCTACTGCAGTGTATGCTGCATTTCAATGATAATTCTGCTGCATTGGCCTGGGACCAACAAGACCATGACAGGTTGTTAAAAATTCTAACTGCTGTGGTTTTCAGAGATGTATACTCCTGGAAAGAATATAGTCATTGATGAGTCCATGATCCTGTATAAATGGGAGCTGCTGCTCAGGCAGTAGATACAGAGAAAAACAGCTTGTTATGGCATCAAAATGTACATGCTGTGCAACAGCTCTACTGGTTTTGCATACAGCCTGAAAGTGTATACAGGGAAGGACTCCGCTCTAAATCCTGTAGGTAGCCCTTCCACGCTTGGAGTCTTGGCAAACAATGTATGGAAAGTATGTTCAACCACTCTTTCATAGAGGTTATAACCTTTATGTGGACAACTTCTATACAGGAGTACAGCTGTTCAGCGAGCTGTACAAAGCTAGCACCTTGGCATGCAGTACAGTTCGATGTCACTGCAGAGCTTCTTTGTGAAAAGTTAAAAAAATCCTAGAGTACTGCGTTTCGTTCCAACAAACTTCTTACAGCCACATTTTCTGATAGGTGGGATTTATATGTGCTCATTACAATCAATGATGAAAGCACTACCCCAGTCATGGTTTGGGGTCAGTTGGCTGAAGTTCACAAGCCTACCTGTATATTTGGTCACAACAATTACATGGGCGGAGTGGATAAGAATGACAATGCACCTCAGCCATACAATGAGAGTCTTAATATTTGCACATGGTATAAGAAGTCGTTTACCCACCTGATCCAGTTGGCAACATACGTATGGTGTTTATAATCAGACCAACACAGATAGACTGATGTCTGTCCTTGACTTTCAGTTGACATTGAAAGTCATACCGCTAGTTTGTGAAGAGCTCTTCAGCCTCATAGGTGCCTCACCCACTCCAATACTCAATTACTCCCTCACACAACTAACCAGATGCATCAAAACCTAACAGAAAACAGCAGCCTGGCTTACCTGCTACCTTCCACCATGTATACACACTACACTTCAAAGAGCTTCACTGGTTCCCCATCCACAAGCAAGCGTTCTACAAACTCCTCGCGCATACATTCAAAGCTTTACACAACACTGTTGCAGCAAAATGCCACATCAGCCTCAGATTTCCGAAACCTTCAGGACACCTCCGCTCAGCCAGATTCCTGCTCGTATATATCCCATGTATAAGCAGCACTAGAACAGACAGTAGTGCCTTCTCCAACCTTGTTCTGAAAGCCTGGAATGACCTGCCCCTACACATCTACACCACCTCTAATATTCTTAAATTCGGCTAGAAGCTGAAGACTTGGCGCTTCAACTAGGTGAGACCATGGCTCAGCCCAAATTGCGCCTGCGTCGGCAGCAGGATACCTTCTAGAGTCATAACATGCTTTACTAATACGCATGACACTACATGGAACGGTGCACCCTACACTACGCAGGAGTGTGGCCTGCCTGCTATGTTCATCCTCAATCAGAACATGGTGGATGTTCAGTTCGCTGTATGGCAAGTGTATTACAATCACAGCACTGCACATACATAAAGGGGACAGTAAATACGCTATGCTGCCACTGAGTCCCCTGTGTGCCAAAAACTTAAGTCCTTAGTAGTTTAAGATGTGCTCTTTAGGGTACTTAGGAAAGTGTTCCCCAGCATGTTTACATTAGTTTCAAGGGTAGATATGCTCACTCAGCTTAAGAAATCTTTGCCACGAGGAATCCTCTGACAATCCCAGCTCACATCTACAAACTGGAAGGAGTAGGATCTAGCACAGCAAGTGCACTTAAGGCTCATGAAAGATCCATCTTCCTGAGCCTCATGCAGCTCTTATGGGAGCGGTTAGTAAAGGTTCACTAGGGATGCGTTTGGTAATGCTCAGAACGTTGACGGAAGCAGATACTTGATAGATAGTAAAAACGTAGTTAAACGTTTATTTTTCATTTGTGAAGCTTGTTGAAGCAACCAACCATCAACATGTCTAGCTATGTGTGTAGAGGTTTGCTTGGGGTGCATTTGTATGCAAGTTGACTGATGACTGGGTGAGTATTAGTTCGAGAGTGGATTCCATCCTGTGGAATATGAACGTGAGAGGGCCCTCGAATGGCAGAGGTATGTCAATGCGAAAGCACTGCGGTGTTGGATTGGGCCCATGGATGACGGCATGAAAGTCTTGTGTGTAGAGCATGAAAGACTAGTGAATGCCTCATAAAGAGGTTGGTGCCCTGTTGTGTCTTTATGACACACCTTCAGTCGTACTGGTTTCAATATTCTGATACTTTGATTAGCATTTGCCCTTTGAAGCTAGCACTTCTGGAGGTGCCAACACTAATTAGTGTAAGCGGTGGTTTCACTTTGAAAATGTAGTAAAAACTCCTAATTTTTTAAAATAACTGAACAGACTGCGGGGTGGTGTAACATGCATTGGTCCCACTCACTTTCCCACAATGCCCAGCAAAGTGTGAAAGTGCATAAATGGCTAAGATCACTCATTTATTTACATTTTGTGTTGAAAATTTCTGTAATCTGTGGCATTCCACATAAAAATGAGAGACAATTTTTGTGGTGAGCCTAGCACCCACAATAGGAAAGGGCATAAAAGGCAACATGGACACATCAAATTGTTCCACTGAAAACCACCCTGTTTTCACAATGTACGTAGCTGTGGATTTAGGGGCTTGTCTGTGCCGGCTAAACTGCACATTTCTGAAAACTAGACATCCGGTAGAGCCCTTCCAAATGTCATACTTTGAGTAAAAGCACACATTTTCCTCATATTTCTATGTGGAAAAGTACCAAACTCTGCGGAGATCTACAAATTTCCTACCACCCAGAGTTCCCATATGTCTCCCAAAAACAATGGCACCTCACATGTATGTGTGGCCCAAGAGTCCATGTCACAAGAGACCCTAAAGCGCTCCTTGGAGAGATCAGAGATGGAAGTAGCTGCGGTATTTGGGGCTGTGCTCGGCCTCCACTCATGAAAACCTACCAACCACAGATATTATTTAAAGCTAGACACCCAGAGGATTCATAAGTGGTGTACCTTGTTTGAAATCACAAGGTTTTCTTACCCACAATGCCTGGGAAACCTCAAACTTTGCCTAAAGCATGCATTTTCCTTATGTTTCTTTGATAGAAACATCCTGGATCAGCAGTAATCCACAAAAAGTCCTACTACCCAGCATTACCCCACTTGTCCCAATAAAAAACATGCCCCACTTGTGCGGCTGAGCCTAGAGCTCACGGCAGGAACGGATGTCACACCACCCTAGACTTTCCCAAGTGACTAGTTTGTATGTGCAGGTTTGGTGGGTTTCCTTAAGTGTCGACTGAGCAAGGGCCCAAAATCCACAGCTAACAAACTTTAAAAAAAAAAAAAAAGTGTTGGTCTTCGGAGAAAAAAGTTGACTTGTCCGTGTTGCATTCTGGGCCCTTTCCTTAAGCTGGTGCTAGGCCCACCCACACAAGTGAGGCACCATTTGTATCGGGAGGCTTGGGAGAACGTTTGGTGGTAGGGTATGCCCAGACGTGGGTCCCTTGCTCCCTTTGCCACTGGATTCAAGCTAGCCTGGCTGATGATGACTGATTAGCCAGAAACCGGTCCCAGGATGCTCGTTTCCGGTCCAGGGAAGACATGGCTTGGCAGTTCGGGCTGGACTGTTCCCATGAGGCACTGGGTCAGACTGATTTGCATATGGCCATGTCTGAACTGGGGTGGCGGAGTAAGCTAAAGAATGATGATGGATTAAATCCAGATCAGTTGACTGGGGGTGAGTGCTTGCAATGTTCAACACTCCGTCCATCATCCCCTTTGATTTTGGTGAGGAAATTCATGGCTCCCAGCAGATTACAAAACCTTCCATCACAGGAATGTGAGGAAGGTTTTAGCCAAAGTTTAAGGTTTATAAGGGCTTCTGGGTAAAAACGCCTTGTTAGAACCACAGAAGTTACACCACCCTGGACACCCTGGGTTCTAGTCTTCTGAAATGTCTGGCTATGGTATGTTTTCCTGATATGTGGTTGAGCTAGGGTCCAAACTCTGCAGCTAGCCACGTTGCAACAAAAAAAAAAAAGCAAAGGATTCTGCTGGGTAGAAAAGGATGCCTCCAAATCGAGTTTTAGGATGTCATTTGTGCTGGGCCTAGTCACACAAGTGGGGTACCATTTCTATCGGGATACATGTGGGCATACTGAATAGTAGAATATTTGTTATTAGTAATTGGATGTCTTTGCATTTGTGCCATTCAAATGTAAGCCAGTTTGAATTTTGCAAAATGCCCTCCAAGTCACATGCTTGGAAGGGTACCCACAAATAAAGAGATGTACAAATAACCACTGTCCCTACACTCATTATCTGGTGTAGATCTCAGAAATACATAGGTTTCATTCATACTCATTTTTCACTTTCTATACATTATCATTTGAATTGCTCTACGCTTGAAACACACTGAAAAACCATTGCAAGGTGCAGCTCAGCTTTTGGTTCATGGAACCCTGGGTTCTTAGAGAACCTACAGACCCTACATATCCCCGCAACAAGAAGGGTCTCACGGACATACTGGTGTTTTGCTTTTGTAAATAGGTAATTTTGACAAGAAAATACAGATGACACTGCTGTCACAAGTGGGTGTTTTTTTCTACCCATTTCCATAGTTTATAGTTACTTTCTTTGGGAAACCTTGAGGGATCTACACAAATGACCCCTTGCTGATTTCAGAATATTGTATACTTTTCAGAAATGTATAACTTTGACATCACCTATGGGTTTCACACCAGCTTACCCTGCAAACTGGACATAGGTTGAAAGGACAAAAATTCAGAAAAATTAGCTATCGCGTTAGAAAATAGCAAATCTGTGGTTAATAAAAAAACTTTTCTTCATACAGCTCTGCATATTCCTGAAAGGTGGGAAGATGGTGATTTTAGCACAGCAAATACTTTGTTGATGCCATTTTTAGGAAAAAGCAGATACTTTTTGCTATATTTTGGCTATTTTCTTGGTCCCCTCCAGGGGAATCCACAAACCCTTGGAACCTTTAAAATCCTAATGATGTTATGAAAAAAAAGGGGGCAATTATGAAAAAAAGGGGGCAAATTTGGTGTGGATGCCATTTGTGCAAACAAGTTATGATGGCCTAAGTGCGTACTACCCCAAATAGCCAAAAAAGGGCTCAGCACTGTGGTGAAAAGCATTTAAGGGATCAAAGGCTGAACTGAGTCGTTGGTCCTTCATGTTGGTTTGCAGGTAAGGACAGCTCCTTCTTGAAGCCAAAGGCATGAATCTTCTAGGGAGTTGGCCTTGCTTATCAGACTGAAGTTCTGAAGGTGGGTGTAGATAGGCTTGGATGTGCAGAACTTGAGTAGGCAGGACATAATTATAATAGCAGTCACTACCATGAATGAGGCCATGAGTTAAGCCACCATCTTCTGAAGGCTAGTGAAAATCCATCATAAATCATAAATGCATTAGTTGTCATGCTGGCAGAAATAACACCATTTATGGGTTAGCATCCAGTCACGTGCTAATACAGCAGTGTAAGGAACCAGTTGCCTACTCTATAGCAAATCCACAGCGTCCCTAGTAGTCTAGTGGGGACAGTAGTTATGAACACTTCAGAAAGGAGGGTAAACAGCCCCTTACCCGAACCCAACACAACACTAAAACAAGGACCTGCAAACTCATTGGCACAGCTATCACCAGTTCACTCCATCCACGTAGCCCCTTGACAATCAAATATACCCCTTGACACTCAAATATACTTTTCCTGTCTCTTTTCTTGCTTAATGCACTCCATGTCACGTCTTCCACTAACCGCATTTTAAAGATACTGTGGCATTTTCAATTTACTGCACCCACTCTCTAGACCTCTATTTCTAATCACTTCTTCAATTTTCGTAGACTTTCTCCCACTTGCTTCTCTTGACATTTATCACCTAACAGACCCACAAATATACAGAAAGCATTGCTTTGTGTTGCACTATAATGTAAAGTAACGCATGCTGGATTTATAGCATGTCAACATAGCACTGAAATAACTAACAGAGAGAACAACTGCAAATGGTAGCCAGCTGTGTCTGGCATTATTCAGTTTAGCGTTGTTAAGCGCCCCAAGGCTGCCGGTGGTACAATCGATCTCACGCCTACGGACAGCAATCACAGAGATCGCCACCAATGACGAAAACAGAGCTGCTGGGGGAGAGCCATGGTCAACAGCAGCATTTGTTATATTAGCAAGAGTGAGATTTATCTACAGTACGCACCGTTAGAGACGCCAGAGACCATCCCTACTACCCTTGTTGCATTATGTATTCGTCCATGAATGCATTTTGTATTTGCAAGACAGAGTACAACACGGCAGGAGCGGCTGGTGACCTTTCAAAGTGGTGAGGCGAGCAAAGTCCCACACCACCTCGAAAAAACACAAAAACACATTTTCCCTCCCTACAAAAGCCATACTTAATATGAAGAACTCCATCAAAAGCCCAAATAAAAACAAACACTCCTCCAAAATAAAATAAACGGTACATGCATTACACATTGTATTAATTAAATGAAAATAAATTGTTCTTACCCGCAGGCTCCGTATCCTCTTTGCTGTCCTTCCGAAGACTGTGGAACGAAGACCCCCCCCAACCAATCCAGACACTGCTCTCATGCTGCACGAGAGCAGCACCAGGATTGGATGGAGCCCCTTCATGCCCTAGAGGCCTGGGCTAGGTCTGCATGTCACTTTGGCCAGCGCATGACCGTCGGCCAAAGTGACATGCGCATTTTAAAGTGAGTGGCCACGACTACTGTAGTCCTCCTGCTGCCAATCAGCAGCAGATGGCACGCCCTCCTGGCTCTGAGGCAGGTTGGCGCTGCGACACGCCTTAGTTAAACATAAAATGGCAATCAAATAATTTCATTGCCATTTTACTTTGAACACTTAGCATGGCTCGCAGCTGGTTGGGGGTTGACGCTCCCTCGCCCTAACAAAGAAACAGCCGCTGCAACATGGAACGGTGGATAAGCACACGAGCACAAAAGCAATGCGGGGGGAAAAAGCACACAAAGACAAGCACAACACTGAGGGGTGTGTAGGAGAAGCCCACAGGTGAGAACAACATGGCGCGTGGTGGAGGGGCAAAGAGAAGTACTCAAGGGAGACAGCTGGAAAACACATGTATTCTCATGTAGTATCTACCCAACAAGCACTGGCATGGTCAATAGGCCTGTCCTTTGGGAAAAATTGGCTTTGGAAAATTTCTTTTTGCGGGACACACACTGGAAAGAATCTTTGCTTGGATGACGAGTGCCTAAAGGTCATTTGTTTCAGACAGACACTAAAGACATTTTCACACAATTTCATTAAATGAAAAGGCAGTTTGAAAAAAAATAATACAAGCATTTAGAAACATTTGGTCAGTTACAGATCATAAAGTAATGAACAAGTGTGCGTATGTGCCGAGGCAGAGCTATATTTAGTGCATCAGGTGCAATGGCACCGGGTACCAGGAGTCTTAGGTGGCATCTGAATTCCAGTTACAGCTTTATTTTTATAGCCCACTAGCAGAGTGGGTGCCCATTTTGTCTGCTTGCTCCAGTGCAGCGGGTCACTCGGTTACACCAGCAGTCCCAACAACAACAGCAAGCAACCACTTCCGGTTGCACAACACCTACCGTTCGATATGGAAACAGTAGAAAGACTGGCACTTATTGCCCAAAAAAAAGTGAGGGGAGGGGGAACGGCAGGTGCCATTTTAGATTTCAGTAATGGTGCATTCAATGTAGAGAACCACAACACACTGTACTGTTTACGATTTCTATCAAATCGATATTAAATACACAGTTTTGAACAGAAATAGGGCAAATGCTTAATTTTCAAGCATTACTCCCATCAGTAAAAAGGCCTGTTCTCCAGTTCAAATTTATTTTTCAAAAACATTTTTTGCAGTTAAACGCCCCAAAGCCTTAACCAGTGTGGTGTTTTCAAGTGAAACTATGCAGAGACCAAGGCGGCCGTCACTTCGTTGCAACCGAGTATACAAGGCCCGCATACACCACTGTCCTACTTCTATGCCCATTGCAGAAGAGAACACAGGTCCCTTCCTTTTCGCTTTGACAAAAGAGAAACAAGCATTTGCAATGCAATAGGTCTCGCAGTTACAAGAGTTTCAGCTATTGGCATTGTAAATAACAATGCCTTTTATTTATGTTTTTAAAACAAAAACAAAAATAAAATGCATTATTATTTGCAATGTCAATAGTTCAAACTCGCGTAAATGCAAGACCTATTGCATTGCAAATGTTGGTTTCTCTTCTCTCAGCTCCAGTTAAAGCAATTTCTCTGCGAAGCTCACTACCAAAGCCCGTATTAATTAGAGGGCATGTGTGAAGCTCGGCCTTCCTCTCGGCTGTTGCAAAAACGCACTGGTACCAGCAAGCAAGCACTGGCAGGTTTAAATACTGTTCCCTGGTATTCGCTTCGGTTTTCGTTTGTCGAGCGTAGCGCCTATCCTCTTGTGCGCAACAGTTAACAGCACCAGAAAGTTGCATTTCGTGGCACTGTGCAAGAACTTTTACATCACATAGTGATATATGACCATTGCATAATATAACACAATGCTGTAACGTAATGTATTATTACAACATAAAATACCACAGTGATGCAGCATAACGCAACTTTATGACACGCAGAACACTGCACATCATAACACAAGGGCTCATGGTGAGAGGAGCACAAGGACACAGGGCTGGGAATGCAGAAAGGGTCACTTCAGAGTGAGACATAGATTCACACAGGAGACCCGGATATTGACTCACCCACCGAAGGGCGAGTCTGTGGCACACTGGCAGGGACATATGAACAGAGTCAGGTGGGCAACGAGCCAGTGGCATGAGAGACTGAGACACACTGATACACACAGACTCTCTGGCTCAGAACTGTGGCAGGGAAACACAACCACGGAGCTGAAACACAATACTCACACACTGCACTCGGTCCGTTTCAGTGAATGGTTCTAAGGCACAGTCAATAACCACAAGAAAATCTAATCGCAGAGGGAGGCTTTCACACACAGATACACTCACTTTCAGGTGGATCTGGTAGAAATTCACGAGCGATCCGCCTTCTGTAAAATAGAAGACAGCCGTGCGCACCTAGCGACGTGCGACCATCTCATGCACATTGTAACTGAAACACAACGCACGCGGTCCTCTGGAAAATAATAAAGCCTGATGCACTTGCTGCAAAATTGTAACAGGCGGGAACACCTACAATCCGCAGGTAACGGCATCAGGGGACCAGTAGAACACTGACACAAGAAACACTGACAAGCTGTCTCCGTGGAGCCAACGGGGGAGGGAAAGTGAAATCATGCGATGCGCTTGTGAGCGTGCGGTGGGAGCCAGAGACGAGACGCCATGCGGGCGCGCCGGAGGGAGCGTGTGAAGCTGAGGAGACACCATGCGCGAGCACATCGGATGTCCGTGCGCGCACATGGTTTGTCTCCCTTCGCTAGGAAAAGCCACAATAGAGTCTCGCCAAGCGGAGCAGCTGCGCTGCGTTCGCTAGGTGAGACCTAAACATGCCCGCATGAGTTGTTCTTTAAAAGGCCCAAAGCTGCCGTTATTAGTCAGAAAGCATTTCCTTGTGCGAGGTGCCGCAGCAGTAAGAGGCAAATAGACTACAGGAAAGTTGGTTGTAGATTTTATACCCGATGCTTGAAAAGCGTGTGAATTTCAGTCATTTCCAAACCTTGCCACTCACTGCTCAAATCTCCTTCAGATACTTGGCAAAGTAGACAAGCATTGGCATAGCCAATAGGTCTCGGTTTTGGGACCTTATAAGTATTTAGTTATGCAGCACAATATCCTTGGTGCAACAACATCACCTGTTGCATGGCTAAACACTTACAAGGTCCCAAAGGCGAGACCTATTGGCTATGCCAATGCTTGTTTGAAATGGTCTCCTAGTGAAACTATTGTTTCAAAGAGGATGGAGACCAGCAGTGTTGAACCCGGTCTGTAAATCCTCCCTCTAATTATCTCCCAAATCTGCTCTCTTTCTCTCCAGCTCCCGCCTCTTCTGCAATCCCTCACCCAGGTGTCAGATCAAAGGGTTTCTTTGCATTCTGAGGATGCTACTGCCGTTTCTCCTTTCATGTTGTGCACTGCACTGCTCCACAGACTGCTCAATAGCAGAATGGCACTGGGAAATTTGAAACATCAGGCGATAAAATGTTCTGCCTTTGGTGTGTGAGAAACTCATCCCATTGCACAACTTTGTGACTTCCCCACATTGAGTGAGACTTCAAAAATAGTACACCACTGTAAGTACAGGCTGCCTTTGACTTTTGGCCCACTTTTGTGAGTTACTGAAAAGGAACGTGAAGGGGGTGGGACGAGGGCAGCGAGAACGCACCGTCGTCGTCAGCAGAACATGCGTACTTCAGTTCTCTCCAGTACCAATCAAGCCTCCCACACACAGACCAGCTCAAAGTGCCTTCTTCTCGGTGTTGTTTTGCGCCGCTTTGTCATTCAACGTATTCTCACTCTGCACGTACACACCTCACAATGAAACCAAGTCATCACAAAACACATCTGGGCAGGAAAAAAGCATACTCCATTTTATTTGCTTCGTAATTGTCTTTTCTACACTTTGCTCTTTACACTTTCTTAGGAATTAAAATCCTCCAGATCAGCGGTCAGACATGGGCCTTATGCCACTCGTTTCTGCATTGCTTTTGGCATGCATTCAATTCAATATTGGGTGAAAGTTGACAGCATCAAATGTGTTTAAAATTAGGACAAATGTCGCTTCTGACTTGCAAAGCTGTACTGTGTGAATCATATCAGCAGCTCTATTTTCGGCATGTATTTCAAGAATTCAAGTTATCTTAGTTTCACACAAAAATTCCTAGATGACTTGCTGTGTGCCCACATGCATACACACAGCCAACTTGAAATGCTTCACCATACAGTATCCAGGCAAGAAGCATTGCAAACAAGCATTGGCCGCGCGGCAGTAAAAGTAACGCTGCGCGGCCGTGATAAAACACTGAAAACTCAGAACACATGTGTGCTTGTTCTCCGAGTCGTGAACTATATGTTCCCCACGGTATGTTTACCAGCACGGAGCATCGGAGGGACCCCGGCCAGGAATGAAGTCCACTTGACACGGGGAAAAAACATATTGTATACTTTCCATCCTGGCAAGGCCAGCTTAATTTCTGTGGGTAGTCCGCATCTCAGAGGCAAGGGATGTCAGCAGAGCACTCGCGAGAGCTGTACGAGTACATGGAGACAGACGTGTTTTTTAAATTTAATTTGCGCCTTCTGATCGCCTTAAGCAGCAGCTCAGTAAAAGCCAGGTGAACCAAAGCTAGCCCCCTGTGGACACCTAGCAAAGAGAGACGACTTGGCACGGAAGCAGCCTTCTGCCCCTTGTACACAGGAGTGTACACTAAAGCGCTCTATGAACCGCGCCCTTCCGGCATCGAGAAGGAAGACTCTCTGGTGCCTCTTGTAATCGCCCAGTGTAGAAAAGAAGAAAAAAAAACAAGCATTGGCCGCGCGGCCGTAAAAGCGAAAGTCATCGCGATAGCTCTGAAAGCGAAAGTCATCGTGATCGCGATGACACGCTAAAGCACGAGTTTTCAAAGTGCTGCTGAAGGCTGGCGGTTCGCGCGTGAACGCAAGCGCTAGGCCAGCCAGCAGCACTTTGAAAACTCACCTACAAAATGTCTCTCCAAGCCAGCTCATGCGCTGGGCTCCGCGAGACCTAAAAACTTGTAATGCTCATGCAAACACACACTGCCTGCATTTCCACTCTAGAGCAGGGTTCTCCAAAGTGGATCCTTAAGGGCCGATTCATGCCAGATTTTCAGCATATCCACATTTAGATAAATGTAGTTATCTTAAAAATCTGGGATGGATTCGGCCCTCCATGACCAACTTTGAGGAACCCTGCACTAGAGGCATGCCTGGGTGCAAGTAATGAGTTCTAGTAGAAACGGTTGCAGTTAAATTAAATAGAATGGTCATTATGTAGTGGGATGTTTTCTCTGCAGGGAAACCAAAGTAGAACCCAGCTTAAGTAATTAGAATAAAAAACTCAAAAGGTCCAAGTATCATTTCAGAAATAAACTTCTTTTAATTTGAAGAACATTGTCATTAATGTTTATAAAAATTACTGATTAACTAATCAAAAATAAACATTACACAACAAATAATTGCTTTCTAAAACAGTACAGCATGTGATAGAAAAAGCAACTGCAAAGTATATGAATGTAAGAAAGCCACGCATATCCTAGCTATTTGAAGATGGTCGCCAGGCAGGCAAACGCTGCAGGGGTGGGACTCCCTTGCCATGCTGACGGGTTTCAATGCTCTAGTACTGAGCTGTTTTCTCTTCAGCTGCTGCTTTGCCATCTGCTGTAGCTGATTTATTCCCATGTCGGGGCTGAACATGGCAGTGCCGAACTAGTCAGTCAATAATCCTTTTATTAATTCTTTAAAAATCATAAAAGGATGGCAAACCACCATAAAATACAGATTCTGAACGTTGAATAAGCATATGTATTGTAAAAGATATTATTATTAAAGATTAAAAAGTTATTATTATTTGTTTTTTGTATTATTTTGAAACATTAATCTGGGAGAGATCCTTGGGAAAAGAAAACTATTATCACAGTAAAAAGTCAATCAAGGTGTTGTGTAATTGTTTATCATGAAGAAATTTTGTCCAATTCTTTTGCCGCTATTTTTCAGAGTTTTATGGCACTACAGGAGAGTGGGATTGAGCGCCATCCAAGACACCTGATGACCGCAGCTCTACATGTTCTGCTCTGTTCTTTCCTTAAAATCTCCCGAAGAATGGATTTACGTATTTTCAATAAAGTAGGGCATATATATAGTAAATGTAATAGTGACTCCTCCCCTTGACAACAAAGGCGACATTCCTTCGATGGCCATACGTGTTTCCATTGAGGGGTTAAATCTTTTGAGGGGAATGAACCCAGTCGTAATAACATCAAGTAATGCTTTTTATATATAGTAGGAGGTGTGTTCAGTCAAATACCGTTGCGGTTTTAACCTCTGATATGACTGAATCACGGCCCAGGTGTGATGTTTTTTAGAAAAAGTCTTTTTGTCGGTTAATAGGGAGTTCCTCTTGATTGCGGAATTTGCTGCGTTTTTAAATCCAGAATACGTTACAGGTGTTAACCAGACCTCCCCTAGCTGTAGCGCCGACAAGCATTCCTGCAGTATTCTCGTCGTCGAGTTAGCTTGTCGAGCTTGACTTTCTATCTCAGCCCAACAGCGATGGGCTAGAGTGTTATCTTCTGCCTCCCTCATCCTCCAATAGTACTTCACTAAAGCACCTTGTCTGGCCATGATCTGATTTTTTAGTCCAAATTCTAGATGGATTTGGTCTTGTGGGATGTGTAGCGGAATTGTAAACAATTTTTTGAAAAATACGGATTGTGTTGTATTTAGGATGGTTGCGTCTTTGATATTCAAGACTTCTGAACCATACAAGATGGAGGGCAAAAATGTTGCAGCTATCACTTGAAGCAGGTGGCTGGTAGAGCAGCCTATGAGTTTTTTTTTCAAGACTTTGAAGGCGAACAACAGTTGTTTTGCTTTTGTACTTCCTTGTTCCATTTGTTGTTTGAAGTTTAACTTGCTATCTAGCAAGAAGCCTAGATATTTATAGGAGGTAATGCTGGCCAACTGTTGTTCGCCCAATTTCCAGGAGGAGGTATGCCTGGACGATGTTTTGTTGTGTTTTGCAAAAGGCATTACTTTAGTCTTTTGATGGTTGATCGTAAGTTGGTTTAAGGTGGTATAGGCTCCTAGTCCCGTGATCAGTTTCTGCAAGCCAGCTGGTGTTTGTGCTAACAGTACTATGTCGTCTGCGTACTGAAGGCATGGCGTTGGTATTTTGCCCAGTTTTGGGGGGTCAGCTGGAATTGACTGGAGGTATTTGTCGAGATCTGACGTGTAAATATTGAACAAGCAGGGTGCTAAAACGCAACCTTGTTTTAGCCCGTTCAAAGTTGGAATCTTGCCGGTGACCCTTGACCCGTCTCCTTTCTTAATTTGCACCCAGGTGTCAGAGTACAGATTGATGATGGCCTCCAGGAGTCTGGACGGGACCCCCCAGGCCTACATCTTAGCCCATAGGGAGGCTCTCGAAACTTTATCGAAGGCCGCCTTAAGGTCCACATAGCAGGCATACAGGGGCCTTGATTTTTTGAAGGCCTGATTGGCCAAGAGAGTGACGGCAGAGATGTTCGTTAAGGTGCCCATCCCCGCCCGAAATCCTGTTTGCGTGGGAGGTATTTGGTTTTTTAGACTAACCCAGGCCTCTAGTTCTACTAAGAGGTTAGATGCGTAAATGTTCGCCTCTACATCTATTAACGCAATCAGTCTATATTTAGAGGGGTCCGAACGTGGACCCGACTTGTAGATTGGATGTAGGATACTTCCTCTCCAGGACTCAGGGATCAGACGATCTGCTATAACATTGAAAAAAAGAGGGGTCAGGACTTGAGACCAGAATGTAGGGTCATGTCGAAACAGGGCGTTTGGTAGGCCGTTTGGACCTGGTGCTCCCTCCGATTGTAGTTTTTTAAAATAGTTTTTAGCACTTGAGTTTCTGTGAGCAGCACTGAATCCACAGATGGTTCGGGGTTATTGATACCGTTAACTTGGTCTCGGGCTCCTGCCTCCTTCACTGTTAGTGCTTCACAGTTTGGAGCCGATCGAGGTACTGCTTCGTTGTAAAGGAGTTCGATGTGGGCTCTCCATGTGGTCTCCAGTATATCCGAATGATGGTGTTGATTCCGGCCATTGATTAGTTGGTTTATTTGCCCTAACTATGAATGCTGGAGAAATGGCACAGTGAGATTGGTCACAGGCTTCTGTCTCAGTGGTTTGGTCTAGACAGAAGGGTCTGCATATCACAGTTATTTACTGTCATTCATTCAGGCCTTTGTTCTTCCCTGGCTGGATGAGAAAACGCAACATTGGGAGCCATTGGCCCAGCAAGCTGCCCCTCCCACGTGAGGACTGTGTTACCTTGCTATGTGTTGGCATGTATTTCATATGCTGCCAGAGTTACTGTATAAACCCCTAAAAAAACGAGACTCTAAGGTCATTGAAGGAAAAGCGGAATGGAATACTAAAATACCAATACTAAAAACGGCGCTCAGAGGTACAGAAAGGAGCTGGAAACACGTGCATGAAACTAACAAAAAAAATAGTGCAGCGAAATGGAGATAAGCACTAAAGTGGAATGATACCAGAAGTTAGGTGCTGCTCCGTGGGAGGAAACAAATAAGCACACAGCGTGATAAAGAGGAAAAATTACCCACTAGCAAGCAAACTTTTTTAAAGGACAATTTAAGTCACAAAAAGGCAAGGGGTGGGCTGTAAACACAGTGAATACAGCATATCTCGAAGAGACAACGCATGCGCTGCATAGGCTCGACCTAAAAGGTGAAAGGACAGAGATAATGAGGCCATGCTCCAGGAGGGGGGAAAACACAAGAAGAGGAAGGAGAGCCCACACAACCGAACTTCAAAGCAGGATTGACAGTGTTTGTATGCTACTTTATGAATAGCATACCACGTAATATTATGAAGGCTAAGTTTTCTTATTCGCATTGCTTATCAATTAAAATCTAAAAGGCAAACAAATATGAAAATGTGAATCTGCCAAGCGAGCACTGATCTTAATTGGTTGATTGACCTTAGGGTTCACAGAAGCATTCGACCATAGAGTTCCTTCTTAACGTTCACATACTGTTTTTCATAGAATAGGCTGACACGTCGATGGATACCTATTGACAAGATGTAAATCTTTCTTAGTCTTTCATTCAACTTAGCTTTACAAGATACTTAGTTTCAGGCGAACGCAAGTTGCTTGAGAGTAAACAAACGCCAGTCAAAACTTTCCATGAAAACCCAAATCAAGTAATGAGTTGATAATGGCTGAAGAGCTTCATGAACTGACAGCCATGTTGAGTGACGGGACTGTGGTTAGAGTAAGGTGGTGGCAAGGATGGCGGTGGTGAGGGCGACTGCGGTCATGGTGTTGGTTAGATCGTGACAGGGTAAGGTGGTGGTAGAGTAGTGGTGATTAGGGTATTAGTTGAGGATACAGTGGTTTTGGTTATGGTAGGCTGGTGGTGCTCATGGTGGTGGTAGGCTAGTTAGGTTGGTGGTGGTGAAGGTTAGGATGTTGGGGGCAGCGGTTAGGGAGGTAGCAGTGGTTAAGATGGTGGTGGTAGGGGCAGGGTGGCGGTGGGTGTAAGTGGTGGTGGTAGTGTGGTGGTAGAGTGGAGCTGGTAGTGGTGGATGTAGGTTGTGGTGCTTGTTAGGTTGGTGCTTAGAGTATGTTTGGAGGTGGTGGTGGCTTGGGTATGGTGGTGGCTAGTGTAGGGAGGAGGTGGTTAGGATGGTGATGTATAGTGTGGTGCTGGTGGCAGGGTGTTAGGGTGGTGTTGTGGTGGTGGTAGGGGGAGGGGGAGGTTGGTTGGCAGAGTGGTGGTGATGGGTGCAGGTGGTGAGTGTAGGCAGGCATTTGGTGTTCCTGCGTGTGCCTAAGCAGATGTGTGAGGTTTAGATGTTTATGATCACCTATTTCCTCCAAAAAAATATTTTCAAAAGCCTACATAAAAATATAATTTAACAGGCAAAAGGAAATACTGAAAAAGGCAGCCTAAGAGACGAAATAATTCACAGAGGACGTATAGCTCGTAAATTGTGAACAATAAGATATGAAGTGCCATGAGGCCCTGTTAATCACAGATGTGCCACACAGAAGAATAAATAATGTAAGAATGAGTTATACTGAGATAGGTAGGTATAACTTACCTCCTCCTAAACACATTGTGCCACCAGACACAGGATCTTGCTCCATATCCGCCTCAGTAACGCCTGGAAGCATTTTTCTCACATCACATTTCCTTGCCTACCCAACTCCCAGCATGCATCAGCCTGCTTGTAATATGCATCACCAGCACATTGCATTGCGTGACTTGTAGTCTCGCTTGTATCTTTTTTAATGATTAACTCCACATTTGTGGAGATAAAGTGCTGCTTATTAAAAAGGCATTTCTGTCTCAAGGGTCCATACATGTTATGTCCCTCCTTGGCAGCTACAGACTGGGGTACATGAAGGTGTTGGGAGTTGTGAAATCACAGCTATGGGTTAGTAGGTTGTGAGGCAGTGGGCTGCTTTAGGGCTATGATTGGGGGCACAGAGTCACCGTAAATGTTTCTATTCTGCCTGACCCTAACAAAGACAATGTGGAATTGTGCCTTCTCTCAGATATACTGGTGCAGGGTCACCCTTCGTCCACGGGTTCAAACAAGTAAGGAGAATTGACACTGGAGTGAAGTAAAAATCAGGCAAGTTATTAGCACTCATGAGCAGGGGCTCCGTCCGACAAGCACCAAGAGGTACTCAAGGAGGAAGCACACTGAGCAATGATTACATGGGTTTTTATGGGAAAAGGCCACAAACAGGGGATGCCGACCGGTGTAACTAAAGCTTGAGAAAGACACACACAATGAGGAAATACAAACACCAACAGCCTTGGGGTTAAGCAACTTCGAGTTTTGGAGCGGCATAACAAGATACGTTCTCTACGTACACCCTATTTATGGTTTAACCATTGATAGGAGACTCCAAGCAGACGCCAGCTATTCTTTTGTGCTGATTCTGCATATACACACATCACAATGCCCCAATCTAGTTTCTTTACACACAATTGTGCAGGAGAAGTGCCAAGGACAGAGCAGGGGCTGGCAAGAAAAACAGAAAAAATGGATGAGGTATAGGTCAGCACGACAACGAGGAAAAATTGGGTTTTTACATTTTAACAACAAAATGCATGATTTGCTTGTTTTTTTAATGTAAAATTACATTACCTCAGTAGGGTACTGTCACACATCCCTTTTCAGACAACAAGATGACCGACAGAAAGTTGGAATGGGGCAAGCAATGACATGGAACAGTATGGAGGGGGGAGACGGCCTGCAAACACCTACATTCTTATGGAGCGTTGCAACTGAAATTTTAAAAAAGTAACCACGAAAGCATGAGAGCAGTGGAAGGACAATGGGCGCCACAAAGCAGCAGCACCTGGGCAGTGCTCTAAGTAGGGACAAACTTACGAAAAGGAAGTGACATTTGCATGCGCTGACCTAAGAGAAACAAGGAAATGAGAGACAAAGATGCCAACCAATAGTAGACAATGGGCAATCTCTTAGCCACTTGTAAGAAAACAAAATATCCTGCAAGCGACACTGCATGCACTGTCTTAGGTAAGACCTAAAAAACAAGGCATGGGACTACGCAGGGAGAAAAGCGGCATCCTCACCGCAGGACACTTGCTGATGGAAGGCCATGGGTCCGTGAATTTCCTGCAGTGAGAATATCCTAGAATCAAAAAATACATAACGCAAAATAACTAGCTTAGATGACTAACTCATGTTATGGCAAGCTTTCTGTGTGCAGATAGAGACTGCAGCAGGCAGATAATTTTAATTTCTTCTAATGTATATATTTATTGGTTAAGCTTTTACAATCTCTATACAATAAAACAAATTCAAAAGCATGTAGGATCTGCCAATTCTGGTCACAGAGCAGCGCATGTATTTAAAGTTGACACATTCATAATGTACAGTTATGATTATCGTGCAGCAGGTTGATCCCATTCACTCCTTGAATTGGCTGTCTAACAATAAAATTAGTTTTTCTGGGAAAAAGTGGCTCTGACAGACAGTAGATCGCACTTCTTTCAGTTGAAACAAAATGGCTGCAAATGTAAAAGGGAGTAAAAAAAAACATGCTTCCTGTACAGTTGTTGGCCTGTGGCACCACAAACACAAAAGCATTGCTCTAAAAGGGTTGATGTGACTTCAGTACAAAAAGAGGTTGGATTTCACAACTCTGTGACTTGTCACCAAAGCTGCACTGCAGTACCCAAGGTATCTGTCCATGAACTTCTTGCACAGCCACTCTTCCAGAATACGAGAGTCATCTTCTCTGAAGGTATTGAAAGTTTGCCCACCAAGCACAACATTTTCCTGGACCCGCCTTTGAAATGTGCTTTTCCTCTAGCCGAAAGAGGAGGAGAAAACTTGGAAAGGTCAAGTTCAAAAGACAAACCTCTCCCAATCCCCCTGTACCAGTTGGGCACCTTAGATAACCCCACTTCCACCATCTGCAGTTGTAATAGCTAATGTCAAAGACCTGCTAAGACCTTCTCCCTCAGCCAATAATGAGTAGCGACTGGCTCTTGGGGAACTTCTCATTTGATCTGCGACTCAGTTAGGTACTATCATGAAGGGGAATAAGACATCCATCCTTCCTTAGATGTTCAAGCAAATCGTTTGGGTACTGCAAGAAAAGTCCAGATGAAATGTGGTGTACCTTCCACCTTGTCTATGGAGGCTAAACCATAGTACGCCAAGCTTTACTATTAGCACAGAAATAGTATCTTTTTTTACATCTTCACTAAGCAGTAGCATTCTTACAGTATGTTGCAGTAGTCCCACCTCCAATACTCCACCGCTCCAGACTCGGATGAGTTGCAAATTTTTTCAGTTTTAAAAAGAAGACATTGGTGAGACAGTAGAGGGGTTTCTCAATTATTTTCTAATCAAGCGATTATGAAAGAAGCCAGAACACTGCAAGAATGGTTTGGATAAAGCTGACGAAATGGTAGAGGGAGGCTATATATTTGATCATCCTAGGGTAACACACATGGTCTAATGCTCATATTGGAGATAAAGTCTATAATTTACTGCTCTGGGATTGAGGAGCATGGTCAAAAGAACCACATCCACTTGGAGAAATCAGTTTTTATTCATTGGAAAGTTCAATAAATAATTAACGTGAAACCTTGCAGCCTTTTCAATCTGAGACTGCCTTCACAAGCAAACACACATTAGGTTGCTTGGTATACAGTTGAAAGAGGTGAGGGAGGCAGGAAATAGTGAAAAAAGAGAGCTTTATATACTAATCACAGGGAGGACTTAAGGCCGATAGGCTGATTAAGTAAAAGCAGAAATTCTGATAAGCAGCTGAGACACAATGCGAACAGATTGGTTTTTCAAAGATTTCTGTAGATGAAGCGATGGTTGGCCATTGTGCTCTCTGCATTGTCAGAGAGAGTTAGTTAAATTTTTTATTTGGGCTTGAATTTTGATCGGCGATATGCCAGGTTGTTGCTTTATCTGAGGTTTATGATTGATACACAGTGACAAGGTCATCCTCAGAATGCATCATCGACCCTAGCACCCAGATGCCATGTGCATAGTACAAAGCACTCTGAATTTGGCCACATGCTCCATCAGGAGCCCAGGCGATGTTTTTACAGTTGGTTTTATGTGATTCTCCTTTTTTTAATCAGGCCACTTGTATGCAATACTTAAAATTTGGTTTCGGGCCCACTCCTTGCTCATGATTTTTTGACTTTCGTCTTTACCTGCATTCCCTGATGCTAGTTTGATGTTTTTTTTCTCGATGTGTAGGTATTGCCTGCAACAGTACATGCGTTCTCGTAAGAGATTTAATACAAAGTCCTGGCAGCCACCCATTGCTTAACATTTGTTGACTTTATTGTCACTCTTATTTGCTGTATTCTAATTGACCAGTGTGTGCTGGCTTCACTTTCTCTTCTTTCAGCTGGAGCGTCAACTAAGCACTGATTGCTTCAGCTTGATTGCTGTCCTTCTGCTGATCGCACCAGATTTTATTTTTTCTTCATCCAGTCATCTTTGTTGAACCTCTTGCCATTTGTAGTTATGACACAAGCACTTCAAAGAGGCCGATTTCACCTTTGAAATGGATGCTTATTGTGACAATAGATGTTATCTGCTTTTATTGTGAACAACAGATGTTATTGGCTTCCAAATGTATTTTCACTGAGACATGAGTGCAATTGCTTTCTTTATGTGATAGCACTTTTTTGCCAACTATCATATTTTTTTATTTTTCAAGCATAGGGAGATTAACTGCTAAGGGTCTCCGGGGTGTTGTTCGGTGTTGTTCCTTGTTGTTCCAAGACCTAACCAACATTGGCAAAGTTAATACGTCTCACCTTTGTGACTATTGACTCTACCACTGCCTTTTGCTCATGCTGTACAGCATGGGCACTGCAGACTTTGACAATGATTTGTAGCCTCGATGTATAGCAGTATAATTCAAATTAATTATTAAAAAAAAAAGACTATGCTGCAGCCAGCACTAATGCACTTTTTAAAAAAAGTGCAGTGGTCCTGGCTGCATCATTTTTCTTTTTTATATTAATTTAAGCATCTCTGCAAAGCATCGCACTGCTGTACACCATGCCTACTAAACATTTCCAAAACCATAAACTTTCATAGGTGAGACCTATCGGCTTTGCCAATGCTTGTGTTGTTTGTCCCTCCCAGAGGCGTAGATCTATCACACCGTTTTTTGTTTGGACAAACTGTACCTGTGCAATGTGCATACACACAGTAGTCACCTTGGAATGGACTGGCTTTTCGTAAAGCACAACAAAAAGCATTCTAAGACGGGTGGGTTCACAAACACACCTGAGTATACGTGCACACACACAGCGGCAATCTTGACATGGCTTTTGTTCTGCTTTATGTAAATCCATATCAAGAAGGCCGCCCCGACACGTGCATGCACAACTGGTCATATTACAATGCTTCTTGCCACAAACTAAGGAGAAACCAAAATGATTACTGTCAACTCCAGTAGGTCTGTGCCCCAGGATCACAGGTAAGACCTACTAGCTTTGCCATTGTGTATATATACTAGGGTATCATTTTGCAAAAAAGCCTGTTTATATAACAAACTAGATGTCTACTTAGGGGGAAAATTTCTATGGAAAAATATCCAGGTATTATGAACACATCAGATGGAATAAATACCCAAAGCAAGAATTCAAGAAAACAATCTGCTGTCTTGCACCAGACAAGGATCAGCTTGAGGGAAGGAATTACTGCACTGAAAATGGCGGTTTTGTCAAAACGAGTGAGAAATTATCAGGAAAACTGTTGGTAAGAAATATATAGTAGTATGTGACAGCAATAATATCGACCATTTTTGCATGGTGCACAGCTACCACTCCAGTCCTTTTCAGATCAGTAATAGTTACCATCAGTGACTAGCTCTTCAGTACCCACGGTATCATCTTCAGAAGACTGAGTTGGCCACGTTACATTTCAAGCTCTTTATCCGCGCATTTACACTCACATCTCTGTTGCAAGAGCTCTAGCAACTGAGCTCAGGAAAGCCTGTCAAGTGTAGTCACATAGAACACACTGATCCCTTCTTGAAAGTTAGGCAACAAGTTGTAAAATGGGAAATACGGTAAAGAGTTAATCGTTTCCACGAAAAAAGGCCAGTCTTGTTTGGTGTAATTAAAAGGCTTATTGCGATCAATTACTTCCCATTGTGTGTGGGGAAAGCGATGCTTTGTTGAGGCGTGCTGCTGCGAACAATCAAAAGCTACTCGGAAAGTCAATTTAATTTTAAGGCTAGGAGTGGGGAAATTGTGGTTCTGCTGTAATGGAAACCCGCGGAGATGAACGAAGGAGATGCTGCTCTTCTAGTGAACTTTACTGCGGATCATTTTCCCTAATTTTAATCGAAATAACATTTAGAGGTTTTGCTTCATTTGCATCCGCCCTTTGACAGCCGTGGCATTTTGCTGGGATGAGCTTGCATTATGGCTCACTGGCAAAACACAAACTCTGCTTAATTAGTTAACAAATGAGGCAGAGAAGAACATTTAAAGGTAGAACCTGTCCCTGCTGCCGTTTTTTAGGCTTCATTACAGACAGGTAAAGATGTTTTGGGGGCCTCATTTTGCCAGAACTTAAAAACATTAATTTAAGTGGGTGTACAGAGAGAGAAGGCTTTTGGTTAGCCACTGGCTTTTATGGGATTCCCTGATTTGCCACTGCTTGAATGGGCTGTCCAACATGGTATTTGTGGATAAATACATTGTCTCATTTGTGTTCTTTCTGGGTTTTGGTGATGTGCTGTAATCCGTTTGTTACAGTGCAAAAGGAACATGACCTTCAGTCTTTCAGAGTTGTTGAGTGTTCTTAGAGGCATTTAACTTTGCTAACATGATGACATTTGATTGATGATATATGGCTTTTCCAAGTCTCGCCTACAGACAGCTTTTAGTTGTCTGATGTCGAAGATCTGCAGTGAACATTACCAATTACTACAGTGGACTAAGGATCAACCTATTGCTTACCATTGGTTGGCTTTCTTCTAAATCTAATTTGCTTGTTTCTTATTCAATGGCTTTCTTTCCTCTTCTTCTATTTGCTTTTACCCTGGAGCATAGTTTTTTAAACATGCTTTCATTGGATGATTTGCATATTTCCACTGCGTAAATTCAGGGAACTTCTTTTTTCATTCTCTACCAGTACTGTTTCTTTTACCGGTTCATGAGAGTGCATATCTTTTCATGCTCTCTCACTCGTGTGGTCCTTCCACGTTGAAGCCCCCCTGCACTCTCTGTGTTGCTCCCCTTCACTGCAGGTTTGTTCTTTTTGCTGTGCCATACCCCACACTCTCCATGTAGCTTCCCCTACAATTCTTTCTTGCTTTTCTAGCCCTTTCCCTCTCAGGTTTCTTTTTTTTACCTTTTCCCCTTTCTCACGCAGCTCATCTGTTGCTCTCCATCAGCTCCTCCCGCTGTCCGACACCGCTTTGTCTGCTCTTCCATGGACTATCTTCCACAATCTGTTTTTTGTTTGTGTGACACACTGCAATCTGCTGATGAGCCACTCTTTTACTCCATCTTGGAGTGGGAAAGGAAAACAAAACGGTTTATTTGCATTATGATGCAGTCGTAAGAGCAACATAAACAAAGTTGCCCACTCACACCAAATACCTCCCCTAACAAAACCCCAGAACTACAGGCTTTACCAGTTCCTGTTAAACGGTGAGAAAAGTGTTCAGCGCATTGACCCCAGGTTTTTTGATCTGCATTCTGGGAATAGTTGCATTGGTTTTATAATTAAATAAACAGGATTGAAAGTCTCAAAATGTAAAGAAAAACCCGAACTCGATGAGGCAGTCACACATGGATGAGGGAAAACTGAAAGTTCTTAGCATGCGTCACTGAAATGTAGTTTACATCTACAATTCAGTCAACAAACGAGCTGAAATGTTGTTGGTGATCATGAACACAACCGTGATGACCGTTATGAAATTGTACACTGTAAGAGCTTGTTCTCATTTATAAGCAGAAATTAAAATTAAACTGGAGTGATGGTAGGATAAGAATGTAATGGCACCTAGGTATGCCTTCACATGAAATAAGGATGGATAAAATACAAATTTGCAAGCAAAGTTTACCAACCGTCCACTGCAATAAGGATATAATGCTCTCTTTGCTAGGGTTCAGCTGGGTTGTTTGAACTGTACTGGGGCAGCTGCCACACACATATTTTATCATTAAGGCTGTTTAGCATCAGGACACATAGAAACTACACCACGCCACAACCCCCCAGACAGACGAGTATTAAGTTTGCAAACACCCTCTTAATATTACACAATTTAATGAAAAAAAATAGCCCACTTAACTAAATTCCACATTGCCATAAGTGGACATTCCAGAATGGTCACAGGATGATGCCTGGCTGGATTTTGAGAAGCATTGGAGCACCAGGCACGCCTGAATGGGGAGAGTGCAACTGGTCCATCCAGTTTACAATCAGCCAACTAGCAAGAGGAACAATGACAAGCGCCCATTGTCAACTGAACCACACCACCACCCTGGTTTAACATTAGGGCCGGGGCCCTGGGCCTTGACTCCCTCCCTCTGACTGGCCTAAAAGGCTGCACAGAGCAGTGTTGAACATTGGCAGCACAAGAAGACCCCAAATGAAAAATATACTGCTCCAATGCTATTTGGAAGGTTTCACCCTCTCCTGCTGCCACCCACAAGCCTCCAGTTAATGCCCTTCAATGCATCTAGAAAGTGAAAACACAAATATTGATTATATCATTTGTATAAAATATATATATATATATATATATATATATATATATATATATATATATATATATATATATATATATATATATATATATATATATATTCAAATGCAATGGCCCGAAAGCTTAAAGACGCACTCGCAGCACTTGAAACCAACAGGCTTTTATTACAGGAACCGGCATTTTGCATTTCAGGTAAACTTTGCAAGCTGTTGCCGACGCGTTTCGAGGACCCTGTCCTCTTCTTCCTGGGCAGCTCAACAAACCCTCAGGTGATGTTAATCAGTGTCGCAGTATAGTACTGTTGCATACTGGGATATACAGTCCCAGTTGAAGTAAGAGTTGTTTACTCACAGTGAGTCCCGTATTGGCTTGCAATTAATTGAGCATTAGAAAGCATAATTTCCACCTTTAGTAGGCTCCCAAATGTAATATCGGTAAATTAACTCCTCAAATGCTGCGCTGGTCGCGGCTACGGCATAGTTCCACTTCGCCGCGCAGCCTCTCCTCAGTTTGTGGTGATGGTGCAGTCTTTCACGGCAGGGCAGCCGTGTAAATATTCAAATGCAATGGCCCGAAAGCTTAAAGACGCACTCGCAGCACTTGAAACCAACAGGCTTTTATTACAGGAACCGGCATTTTGCATTTCAGGTAAACTTTGTAAGCTGTTGCCGACGCGTTTCGAGGACCCTGTCCTCATCTTCCTGGGCAGCTTAACAAACCCTCAGGTGATGTCAATCAGTGTCGCAGTATAGTACTGTTGCATACTGGGATATAGAGTCCCAGTTGAAGTAAGAGTTGTTTACTCACAGTGAGTCCCGTATTGGCTTGCAATTAATTGAGCATTAGAATATTTACACGGCTGCCCTGCCGTGAAAGACTGCACCATCACCACAAACTGAGGAGAGGCTGCGCGGCGAAGTGGAACTATGCCGTAGCCGCGACCAGCGCAGCATTTGAGGAGTTAATTTACCGACATTGCATTTGGGAGCCTACTAAAGGTGGAAATTATGCTTTCTAATGCTCAATTAATTGCAAGCCAATACGGGACTCACTGTGAGTAAACAACTCTTACTTCAACTGGGACTCTATATCCCAGTATGCAACAGTACTATACTGTGACACTGATTGACATCACCTGAGGGTTTGTTGAGCTGCCCAGGAAGAAGAGGACAGGGTCCTCGAAACGCGTCGGCAACAGCTTACAAGTTTACCTGAAATGCAAAATGCCGGTTCCTGTAATAAAAGCCTGTTGGTTTCAAGTGCTGCGAGTGCGTCTTTAAGCTTTCGGGCCATTGCATTTGAATATTTACACGGCTGCCCTGCCGTGAAAGACTGCACCATCACCACAAACTGAGGAGAGGCTGCGCGGCGAAGTGGAACTATGCCGTAGCCGCGACCAGCGCAGCATTTGAGGAGTTAATTTACCGACATTGCATTTGGGAGCCTACTAAAGGTGGAAATTATGCTTTCTAATGCTCAATTAATTGCAAGCCAATACGGGACTCACTGTGAGTAAACAACTCTTACTTCAACTGGGACTCTATATCCCAGTATGCAAAAGTACTATACTGCGACACTGATTGATATCACCTGAGGGTTTGTTGAGCTGCCCAGGAAGAAGAGGACAGGGTCCTCGAAACGCGTCAGCAACAGCTTACAAGTTTACCTGAAATGCAAAATGCCGGTTCCTGTAATAAAAGCCTGTTGGTTTCAAGTGCTGCGAGTGCGTCTTTAAGCTTTCGGGCCTTTGCATTTGAATATGAATATATATATATATATATATATATATATATATATATATATATACATTCACTGAAAAAACCATAGGTTTCACACATGTTATAGTTAGCTGGACATTTTATTGATAAAAAACCAATGAAATTCCCCCGTTATAGTTAGTGCAGGCAACTATAACTCACGCGACCGCAATCCTCTTCTGATGCTAATACTGTATTTAGACACTTATTTGCCCATGTCTTCTTCCATTAAATTTTAGCTATACATATATTACAAATATTTTTTTTTCATAAAGACACATATGTCATCAGCAGAAGATTGCGGTCGCGTGAGTTATAGTTGCCTGCACTAACTATAACGGGGGAATTTCATTGGTTTTTTATCAATAAAATGTCCAGCTAACTATAACATGTGTGAAACCTATGGTTTTTTCAGTGAATTTGCAAGGTTTTTTAAATGCTAATTCCTAACTATAACGTGTGTGAAACCTATGGTTTTTTCAGTGAATTTGTACGTTTTTTTAAATGCTAAGTTACTTTACGCCATTCGTGGCGTGCGCGCCCAGTTAACGCAGTTCGTTCCGTGCGCGCACGGTGCGCTTCGCGCACCATGCGCGCACAGTGAGCACGCGGTGCGCTTCGCGCACCCACTTTACGCAGTTAGTGCCGTGCACGCACGGTGGTCACGCGGTGCGCTGCGCGCACCGCGTGCCCACGTTATGCGGGATGGGCCATGTACGCACGATGCGCTTCGCGCACCGTGCGCACATGGGGGACATATTATGCGCATCTTTGTGAAATGTATTCTTTGTTTATTTCTTACATGTAATAAGCCATGCACAAATGGTGCCCTTCGGGCACCATTTGCACACGGGGTGGGGAGGGTGTGGATAATTTTTTTTTTTTTTAAATTTTACCGTACGTAATCGGCGATTTTCCTAAAAAAAAAATTTTTTTTTTTGGGCTTGGGGGTTGTTTAGGGACCCCTATATCAATGCTGGGTGGTTAGGATCTCAAGAAACTGCCTCTTTAGACATTTTTTGGCATCGTTTTTGCTGCCCAACTCAGAGAGCGAGAGAGAAAATGGCGGCCGCCGCTTCCTGGTTTCGACCGATTCGAATGTTTACTAAGATCTAACAGCCAATCAAAATCGCGCTCGCGCACGCCACCGTACGCGTACGGTAAGCGCACCGTAAGCGCACCGTAAGCTGGCTCAGATATATATATTGATTTAAAGGCTATTTTCTCTGAATCTACTGAACAGATTTACACCAAACCTACAAAAGGCACTTCCTTGACCTGAGGACTACCTCTCTGCCAAATTTCAAGTAATTCTGTTCAGCCATTCGGGCTGTAGCTGTGTCTAAAGGTCCTATGGAAAAATGCATGGGAAAAACGCGTTTTGGGACCCCCCTTTTATCTCATCCCCCGCTTGACGAATCCCCCCGAGACTTTCAGGGTAGGAGCGGAGCGGAGCGCCCCACCTATTTTGAAAAATTCGCGAGGATTCGTCGACCGGCGCCAAAGTTATTCAAAATAGAATGTTGCGGATTTCCTATGGAAACGTGGTCCTAACTATAACTACCTACTGGCGACCGCCAGTAGGTAATATATATATATATATATATATATATATATATATATACATATACATATACATATATACATATATATATATATATTCACTGAAAAAACCATAGGTTTCACACATGTTATAGTTAGCGGAAATTTTACTGATAAAAAACCAGTGAAATTGCCCCGTTATAGTTAGTGCTGGCAACTATAACTCACGCGACCGCAATCCTCTGCTGATGCTAATACTGTATTTAGACACTTATTTGCCCATGTCTTCTTCCATACATTTTTAGCTATACATATATTACAAATATTTTTTTTTTTTCATAAAGACACATATGTCATCAGCAGAAGATTGCGGTCGCGTGAGTTATAGTTGCCAGCACTAACTATAACGGGGCAATTTCACTGGTTTTTTTATCAGTAAAATTTCCGCTAACTATAACATGTGTGAAACCTATGGTTTTTTCAGTGAATTTGCAAGGTTTTTTAAATGCTAATTCCTAACTATAACGTGTGTGAAACCTATGGTTTTTTCAGTGAATTTGTACGGTTTTTTAAATGCTAAGTTACTTTACGCCATTCGAGGCGTGCGCGCCCACTTAACGCAGTTCGTTCCGTGCACGGTTTTTATCAACTTTAATAAGCCCTGTACATTTGGTGGCCTTCGGCCACCAAAAGCACAGGGGGTGGGGTCAATGTGGATAGTGTTTTTTTTATTTCGATTTTATAATTTCATGTTGCCAAAATTTAGTTTTTTTTACCTATTAATAAGCCCTGTACATTTGGTGGCCTACGGCCACCAAAAGCACAGGGGGTGGGGTAAGTGTGGATAGTGTTTTTTTTTTTTTTTTTCTTTTTTTTACCGTACGCTTACGGTAAGCGTACGGTAAGCGTACTCGGCGAAATTGCCGAAAAAAAAATAAAACCGTTTTTGCTCTTGGGGGATGTTTGGGGACTCCCTCAACATGACTATGTGGGAGGGAGTTGTCAAAACAGCCCCGTAACATGTTTTTGGCCATCTTGTTTGATAAACAACACTCAGTGCGAGAGACAAAATGGCGGCCGCCGCTTCCTGGTTTCGGCCGATTCGAATGTTTACTAAGATCTAAGAGCCAATCAGAATCGCGCTCGCGCACGCCACCGTACGCTTACGGTAAGCGTACGGTAAGCGTACCGTAAGCGGGCTCAGATATATATATTGATTTAAAGGCTATTTTCTCAGAATCTACTGAACAGATTTACACCAAACCTACAAAAGGCACTTCCTTGACCTAGGGACTACCTCTCTGCCAAATTTCTAGTAATTCTGTTCAGCCGTTCGGGCTGTAGCTCGTTCTAAAGGTCCTATGGAAAAATGCATGGGAAAAACGCGTTTTGGGACCCCCCTTTTATCTCAGCCCCCGCTTGACGAATCCCCCCGAGACTTTCAGGGTAGGAGCGGAGCGTAGCGCCCCACCTATTTTGAGAAATTCGCGAGGATTCATCGACCGGCGCCAAAGTTATTCAAAATAGAATGTTGAGGTTTTCCTATGGAAAAGGGGTCCTAACTATAACTACCTACTGGCGACCGCCAGTAGGTAATATATATATATATATATATATATATATATAAAGGCCGTCAGGCCGAAACGCATTTGTCAAGCCATGGGACAATAATAAAGTAATAAGATATTAAAAGACTCGAGTGTTCGCCACACTTTGTTGTTACAGAGTCAGAGTGTTTGAAGAAAAAAAAATATATATATATATATCTATAGATATATAAAATAGAGTTTAAGAATATAGTTTTATTTAATAATGTTTACTTTAACATAGTTGTAATAAATACCGGTTTAAATTTATTATACTGGTACATTAATTTTATGTGTCAGTATTATTAGTGTATTGGTTGGAATATTTTTAAATATGGTTTGCAATTTTAAAAGTGCAATGTGGTTTTCTTTAAATGTAACTAGTAATTTATAAGGAGGCAGCAGGTTGTTGGGTTTGAAGGGAAATAGGATGGGAAGGTAATTACATTATAATTTATTGATTTTAAATGTTAGCTTTTAATGAAAGTAAATATTTGATTGTTTAATTATGCAACTCGATTAATTGTAATTTTGTTTTTTGAAAGTCAAATCTTTTAAATGTACTTTATTTTTATAGTTTAATCATAATTGATATTTCAGTAGCCGGTTGTTGGGTTTGTAGGGGAATAGGTTGGGAATGTATTTAAATTGTAGTCTTACATTTTTTCTATTTCATTAAAATATTTAATTGCTAATTATATAGATTTTATATTTGAATATGTTATGAAAATGATTTGCTGCATTTTATATATTATTTCATTGATAAATGTATTTAATAGTAACATTTGTAAAATGTATTATATATTTATTAATTTTATATTTGTTTTATTTCAGTAATATTTGATATTATTATTGTTTCATTTATAATGTATTTATTGTTTGGTGTTTACATTTTTGAGTAGTTGAGAAGGAAGTGCATTTTATTTAAATGTATACATATATCTAATTTATTGATCATTTTTAATCACCTTTTTTATTTATGTAGTATGTTTATTGTTTTAGATATTTGGTATAGAAAATGATTTTGATGTTTTAATTGTTATTTGCTAATTTTTTTTATATATGTTTTTTCATTTGAATTTATTGGTGACTTAATATTTATGTACATTTTTCAAATTAATAATATATTTTGTTGCAATTTTCAAAATATATTATCTATATGTTTTAAATCCTTAAAGTAATAATTCAAATGATGTTTAATATGTTCATTTTAATATTAAAATTAGGTTTAATATATTTGTTTGATGGATAAATGTGTTAATTTTAATTTTATGGTATTGTTAATTTATTTGGTTCAATGTATTTTAAAAAATATTAAGTTGTTTTATTTTGTAAGCATTTATATAATGTTTTAATACAAAAACCTTAAAATAAATTATATTATTTATTGTTGTTATATTTCAAATAAATTAATCATAATTCGATACTTACTAAAGAAAGAAGGGGGAAAAAAAGATTCTTACCTTTTTTTGGCAATACTCTGGTCCGCAATGTTTTTGTAATATACATATCAAGTGTGTAAACCCAGTAGTTTTGTACACAATGTTTTTTCTCAATATTTGTTTAATCCGATATTGTTTTTGTGAGCATTCTGTCATGCAGCTCATCTGGAAAAAGCCTACCTATCCTCACACTACAACACCACGCTACCCCAAGAGCCCAATTTTTTTTAACCCCTCACCTTTAACTAAATTGGGTCCTCTATCATTGCCAGACATATTAACACTTGCTACAATATCAAGGCAACCAACACACTCCGTGCCCTACGTCATCACTCACCACAAGATAGACCAAGGCATCACTGGAAAATACTAAATTACACTAAATGATTACCAACTCCTCCCAGATCAGCACCAAAATGAGTTCCAACACAATTTGAGAGGTTAGTGGAATTTACATAAACTAAATGTTCATCTCTGAAATGCATACTAGCAAACACCAAATGCATCCCAATAAACACAGCACTATCCCTTTTTCTCTCATAATTTGCTAGTTTTCTAAAGGTTCTTCAACACCCACAGAGCAATCCTCATCACATTAGAGGACCTCATTAGATAACCACCTCCAATCATGATCCTTCTTAAAATTCCCCATACTCTTATATTAAGACATCAACATCTGGATGGACTCAGTCACATCCAGTCCAGGAGAGGCATTCCTGAATAACATCGCTATGTACCCATTTTAACTTTCTGTAAAGGAAAAAGTCACTGCCAGGAAGCATACGCCACACTTGTCAAAAACAACGAGTCATCCCAATGCTGTTCTTGTCCAAACATCACCTATTTGATCTCATTGAGCAGCTCAGAGCATCACCCAGATGCACTTCCAATCTGCACTCTATGCACGTAGGATCCATAAGTAAGCCATTCTTTGAAGAATTCAAGGACCCTCTCCCAACTTCCTCTCTACTCTTCTCCTATGCTCTTCCTGCTAAAACACATAAAACAACCTAAAAAACACTAAAACAACCAACATAGTCAGCTCCGTGTTGATAACTAATACTCACCCACTCAACCTGTCACTGTTGCCCCTTGACTTCTCAGAACAAACATACAAAGTTGCCACCTGGTACAACTCCAAAACCAACTCTGACAGGATTAAATTCAAATCAGCCACTTGTCTTGGGCTCTGCCTCAACCCTCTCAAGGCAGACACTCTCCGCTCCACTAAGCTCCTCTTCAGAACCCCCTAGCTTGGGGAAACCACACCGCCATGACTGACATCTGCATGCCCTTCGAAGCCCTGCAAAAATGTCACTAGGTTCCAACTGAGATTTGATTACAGAACAAACATCCCTGAGCCATGGCCATTCACTTTCTGTCAAATACACTACATTCAAAGCGAGTACACCAGCCAACATCACCTGACCCTGAATTCCAGCTATATCTCTGCAACAAGGCCCTATAGCACTGTCTCCAGACTGCTCTGCTCAATCAGACACAAACTCGAAATTGTACCACGTTTACAGAGATGACTACTGCTCCATATATGTACCCAAGTTATAGGATGATCTGCTCAGCAATCCTAAAGCATGCCAGTCCTTGATGCACCTCTGAAAAGCCTTAGAGAGCCAAGCCTTCCCACCCCAGGCTTGGTACCCGTCAGCCATTCCCTTCAGGACCATTACAACACCCTTCCCTGCCACCACGTTTACTTCATCACACGGCCGGCCAAACAGAACTATTTACCACCTAGATAAGCCTGTTAAACCAACAAGCCTCTGGCACTCTCCAAGAGACTTGAGTCTGCAATGTGCTACCTACAAGATACTGATAACTATTACCCCACTGTGAGTGAGCCCATGCTAGGAATCACTGAAGCCAAGGTTTCTGTGATTCACAAGGGAAACGCGAATCCCGACACCTTTTTATTCTGAGGTGAGACCTCTTGATATGGGCAGCAGGATTTATTTCTGCTGCACCTTGACATGGCTGTCACTTTAGTGCGGCTTGCAGGTTTCCTAGGAAATGCTGCTTGCGCCAAGCAATGTTTTGATGTGTTTTTGCAAGCAGAGAAAGGCCTTGACAAGCTGCGTTCCGCATGAAAGGGAACCCTTTAATGCAGTTTCCATGTTTGACACTAAAATCAAGCAGGATTTTAATTAGCGCATGTTTCCAACTCGCGACCCATGCGTGCAGAGAACTAAGCGCGCGGAGGGAGGCACAGTACCTTTTTATTGGCTCCATGCTTGTGAATGTACTGCCACAGAAAATAATAGGGGAAGCAGCCATTTATAAATAAATATGGCTTATGTCACCGGAGAGAATTAGGTCTGTCAGGTAAATTGTTGATTAAGGAGTCCACCTAAGTGGATGCTATCCTGTGCTGCAAGTGACAGGGCATAGAGTCAGAGTTGTTAGATTCTTCTAGCACTGCTTTGTATTCGCTATTTCAAGTGTGTGTGATTTTGGCTTTTCCATTAACATACGCTGTGAGTTAAGACATGTGCAAGCACTATCATGAATTAAGTAAATTGAGCTGTTGACTTAGGTGACCAACAAAGGCAACCAGTATTATGAGATACCCTGTCATGCCCAGAGACTGGGTGGTATTGGAAAATGCTCCTAGTTCTATAGGAAGTGCCAAATCCAGAGGGGAGTCCACTGACAGAATTTCCTCTACCATATAGTGGATTCCCCTCCAGATTTAGCACTTTGTCCTGAGATGGGTAGATGTTCCTTTATCCTCCAATGGTGTAGCAAGGGCACCATGAACAACAATGCAAAGCAGAAGAATGGGCCATATTGGGGGTGCAGCGGACCCCGGTGCACTACTGAAAGCTAGCCCAGGGCTTTAGATTGAAACATAGCAGAGCAGGCACTAGCTAATTAAAGTGCCTATTTCCAGAGAAATGTTGCTACTCTCGGATTAAATGTATTGCAGCAGTGCTGTCAAGTGCACATAGTCTCCCTTTTAAGTAACAGCAGTGCAGGTACTCAGTACCGGACAGTACCTGCCCATTTCAAGCACTGGCTATGACCCGGTTAACGGCGATTTCTAAACGATGTCTTAGGTTTTCTGCACCATTCCGCTGACAGGCTTCAATATCCTTTGGAACAAGGATACATTGGGAAGTGGAGACATACAATATCGCTAGGATTACGTTAAGGCACCCAGTAGGAACAGCACAGAAGCATCATGACCATCCAGTGCATTTCCCCAGAGGAGTGGGCACGTCCTTTATGATTTACAGTCAACGCTGCGGCAAGGTTTTCCATTTTAATGGATACTCATTACTGTGTGTTATTCGCTAAATGTTGTCCTCTTTGTATATAATTACCGTAGTCAGGCAACTTTTTTTTCTGCGTCGTCAAAGAACATGACCTTTAAATTCTTTCTGTGCTTGGGTAAGTCATGTTTGTGAAAGAAATGAGCGTGGACTGAAGTGGTTTAACAGAAAGCCCAGGAAGCATGCAGTGTTCTTGAGAAAAGAGAGCAGCGTGTGTGTGTGAGAGAGAGAGGAAGTGGAAAGCAAGAAAGAGGAAGGGAGGGTGAAAGAGAGGAGAGCTGCTGAGAGGAAGAGGGCAAGAAGAGGAAGTATGTGCTAGAGATTTAATGATAAAATCTGTGAACCACGATACATCACTGAAGCACCACTGGGAATGCTAAATTTATGTTGTTAAGAGCATAACAGGGGCGGCTCCTCTATGTGGGCGGTAGGAGCGTCACCCCACTGCTTTTTCGCAGTGCGAGAAGCAGAAACATAAAATGGTACGAATATCATTTTAGGTTTCTGCTTCTCGCACTGCGAGAAAGCAGAAGAAGGGTTTAGTTGGGGGCAGGTGGGTGGGTCAGGGAGGAGTGGCTAGCCCAATGTTGTGGGCGCGGACTGGTTGGCCCCAGGGCCGACCAAACCAGTCATGCACCCGCTCCCATTTTTTCCATGTAGGCTGCATGCAGCTTGCGTGGAGAAAACGGCCTCCCCATAGACGCCTGTGCGGTCAGCATCCCAACCAATAACAAACCCTGCCATTGCAGAGTTGTCATTGGCTTAGGGGAAAGGAGGGAGGCTGCCTGCGGCTGCTTCTTGTGAGGGTGACGCAGAACCGGAAAAGTTTTCATTTTTTAAATTTTATTTAACATCACCCCCGCCACGAGTCATGCCGCCCGCAACTGGAGCATATTGTTATGTGATGGCCATTTGTTTAGCACACAGTCGTATGGCTTATAGTGCTCAAGTGTGTGCGGAGACTTAACAATGGTTCTGGGATCATAATTTCTGGGCGGTTTTGTAGTATAATGAGATAGTGCTGTGTCTGCACCTAGTGTAGGAGAAAATGTCTTATTCATTTAGCTGAGGATGTATAATATTAGTGTTGGACGGTGTGACTGGATGATTTACCGACTGCTTACACATTTCATGGCACTATAGCAGGCCTTCTTCCAGAGGTCAGTAACATGCTTATTGCCCAAAAGTTAGAGCTAGTCAGGGCATGGTGTTGCCTCCACTATAAAGCAGTTAAGCTGTGTCAGCGTGTGCCGTGTAGTATAAAAAACAAACAAATCCACAAATCCTCATCTATGTCTTCGGTCACCTCCTCCTCTCCCCAAATCTCACCAACCAGGTCCTGAAATTCAAAATTGATGACAAATTCCTTCAACTCAGTCCTGTAGCATCAGTTTCACCAACTACCAGACCAAACAAGCTAAGCTTGAAAGATCAGTTTATAACATAACATAACCCGATTCAGTGAGAAGTTTGTGTTATCGTAGTGGTGACAGAAACTTGATTTGCTTCTAATGCTGATATCACACTTGACATCTCTGGGCCATCTTCAAAATACTAAAGAAGAGCAGACCTTGGGTAAGGTGGTGGTGTGCCTCTCATCCATGAAGAATTATTGGTATGTGTATAGAGTCCTGTTTCTAACTTCTCGCCATTTGACCACATAACAGTGCAAATCTCTCCTTATTCCAATTACTCCTTCATCTTATCATTAATATACCACCAAACAGGGAAAAGACTGTGCCTTTCACAATGGCACATCTGAGTATGAAACAAGCATAAGATGCAGTCAAATTTTTAATAATATGTTCTCCCAAATGGTTTTAGTCCTCAGAGTCCAAATCTCGGTCAGATTAGTCCTTAATCTGTTTCTCTACAATGTCCGAATGCAAACTATGAAGAAACTCACTTGTAAAGCAGTCGCCGTTGACCAAATTCTATGAAGCATTTAACAAAAAACCTGAGGTGGCAACATGGTACCATATTACATGTTACCATGAATGTATTTTTTTACATTACATGTTTGTTTTGGTGCAGTTAATACGAAAATCGTTTTTTCGTCAAGCAGGAGAATGACTTCTTAAAAGGTCAATAAAGCAGTAGACATCAAGAATGGTGGATTTAACTCATCACGGAAGCACAGTGTTTTCTTCACCTGGATCATTCTTGGAAAATTCTGACACGAAATTTGAATTTTCGGGTTCTGTGCCATCTCAACAAATCCATGTGTTTGAAACAAACAGAGGAAACCTGACTGGGAAGGGGCTCAGGTGAAGCAAAACTTAAATAACACGCACAGGTCTTTCAGCTCGCTCACGAAAGACCGCAAAAGCTTGTTGCGGTCCTGCTTTTTACTTTCCCTAGGTCACGTTCTAATAAACCACATACACATATATCAAAACAATGCCCTTTCAGGCATGGAGTGACGCATAAATTATGCAAAAAAGAAGCAAAGAACTCTGAGTAGTTCCCAAGTTTAGATGGAGATAAGCTCCTGTATATAGCACCCTCAACACCAGCGAACACTCTAAATTTGCTCACCTCAAATGTCCGCTTTTCTATCAAAATCTTTAGGTATTAGATTAGCACAGTGCCATCCATGCCAAGATAGAAAGGGACAAAGTATTTTGCCATTCCTACAGCAAAGTTTTTAAACATAGGATTAGCACAATGCTATCCAATGCCGAGCTGTAAAATGACAAAAGCCTTTTACCGCTTCAGACAGAGTATTAAAGTTTTGAATTGGTAAAATACCACCAAAGCCAACCTGAAATTAATGAAAGAAACCCCTGAGCAGACATTTGAGGTGAGCAAATTTAGAGTGTCGCAGGTGTTGAGGGTGCTTTATACATATATATGCATACCCGAAGACTAACGTAAGAGCAAGGTTGCACCCATGTCCGGTAGACAAAAAAATTCAAAATCATAATGCATGAGCACACATCCTATGATTCTTCAGTTGGCAAAAAAAGATTTACATTAAAAAACTGGCCTCTAAAATCTTAAGTTTAGTAAAGAAAAACCGTAAGATTATTAAAGGCCTAAATTATATGACAGAACACTATTTTGCAGAGAATCAACACGCGGTCCCATCTCGGACGACGTTATGGGAGGCATATAAAACGGTATTGAGGGGACAGGCTATCTCCCTAGTTATAGGGCATAAACAGGCTCAACTGCAACAGATTAAGAGTCTGGAGCAAGGGATGTCCCAGGCAGAGACCGCACATGCCACAGATACTAGCGAGAACTCGGCACACAAGGTACAACTAGCGCAATAGGAATACAGGGCTTATGCATAGGAGGTGGCAAAAACCAAACTCACCAGCAGACAACATACTATCTACGAACTAGGTGATAAAGCAGGCAAGCTCTTCGCCTGGCTAGACAGAAGGGAAAGGGCTAGCAGGTGGGTGGCACAAATCTGGTTGGAAAACGGAACAATAGCCACTGACCCCCAACAAAGAGTTGATACATTAGCGGCCCATTATAATAAGGTATATACGTCCACGGCAACGAACACAATAGCAGAAAATGTGGCCTTTCTCAGAGACATACAGATGTCCACACTGGCCCCTGATGCGGTGCAGGCTCTGGAGGCGGATTTGACCCCGGACGAGCTCAACCTGGCAGTTAGCGCGTTATATACGGGGAAAGCTCTGGGCCCAATGGTATCCCAGTGGAATTCTATAAGAAGGCGGCAACTCAGCTCATACCACACCTACTTAATATATACAAAGATAGCCTGGAAAGGGGGAGGGGGTGCTCCCCAGGGATCAGAGCCTCGCGACGATAGTCGCAATACATAAGCCTGGCAAGCCACCATATAAGTGCATGTCTTACAGGTCGATTTCCCTGGCAAAGGTGCTGGCTCTGCGATTGCAGCCGTATCTCACGATATTGATCCACCCGGATCAATCTAGGTTTATGCCAAACCGCAATACAGCCCTCAATTTAAGACGATTGCATAGTGTCATCGCGCGCAGGTCAACCATCGAGGAGGACGTGGTCAGCCTGTCCCTGGATGCACGTATGGCATTCGATCTCGTGGATTGGTCCTTCCTCTTCGCGGTCCTCCGCCACCTGGGATTCAGGACAAAGTTCTGCGCTTGGGTGCAATTATTGTATACAAAGCCCCTCGCGCAGGTGGTTGTAAATGGTTGCATTTCGGCAGAATTCCCGCACGGCAGGGGTACGCGGCAGGGCTGCCCCTGTCACCGCTCCTCTTTGCGTTGGTGCTGGAGCCAATGGCAGCATGGATACGGCAGGATCCGGTTATCCGTGGGTTGAAGTGGGCCATGGGATGGGAGGACCGCATTTCGCTATATGCGGATGATGTACTACTGTACTTGGCATCCCCGGTACGCTCTATTATCTGCTTATTGGATATATGTGCGGCATATGGATGGGTCTCTGGCTATACCATAAATTGACCAAAATCGCTCCTCTATGTGTTTCGCGGTCCCCTGCCTCGGCTCCCACGGGCCTGCGAAATTCAGATCACAGATAGAGGCTTCAAATACCTAGGCATATATATAACAAACAAAACCACACAGTTTCATGCTGAAAATCTCATGCAGCCCCTGATGTGATTTCTGACAAGATGTTAAACACTGGCGATCACTACCACTCAAACTGTTGGGAAGGGCAGCCCTCTTCAAGATGATGGCGCTCCCCAGATTCCTGTAAGTCCTACAAAACACGCCGTTCCCAGTTTCCCAAACGTACTTTGTGGCTATAAACGCCGAAGTAACCAATCTGCTGTGGGATGGAAAGACTTCTCTTATCGCCATGAATAAGCTTGTGAAGAGCTGGCATGAAGGCGGCATTGCCCTCCCTAATATAAAGGTATATTACTGGGCTCCATGCAACTCAAGATGACCCAGCGTTCCGCATGGACAGGCACCTCCTGGAAGCTGGGAGGATTATTGGTGCACTATATAACAAGTCTAAATGGACATCTTTCACGGGTCCAACGGCGCATACCATCCAAGTCTGGTTTGAGGCACAATGGGCGCTGGGCTGGGAGGGAGTAATTACACAGGCCACGCCACTATGGGACACCAAAAAGTTAGGTAAACTACGCAATACCAAAGGCTTTCGACAATGGGACTTAATAAGAATTTCAAAGGTGGGAAACATGTGGAAAAAAAGGTGAAGTAGTCCCATTTGCACAGCTGCAGGCCACTTACGGACTAGCACAGGCGGAAACTTTCTGTTACATACAAATTAGACACGCACTGACGGGAATAATCGCACCGGGCACTTCGCTCCCAGAGCCATCACCGCTGGAGGATAGACTCCTGACGGATCATCTGTGCAAAAAAGCCATATCCCAAACCTATAGAAAAATAATAAATAATCAACAGGACCTCACGACAGCCCTTAAGGAAAGATGGGAGACGGAGGTGGGAGAATTAGACGAGGCAGACTCGCAGGAGGCACTTGCGTCCACAAAAGAAGTAGCGATATCTTCAAAACTCAAACTGATACAGTTGAAAATCCTACGCCGCACGTACTACATGCGAACACTTTTACACAAAATAGATAAGACGGACACACTGCTCTGCCTGAGACTCTGTGGTTCATCAGGCACATTCCTTCATACGCTCTGGCAGATTCCAGAAATCACACCTTATTTGGAAGCAGTTTTGAGTACAATTTCGCAGGTTACGGGAGTTAAGGGCCTGCCGGAACCCAAGAGGTGACTGCTTAACATCTGGGAGCCCACAGATCTCAACCACGACCCAGGAATGGGGACATTGGGTATGACATTGGCAAAGCGCAACATAGGTCAGCACTGGGGAGCAAGACAGGCCCTGACCCATCACCAATGGTGCCGGGACATGGACAATGCAATGATAATAGAGAAATCGGTATATATCCTCAGGGGATGCCCTAAAAAAAGGACTCTGATATGGGGCAGGTGGAATGCTTTTTGCAGAAACATCTGTGAGCCCCCACACGAGTAATCATTGTTGGGTGTCAGTGAATAAGGGATCAGACGGAAAAACTATGCTATGTAATGTAACTCTCAGTTGAGATTTTGTTTGATTAAAATAAGAAACACACTTGGTACTGAAGATGTCAGATATGCAACCCATATATACTATTACAAAACGCCATGCATACACCATTGAATACTACAGTATTGTACCAATTATGATTAATTGCAAAATGCCAATAAAAATGTCTTAAAAAAAAAAAACTGGCCTCTGTGTCGTTTAGAGAACAATATTTTTCTTAACTAGACTGTCTTAATGGTAACGTTGTTTGCCTTAACTTTACGAAAGCGAGAAAAGCTACTGCCGGGAAGTGTACTATTTTTTTTAAATGTCAAAATCCAAAAGAAGATCTGCAAGATATCTCATGCTGCAAAGCCGCCTCATCCATAATAATTTGCTAATTAATCAATATGTTCCGCTGCCGTCCTTTTTCTTCAGTAATGAATCTAGCCAAGTGGTGAAGTCAATCATGCATATCACTAGCATATTTGTTTTCCCTTTGCTCATTATGAGGAAGATTTTTTAGCTCACACTAGACATGCTCTACAGAACGTTACTGTCCTAATTTCGCTTCATGAATGTTGCATTTACATCACAAGATAATTATTATGCAGCAAAATATGATTTACAATAGTAATATAAAGTGGAATATGAAGTGAAAATCGGTATTGCATACCCGTGGGCTGATCATAGACAGGGTCTGGCTGGCCTATTAGGGCGATAAGGTGGTCCCGGATGGGCTGGTTTGACAGATCAGTGCGTGGACAGTTTTTTGGCAGTTTGTGGGCCTGTTTTATGGCCAGTTGGACCGGTTTTCACCGTTGATTTCCCAGATGTCCCCACAAACACTGCATGCACGAAGTCTGGCATAACCTTGAAAAATACCCATACAGCTTGTCTTTGCAAGTTCAAAACTGACCTGATTTGCAAATCGGGGGACTTTTTTTTTTCCTAGCTATCTTGTTTGCAAATGGGGGCCCACTTTTAGTTCAGTGCCGGACCGATTTTTTTGTACCAGTCTGACCCTGATCATAGGGTATTCCGACCATTTTAATAACTAGACGCATGCACCCCAACAGGCAGAGTCCATTAACAATGCCCAGTAACTCTCGCTAAGTCGCTAAAAGTAGTAATGGCGAAGCCAAAAGGTCTCGCCGTTGTGCTCTTCCGATGCAGACCTATTAGCTGTTCCAAAATTGTTTTACCAATGCATTTCAGAATTGACAAAAGTGTTATTCAAATGCTAAACAGCACCAGCAAAAGAAACAAGCATTTGCAATCCAATAGGTCTCGCCTCACGAGAGTTTGAGCTATTGGCATTGTAAATGACAATGCCTTTAATTTATGTTTTGGTTTTTAAAACATAACTAAAAGGCATTGTCATTTGCAATGTCAATAGCTTAAACACTAGCAAATGCGGGACCTATTGCATTCCAAATGCTTGACTTTCCTGCCCTCCTGCAGTAAAAGAAACTCATTAAAGAAAATAGTGCTTACAGAGTAAAGAATACGTACCGTGTAACAACTGAAGTAAAAGGGCTAGTCCTCATGGGAGGTTACAAATGAAGACAAGGGGGTACGAAGGAGGGCATAACAAGCCTAATAATGAATCAGAAGCCAGCATTTACGAAGGACAATGACACAAACCAATGACAAATATGGGCGGAGAGTAGGCGGGCTTCAAGTACATACAGATGGATAGGTGGTAGAGTGGATGAATGAATGGATGGATGGCTGGAGGGAGAGATGGATGGATAGGTGAATGGATGGCGTACCGGACGCATTAAAGGACAAATGGCAGAGCGGACGATTGATAGAGCGGATGGATGTATGATCAGGCAAAAGAATGGGAGAGTAAAAGGGATGGATGGAAAGGTGAAAGGATGGCAGAGTAAAGGGATGAATGGATGAGTAGGCAAAAAGATTAGTAAATGGATGGCAGATTGGATGGATGGGTGGGTGGCAGAGTGGATAGATGGATGCTGGATGGATGGCAGGCTGAATGGATGGCAGAGTGGATGGATGGATGCAGAGTAGACAGATAGGTGATGGAGTGGATGGATGGCCTAGTGGATGCATTAACAGATGAATGACAGAGTGGATGAATGGTAGGGTGGACCGGTGGCAGAGTGGATGGATGGATGGATGGATGGCAGAGTGTCTAGATGCATGGATCGGAGATTGGATGGATGCATGGCAGAGTGGATGGATTGATGGTTTTGTGGGCAAAGTTGATGGATGGAAAAGTGGATGGATGGCAGAGTGGATGGATGGATGGCAGAGTGGATGGATGGATAGCAGAATGGATGGATGGATAGCTGGATGGATGGATGGATGGCAGAGTGGATGGATAGCATAGTAGCTGGGTGGAATGATTGACGGACAGATGGCAGATTGGATGGATGGATGGAATGGGAAAAGTTTGAATGATGGATGAAAGAATGAATAGATAACAGAAAGTAAAGGTGATGCAGTTGGATGGGAGGGTGAAAGAATGAATAGATAGATCCATGGATGGAAAAGACAAGCTGTTCTAGGAAGTGTTCTGCTCAATTGCTTCGCTTGGTTGGTAGCATCAGCGCTTTCGTTTAAAGTGGGGGCTATTTTAATATTCTGGCTATTCCCTTGTTTTAGGGAGCATTATATTATCCTGCAAAACAGCTAAAGCCTTCTCTATGCCAGACTTAAAACTGACATAAACTAAGCAGGAATAGTGAATTTACAACCATGACACCTGGCGTTTGGATATTCTCATCAGGGCCGGCTAACTTTTTTATTACATGGGCTGGAGCCGCTGGAGACCAGTTCTAATAGCCCAGGGCCAGTGGAGGTGCTTCTGTCACTTTTCCCATCTCTCCGAGGTTAACTGCAGCAGGCACGGGGAGGGGATGGCTCCAATAGAGAAAAATGGGGGAGGTGAAGAGAAAGAGATAAGAGACGGAGAAGAAGGAGAGAGAGAGAGAGAGAGAGAGAGAGAGAGAGAGAGAGAGAGAGAGAATAGATGGTTGGAAACAGAGATACTGTGAATAGGATGGATGCAAAAACAACAACAACAATGGAGAGCACGGTCCTAGGATGCTTGTTTCCAGTCCAGGGAGGACCTGGCCTGGCAGTTTGGGCTGGACTGTTCCCATTGGGCGCAGGGTCAAGACTGATTTGCGCATGGCTGGGTCCAAACTGGAATGGCATGGTGAGCAAAAAAACGATTGATTTAAGCCCAGATCTCTGTACTGGGGTGAATGTATGACATGGTTCTGCAATCTGTCCATCAATTGTTGTTTTAGAGAATAGGATGGAAGCAGGGTTTTTAAGCATTTTTCCCGGATTTGCTTTTTAGGTCTCGGCTCGAAGGCTGCGCTTGCGCAGTCTCGATCCGAGATTTAATGACTTGGAGAAGAGGGGCTTGAACCCGCCCCTCTTCTCCCCTGTTCTCCATTGGCTGGCCTCTTAAATGCTGGCCAGCCATTGGAGAAGAGGTCCCGTCACTCCGATCAGGCCCCGTCCTTTTCGGATCAGGGGGCGTGTTTTTTTCAGAAAGTCTAATTATCTCCTCCAGCCAATGGCAAGAGGAGATAAAAGCAAAACACGCCCCCGAATCCGAAAACGACACTGCGTTTCTCCGAGGCATTTCTGCTTCGCCTCGGAGAAAGGCAGTGGTTTTAATGGCGTCCTCTCCCCCTGCTCTTGGCTCCCGTGTTCGGCACATATCTTGTTCTCTCTCCCCCCTCATCGCTGATATCACCTCTTCTCCTCTCCAGGTTGGCCTTTCATTTTTCTGGCGCCTCCGTTACCCATTCCGCTCTCTTTATCGGCGGATCCTTTAATTTCTTCGATAAAGCCGGCGCAGGGTCAGTAGGTGGGGCCCCTTACAGCTAGTAATCTCACCGGCCTTGTTTGTTTTTACTATACTGCCTTGCTCTCAATAGTTTAGGGCAGAGACAGCTCGAACGAGAGCTTGCTGAAGGATGATTGACCCTGGGAGAGCCCCGGCCGGAGGATGAGACAGACCCCGCCTCCGAGGAGCTCCCGAGACACCGCCGCCGAGCCCCGGGGCCCAGGGGCGAGACAAGCGGGGAGACCCCCGAGGAGGATGTTCTCCCGGGGCTCCAAGAGACGCACCTCGGGCAGACAAGGGGTGAGTGTGGCTGGGGCCGGGGGTGGCAGAGGCTGATACGGGGTAGTAGGGGCTGTAGGAGCAGGGCTGCGAGTGACGTCACTGGGTTAGCGGTGGGAGTGGAGGCTTCAGTGAGCTGCACTTACCCAGGGCACTGGAGTTCTGCAGCCGCTGCTTTGTCCACGTTATGTTATGTTTACGATGCTCCATAAAGCGCACGCAGACGGTTTCTTGGCGCTAAGCCACATAAATGTACATTTGCCGCACTGGTGACTGGTCACATAACCCACAATCAGCTGCATAATTAAGATTTCCACACAAACTTGTTTCGAGTACGCAGGTAACCAGGAGTTGGCCTAACGGCTAGGGCGCTAGGCCGGGGAACTGGGTTCGAGTCTCGGCAATGACGCTGAACCTCCTGTGATTCAGGGCAAATCACTTAATCTCCCCGTGCCTAACAAAACAATGAATGTGTGTCCTCATGTAACGCAACGGGTGCTTGTGTAAAGCGCTCCGATACCTGATTGGATTCGGGTCAAGATCGCGCTATATAACAAGCAATGGAATGGTCTCGGCATTGGTAAAATTGGTAAAATTAGAGCTATTGGCATTGCTCATGACATTATTTTTGTTTATGTTTTTGTTTTTAAAACATTTAAAGAAACGGCATTGTCATGAGCAATGCCAATAGCTCTAACTTTAACAATGCCGAGACCGTTGCATTGTAAATGCTTGTTGTTCTTCAGTCCGGCCTTGATTAGAAAATGTTCATTTTAGGGCTGCATACCAGGTAATTTAATGACACGCCATAGCCTTCAAATATAAACTTTATTCTGACTGAAAGACACTTATATTTTAGCATAACTCGACAACAGGGGCCACGAACTTTCAAGAGCAGCTCTCTCAGATTTCCAAATGAATCATGCTGCAGTTATCACCCTGTCTGAAGGCCGCTAGTCGTTTCTCCCTTGCCCTTTACAAGTGAGGCATGGCTTTTTCACAACAATAAATAAAGTCAGGAATAGCCCAGCAGCATTGCGCAGTATCGTATGACGGGCCCCTCTGCAGAACGTGATGAGGGGCCCCTGACTCTCCCATATCTCACAGATATACCCTGCTATTGTCCTGAAAGGGCCATCGTCGAAGGGTTGAAGGCCCCCCCGCGTGGCTGCAAGAGTCTGGAATTGAGAGCTATGAGCGTCATGCAGTGGTAGCCACAGAAGCAGCAACTTATGAAACCTCAGAGATGGCTGCCCAGGTGGAGCTCGGCCTTGTTAGCCACATGAGGGAAGAGTGTTCTTGCTTCTTCAAGTGAAGACCGAATGGTAGCCCAGAGAAGGCTGCCTGACTCCCATTCATCCCTGTAGCACACGCACAGCGTCACACATCCATTCTAGCAGGGAAGTAAAGTGGCGACTCTCGTGTCTTATTTGCTTTTTTTTCTCACTCCAAAGTCACCCCCCCACCCCCACACACACGCGTCAGTCTCAGAGCGAATATTAGGTGTAGGGACGAGTCTTGCACAGTTTTGGCGGCATTTTCGGTTGTTCCACAGGCGACTTGAAAGGTACAATTTGCCTGATCCCCAGGTAGTGACAGACAAATGGGCCAAGTTCTGCCCCCTCATCTCTAGCACACAAGTAAACACAATAATTACCACTCTGGAATGTTTAACTGGGGAAAATGATAACCTTGCATTCCAGATTCAAAAAGTAAGAATACATTGTGGGTCAAGTAAGAGGCTTTATCGTCCCCAAAACTGGTCTGTCGTGGAGGTTGCTTGTCCTGACCTCTGCGCTTGACCTGCAAACCTGCAACCCTATCATGTGTCAAGAAGTCACAGCGAGATTGATTCCGCGAGAGATTCAACACGGAATAGACACGCATTGGACTAGCAGCCAATAAACCTTTTTCAATATTCCCTTTAACAGTGTATGAGCGTTGTTGCACTCGTATTGAGTAGTGCCGAAACTGAAAGAAGGAGATATATCCATCCCTTCGGATATCATAATATAGGGACTACGAGTATCCTGAAGAGTTTGAATCTTCTTCAACTCTCCAAAAACATTAGGTCTAATAATTTGATCCCTATTCCTGAAGGAACAAACAGCCCAAGTTCGGATGTTATTTTTCATTCGCAACATCACCATACATACTGGATCCTATGTGGACGATTGTATGCTCTATATTGCCCCCAGAAATACAGTCCTGATGAGACCCGGTATTTATAAGTGGGTCGAAACGCCGTCGACAACATAATAAGAGACAGCCCTGACTGAACTATTGTTTATTGTATATAAACTGTCCTTATAATTTTTCCAATTACCTTTTATATTTTTCCCTTCTTGTTTGATTACTTTATAATAGGTTATGGTTTTTTTCACTGGGGTTCACATTGCACTATAAATGTAAGAAAGAGAGGTATTATGTATATATGAAATGTTTTTTATATGTGATTTGAAAATTATATATTAAATAAAGACCTCGGCTGAGGTTTGGCAAATTTTCAATAAGAAATTAGGCCCTGTATGGACTTATTGTTGTGACTTTTTGATTTGGTCCTATTTCATTCTTTCATTCTTTATTATCTGTGGCTTACATGTGTTAGATTAATTCAATAGCAACCATTAATGTTGCATGTATTAGAAAAATATTTTTGAATGAGTTCCTTGTGAATGTTGTTTACAGTACAAAGAAGTCACAGAGAACACAAATATTCCCTCTCTTCTCTCTTCATGTCGACAAACCGCAGCATTTCTGAGGCTAATCTGGGAGAGATAAAACAATGGTGAAGGAGAGCCGGGCTGAGTCAGCGCTTTAATAAACAAACAAGACAAAAGACTTCATTCCGGAAAAGCGTTGTCTGCTGGTCAGGGCTGTGCCACACAGCAGCTGCTAGCTGGCGCTGTTTTCCCGACAAGGGGCATGAAGGCTGGCTTCACATGTGCTGCTGCAGCGTACGCGTCTCTGCTCGTCCCTGAGCCAATTCTCCATGGGCGTTAACTTTAGAGAAAAGGTGGGACATGAATGTTTTGATTTGTTCTGCATTCCGTTCATCAACTGTGTGTCTTTTGAGCCATTTGCTGGCTACCATTTTTAATGACACAGACAAAAGCCAATCCTAAGCAAAGGAGGAGTCAGATCCCACAAAGCACATTCAACAGATCGCCTACAACGCAAGGACTATTTAGGCTTGACCTAAAAAGAAGCATGATGAAACATTTGTGACATAAGACCAAAGCAAAAACAACACTCGTCCACCCACACAACCTACACGGTGCAACCTATTTAGGCAAGTTTCACAGTGCCCACATAAGGGTATTAAACACTAAACAAGCATTACAGTACAAAATAATACACACAAGTCCTGATGGTACAGTGGCCATTGCACCGCCAAGTGTGGAGGCCATTTATTATTTTTTTAACTGTTCCTATCTGGCAGATACCGAACTTGGAATACTATATTAAAAATAGAAACTAAAAAACAACATAAAAAGAGAACCAGAGCAAATGTTTTCATTGTAAGCATTTGTCTTGTCCACAATAAGTCTTCGACAACAGACTGCTAAAAGCTATCTGTAGGCGAGACCAAAAAAACACAGAAGTCTATAAACAGGACCCTTTGTGCCGTCATTACAAGCATACAGCCAGTTTACGGAGGACGGGGGTAGAATATGCCAACTACAGCTTGTCTTTCAGTACCCCTGGCACTGCCCTTTGTTGACCCCTGGTCTCAGTGGCCAAAATAGCCACCATCAGTGAACGAAAGTTAATATTTTCAGGTTGACATTCCTACACCTTTGCCTAGCTGTAAATAGAGGGCAGTTAGGAAGGTAGGATAAGGGGTCAAACATATCATTGGTTGGGCAGAGGGAGGCAAAAATTCATGATATCGCTTCCTCTACCCAAGATTTTTGAGTAAGCGATATCTACAGCTTCCAGATACTGCTGAACGACTAAACTCTGCACTTAAGCAGCTACTCAACAGACATGCAAGGAGTTAGTTCGCAGTGCCTAACATGCGAGTACTGACCACTTTAGGCACTATCACAAGAAACAACTAGAATCCTTAAACTGTGGCTAGACAATGAAGTACAAAGTTGTGTGACAGTGTTTGGCTGCTCCGAGGCTAGGTATTAGGAAAGTATTAAGCAGCTGAAAGACATACAGCTGAGGAGAAATAGAGGAGAGTGTAACTCGAAAGACATGCAAAGTGATGACATTTGTCCTAGAAAGAAGATGTCTGCCATCGATAAAAACGTACGCAGGGTAAGGGGTTTTACCTCACTACAACCTGAACAAAAATAAATATTTCAAAATATTACAATTACATTGCAAAAAAACTGAAAATATTCATATCAAAGAAATATGTATGCCGAACACAGCTATGGTAAGTAAATGCATCCGAAGTAAATTAAACAAATGAAATACCAAAGGAAAATTGAATGAGAAGCTGTAATATCACAGTGCAGGATGGAGCACTTGTAATGGACTGGGTTGCTGCTGCTGCTGTCCCATTTTTTTCTACAACGCCTGCAATAATTTGTAAAGCCTTAACACCAAATGATTTTGGATCGAAATTCTTTGTGGTACTGGGATATAATACGAAAAGTAGTTTATGTCTGCTGAATAACTGGGTTGTAATTGTAAGTGCATAGCACCTGATGCAGTCAGAATGCGGGTCTGGGGGAGGAAACGAGCAACTACTTGCTGATGATGGGTTAGATCACAGAAAAACCTCCAATTTCTCGAGGAAGAGCACATTTTTTTAGTTGGAAAATGGATCACCAGAACAGAAGACACCAGTGACCACTGAAAAGACCACTGCAATCTTAGCTCAGTGGACTAATGCATCCACTGCAGGGATCTGTGTTTGACCTCATAGCCACAGGTTTGAATCTGATACAAGCAGAAACTATTGTTCCAAATAAGATAAATGTGGTTTAAATTGTCAGAAAGCAATCTGTGCAGTATCAATAAATGCTAAATTCTGAAGGATATTAGACTGCATTTTTTACTCCAAAGAAAGATATATTTGAGAAAAGCAACAGGTCGGATTAAAATGTCAATGGTTGCATAAAAGTACAGATTAAAATTAAGTGATTGGGGTGCGCTACTATATACAACTTGAAGCAGCAGTGCATGAGGTGATATTATACCGACTGCTTTATAACAATCTAAATCATAGTTTTCTCATTTGGATCAATTATTTCCGTTTGTATCCTATTAAACAAGTTCCTGGTGGGTTAGTGGGTTGCCCTGTTGTATATGAATTGGTAAAGGGTTGATTCTGAACAGGTTCTCTCAACCTTTGATCCTTCAAGCTTGCTAAATTGACTATCATTGACTTGGGTAACAATAAACATCATTTCTGCAGGCAGATTCCACACCGGATTACAATGCTTCAATGGAGGGTTTAGCATTTCTCCCTTAAAGCTGGGGAATTTTACACCGCCAACAACTCTAAACGACACCTTGCATCTCACCAGTAATGCCTAACCTGGTGTCCAACCCTCCTAATGACCTTTTAGTGGCAGCTTAAGAGGCCCACTGCAGTGTCAGCAACCAGAATCAGATCAAGTGCTTAACAGGGGGAATCAAAGGCAGTGTCTGCAGTGTACATCCCTTGTATTCTATTGTCTATGCAGATGCAACAAATAAATGAATGCATCCCTTTAATTCCTCGTTGAGGATGTTCTCCTTTTAAAGGTAGTCTGCATCAGTGGCTCCTAAACGATAATTGGGCTCAAAGAGTTCCCTCTAATAGTCCCAAAGTACCTGACGTGACGTCTCATAAGTACGAACAGAAAGAGAAGTGCGGGTGCTATCAGACTCATCATAGTTTTCAGTAGGACAGCTTTCAAATGTAATCTGTTACTACTTACATTTTTCAATATGGTGTAGTATTGATTTCAAGAAATCAATTGCCTTATCTTTCTAGCCACATCCTGAGCATTTGGACTCGTGCAGTTCACGCGATTCACTCTTTGGCTTGCCTTGTCTTATTGACTATTCCCTTTGTTTTGTTGGCTGATAGCTATCCACCTCTTCTTAGGCACTGACCCACCCCGTCAGTTACAAACAGAAAATGCACATCTATTTTATTGATCTGCATAGTGATGCATTTACTGATCATTTTTTATGAATGTTTTTCAGTCAAGTCCAACAGATGCACTATGTGAGAATATCAGTATGTTTGCACCAGACACACGAGAGTGCACGGTCATCTGCGAATAGTTCACCAGATTATGATACTTGCATATAGTTAATTGCTTAGTGTCAGAGACCAGGTCAGCACAGACACAAACTTACAGGGATAAAAAAAAATCTTGGCAAGAAAAAGATCAAAAGGGTAAGATACTCGTACTGGCTGCCCATTCAGAGGCGTTAACTAACAAGACCTTGTCGAACCATTCACGTCAGAAAAGGCAGGGCTTTATGTGGGCCGGGTCTCACAGGGTCTGAGCACCGGTAGTTTTTTTAAGGGCGCCTCGAAACGGGTCTGTATCGGGCTCTGTTTTGTGCTCTGGCACAGGCGGTCCGGTTTTTTTCCGGATCGCAGTTACAGTAGGCACATGGATGTGCGGGTGGTGAGCTGGCGAGCGTTAAAGAGGAAGGAAAATCCGTTAACCTCTTCAGTGCCCCGCCCTTTCCCTGCCCTGTGCCGGGCGTTGCATTAGCGGGCAGGGTTCATGACGAGACCATCTCGTCATGGGCACTGAAGGGGTTAAAGAGAGTCATTTTCTCTCTGGATTTCCCTGCTCTTTATGAAACTCAGGAGCAGCAACATTATCCTGGTGTTACCAGGGCTGTAAGTGGAAGTCTTTAAAATATTATATACAACCCATAGTTGCTGCTTATTTATCTTATGCAACTAACAACCATTGGCAAATCCAATGGTCCTGAATTGTTGTAGGTATGATGTTACTTGTATCATATGACAGAAACAGCAAAATACAAGTCGGGCGGCACACTATGCTAAAGACAGACAGCTTACGTGTTTTTAAGCCACGCCCCTGAGTAAAGGCATGTTACTGCTTCCGAGAACTGTGACTGACTAACCTGGTTTAAAACCTGCAGCCGCCGCCGCCAGCGGCGACAGCCTGACACACAGGTCCTTCCATTGCCTTTACATTGAATGAGATACACCTCAGCACGTTACTTGCTCCACATTGCATTGAACATTAATGACCTCCCCACCCTCTGCGGTGATTTCTATATTAACGACGTCTGCGAAGGAAGGCGCCTGTCCTGCCACCACACGCTGTAAACGACCTTTCGCCCTTCGTCTTGGCTGGAAGACTTTACGGCGTCGTTAAAGGTGGTGATTTCGCCTGAGAAAGATGCCCGCCTCAAATCTGACCCTTCCTTCCTCCTCTTAAACCGCAATCATCTGCAAAGCACGGTTGTCTGACCAAAGCGAGAGCGCTTCTGCAGAAAATGCGTTGAGTGTGAGCAGACCATTGCGATAAACAGGCCGATGAGAAGGATGTTGAGTAAAAAAAAAAAAAACACATGTACAAAAAAAATACTGGTTTCTGCACGTTAATGACACTATAAGATTAATCATGGGAGAAAGTATGAAGTTGGGCAACGGAGGCTTTACAAGCACACAAGACTGTGAAGATATTATTCTGATGCAGTTATACAAGAACACAACTCCACCTTGAACGGGGTTGTTATATTTAATCGCATAGATTTATGCGATGTTCTCCTTCAATCTGGCAAATATACTGTGTGCACTTTTCAAAATAGAGGTTTAAGAAGCAACATCCGGGTAACATCCGGAGGGCGGGGGGGGGGCTTAGCTGTCCAACATAACAGGCGCGCCTTAGCCAAGCTCCGGTGTAGCCCTGAACACTATCTGACATAATCCTGCCGAACTACTAAAACCTCAATACCTTGCCACCTCCCGCTGCATCTGTTACCTGCTGGGACCCGCCATTTCCAATGGGAGTGATGACGGTATGCAGTGACGCCATGCCAAAATCCGGTAGCCTGTAGTGAGCGTGGTCGGCCAAGGGAGGACATTTGGCAGGGGCATCGAGTCGCAATAGATGCTCAGACTTGGTCAGAGGGGGTCTACAGGGAGTGTCTCCCCCGCAGAGATCGGCTGAGTCTGGAGGCGGCACGTTTGGAGTCACGGAGAACTAAGCGAGTCCTCCTGGAGTCGCCAGCTTCGGAGTCATCCTGGGGCCCGCCCGGAGCTAGGACTGAGGGGGGCTGAGTTGCAACTGCCCTAGCAGCACGTTAAGGAGGAGTGAGCCTACTCTGCGGTTGCCCGCGGCCCCCACAGGCTGCCACCCTAAACGGGCGGCCACTTTAGTGCCATTTGGGCACTTCCCCACCCCCACTAAGAATGGGGGACGCGAGGAGGAGTCCCCTTACCAGACGCGTCACTTCCATCACGCAGAGGAGGTGGGGAGGTATTTATGCCTCCCCCGGCCATCTTGGCGTCCTCTTTGCGCCGGACACGCAGTCTCCCACCCTACCGCTTACCCGGCGTGGGGTTGGCAGGCGAAGTACAAAGAACGTTGTAATATTTTCTTTGTCGTTTCAGGCGGAGTTACAGGGCGATCTGGAAGCATATGGGTACAGAAGGGTACCTCTGCAAGAGCACAATAGGGGTGCCAGAGCCAAATCACAGGAACCTCGTGTGGAGGGTCCTGGAACAATTACGTGGGCGCCCCGTTAGTCCTTCGGGCGGTTGTGGGCCTGAACAACCGGGGGTTTGCCTTGCTACGCTCCGTGGGCATGAGTAATAAGGGACCAATGTGTCACATGATCCAGTAAGGGGATCACCCGTGATCCAGTAAGGGGCTCACCCCCATAAGGGTAGCGCTGATTGGTTTCTCCACAGTGCTTGGCTCATCAGGCGGGCAGGGCAGCATAGGTTGGTACAGCTGCCTGCCCTTGGATCGCCCGTAAGATAACCCACCATATTGCATACTTTTGTATGGAATAAACCTGCAGCAATATTTTTCCCAAACATAAGTTGTGTTGTGTATTTATTTATGAATGCATACTCTGTTGTGATATGGGTGGGGTGTGTTGCCATAATGGGACCATGCCTGGCGGCCGTTTCACTGGCCCATCAGGGAGCAGGCTGGTGTGACAATTAGGTGCAGCAGTACCCGCGATAGAACAGGGGTCTCCTGGAGGTTCGGCCCCCATCATCTCAGCGACCAGGTCAGATCACAGTGGAGGTGGTGATCCTGCGGGAGCTGGCACTGCTCAGTGGCTACATTGGGCCACAGTGGTAATCAGGACCCGGCGATGGAGGGGCCACCCTAGACGTGGCTGCACTCATTGTACCTACATGGCCCATGGAGATGCGGGCCCTGGGTTTCTAGTGACTCGGAAGACAGGTTGGGCTGCGGCGGTGCTGGTGGTCTAGCTGGAGCTCGACACAGGAGGCCTGACTGCAGAGAGTGACGGCGCTTAAGCCCCTAGGTTCTTGAGTCCAGGCGCAACAGGGAGGCATAGCTACCGTGGCTCCAACACCACCCCGACATCTGGCAACAGGCGAAGAACTGCGGCTGGGCCCTATTGCTGACCTGCAGCTAACGCAGAGGAGTTGAGCTCCCGCCAGCACCACGTGGTGCTTGACATAGGTGAGGCACCCATTAGGGGGGTGGGGTGCACTCCCGCCTATGGAGGCGGTCCGGCTAGGCCCCGGTGTGGCTTGAGGGCGGCCAATCTCCTCCCCGCTTCTACTGGTTGTTACCCGGGCGACATCGGCTTCCACTACCCCCTCTTCACATACCCGCAACGGCTCTAGGACTTATCATACCTGGCCGGGGTCTCCTGACTGGAGCGCGACACACACATGGGCTGCACTTGTCCTCACGCGTGATTTCTTGTGTCGCCAACTGTTTGCTGCCTGAAGGGGCTAGAGGGCACCATGCAAAGAAATACCCTCACAATGACACGCAATAAGCTTTTTAGGAACAAACTCAAGATCTGGTTGTTCCCCCACTAACCCGTTACCATGCACAGTTATCCAGTTGAGCACTCACCAGCACGAGGAAGCCCTTGGGCAGCCATGCGCTTTACAAAGCACAAACAGAATCATAAGCTGACCAGCGCCACCTCTAAACAAAGTACAATGGACTGGTACACCAGGACTAGGACCCCAGCTGTGGCTTCTGGGGGATCGGCAGATGCGATACTGGACAATGCGACACTGCTAGCGGCCATCACCCAATCCTGAGACATGTTGGATGCTAAGATCGGTGCAGTAGGCTTGGACATAACATTGGTACGCCAAAACCTGCACACTGCGGTGGACAGACTTACGGAGGCTGAGACAACAGTGTCCAGTGTGGAAGACGTTGTCTCTACCCTCCAAAAGAAGGTGCACATACTCGAGGCCCGCACCAGAGGTCTTACGACACGCGTTGAAGACGCTGAAGGGTGAGCCAGCAGGAACAACCTCCGATTCGTGGGCTTTCCAGAGGGCTGTGTAGGCAATGACATGGGAAAGTTCCTAGCCAACTGGATAGCTGGGTCCCACTCCCCCTGCTTTATTTTCGAGCAGGCCCACCGCACCCTAGTAAAGAAGCCCCCTCATGTGGCCTGTCATTGCCAGAGATCTCAACTTTCACAACCAAGACACTATCCTTAGACTGGCCAGGTTGCAGGAATCTCTCTCCTTTGACTCCCAACGCATTATGATCTTCTCGGACTATACCAGGCTGGTCCAACAGCGACGTCAATCCTTCAGGGAGGCGGAGGCTCGCCTCCGAGACCTCAAGATCCCCTACACACTCTTGTTTCCGTCCCGCTTTCATGTGATATATAATTCCTGCAGACTCTTCTTTGACTCTCCTGAAGAGGTCTTTGCCTGGACTGATGAAGAGATATGCGTTAGGCCCCACACGCCGACTCAACTTGACTCAGACTCTTCCTCCAGTGAGCCTCTTTGTCTACAGTCAAAGTTTGAGGACAAACGTCGCCATAGATCAAGGTCATTGTGGCGATCTAGGGCCCACAGCACGGATAGATTAGAGGCCCCTCAGGTCAACATATCCATTCACCTTGAAGTAACGAGACTTTGGCTACATGACGGAAGCGGACTACCATGATGCGACCAATCATTTGTATGAGGGTGTCTTAGATGGGCTACACACCTGGAGAGATGCCTTCCGAACTTAAGGAGAAACTTTGGTTAATGGACTGGTTACTGGGGATCCATTGGATGGTACTGGTCCCCGGCCACCGTTGGGGTTGAGATGATGCTCCATTCATGACAGATACTTCAATATTAGTGAGGTATTGGGGGGGTGTGAAGGGGGGGGGGGGGGGGGGGGGGAGTGGTTGGGAATGTTTAGTTGTAATTTGTGTTATGCTCCCAGTGTGCGATTTAAGTGCCCCCCATGCGGTGACTGCACACAGACCTTGTCCCCTACATCCTCAACACCCACCTAGATGACAGATGTACATGCCAATACTCCACAGGTAGGCTTCAAATCACCAGTTGGAGTGGCCAGGCCGCCCTAGACAAAGTAAAACGGGGGCGGTACTCCGGCAGGCTAAACGTCTCGGGACAGACATACTGCTATTGCAGGAAACGCACCTTCTAGGTTATAAAAACCCCTGCTTGTCCCGATTTGGCTATGAAGAAGCCTTTCACTCGCGTTCACTAGAGGCTCCAAAGGTGTGGCAATCCTGATCCACTGTAGAATTTCCTTTAGATTCCACACTCGTGGGTAGACGCACAGCGTAGATATGTCATCATGACGGGTTCAATCCATGAAGAACCAGTGGTCCTGCGCAGTATATGTGCCCCCCCTGCCCCCCTCACCCGGGCCCTGGTAGAGCAATAGGCGACTATTTGGGTGGGCATTCCCGATAGGATCGTAGTACGGGGGAAGAGGGGGGGGGGAGAGAGAGACATGAATGATGTATTTTACCCGACCTGTGACAGATGGCGTGCCACTGGAGGGTAGGCGGGGTCACGCGAACCGCATCTGCGGCCCCTAGTTGAGGAGATGGAGTGGGTAGATGAATGGAGAATGCTTCATCCGTCCGAATAGGGCTTTATGTACTATTCCCACGTCCACGAGTTGGTCTATAGGCTCGATTATTTGTTAGCACCTTCAAGATACACGAATCTCTGATGCCGCAATATTGCCTAGGGGTCTCTCAGACCACTCACCGGTGTCACTTGGGCTCCGAATGGGCCCCGAACGTCCTCTCTTCCGCTGGCACCTTTCCCCTTGGCATCTGCAAGATCAGCAATACCAGACGCACATGCACCAAGCCTTGCCTGAATACTTTGCCTTCAATAAGGGGACTGTCGCCCCGACCACAACTGCGGCAGGGACGAGAGGAAGGGAATGGTCCAGCGCGCCTACAACTGGCCCTAGCTCAATAGTTGTATCATGGGGAACTTCTAGAGGAGGCAAAGACAGCCTGGTTGGCCTCCTGTAACCAAATATATCAATGGGGAGACAAATCAGGCAAATTGCTGCATCGGTTGTGCCAACATGCGCTGAAGCCGATTCATCTTCCTAGTGTCCAAGGCCTTGCTGGTGATGTCCTCACTGATCAATAGTTTTGCAGAATACGACACAGTGCTTTGAGCCAAAAGCAGAAATTCCAGGATGACCTGCCACCGAAGGCCTTGTCAGGTACGCCCCCAGATTTTTATCCTACGTTTCTCTATACGGAGCTTACTGCTTCAGTGCGAGTGATTGGTTCAGTCTCTTCTCCATTTCCCATCCAACGAGTACTTGCCAGGGCTGTCCTTTGTCACCACTCCTATTTGCTCTGGCCATGGAACCAAGGCTTTGAATGGTCACAAGAGGTCTCAGACCATATCACGCTGTATACCGATGACGTCTTTTTCTTCCTCACACATCCCCATAGAACAGGCCCTCGGCATCTGCGGATTATGCAGGTGTTTGGTGAAGCATCAGGTCTTTATATGAATCCCAACAAATCTATTCTTCGGCAATTACGGGGAACACATGACTACAGAGAGAGGGACTGCGATACCTAGGTGTCCTCCTATCCGCCTCTCAACTTATCTCTTGGGAGCGCAATCTGTCTCCACTGACAGAACAAGTAAAGGCAGATGTTAAATCCTGGACACATTTGCCTCTGTCACTGTACGGACGATCCGCCATCTTTAAGATGGTCTCCCCTTCTCACATTTTATATCAATTGCAGAACCACCCTTACCTGATTCCCGCAGCCTGGTTACAGCAGGTGAATGCACTGCTGAGTCAATTCTTATGGGGGAGAGCGGGGGGGATGATGCTGAGGGCCGGGTGGCCCTATGTACCTGCTTCCAGTCCACCTACTGCAGTGGCATTGCAGCAGCAGACATTCAGTCCTATCATGCTGCTTCACACCTGTAGGTGCTTAAAGAATGGTGGTACTGTGCCAGAGACAACCCAACTTATGCTTTGGAACGCTTGGTATTGAGCGAAAATTCTCTTCACTCGTTTCTTTATAGCGGGTCAGAGCCCCGGGCATTGTTGTCTGCGGCAAGAATGGTGATCCAGGTGAAGAGACAATTGCTACGGCGGATGGGGTGGTGGGGCCACATCACACGAGAGACCTCGATTTGGCATAATGGTCTCCTTCCCCAACTAACTAATCTGTCCGGGTTCCAGGGATGGGATAATATTTTCATATCCTCACTGGGTGTGGTCATGCATGGCTTAATTCTCAAATCCTTTCAGGAGCTCCAAAGCGAATTTGTTATGCCACACAACCAATTCTACAAATACCTACAATTTCGTCATGGCCTCTCCTCATACCCAGTCCCTCATTACCAATAGCAATACCACATTAACTGCCCTCTGCACAGCCTGGCAGAGAGACCTAGGATCAAGAGACGAAGACAACTGGACCTAGGCCCTGGAGTCCAAGTGGGGAGCAGCCATTTCCTCACGCCTACAACGCATAGAATTAAAATACCTACACCGTGTATATTACACCCGACAAAGGCTCTGGTGAATTGGCCTGGTGTCCTCTTCCACCTGCCTATGCTGTGGTAACAGTGAGGGCACATTTCTTCACACAGTATTGTCGTACTCACAAGGTTCCTGCGGGGGTGGTGATGTGCCTATCTGTGGTACTTGCCTGTGAACTTCCTATGTCCCCAAAATTAATTCTTCTACACACCACTGACGAAATCGGGGGGCAACAGGTACAAATGGCACCTACTGTTTCTGGGACATACCTTAGCAAAACAAGACATTGCCAGGCTATGGAAAGCTAACTCCTCACCCCTACTGGGTGTATGGAAACAGGGCAAGGACTTCTGAACTGGCCTGAAGCTAACGATTTTCCTGGCTCTGGGATGCCCACAAAAACACCCCAAGACTTGGCACAGGTGTGTGGAGTATTGTGGTCAATTTCTGGAACCTTTGACCTCTGCAGAGACCCTTATGGGTGATTGTTCGCGCGTTACAAATGTGGATTATTATGCAGTAACACTCCCTGAGAACAATTCTAGATAGGTGATGATGGCTCAGCAGACAGTTGCGCAATCAATTATTGTTCAGGACATTGGGGTGCGGGAAGGCATATTCCGGAAAGCATAGTAGGGAGGCTGCGCGCTCAGTTGGTTTGTTACAAAGCATTTTGCATATGATGTGTATGGATGTTGATGAAAGTACCATACTTATATATACTGACATGTATACATGTGCTTTGGGCCCCTTAGGCCATACTGTGGCAGAAAATACAATACAAATTTGTTGTGAAAAAAAGGAATATCCCTGATCGCATCAATCTCAGGTGTTGCATGAAATATTGTGCTACGGGCATGGAATAAGCATGTGTGCGACTTATGGGAATATGAAGCAAGTGTTGTGTGAAAAATAGAGTCATGGGTGCATATTCTGACGGACCTGTATAGTGTGTATATCTGCCTGTATGCTGTTCTGTCATATGCAGTGTTGGACATGGCCTTCTTAGGGGAAATTACCCCAAAGCTTTTAGCTTTTTCCTCCTGGTTGTTGCTGACTCTCTCTACATAACCTTAGGAAACTGGGCACCTTCCTCCTGTATGGCAGAGGGAAGGTGTGTATGCCCGCATTTGGCTGGGGGTCCGGATGCAATGGGGTTTTGGTGCCGTACCTCCATGCGCCCTGTAAACTGGTAAACCACATATCTGGGGACAGGTACAGAATGGGTTAAGTAGAGGGACATAGCACTGAGTGTGCCACCCACCAGAAAGTTGGCCACCCTATATCCGGTCTGCCTTGGCATACCTGCAGGGCGCCATTGCGCCAAAGCCTAAGTTGGCATCACTTACACCGTGGAGTGGGTCATCCCCTATTGTGTGGGCACCCTGCCCCCCCATGAAAAGCCCTGATGGGCACCAAGGGCCCATGATTGCATGTGCCACCTGCCAAAGCAGGTTAGTGTGTGCACACAAACACACGTATTGGTTAAACCTGTGTCCAGTCTGCTGTGCAGTCTCAGGTGGGTGCACTGGCACCACTGGTGCTGGGAAATATGCGTCCCTCCTACCATCACAGGTCGGGGTGTGCAATGGTGCACAGGCGCCCTAATAGTGACCTATGTTTGTTTTCACTACATATGAAGCCTGCTCTGGCCATAAGTTAATATGGGGGAAGGGTTGACAAAATTTGCGCTGCAATGGTGGATTGCAGTGGAGGATCCTCATAATGTTTCATATCAATGGATTTGCCCTGCCAAACCCTTTCCATTGGAAAATAATAAGTTACTTACCTTTGGTAATGCTTTTTCTGGTGGATACAGTATCTGCCTGTGGATTCCTCACCTTGTGAATATCCCCGCGCTAGCAACATTCGGAAACTTTTGTACCAGTCCACGCCGATGAGGTCGAAGACGACGTCACAGAGACACGGCTCCGCTTGCGACTCCGTTGACGTCACCGGCTCCATAAGAAGACCTCGTCGGCGTGATGACGTCAGTTCCGCCCTTTTTTCCGTGCCTTCGAGGCACACAGACGGACTGACAGCAATATAGACACAGTATACACAGTACATAATATACAATGCAACACACACAGTGTGAAGAATAAATAGAAAGGCAAAAGAAATAACACACTGCCCTTGACAGTAACAAATACATTTTGAAAATATCATCGTCAGAATTGTAGGTATACAAGGGTGGACAACGGGGAGGCGGGTGGGTCAGTGAGGAATCCACAGGCAGATACTGTATCCACCAGAAAAAGCATTACCGAAGGTAAGTAACTTGTTCTTCTGATGGATACATCTGCCAGTGGATTCCTCAACTTGTGAAAAGATTCCCACAGCAGTCCCACTCCCGGAGGAGGGTGTCCACCCGTCTATACCAGAAAGTCCTGAAGGACGGAATGAGCAAAGTGTCCGTCCCTCCTCACTTCGGAATCCAAGCAGTAATGCTTCGCGAAAGTGTGGTGGGAGGCCCAAGTTGCAGCCCTACAAATGACCTCCACAGGAACACCTCTAGACACGGCAGATGTAGAAGGCTTAGCCCTGGTGGAATGAGCCCTTATACACTCTGGAGGTTCCTTACCGGCCAAAGAGTAACATATCTTGATGCACAAAATAATCCATCTGGAAAGGGTGCGCTTGTGCACCGCTCTGCCTTTCCTGCAGCCAGCAAAGCCCACGAAGAGCTGGTCATCAACTCGAAAGTCTTTTGTCCTGTCAAGGTAGAAGCTCACCGCCCTCTTAGGGTCCAAGCGGTGAAGCCGCTCCTCCTCCTTGGAAGGGTGAGGGAGAGGATAGAAGGTAGGGAGGGTAATGGATTGCCCCAGATGGAAAGGAGTTACCACCTGAGGTAGAAAAGCAGCCCTGGTCCTGAGTACCATTCTTTCAGCATGAAAGGTCAAAAACGGGGGTTTCTAACTCAGAGCTTGAGGTTATTGCAATGAGAAAAACCGTCTTGAAAGACAACAGTCTCAAGGGACACTTGTGTAAGAGCTCGAAGGGAGAACCCATCAGATAAGTTAAGGCAAGATTTAAGTCCCATTGAGGCACAATAAAAGGAGTAGGAGGAAACTTGTTTGTAAGGCCCTTTAGAAATCGTAAAACAATAGGCGATTTAAACAAGGATGGCTGATCCGGCAAGCAAAGGAATGCCGACAAAGCCGATAAGTAACCCTTTACAGTGGCTACAGCAAAACCTTGCTGAGCAAGAGAAAGGGCAAACTGCAGAATGTCAGATAAACGAGCCCTCAAAGGATCAATTGACTTCTTCCCACACCAGAGCACACATTTAGACCATCTATAGGAATAGATAGATTTGGTGGAATGACGTCTGGCAGACAAAATTACATCTACAACATCTGGTGGGAGAGAAAAAGAATTCAGGTTGCCCCGTTCAATCTCCAGGCATGAAGGTGTAAGCTCTGGAGGTGGGGGTGTAGAACCTGCCCCTCCGACTGCGAGAGAAGGTCTGCCCTGAGAGGGAGACGGAGCAGAGGGCACGAGGAGAGGTGGAGAAGATCTGTATACCACACCCTTCTTGGCCAATCCGGGGCGATCTATATGACTTGGGTCCGGTCTTGGCAAATCTTCCTCAGAACCCGAGGAATCAAGGGTATGGGAGGAAACGCGTAAAGGAGACGTGAGTCCCATCTCAACTGAAACGCGTCCCCCAATGCTCCCTGCATCGGATACTGGAGACTGCAGAAAGACGGGCAGTGAGCGTTCTTGTGAGTGGCAAACAGGTCCACCCGAGGGGTTCCCCACATCCGGAAAACGTGACGAACCACCTCTGGATGAAGCCTCCACTCGTGGTCGGCGGAGAACTGCCGACTGAGACTGTCTGCACGCACGTTCAGAACTCCGGCCAGATGATTTGCCATCAAACAAATCTGCTGATTCTGAGCCCAGGACCAGAGACGCAGAGCCTCTCTGCAGAGACAAAGCGACCCCACTCCTCCCTGCTTGTTGACATACCACATCGCGGAAGTGTTGTCCGTCAGGATTTGAACTGACTGACCGCGAAGGGAAGGGAGAAAGGCCTTGAGTGCCAAACGTATCGCCCCCAATTCCAGAAGGTTGATGTGAAACAACCTTTCCTCTGGAGACCAAAGACCCTTGATCTCCAGATCCCCCAGATGCGCACCCCACCCTAAAGTGGATGCATCCGTAATCACTGTGGCCGCAGATGGAAGTAGATGGAAGGGCTTTCCTTGAGACAGATTGCCCTCCACACTCCACCAAGATAGATCTGCCGCAGCTTCTCTGGAGATCCTCACAGACTCCCTGAGATCTCCTTTGTGTTGATATCACTGCCTGCAGAGACACCACTGGAGCGCCCTCATGTGCCAGCGTGCATGGTTGATCAACAGAATGCAGGAAGCAAACAGACTGAGCAGACGAAGGACCTTCAGGACTGGAACGACCGCTCCATCGTAAAACAAAGGAATAATTTCCTGTATGTCGAGAATCCTTTGTGGAGGTGGGAATGCTCGACACACAGTAGTGACCAGTACCGCCCCTATGAACAGGTTGCGCTGAGAGGGCACCAGGTGAGATTTGGGCATGTTTATCGAAAAAACACAAATTGTACAACAGCTGAGTCGTAAACTGCAGATGACGAAGCACCTTCTCTGGCGACTCTGCTTTGATCAGCCAGTCGTCCAGCTAGGGGAAAACCGAAATCCCCGACCTTCTGAGATGGGCTGCCACCACTGCCATCATCTTGGTGAAGACTCGAGGTGCAGTAGTAAGACCAAACGGAAGGACCGCAAACTGATAATGTTGCGACCCTACCTTAAACCGGAGATACTTCCTGTGCGACTTCAGGATGGGGATATGGAAATACTCATCCTGCAAGTCGATCGACACCATCCAGTCCTCCTGATTCAGCGCTTGAAGAACCTGCGCAAGGGTGAGCATCTTGAACTTCTCTTGCTTCAGATAAAGATTCAAGATCCTGAGGTCCAATATTGGATGCAATCTGCCGTCCTTTTTCGGAATCAGGAAATACCGGGAGTAGCATCCCTGACCCCTCTCCTGCTCTGGAACCACCTCTATCGCACCTTTTTTTTAGTAACGTCAGGACTTCCTCCTGTAGGAGAAGACGGTGGTCCTCTGAGCAAGCCCCTTGACAAGGAGGGTAATTTGGAGGGAATTCCCGAAAGGGAAGGGCGTACCCATTTTCTACAAGATCTAGAACCCAAAGGTCTGTAGTAACCGATTCCCAATCTTGTAGAAAATGGGTAAGCCGGCCCCCCGCAGGACCAACATGATCCAGAATGGTGGATCTAAGGCTGCTTTGCAATGGTGGGAGGGGCTGAGGAGGAGGAAGAGGAGGAGGAGAGCTGTCGGCCACAAGTGCGACCCCTGATTCTACCTCTGTAACCCTTATACAGAGCGCTTTGCTGCTGCTGCTGTGGCTGTCTGTATGTACGAAAGGTAGACCTTCCGAAGCCCCTGTACCTCTTCAATGATCCTCTTGGCGGAGTTTGAAGGCCCAATGATTTAGCCGTGGCCTTACTCTCCTTAAATCTTTCCAGCGCAGCATCCGCTTTCTTGCCAAAAAGACCAGAGCCGTCAAAAGGCAAGTCCAAGAGCGTTGACTGGACATGAGGGGAAAATTCCGATGACTTAACCCATGCTCTCCTCCTAGTGGCAACAGAAGATCCCATGACTCTTGCTACAGAGTCAGCAGTGTCCAATCCACTCTGGATCACCTGACGCGCCGCAGCCTGAGCATCTGAAACGATCCCATTATAACCAACCCTATCCTCCTCTGATAGTTTTGGGGCTAGCTGCTTTGCTGAGTCCATGAGAGCATGTATATAACGTCCCAAGAGACAGGTGGCATTTGTTGATTTAAGGGCCATGCTGGCCGAAGAAAAGACCTTATTGGCCGACTGATCCAGTTTTTTTGCTTCCCTGTCACTCGAGACCTGGGGAAACGAACCTGGTGATTTTCTTGAACATGCAGCCTGAACAACCAGACTCTCAGGAGACGGGTGAGACGTTAAAAATTCTGGGTCCCCCGGAGGTGCCCTATACCTCCTGGTAATGACTTTAGAAACTGCCGCAGCAGAAAAGGGCTTACGCCACACCATCATCACTGGCTCTATGATGGCGTCGTTAAAAGGGAGCAGAGGCTCAGAAACAGCAGAGGGAGAGTGCAGAACTTCCGTTAAGATGTTTGGTTTGAACTCTGCAGAAGGCAATTGCAGATCTAAAAGTTCAGCTGCTTTTCTTATAACAGCAAGGTATGGAGCCACATCCTTTGAAAGGGCATCAGAAGGAGGAGTAATCTCCCATTCAGGTGACATGTCCAGGCCACTAGCCTCCTTCAGCGCCTCAAAAACATCGTCCGATTCCATGAGTTCCCCTTCCTCTACCTCCTCCATCAGGTATCTTTGCTCATCCAGCACCCTCTGAGCCTCCCTCCTAGACCTGATTCTCACAACCGGCATCGGCGGCGCCGTGACCGAATCCGATGGCGCCGGAGCAGGCGTCGAACGTGGATCCAAAGGGGCAGCCAGCGTCGAACGAGGTCGAGTCGGCGCCGGAGAAGAAGGGAGCGGCGTCGATGTCCTCGGCGCCGGTAGATGCCAAGACGGTATCGCCGGAAAAAATGGCATAAAGGGAGCCTGAGGATAGGCTTGGGGAACTCCAAAACTGAAGGCCATTTGACCCATAGGACCTGAAGGTGCACCAGAGGGGTACATGGCTCTGGAGAATACTCCATACATCGCATTAAGATAATGCGTTGGGTCCTGACCTGGTCCTGGAAATGCAGGATATTGCTCAGGCATCACCAGACTCGGGCCGACCGGCGCCGACGGTGGAATCAGCAGAGCCGAAGGCTCACCCAGGGCCGGAGGCGCCTCACACAGAACCGGAGATGGAGCTGGCGTCGGAGATGGAGGCGGGGCCGGAGCCGGAAAAATGTTCCGGTGAAGCCACAGGTGACGACAGGCCAATAGGTGAATCCGGAGCAGCCGAGGGAGACACAAAGTCCTTACGGCGTCGGGAGGGCGATGTCGATCTCGGAGCCGCATCCTTATCCGAGTGATGTAGAGATGAATGCCTCCTCTTCTTCTTGTGCTTCCTGGATTTGGAAGCATGCCCCAAAGTCGACTTCGACGCCGACCTCGATCTCGACCTTGACCTCGATTTTCTCCGGCCTCTTTTTTCTTTCTTCATCTTCGCGATGAAAAGCTTTGCTTCCCTCTCCTTAAGAGCCTTGGAACTCATCTTGCGGCAGCCAGAACATCCCTCGACATCATGGTCCGATGACAGGCACCACACGCAGTCGTCATGCGGATCCGTTATGGACATGTGTTTCCCACATTCACGACAGGGTTTAAATCCTGACTTCTTCGTCGACATTTCTGCAGAAGAAGACAAAGAGAAACCAGCAGAAAATAAAGTAACCAGTATAGCTACAGAGAGAGATTCCCGAAATCCGTTGGCGTCGACGGCGCGGAAAAAAGGGAACTGATGTTATCACGCCGACGAGGTCTTCTTATGGAGCCGGTGAAGTCAACGGAGTTGCGAGCGGAGCCGAGTCTCTGTGACACCGTCTTCAACCTCATCGGCGTGGACTACTACAAAAGTTTCCGAATGTTGCTGGCGCAGGGGATATTCACAAGGTGAGGAATCCACTGGCAGATGTATCCATCAGAAGGTTTTTTTTGGCATAACTCGCTTAGAAATGCCACTTATAGAATATGGACATTTCTAGGCTCCAAGAGTCTCGAGGACCTCTGTAGTGAGCCTGACTACTCAGTGCCAAGCTGCCCAAGGGTGAGCACAGGTTATAAAGAGAGTGTAATCACCTGCCCTTGACGGAAGCAGCAGTTCTGCCTCGCTGGGGGCCTCCTTTCAGCCAACTGGACACTGCTGGTTCCAACATTTCAGGGACACTGGAATTATGTGGAAGGGGATGGCCAAATTAAGCAGCAGGGTTTAGTAAATTATGTGGCAAGAAAAGTCAAAATATGTAGCATAATGTGTAGCAATTTGTGATGGTAATACTTTATTAGTTTGTCATTTTTACACGTTAGTACTGTCTGGGAATTGGTTGCACCTCATTATTACCAGTTTAACACTCAAATATAGCAATAAGCAACAGAAAGGTGACCAGTAAGCCTTTGCAAAGGGCCTTCCAGTGTGCTGCCACACATTTTGCTACGTTTTTTAGTAACTTTTAAACCATTTGAGCTAGAAACACATTTTTTAATTAAAATCTGCAGATGATGGATTATGTGACAAATGAGGCAAATCTATAACTATGCAAAAAACTGATCTGAGTGCCGCCTTCGACATGGTGGATCATGCCATCCTCATCCACCGGCTCAGCTTGGTAGGAGTTTCAGGCACCGCCCTGTCCTGGATCAAATCCTTCCTTGAAGGCAGAACCTTTCAAGTGTCCGATGGCACAGTTATGTCTAGAGCTCTTCCTCTCCAGTGTGGGGTCCCCCAGGGCTCCTCCCTGAGCCCCACACTTTTTAACGTCTACATGTCCCCCCTAGAGGACATTATAGCCCCATTCGGCATAAAAACAGTCATGTATGCCGATGACATCCCAACTGGTGGTGTCCTTAAACCAGTCGAGTAAAAGCCTGGACAACCTGGCAGCTTGTCTTGAGAACATCTTCCACTGGATGTGCGAATCACGCCTGAAATTAAACGGAGAGAAATCCGAGATCCTCCTCCTGGGAAACCCACGCAAACTCCCTCCTTCCCTCTCTTGGCCACTCTGCATGGGATCACCTCCCACCCCCAAATCAGAAGTCAAGAGCCTTGGTATCTGGTTGGACCAAGAGCTCAACTTTAAAGCCCAGGCCAGAAAAACCACAGGCATCTGCTTCGGTCTCATTCAAACAGCGCGGAAGATCCTCCACTTGATCCCCTTCCAGTCCAGGAAATTGCTCATGCAGGGGCTGGTGAACTCCAGACTAGATTACGGAAACGCCCTTTATCTAGGGGCCCCTGCATCGGTCATTAACAGACTGCAATACGCCCAAAACGCGGCTGCCAGACTCCTAACCGGAACCACATCCAGATGCTCCGCCAAACCGGCCCTCAAAAGCCTACACTGGCTCCAGATTAAGGAAAGGATCACCTTTAAGACCCTTTGCATTTCACACAAAATAATTCAAGGCAGAGGCCCGCCGATCCTGAGATCCCTCGTCAAACCCCATCAGTCTAACAGACAACTCAGATCAGACTCCCTCTCCCTGGCCAGCGTCCCCAGAATAAAAAAGGCCCGTTCTGGGGGGCGATTGTTCTCCTACAACGCTCCAAAACTGTGGAACTCCCTTCCACTTTCCATCCGAAGAGAACACAACCTACTTGCCTTCCGTAGGCAACTAAAAACATGGCTCTTCCCATAATTCTTCACCTCCTCTTCCCCCCCTCCGGAACAATAGGTCGACTGACAGCGCTGGGACGCCCCAGGGTAGCTACGCGCTTTATAAATCCGTATTCCAATTCAAATTAAAAAAACGCGGCAGTCGCACAATCACATAATTCCAGTGGCCCTGGTCATAGGCTGATGGTTTTGGTGTCACAAGATCTGAGCAGCGTCCTGGCTGCAAAGGTTGTTCTGTCTGTCAGTTGAATTTCCTGCCTTGACCCAAGGTTTTATCTTTAGACCTAGTTATTATTTTTTTAAGGCAAAATTCTTCAGTAGGTAAAGGTTTGAAGCTGATTCTGTGTACAGCTCTACAGGACCTGATTTCTGTGAGGTCCTCCTGACTTTGTTTTCAACAAGGTGAAAATCTCAGAAAGGGGGAACCTGATTTACTTGTGTGCCTATGGTTTGAGCTTTTTGGAGAAGCCTCCATAACGTTTCCCGATCTCCTGAGGTGGAAAAATGACTTTCACCGTTCCAATTTTCGCCAGCTTCAGGGAAAATTCCTTCTGGTCGGACTTCCAGCCTCTAGCTCCTCTGGGCTTGCTTCTAGGCATCAGATCTCTTTTCAGCCATATGTAGTGCAGGGTCAAGTGCTCTGGTCTGCTACGAAATCCTTGAGTAAGGAGTCCTATTTTTGGTCCCTGTAGCAGACAAACATTAATCCAGCTACTAGACCCTTGGAAATGAGCTTCAGTCCCTGGATGACAGAAGGATCCATGAGTCCTCAAGTCCTTGAGCATTTTCTCTTTTTCCTGCAGGAGGAAGGAGTCTTCTTCCAGCAGTGCTGTCTTCTTCAGATGGAGTCTTGTCCACTCCCTGATAGCTATCTATCTCATCTAAGCCAGGATTTGTAAGTCTTCTAGCCAAGGATGTGTATTCCAGCTGTGCAGGTGTAGTGAGTGGTAGAACGAGCTTTAAGCCGGTTCTGACTTGGGCAGCCTAAACTACATTTATATAAAGTTACTTTTCCACTCAGGTTATAAATATATGATCTCACCATTAAATCAGATTTTGAAAATTAATTTGGGAATAACTATGAAGAACCTAGCTTGTATTTTCCCAGACAGAGACATAAAATACAATATTTTACTCTCTTTGAGGCCTTTCTAATGGAAAATGTAGTTGGACCTATACAGTGAAATGGTGTTTAGGCCACCCAGTCGCTGTGAGAGAACATTTTTTAAATACGATGTGGGACACTTTTTAAAATATATAGCAAGCAGAAATGGGTGGTAAACTTTGCTGCGCCGGCGGAGTTCACTGAGTTTTTGTCACTCCGCACTCCACCTGGAGGGCGGAGTTTAGCTAAAACTCCACCTACGCCACGTAACGGAGTTTACCGGCACCCACCAATAGTCTAGAGAGGGCTAGTCACCAACAGAGTCGAACACCCCTAGATATAAAGGCAACACAGCACTACAGACAGGGGCTGCACAAACCCTGAGTGAACCAAACGGATTTTCATCCAACCCACCATGACCTGAGTCCGCCAGTCATAGCCCTCACTGGGAGGGATCACCTCGCTGCAAATTGCCATGCTGCCACTACACAACCCCATTCTTCCACCCAGAATCATGGGTGGCAGCATCAGCGGGCCTGGCTGTCTGCTTTGAGACAGCTATTGCTTGCTACATGGCTCAGGTTTCCCCCTGCTTTCATCACTGGCTCACCGCAGAATAACCAGCCTACAAAGCCATTCCGCCCCAAACTGTATGACGTCACTGCTGAGTAGTGGAGGGCGGTTCCGACAGTGTTCATACATCAAAGTCACGTGCGGACTCTGCTGCCAATCAACACTTCGGATTTCTGGGAAGTGCACTAGGATTGCCTGGGAACGGAAGTGCTCCAATTTTAGGCCGCCTTACATATTACGAGTCCCTCTTTATCTCAGACCATATCCTGCCCTGGTATTGGCTTTCAGGCGACCCGGAAGCATTGCAAATATGGACAAATGTCACCCCAATTGAGTTGGATATAAAAATGAAATCACATGAGTTCTCTGGAGTGCACTCTTCAGTCTTCACAAGCAGGTGGGAAATGCATTTGTAAATAACACACTGAGCACTTGGAAATGTTCCAAAGACATTTGCTTCATTCTTCTTATGAAGTTTCATTTTGGCTGATCTCAGGCTTCTCCAGGAAATCCAAACTCTGCTTTGGAATACAGTGAAAGGCCAGTATCTTTCAGCCTGCATTTAGGAAAAGTGTTTAGGAATAACAGTTACGTATTTAGCCATATGGGGTGGGCAAGTGGAGCAACTCCGCCTGTTCAAGGAGCTCTGCGGATATCCATGGAGTTTTTATGCAACTCTGCGTAATTCCGCGTAGTGCAACTTCGCCCACCCCTAATATTAAGCACTCTATATTGTGAGCTTGAAAGGTACATTTTAGTAGTTTTTTATATATAAAAATAGATTCTCCTACAGGGTAAAGTCACTTTTACTTGCTATGCATTTCTGGCGTGCCCTTATACAGACGACTTACAGCTTAGCTTACTGCAGCCCAGCTAGAGCACAGTGGTGCCCTTGGCAGACATATTTTTGTCCTATAGGTGGGTGGTGTAAATATGCACTGCAAACCATGTGACACTTAACCTTCCATGTCACAGGTGACTTGTAGGCACCATCTACAATGGACTTATATTTCAATCAAATATTCCAAAGAAGGGCTACTTATCGTACAGTACATGCTTTTGAAGAAGGTGGGGAGGAACCATAGGTACTTTATTCCTTTCCAGCTAGCAAAATCAGACTGAAAACAATTGAGGAACCCCAACAAAGGATGCTAATATGATCCTTTAGGCAACAGGAATCCCATTAGTGGGTGCAGTCTGCATGAAGTATTGGGGCCAAGGAAAGGCTAAAGGAAAAACAGCTGGGATAGTGCAAATCCTGCAAAAAATTCGGGATATGAGACTTAAGAAAGGCAACAGAATCTCCTTCACTTGCCAAAAATACATCTCCGCAGTAACAGCGTCCAAGCAGAGCGAAATGCACCTGCCGTCATCATGAGCAAAGCCATAAATCCTCATCATCAGGTTCTTACCACCATCCATCACTTAAGTGAATTCAGCTTCCAGGCAGTGAGCTGATAATTTGCCACCTTGGCTGGCAGCCTCAGAGAAGGGAGAGCTGCTTTGAGGAATTCTGACCCACTCAATTTCCAGATCGAAGGTTTGCAAGAGAGGCCTGTAAGGGGGCCTCTGATTAAGTCTCTGCGGTATTAAGCTTACTGGTTGGAGTCTTTACAAAAACCAGGAGGACCAGGAGGGAGATGGGCTACAGGAGATATCTTTTTTTACCAAATATATTTTTGAAGTTTTAAAGTGAAAATGTGAGACTATTTTGACGAGACTTCCGACAAGCCTGGCGCAAGTGTTGGTTGGAGATTTCAGAGGATGAGAATTATGAACGTTTGAGAGCATGCGTCAGCGGAATTCCTAGGTCAGAAGTTTGAAATTACAAATAGATAACGGATTAAGGAGGGCACGCCTGAGGAAACCTGGTCTGTTCTCCCATGTCTTACTACAGGTTTTAACTGGGAGAATTAAGGTTTGAGTGAACTCTGCTGAAACCTCTCTGGTGATTGTGAACATCTGGGGTGAGGTGCTTGGGGTAGGGACAGCACAGGGCACATGTGAACTTCAATGTACTTGCTTCCAATACTAGTGCTCGTGGAATGAACAGTTGTGCGATATCTCCAAAGAAATCTTGTTTGACCTTCCTCATCACCGATTTGAAACTCAAGAGTAGTGAAAGCAAACACTTTAAAAAACATATATATATATACACATACGTATATAAATATACATATATATATATATATATATACATACATACATATATCCAGATGGTCCTCAGGGGCAGTGTGGCGCTCTTTTTGGTGGTGCGTCCTCCGCGGCAAATATATATATCTGACAAAGCAGTCAGTATTTTTTTTAATCCTTTTTAACAAATCCAGCAAGACTTACCTGTCTGATCTGTATCTAAAGGTTTGCAGGTCGTCGAGTATGAAGACACAGGGAGACCGTGTTTACAACGCAGTAATTACATCGCAGTTCCTTTACAACCCGGTCGTTACAACGACCGCATTGTTAGAACTCAATGCCTATACAACGCAAGTCATTAGACAGACTTGCTCTAGGGGGCGCTCTAACATAAGGAATAGTATGATTTACTATTCCAACACCTTCCCTACTGTTGCGCAGGCCGGAGTTGGAATATTAAATTATACTATTCCTAAGTCCAGCACGCCCCTAACAGCAAGTCGATCTAATGGCTTGCATTGTAAAGGTATAGCGTTCTAACAACGCGGTCATTGTAACGACCGCGTTGTAAAGGAACGCTATGTTATAGCATGCGATGTAACATGCTATATTCAAAGACACCACCCCTTCCTATACAATGTGCTGACTGGTAATATTTGGACAAGTGGAGTGAGGCATCTGAGAAGGCTCAACTGAGCACGCCTCGAGTGACTGCTTGCATGTGACTGTGTAGGATTGGGAGCACAAAGAGAAGAGGTGAACTTGAAGAGACATCAAGAAGAAAGTCTTCTGTGAACACTCTGGTTCGACAGCAGGGAAAGGAAAGACAGACCAAACAAAAGTTTAATTTGGAGGAGGTCTCTTTTTAACCTTTAATATTAATGCTAAAGACGGTGCAGACATTGGGACGAAAGAGAACTATAGTGAGTAACACTACAATAGCTGCATATGCTATGATAGAAAATATAAGAAAAAAACTATGCTGACAGAGTTGAAGAAGTTTAATGCGACTTTTAGCATCCGTTGAGGAAGCAGTGAGAAAGGTGTGAGCAACTTACTCTGGGCGACATTCAATGCCTTTGCTCAAGAGCTGAGCGGCAAGAACATAGGGCGGATCGCAAGGGCTCCTTCCTCGGCTCTAGCCTTCCACAATGTCCAATGTTCCGACTGGCACATGTAGAAAATCAAGTGAAGCATGGCTTTTAAAAACACTGCTCAAATTCCCTGTCTCAAAAATTCACACTTTGCGTTGGAGTTTTCTGTGCAACAAATGCTAAAGGCCTCCACTATCATGGCAAGGTACTCTTGAGCAGTTAGTGGGACGGATGTTTTGTCTGTAAGTCCTTTACCATCTTCTGCTTCAACGAAAAGGTTCAACGGTTCTAGAGATTACAGTCCACAACCCAAGGCAGCACAGTTTGGATAAGCCGTTTAATTATTTATACCTACTCGTCATAGTCCAGATAAAACATTGAAGGAAGACAAGGAAGGCAAGAACTGACATAAGTCCGGTAACTGCAGGACAAAAAGATCAACTGAGATCACTTTACCCCACATACCACTGGTTAAAATATCAAGCAACTAATCTTGTTAAACCAATTTTGCTCTTGTTCTTTGTAAAAGCCTCGAGCTTCAAGGGTGGTCGTGGTAGAGGCGGCAAAGATACAGTCCCACCAGTTGTAGCCACATTGTTAATTTTACAGCGTCAGACTTTCAATGTTAAATATACCCCTTCTGACACCATGAAGTAGTTGGGAATAGAATGAAAGGCACAGTGAGGAATAGGAAACAGAAACACGTTCCTGCGAGTTGAGAACTTAGCTTCTGTGCCACCCAATGGGATGGGTTGTGTTCCAACACATTCAGCACTAATCAGGTTCTACTTTAGCAGCTGTGCTTGCATTATGCATAGGAGTAACTGTCATAGCAAGATGAAAGCTGGCACTTTTATAATTTTCTGTTTAACTAGAATATTTAAGTACTGGCCAGAGCTGAAGTTCATATTATGTAATCGATGCAATATTGGTTACTTGATAAATGGAATGAGGCAGCGGGGATTAGGAGGATGAGGAGGAAGACGTCTGGAGTGAAGCACAGATGTGGCTGGGAGCCATCGTTTTAGACTGGTAACCCTATAAGCTAGTTTTGTGCAGCTAGTCCATGTGGTAAAATGCATTTTAAGTACCACACAGTACCCCATCAGACTCATCCTCAGAGAAATCACAGGTTCCTGAAACTTCAGAGCTGCTTCCATAAACCACCCTCTCTTCTTCACTAGGCTTTCTGTGGGTGACAAGGAGATCCTGTGATCAATAATATTCCAGGAAACTGCCATGGTTCCACCCATTAAGCAACACTGAGGTTAGAGAGTTATTGTTCTCTTTCCTTGATATAATTTTTATTTTTTTTATTTTACAGAGTTTATATAGCGCGAACTTGACCCGAAGGTATCGGGTATCAGAGCGCTTTACATAGCACCAGTTGCGTTACATGAGGACACATTCTTTTTTTTTTTTTTGTTAGGCACGGGAGATGAAGTGATTTGCTCAGAATCACAGGATGTTCAGCGTCATTGCTGAGACTCGAACCCAGTTCCCCAGATTCGAGGTCGACCGCCCTAGCCGTTAGGTCAACTCCTCTCCAAATAATGTCTGAGGGCTGTCGCATGTGACTTTAAAGACGGTATTGGATGAGTATGAAATAGATAACATGGAACTACATGGCGACATGTATTTTTATACTCACCCATAAATTCAAATCAGAAAGAGGGAAGAAAATATGCACTCTAAGTGATGCTCGGTTAGATGCCAAATTTGGGGAGGGAACTTTAATTTACTAAAAAGCAGCGTGGACCACAATGCTTCTGAGACACTCCTTTAAACTGCGATGTAAGGACAAATGCTGCCTAGAGTGAGGCCCTTCATATCGTCTAGGCATGCCCAAAGATTTCAGATCGAAATATTCTCTCCCATTTTGCTAAAAGTGTGCCGTGTTTACCAGCTGGATTAGACTTTTTTTTTTGCCGATGCTATGTAGCTTCGGCAAAAAAGGACGATTTTGTGTGTGAGTGCAGTGATTATCTATGCATCATAATACACGCAACATCAAAAATCCACGTGCCAACGGAATGATGCGGGTACCATTTTCTTTTCTTCTTTACCAATCCAAGATGGCTGGTGCCACATGGCTATGTAAATAAGAAGGAATTTGTGTTTTGTGTTTTTTTGCATGAAAGTTCATTTCGGAATACAGAGTGGCACAGAAGCCAGTGGCAGTTGCTGAGCCTTCCCAAAAACATAAATAAAATACATTTACTTAAAATACTGCAAGGGTGGGAGAGCAAGGAGGAGAGGTTAGATAGTACGTGGGGGAGGGGAGCAAAAAGGAGTAGGTGGAGACAAGGCGGCAAAGGCGGAAACTCACTTTGGACCGTGAAGCTGCTCGGTAGCCATTGGCAGCTGCCGGGTCCTCCCAAAAAAAAAAAACTTAAAAGCATTTTCTGTATCACATTTGGTAGGGTAGCACCAGAGGGGGTAGGGGAAGGTTAAACAGCAGGGAAGTAATGGGTGGTACCATGGCAGATCCCTGGAATGCTATTGATCACAGGATCTCCTTCTCGCCCACAGAAAGCCTAGTGAAGAAGAGAGGGTGGTTTATGGAAGCAGCTCTGAAGTTTCAGGAACCTGTGATCTCTCTGAGGATAAGTCTGATGGGGGTACTGTGTGGCACTTAAAATGCATTTTACCACATGGACTAGCTGCACAAAACTATGATGGGGAATGTAGCACATGAGAGTGTGTGCAACAAAACATATGCACTCTCATGGAGTGCTTCATGAAAAAGAAAAACGTATTTCCCCAAGTGTGAGCAAAGTAATGATAGACGTCAGCCACTCAAAAGAATGGTAAAGAGACTGTGCTCAAGGGGAGGAACACAAGTCACAGTGGCGGCTGGTGACATTTCAAAGTGGTGGGCGTAAAATTATTGGCATACTGCACCGCAGCGAGCGAGCGTAGCGAGCGAGCCCGAACAACCTAAGGGGGGTTCGGGGGGATTACCCCCCCCTAGAAAATTTTGAAAAAAGAGTGGACAAATGGTGCATTTTCAAGCAAATTTGAGAAAGCAGGTAGGTTAATAAAGCAATTGTGAAAGTGCAGTTATTACATTAATAAAGAGATGTCAAATAACATAGGTAGCTGCTTATTCAAGCTTTCTTTCACCCCATAGTCCAGCAGGGTCTTGATACAAGACAGATAAGAGAAAAAGCAGTGTGGTCCTCGACCAGGAAGACACTCATATTTCGGTGGTAAGAAGTAAAAAGATTTGTCAAATTGAAAACCTGAACTGCAATACGCAATCCAACAATTATTTTCAAGTACATCTCATCTATGTTCAACAAGCCATGTTTTACCCATGATTGGAATTGTGAATCACCAAATAAACTGAGCCACTGCAATCAAAATCAACCAAAACTGTGGCTCAATATGTAGGCAGAAACAGTATAAAACAGAAACACAGTCTAAATAACTATGAAAGTGACACACAAATATTGACCATGCAACTCAAACTCAGAAATTCCAGATCCAATTCACTGCCAAAGCAGGCCTCCCATGTGTCATTTCATGTGTGTTAAGTGCAGTCTACATTGAACAGACTGCTAATAGGAAGACACTACATTCCCCCTGCTTTAAATTACATATGTGCTTTATCACAATCACTGCAAAAAACCCTCACGGTTTGTAAACAGTGGAAACACTGTTTTTGTGTATTTTGGGGGTTAGGCAGCTGAATAAATACTGCTAAGCAATGATTTCAATAGGTTCAGAAACACTGAAAAAACCCAGCGAATGCACATAAAATAAACACAGAAAACACCAGAGCCTGCGTATTTTCTTAGCGCACTGAAGAGTTTAGAGTAATTTAAGTGTCTCAAAGACACGAGGGGGCTCTGTATCAGTGTGTGTAGGCACCGAAAGAAAGGAACTGATGTCAACACACCACACGGATGGTACCTATATTGGACTGTGCACATCACACCTGGTGCAGAACCATGTCGATACAGGGCCTCGTGCACCACCTACTGGTGTGCAGCGGTACTGCTGAAGATGTTTTAGTCTTGATGTCTGGGTAAGTATTAAAACATTGAGGAATCGGCAGGTAGAAGTCTCTATGTGAATGGCAGCTTGTCTGATAAATACATTGGGGCGAATACTTGTAAGAATGTTTGTAGGGCCACGGCCTGCCAATCCCTATTGAGCTAGTGCAGGTCACGCGCGGCATCTGAGAGTGAGCCGTGATCTCACCTATGAAATCCCAAGAGCAGCCATTTGGACGAATCGGGAGTTTGTGTCATAGGTACTTGGTCAGTCCCAGCTGCAGGGAAATAGCTTAGTCCAAGCAAGAGTTCGGCAGGAAGCAGAAGAAGTGGGGGTGACTCTCTGTGTCACGATTGCCTACTTCTGTGTCGTGGAGAGTCGTGACTTCAATTGTAGCACGTTTTCAAGTGCGCTCTCACCTCCCAGGTCATCCCAGCACTCAGTGGATTGCTATCAAAGCCCAAGGAAGACAGAACTGGCCTGAATCGCCGCCTCCTGGCCTGGAGCAGTTCCTACTGATGGCTGCGCAGACGAAAGAGACAGACACACTGCGCACACCACACCCTGCGGAGAGACGGCTGGCTGGGATTACACCAAGTGGAGTCCTTCATGCTTTCCTTATGTCATAGGCTAACGTTTGAAATTCAGCACCCCTCCCACCCGCAGCTGCACACATTTGAGTCTGGTCAATCTCGACTCTATGACTATATGAGATCGGGGTCATCCCTCTATGAGCCAGGTTTGGGACGATACCAGCGAGACTGTACTGGCATTGACCTGTCCTCGGCACAGTCACCAGCACGGTATGTCCCAGGTAGTTCATCGGTGCATTCTGAATGAAATATAGTAAGCAAAAAACTTACCTGAGTCACAGCCGGTCCACGCCACCTCTCAGACCTCTGCTCGACTGCTCCCCTGGGCGCCTTCACGAACGGCACTGGAGGGGCCTGCCAACCCCTCTCAGCCAATCCTGGCGCTGCCAGCAGCGCCAGGATTGGCTGACGGCACAGCTTACGCTACGCCCGCCGCCTGCCCATTAGGAGACCGAGGGGCTCCTAATGGGCATGCGCAAGCCAGTGCAAACACAAGTGCGCATGACTGGGCACGGGTGAAAATTCGCCTTCCGTCCCCACTCATGCGCACTTGTGCTGCTGCCTGTTGCCCCTGGTCTACTCTGACAATCATGTTAGTCAACATGACGCCGGACCGCCCACCCCCTTCAGACTCTGAAGGGGGTGGGCGGTCCGACGTCATGCTGACTGACATGATTGTCAGTTGGTTCTCCCTCGGCGTCATGAGTTTAAATAAGTTTGGAAACGCCGATGGAGCTACGGGCGGGGGGGCTACGCCCCAACGCCCCCAATGCACGCACCGCCACTGACAAGTCATGAAACAAGAAACAAGCACGTGAGAGGGACAATAAAGCCAACCAATGGTACGCAATGGGCAGGTCTTAACACCACCTTAAGTTTTTGGGATAGCCCACAATAGGGTTTCGCCTACAAAAGGCTAAAAGCTGCCTATAGGGGAGACTTTAAAAAGGATGCGTTGCTTGTTGTGGGCACTTTATGAAAAGAGCTAAGATAGCACATAAACTGCTGTGAATCAGAGATTTAGTATTCCGCTGCACTAACGTAGGCATTTAACTAAGAACCAGGAATGGACAAAGATTTCCGGTACCCTCAAGAGGGTTACGGTTTCTTAAATCTATCTGGGGGTTTTGTGTTTAAGTTAAAGACATTAAAATCCTATCGTACATTTCTTTCCTCACTGTACATGGTGTACTGTAGCAGGAAAAATGACACTTCCTTTTCAGAGAGCGGGAAAGTGCGCCGGGTCTCGGCCCAGACCCAGCGGGGCTGCGATGATGCATGACTCCTCTCCCAGGCGCCGCAGGTGGTGCGCACCTCTGTAGCCCGCGTGCCTGTCTGTGGCTTTCTCATTTACCATTTATGCATCCACAGACCTCCGACGTCCTTGAGGCAGACCGAGCTCCCTGCAGAGAACGCGCGAGGACAGCTCTCGCAGGGAGAGAAATGAGGGCCTCGGAGAGCCGCGGGACCAGGGGGTGCAGGGCAATCTCGGAGCCAAATCTGCTTCTTGCGAAGGGCTCTGACATCTCCTAGACGTGCATACATATGCATGCGCCCAAGAGTAAACATGCAGCAGAGAAAGAGACCCATTGTGTCAATGGCATCGCGCCGCCGATGGAAATTATTTATTCCGCCCCAGTCTAGCATCCCCCTCTTTTCTAATTTACCATCATTGCGGTTTGACTTGTTCAAGGGCAACCAATTGTTTCTGTAGAGAAATAAAGCAAAAAACAATCTCGTGGTGTGAAAAACTGTGTACAGAATCAACCTGGTGAAGAACCAAGAATGTAACTTTGGCAAACCCCTGGGTCATCCCATACAGGGAGAGGTCTATCCTTTAACAATATACCACTCCATAACTACCCAAGCACACCTTCAATGTTGAGTAATTCCTTACACAAAGGCGTCTGCAGGCCGAACTGTCATGCCCATTTAGAAAGTGCCCACCACTCCTCCCCCTGATGGCTGTGACGACAGCCCACCCCCGCCCACACCCAAACGACAACCAAACTGAGCCAGTGCGGACAAATAAAATAATAAAATACTGTTATTGTAATTTTATTTTTTGTTTTTACAGTGCTCAGAGAGCAGTGGGGTGACGCTCCTCCGCCTTAGCGGAGGAGCCGCTGATGTGCATACATCACAACACCCCTCTTCATGCGTGTTTTTGCTATGAGGTGGTTTTTGATGGTGTGCATGAAAACTGCATACTATTGAAGTGCAAAATAATTGTATTGGTCCAGTTAGAGTTCATACATGGGCATGTGGGTGGGCTAGTTGGGTAACAAATCACACTTTTTGGGCAAGATCTTTACTCACCAAGGGTGAAACATGAGTGCATGTTAGGATCCTGTACTTTTTAGCTTATTTGACTTAGCCAGATTCTTTAACACCAGAAAACCTGCCCCAGTCACGTCCCTAGTCAAAAAACTATCCGCTGACCCTGCCATTCTCTCCGAATACAGACCCATCTACTTCCTACCATACACAGCCAAGGTCATAGGAAAACTAATCAACCGATGCCTCATCGACCACCTGAAGATGCTGAGGAAGATCTTCAAATGGCTCCTAAGCAACACCAGAAAAAACATCACTCAAGCTCTAGTTACCAGCAAGTTGCATTATGCAAACACCCTCTACACAAGAAACCAAGTAAGTTACTAAAAGACTACAAACCATCCAGAACTCAAGAGCCAGACTCATCCTAAACCTCACACACAAAACTCACATAATTCTACACCTTGTAAAACTCCACTATCTCTCGATACACAAACTCGCTCATTTAAAACTTCTCACAGGCACATCCAAGGCCCTAAAAAACCTAGATCTGACCTACCTGAACAGTTGCATATCCTTCCAACCATCACACAGACTCCTCCAATCTGCAGGACTCCTACTTGCACACATCTCACGCAATCACAGAACCAGATCAGGAGGACAGATGTTCTTTTATATCACCTCCACAGCGTGGAATAATCTCTCCCTCCACATCTAAGCCTCCTACTCTCTTCTTGAATTCCGCAAGAAGGTGAAGACATGGGTTTTCAATTAACCAACCCACCCTAATGGGCACACACACCTGATGAGATTTGTAAAGTTCAACTGGACATCTCTTCCCTTCAAAGTTTGAAGGAAAGTGGCTGACGTAATTGTAGGAAAGTGGTTGATCCTCTAAAGATTTGTAAGACAAAGATGGTTGATTCAGATGTGTAAAAACCTAGGCACAACCCATTGCATGGAAGCATTTAGAATCTTAAAATATAACACAGATTCCCAAATAGTTTTTGCAGTTTCACGTTTTTTGAATTCCATGTAGTGGGCCAGGGGAAACTTCTTTAAGATGCAAAACCAAGGACCTGACTGTGTCTAATTTTCCTATCATCTTATTAACCTGAAAATGTATTATTCCAGATGAATTGTTTTTATCTCTTTTTTTAACGTTTTAATTATTTTAACCTGTTTGTATATATCTGTGTTTGTTCTGTTATGGTTAAAAAACGAAATAAAGAAATATTGGACTGGACTGGATTTGTGAACAAAGTTGGACCGTATCCCTTCTGGATAAAAATAAATAGAATGCAAAATTAATTTCACGTGTAATCTGAAACGGTGCTGTTGACAATCAATAAAAGAAAGACTTGATTTACTCCAAAAGAAAGGAACTTTGAAATATTTGTAAGGACAGTTACATCAGCGAAGGTGCCCTATTGTTGTAACTAATCTTTTACTTTGCATCGGTGGTGGATAATCTGTGTAAGTGAATGTCACAAAGGGATAGACCATTTTATAATTACCCAATCATTATGGCTTCTTTCATCAGTGGAAAGGAACTGATTATCCTAAAAGGGGTAATTCGAGAACTGTAGTAAAAAAAGGCAAACCGTAGCAGTAGAACTGCTTGTCATGGCCTAACAGTGCTTCTTGCAGCAACAAATGGCATGCCCCAATCCAATAAATGCTTTTAAAAGGGAAGCAGAAAGGGACCAAAGTTGTGTAGATAGAAACAAAGGCCAGCCCAGAGAGAAAAACTGAAAATTGATGATTCCCAGCCCTAATTTCCCTAGCTCAAAAGGACACTACCATTGACCGATGAAAAAACATGGCCCTGCGAGAAGGCCGGTGCAATTGAAACTATGGACAAGGGCATTTTTGAACCAACAACGACTGTAAGAGGACATGAAGCATAAATACTAAGTCACGTGGCACAACATGTAACTAAACTTAGAATAGAACAAAACGTGGTTCTTCTGTTGAGAGAACAGAAGAATAAGGATTATGTGTGGATTAAGACTCAACACAGAAACTACTCAAGACCTTCCTACAAGAAACGAGGGTCCCTTCCAGAGTAAAAACAACTAGCTACATACCCCTCTTAGAACTTGGAAACTGATATAGAAAAGAAGTTTAAGAAAAGGGCACTGAAACCAGGAATAAATCTCTCCAGCACAGCCTAAGGCCCTAGGGGCCCAAGCATATATTATCTAAAACAGAACCATCTCCTCTTATCTCCACGAGAATACATTTAAAATGGCCTGACAGAAGGAACTGGGGCTAATGAAGATGAAAGTCACTACGTCAGGCCCCAGTACCTCTTGAAGGCACCCCCGCACCCTGTAGTCATGGATAGGTAGGTGGAGCTGGTGATCAAGGAGGAACTGATGGTAATGTTTCTAAAGCGGCAGTCCCATGATACTTCTGACTCTCCTATGCGGTCTTTGGGACACACTGATAGTAGATTCCAAAGCCCAATATAAGGCGTTGCTGCATCTTAGATCAATATCATCTAGGGCCAGGCAGGTCTCTTTGCCAAACATGTGAAAGCCATCAATGGCCGTATCCACCATATCTACCTGAACATTGACTTGAAGATCCATGGAGCTTAACCATGTATGCCTATGAAGGACCCTAGTAGGGCTCATAGACCTGGATACTGAGTCCACTGTGCCAATACTGTATCTAAAAAGCAGCTAACCAGTGGCAAAACCGTCATCAACTACTTCAGCGAAGCCACCCTTCTTGGGATCTGGAAAAAAGGAGGAACACTGACCATGTCATCTCTTAAAGAACAAAAGAGTAACGCACTACAAGAGGAAAGAGTCAGACTCCCCAAAGAAAATAATTTCTCAACTCAATCTACAGAAATTATTTATCTGATGGGAAAGAGAAAGTGGGACCATCACAAACAGCTGAAAATGTAGCATCTTCTAGCCCTAGGCACTCTGTTTAGGGATGAAAGGACAAAAATATCCAGTTCTATTGGGCTGGTCAATGACATTATGTAACCTCATAGTGGATGGCCCAGGCAGAAGCCTGGCTTACCCCATAAGTACAATACGAGTTCTAACGACGTTTCATAAAATGTCAAGAAGGGTTCCGACTGAGGGATCAGTCTAGAGTATTTTGGGTCAAATTACAACCCTTAATCACCGCAATAGGCAAAGGTAAATCTAGCACATCAAGTGCCCTGTCCACATGTACCTTATAAGCCTTTATGTCCTCTGGAGGGTCTGCTGAAGGGCTATTCGGGACAACATTTCAATAAGTAGTGAAGTCACTGAGGTTCCTGGAAACACAAAAGAGGGACCTTTTCAAAATCTGCATAGGAATGGAGGGAGTCTGCATCAATTTCTAACATGTGGACATGAAAGCCCTTAGTGGATGCCTTCAGCAAGGCTCGATGGAGGTTTTTGATATGACTGCTCAACATGTCCCAAAGACAGACCACAGAGGGCACTGGTAACAGCGCAAAAATGTAAATATATGGAAAGGCCTTCAGCGGCAAAACAATTTCTGTCTAAGCTGCATTAGAATTATTGGTGGGGTTAGACAGCTCCCGGGAAGAGGCTGACGACAAAGGCCCAGTCAAAGTGCACATTGTGGAGGGAGACAGAAAAAACGTAAAATAGCCAGCAAAGCCTGGCTGAAAGACACTAATTCAGAGGGCCACCACCACGAGTTGAAACAAGCAGGTGTGGAGCCAGCAGCGCTGGATGCAGAGCCGGAACGGAGCTGGGCATCAATGTTTGACTCGTCCACCGAAGTAAGACACAGTGCCAAAGATGACTTTGAATTCAAGAACGGGCCTACCAACCAAACCGGTCCTGTGATCTGGACAGACGTCAACTGAAAATGCGCCCTCTGCCCTTTAAGTCCTAAACCTGATACAAAAAGACTTCCTTTGAAGAATAGCCAAACCTCCATACCTATCCTAAGAGTGAGAATTGACGATGTGCTGACAGTGCAGCTCACTTTGGCCCCCAGACACAAAGGAAATCCCCACCCAGTCTTCGGTAGAAGCGCATGCAAACAGTTACGAACAGCAACAGAATCAGAGGTGCATATCGAGTCTGAATCCCAAAGGCATTCATCATGGGAACTTTAGGAATTCCCTCTGCAATGGCAGGCTTGACATATGGCTGACACTACGATTTGTTGAAAACATTTGGAATGAAGGGGAACTTTGAATCCGCCTCCAATGGCACCGGTAAAAAAATGAAACTGATGTGAGAGCATCGAGATGGTGCCACATATAACTGTGATGTCACATCCAGGGAGGCATCAGAGTCGAGCTCGAGCTGGAAAGCACTATACCAGCACAGGAGAGTTATTAAACTATTCCAGATCCAGTCTAGCACCTAGAGTTGTTTCATGAGGTGAGGAATCTACAGGTAGAAGTATCCAACAGAAGTCTAGGTAAAAAAGTCCTTAACACTCTCACAGATAGTTTGCTCACCCATAACTATCTTGTTTTTGATTTCACAAGTTCAGCAGTCATTAGGCATCTAACCGTAATTAAAAATAAGCTTCCCCAATGATTATTAGACGCTGTTTACCAAACTAGTCATCCCAATGGTTAGCCCTATTTTCTAAACCACAGTTGGTTTATGCACTGTAGGCTCATCCTGGAAAGTATTCACACATATTGGATAAAACGCTGCAAGCTTTTCAGATCTTTATTTGTTGCCATTTTCTACAGCCAAGTTCAAAATTTGCCTTGTGTTTTGCTTCCAGAAGAACATTTAAGTAATCTATAAGGTCAAGAGCTAGTTTTAATACTTGATCAGGAAAGTGAGTTACACTCTATCTGCCATAATAGCAATCCCATGGTATTATTTTGGTGGCCCATTTGAATGAAGTAATAATGGATAGTAACTGCTCCAAGGATAACTTAATATGCACATTTTAAAGAGGTGCTAAAGTGCAATGACTGTTAAATCCTATATAGTCTGATTTGTAAGTTTTTTTTCTCTCAAGAAATACTATGGATATGTATGCCATGTGTAAATTACAGAGCTACGTCATTGGGCCATTCTCATCCTACACATATCAGCTTTAAAAGAGTCCTTTTTAGGTTGAGCATTCGAGACCTCTTATATATACTTTAGTATATACTTATATGTGTATGTACTTTGTGGGCTCATGAGATCAGCCCTAGGACTTACCTGCTTCCACTTCGGGACTTTTCTCTGTTAAACTGCCTCTATTCAACTGTCTTGATAAAAAAACGAACAACAGAGGTCAGTAAAATACCAGAATTGCTTTCTGATGAGAGACTTCCTTTTTTTTCTTTTTCTGGAAACTGCCTCTATTTAACTTTCTTGATAGAAAACGACTAGCAGAGGTCAGTAAAATTATAGAATCACTTTAGCATTCTCTAGATTCCAGTGCATAGAAATCGTCTTCCACGAGCACCTGCAGACAATAATATTTTTTTCAAATCTTGTATTTTCAGTGATTTGACCACCGAAGGCCCTGATTTTATATTAAAAACAGAGCTTTGGACTATATAATTTCCCGCTGAAAGGCAATATTTATCTCCATGTGTTCCCATAACTGGCGTTATGTTAAAGAACAGTAGATGTTTCAGCACCCAGGCTAATGTGCTGCATAGCTAAATATATTTAGGGTCCCAAAGGGGAGACCGATTGCATTGCAAATGCTTGTTAAAATCCTCTAACTTATTTTCAGAGCCTTCAAAGGGCTCAGGCCAAAATACTTAATCTTCAGACTCACACACCATAGTACGCCACGCCCTCTTAGGTCCTCACAAGCCACCCTGCTCAAACCTCACAAGCACAGACTGAAATCCCTAGGAGGAAGATCCTTCACAGTCCTGGGAAGTAGGGCTTGGAACCAACTTCCTAGGGAGTTAAGATTCACGGACTCGGAAAGGATTTTTAAACAGCAGCTCAAGATTTGGCTCTATAGCTTTCCTGATGCCTTGTGCTACTCACTTATTCTCTGACACGTTGTTCCCCCAAGATTGATCAAGTTCGACTAAGGTTACACTGCCACACTCATTTTTCTGCTTAGTGCCAGGATGCCTTTTCGGGAGTCGCAGTCAGGCTCTAGAATTACAAAAAAAGTTAATAAAAATAATTAAATATGCTGAGTCGCTAACATAATTTAGGGTTTTCTGGAGTAGCTCCATTTTTTTTCTTTTTTCACAAAGAAGAAAGTTGGCTTTGAAGATTAATATCTTTTTTTTTTTTTTTACAAAAGAAAAATGTTGGCTGTGTGGGTTCATTAAACAGTCACCGCGCATTTTATTTGCTCCTGTGCAATGGTGTTAAAAAAACATGTAATTGCTTGGACTAGCTTGAAAAAGTATGGTTGGCATTCTAGCCGGCCCTCGCTTTTATATTGCATTAGTGGGAAAGAGCTTCCATTGATCTCTAAGCATTGCCATTTACAGACAGTATATTTTTCAATGAAATGGTATGTAAATTTGCACAGATATACAGTTAACAGATAAAACTATATTGCACACAATTGATTAAAAAAATGGGTTTCTGTAAATATTATTTCTGCATCACCCAGTAACATTTCTTGATTTGTTCGGATCCTATTAAAATATTGTTTTCTATCACACTTCAGTATTACAAAAAATGCTTCATTTCTGCTTTCCTAACTGCTGAATGTGTACAGTTAATTTACAGGTATTTACGTTTTGTTGCATGTCATGACAAAATGACATCCTACAACATTTTCCTTTCACACTTCTTATATCCAAGCTAGACTGTCACAAAATTCACTTTATTTTTCTTTCTGTTAACTCCTTCCGTGCTCATGACGGAACCACGCCGTCATGAGCCACGGTTGCCGTGTGCTCATGACGGAGTGGTTCCGTCATGCTGCGGCCGTTGGCGGCCGCGCCGCCCACGCGGCACTAATTCCCCGCCTGTGCGGGCGATTAGCGCTGTGGGCGGAGTCATGACGGAACCACTCCGTCATGAGCACAGCCCAACCGTGGCTCATGACGGAGTGGCTCCGTCATGAGCACCGCGCCACCGCGCTGCCCCCCGCACCCCCCAGCGCTGCGGCGGAATTTCCGCCGCAGCAAAGGGGTTAATGCAATATGAGAGGAGTTTGTAAATGGGAGTCCCCATGTCAAAAAACAAAAGCAGCAGAAGCCTGACGTTTGACCTCTGTCCTTGAAGCAGAGCAAACGTGGCAAGAAAAATACAGAAATTAAAGGTATCATTATTTATTGGTAGGAATTTCGGGCTCCACCACCAAAAATCAGCTCACGACCCACAATACTAGTAGATAGTGATCTAGGGCCTGATTACAGCCCGTCGTGGCGGTCCCACCACCATCGTAAGCAAATTTACTGCCCACCACATTAGGATGGGTGGCGGTCGGAGAGACCAACCGTTACAGATCAGATGAGCGAGGGAACTCTGACCCCTGCAATGGTGGCGGTGCGTGTCAGGCACCGCCACCATTGTGTCTGGCCGTTTCATGGCAATCAACCCGCCATGAAAAGGTTGGAGAAAGGAACATCGGGGGCTGCAGCGGGCCTTCTTTCACCTCTCTCCCTCAGTTTTGGGAGTTGGGGGCACCTATGGTGCCCCCCTACATATCCCTGCAACATGTGGCAGGCACCTTGCGGTGCCTGCCACGTTGTGCAGGGATATGTGTTATGTCTATTATTTGTACTGCAGCGTATGATGCAGCATGCAGCACCCGCCACAATACAAAATATAGGCATTGCGACCGCCTTGGTGGCGGCGGCATCCTAATGCCTATGGCGGGACCGTCGACATCCTTATCGCGCGGTCCCACCTCTGATAGGATGGCGGTCAGACGAAAGTCCGACCGCCATCATAATCAGGCCCCTTGTTTGGGAAACACTGCTGTAATTTGTTGTTGTTGTTGCAATTTAGGTGTCATCACTCTTTCTCAGTGTGAAAGGTGGTTGTTATTGATTTGTTTTTAGTCTCTCTATTCCAGGTGCTATAAACGTTTTATTTATTTAAAACTCTTTCCTGTTTAAATTTCATTAATCATTTTATATCTTAAATTCTCATTTGTTACATTGTTTTGTGATTTTGTGCTAAGGTTATGGTTATTCAAATGAATTTGAAAATTTTTAATTACTGAGATGGTTTTAATTAACGCTCAATAATAATCAGCTACTTACTTCTTATGTAAACAATTTGGTATAGCCATATGGGCCTCACCCACCGTAAACTTACAGCTCATTAAAAGTGACATACTCCTCCAATGATCACACAGCTCTGCAATACCGAATCAGACTCCAGTCTGTGAAAGAAACATTTAAAAAATCAAACCCTGGTCTACTGAAATGCCATATTAATTGCAGATTGTGTGCTATATAATTGCTAGACAACAAAAATAGCACTTGGAATCTGCCTTTTTCTGGGTGACTTAGTGGAAATAGCAAGTCTTTAAATAAAAAGAAAAGGCAGAGGAACGAGGTGGTGGCGGTGCTCTTGGCTGAAAGGGTGCTTGAAAACTCGATCAGAAAATGACTGAAGCACCACGACTCCATGACATCACAGTGTTTCCAGTCCAGGACTTCCCACCTACAAATCATTGCTATCAGAGGTTTTACTCTAATGTGGTCAATAAAGGCAAACCAACGGCTATGACACCAAAAATGCATTAGAGGGGTACAAAACAAGCATTGGTACATACAATCCGTTTTGCCTACAAATGTTAAATGGCTTTGGCAATATTTTGTAGCCATGCTGCATGCACAGCAGCGCAAATGCCTTGCAGCGTGGATAAAACTCATTTAAAAAGCAATATAACACAGTCAGGACTAATTCGCTTTTTCATTATTATTAAAAGTGGCTCATGACGGAGTGGTTCCGTCATGAGCAGGGAAGGAGTTAAGGTATTAGAAGCCATTTGTAAACAATGTACATTTTTAATACGATGAACCTGTTTTAACGTTTTTTGGGGGTGGGGAGTTGTATTTTTTTAGGAAGTCTTTGAATTTGGGAGGTGATTGAATGTGGATTTTGGAAGGGTGGCTTAAAGTGAACGGATATATATTAGCCCCAATCGGAAAAAAAGAAAGCAGAAGATGTTAATTATTATCACTGCATTGTGATCAGAGGCCTATCTGTCAATGGTGAAGCACGTGCAGTGTTCCTGAAGCATAGCTATATATCAAAGGTTAACGATGACTGTTAACCTTGTCCATGCAGAGATTTTAAGTGTAAGATTACGTGTTAAGCATTAGGAGCTTAATTGAAAAAAAGATATCCCGGGGAGGAGATGTGGCTTAATAGACAAACCAGCCTACGTTAAATGGGGGAAGATAGCTTGAGTCCCGGGGCTGGCACAGCACCCCTGTGACTCTGAGTACATCAGTTAATCACTCATGCGCGAAAAAAGAATAAAATAGGACATTTGGCAAAAAATCCCATTACATAAAGAAAGCAAGTGTGCCTAATGTCCAAGTCTAAGTAAAAATACATTTGGGTGCAGATAACATCGGTTGTTATAATAGACATCCATTTCAAAGGAGAAAAGGCCTCTTTGAAGTGCCTTTGGTATAGTAAAACATAGTTACCCATGGGCAAGAGGTTCAACAAGGAAGACAGTGGAAGAAGGAAAAATAATAATAGTGCCTCAATCACAGCACAATCAGCGGAAGGACAGCAATCAAGCTGCAGCAATCAGTCCATGCCCCAGTCAAAAGAAGAGGAAGTGAAGCCCGCACCCACTGGACAGTTAAAAGGTAGCGAATAAGAGTGACAATGAAACGTATAACCTCCTTTCCTGGAATGTCTGGGGTATGCATACCATGCACAAACCCTACAAGATTTTCTTCCATTTGAACAGACGAGGGATCCACATAGCAATGTTACAGGAAACACACACCCTGGCCTCCGAAGGGGCGGCATTACATCGGAGGTGGAGGGGACAGGCATACTATACCTCAATCTCGGCGTTCACAAGGGGGTTATTGATCTGGGTACGGGTGGGGGTCCCATTCCAGCACACGGGACACAAGGTGGATCCAGAGAGCCGCTACGTAATAGTCACAGGGAGGCTAGATGGGCAGGATATCACACTAATAAGCTTGTATGGCCCGAATGTAGATCAGGGGGTCTTTTTAGAACAAATGTCCGGGATTCTGGCACCCTACATGACTGGTTCGATTATTGTAGGAGAAGACTTCAACTGCATCGTGGACCCGGACCTTGATGGGTCCACCCACCTCTCCGCCATTACCCGGTCCATAGAACAGCCAGGGATTTTAGGGACTGGCAGACCCGATGGGGACTGGTAGACGCGTGGAGACGCACACTCACCCGCTAGTGCAGGAATACTCACACCTTTCATATGTTCACGACTTACATGTGCGTCTGGACTCTTTTCTCTGTTCGCCAGACATGCATGCACTGCTCTAGGACACGGAATACTTAACACATACTGTGTCTGACCACAACCCGATATTGACTAGACTACACTGGGGGGGGCACAACAGCAACCTATCCCCACATGGCACCTTAAGCCTGAGGACCTGGAGGACCAAGTATTCTTGCACGAGATCAGGGGTCATGTTGTCACATACTTCGAGGATAATACTTACTTCACTGACTCCAGGATAATGGAATGGGTGGCTTTTAAGGTAGCAATCAGGGAACGGTGAACAGCAACAACCATTGGGGTGAGACGCACGTTGAAAGGGCAGATCGAGCATTGAGGGAGATTGAACTTGGACGCCCGAATCACCCTGAACTCCATCAGGAGTTACTAGAGGCAAAGGAAGAGGTAGCAATTCAAGAAGAACAGCTGAGGTGTTTTGACTTTAAAGCATACCTAGACAGGACCCATGCGGAGAGGGACAAGTCGGGCAGACTATTGGCTTGGCTTGCCAACCCCTCATGCAGAGGGAATACTATAATTGAAATAGCGGACACAGGAGGGCGGCCACTATACAGGCAATATGCCATAAACAACAGATTTTATAGCTACTATGCCCAGCTCTGGGCCTGGCAGGGCCAAGGAAATTGAGGAATACTTTTCGGAGTTGCCTCTCCACACTCTGTCAGAGATGGACGCAGACCAGCTAGGGGCAGACAGATCGGAACAGGAAGTTAGAGTGGCTATTAAGGAACAGGTGAGAGGGAAAACCCCAGGTACGGATGGACTCCCTAAGGAGTTCTATGCAGCGTACGTGGAGGAGTTGGTCCTGAGGTTAGTAGAGATGTATGCAGAGGCTAAGGAGAAAGGTCAACTACCAAACACCTCCTGAGAAGCAGTGATTATCCCGTTGCTTACGCCCGATAATCCCCCTCATGAATGTGCCGCGTATAGACCCCTGTCGATGTTGAACCCTGACTTCAAAATCCTAAGTTAACTACTGACAACGAGGTTACTCCCACATATGACATCCCTAGTACATTAGGACCAGGCGGGCTTCATCCCAAGCAGAAACACGACCCTGAATATACGTCTATTTTCCATTATGGAGCTAGGCGCAACAACAGAACAGGAGGGTGCGATATTTGCAATAGATATAGAGAAGGCCTTGGACAGCCTTGAATGGAAGTTTCTCTATGCCGTCCTGTCTAAAATGGGGATAGGGCAGGGATTTATACAATGGGCGCGACTGTTATATGCCGACCTGATGGTGAGGGTCCGTACGGGTCGCACGATATCCAGGCAGTACCGGGTGGAGAGAGGCACACGTCAGGAGTGTCCCCTCTCGCCATTACTGTTTGCACTGGCCATAGAACCTCTAGCGTGAAGGGCACAGTCCGGGGGAGACTACAGAGGACTCCAGCTGGAAGGACAGGCGCACCACATAGCGTTATACGTTGATGATCTTCTGCTCTTCCTAAAATATGCAGAGGGGGAGTTGTGAGGGGCAAGGAATATGATGGAAATGTTTGGCGCACTATCGGGCTGCGGGTTAACAGGCAGACGTCCCAGCTGTTCCCACTGCAGGCGGATGCGCCACCACCGGGGGGCCTGGGTGAACTGTGCTGGGAACCCCGATGCTTTCGGTACCTGGGAGTGAAGGTGTTTCACTCCCTGGCGGAGGTGCAAGAAGGGAATGTGGGGGTGCCCTACGATCGCTCAAGAACAACATGACATTCTGGGGAATATTTCCCCTATCAGTTGCGAGACACTGGGGCAGGTGTCTGCAGAAAACTAAGACACGACGCCCATACTCACTGGAACTGCCACTGATGCTTCTGGAGGTAGTTCCACAAGGGGTGCAATGGAGAGGGATAGAGGACTGGAGACAAGCCAGAGCCACGAATGTGGGAGACCTGTACTGGGATGGGAAACTACTCCCCGTGAAGAGTTCAGTACAGATTGGGGCATCCCTCCTATATGGAGCAGTCACGTGTGCAATGCAGCGGCACAGGCACGACGGAGCCACCACGACATGCCACCTGCGAATTTATAGACCTAGCAGCGGGGACTATAAAAATCGTCACATGTTTGTACAGGGTCATAGGGCGGGACTCTGCTCAACCGCTAGACCGGTTGAGCCGCCGATGGGTAGAAGACATAGGCAGGCCACTGGAAGACAAAGACTGGGTGAAAATATTATTGCAGACGACTAAGGTGTCTAGGAACGCACGTTTCAGCCTTATCAGCTTCTATATGTTGCACTGAGCGTACATAACACCAGAACTCATTAACAGGTTCTCCCACAGAGAGGACGCTGAATGCCCCAGGTGTAAGGAACGAGGGGCGGATTTTATTCATATGATGTGGAACTGCCAGTCCCCGACACAATACTGGCAGGAGGTAATGAGGGAAACAGCTAGGATAACAGAAAGGGTAGTCCAATGTACACCAGCACACGTTCTGCTTAACCTGTTCCCACACACAGCCAAGACTAAGGTCACTGAGAAGTTCCAGGACCTCGCCTTCTTCCTAGCAAAGTGGGAAATCACTAGCAGATGGATAGCGCCAAACGGCCCCAGCATTCATAGGTGGAAACGAGAGTAAGTGAAATGAGCGGGGAGCGAATATTGCTCAGAAACGCGAGAAGGGGCCTGGGCAGGGTGGAGGGGGCTCAGGCATGGGAGGTGCTGATGGAAGAAATGAGGAAGATGACCCTGGTCTGAAGCCACCAACCCTTAGGGACCATCACGACAGGGGAGTCCACAGAGGCAGAATCAGGAGGGGGCAACAGAGAAGGTATCGCGAGATGAGAATCCTTAGAAGCCTACGGTAGATAGAACCGGCAGGAAGCGATGGAGTACGGCAGAACGACACAACAAGGGGCAGCGGAAGCGACTGATAATGCTCAACCTGTGATCCCAGGAGACAGCAGTGCGGGGGACGGGTGGGGGGTAGCTGGGTTTAAGTTTGAATGGAAATGTTTGGGGATAGGGGGGGGGTCTAGACCAATGAATAGAACTGCTCACAAATGTAACGATTAGTTAACTGGATATAGTCAGGAACAACAACTATTCAAATGCACTCGCCACATGCAAGGAATGCATAAAGAGACAGAATTAGATTGCAAATTGTATCTCTATAAAGATGGTGGAGTTATGAAGTAACGTATGAAAATGCAATAATTTTTTTTTTTTTTTAAATAAGAGTGACAATAAAGCCAATGAAGGGCCGAAAGCACCTTCTTGTATACAATATCTCTCACGGGTAAGAGCTAAAAACGCAGTGAAGACCTAAATCCAGGAGCGCAAACTATATCTAAATGACATCAAGTGAGGTGGTCACTATAGGCTATGGTAATGTCAGTGAGGCAGCCAGCAGCAGATGGGCTCTGTCTAGTACCTAAACAAGAGAGAAGCCAAGGAAAAAACAAAATGACCACTGTCAGTGAATAACTCCGATGCTTGCAGCCTCAACATTTGTAAGCAACATTTTCCCACTGGACATTTAAAGATGTAGCTTCAAATAAAAAGCACTGGCAAAGCCAATAGGTCGCCCCCATGCAAGAGCTATTGGCTTTTCCAATGTGTTTTAGCCATGGTGTACACCAGCTTGGATGCTGTTCAGCATGGTTAAATGTTAGTGGGGTAGAGGAGACTGACACAGAGTGTCACAGAGCGGAGTGGCGTAGAGACTAGTAGAGTGGCGTAGAGTGGAGTTGTGGAAGGTTGTGGAGTGGCAAAGAGTGGAGAGCAGTGTCATGGAGTTCAGTTTAGGGTGTCGTGGAGTTCAGAGTGGAGAGTTGTAGAGTGAAATGTCATGGAGTAGAGCAGAGTGTTATAGAGTGGCGTATCATGGATTACAGCATAGTATCGTGGAGTAAACTGGTGTAGAGTGGAGTACAGCAACGTAGAGTGTCAGAGTGGAGTGGCATAGAGTGTCGTAGACTGGGATGGCATCTAGTGGAGTAGTGTAGAGTGGAGTAGATTGGAGCAGTGTGTCGTAGAATACTATGGAGTAGAGTGGGTTAAAGAGGCATGGAGTGGCATAGAGTGAGTTGTGGAGTAGCATAGAGTGGTGCAGAGTGTCGCAAAGTGGAGTGAACTAGAGTGGCGTAGCGTGTCATGGAGTAGAGTGGACCACATACAGTGATCGTATCAAACTATTTGTTTCCAGCAGCTTTTTTAAAGTGCTTCATTTGTGCTCTCCTAATTCAGATACATTCTGAAATATTTGCACAGTTCGTTTACAGACATTTATATGTTGTTGAGTGCTAGAAAAGCCTTTACTTTCACCCCCCCAGATAGTCAGATAAATCCTCCCACTTTTAAGTCAGAGAAAGAAAAGTAAATACCAAGCTCCCTGAAAGCCAGAGCCCGACATTTGACCTCTAACGTTAAATGCACAGCAAATGTGGCAAGTCAAGAACATAACATAAAGGCCTGTTTACCCAAAGTGAGCCCTTGTGGAAGAAAACAATAAACAGGCTATGCTCTACAGGAGGGACCATGACATGCTGGATAGCTTAAAAGAAATAAAGCCTGCAAATAAAAGTAAGCAAATGTGAGTTCAAAACCACAAAGCCAATGGTAATCAATGTTCGTAATGCATTCTTTTCTCAGCTTTCAGAAGGTCCTCAAAAGTCTTTAGCAGGCAGACAGCTGCGCTGTATGGCAGGCTTCAGCCAAAAAAATGCACTGTTTCTACCCACAATGTGCACTTTGGGGAGGTGAGTGCAGGAGGCGTGAAACATAGGGCATTTTTTTTTTCTACCGTGAAAAAGACTGCAAATCCCTAGAAAAAATATTTAATCTATAAGAGAGAGAACTTCCCTTAAGCAAACCTGCTTGCGCAAGTAGCAGGACATTTCCTGTAGGCTGTTTAGCATTCAGAGAGTCAGCACTCTCCTCTAACAGGACAGTGCGAAAATGGGATAAAATAAAAAATTAAACTGATCAACCCACCTTTCAATGTTAATGGCGCTTGGCTTGAAAACGAAGGTAGTAAATCACACCTGCATGGAACCGCCACAGCCTTGCTACGTTACCCTCAAGCGAGCGCCAAGAAAGCTGATGCCAAGAATGAGTCTTCCAAGCCGCTGCATGGATATGACAGACTCTGGTATCAGCTTTTCTGATTAGACGAACCACTCTGTTACATAGTGGCGTAGTTACCACTGGTGCAGCGGGTGCAGTTGCACGAGGGCCCACTGAACACTAATAATTGCTGTACATTACTATCCCAGCAACAGTTAAAGGTGTAATTTTCCTTTCTTGCAACAGGGCCAATGGCAACCTTGCCATGCTATTGCATACATCCATGCCTTGCCCTTTTGTACCCCAGTACTTTCCATGCTACCTGTAGTCTAGGGAGGGTATGAAACGTTTTTATTGGTTCCCTGTGGATGCAGATTTCTGGTCATTGTGCAGTTGTTAGCATGATTTCCTACTTTTTTTCTGAATTCATCTTCTAGCTTAGATTTTTTTCCTGGATACTGGTCATATTTCTTTATTGCTTCTGAAAATGGATGCATGGTTTTCTCTCAAGTTAACTTTAAATCCTTTTTCCTCGCCCACATCTCTATCACTTTATCTCTCCTTCTCACTTTCTTCACCCTTGCTGTAATCCTTTGTTTTGTGCTCTTTTTTCTTCTCCACCTCCTCATTGGTCTTCCATTCTGCCCTTGACAACAACACACTTTATCTTCCAGATCTTCCTCTCTATGCTCGGAGAACTCGGAACTAAGGACATTAAGTCACTACCACAATTGCTTTACATTGGCTAAATCAATATGTCCTTCAAATTGTTCACTGAAACCTTAAGAAGAGCTGTGTAAGTACAAACAAGTAGATGCAAGATAAATAAAATAGGTCTTAAATGCTTCAATGCTGTTACTGGATTCTATGTCAGGACCGGAGGCGATGGATTATGCTTGCTCTCTTTATTGACCATTTTATTAAACCGCAGCCATGAGAATCATGGAAAAATACGAACTTTCCCAGAACACCCTGACCACCATAAACCATTTCCTCCGATAAACACGTAGGACGCCATAAACAATTTCCCCCAATAAACGCACAGGAGTCCATATACACTTCCCATTTCTCTTTCCATTCTCCCTCTTTCTTCGCTGCTCGCAGCCTGAGTTAAGTGCTTCTCACTCCCATTGGCTTTTGTGATTACCTTTGCCTTTAACGCGGGGGGGGGCGGTTTCTTTCATACAGGTTTCTACCGCGTTTGGGCCACGAAAGCATGTACTTGTGCTTCTTATGCAGCTGTCCCCTTCTCTGTTTCCTACACACAGTGACCGGGGCATGGTGTGGTTCTCCCCCACCTGGTAGCGCTGTATTGTGAAGAATCTCGGCAGCGAGACTGTAGCTGCGTCACCATGTATTTTCTAACCACATTTTAGCCTGGAGACGGATGCCCCTCTCCACAGTCTGTACTTTCCCGATTTTCCTGCGCAGTTGCAACGCCTGTCGCGCATCGCTCTTGACACCCCCTGGGGTCTGTACTGTGCTGTCTACAAGGACACCCTCTGGAGTCTGTATTGTGGAGGCTGCATAGGCCTCTTGGGGGACGTGTTGACCCCGTGTATCTATGGGTGTTCCCTGTCTCCAGGCTTAGTGCCCGCTATTTAGAGACCTTGGGTCTCTCATAAATTTGGGCCTTCTTCCCTGCAAGATTCTGAGGTCTTAAGCCTCAACCGAATCTGATGTGCCTCTCGCAGTGCTAGCGGTGCAATATTGTGCCAATGAGTAGGCAGGAGCCCACTAGCAAGGCAGCATGCAATCCCCCAAAAGCGCTTGAGTGGAGGAAGAAGTGCTATCATTCCTCCCTTGGGTCTTTGATGTCTATAGGGTCTTAGACGCCTTCATTTACAAGGCAGTTTCTGAAGCTATGGCCCCTCTGAAGGATCGCCTTCACAGGCAGACTGAAGAGCAGTGCGCGCTGATACTGCATCCCGGTCCCACGCCCTTGGGACGCCCAGGTTCCTCCATCCCAAGCCCCCTGCCCCCTATTGGGCCTGAGCCGCAGAAGCGCGAGTGAGAGTCTGAAGTGGATTATGATGCCTTTAATAAGCTTAACAGGGCATTCCTGGAGCAATCCAAACCAGCGGAACCAGCCTCTCCCTGTCCCCCCCTACTCCGCCATTGCCCAGGAGATTCCCCCACCATCACCTCTTTCACCCCCTCCTTCCCTGGACAATTAGAAAGGGGACGACTCCATAGGAATTTCGATGAGGATGTGGGTCCTTCCAGCCTTGGCGTCCCTCTTCAGATCCACTGTTCTCAGGGGCAGTCTTCCTCTGATCCTGCAGATGACATGTTGGACCCGGACGACCTAGTTTATCTCAGGTCGTCAGATTGGGCTCCAGCGGAAAAGGTCAGCAAGTATGTTGCGGGCCGTTTACGTAACCCTCTAGAGAAAGAGGCCTGTAGCCGCCTGCAGTCAATATATTCTTGGCTGTTGCTGGATGACAAAGTAGCCCCCACACCAGAAATTGATCCTAAAATGGCCACTTTCCTGGCAAACGTCCATCAAGGACCGCAAGAAGGGATTGACCGATCTTGGCATTCCAGACTAAAGAAGCTGCTGGACGTTATTAGGGCCCTCACCAACATTTTGGCCGAAGAAGCTAAGCTGACAGGGTCTCTCATTTCCGTAGAGGTTATTTCAGGCTAGGCTCGAGCATGTGGTCATCTTTTTGGGCAACGCAAATTGTGCTTTGTTCACTGAGAGGTGCTGCTCCCTGCTGACAAAGGTGGAACCAAAATTGGGGGATCTTACCTCTCTGGAGGCTGATGCGGTGGCACAAGGAGGGTTACTCGGCGACCCCTTCATCAAGGAGTTTGGGAAATTTATTACAACATTCACCTCCCTCGACAAGGCTCAAGCCTCCATTAAGAACATTTTCACCCCTCTGGTTTTCAAAGGGGCTGGTCATGGCAGGGGTCTCTCTGCTTATTGTTGCCTCCCAACTTCCCCCCAGGGTACAAGGGTCCAGGCTCGGCCAGTACCAAGACCAAACTCGCTTTGGAACGTTCTTCCGCCTCACAAGGCCAGAGATTCCAAGGCAGAGCCGAATTCATAGGACATGGCAACCAAGGCTCCTGTTACGGAAAGCACTCTTCTTTCTCATCCACAAAAAGTTGGGGGCTATCTGGCAAATATTTTTCCCACATGGCAGGCATTTACCTCAGATGCATTGGTTCTCCAGACAGTCTGTGGGTTTCTTAATCAAATTTTAGGGTTCTACCCAACAGGTTAGTCGGTTTTGACCCACCACTTGTTTGGGTCAGGCCTTATGGACAAACAGATCGCGGGCTTGTTAGCAAAGGGGGCGATCCACCTGGCCTCCACCCCAATGGTTTTGGCAGCAACATGTTTTTGGTTGACAAAGCTACGGGGGGCAGTGCCCAGTTACAAATGTTCGGGAGATCAAACAGTGGTTGGTTTACCTCCACTTCAAAATGGAAGGTTTTCACCATCTCAGAGACGTCTTGAGACCCCTCGATTGGATGGTGAGTCTGGATTTGAAGGATGCCTATCTCCCAATCCCCAGTCCCAACCCCCACCCCCTTACCCCCTCCCAAGCACAGGTTTCTGCAGTTCATCAGGCGTCGCCAGGTCTTAAAGTTCCCTATGCTCCCCTTCGGACTGTCTTCAGCCTCTTGGTGTTTCACCAAAGTCCTCAGCCCGGTAATGGAGTATCTGCAAGCTCAGGGGATTCGTCTCATAATTTACCTGGATGACATTCTTCGGTAGATCAATGTCCTGGGAGGTTCTCCCTACAGGTTCAAAGGGCAGTAAACCTCTTGGAGGTGCTGGGGTTTGTTATCAACAAGAAGTCGCTGCTGGCCTCGGCCCAGAGGATGTTTCTAAGGTTTGTCATCAATTCCACAATTTCTACCTTGAGTCTTCCCTCTCTGAAGATGGCCAAAATATGCCAGGAGTTGTGCAAGACCCTCGCAAAATCCATGAGCTCACTGAGACAGATTGCCCAGCTGGTCATCCTTCTCTCCTCTTCTATCCAAGCTATTTTCCCTGTTCCCCTTAATTATTGTGCTTTACGCCTCAAAGCTCATCACCTCTGAAAGGGGTTGATCTACTCGCAGATGGTTCCTCTGTCAGACGAGGCAAGGGAAGAAACTGCATGGTGGCTCTCCCACATGGAGGTTTGGAACGGAAGGGCGATTTTCGGCTCCCAGCCGGATCTTGTCAGAGTCCAATGGCAGCAGATTAGGCTGGGGCGCGCGTTGTGGAGAGTGGTCGAAAAGCGGTCAATGGTCCGAACATAAACAGAAGCTTTATATAAATTGCTTGTACCTCCTTGCCAGTTCCTTTGAAGTCCGCTGCAGGAACAAGGATGAGATTCAATCTTGCTTTCTGCTGAAGATGGTGGTTTCCCTCAAATTGCCCTTTTCCAAGCCACAAAACAGCAAATAACAGGCTGTTAAGGTGCGACTGTTGGGAGCACGAGTCAAACCTTCCATCATGATTTTGAGGGTGAAAGGGTGCTTGAGCTCACTTCTAGTACATCTGGCATTTTGGTGAGCAACTGCCCTTTTCCAAACAACGCTGATGTAAAAGATTCTGCTTTCAATCAGAACAAATCATCTACCCAAAAGAAGAAAGAATTTGCCAAAAAATAAAATCTTGCAAAGCCGCACGGCTGCCAGATAGCATCTGCAATCATTGCCAAAGTGACAAGTTCAAAGCGGAAATGAAATACAAGTGTCCTTTTGCTCAAATCCATCACATGCTTAGTGAATTTGGTGAGGGTGGTGGTGGGAAATGCCAATTTCAACATGCTACATAATGGCAAAAAACCCTTTGGCCAAACCGCATGTCTTCCTCGTGTCTATGAAAGCTGAAGTCTGTTTCACAAACAGTGCTATGATCAACTGTGTACCAGCATATGAGGAGGATATGTTGTAACAGTCAATGAAGCCGGCCTTGAACGGCTTAAATGTGAAGTTCCACACAGTACGTTTTAGGACACTGAATGGCTTACAATACAAAACTCCAGAATGATCCAATCTTTGTATTTTTTCTGAAGTAATTTATTTTTAGCTTTTTTCCCAGCTTAAAATCAACGTTTGGAAGGGGCCATCATTCACCAGGGAGGCAAAAGCGTGCTGGGGTCATAGCTGCCTCCCTCCCCGCCCCCCTCCCCCTATTGTTCTTTCTTGCGGGGCTTGTTATCCTGAGGGCGGGAGAACAGGCAAAACCAGACCAGAGTGAGATAGGAGGCTTCTGTGGATGCACCGTGTCTCAGATCCTGTGAGTGGGTACCAACATGTCCGAGTGACCATATCGGCTGGTGTGGATCCCTGGGGTGGAAAGTGAGCTGGAGCTTCCAATCTAGTAGGCCGGTTGAGATAAGTGCATATTAATTCATTACTGTTACTGTACCATTCAATGTTTCATTATTGAAAATAAAATTGTATATGTGCATTTGCCTAGTATTTACTGTGTGACTGCACTCATTATTAAAAAGATAGAATTAAACAAAATATATTTTAAGTACTGTTGTACCTAATAGCACGCCGATTTTGGTAACTGCCTATAGGCTCTATACCAAAGGACTCAGGCCTGTTTTACATAGGCTAGAAAGACCAGGAAATGAAAAACAGCTCTTGAGCCTCACTTAACTATCCAGGAGTACAGAGACTTAAAAATAGCTTGATGAATAGCAAAGTTAACAACTTTTTGCTGGATTCATCCTCCAACGTAACAGTTTCTAAAGTAATAAATAAGGTGTGACAAGCAGCAAATGCTACGCCTCTTTTTGCACATTTCTGACTACAAGTGTACAACCAGCGTTTTGCTGTTGTTCGGTTTTACACCAAATATATAATGTGTGCAAACAGTGATATGTGAGAAATTAAAGCTTTCAAAAGCTCCAATATGGAAGATAGATTGCAAGGATGCATTGAACTTGGCTTCACAGCAGCTTGGGGATTTTGCACTTGTGTCCACTTAAAATCAAATGTGTGTAGTATTCGTCAACCAAAGTTAAACTAACATGTTTTGGTTGGCTTTAATCCAACTAACATGACAGCTCCCATCATGCTTCAAAATTGGGAGACAACATTCTGACACAAGAGCTAATAGAGTTTGGTCCTGGATCGGGATTCCAGTTTGGGCAAAATTACCTAACGATTTCTCCCAGGCTCAAATTTGCCCAGGTATAACCTGTAGGAATGAGTATGGGTTTTGCAACTCAAAACATGTGACTTCATGTGGTACTACCACTTTACCACTCAATCCGAGGTGCAGAGCTCGGAAAGGGAAGGTAAAAGCACACCTGGTGAATACTGCACCACTGCTGTGTTTATTAAGTATGCCGTGGGTCTCATAATGAGCCTCAATATGTGGCACTCTACCTAACGTTTTAAAATACTTGAAACATTTGTTTGTAAAAATGCATATGTGTTTTTTCAAATATATGTTATAAAACACTGACTTACTGTAGCATTAGACATTCACATGTACCTGTACCCCTGAAAAAGAAGTAAATGCCAGTAAATTGCATTTCAATAAAGGAAACCAGAATTATCAGCTGCCGGTCAAAAGAAGCTGTCCGAATGTCTGGGAGTGTTTCTTAAAACATCAAGTGTTGGAACACAAACATGCAAAAACCCGGCCTCTTTAAGTCTTACCTAACATGCACATACACTGTTGCTGCAAGGGGTTGTGTATACAGTAACGGTCTTAGAGCCCGCCCATTACTTAGCATTTGCTGGCTTGACTGTCATTCTTTATAGCTACCTTCTAATTGGCCATCATATGCCTCACGTCACTTTAATTTATTTCTCCTGATTATGGAGCAAGTACTAACGTATTTCATTTGATTATTGTCCTTCTGCTGCTTGAGCTGTGATTCAGGGTACTTTTTTATTTTCATTTTTAAGCTTATCATTTCCACTTCCATGCTACTCCTTTGGGACTTCCGTCCAACAGGTTTATTTGTTGTTGCCTTAAATTGTTTTGTAATACGGCACATGCTTCAACAGCAGTTTCTGATTTTCTTTTACAGTTCAGCGCTTCCTTTTATAGCAACAAACAAATGGCACAGAATATTAAAGCAGACTGTGTGACTGCATATGTTTTTAGGTTGCGCCTCTTTGTGCACACAATGTATGTGCCTGTTCAAAGCGTACACAGTGTGAAACCAGACTTCCATAGTCTTACCAGACAAGCAGTCCAGTTACATGTTTCAGGTCAGACTGCCTCTAAGCAACAAACATTTTGGACACATCTGGCCCTTTTCAAACACAAAGTATATGGCTTTTTAAAGTACCCCAGTCTTGGGCAATGCTGCAGTTAATCCATTTCTCCTTAAAACCTGTGTTCTCCGTCTCATATGTATTCCAACTCGTCTTTGCGCATACAAAGGATCTGTCTGTTTAAAGAGCTTCCGTTTTGAGCAGTGCAGCAACTATTCTATTTCTCTCTAAAACCTCTAGCTGAGTCCTCATTCTCTTTTTATTTTATTTTTTATTTCTGAACACGTAAACAACAGGGTATAAATAGGATACATTTAATCTTCCACCGCATAAACGAGCTATAAATCATTGTATGTTCCAACATTTTCCTATAAAGTGCAAAAAAGTCAACCCCCTCCGCCTTTTCTAACAAACATACTAAGTACATTTCTTTCATTTATTCATGGTCAAGTATGGAACCTTATCTTCCCACATCATTTCATTGTAGACTTGGGACATCATAATTCATAAGGCTCAAAAATCCCAATTGCCTAAAAGAAGCAGCATACCACTTCCCATCCATAACCCCATAATTTATTAATGGGACCATTATCCATCGTTTCGTCCCCGGAGATGCTAGACCTCATCATAAAGATGTTTTTCGTCGGCTGCTATACCCTCCTATATTCTCCTGCCATCCCCTATCCCACTACACTGCACTCTAACGCACTCCAATTTACACCATTCCAATCTACCCTGATCTTCCCCACTTCACTACAATCTACCCCACTCCATTGCAATCTACCCCAAATTCCCACACTGAACTTCAATCCAACCCACCCTACCCCAGTCCAATCTACCCCACTCCACATCACTACAATCAACTCAAATCTACCCCACTCTAACGCACTCCAATCCACCCTACTGCAATCTACCCCACTCCACTCACTTTTAGTCATGCTGAACAGCAGCCAAACTGGTGTACAACATGGATAAAACAAACTGCTTAAGCCAGTAGCTCTCACACCAGCGAGACCTATTGGCTTTGCCAAGGCTTGTTATTGCTAATTTTCAAAACAAACTTTTTCAAAGTCATCAAGGAGCGCAGCGGGGCTGCTTTGCGCGGTCTCTCCTCTGGCTAAATCCCTTTTCTAGAGATGCCACTGGTCCCCCTGCTTCATGCCGAACGGAGGCGTAAACCAGAATGTCCTACAAGACTTAAAATACAATATTCAGTCTTTTCCATCTCCATTAGAATTATTTGTATTAGTAAACAAGCTTTATTGCGTGGTTAATAAAAACCGTTACAAAAATATTATATTCAATTATGCAATATTTACAAATAACATCTGAAGGGAAGCTCGTTAAAAGTGACAATTATGCTAAGCCCACGAAGTGATGTAACAGGCAGATATAACGATTAAAGATGCATTTTCTTAGTTTGTTTGATTAAACTGATTTCTATATGTGCAAAACAACATCAAAGATGCTGAAGAAAATGAACAGAAACATACATTTCGGAAAACTGCAGCTTAAAACTGTGTGAACCACTAAGACTCTGAATCAGAGCTTGTCTGCAAGTTCCTAATTGTAAGGTGTTCCCAAAGAAACTGTCCATGACCACTTATCAGAGGAATTCCTGCCCATGCAAAAAGAGAACAAGACATTCAGCTAGGATGCTTAGTTGTTATGGGCACTGCCTGGTGGTTACTGGTATAGTTACAATTTGATTTCAATAAAAAATAAAAAAGCAAGCATATTTTAATTATAATATAAATACTAAATATCCACCTGAAATCAAACAATCCCGCCATATTTTACACGCAGAGACTTCACCTATTGAGCTATCATACAAGTCAGTCAGCCCTACAAAAGCAAACTCTTAAAGCAGAGTTTATTCACTTCCCGCCATTAAGGTTAAATCACAAACCTTTCAACCGTTACCATAATTTCAGAAACAGCACTTGCTAGCTGAAATCAGCTACCAATTACCAAGTCAATAGTAGCTCATTAAAACCGAATTTTCACCAAACATGTATTGAACAGACTGCAGCTCCCTCAGAATTCAGGCTGGGGGGTGATCAAGAACGGGCAGCAAGAGGATAAACCCATTCAGTGAGATAAAATCTCACAGGACAGATTTCATACAAGAAGGCACGTAAAAAAAAAAAAAACTGTTGGGGACAGTGCAGCTTAGCGCTAGGACAGCAGCAAATTAACTGCACGGAGTGGGGGGCAGCTCAGTCACTGGTACTGAGGCGAACAACGGAAGGCCCCACTGGGACCACAGTGTGGGGGAATTCAGCCTGTGGGGCTGTTGCGGAAAAGCAGGAGGCGTCGTGCCGCCTTAGCAACGAGTGAGGCCCGGTGGAGGCACCTGTAGTGGAGGGCATACCCTGCGGCCTGGAGATCCTACGTGGAAACGCCATACTTGCTGAGTCTCTGCCGTGCGGACTGGAGGAGCTGCAAATGGCGAGCTCACGTTGCTAATGGTGGATGGTGACTTGGGCACGCCATGCGGGGGTCGAACTGCAATATATGGGCATATTGAGAAGCATCTGACCTCTGCACAACCAGGGCGGCTATAGCGGCTCGTGTCGCCGCAGCGAAGTGCTAGCTTCAGCCTCAGCACCTGTGCAATAGATCCTACACTGCAACACTTTCCAGGGTCTTATGCCATCGCGGTCAATACCTGATCTGGAAACTGGACTGATCTCCTGGTATATTCCCTGCAGGGGGGCCTTGTATCGCATGTGGAGTGCATTGCGGCGTCGGCACCATCAGGTGTAGGCAAAACAGCAGCAAGTGACCCTCTCTTCAGTGGCACCTGGAACCCTCCTTCCCAAAGGCACAGAGATATACCCCAATTGACTGCGGTAATTGGTAAGCCTGACGCGCGGCAACCACAGCTCAGTTTTGATGCCAGAAAGAGTACCCGACTGCAGCACATGGAAACGGAAAACGGAGCTGAAATGCCAGTGCCAGAGTCCCTTCCCTCCCAAAGCGAGGACATGAAAACAATCCTTCTAGAAGTTCGATAGGGCCTAGCCACCATTGCTAACAAAATGGACGCCATGACTACACACATGGACAATATCACATACAAGCTCGATGGCCATGAAGAGCGGATTAAAGAAACTGAGCGTCACATATCGGATGCGGAGGATGCGACAACAACGGTACAAAGCTCTGTAACACAAATGGAGAAATTACTGAAAATATTTGCTGCAAAGAATGAGGACATCGAAGCGAGGAGTCGAAGGAACAACATCAGAGTCCTAGGCATACCAGAAAGCACAAACACGGGCAAAATGGAGGAGTATATAGAGAAGCTGCTACAGGCGGTGGTGGGAGCAGACCGGCTCTTCCCTCACTTCATAGTGGAACGTGCCCATCAATCCCTGGGCCCGAGACTTCCACCTGGAAGCACGCCACGTCCCATATTGCACGCATCCTAAATTACAGGGACCGAGATATTGCCCTCAGAGTTGCCAGCGAAAAGAAGCAACTTAACTACGAAGGAATATCGTTCACCATGTACCCTGACTTCACGGCGACCGTGCAAAAAGAGAGACGTAAATTCCTACCCGTGAAGCAGAAACTACGACACGCCCAAATAGACTATGCACTGTTGAACCCGGCCAAACTAAGAGTTACGTATCAAGGAAAGCAGTCCTTCTATACAAGGCCCCAGCAGGTTGAAGAGTTTCTGAAATACGTGAAACGGCAGAAAGCGACCTCAAGTGCCTCTGAGGATTTGCCAAGATCAGTCTCGCCAGATTCTGACTGAAATGCCTGCATGAGAAGGGGCCCACTCGCATCTGTGTAGTGCTTAAAGATACTCTGCTGTTGGCATGCAACTTCAGTCTTCTACTGTGAGAAATCTGAACACTGTGGACATAATGGTCATGTGATGGGCAATAAGGGTTGAATGCTACCAGGCACCCTCATGCCTTAACGGAGGTTGACGTATTCAGCTTGTTCCCCCCAGACGGGCGAGGGGTCCTCGTGCGCCATCCAGTAGACTTTCCTAATGGGCAATCCCTTTTGTGACTTTCTACACTTTGGTTAAATAGAGTAGTGTAGTGTTATCTGTTATAATGCTACTAGTTGATGGGAGTGGGGAGGGGGTAGGGGTACGAAATGCTGGCATGATTGGGATGCTTCAGTGGGAGGGGGAGGTAGGGGGGTTGTCCTCAACGGTCTAAACAAATGTTTTGTTACACGCTACAGACAAAAATCAGACTACATTCTTGATCTCATCGTTTTGAATACAGACCAGCACCATACAAGCCATATCACAAATGGGGAGCGCGGTTAACTTACTACACACACAACAACTGCGCATAATGTCATGGAATGTCAGGGGGTTGGGAGTTCCACGAAAGCGTAGGCAGATACTTGCATACCTGGACCGCCACCAGGTAAATGTAGCGCTGCTGCAAGAAACCCATATAAATCCACAACGGCCTGCCAAGTTCGCCAGCAAATGAGCGGACCATGAGGTATTCTCCTCATACTCGTCCTATGCGAGAGGAACAGCTATCCTGATAAAACGGCACACACCCTACACACCAATAGGCAAGTTGGTGGATCAACAGGGAAGATATGCAATTGCATGGGGGCGGTTGGGCAGGGACTCAGTCACTTTAATAACCTGTTATGGCCCCAACACAGATACGCCGGATTTTTTTTCTAACCTCTGGGGGAAGATAGTGAGTATAAAATCCACCCACATTATCTGGGGTGTGGGGAGGACTTCAATGTTGCAGTCAATCCGGCTGCAGACAGATCCAATACTGCACCATACCATTACACTAAAGCTCATGGTACTCTCCGGGGGATTTTAGAGGAGGGCGGCTTGATCGATGTATGGCGCCATACTCACCCCACTACCCGGGAAGGCACACACTATACAACACAAGCTGCAACCTGGTCTCTGATAGACTATTGTTTGCTCTCGCGAGGTCTCGGCACGTGCATAAAAGATGTTCGGCACCTGGCTAGGACCTTCTCAGACCATTCCCCCGTACAACTAGCAATTACACCACCGGGCTATGACATGCCCAGATGCAGTTAGAGATTACAGACTACGGCATTAACAGATGCCGTGTTTCATAGCGAGTTAGGTGAGGAAATCCAAGATATCTTTCGAACAAACAAGGGCTCCGTTGATAGTTTAGAAGTTATTTGGGAAACGTTTAAGGTCACAATCAGGGGGTTCTGCATTTCTAAGACTTTCGGAGTGCTCAGAGACATACAATGTAAGTTGCGGAAACTGGAGCAGGACCTGAGAACACTAGACACACAAATGACGAGAGCTGAGACAGGACGGAAACAAAAGGAGTTTCGGGAGAAATTGTCAAACTATGTAGATACCGCAGCGCTGGAGACAAAATTCAGGGGACGACATTGGGTGGCCCATAGGTATGGAGAAGGTGAGGGCACTGGCCGAAATAATTTGAAAACCTCGATTCTCCACTCACATCCTGGAACTCATAGGCACTGGCGGGCAAACATACTGAGATACTGCTGACATATTAGAGACTTTCACCACGCACTACTCTGCACTCTATACCTCACAAAGACAAGATATCTTCGAACTTGACAGTTTCCTAGGGGACATAGAGTTAGGGTGGTTGGGGGACACGCAGAGAGAATTTCTAAGTGCACCGTTCGAGCTTGATGAAATCCGTGAGGCAGTTATGCAGCTACAGTCGGGTAAAGTGCCGGGTTCGGATGGCCTGCCCGCAGAATTTTATAAAACATATGTAGACATTATGGCCCCTATCCCGAGGGAGCCCGATGAGGAGTCTATGGAATGCGGCTCCCTGCCCTCCTCGATGAGAGAGGCACTGATCACGTCACTACTGAAGCTGGGCAAAGCCCCAGACTCCTGCGATACCTATAAACCGCTCTCGCTCATAAACTGCGACACAAAAATATTAGCGAAGGTACTAGCTAATCGCTTGATCCTATTAATGGACAAACTCGTGCTCCCGGATCAGTCCGGTTTTGTCCCGGGCAGAGCCACCTCACACAATCTCCGCACTCTCTTCTCAATACTTCATAACATAGCCCCCGACTTGCCGCTAGCTGCAGTGTTTTTAGATGCCACCAAGGCATTTGACTCTGTAGAATGGGACTACCTTATTGGTGTGCTGCAGCGTATCACAACCCCACAGCTAAGGTGCTCATAAACGGCCATCTGTCGGCCCCCTTCCCTATTACAAGGGGAACGAGGCAGGGCTGCCCACTATCCCCGATGTTATTTGCTCTTGCGATCGAACCCCTTGCATGCAAATTGAGCCAGCACCATCAGGAGAAGGCACTACGATGTCCGTTACGCCAAATCCTTCTTTCCCTCTATGCGGATGACATCACCCTCTATGTCCGGGATCCCCAGCAAAATATAAATCCCCTTCTACGGGAATTCATTGTTTTTGGCAAACTTTCTGGGAGCCACATTAACTGGGCGAAGTCGCAGATCTTCCCCTTAATGGCTTGCATCACTCTATCATAGCGTCTGCACACACAGTCCAGAGCCCCAACACACATCTCGAGCACACTGGTCCACTGAACTGGGGAATGTGGTAACGGATGAACAATGGAAATATTGCTGCCTGCAGACCACACATATCTCAGCTAGCTGCAGACTTCGAGTTATACACTACAAGTTTCTGCAACGCATATCATACCCCAGCTAGGATGTTTCGGTTCCAACTGAAAGATAAAGATCAGTGTGAGAGGTGCCATTATCCAGGTGCTGGGTTCCTCCACTTGGCCTGGGAGTGCCCGAAGGTGCGAGAATATTGGGCACAGGTGTTCGAGGCACTAGAGAAGATGACTGGACTCTCATTGGAGGACACACCCTTAGTGGCGTTATTAGGATATACTGCACAGATTCCGAAACCACAGCGCAGTTACATCACTCTGTCTCTACTCTTAGCGAAACGAAGAGTAGCCTGCAGTTGGGGTAGGGGGCGGGCCCCTAAATTCAAGGAATGGTTAGCTGATCTAATACACTGCCAAGAACAACTTGCCATCTATGCCGAAACTCTCCCTTGGACATGTAGACCTAAAGACATATGGGGTCCCCTTCAGAAATACCTCCTGCTGCAGGCGGCAGAGACCCTGCCTGACACACAATCTGGGACACTGACCTGTCATTAAAGCAATGTACCATTGTTGACTAACGGCATTCTTTCTTTGACTATGCAATATGTACTATATGAGCTCCCTGGGTAATGGAATCATAGTAAAACATATGTAATGCCTTAGATGCTACGCGATCGCAATTGTTGCAAATGAGCTAGCCATACTAGGATGAAGACGTATGAAGAACTTCAGCCGTATCCCTGGACTGCTGTAAAACAAGAGACAAGTACCTAGAATGTATCATCTCAATTAATGTCTGTATTTGCTGAATCATAACACCTGTAATGTATGATGTTTATAGCAAAACTATAAATAAACTTTAAAAAATAAAATTTTAAAAAAGAAGGCACGTCAAAAAAGCCTTGTGTGGACAGCTCGTCAATACAAACGGCCCGATTAGAAAGGCCACTAAATATTTATTTATTTCCAAAAGGTTGTTCCTCCGAGGCTTGCAAAATATTTAGATAGGAACTTTGTATAGGTACACTGTTATATATTATTTAAAACCTATGCAGTCACGATACCAGATGTTTTGAAAGTGCTCATGTGCCATACAGACAATCATTCTACTTAAAACTCAGCGTACTTTAAAAAAAAAACTGATAATGAAAGCATAGCACTGGTTCAATCTGACAATACAGAAGAGCTTAGTAGAAAAGCACCCTTGGTAACTGACATGTATAATGCTATCACAGTACCATGACAATAATTTAATGCAAACACTATAAATATATAAAATATGCTATATATGCAACATAGTGGAAGAGGTGTGGCACCGCGGCCAGGGCGACTGACTTCGGAACCTGGGGATCACGGTTCGATCCCCGGCGCCAGATTAGCCCAGCACCATGTGATTCTGGGCAATAGCTTGCTTAATCTTCCCGTGGGCCCCCAGCGCCTAGAGACCCTTACGGGTGATTGTTCGCGCTTTACAAATGTGATTATTATATTATTATAATTACATATTGCTGCTTTGAAGTTATTAGAAGGTGCTATAGGCTATATAATTCTTCTGCCTGCCATCCGTAATCCCTTCATAACTAAACATAATGGATGGGGAGTCAAATGAAATAGAGATTTTTTCCATGCACATTGTCTGGAAATATTTTAAGTCTTATGTCACATGCAACTCTGGTTCAGGCTGGCACCACACAATGATAACAGGATCTCTTAAAATAACAGCTCTTGGGAGGCTGAGCACAGGGTTTCTTTCAGAAAAGTGAAGCGATACTTGACAAATGACAGGTGGCTCAATACTGAAGATGACAAATGACATCCGCTCCCTCCTCGACCAGGGCGAAACCACAGCCCTCATCCTACTGGCTCTCTCGTCCGCCTTAGATACCATCTCCCACTGCACCCTAATCACAAGACTCCGCGATATCGGCATCCACGACAAGGCCCTGGACTGGATCCACTCCTTCCTTACCAGTCGAACACAGTGAGCCAGACTATCTCCATTCCTCTCAGAACCTACGGAGAACAACTACGGAGAGCCCCAGGGCTCCTCCCTGAACACCACCCTCTTCAACTTCTACATGGACCCCCTCACGGCCATCGTCAGGAACCACAGACTCAACATCGTATACTACGCCAACGACACCCAGCTGATCTTCTCCCTCACCAACAAACCCACAGTCGCCAGAATCCATTTTCAGAGCGGGATGAAGGCCGTTGCCACCAGTATGAAAGATAGATGCCTCAAGCTCAAATTGGACAAGACCAAAGTACTCATTCTGCGACCCACCCCCTCAGCCTGGGACGGCTCCTGGTGACCCACCGCACTGAGAACCCCCACGGACCACGCACGCAACCTCAGCATCATACAGGACTCCTCGCTCACAATGAGCTGCCAGATCAACACCATATCCTCATCCTGCCTCCACATGCTCTGCCTGCTTGAAAGACGTTCAGATGGATCCCCACAAGAGTCAAGAAGATGGACACCCACACACTCATCACCAGCAGACTCGACTACAGCAACACTATGTCGGCACCACCCAGAAACAGCTCCAGAAACTACAGAACATTCAGTAGGCTGCAACCAGACAGGTCCTCCACATACCCCACAGCAGCCACATAACTCAACACCTCCGACAACACGCTAGCTCCCAGTTAACAAGAGAATCACCTTGTAGCTCCTCACCATGCCTACAAAGCTCTTCACGATGCTGGACCAGCATATCTGTACCACCACCTCTCATTTCACATACCCGCCAGACAACTTCGCTCCGCCCAACTTGCCCTGGCCACCGTTCCACAGATTTACAAGACCAGAACTGAAGGAAGATCCATCTCCTACCTCGTCGTCAAGACCTGGAACACCCTGCCCCTCCACCTCAGGCAATCCCAGTTGCAGACCAAATTCAGAATGGATCTCAAGACATGGCTCCTCGACTGAACCTCCATGTCCAGATGGATCAACAACACCCCCCCGCATCCCCCTTCAGCACCTTGTGCCTCTCACAGGTAAGTAGCTTTACAAACTCCGGATTGATTTACAGAATATTAGCCTTGAAAAATAAAAAAATAAAATATTCTATTAACTGAGATATATAGATAATGAAACATAACTAGTTTTCTGTATGCACATCCAAAGAATATGAGGGATAGAATGACAGATAGTTGAACCAATTCTAAATGGTTGGGTGTCGCTTTTGTCCGCAAAAATGAAAATAATGCAGAACCTGGTGCTCATGACCCTTGCAGCAAGAACTCTGCACTAGGGGTTTTCTGTCAGCACATCAGATTCTGAGCCAGCAATGCTTGCAAAACATCCTTGTGAGCACAAAATCTTGTTGGACCCCTAAGAGGGGACGTCTTCTCTAGGCATATCAGGAATGCCATTGGGTTCTGTGAGAAAATGCTCCATTTTTGCATGATCACCCCATTTTTTGCTGAATTGTATTGCTGTTATTTTCGGTTAATGCAAAAAGAACAATTGATTGACAGAATGCAGTACAATGTCATACATTCACCCCAGTACAGAGATCTGGGCCTAAATCCATCGTTTTTTTGCTCACCATGCCATATGCAAATCAGTCTTGACCCTGCGCCTAATGGGAACAGTCCAGCCGAACTGCCAGGCCAGGTCCTCCCTGGCCTGGAGACAAGTATCCTAGGACCGGTTTCGGGCTTTCAGCCCTCATCAGCCAGGATAGCTGGACTCCAGTGGTATGGAGAGCACGGGACCAACGTCTGGGCATACCTGTCCCACTCGGGGTGACAAATGCAAAAAAGAACAATTGATGGACAGAATGCAGAACAATGTCATATATTCACCGCAGTACAGAGATCTGGGCCTAAACCCATAGTTTTTTTGCTCACCATGCCATTCCAGTTTGGACCCAGCCATATGCAAATCAGTCTTGACCCTGCGCCCAATGGGAACAGTCCAGCCCGAACTGCCAGGCCAGGTCCTCCCTGGACTGGAAACAAGCATCCTAGGACCGGTTTCGGGCTTTTAGCCCTCATCAGCCAGGATCCTATCCTGGCTGATGAGGGGTGAAACCCCGAATAAAGTCCTAGGATGCTTGGCTCTGGTCTAGGGAGGACCTGGCTTGGCAGTTCGGGCTGGACTGTTTTCATGAGGCACAGGGTCAAGACTGATTTGCATATGGCCAGGTGTGAACTGGGGTGGCATGATGAGGAAAATAATGATGGATTTAACCCAGATCTCTTGACTGGGGGGTGAATGTTTTGATTTGTTCTGCTTTCCATCCATCAATTGTGTCTCTTTTGCTTTCTCGCCCTAAGTGCGCCGGGTATGCCCAGACGTGGGTCCCGGGCTCACTGTGACACTGGAAGCAAGTTATCCTGGTTGATGAGGGGTGAAACCCCAAAACCGGTCCTAGGATGTTTGGTTCCGGTCTAGGGAGGACCTGGCTTGGCAGTTCAGGCTGGACTGTTCCCATGAGGCACAGGGTCAAGACTGATTTGCATATGGCCAGGTCTGAACTGGGGTGGCATGGTGAGCAAAAGAATGATGGATTTAACCCAGATCTCTTGATTGGGGGTGAATGTTTTGATTTGTTCTGCATTCCATCCATCAATTGTGTGTCTTTTGTGTTAATTTAGGTTATGCACAGTGGGTCACTGCTTTTCTTGCCTAAACCTCCAGAAGGCTAAACTGCATTTGATCTCCAGCAGTCGCCACAGTCAGTGCTTAGCCTTAAGACGTGTGACAATGTCTTCCAGAGCATGGACAATGGCCAGTGTCTGGGGAGGTGCTTTTCTTCTCCTTGTAGGAAGACTGGTTATGAAGGAACCAGGAACTTCATTATCTTGAAAAGTGGCTTGCCATTGCATTGGAAAATGTAAGGTGGGACAAGAGGAAGCCAAACCTTTGTCCCCCTGCAAGGCTTGATTGAAATATAATGAGAGGGGAGCTACTTTGAGAATCAGTGACCACAAAGAAGGGGTCTAATCTTTTCCCTGGGCACACCTTTGGGTGGGCACATAGGCGTTCAAAAGGGAGAATGGGTTTCCAGATCTTTGATTTTAGTTGTAGGGTGGACACTGTCATTGTTGGCAGTATGGCAAACAGGAACTGCTTAAAAACTGGGTACGGCTGCCTTTGGAAACTTTTACCCAAATGGTTAGAGAGGAGCCAGCAACCACCCTCACCCACTAAGGAAAGACCAACCATAAATGTAACATTTCAGGCACCACCCTCAGAACAACTTGCGTACCCGTGGAAGAACAGAAGGAGGACTACACCTGCGGTTGAGACCTATGAGGAGACCTGATGGGCTGGACTTGCTCCCACTTGTACCAAGACAGCAAAGTGGACTTCAAGTGTCAGTTGGCTGACCTACTGTGTGGTTGCAGGGACACAAACTACAAGACACCTTTTTCCTGAAGTGCCCATTTTACCAGCTCCAACTGGACCTGCAGGTGGTCTCTGTTGGGGTAAGTCCTGATCCCCAAGCGCTGTCTCTGTGGTCCCTTGGGGGTGTCTTCTCTTACTATCTTGGAAAGCCATGGGACGTGAACAAATTCTGACTTCTATCTGCCGGAGGACCAGGACCAACCATCTGAGCAGATTCAGCCAAGGAGTTACTCCACTGGGCTCAAGAAACAGTTTTCTCCCACTCTGAGTTTCTCTGCAGCAAATCTGTTTCAGATGGCCTACAGCGAGAAGGTATATGGCTTAGTGGAACTGATCCTCAGACACAGCCTGCAACCTTGCCCCACAGGAGGATTTTGACTTACATTTCAGGGATGAAGACCTAAGGTAAAATCTTTAACCAGGACAAACCTGCTTTGCGTATCCAACCAGCATGCCATCACGGTCAGCCTGAAGTTGCACCTAGGTCCCAGTTACTCGCAAACAGTGATTACTGATTGGAACTTTACTTTTCCTTGGTGAGTCTTCTCTCAAATCTTTAAAAATTCATCTCTCTGGGTCTCCTAAATGGATTTTTCTCGCTTTGGTCACAGTTTGCCTATTCATTTTTTTCAATGTTATAAATTGCAGTGGGATTTTTTTTATTGTGTTTTCAACTTTTTGTCTGTTTTAAATGATTTACACATTTCCTCTAAATTACGCCAGTCTGCTCTGCACAATCTTTACCAGGGGTGAACTCAGACTTAAATTACTAAGACTTAGCCTGGACCTAACAGGTTAGTGACTTTATCTCTTGTGGTGGACTACTATCTTCCCCAATTAATAATTCACTTTAGTACAGGTGGTGCAATCTTCAATGTACAACTGTGAAAGATGCTATATACCGACTCATTAGCCAGGATTGCTGTCCACAGGAAACCTGGATACCGAGTAGGTATAAAGCTTCTCTCACAGTTGTTTACTGGAGTGTTCTTGAGCAGAGGACACATTGCTGTAGGATTTTTGTTAAAACATGGGATTTTAAGTTTCTTAAGAAGTAAGCAGATTACTGATACACAGCTTGCAGAGTGCATATAAGGAACTTGCACGTTGAAAGGTAATCTCCAATGTTTAGTAAAAGAGTACCCCCTTTGTATCAGTATTTGAACTTTATTTCGACACAAAGACATGTCATAAAAGTAATACATAACATCAATAAAAAAAAGGAAAAAAAAAACAATTTGACAAAACACAGTATAAAAGCCTACAGAATCAACCGTGGGATTTTTAAACAAACATAAAATAATAGCCAAGTTTTAAAAGCCAATACAAGCCGAAACACATTACTGTATCAACTGTTTCTTTGCAGTTCTTAGCCTCCAAGCCCAGCCCAGAAATTTTGCCATACAGCAGGCAAAGAAAGGACGGGCATCTGAGCGCAATATGCGTAAAGCTTCCAAATATGATCTTGTGCCCAGACTCCTACATAAAGGCTTCAACCATCTCAACCTGGGCGCGACATAAGCATGGCACTCAAACAACAAATGAGCTATGGACTCAACCCTTGAGTCACAAAAAGGGCAATAAGGTATAGTTTGGAATGGAGGTTTCCAGGTAGAAGTTAAAAATCCTAAGGGAAGTACACCCACCCTAAATTTAAAGTATAATGCTCTATCACCCGGGTTATGGATTGAGTCCAAGTAAGGTTCTCTAAAAGGGAGCCCCTTAACTAGCAGAAACTGGGCAACCGATTTGCAATGATTAGGGTTGCACGATCTCTCGTTATCCACCCAAAACCAATAAGCCTTCTTTAGCATTTGTTTTGAAGGTGCTGTTCTGTTGACCCAAGCATCTCCTAAACCCAACTCATAAAGAAGTCGCTTAACCTCCCTGAGCCAGGTTACCTTATACCAGCCTGATAAGGATAAGATTTCGCTTAGGGCATCTGCATAGCTACTCAATTCAGGGACGTTCCATATCCTGGCCCATAATAAAAGGGGACGTAGCCTAGCTTGCTCGCAAATTGGGCGTGTGCCTGCATCTAGCAAGAGGGGAATTGTAGGGGTACTGTGGGGTAACTTCATAAGATCTTTATAGAAATTATTTTCAAGGTGGGTCAAGATATCAACTCTCTGTGTGCCCCACAATTCCGCACCATACAATGCGGCACTCACCACCCTTGCCCTGTAAATGTCTAGTAGTGCCCCAATAGGTTTTAAAAATGAGGCACGTTGTTCTTTGAGCAGGGCCCCTGTGACCCTCTTAAGTCGAATGCCTAGGTAGTCAAATTCATTGACTCTTTCAAGAGGAACAGAGTCCAAGGTAGGAGGGACAACAGATTTCCTGGGGGGGCTGAGAACAAGGAATTTGGTCTTGCTTATGTTTATGGACAGGCCCTTGATATCACAAAAGGCCTTGAAACTAGAAAGCAACTTTTGGATACCTGCTGGTGATTTTGAGATTAGGAGGGTGTCGTCCGCAAATAGGAGCGTAGGAACTTTCCTACCAGCCAAGGATGGTGCATCTGACGGATGTTGAAGCAGATGCTCCACCACTCCGTTAACATAGAGAGAAAACAGAGTGGGGGCAAGCACACACCCCTGGCGTACGCCCCTATCTACGGAAATACGAGATGTTTTTTCCCCCTGGGTACCCCATCTAATCTGGGCAAAGTTGCTTTCATGAAACTTTATGAGCAAGGCCAACAAATAGGGAGGTATACCCAACCTATCGAGGACATTCCACAATTGGACTCGTGGGACCAGGTCGAAGGCAGTTCGCAAGTCTATAAAGACTAAATACAAGCTGCCCCCACCCAGCACAACCACTTTCCAATATATCATTAGAAGGCGAAACGTCTGCTCGATGGTACCCATCCCTGTTCTAAAACCTGCCTGGAAATCCGACAAAATCTGGTTTTCTTCGACCCACTGCAAGATCCTGCCTAGTACCACTTTGCCCGCGACCTTTTGTGTAGAGTCGAGCAGGCTAATAGGGCGATAGTTAGCTGGGTCGTCCCGACAGCCTTTTTTAAAAATAGGGACGACCTCAGCGCCCCTCCATGAGTCAGGGAGAGAGCCTCCCAACAAAGCCTCATTCAAAAGTGAGGCAATTAGTCTGCTCCACAGTGATGGATATTTCTTCAGCAGGTCACCCGGAATTCCATCAGGTCCTGCAGCCTTATTAGATACGATACAGCTGATTGCCCTTTCAACTTCCTCAGTGCTGAAGGGGCAGTCGTTGGAGGAAATCTCGGCTGGAAAACTGGCGAGAAGACCCGTATTAAGAAGGGGTGCCCCACATTGGACAGAGTACAGTTTGGAAAAGTGGGCAAACCAGACATCACCAGGGATATTGCAGGTAAACTGGAGATCAAGAGGTTTGTCCCTAGCTCTCAGCAGATCCCAGAACCCCTTGGAATCTTTCCTGGTGCTTGCCTCCACTAGATCCCACCAAAAACTGTATTCATGAGCCTCCTTGGCCTCTGCTACAACTTTTTTGTAGCGTTTCCTCGCCAATCTAATATTGCCTGGATCCTTGTTTTTCACTGCGAAAATAAGTTCCCCCTTAGCAACCCGACATTTAGAGGAATACCACTTGCTTCTTGCCCTAGGAGCACCTTTCGCAAGAACCTTCACGCTGGTTAGGGGTATAATAAACAAATCGCTTAATACCGCAATGGTTTCTGTGAATATTGGTAAGACAATTTGACTGGTAACACCCAGGGCATCGAGACGCGGCCCCACCGCTGACATGATGGTCCCTGCCTGAGCCATCCTTTCCTCATCCGCTGCTACTTTAGCCCACTTTAGGCGCCTGCCACAGTACGAAGGTACGAGTTCATGAGAGGTTTTCCACTTGTAGGGAAACTTGTTTAAGTTCCCAACCTGCCACGGCGGAGTCAAGGTTAAGGAGAGAGGATTATGGTCACTATCACAAGACACTATAACCTCCATATCATAGTGAAATGGCCACAAATTGTAATTCAACATAACATAGTCTATTCTGGAGGTATGACCCATCCTGTTGTAAGTATGCGCACCCATAGGATCCGATTTAGATCGTCCGTTAGTTGGTCTTAGGTCATATTCCATGCAAAGTGCATTGATGTCTACCGCACTCTGGGACCATTTAAAGATCGGGTCTAGGGTCAGGGTGGGAATACCTCTCCTTGTGTCCTCATCCCAAGTGTCCAAAATGTCCTCCCTAGCCAATGGTTCAAAACAGCAATTGAAGTCGCCTGCAAGAAGAACATAAGAATCGATGCTGCAGGCGGCTAGATCACTGTTTAATCCTGCAGAGGATAAAGTTGATGACCCGCCCCTGGCCCCCCTTAAATAGAGGTTAAAAACTTCTAGCTTCCTTCCCCCTGGGCATAATATGGTTATCCTCTGGAGATCAGGAGAGTGAGTGGGCTTTTGGCTTACACTTAAACCTAGTGCGATATTGACCCATATAAGAAGGCCACCCGACGGGCAACCTTTACATCCATGTTGTTGGGAGGCTGGGATGAAGTAGGTCGTAAAGCCCACTCTGTGCCTAGGTTCTAGGCACCAGGTTTCCTGCAAAAGACAGATGTTATAAGAGGCCAAAAAGGCATTCCATTCAGGAATTTCAAAATTGCGGGCAAGCCCTGCCACATTCCAGCTTATGACCTTTAACAAAGGATCGTCCGGGGTGATCTGCCCTAGAGGGTTATCTAGTGTAGCCAGGTTGGGCTCTGGCGTTGCCACCCCCGCAACAGTTCTATTTAACCTAAGCAATGGCTCAGTCTGGTGATGGTAGGGAGCCATTGCTGCATCAGTCAACTTCCTATTTGTTAAAACATTCTGGATTGGAGGCAAGGGAATCATACGAGGTGGGTCCAGTCGTTCCGTAGCGACTTGGGAGTCAAAAATACATGACGTATTCAATCCTGCCTCTGTAGGTAAAACAAAATGCATTCCCTCTAGGCCTAGAGAACTAACAACAGAAGGTTCAGTCAACACAGGAAGAGATTCTGAGAGCCCTATAACCAGTGGTAAAGGAACTTGGAGAGCAGATTGGCATACAAGTCAATCTACCTCCTCAAGACCATCAAACCTATTCGAGGTTGGAAAGCCATTCCAGTTTAAGGGGGAATCTTGGAATTTTTTAGGATGACTCCTCCAATTATGGTGGTGTACTAGGGACCAGTCCTCTTCCCGTGTATATCTAGGACGCGGTGGATAAAAAAAGGACAATGGCCTAGGAATAACAAGAGAACCTTCGCCAATAGGCCAGGAACAGATGTAATGTGCCGTATGAGGGTCCTCAAAGGTCACCACTATACAGTCCCCGGAACTAGATTTCCTTGTGGGACCGACCCAGGGGATTCTACGTACCATCAAGACTCTACTTCTCCGGCCATTGGAAATTGGTCTATTCACATTGAGCCAATGCATTGTCTTATTCTTCAGAGACCAGTGGTTCTCACGTTGGCCGTTTCCCAACTGGGGAACACCCGTCAACACAACCACATAATCATTGGCCTCTGGAGGGAGATCAATGTAGCCCCCTCTGAAGTTATTCTTAACAGGAGGGCTCTGGGTTGGATGGTACGCCGCTTCACTGGGAGGGGGTCTATGCGGTGCACCTGCGTTGGGTTTGACTAATGGTTGAGGGGTGGGGCGCTTAGGAGCCTTACATTTAGGGGCGGTGGTAGTATGATCCACACCCACAGTCCCCGATATAGGCACCGACCGTGCAAAAGCTGATACTTGGGGGGTGATTGCGAGACTTGTGGAATTAGAACATGAGGTGATGGCTCAACTATAGGAAAACCCTGATTTTCTAGACTTCTCAGGCCGAGAGTGGCCAGAGCAATAATGCTCTTTTCCATCTCAAGCAAATTATTCTCGATGCGTGAGAGTCTAAGATCAAGGGGGGAAAGAAGTTTCTTAAGAGTTTCCCAAACTAAACCTATAAATTCCCCTTCATTCCTTTCCACACTCTCTACGTGTGAGCCCACATCCTCTGCCATAGTGGCAGAAAAGGCAGTGGAAAAAGCAGAAACTGTCCCCTCTTTAACTCCCTCACATTGTGGTTGTTCCCTAGAAACACACCCTCCTATGGAATTAGGAACCGGAACACTAGTCAACTTCAGCTGTTGTGCAACCGCAATTTTAGCCTTCTTACGACAGTAAGCAGACCGGGCGGTGCATTTTTTAGATTATCTTTACTAGTGGTGCCCCTAGGTGAAAACATTGCAGGGATAGAAGAGTTAGAACTAGCATCCTGCTTAAGAGAGATGGTAGGTAAAATCGCTGTACTATCCTGAGTCAATGGTTCTAAGGTAGAGGGAAGTAAAGGAAAAGACGGGGTATGGTGAACGTCAACCTGCGTGACTACACAATGGGGGATAGCTGGACGCTCCGGGGTAACCACGGTGGCTATGTGGCCCAGGGAGGATTTTTTTGACAGGTCGATTACCTGGGACAGTCTCCTAGCGGATGCCAATTCCAGGGATACACGAGTCTGAAGTTTAGAAATTTCATGGTCTATAGCTGTATTGGTACGGGAAATAAAATCATCCATAGGACCATTGATTGGGAGACCGCCCTTGGCGGCCTTGCTCCGGGTTAACCTGGAGCACATAGCTTAACAACAACAACAAGGGCGATCCCCTGACTTAACAATAGGGATAAAATAATACGATGGTTTAACAGTTTAGGTTCGAACACAGATATGTTGGAAAAAGAACAAAAGAGGGTGGCCCCGACCGGACCTCGCAGACCTCGAACGGCCTCAAACGGCCCGCTCTTAGCCCGGTCTTCGCTCCGGGCGCGTTCCGCTGGCGCGGATAGGCGGGACTCTTAAATTACAAAGACGTTGGAAATAGGGGGAGGGGCCGGGAAGAGGACACAGGTGTGCTGGATCGAAACAACAGCGAGCACCCTGGTCCTCGCAGTCCCGGATCAGCGATGTTGTGCAGGAACCTCCCAAGTGCAGAGACGGTAAGTTCAGCAGACCCAGGCAGGGAAAAACAGCAGCCACGAAGTATCCAGCAAGTTAGTCCGGCGAGCGGCTCCCGCGAAGCGGGGGCCGCGAGAGGTAATGTACTGGCTGGGGGAGGGGGCGGGAAGAGGACACAGGTGTGCTGGATCGAAACAACAGCGAGCACCCTGGTCCTCGCAGTCCCGGATCAGCGATGTTGTGCAGGAACCTCCCAAGTGCAGAGTCGGTAAGTTCAGCAGACCCAGGCAGGGAAAAACAGCAGCCACGAAGTATCCAGCAAGTTAGTCCGGCGAGCGGGGGCCGCGAGAGGTAATGTACTGGCTGGGGGAGGGGCCGAGAAGAGGACACAGGTGTGCTGGATCAAAACAACAGCGAGCACCCTGGTCCTCGCAGTCCCGGATCAGCGATGTTGTGCAGGAACCTCCCAAGTGCAGAGTCGGTAAGTTCAGCAGACCCAGGCAGGGAAAAACAGCAGCCACGAAGTATCCAGCAAGTTAGTCCGGCGAGCGGCTCCCGCGAAGCGGGGGCCGCGAGAGGTAATGTACTGGCTGGGGGAGGGGCCGGGAAGAGGACACAGGTGTGCTGGATCGAAACAACAGCGAGCACCCTGGTCCTCGCAGTCCCGGATCAGCAATGTTGTGCAGGAACCTCCCAAGTGCAGAGTCGGTAAGTTCAGCAGACCCAGGCAGGGAAAAACAGCAGCCACGAAGTATCCAGCAAGTTAGTCCGGCGAGCGGCACCCCCTTTGTTGTTTTGAGATATTCTGACGTACAAATAAAATTTAGTAAATTTCATATCATACACAAATGGTCTCCTCAAGTGCTATGGGACCGTATATAGATTTATTGCACTCTGCTCCCAGGAAGCCATACCTGCCATCTTAACTTTGAACTTGGTGCCCCATCACTGGAATCTGGGATTCATTTCCATTCACTGAGGTAACCCGCTGCTCAGGCGGAATGAGGTAAGGAGAGTTATCAGCAGTGTGACGCAGAATAAGAATGCTCTCCTGCAGATTGTGGTGAGAAACCCCAAGACTCACAAATCTCAAGAGAAATTCATAGATCTTTTGCTGTATGTGGACTTCCAAAAGGTTGGGACCAACCCTACACCTTTCAAATAACCACCCTACATGTCAGCTGACACCACAACAACTGGCAGCCTAGTTCTGCCTTCATCAAAATAGACAGGTGGCTTTAACCTATGGCTGTAGAGACATCTTCAAACTTGTGGAGACACCTTTGACTAATCACAACCATTCAGAACAATCTACCTCACCATCCACACCCCCCCATCGCCTTTCTTCTATGACAGATGTGCCAGTAAAAACTTGAGTGTGTTTTACCCATCAATAAAACAGAAGGGGAACACTTTTTATAACCTAAAGGGAGCCTAACTAACGTGTGAACATTACACAACAGCAGGAACCCTTTGGTGTTTATTCCTGCCTGGAGGTACAGGAGGAGCAAACTTTTGTCATAGGACATGTCAAGAAAAGCTTATATAAGTGATGGAAATCTGCGTAATAGAAGAGTCTGGCAGGACCATATCAGACAGCATTTCACAACCTCAGTCGACAGGATGAATCAGTATACAAATGCTTTATAATTGAGGTGTTTGCTGACTGTAGGATATAGGTATGAAGCACATCTGGGCAGATTTAGCGAGATAATTATGAGATAACTATTATGTCCAAATGGTGCTTACGATTCAAGAATAGGGTAGTAATTGGCGCTTATAGATGGGTTACTATATAAATGAGACTGTTAAACTGTAAGCATAATATACTGACCGTACAAATATTCTCTGAAATGATAACGTATGTATCATTTTAATTGTATTTCTATTGTTTACTCATAGGCTTTACTGTTCTATTTCATTAGTCGTATGATGTTATTCTTCCAAGATGGCGCTGAACGAAACAGATCGTTCGGGAATATAACAGTATCCTATATGGCAGCTGTTATGGTTATTATTATGTATATGACACACGGAGATTTGAATTCCTATACCATGTCCGGGTAATCCTGATTATATTGTTTGCGTGAAGAAACTTCCTTAACAACATAAAATAGTAAGCTTTCTATTGTTACAAGATGGCACCCATTTAGAACGCCGGCAGGGGGGAGGTAATATACGCATGCTTCTTGCCGTAGGCGTCGTCGCTGTTTATGATATATATTGCAAGCGCTGGTAATATCATACAGCCGCTGCCTCACCTGTAATCGGGTGTTGAGAACTTAGAAGGTACGTACTGACTCCATGAGTACAAATGTATCTTTAGTAATGAGCGCATATTCGATTTGCTTGACTGATAAACTGACATCATATTTTACCTGCAGGCCCCATACTTCAGGGACGTGTGAGCTACAACTTTTGATACAACGCGGTGCGAATAACTAATAGCAGTAGTTGGACTTTTCCATGGCAAAATATTTTTGAAATACTTTAGGAACAGTCGAGGTAAGAGCTCATGTGTGATAGATACACATAGTTGAGTCACAACATATTCTAAAAAGATAATCAGTTATATTAAGGATTGATTATATTGCATGTACTCTTTGCAGAGGATATCTTCTTTTGAAACGTGGAGTTACATTACAGTTGGAATACACACACGAATACGGGAGGAATGATGGTTCGGTTTTGAAATGTGAGGTGCCTTTTGCGTACTGAGAAACCTTGCCCGATGTGCTCCATAACTCATCCTGTGGCTATTTATTTTATTTTATTTCAGATATATGACCTAATTGAAGTTTAAGGTACTGATCAATTAATTATTTGTGTGTTTGGCGCACATTAGATACTAATGGTGGCATGATAATATTTCAAAATATTGGATTGGCAATCACTATAGGATTATGGTATGACATATACACATTAATCTTAGGGACACCCTGTTATACTTTTGGTGTTAACCAAATAGGAATAATAGGTTAGCGGAAGAGGTGCATGTATGTATACTGAACACTGGAAATTGCTTTTTTGTCGTAAGCATAGTATGTAGTCCTCATGCATGAGGTTTTCTATGGGCTCACCTTAAGTTGTTATTCTTAAATTTTTTATATTGGTTGGTATTACAATTGTGGTTATTTGTTACTTCCAGCCCTGAGGAAGTCGCACGGTTGATTACCATAGCGACGAAACGCGTTGGGAATGGAAGACTTTGAAATAAAAGAAGACTAAAAGATCAGGCGCCCAACTGAATTTTATGTTATCTCAATAACTTGTATATTATATATGGACATTGAGTGTGTGCATCAGCACAAGTTGTGATTTTCAGTTTCTTTTTGGGAATTTGGGTGCCTTTCCCACTGTTTGATGCACCACAGTATAATTAATCTCAACAGAAATATTTGTGTAATTTTGTAGGAGCGCCCTTTTCCGTTACACCCACCTCTAAGCTATGTCAGAAATGGGTAGTCTGGACAATTTAGCCGAGCAGCACTTCAGTCTTCGCCTAATCAGAATGAATCATGGCCTTCAGAATGAAGCTGTGCCTAATGTTGCTCAAAATGCAATTTTCAGAGACGTTACCTGCAGAGAGCACAGTGATAATAAAGTATCATGTCCCACTCTGAATGAAAGGTTAAACTTTAGGCTGGGACTACAGATGCAATGGAAAAAAACACAAGTCTTTTTTTCGAAGCCACGTCTTATCAGCACCATGGCAGGGCTAAATTTCGTCCACAAGCCTGGAGCACAGTAAACAGCTGGCACAACCACCAAGACCAGAGCCTCTTCTCCCTGGACCCTGGAGTTGCAGAACTTTTTAACTGAGACCTTTAAGAGTATATATGGACCAACTGTGAGATTTCCTTTCTATTGACGTGTTATTTCCCAAAAAATATTATTTTGAGCGATTACAAAATTGCTGCGGCCAAATGTTTCATCTTGAAAGTATTCTGGAACTTCTTGTAGCTTATCCCATACAGTACATGATTTCTCCAGTCTTTCCCTTCTCCACTCCTCCTCCTCCATTCTTAGTCTTTCTTTAACCTGCATTCCTTAAACTGGGCTTGAATTCCCTCCCTTTATCTTCACCATCCGGAATGTCTTCATCTGCCGTTCATGTCTGTCCATTATTGTTTTCGTTCTTACCTATGTCGTAGTTGCCACTTTTCGAACCCCACCTTCTAAGCATGTGCTTTTCTGGTTTTCGTTCTTAACTACCACGCCTCTCACCTACCTTTATCAGCAGCCGTGTTCTTTCATTCACGCACATCCTGCCTGGACTCCACCCACCACTCCAAATCCCTCACGAATTTGCTTAGAATCTTAGGTTTGCCCCCTCAGTCAGTTACCACTCCATTTCTTTTCTTTACCAGCTACCCTCCATCTTCCCATATCCTTCATTCGCTCATCGACGTTCTCTACTAGATTGTAGTCCAACTCGTCCATCTCTTCCATATTCCATCCATCCTTCCTAGGGACTACCCTCTTTTTCCTCTTTCCGCCAAGACTCCACATGCCTCTTCCCTCAATTGCTCTCTCTTTCCCTACAGACTTTTCGTCTTCCTCTCACTTATCTTACTTGCCCCTTCACCTTCTAAACCGTCTATTCCATATCCCCTATTCCGTTATATGTTCGAAGACAACCAATGGCATTGATATTACACAACCTCTGCTGTCTTCCATTTGTTTCATCTCCGTCTCATCTTCGCCCCTCCGTGACCCTCAGCACCACACAGCGAGATTGAATCTATAGCGCCCCGGCCCCTCAGGCACCGCCACTGCCAGTGGCGTCTAATTAAAAGCTGTTTCCAGCCGCGCTCTTCCGAAGAGCAGAAGTTGGGGCGTTGCTGGGCCCAGCGCCGCCCCTGGGCCCTGACACGAGGCCAGCTGCAGGCCTTGGGAAGCAGGTAATGAGGCGGAGGGATACACACACACAAAAGAGATGGGGTCGGGCCAACTGAGGGCGAAGCGCAGGGCATGGCGGGAGAAAAGCTGGCCGGGGTCACCGGGGCAGGGCTGAGCGCAGGTGCGAGCAGAGGAAGCCTTTGTGATCCCCGTGGGGTAACGCAGCAGGCGGCAGGGTAAACATAATTACTAGTTCGGAGCTCAGCCAGCGCATCGCTGACGAGGAAGATGGCTACGGCGGGGTCTGTTAACCATACTGAGGCCAGACTGAGTCAACTGGATGGAAGCGGGGGGAGGGGGAGTTATATACGGCTCACTTTAAGGGTTAAGCGACTTTCTCATCAACTGCTTGGCCAATGTACTTCACTGGTGCCCAACAGCACCCCCTGCAATTCCCTTGTTAAGGCACCACTGGTAGTAGATTATGACAATTAACACACAACTCGAACCATGCACCACATCCAGACCAGCAGCAACTCCTGTCATTATAATGCGGGATTCAGGCTCCGAAAGTGCACCTCTAACTTTTCGCACACCAGTCCCGGTGGATTCCTTCACTGAGATCCGCCTGCAGCCCGACTTAAGCTGAAGCGCCGTAGGGACTGAACAACAGATCATACATCAAAATAACCATCGCAAACATAAGTTTACCTAAACATATCACACCTCTGTGCACATAGGATGGCCTCAAAGGCTCGTAATGGACGGAGATGCCTGGACACACAATAGCCACCTTGAGTCATGCAACAATTCCCCCCCCCCCCCCCCGAGTAAACAAAATAAATGTCGATGCCTTTCAGCACAAGCGTCCATGCACGTAATGCTGCGCTCAGATGCATACCAGTGTCTTGTCTGCCAAAGTAAAATTGTATTCATCACTAAACAAAAGTGTGTTCTAATATCGCCGGCCACTCTGCAATATAACCCGTAACCGGGCTCCAGACCGCTCTAATGTATGCTCGTCCGCCACTACTAACTATGTAACTCGATTCTAAACAAGAAACACAAATCTAATAAACTGTCAGTAGACACTTTGTGAATGAATGCCCCAGCACTGTAAATAACACCCAGCTTTCGACCTACAGAAGCGAATAGATGCATACGCCTTACAGGGTCAGGTCGGAGTAAGATCTCCCAGATGCTGCAAATATAGGGGTAAGTCATCAACGATTGTTAAACTATGCCATTATTATGCAAGTCGTACAGGCTCAGACAGCAGAGCTACCTCTCGTGTTATACAGGCCTCACGGCCCCAGGCTTCAGTCAGACAGCAGAGCTACTGCTCAAGTTACACACAATATTGCCTTCTAAATGCCCATGTCACACAGAGGCTGCGCACTCTCGCCATGAGGCCTCTCTGTCTGCTGTACAAGAGGCTTTATTCTGATCTACCCCGTCCATCTCAATCATTGTCTGTGACAATACACTCCTCAGCCTTTCTCCCTCTGCCGGCTTCAATCAGCGCCCCTCGCAGCTCCAGACCCATAAAGCGGTGGCAGATGGATGGCCATACATCGACTTTCATTACCCGCAGCATCCCTCACTTTTACAGCCTGTGGACAGGGCCCAGTAGGGACCACAGTGAGAGGCAGCCGGGCAGTGGTTCTCTAGTCTGCCGCAACGAGGCAGACGAGTCGAAAATCAGCTGTGGCGTGCAAAGACGTCAAGGACAGGCATCGCACAGTGGCGTTCAACCACTGCTGGGCATGGTGCCCCTGAAGGCAGCAGAAAGATGGAGGGCACGTATGTGGCGCTGGCAACTGAGGAGAGTGTCTGGACCGGAGCGGGGCTGGCAGATGTAAACATCAGCACTTCGGCCCTCATCTCCTTGTGTTTGCTTTGTTTGCCCTAAGTTGGCAGGGTATGCCCAGACGTGGGTCCCTTATTCACTTTGCCTAGGATTCAAGCTTGCCTGGCTGATGAGCGGTGTTACCCCGAAACCGGTCCCTGGATGCTTGTTTCTGGTCCAGGGAAGACCTGGCTTGGCAGTTCGGCCACGAGACACAGGGTTAAGACTGATTTGCATATGGCTTGGTTTGAACAGGGTGGCAAAGTGAGCTAAAATGATGATGGATTCAACCCATCATCACCTTGTGTTTGCAGATGTAAACATCAGACCTGGCCATTTTGGGCATAAGGTAATTTGTTGGGTCAGAGGGAACCCCGGCGCATGTGCCTTCATGTTTTGCAACTCGCCCCTCAGCACGCAGATCTACTTACTATATGTGCAGTTGCATTATGCTTATGTCATAATGTGTCTTAGAAGCTTGCACGATGCAAACTAATTTACCCCTCGGAGCAGGTAGACATATTCCTCTGAAGGGAAAGAGACACTCGGTTGGAACAAAAAACACCCTGGTCCTGCGACGGCGCATCCCGTCCGTGGCTCGTCACCTGCAACAGCAGGACACTGGTAATGTCGAGTAGACCAGAACAATACCGGGTAAAGCCCCACAAACCGCCAGGTGACAGGGGTCATTTGAAAACCTATTGAAAACTGCCGTTTCTGTGTGAGCAACATATTATTGTCTCAAAAGAAATGCCGCCCATTAAAACCCACCTTTAACGTCACTGGAACTTGGACTTGTACCTGCATTGCGCAAAAAACCGAAATCCAAGGTTACTTCTTTTTTTCTAAAACATAAAAACATTTACGTGCACTGTGGATAAGCACTGAATTACTCGCTAATCTCTAATGTTTTACAGGAGAGATTTAATGTGTAGTGTGTGCACCGTAGATTGCATGAATAGTGTATTAAGCCACTCTGTTTTTGAAACCTTTAATGTTTTTATCATGTTTTGCTTCTATTATGATTTTAAATAATTGTCCCTAATAATCCTCAAAAAAAGACGGCTAAGCGCTGCAATGAGTGTTTTCGCTTCAAGCAGCTAGGGCCAAACTTTACAGGCCAGGACAAAGCGATCAACCCTAATATAGAACCCCCGCCGTATCACTGCGCTTAGGCAACCGGCGAGGGCAAGGATGGAGGCCTTTAAGAATCCCATCATCACCCCACGCCGTTTACTTAAACGTCAAGAGGGGATAGACCCTGAAGACGAGACTAAGCATATGCATTTGAAAAGAGCGTGCGGTGAATTCGAGTTCTTGGAAGCGCGCGATGAATCAGGAAGTCAGAGCGACCTGTTCTGCCATGTGCTACTCCACGCAGAGACACGAGGCTCTGACCGCCTGCCTCCCCTGCAAAGTAAAGCTCATGCAGTAACAGAACGCCCCTATCGACTTTTAGCACAGTGCTCGTTCCGAGAATCCGCGCATACATAAACATTCTGCTCTGGGAACTGCTGTTTGGGGAACTCTGCACTCCCTAAAAGCTCTGGAGTCAACGAGACTCAAACAGACCTGTATGGAACATATATATATATTTTTTTAATTTTATATAGCGCGGACAAGACCCTAAAATTTCGGGTGTCAGAGCGCTTTACATGAGCACCAGTTTCGTTACACATTCATTTTTTAGGTCTCGCCTGACCCAGCGCATGCGCTGGTCTGGCTAGACTTATTGAGAGGGCTCCAAAAAGTGCTACCAGGCCAGCCTAGAGGTACAGTGCATGTGTGCCGGCGCGCGCACCGCGCTTTACCGCAATTACTTTCACTTTCAGGGCCGCTTTGATGTTTGATCGTGATCCCGATCACTTTAACTTTCGCGGACGCACGGCCGCTTTGCATAGCCAATAGGTCTCGCTTTTGGGACCTTATAAGTATTTAGTTATGCAACTGTTGCATGGCTAAACACTTATAAGGTCCCAAAGGCGAGACCTATTGGCTATGCCAATGCTTGTTTGGGTTAGGCACGGGGAGATTAAGTGATTTGCCCAGAATCACAGGATATTGAGCGTCGTTGCCCTGGCATCGGGTATCAGAGCGCTTTACATGAGCACCAGTTTCTTTACAGATGGACACATTCATTTTTGTTAGGCACTTGGAGATTAAGTGATTTGCCCAGAATCACAGGATATTCAGCGTTCTTGCCGAGACTCGAACCCGGTTCCTCTCCATTAACATTCCTCTTCAGTACTCTCGGCCTCATTGCAAGTTCTCTGTCAGCAGGGAGGTGAGCAGAATCAATCCCAGCCTTATCTCACCGCGAGTTAACGTCCACGGAATGGGGAATAACTCACCAGACCCAGAATTACCCGACCTTTTTCCATAAGTGCCCCATGACACTGTTAGTGGGGGGGTTTACTGGTGTCATTTGCCATCTGCTTTGAGCAGGTGATGGGTGTCAGCGATGGCTGGTGATGTTCAGGGTTCTACAGTCATGCCAGGCCGGGGGAGTGATGTTCATATCCCAGTGGTGTTGATGGGCCATGGGAACTGGATCCTTATGCCATTGCCCACAATCACTCTCCAGCCACGGGTTACAGACTAAAGATCTGCTCTTCGTGAAACTGACTTCAATGTTTCTGGACCAGGTAATTTGGGGGTCTGAAGCACCAGACCACTTGTAGTTGTCCAGAGCAGTATCACCCCCTCCTCCGCCAACTTCCCAGGATGCCCCTCTCGACAATTCAAAATAAGGCCCTCATTATGGAAACATGCATTTTATATAAGTTTTTACTATTGGACCTTATTGTTTGGGGTACCCCAGACTTGCCGTCTTTAGATTTGCCGCCTGCTTCATGCCCATACACAGTGGTTCTGACAGGGGTTCCGGCTTGTATAAGTGACGGAGAAGAAACCCCTCTAATGTTGATTAATAAGGCAGCCCACTGGATGAGTTGAAACGCAGGATTCAACATTATTAATCACAAGCATATTCTAATGGTCAGAAGGGTGTCCTGGATCGGCAAGTCTAGCAAATGTTTTCCAGGGGACTGCGTGATCGTGAATTTAAGGCACCCTGAGCTTGTACATAACCTGCTCACACTAAGTAAGGGGTTTCATCATGATGAGGGTGGCTCCAGCATTAAAATGCTACCCCTGGGTTTCTTTTATAGGCATACGATTAACACGAACAACAGTGGTGAACACAAGGGCCACATGGTGTGAACATATGGGGGTGGTTCAACAATCTCAGTATGGAATCGGTATGCTTCACTTAAGAATGCGAGGGATCTAAATGATATTGATTGAATGGATTGGCCGGGGGTAAATAGGGGCGCCCATTGTGTGGGGAGTCATCTTTCTAACACAGACTTGGGAGGAACCGCTAGGGCAAATCCAAATGAGGACACTTCAAGTCCATCGTATTTAGAGCTTTTGGGACCTGGCACGCAAGAGCTTAGTTACCCACTCACAGAACCCCACAGTCCCCCACTTTGCCTTACACCAGATATTCCAGACTGACACAGCCTGAGGGATTTTAAGATAATCTCCTGGAATCTAGCAAGCTTAGGTACTAAATTTAAAAATGAGGATTGGCTAGTTTACATAAAAAAAAATCAGGTTATCTGTCTACAGGAGAAGTGGGAGGTAAATAATAGTACCCTCCACCTTGAGGGTTATAAAACCTATTTTGTGCCTGCAAGTAAGGCCACATCGGGGAGAGCAAGGGGAGGATTGATCACTTATGTTGACCTCAAGTTACAGGGCAGATGGACCGATCTGGGCTGGAATTCAGATTTTATGCAGGGGATTACGTTTTATAATAAGGGCCACAAATTAAATTTAATTAATTTCTATAATGCGATTTTACCGGGCCAGAGTACTGCAAGAGTGGACGAGCAGGAGAGTAGGCTCACGAGCATTCAGGAGCAAGGGGCGCAGATGTCCCAGCTGGTTTTAGTTGGCGATTTTAACTGCCACCTGTGCCCACACCTGAAAGCTAATGGAGTGGACTGGTTGTCGTGCACTCTGGAAGAGGGCCCGCACATGGAACATACAAAGGACGGAAGGGCGTTAGGCAAGATTCTAAACACACATGCCCTCACACATACCATGGACCTGGCTGAAGCTGGAAAGGATAAAATTGTGCACCCCACATTTAAAGGCAGAGGAAGTGTTTCTTTTATTGACTTTATCTTTGTTTCGAATATACACAAAAAATGGGTCATGGGTTTCAAAATATGTCTAAGTATTTTCAGTGATCATAACCCTCTAATCATGTCCCTCGTGGAGTTAAATCCCTACAAGACAAGAATCCACAGAAAGTGGGGGGGGGGGGGGGGGGGGGTGGTATGTGCTATAGATCAAGGGAGGAGGCTCAGATGGTCACAGACTAACGGCAAAGCTTTCTACAGAGCATTAGCTGAAAATGGTCAACTGTCTAAACCCGAATGTGGAGGGTATTGAGCTGGTCATGGCATTCAAGGGTATTGCCCATCTAATTGATGGTTTGCTTAGGGCCAAAACATACAAAGAAAGAACGAATGACCCAAGGTGGTTTGACCAAAAGTGCTCCCGCGCCCTGAGAGAGCTGAAATTAGCATTAAAATCCTCCCCAAGAGATAAGAGGAGGGTGACCCTATGTAGGGCAAATTATAAATCGGCAGTAAAATGCCGTAAAACTAGTTTGCAGCAGCTGGCTTGGGAGGACTATGGGAAGCTATAGAGCTAAAGAACACAACTGCTTTCTGGAAAGTTATAAATGACTCTTGCTTCCAAGAGGCAAATAAATCAAGGGTAGCTAATCACATCCTGCCAGAATCATGGTATGAGCATTTCCATGGGCTTTACAACCACTGCCTGAATGAGGCCCAGACGGAAGCAGAAGGGGGGGAACAGTCTATCAACCAGATAAGTTTCACCCTGGGGGAGATCAAGGTAGCAATTGAAGGACTGACTCGAAACAAGGCACCGGGCCCTGATGGGATTCCTCCTGATCTTTTCTTGTGCCAGGTAGATCTTTGGGCACCAATCCTGACCAGAGTCATTAATACAGCAGTAGACACAGGTATGCCACCATCTTGGTCCACAGCCATAATCGTTCCCATTTTCAAAAAAGGCAATATGGACAGCCCACTTTGCTACCGGCCCATTTCCCTAATGGATGTGTCAGCGAAAGTTCTAGGAAGGGCTATCATCAGCCGGTTAATGGACTGGGCAGAGGATCGACAGATTATCACTGACACCCAAAATGGCTTTAGGCTGGGAAAGTCAACCACCGATCAATGTCTTAACCTTTATTTACTGGTAGCCAAGTACACCATTGCCAGCCAAGAAACTGTGTACTTGGCTTTCATGGACTTGGCGGCGGCTTTTGACCGAGTCAACCGTAGGAAATTATGGGCAATTATGGGAGGTCTTGGTGTGGACCCGGGACTTATTAACATTCTAAAGGTATTGCACCTGAACACCACTTCCAGTGTCAGATACAATCAGGAGGGAAGTACCACCGACCCTTTTCCATGTTCAAGTGGGGTGAGACAGGGATGTATTCTGGCCCCATTTCTGTTCACCCTGTACATAAATGGCTTGGATCAGGCACTTAGCAGTTGCTCCAGGGTTTGATAGACGGCTTTGTTTCCTTTATGGAGAACCTAGATCTGTCCCCTAATTTAACTAAGTCATACATCATAGAAGTAGGGAAAAAAACGAGTAAAAACTATGTTTACTCGATTGGTTCCCATCACCTGGGAAAGGTGCACTCCTTTTCTTATTTGGGGATACTATTTGACAGTCGTCTTAATTTTAAGGCCCTTGTAGAAGAGAAATGCCGCACATTAGTGAGCTGCTCTGGGTCGATCATGAACTTTGCACAAAGGTTGGGCCGTTGGTCCCCGGAGCAAATACTGAGATTATATAGCTCTAAATGTTGTTCCAAAATTCTTTATGGAAGCGAGGTATGGGGTTTTATTGACACGCAGCATCTGCAGACCGGGGAAAACAAGTACCTTCGGCGCCTACTGAAAGTGCCTCAGAGCACACTGTCCCACATCATTCACGAAGAACTGGGTGTCAGTTATGTCGGAGATAGGCTGAAAGCCAAACCCCTAACCTGTTGGGCCAAAATATGGGCAAATACAGAGGCCTCATTTAGTAAGCAGATTATAACAGACAACCTTTCCCGCGACCGGGGGCTGAACATCCCATGGCTTAAGTATGTAAAGGAGACTTTAGAAGCCATAGGATGCGCAGATCTTTTTGATAACCCCACTAAAATGTCAGTGCATGACAAGACCTTGGTGCAAGCCCGGTTCCAGAAGCATGGTATATCATGCAGGGAAGATAGGGAACTGGTTAAACAGTCAGTTAGAGAACACCTCCTGACTAAATCATGTTTGGGTATCAAGCCCTATTTATCTTATTTCCATAATGCCCATGATAGATTTATAATGACACGGTTTAGGCTCAATCTATTGCACCACATACTAGCTGATCCGGCAGGATACACACCGTCCATAGAGTTGAAGGGTCCGTGTGGCTGCGACCATCGGTCTCCTCAGGATACCCTTCACTTTGTTTTATTATGCCCTTTTTATTCACTACCTAGGAGTTTGTTTTAAAAAAAGTATTCTAAAGACTTCTAGATTTAAACATGCAAAGGTGGGCCTGTTATTTTTAAAATTGTGTACAGACACACTGACCCTGTTCTGCACTGTAAACTTTTTAAGGGCAGCCATCAGACTCAGAAACACAAGAGGTACCAGATGAACAAATTGTGATGGGAGCGAATATATATCACTTCTAAGCTGTCAAATTATTATGTTCCTCTCTTAATTTTGATGTTTTTTATATGTACCTTTGTGGCCCGTGATGTTAGCCTTTCATTGGTCTTTAATATGAATTACATGTGATAAGGGGTTCCCACCCATGGAAGGATCGAATATGTATTATTTTAAGCTGTTGATTGTTTTGTTTTTATATTATGATCTATTTGATCTGCATTTTTATGGTACTTTTTTATACTGAATAAAGTATTATTATTATTATTATTATTATTATTACTATTGGAAAGTTTACCTTTTGAGAGTTTCTGTCCTATTAGCACTGCCATTCAAACTGCTCAAGCTATTTACACATTTTCTCTAAAAAAATTGTGTTCATGGAATTCCCGCTTGGAGGGACACCTTACATGAATGTCATGTCATGCGATTCGGATTGGGGCTTGGCTTTCTTCAGCTTGCAGCTCTTTTGTACAAAGGTCCTACGGTGCGAGTGCGCACTGGCCCATATGTCTCGGACCCCATCAAAGTCGGCCGTGGTACTAGGCAGGGATGTCCGTTGTCGCCCCTCCTGTTTGCGCTTGCAATGGAGCCGTTGGCGGCGACGCTCCGTAGGGATCTTGCGGATGGCATCCCGCTGGGGGACGCGACGCACCAGGTGTCCCTTTATGCGGATGACCTCCTAGTCTATGTCAGGGACGTGTCTTCTATCCCTGCGGGGCTGGAACGCATCCTGTCCACCTTTGAACAGCTCTCAGGCCTCCGAGTGAATGCAGCCAAATCCTGCCTGTATGCCTTCAGGGACGACGCCCGGGACCCAGACTACCGCCTCGGCGGAGTGCGGGTACAATGGCAACCGGACACCTTTCGCTATCTGGGTGTCCAGATATATCACCGGCCGGCGGATCTGGTGGAGGGTAACCTGGGGCGAACCGTGACAGCGATCCGGACCGAGATGGCGTTCTGGTGCACGCTTGCCCTCTCGGTGACCGGCCGAATAGCGCTTGTCAAAATGGTAGTGCTGCCCCGTCTGTTGTACTATTTTGCCAACCTACCGGTGTACATACCGGCGTCTTTCTTCACGCCCTTTACGCGCTCCCTCAGCGACTTTATATGGGGAGCGGCGCGCCACAGGGTCGCGCTGCCCAAACTGTGTCTTCCCGTAGGCCAGGGCGGGCTCGGGATGCCATGTTTTGAGCATTACTATCTGGCAGCGCAGCTCCAATGGGTGGCCCGCTGGCTGGCGGACAGATGCCGTGAGGACACGGCGACGGCGGAGAATCCGCTGCTGGCGTTGGCTGAGCTCCTTAGAATCTTTCATCCGACGGCGGGTGCGCTGCGGCCCGAACCGCTGCTGTTAGTGGTGGCGTGTAAATGCTACCGTAGAAGTCTCCGGCTTACAAGGGCCAGACTCCCATACGCTCCGGCTATCCCTCTGGAGGGCTCCCCTTGCGGGCGAGGCACGCTTGGGGCTGCAGAATTAAGGGATTGGCATGCGGCTGATATCCACACTCTGGAGGACCTATACCATGAGGGGGGCCTTCTGCCGTTCGCGACCCTTGCGGAAGAGACGGGGCTGGCGCAGGGCCAGTTTCTCTGTCATCGGGCTCTGATAGAGACGCTGGTGGGTCACTGGTGTGACTTGCGGGAAGAACCGGAGCAGCACTTAGTGCTGCAATACCTCCATGTCATGGGCCGAGGGGGACTCCTGCTCAAATGGTTCGCCGCGGCCTTGCGGGTGCATGCGGCGCCGAGCCTAGGGGCATTACGCGAGAAATGGGAGGGGGCCCTTGCCCGCCCTATGGTAGATAAAGAATGGGAGAGGGCGCTGCAGGGGCCGAGGAGGGTACCTCGAAATATGAGATTCCGCCAAATACAGTTTTTCGTCCTGCACAGGGCCTACCTTACGCCGGCTGCCTTTAACAGATTTTTTCATCGCGTGGATGCATGCTGCCCCCGTTGTGCGGAGGTTGATGCCGACCTGCTTCACATGCTATGGGGCTGCCCAGCACTGCAGGCATACTGGCAGGCGATACATGGGGCGCTCCGCAGGTGTACGGGCCGGGAGATTCCCTCTGAGTGGCCCACTTACTTGCTACATCTCTTTCACCGGCCGCCCCCGGCTAAGGTTGCCTCTCGTTTTATCGATCTGGGGATCATAGTGGCGAAGCGACTTATCACCAAACGCTGGAAGGCGGACGCTGGGCCGCATGTGCGGGCATGGTGCGGCTCTTTTCTGGCCTGGGCGAAGGCGGAGGAGGTGGCACTTCGGCGGGAGGAGACACTGGGCCTTAGGGTGACGCCAATCGCATCCCAATGGGGGGGGAGATGCTGCAGACCCTGCTGCAATCGGAGGGGGCGGCCCTAGGGGGGGGGACAGTGGTGCGCTGCAGGAGCTACACTAGACGATGGGGTGCTGTTTGCCCAGTCGAGGCGTCGCGCTGCTGGGTATGGCTGCCTTGACAGCGATGACAGTGCATGCTGCGGCTCGGATATTAGTGCATGAAACAATCCTGGTGGTGGGGGTCGGGGAGGATGGAACCTGATGGGAGAGGGGTCGGAGGGGAGGGGCCTCTGGACTAGAAATTGCGAGCTGCTGTTGGAAGTTGTTTTAGTTGCTATGCTGTAGAAGGGACAGCTACCCAGTTACAGTATGGGGAGTTTAACACTGTTTGTATATCTGTTCGGGGATGCACCGGGAATAGCACGCATTTGGCAACAGAGACGGTGATCTGATGCTCTCCACGAGGACTGAGGCCGCAGCATCTCGCATGGTGATAGATTTACTCATGGTCTCACAGGTTGTAACTTTGGACAATGCTGCATATCACTTATTTAGTGTAACGCATCCAGATTGCATACGTTGTGCACCGAGACTTTGCCATGTGATTGATGTAACCATGCTCTCTGATAAACTGTGATGTATTGTGTGATTCTAACTGCAAACTCAAACAGATTTCTAAATAAATGAATGTCATGTCATTCCTGTTTGTACAGTACAAACTAGCTTATTTATAGCTTCGTGATGCATTTGCTATGAAGTAGGCCATCAAAAATATGCAAACCTCTGAGTGTATCAATCATTTATGTCTGCTGTTTGTTGGTCGAATGAGGTTATGCGAATGCCGCTCTTTAGTTTCCACCCCGTTTGTTAATATTCATTTGTGTGCTGGGGATTGCTTTGCAGTGGCGGCTGCTCTGCTATCGTGGAGGAGTTTCACCCCACCACCAGCCTCAAAATTTGAAAAATAAAACAATAATAAAAACGTGTTTATTATCGTTTTATTTTCCTTCCATTGAATGAGTCTTGGGGCGGAGCCATTGCGGGGCAAGTCACGAAGGGGAGTGGTGGGCACTACCTTCAGTGCACATGTGGGTTTTGCCATCCGTCTCTGGACGGCCAAACTGACATGCGCACTGAAGCTGTCTCCCACCCATCTGCATTGCCGGGTTGGAGACAGCAGGCACACTGAGAGCTAACTGGGAGAGCAAATCGAGGGCTCTCAGGCCAATCCTGACACTGCTCTCATGCCCCGCCTCTCCGCCGGCACACCAGCCACTACTGGTGCTTTGCCAAGCAGTGTGGAAAAGGTTTGACATTTATCTCCGAGAGCATGAGTGGTGTAAGCCAGTGCACATTTTCTGAGATACGCCTTTCCTTTTTCTAGGAACCCAGCCACATGCTTGGATTCTTGGAGGGGTAGGGGTGCAGATTTGAAGAAAAGTCTCCTCATATTGACTTTTCCTAGCCAGCTGAATAGAATCCCACTCTGCACCACACCAGCACACAACGTAGGGCAATAAGATGAAGGTACCTTAAACCACACCTGTTACAAAAAAAAAACCACCTGAGAGGTAATGCCCACCTAGAGCACCCTTTATTTTGACCGAGCAACACACGACAACCCATTCAAACCAGAAACAGAAAAGCATTTTGGAACAACCACCCTTACACATGAACAAATATATCTTGTTACATCAAATGCGCTACAACGCATTCCATTACAACGCGGTCGATACAACGACCGCGTTGTTACAACGCGAACCATTACATCGCAAGTCATTACATCGACTTGCTGTAGGGGGCACGCTCGACTTAGGAATAGTATAAATTACTATTCCTACTCCAGTTTATGAAACAGCAGGGAAGGTGTTGGATTGTAAAGCAAGTCGTTGTAACAATTTATGATGTAATGGTTCGTGTTGTAACAACACGTTTGTTGTAACGACCGCGTTCTAATGGAATGCGTTGTAGCGTATTCGTTGTAAACAATGTCTCCCCACATGAACATCACAAAGTTCTCGCCAGCTCGAATACAACTTACCTTCACAGAAATATTTACAAACTAGGTGGAAACTAAAGATCAAAATTGTCTCTTAACCCTTTCCGTGCTCACGACGGAACCACTCCGTCATGAGCCACGGGTGCCGTGTGCTCATGACGAAGTGGTTCCATCATGCTGCGGCCGTTGGCGGCCGCTTCGCCCACGCGGCGCTAATTCCCCGCCTGGGCGGGCGATTAGCGCAGTGGGCGGAGACGTGACGGAACCACTCCGTCATGAGCAGAGCTCACCCGTGGCTCGTGACGGAGTGGTTCCGTCACGAGCACAGCGGACCCGCAACTGCCCCCAAACCCCCCCCAGCGCCGCGGCGGAATTCCTGCCGCGGCGAAGGGGTTAACCTCATTCAGCCAAACACAAACAAACAGACATAAATAATGCGCTGGCTGTTGCAAGGATGTAATGTTAATTAACTGTGGGCTTGGAGCCCACTCATTGTTTGTCATTGGCTGGCTTCATCACTCACATATGCTTTCTTCTTTTCGTTAACATGTCTGGGCTTTCTTTCTTCTTGTTTTTGTCCTTCCTCTGGAGCATGGACGTGTTACTATGTCCTAACACTGCTTGTTTTCTCCGGCACTATTTTTTACTTTTTTCCACATCCAGGATATGGACTGTGTTTTCCAACTGTTTCCCTAGTATACTTCTCTTCCCCCTCTCTGCAATACTCTCTCTCGTCCATGTGGTTCTCCCCTACCCGCTCGCCACTGTGTGCTTCCCAAGCCTGAATTGCTTTCTTGCCTGTGTGCTTCTCCCAGCTCCACATTCCTTTCTCTCTCACCCATTTGCTTTTCTCGACTGCCCTCTGAACTCCAGGTTGCCCCCCTTGCCTGTTTGCCCCCCTGCGCCCCCAGTGTAACTACCCCCCACCTGCACCCTCTGTGTTGCTTACGCTCCCCATGTTGCTTCAGCCCCCATCGGCCCCCTGTGTTTCCTCAGCACCCTCTGATCATGTTGCTGTCCAACACCCATTTTGCCCTATGTTATCCCACGCCCCCACCCATGTTCCTTCCCACCACCCGCTTTCCAAAAACAACACAAATGCGTTCCTGAGTTGGATCGGCAAATAAATAGAAAAAACGTTTCCACGCCATTTTGCATATGCTACGCCATGCTTTTTAAAAATGTAATCACGCTATACATGAGAGCAAATGTACAGCATGGCTAAACCGTATTGGCAAAGCCAACAGATGGTCTCAAGGACAAGACCATTGGCTTTGCCAATGCTTGTTCTGATAGTCTGTTCCATTTGCCTGTCCCAAATGGCATTAAAGATCAGCCCTGTCCCCTTCCAATTAAGTCCGTAAAAAGGTCACATGAGCATGCCTATGTGTTTGGCTGTTACTGTGTAGACTCGAGCACATTATCTGTGCAACACATGCAACAATCCTTTTAATTAAATCCCGCATGGACACACCTTCAAGAGCTATGGCCTTTTGAACATTGCTCGAAGTAAGCCAAGAACGACTATTTCAGCAGAATCCTTGCAAAACCACTCCCACTCCCTCTCCCTCTCTTAAACATCCATCAGTGCAGGTCCCAGACTTGCGGCTAAGAGGTTTGTGCCAGGAGTCTCACAAACTGAGTTTCATAAGGGCAACTCTCCCAAAGGAAAAGGTATATTGTAAATACCTATCAAGAAGAAGCAATAGAGCCCGTTAACCAAATTCATTTACGTAAACGTGACTATCAACCATCTTGTCACCTTCGCATGGTCAACTACACCAATTGAGTTAGTGTTATTTGACTATTTCCTGTTTAGGGAAACCATCTATCACCTCTCTGGTAACTTAACCCTCAAACATCTAGCCCCACATACACATTTTCAACACAGATATTAATGACCCAATCTTGGATAAAAATATATAGACAGATAAATACGTAATTGGTAATTCTCCATTTGTTTGATCCAATATTGTCACTGAGGAGTTCTGGTGACATCTTCAACCATAAGGCTGAAGGGAAAGTGGTTTGTAAATGTCCCCAAAACCCCAAACTGGCAATAGAAGACCGTATTAAGTTACCAGTTATGCATTTTGTTACAGTAAATTTTTATTTCCAATTAGGTAACTTTAAATTTAAAGAGTGTTTTTTCAAATAGGGAAATGTTTATTGAAACACTTAACCGTACCGTGGCTGCCTCCTTGACAACACTCTTTACGTTTTTAAAAACCTATTCTGTCTGTGGAAGGGAGAGATTGTTGAGGCAGTTCTTGTCAAGGTACAGCTAAATTTAGAATGTTTTGGCTTTTTTGTACCTTTTGTGAATTGAAAGTTGTAAAACAATGAACAGTGAACATGGCTCGGAGAATTATGCGCTTCGGTGATGGTTACAGAATGGTTATGGATTTACTGCAGTTGCTACACAATTCGGAAACTTCAACAAACCTTGCTGTTCAAAGCTCACATAGATCAAAAATAATACCGTCAGAGAATTTAAGACATCATTTTCCTTTTCCCCATACATAATCCAGATAGCACCGACGCAAAATGTGGTCCTCCACGGATATATAACGAACGACTCTTGCAATGCAGTTTAGGAGCTTATATCATGATGATGAAACTCAAATACAGAGACTCATGTAATACTGTCCATATTTCACAGGCTCTCGTAAGAAAAAAGTTTTTATACGGATGTATGACGTAACAACGCGAGTCATTACAACGCGTGCAGTTACATCGCAGTCGTTTCAACGACTGCGATGTTACTACGCTATGCCATTACAACGCAAGTCTTTACATCGACTTGCGCTAGATGGCGTGCTAACATTAGAAAAGCGTAATTTACTATTCCAACTCCAGTCCACTTAACAGTAGAGAAGGTGTTGGGATAGTAAACTACACTATTTGTAATGTTAGCACGCCATCTAGCGCAAGTCGATGTAAAGACTTGCGTTGTAATGGCATGCGTTGTAAATCCACTTGCGTTGTAAAAGTTTTGTTATAATGGTAGTGCGTTGTAAAAGTTGCGTTGTAAAGGTTGTTTACCTTTTTATACTATTGTAAGCTGTTCAATAAAGCACACAAGCATGACTAAAAAATCTTGAAAAAAAGACGAAGTCTCTAACACATGATATGGAGACTTGTCCTGACAAATAAAAGTTAAGGCCACATGGGCACATAAAGGGGCAGGGTGGCGATCTCTGACCTCAAGCCATTGAGGGGGGGGGTCCCCAAATAGATCGCTGGACCGGCCATACTTAGAGTAGTTAAAAAAAAAGAAAATGTTGCTGCGGGTTATGCACATTTCTTTTTGCAATCCCCATTGTGGAACACCAGTTTAGCGATCCCGTGTAGGGATTGTAAACCTAGAGCTAGCTTCACAGTCCTGGTACTGTGACCCCTCAGCAAACCTCAAGGATCCATTGTTGGCCTACCAGCAGGGTTTGCACACCTGGAACTAGATTGGTGAATCCTGCTAAAGGCGCAACATTGGACGACATACCCACGAATACTGGGACAAACACAAACACAGCCTGCTGTAAATCAAAGATCTGCAGAAAAGCAGCACTGCCATGGCCCGGGGCATGTGCGACGTGGGTTGGCCAACAGCAGCTATTTGGGTACAGGGCCAGGCCCAACCCCTGCTGTCCCAACACCAATAAAAGATGTGCACGTAGGGATACTGGTTGCACGTAGAAGACTGAGCCATGTGCAGCGGGGGTTGGTCAACAGCAGAGGGTTGGCTGCAGGATCCGACCAGAGGGCAGTTAGGCCGTGCCCAGTGGGATTTGACCATCCTTGGCAGGTTAGGTGCAGGGTTAGGCCACCCATCTATCCTCCAGTCCATCAGCATTTACCCTCTAAATGGCATGCAAAATAAGTAGCATATTTCATCTTGTTTTAAACAATCAAATTGGGTTCTCAAAAGAACCATTCCTTTTTGCTTTGTTTACAGTCCTCTCTTTTTAAAAAAAAAAAAGTGTTTGCTTTCACCAAGAACACAAAATAAAACTACAACATGCAGAAAAATGGAAGAAACTGGGCTAAAAATGAATCCACGTCATCTACTAGAGAATCACATGATAATTGCCTGCTGTTCCACTTTGCTGTTCACAAAACTGATCTTGCCACACATCAGTTCAATGCAATCCCACATTTTTGAAGCAGAGATCATTTTTCCTTCCTCCTCATGCAAGATACATTCATGCAACCTCACTCCAGAAGGGATGGCAAAAGCCTGGTTGCAGAGAATGTGCTAGTCTCTAAGGCGTCCCTCTTCCTCCTTTTCTTAGCACTGAACCTCTATGCATGTCATGCTTCAAGAGGCTTGTGTATCAACTTGGTTCTGAAGCCATCTTTTCCTCTGCTGTCCCTGCTCTGCTTCTTGTCCCACAAAGTTCATGTCACATAATTGGATGGGATTTTTTTTCCAGGTCGAATGAGAAACATTTCTAAACAATGGATTCTGGGGTGACCTGGAATTTTCAGTCTCAACATCTTCCAATTCTTAATTTCCTTCTTCTGATTTATTCATTTCTGGCTCTCACTGCCCAAAAGCAATCAGAAAAGTGGAAACATATTTTCCTTCCAAAAAAACAGAAAAGTACAGAAAAATATCATACAGTCATATATGCTGAACTCTCATGTGGCAAGGTGTGCAAGGATCTTTGAAAGAAAGTCTAGAACTAACTGACTGTGGAACGAACAATACGTTCTCAAGAAACAATCAAATCTCTGCAGTGATCTATAAGGCTTTGCAAATCCCCTGCAGATCCTGGATAAAAAGCACAGGTGGGTCTTGCATTCCTTAGATTTGGCGTACCAATTCCTGATACCTGGAATCCCACATAGCTCAAAATGTGGAAAAATTGAAATGTAACTTCATTTCCATCCTAATTTTGTGATTTCTTTTTTTTAGTTGGGCTTAGATAATCCCTACTTTCAAACAGCATATTACAATTCTTTCCCAAACTAAACATGACTTTTTAAAAAGGTACAAGAATCGCAAAAATCGTTTTTGAACCCAGAATGAAAGTACCGCCTCTGCAATGGCGCAAGAGTCACAGACCAGGAAAAAGACTACCGGCACCGTATACTAGGTCTACTGGAGGAACTGTGGAGCGTCCGCGAATCCTTAAATGTACAAAAAGGAAGGAAAGGTCTCATTGGGTACAACCTAAACTGATTTAATAAAACAAGCTCCAGTCTGTAAGAAACAAGGACCACGTTCTCATGCAGACACCATATTTTTGACAGGTCAAAACCTACCTTTCAAATATTAATAACTCACCCCTATTTAGGCATTTTAGCTCACAAGGTAGGGTGCATGGTTTCTAAGAGTGAAACAAATAGAAAAAATATTACCCTGCCCTTACAGTGACAGAGCCATAAAGGCTATTTTCACTGAGGCAGGCCTAGCTATCCTATATGGAAAACCAGAGTACAGATTAAAATAGTAATACTGTATCTCAGGAATGGGACCAGCTAGAAAAATAATTAAACAACTATTCTTAATAGTTATTAAAAAGCCAATTCAATGGTGAAGTCAGATTTTTAGAAAATAATAAATAAAAGTAACGCTTAGAAAGTTACCTTTTCCCTGCCTGACGTTCCTGGAGGCTAACTTGCATTAGCGCTACAGCTTCTCCGAGCCAGGGATTAGCCTTGAGTAGGTGTAAAGAAGGTATGAAATGTTTCCCAGGAGCAAACAAAAGGCTAACATGAACAGCCAGAGATGACTCGTCAAAACTCCACAGAATATACAGAAATGATGCTGTGGGCATCCTTTTGACATTACGGTGTCACATCCTGCTTTTCAGGACTGTTGAGTAAAGCTTAATACTTGGGGCATACTTGAAACTGTGTGAATAGGATGCCAAGGCACTTCTTGTGTATCAACTGTCTAGTTGCTGAAGGACCATGCTTTTTCCTACCAGTCTTCTGTGTCAGGGTTTGTTGTGGGTACAGTGCCTGCTCCATATTAGATTTTAGTATCAGATGTAGGCGAGATCTAGAATTACTATAGTACATTCCCCACACACACCCCTAGACTTCAGAACCCAAGTTCAGTGCAGCCAAGGACTTTCAGCATCTTGACAATGTCCTGGCACATAACATTGTGAGCCTGTTTGCTGAAGGTAAACAGGAAAAGCTGAAAAAGTGGGCGGGGTTACATCATGGAACCTTTACCTCACTGGTTATGGAATGCCCATGAGTAATTCCCACACACTAGCTAGTGGCAGGCATAAATGTGGCACTTCAGGGCACCCACTTCCGAACATGTTCTTTACCTGTGGAAACTCAAAAGAGGACTGGACCTGCCATCTGTGACCTAAGAGGAGTCCTGAAGGACTGGACCTGCTCTGTCTTCACACGCTTGAATCTTCCACATCGTAATAGAGGGAGTCCACGGTAACAGTAAAACAGCACTACTAAAGCTTTAAATTAATTCCCATTGAACTTCAATAGCATTTAGCAGCCTATTATCATTGTTTTAAAACATGCAAAGTTCAGCCAATTAGAGCATTGACCATAAAGTATCCATCCCCTGCAGGGCCACCATACATCAGATTTCGAGCACAAGTGTAAGTAGATAAACAATAGATGTATGGAATGGTGAACCTGATAGGGGGGATGGTCGGTCGCATGTGAATCTATAAAAGATATCAATACTGGAGAACCACAGTGTACAGGTAAGTAACTTGTTTTTCTCAAGTATTGTATCTTTTACAGATTCACATGCTTGAATCAGAATAGTAAGTAGTTCCCAATTGACAATGCCCGTGGGTAAGGTGAACCATCCACCAAGCGACCCAAAGTTGAAAATAACAATGTAAAACAGATACTGTAATCCCAGAAAAACAATAGGGATACAGCATTTCCATTATTCATTAAGATGCAGGTAACCAAAATGCAACATCCACAAATAATACAATAAGGATAGAAATTGACATGAGTAGGTGCATAGCTTATGCAAACAGACGTCGCAGGGCAGCTTGTCCGACAGCTAAATCCTCCTTCTGCCATGCGTCAAGGCAGTAATGCTTCATGAAGGTATGGATGTTCGTCCATGTCGCTGCCCTGCAGTTGTCTGGTAAAGACACTCTGGCAAACAGGGCTGAGGATGCTGCCATTTTCCTAGTGGAATGAGCAATGACCTTGGCAGCAAGTGGACATCCAGCCTTCTCGTGGCACAAAGTTATAGTCAAGTAGACCCAGCGAGCAATAGATGCTCGTGTCAAGGACTGACCCTTTCTGGGGGCAGAAAAGGCGATGATCAACTGAGCTGACTTACGGAAAGCCTTTGTTCTTTGCAAGTAAAATTTTAAACGTTTAATGTCCAGCGAATGTAGGGCTTTTTGTGCAGGCGAAGATGGAGCGGGGAAAAAGGAAGGCAGAATCACCGTCTCATTTAGATGAACTGTGGGAGGCACTTTAGGAATAAAAGAAGGAGTGGTGAGAAGGACCACTCTGTCCTGATGAAACTGAAGGTAAGGCTCTGTTGCGGTAAAGGCTTGGATATCACGAATGCATCCAGCAGACATGATGGCCAATAGAAAAGCCACTTTCCATGAAAGGTATTTTAAGTCACATTTGTGTATTGACTCAAAGGGAGACCTCAGAACCTATGACAAGACGAGGTTTAGCTACCATAGTACTGGAGGCGGCCTTATCCGCGAGTAGGCCCTGAAGAGAACTTTCTTAAACTCCTTCACCAGTCTGTTAGACAAGTGGCCAGAACGTCGTCTGTATCTGCATATTGCCACTAGGTGTAGCCTGACTGACGTATGGGTAAGGCAGACTTGGCAAGATATTATAGATAGGGTAAAATGTCTTCAGGAGGTGAGATCACTCGACACACCATGAACTGAATTTATCCATCTAGCCAAGTAGCATTTAAGCGATCAATTGACATTCGTCAGACAATCTGACAAATGGAGTTTGTGAATTTGTGGATGAACCACTTGGCCCTGGTTCATGGAAAGGAGATCCTCCGTTGGCCCAAACAGGATTGGGGAAGGCTCTGATAGGCGATACAGCTTGGTGTACCAGTATTGCCTTGCCCATGACGGGGCGATGAGGATGATGCGACAGGGATCCTGCATTTTTTGTTGAGAGATGTAGCAAATAGATTGAGGGTTGGAAACCCCCAACAGTGAAATAACTTTTGTAGCTGTGTCTCTTTTAACTCCTACTCTTGACATTGCTTGGTGTCTCTGCTGAGGGAGTCGGCCCATTCGTTTTGGACTTTTGATACATGTAGTACGCCCACTCCTCCCTGCTCATGGAACAATCATCATTCTTTAAACCACCAACTCTCTAAGACCTTGTCATCATTCCCAATGTCACCAACTATGAGACTAGGTCTTTCCCACACACTCCTCTCTGAATCCCTCTAGACAGGCCATATCCTCCCACTCTTGCAGAAACTCACTAGACCATGAAAATCGTGCCAATTACCAGCCCTTCTATGATTTACCCTTGATTTGCAGGATCATCAGAAAAAAATCAACCTATCCACAACTTCAAGATGACATAACCACCAAGCATCTGCAGCCCGACTATCAATAAGCTTCAGGTCATCCTGCATCAGGTAGACAGCTACATTACAAATCACAGAGGATACCCTCCTGAACACAGATACAGATGACACAAATCTCCTCATACTACTCAACCTCTCAGCTGCTATCAACACTGTTGACCACACCACACTAATCCACACCCTGAAGTCTATCCTGGGATTCACAGGAAACATTCTTCACTGATACTGCTTCTACCTATTCAGCCAACTCCAGTCTGTTCACAGGGCCATGATTATCTGCATAATTACCGAGCATTTCATCTTGTACCGTGTCATCTTCAACCTCTACATGGAGCCCCTTGTGGCTCTATTCCCAGATAGCATGAAAAATTACCAATAAGCCAACGACACAACATTTTATTTGAAGCTGGCCTCTGTTCTACACATCCAACGTCTCAAACATTGAATGCACACATAGCCAAGAAAACTAAGATTGCCTGGTGCCAGCTCGCTGTGCTAAAGAAAGTCACACCATTGCTCCTAGAAAGCGACTTTGCAATTGCTGTTTAAACACGTATGCTCTAGCAACTGGATGGTGTAAATGCCCTGTGCTTCAGTCTTCCAGACTCCCCCTTGAGTTTTTTTTTACACGAAACAACAAACGTCTTCCAAGGCCTCAACAAATAGGGCTAGATCCCCCCTACCTTACTGGGGGTCAACTGACTGCCTTCGTGATCCTGCACCATCTTCAAAACCAGCTGCTTCATCTACAAAGCCTTCTTGAGCCGCATCCCTAGCTTCAGTTCATGTAATGTAATGTAATGGGGTAAAAAAAGACCTGAAAAGGGAAGATAATCAGTCTTACTCCTGGTCACTCTCAGTTGTGCACCAGACTCCACTCTGTCTTGAAAACCATCCTAGTGTAAGCAGGCACATGACAGCAGCTAGTACATCACCCTTGTCCCCACAAGGACAGAGGGTGAGGAATTGCAGCACGTCTGCATTTGGGGATGAAAATAAAGTAGTAACTTTTATGTCAAGATTAGTCAAAGCATGGGACTTAAAACAACAGCAATAATTTTGAGTGAGAAGAGTTAAACCTAAGACCTTGTAGAGTCTTCAAGAAGATAGTAGTCTGAAAGGTAGGTGAAATACGCGTGCCTGTCTGTTTTCTATAGATATTGTCATGTTTTTGAATGAGAATGTGTGATTTAGAGTTGCAGAAAGTCCTGATTTAGCAATTCCTGTCCCATTTAAAATCTATGAGGGCATTTTAATATCATTTAAATCCACATGGCTTCTCTTTGATCACACCCACTTCAGCTCGTTACAACTGTTTGCTAAATAATGGGCTATATTAGTGCAGGATATTCATATGCGTTGTTTATTAATGCATAATCACTTTTTATTTGGTACAACTCCGCAAATTAGCCTTCCAATTTTGACATAACAAGCAAAGCTTTGCAAAAATAGTGATCCTCACATGATCGAAACCTGCAAATGTTGGCAACGTTTGGGGGGATTTCTGCGTCTATTTTTCATCTGAATCAGACCGTGTCTCAGGGTCTTCCCGCCCACAGAGGGGAAGCCCAGATTTCTGTTCTAGCAACAAGCGAGGGCTGCTTGGCCTTTCAGTCGGACTGGCAGGGAGCCTGTGGTCCCCTAGGCTACAGAGGGCCTTGCCAGGCAGGATTTGACAAGCCAAGGGACGAGTGAGTGGCAGATCGGGTGATGAGGCAGGTTCGTTAAACCCTCATTTTCTATTTCAATTCTGCCATGCTGCGAACAACTCTTAGTAGGTGAGCAATCCATCTGACTACACTAACTCGCCCACGGTCTTCAATCTCAGGAACTTTATACCGTCTAACATGCTATTTATTGCACATGGCTTAGATTTGTGTGAGCCAGTGTTGGCGCAGTCTCAAGGTCAGAATGCAGGTGGGAACTGGTGAAACAATTTCTGTTCACGTTTTTGTGCAACAGATAATGACTGCACAGGCTTGGATCATGAACAGGAAGGGGGTTTTAGTTCAAGGACAGCTAATCGGTTATTTGTCAGGTGATCGTTTGTGCAGGAGAAATGTGTGCTTTCTTCAGCCTTTGAACTGGGTCCTCTTCCTGTGGAGGTGTTGATATTGGTGGGAATGAAAGACGAGGACAAGATTGGGTATATTTTATTATACAAGTTTAGGGTAATTATACTTCTTGGTAGAAGGCAGCTTTGACTCTCAATAGTGCAGAATGATTTGTTAAATGGTGTTCGTCAGAAGGGTAAAGAGACAACTATTAGAAGGTTGGTTGTACCTGATGGGTAAATTATGTGTTGTTGGTCTTCGGCTCAAAATATTGTCCTCCTCCTGAATTTTCTCTCCTGGTGTCTAAGAGGCAGACTGCGATTTGGGGGATTAGCTGAAAATTCTGATTAGTTATTTTGGCCCAGTAGGGGATAGTGAGGTTGTCAGATATATGCGGGGCACAGAGTAATACAAAGTGGACCTTGATGGAGGTCAACTGAAAAAACGCACAATATTAAATGGTAAAAGTAGGAAACTGAAAGAATAGGCTTCCATTAGTTAAACACTTGAAAAAAGAGAATCGAAGATGATAAACCTTAAAGGAAATAAGAAACCTTAGTTAGACATAAACAATTGTTAAGCCTTGAAACCAACTAGGATACAGATGTACCATAAAGTTATGCAAAAAAAAAATTGTCAAGGCGCAGGCCGAACTCAATCACTGGCACAAGATTGAGTAAATAAACAAACATTGGCCTACTGCCCCTTAGGCCTTTAGTAGTCATGTGATGAAAGCACAATAGTAATGCAAAAAAGAAAAAAACTGATAACCAAAAGAAAAACAAATGTCAAAATCATGAAAAACAACCTTACAATACCAAACATGCACAAAACTTCAATGCATAAAGTAAGCATTGGCAAACCCAGTAAGTCTGGCATTGAGAAGCCAGCTTTGTCATAGCGTGTTTTACAGTTCCTGGCACTGAAGAGCTACTTTATATCTTGATGTAATGTTCACTTTGCCGCTGCCAATGCTAACTAATGGAAAAGGGCTTCTGCTCTTCCTTTCAGCATAGTAAATATAGTATACTTCTGACTAGCATAGTTAACTTACCTCTAAGTCCCTAGTGTATGGTACCTTCAATGTACATAGGGCCTGGAAGTTACAAACCACACCTGGGCTGCAGCATTCACTGCAGTGACAATGCAAATTCCACTCTAGGCCTGCCATCGGTGGCTGGCTTGGCAGGTTTAAAACTGTAAAATCGACCTGTCAAAATAACCCTTTTTCACAGACCTAAACACTCCTTTCAAATATTAATAAACCACCCGAAGTGGGCCATTATGGTAGGGTGTGTGGTAAGGAATAGTAGGACATGTGAACATTTAATATTAAACATGTCCTTACAGTGAAAAAACCCACAAAAACTGTTTTCACTACAGCAGGCTTAGCTGTCCCATAGAAAAGCAATGCTATACAATATTAAGTGTGATCAAATTTATCTTTGCCTAAGAAACAGCTAGAGAAACATTTCAAGAAATCTTTTTAATAGTAAAAAATAACATATCAAATTTAATGGTAAAGTCGCATTTTGTCTAACTATTACAGAAAATAATTTAGAAAAGTTTATCTTTTGCTTTCCTAAAGCTTCTAACGCCTTTCAAATGTCACCTGGCACCTGATGGCTCCCCTGTGGCAAGGTGTTAATTTTTCCCAGGAGCAAACAAAAGGCTTACCAGAATGGGCATAGATGACTCATGTGAACTTGATAGTATAATATAACAAACAAGAATGAGTTTGCTACCTACTCAACTAAAGATTAGAAGATCAGGTTCTCATAATCCTTGTGGCAAGTGTGCATTGGAACCCACAGGGTGTTTTTTTAAAGATTCCTCATTCACCAACCTAGTTGGTGACATGGTTCATCATTGGGTTCCCACCCTGGTCGCAGTATGCTTCCAGGAGCTCATGAGGAGGACCAGTAGGTGTATCGGAGGGTGAGACTCCTTAATGAAAGTGTGGTGACAGGGTCCACCCCTCGGAGCAGCTCATGTAGAGATTGACTACCAGATTACGAGAACTGTTGCAGGAGGTGCTTTTCTCCATGATTTAAGGGTTTGTAAGTACAAACCTTTATTTGCATGCCTTAGTATGCATGCATTTACTGTTTCTGGTCCCGAAGAAAGCCATATCGAGCCATAGAGGCACTGAGGTAAATGGATGAAACATGTTGACCACATTCAGGATAATTGAGATCAATTTAAGTCTCACAAAGATCCACCACTGGTTTTAAAGTTTGACCAGGACATTCAATATTATAATCACTACATGTGGTAGACGTTCCTGAGCCAATTTGAAATAACATATCATAACCACACACACTGTCACAATCACAAAGAAAACCAGCTCTGCTGTAATCAGGCGATGTAGCACACCCTGGAAGCATTCAGCAACCAGGGAGAGAACCGAATGATGAAGCATGTCACCAACTAGGCTGGTGAGTGAGAGTTCTTAAAATACACCCTGTGGTTTCCAAAGCATACTTGCCACAAGGATTATGAGAACCTAATCTTCTACTCTTTAGTTGAGTAGGTAGCGAACTCGTTCTTGTTTGTTATATTAGTGACTGTCTGGATAGGCAGTCGAGTTCCCTGTATTTTCCACCTCGCTCTGTTGTTTGACTACACTAACTTGATATTATATGCTGAAGAGGCTGGAAGGATCCGTATTGACATTAAAGTGTCAGGTCCTGCTTGAATGTCATATCCTGTTTCACAGGTGTGCTGGGGTTTTCATACGGCACTTGGGGTGCCCTTCAAAGAGGCTTTCACTAACACTGGCAAATATTAGCCAACACTTGGGCAGGGCCCTTCTTTTGTTCTGTCATGCCCCAATCACACTGGGACCCTCTTTTACATTACAGAGTCACGGATTGTTCGAGAGGTTTGCTGGGTTGCATATAACATGTGGGGAGCACTTCAATAGTGGAAAACAAAAAAATACCAAAACGTGTATAGTCACTGTCTGGATGCGGAAAGCTCAGCTTTGATTTTACCAAAATTCAGTCTTTGAGTGTGTTGGGGGTTGAGGGACTGCCTAAAACTGGATTTTAGCATTACATGTCGGACGACACCAGGATTACCATTGTAAGCTCCCCCCACACAAATCCAGCCTTCAGAGCTGAAGTTCAGTGTGGTCAAATACTTCAACCTCACCCATGGTGAGATCAGATTGGCTGCTACCCCATAAACAAGGATGAGGCAGCAGACATTTCAGGACTCAGTCCAAAGTCCTAGAAGATATAAGGGGGAGGGTAAGGATACGCTGGGCCAAAACGTAAACTAAAAAAAAAAAAACATTGCAGCAAATTCACAGAGAATCCACGCATAAGAATAAAACACCCCTCAGTGTAGGCCAGAGCCTGGCAGGCAGTGCATATATTATTTAGGGGGGCCATGTGGATCCCCTCCCCAACCTTCTAAGAGGACCTTGGGATCTCATCCCCCTGGGGCTATTTTAATAAAGGGGAGAGGCCGCACGGCCCTCTCTCCAAACTTTAAGAGGCCCAGCGACCATCATTTCAATTAAGGGGAGGGGGACTACATGGCCCTCCTCCCCAAGCCTGAAAAGGCCCTGGGGCATGATCCCCTGGGGCCGCACCTCATCAAAGGGGTGAGGCCTTCCCAGAGCAATAGAATGGCCACAGTAACTCCTGGGGCCGGCTCAGGGATGGTGTCCTGGAGAGCCTATCCCTGGGACACCCTCTATTTCCCTGCTGGAGAGAGGGGGCAGGGGAAAATGCAATGTGCTCCCACCACTCAGGTGGGAGTAAAAACGTTTTCCTGTCGGCGCCCCTGGGACAGGGAAACAAAGTAAATTGCTCCTGCTCGGCAAGAGCAAAAGAAAACTGCTCCTGTGGAGCGGACACAATGCCAGCTTTCGCTGCACCCAGGAAGGGTGCAGGCAGGTGAGCTGGGAAGCTGAAAAGGTCCTGGGCCTCCCCCCTGGAGCTTTGTGAGATAAAGCTAAATAAACAACAATGGTGCATTTTCAAAACAGAAGCTAACAAAAATCTCACTTCCAATAAAAAAACATGGAAATGTATGCTCAGCTGCAATCTTTCTCTTTATAATCGCATTAACGGTGCAATACCATATGTGGCTAATAGAGGTCCCTTTACAACTCCGCAGTGACACCTAGTAACAGCCTGTGGTACTGCACCCTTTCCTTGCTTTGTGGATTTTCTTGTATTAATTATTGCTACAGCTGGGGTATTTTTTGACAATATTGTTTTTATCTAACAAACATTATCTGCAAACGCCAATAGCTAAAACTTTCACTAATGCAAGACCTATTGTATTGCAAATGCTTGTTCTGTTTTGGAGTGATGACAATTTTTTCAGAAGGATTCATGAGTTCCTAAATCGTTTTTATAGTCTTTGTGAGCACACTCAGTTACTTGTGACTGTTCCCTTAATAAACTAATTTGAAGCATTTTTTTGAGGTGACAAAACAAATTAAAAGCATTCTCTTCAACATTTGGCACATAAAAACCCAGGATTTTTCTATGGAAGCTACCACACCAGCAAATAATTATCTTCTTCATCAGAATGTTTGCAAATTATAATACACAATTGTCGACTATTTAATTTATGAGAACTCTAACTTCAGTTCGTAAGTCAATTATGGGGAAAGATAAACCTTACATCTGTGTTTTAAGTTAAACATTCAATGTCAGTTTCTCCTGGTTAATAGCATTACATTACTTTGTAACAGCAGTATTATGCAGCCTACCCTAATAAACAGATGTGTCTCATTTAATTCTTTAGAAAAGATAGACTGCACCATTCGGCTGTGTGCTCCCTGTACATGTTCTGGGAGCATTTTGTTGCGCGCTGCTGTTCGAGGCATGTCGAAGCAGTGTTCGGCGGTATCTGATGCCAGGCTCAGCACGTGTGTTCACACAGCGGGACATGTTTATGGCTTGTGAAGTCTATAGAGATTGAGAGTTTGTCGCCCACCAAAACTATATAACAAGGAAGTACACTGCATTAGAGAGTTCAACCCTGCGGCACACAATGGAGGGCAGGATGACTGCCAGAAAGGAGAACAATATTGATCTATCTCCTCTGAAGGAAGAGGAGGTGTTGCGGATTTCATGTATAAAGCAGCAGTATTTTTTAAGGAGGCTGTTGGCTTTGCCTTAGAGGAATCTGCATTCAAAAACCAACAAGCAGGGAGGAGGAGCCTAGCGCGCAACCAAGATGGCCGCGTAGGTGCGAGGCTCCCGAGGACCTCCGCGACCTCCTACATATATCCTGACAATATCCTGTCCTAGATGAGGGGACTGTGTTGGTGAGCCCGAGCTGAGGTGGCACCCACTTTCCGCTTCCAAATTGGACCTCGGACTCCGGCGGTAGCACCGATTGAGATTTGCGGCCTTCTCCACGCCGGACCCCGGATTGGAGCTGTGGGGTGATCCGGAGGCAAAGTGAACAACAGCGGCGGGCTGGGCGCGGCGGCTCGCGTACCCCGCACTTTCACTTTCGCTTTTGCACCCTCCTTGCTGTCTCGGCGAGGTTGGGTCGCGGGGCACTGTGAGGTGGTGTGGCCTCGTTGGGGTGCCCTGCCGGCCCGCCGGCTGTGACTTGCCCCGCGGCCCTGTGGTGACCCCCCCCCGGATCCCGTGAACCGGCTTGCCCGCCCTTTACGACGTGCCTGGCACGGCCGTAGGACTGGAACCATGTCCACAAAGCAAGATGGAGATCGGGCAAAGGTGAAATCGACCCGACGTGGCGCAGTCCACCCGTCTAACAGCATGGACCGCTATACCCTCCAGAAGGGATCTCCCGAGGTGCCGCGTAGGTCCCCTGAGGGCCCGACTGATGCTCCTGCTCTGCCCGCGGATCTGACCCTGCGGGATGTAATGGGCGCCATCGCTGAGATGAAGGCCTCGGTGGACCAGCGTTTTGATACACTGGCGCAGAAAATTGACTCGGTCCTCGTGGATGTTGGCCTGGTAAGGGCCGATCTATCCAAGACTAATGACCGGGTCGATTCTTTGGCCCACACCACATCGGGCCTCACGACGGATGTGGCAGCCCTCCAAAAGGAGGTGCGCCGGCTCGGCCAGGCGAGCGCGCTGATGGGTCGTCGCCTGGAGGATTCTGAGGGTCGGGCCCGGAGGAACAATGTCCGTATTCTCGGGGTGCCTGAGGGACGTGAGGAGGCGGCAGCGGATCTATTCGTGGAGGACTTGATTCTCACCCATCTCCAGCCCCGGGGGCTGAGTAGATTCTTCGCGGTGGAGCGGGCCCACAGGGTTCCCGGGGGAAGGCCCAAGGCCGGAGCCCCTCCGAGGCCTCTCATCGCCCGGATTTTCAACTTTCGGGACAGAGACGCTATCCTGCAATCCTCCAGACTACAGGGGCCGGTCAGACTCGACAATATGGATATAAATTTTTATCCTGACTTCACCCCAGCGGTCCAAAAGCAGAGACTAAGCTTTCTCGGAGTCAAACGTCGTCTACGGGACCTAAATCTCAAGTACGCTATGCTTTTCCCGGCTAAGGTGCGGGTGGAGTTGGATGGCCGCACGCACTTTTTTGATCGTCCCGAAGCAGCCGGGGACTGGCTAGATACCTTGCCTGGGGATCGGGATCGGGGGGGTGGGGGGGAGCGGTGGGGGGAGAGGGCCCGCCGGATCAGGACTGAGGGACTAATATTATGCCTCGCTCTGGACAAAATTGATGTCACTTTTGTCTGTTCGAGTAAGTCTCCTCTTGTGGAGGTCGTGTGGGGTCTCTTGGGGGTTCTCCCTCCTCCTCTGGGGGTCTAGTTAGTTTCACCGTCTATGGGGCGACAGGCACACTGCACTTTGGGGGGGCTGTTTGGGCTCATGCAGGGGTGCAGGGAGGGGGGAGTTCTGTTGGGGTGGGGGAGTTGGGGTGGGGTGTTCGTTTTTACCACAAGGCAAACCCTTCTTTGTATTGTTTTTAAGGTGCTCTCCGGGGGACGACTGATGGCTCCTGTGTGTGATGGGGGGTAGGGATTTGACTTTGTTGTCTTGGAACGTTAATGGACTGGGGGATAGGATCAAACGAGGTGTGGTCCTGCAGTATTTGAAACGAATCTCACCCGATGTAGTCTTCCTGCAGGAGACACACCTTATTGGAAACTCTTTTTGTGCCATGAATCGGCGTGGCTATCGTTTGGTGGCCCACTCGGGCTTCACGTCGGGCTCACGGGGTGTGGGCATTATGGTGAAGAACTCGCTCCCGTTGGAAATTGATGAGGTGCGCCATGATGATAGGGGACGTTATGCTGTTTTAGTGGGGAGAATGGAAGGCAAAGTAGTGGTCTTTGTATCAGTATACGTCCCACCGGGGCTACAGGCGAACACTTTTGCAGACCTGGGGCGCCTCCTCCTGGGCCTTCCGGGGGGACTCCTAGTGGTTGGGGGGGACTTCAATGCGGTGGTTTCTGGGACTCTGGATCGTCACCCCCCTAGGGACCTCCCCCGGGCCCAGGCGTGGCTATCCGGCCTCTTGGATACACTGGGATTGGTGGACTGCTGGCGCTTAAAACATCCCACGCAGCAGCAGTACACTTTCCACTCGGGGGCCCATGGTAGCCTCTCACGGCTTGATCATGTCCTTGTCCCGGCGGCCTATGCTGGGAGGGTGGGGGAGGTGCGCCATTTGGCGCGGGGTATCTCAGATCACTCCCCGCTCCTGTTCCATTTTGATGTCCTTCCGAGGGGTGAGGGCAGGGTAGTTCCCATCAATGCCTGGTACCTGCGCGACCCCACCATTCGCGCTGATGTGATTAAATCCTTGCAGCGATACTTTGATGAGAATGTGGGGTCCGTCCCTTCGGCTATCTCCCTGTGGGAAGCCTTCAAGACAGTTCTCAGAGGAGAGGCCCTGTCCCTTATTTCCCATGCCCGGAGGCGCGAGCGGGAGGAGGTTACCCGGGTGGAGGCCGAAATTGCTGAATTGGAGGGTGATTTAGAGGGCGGAGTGACGGATGCTGCACTACATGTCCTACAACTTAAGCAGGCGGCCTACAGGGCCCTCGTTACGGAGGCGGCCAGGGGCCTCAGTAGGGAGCAACAGGGGCGACTGTATGATGTGGGTGATAAGGCGGGCAAACTGATAGCGTGGTTGGATAAAAAGGAGAGAGTGAATCGTGTGGTCCCGCTGTTTGAGAGGACGGATGGTGTGAGTGTAACCGAGCCAGAAGAAATTGTCTCCTGTTTCGCGGATTATTTCCGCGAGGTGTATTCTCCGGTCTCTCCTTGCTCGGAGGAGGACTCCCATTCCCTGCTTAGGGATATCGCGCTGCCCTCCCTCTCGGAGGAGGACAGGGTGTCGCTGGATGCCGCTCCTACATCCGATGAAATTGCCCTCGCCATACGTTCGGTTGCCTCTGGCAAGGCCATGGGCCCGAATGGCATCCCTATCGAGTTGTATAAGTTGCGACCAGATGTACTGGCACCCCACCTCCGCGCGATGTTCCTGGCGGCCCACTCGCTGGGCTCCCTCCCGCCGGACCAGCGTCTGGCTACTATCGTGGTGATCCACAAGGAGGGGAGGCCTCGGGACCGGGTTACATCCTATCGGCCTATCTCGCTCTTGAATGCGGAGCCCAAAATTCTCGCCAGGGTGCTGGCCAATCGGCTGGTCGGCGTGGTGGGCGATCTGGTCCACCAAGACCAGTCCGGCTTTATCCCCCATCGCAACACGGCCCTTAATCTGCGGCGCTTGCACGGGGTGCTCGCACGTGTCCCATTCGTGCGGGAGCCGGCCATTTTGGCGTCCTTAGACGCCACTATGGCGTTTGACACGCTTGAGTGGCCATACATTTGGGCGATGCTGGCGAAGTTTGGATTCGGCCCGGGCTTCATCAGTTGGGTCAAATTGTTGTATTCGGGCCCACTGGCGCAGGTGGTGGTGAATGGAAGAGTTTCGGCCCCATTCGAGCTGGGCCGGGGCACGCGACAGGGCTGCCCCTTGTCGCCGCTCCTGTTTGCGCTGGCCTTGGAGCCCCTGGCGGAGTGGCTGCGGTGGCACCCCTCCATCCGTGGTCTCCGTTGGACCCCCGAGTATGAGGACCGTGTGTCCCTATACGCTGACGACATCCTTTTGTACCTAGCCTCCCCACGTAAGTCACTCATAGTCCTGGTTGATGTTTTACGTTCATTCGGCCGGAACTCAGGCCTTGTCATCAACTGGGCTAAATCATGTGTGTATGTGCTCTCTGGGGAGGCTCCTGTCCTTACGCGGGGTTGTCCGATTCAGATTGCCTCTCAGGGGTTTCGATACCTGGGTGTCTACATTACTCTGGACCCAGAGGCCCGCTACGAGCGGAACTTGCTTCCCCCCCTCCAGCGCTTGAAGGAGGACGTCGTGCGCTGGCGGCGCCTGCCGCTATCGCCGCTCGGCCGGGCGGCGTTGTTTAAGATGATGTCGTTGCCACGTTTCTTATACGCTCTCCAGAACACTATGGACCCAGTCCCGGCGCGCTACTTCCGTGAGGTGGAGAGTTTACAGCGCCGCCTGTTCTGGGACGGGAGGCTGCGCATTGCCCTGGCGAAGTTGACGCTCCCATGGTATGACGGGGGGATTGCCCTCCCGGATATTAAACGGTATTACTGGGCCTCCCAGCTAGCTGCAATTAACCATGGCCTCTATGGGCCCGCCTTGAACCCGGCATTTGAGATGGACAAGATGCTACTGCCCGGTGGCGACTACAATCGAGCGCTCTACTCTGGCGCGCCCGACGCTCGCTTGCGGGACCTACGCGTGTCATGGTCAGAGTATGGCATGCGGCTAATGCAGCTATGGGGTGGAAGGACCGTTTGACCCGGGCGTCACCGCTGTATGCGTCTGAGAAGTTGGGCTCTCTCTGGACCTCGAAGGGCTTCGAGAAATGGGACATGATAGGCATCAGTAAAGTGGGGGATCTCTGGTCGAGGGGAGGATTTAAAACATTCGAGATGCTGCAGACGGAGTTTCAGTTGCAGGGCAGTGAATACTTTCGATACCTGCAGGTCCGTCATGCACTGGGCTCCGTCTTCCCAGACGTCGCCTCCATCCCGGAGTCTTCCCCCCTGGAGGATAGAGTGCTAGATGGCCATGTCCCAGACAGTACGATCTCCCTTATTTATAAAAAACTGATTAATGATCGATCGGGCTTGCTGATTGGCCTTCGCGAGGCTTGGGTTGCCGACGGTCTGGAGTTGGACGATGAGGACTGGACCTCCGCGGTGGCCTCTCCGAAGGAGGTGGCTATACCGGCTCGCCTTCGCTTCGTCCAGCTTAAGATACTCCACCGGGTCTACATGACGGGGCCAAGGCTTCAGCGTATGGGCTATACTGAGGATGGATTGTGTAAGCGTGGTTGTGGTGCCTTGGCGACCTTCCTGCATATTTTATGGGAATGCCCGAAGGTGGAGCGATTCTGGCGCGGTGTGCACGAGGTCCTGCGAGTGGTTACGCGTGTTGCGCTGCTGCCGGAAGCGAGGAGATGCCTGTTGAATGTGTGGGAACCAACTGACTACTCGGCTCCGCAAACGTGGTGGGTGACTCTGGGATATATGATTGCTAAGCGTGATATTGCGCAACTGTGGGGATCCCAGAACCCCCCGGCGGTGTCGGCCTGGAAAGAGCACATGGACTGGTGCATGTTTCGAGAAAAGGTGGTGTATGTGGCGAGGGGTAAGCCTGGGACATGGGTGAAAGTGTGGGGCCCCTGGAACGCCTACCGTGGGAGTATTTGCGCGCCACCGTTGCTGCCTGCTGCCTCACCAGCCCCGTCCCCTTAGCTGACTCCTTCCCCTAGCCCCGGGCACAGGGTTCCCCCAGTCCTCGCTCTGTTCCCCTTCCCCTCGTCGGACTCCTCTGGATAGTTGGGGTTCCCCATTTGGGGAGCACGTGCTGCTACTTTCGACTGTGGGTAGCCTTGTGGGTGTTGTTTTCTTGTTGTTTGTATAAAATGAAACCGTACTGTGGGGTATTATGGCTGTGGCCCATGATGTTGATAACTCCTGCTTAGGCTCCTTTGTAACGCCAAGTGTTCTATGAACGTATGCCATATGTTTCTGCCATTCCTATCGGCCGGCCGGAAGGTTGTGGGCCCATATTTGTATATTCTTGAGATTTGTAATAAACGGTTTCAAAAAAAAAAAAAAAAAAAAAAAACAACAAGCAGTGTTGTGAGGTTGCAGTACAAAAGGCTGTCACTAGGTGAGGGCATAGTACCACATGCTGACACTAGGTGTACCCTGGGACCTATTTTGGCCACATATGGTACTGCACCCTTGAAACATGGCTAGGGAAAGGATATGGTGCAGCGGTGAGAGCTGCCGACTGAGGAGCTGGGGATCTGTGCTTGAGTCTGGTGTCGGCTCAACACCATGTCATTAATAATGGGCTGATGGTTTAATTTCTCCCGAGCGCATGGATAGGTGCACTATAAAAATAAAATCTACTAATGTAAAATAACATAAGAATTCATTGCAGCGTTCTTGGGGGCGGGCAAGCAGTGTTGTGCAGGTGGTTGGGGGTAAATGGCAAAGGAAGATTGACATGGCCACTGCAAATTATGCCTAAATTAACCAAACAAAAAAACAAGCATAACAGCAGTGGCCTCAGAGAGGTGGTGGGGGCCTGTGAGCAGTGTTGTGGGAGAGCTATAGGGGAAGGCACGGGGAGATTAAGGGGTGGCAAGCAAATGAAACAACCGAAGTTTCACTGCACAAGTAAACAGAACACTGAACTAGCAAAGAGGCAGCTCAACCAAAAAAAGAGTTCTCTCAAAGTATAAATAACCTTTACAGGAATAACACATCTAAGAGGGTAGTCCTAATGGGAGGATACAGGAACTACTAAGTGTATTCACCACTGAAAAGCCAGCATTTCTAAAGGACAGCAAGAGGAACCAATGAAAAAGATGGGCATTTAGTCAGGGCCATATCCTAGATACAACTTGTCTCGAAGAGACAGCGCATGCGCTGCCTAGGCAAAACCTAAAAAAAAAAACATGAAGTCTTTTGGGTCATTGAATCCATGATCCCAGGCGACTATACCATATGCTTTTAAAAGCACTTCCCAGGCTGGAGCTTTTGCTCGACAGCTGGGAGTGAAGTACCCTGGCCCCCGCGCCAAATGGCTGAGGCCTGTGCGCGGTGGGGAGGTTGGCTTTACGTATGGTAATAAAATATTATTTTATGTTAAACTCTAGAAATTCACTGAAAAAACAAAGGTTAAATGACATTATAGGTAAAAATATTAGTTAAAACATGTTGTTTTAAACTAAAAAAGAAGAAACACTAAAATCCACCAGTTTAAGTTATCTCAAATAACTACAACTTGTGAAGCTAAGGTAACTATAACTTGCGCCCTCACCACACACTACTAATTACCCCATATACTACATCATTCATTACATCTTCTATTACACCATTGACAAGATCACTGCAACATTTGCAATTAAATTACTGATGAGAAAACTGCATGGCAGGGAAGCGAGTTATGGTTACCTTAGTGCACAAGTTATAGGTACTTGAGATAACTAGAATTGGTGAAGAGTTTCGTTTTGTTTTTTTTAGTTTAAAACAGCATGTTTTAACTGACATCTTCACCCAACTAGAACATTGGTTTTCTTCAGTGAAAAAATATATTATACATATAGCAAAGTGGCTACTGGGGGGTCCAAAGCAGATTTTTGTTCACCTCACGGTCAATGACCCAGAGGTAAAACACAGGAATGTACTTTTGAAATACACAGACCAAGCTAGAGCTTGCGCATGAAATCACACATAGGCAGAGAGGAAAACAAAAATGCTATTTTTTGGCAGCTGAAAAGACAAGGCCGCAGAGTGGATGCCCTCAAAGGAATAGCTGTTAAGCACTTTACATGTTTGCGCGCATGAAGAACGCCTCTCGGTACATGAAGAGACTTTGTCGGAGGCCGAGCAGCTGCGGTAACTGGGTCACTGATAAGATGGAACGCCTCGTGCTTTCAGCCCACTTCAGCCATCGAACATTATTTTCCTTTTTTTTTCCACTGGAAAAGGTCACCATTCGATCAGATTTCACCTGTGCAATTATCACTGCCAGACGTTGCAATATGTCACCAACTCTTGCACCTACAGGCGAATTTACTTGTAATGAAGCAATGGAGTCACGCAAGTAATAACAAGTTAAGTTTATTTGTGCCAATATCCAGGCCCACTGGTGGGGCGGAGGGAAACACGTCCAGCCGTCACCAGAGCCAACCGCTTCGCTGTCAAACATTCCAATCGACAATTTACAAGACATAGCCCCCATTCCATCACTGACACAATCATGACATGGCCCACATTCCAATAATGACAAGAAGCTATGACATAATACCCGACAACCATAACTATACCACACTACCATAACCCTGGCCCACGCACGATGGCTAAGCTACGCCTTAGGCCGCCCGTAGCGGTAACTCCTTTAGATGCCCGGCCACCGGTAAGAGAGGGGGGGGGGGGGGGGGCTGGCGATTCCTGCACACCTCATGACAGCACCCCCCTTACACCACTGCCCACGCAGCTGTTTCTCAAGACAAAGGTGGACAAGCCAATATAGAGATGGGGAGAGACTTCTAAGTGGGCGGGCGCTTCTGTACCCAGTGGCGTATCAAGAAAACACTGGGCCCTCATGCAAGCATGAAAAAACAAGCAATTACAATGCAATGGTCTCGGCAATATTATAGGTAGAGCTATTGGTATTGCTCATTATTTTTTTGTATCCCTAAATAAATGGCATTGTCATTTCTATTGGCATTAGCTTTTTTTTGCATATGTGATACCTATTGCATTAGCAGAGAGAGAGTGAGGTATTGAAATAGAGTGAGGTAGTGAGAGAGAGTGAGATAGAGAGTGAGGTACATAGAGAGTGAGGTACATAGAGAGGTAGGTAGGTTTTAATCCGTTTGTGCTTCAATCAATTTATTAGTTAGAATTGGGATGTTTTGCGCATTCTGGCCACACCTCTGACTCCGCCCACTGACCCAATCCCTGGGTTATTCCCGCCCTACTTTTTTTTCTCCACTCCGACCACTGCGGTGAGGAGGTTTGAAAATACAACTACCGTAAAAGCTATTTTGCAAATGACTAAAATGGAGGCCTAAACTAACGGCCCGGAAGCTTAGAACCTGCGGACGGATTGTTGTAGCCTTCGGAGTCACCCCGGTTTTCCATGCTTCCCGGAAGCGCAAGTGAAGCGTAAAAGTGTTTCACGTACGGAACAGTGGCAGTGTTTCTTCCCCTCCGCCGGGGTCGCTGCTCTTTACTTTCACCTCTGGGAAGCGCTCTGGCCGCTGGTTCTAGCCTTGTTGGCTGCCTGTTGTCACTGCCGACCCGTTACTAGGGAAAAAGGAGTGACCCAGCCGAGGAGGGAGGCTTGTGCAGGCAGTACAGGCCGGGCACAGGTTCTAGGGACTGGCATGTTAGCTGTGTGGAGAACCGACATCAGAGTGCAGCCGAACCACGCGTGTCAGGCGGTGAGTCGGTGCTGCGGGACGCTGTGGAATGAAAGAATGCCCCGGATAAGGAAGGGACAACTGCCAGGACATGCATGTGGGTCCCCCCAGGGGGCGCAGCGGTATGAGGTGCGGAAAACGGCAGGGAGTGAAGTACGGGGTGAGGAGAAAACGAAGGGGGAAGCTGGAGTAGGGAGACGAGAATTGATGGCGAGGGTTCTGACTGATGAGGCTAAATGACACCTGACTTTGCGGTCACTATAAGCCTAAAAGACAATTTGAGATAGATACATGAAAACTTAATATGCCCTTTCACTATTACCGTACCTCTGTTTTAAGAAGAAAAGGTGGCAAGAAATGAAAAACAACATTAAAGCTTTTGGCTTGAAAATTTGGATTTGTTTCTCTAAATAAAGTTGGGCGTTATACACGTGACAGCAGGACGGATAGTTTGCCATAGGGCAGTTTCGTCTTTTGAGGGAGTGACTGTGTGGCAGCGAGTTTAAAATGACTGATGATGACCATGAATAAGCAAGGCGGTGGGGTGATGTCGGTTACACATGTGTTGTGACGTCGGCAAATGTGTAAAGGAGGACTATGTGCATGGCTTCACAGTGGGCATTTTTCATGTGTGACACGATCGGGCAATGAAACCTACTTTTTGTATGCTCTTATCTGGCACGAGGGCAGGCCTTGTCGCGCAATCATTTTCATAGTAATAAGGCCTTGCACGCACCAGAGCAGCAGCCAACACAGGAGCCAAGAGCAGGGGGACAGGACGCCATGAACACCGCCGCCTTTTTCCGAGGCAAAGCAGAAATGCCTCGGAGAAACGCAGCGGCGGTTTCAGATTCGGGGGCGTGTTTCTTTTTCTCTCCTCTTGCCATTGGCTGGAGGAGAGAAAAACACGCCTAAAAAAGGGCGTGGCTAAAAAGTGGAAAGAAGAGCACGGAACACGCCCCCGAATCTGAAAAAGACGGAGCCTATTTGGAGGGACGGCTCTCTCCTCCAATGGTTGGCCTCCGTTTAGGAAGCCAGCCAATGGAGGAGAGCCAAAAAGAGAGGCGGGCTAAGGAGCCACTCTCAGAAACATAAGATCTCCGGACTTCCGGTTCTGCCTTTGGCAGACCGGATGGTCCCTCGACCTAAAAAGGCTGTGGTATTCCCAAATTGGGCAGTATCAGGGAGCTACAATTGCTGCCCAGTGAGCCCCTCATAGCCCGGGGCTCAAGTTTCTGCCTCTGCAGCAGCTCTCGTCACTACACCTCTCTCTGCAAAGCAGGGTGCACAGCAGGGGTGGGCTGACGGCAATGTCACGAAATTAATAGGACTCAAATGCCCAAGCGCCAAAGTACCAGTCGAGGCATCCAATTAACAACAATGGAGCTCAGCCCAAAAAAATGACATGGAAATAGATAAGGCCCTTTAATATTCCTAGAACGTTCAGTATTTTTTCCAAATATTGCATTTGTAATCCACATTTGTATTTCCAATGAATACCCTTCTTCACCGAGTAACAATGAATACAATTAATGGGTTTTAAGCAAACTTACAACGAGTTTGAGGAACAGTGGCTCTACGACATAACAGAAAATTACATTTTGGTGTGCACGATTTTAATGGTCAATGTTATATTATACACAGCAATATTGCAGATTTTACATCAAGGCCCAGACGCCAATATTATGCATCATCCCTTTTATCCAGACAGCAGCAACAAACAAGCAACTGAATTAGAACACTTTCAACTTCTAGAACACTGACCATGCATAAACACGTAGAACTGGCAGCCATCTTCCTCTTTTGTTGCTGCTCAGTGTTCAGATAAGTCACCTTTTTAAATTGTCCCGTTCTATAAGATTAATGAGTTTGTTGATTCTTAAAAATTATCTATAATTTATAAAATATGATTATTTATTAAGTTATATGAGGTTAGAGAGTAAGTATTATTTTTTTAAATAAAAAAAAAAGAGTTTACATGAATTAAGAATTGAATTTAAGATTAGAAGTTTTAAGCTAGTTTTGCTTTAATTAGAGTAATATAGGTGTATCCTTTGGAATTGTTGCGGGAGGATTTTGAGAAGATTTGACGGCTTTAGCGTCGATTGCAAATGCGAGCACAGATAGAGCGTATGTGTTTTGGGAATAAAAGCAAATAAAGTACAGTTTAAGATGTCTAAAGTTTGCAGGCAAGAAATTCATAGCTTTGTTTGGATCTTTAATTTACTTTGTGGGGTGACGGTTGGACGTTTGTGGCAAAGCGCGAGGCAGTGAGTATTCGTTTCTCGAGCGCAGAAGGTATTCGTGGCTCGAGGAGGTCGGAACAATTGCGCGCGTGAGCCACGCGGAGCATTAAAGGAAGGAATTTTGACCAAGAGAGGCCGCCGTACGCACGCTACGTGCGGCTGCCATTTTAAAGGATTGGGAATCGTTTATATTATTAAGGTGGCATTGAGGCAGACATATTTTGGGAAGGGTTACACGAAGTCTGTCAGAACGCTAGTCAGTTTCTGACAGACTTCGGTGGGAAAGTTCAGCAGGAGGTCGTGTTTTTGTTGAATATTGGAGCTTGAGGAGAATAGTTGAAAATTTAGGTTAGAGTTGATAAATTGGAAAGGAGTGTTTAAAGGAGTTAATATCTAGTTGTTGGAAGGATATTAAAGGAGATTTATATGTTGATTTGATTGAAAGCTTCGAGAAAAAATGGAAGGTTATAGGAGAGTACGAGCTGCACTTATGTTGCCCCCACTAGATTTCTGATGTATACACTGGTTTCTGGCCCTAGTCTGGCTGGGTCCCTGCTAATCAGGGCCCCAGTCTCTCTGTTCTCTCTAAACGACTTGTTGTGCATATAAGATGCACTAGTGATTGGATACTGTGGTACCTTATAAGCCGCTAGTATATGGTACCTAGGGCATAGGCACTTCACAGGCCTACCAGGGGCTGAAGCATGTATTATGCCACCCCTGGGAAGCAGACTCAATCTGACACCACAGGCCGGCTACTGCAGCCTGTGTGAGGTAGTGTTGGCACTCCTCACAGAGATATAGGTTTCTATATCTCACCATACACACACATATAAACCTATCAGCCACCCCTATGGCAGGCCCTATCAATCCTGAGGGCAGGGTGCGTGGTTTACAATGTGAGGGGGTGCCTCTGCCTGAGCAGAGCCCCTCTGAAGCTACCAGAGTCTATTCTCTTTGGCTGTTTGTGGATGCGGTTAAACCATATACTCTTAAGTGCATTAAAATGCTAACTTTGGAATGACTGCATCGAAACATGTCGTGTTTGGTGTCAAACAACCTGGAATCATACCCCCACATCAGTCCATGATGTGGGAGCATGATCCCACCCTTCTAGAGGGGACGACATGTAAAACGACAGAAATCCTATAGAGCCCTGGCATCACAAAATGGATGCCACCAGCACAGACACTGGGCTGCCCTCCTGCTGCTGACTGAAACTCGCGGTGGAGGAAGCCCAACAAAAGGCATCCTGTCACAGGGAGGTGTCACCACCTTCCAGACAGGATTTAGTGTATTGGGGCTGGGTGGGTGCACTCCTAGAGTGCTTTGAAGTCTTGCACTGGGGGAGCAGTAGGCTCCTCTGTGTATATGCCAGCTCAAACCGGTTCAGGGGCTACCTGTCCCTGCTCTGGCGCGAAACTGGACAAAGGGAAGTGGGTGTAACCACCCCCTACCCTGACCCTCCCAGAGGAGTGGTCATAGAGCTAGTCCCTCCCCTATCTTCACTATAAGATAGCAAACTTTGCCATTGCAAATCAGATAACCCTGGACGACGCTCTACAAAGAAGAATCCTGGCCCTTCGACGTTCCACTACCTTTGGAAGACAGAAGAATCTTCCTTGGAGTCAAGGAGTGACTCCCCTGCGAGGCAGATACCAAAAACCTTAATCAACGGTTGGAAACTTTCCCGCTCCCGCCGGAGTTCGAAGTCCCTGCAGCCCCGGAAGTGGATTTCCTGACGTCTCGACGGCCATTGTGAGTCCCCAGCAGAGCTGTGGCGAGTGGACCCCACGAGTGACGAGGAACAGCAATACCCAGGGACCGTGCACTATTGTCGAGTGCAACCCCTTCACGACGTTCAACAAACTTGTGCATTGGACCATTTGTGGCCCAAGCCTCCAGCGGGTCTTGCAGCGAAAATCAGCGGCCTACCCCGTCCCGAGTGACTGTGGGCTCCTGTGAAGCATTTCCTGAAGAGGCGTTTTCGCGATCCCTTGCCCGTTGGCTTGCGGGTCCCCTGAAGACTTTCTTATCGACTCAAAGGCCTCCCCTGGTTGCTCCAGGCCTGCCCTCACTTACCCTCGCTGGGTGAGTCCCTCAGACCTTGCTGGTCTGCACCATCGACTTTTTTCACTCTACACGAGACTTGCAGTTGCCAAGGCTTGTTGGCTCCAACCTGGTTGCCGACACCGCCATCAGCTGCAGACGTCGTGGGACACTCCGAATCCAGCTGCTGGTCATGGTCGAGCCTTCCTGGAACTCGTGAGCGAAGAGTCAAAACACCATAGACGACCTGAAATCACCCAACATCAGTGGTCATCCATCTACCTGGCCACCGATCACTGTCAAGTGACTTTGAACACTGTCCCTTCAATTTTCAGGTCTTCAGCATCTTGAATCCACCCTTGGATTCCACCGGACACTTATTCAGTCGACGCAAGCAGCAAGTCTTCTTTGGTCTCCATAGAAAACAGCTACGCGACCCGACACCAAAAGACACCTATGCACCTGGCTTCCCTGGGTGAGGTAACTCGTGCACTCTGGTGCCCTAGTGTGTGTTGGCCCTCGAATTACTTACCTTCTAAGTGGCTTGCTTGTAGACTTCCTCGAAGTACCCTAAAACTTTAAAAATCAAACCGCGACTTGCATCATTATAATCAATAGGGAACCCGCGGCTGTGTTCACACACTGCACGCGTCTCCCGTGGGCCTGTTACTTACCTGCTAACCCTGCAGTAGTGAAGCCCCAGCGATTCCCCAGGCCCTAGGCCTTGTCATTTTGCAAGTCGACATTCTTATACCATTTTTTTAGTGTATGGTCTGGTACGCCCCTAGGGCTCCAGCCATATTTGTGCTTAACTTATTGAGAAACATTGAATTTTGAATGTGTATCTGGCTTCTAATCTCATCAAGAGATTAGTAGAGTGTGTCTAGAAATAAATACATATATATTTGATATATATACCTGTGTGGTGTCCTTTCATTTGGTAATTCAAGAGATTATAAGGTAAAACAAGCTGCTTTACATTCCTCTGAGACTTAGCCTGAAGGCTGCTCTCCACAGCTACCACTAGGATAGCTTTCTTTAAAAAGGTTGTCTTAAACCTATCTACCATAAGAGTCGAATTGGACTGGTGCAAGGTGGCCACTATAACTAGTGACCAGCATATGCCAGGTCAACTTCTCCCAAAGGTGTAGAGGGACATTTTGAGGAGAGAATGAAGAGCTACATGGAAAAGATGTTTGGGGAGATGTCGGCATCTATAGATAAAAAAAAAAAGAGAATACCATGGAGAAAGGTATGCTAAGGAGACAAAGATCAGGGGAGAATGAGAATTTCTGGACCACTGAGGAGATTGATGTGGTTGCCGGAGGTTCTAATCAAGGGAGTTAGAAAGCAAAAAAAGGAAAATTATTGAGACATCCAAAAAGGGGAAGGAACGTAAGGTTCTGAAAGGAATCGCTATAAAGGCGAAGGAGAGCGCAAAAAAGGCGCGGAAAATTAAACACACTACTGTTGCTTGTGATTCTACTTCATCAAGTGGTGATGTTGAACTTACTTGTAGTTCAAGTATTGACAAATCAGATGTGGAGGAGGTTCCTCTTAAAAGAAGAAAGTTGAAAGAGGGAGAAATTAAATTGGAGGATAATGAGATTGTGGATCCTCAAGGTGAGCATATGTTTGACCCCCTTTTAATTCAACATCCACTTTCTCCACAGTGGGCTCCAGTGGAGCACGTTGCAAAATATGTGAGATTTTGGATAAGGAGGGAAATACCAAAAGAGGTCAGGACTAGGATGAGAAGCGAGTGTCCTAGACCTAGTCTAGAGAGCAAGGTTGCGTATACTCCAGAACTTGATCAAAAGATGATGGCGTTTATAAATAAATATGGAAAAGACCCTAGGAGAGGTCTCGAAAAGGGACTGAAAGGGTGTCAAGATAGACTCCTAGATGTTTTGGGGCCATTGACAAAAATATTTGATATGTACGAGGAAGCACATTCTAATAATACTGGAATTGATGTGGCAGAAATGCGAAAATGGGTCCAAAGGGCCATTTGTCTTTTGGGGAATGCAAACACAGCACTTTGCATAGAGAGGAGAAAGTCTATTCTCTTTAAAATTGATCCAAAATTCGCGGACTTGCGAATAAGGAACCTGGAGAGCGTAGTGAAGGCTTGCTTTTTGGAGACGACTTTGTTAAGGATATGTCTCGATGTGTCAGTACTTTTAGCTCTCTAGAGAAAGCACAAAAAGACATAAGGAGAGTTTTTGGAGTGGCCGGGCGAATGCAGGGTCGATTCCCCGGCCGAGGTCAAGGTTTTACTAGAGGAAACTTTGGAAGAGGAGGAAGACCCTATGGTACTGGTTATGGATCCAATTTCTACGGATTGAGAGGGGGACAGGGAAATTTCTTCCCGCAGAGACAGCGAAGTAGGGCCAGAGGAATGCGCTCAGAGAGGCGGACAAGGGGCGCCTCAGGTAAGCTGCTTACAAGACCCTTTTTCTATCCAAATAAAGTTGGGCGGCAGACTAGCCCAGTTTGTTTCGAGATGGAAAGAGATTACAAAGGATCCTTGGGTATGCAAACGGTTACAGGTTACAGAATAGATTTTTGCAGACGCCAGTACAGGTGAGAGCTCCGACTATTTTGAGATTCTCAGTGGAAATGGAGGATATGGTGACAAAGGAAATAAAAGCATTAGAGAAAAAAGGAGCTATAGAGGAGGCAAGAAATGTAAAGGGAGGTTTTATAAGCAACATATTTCTGGTGGAAAAAAAGGAGAAAGGTATGTGCCCAGTGATACATTTGAGAGAATTGAATGATTGGGTAACGTACAATCATTTCAAGATGGAGGGCATTCATATGTTGAGGGATCTATTAAGGAAGGGAGATTGGTTGATAAGATTGGATTTGAAGGATGCCTATTTGACTATTCCAATGTGCAAGGAACAGAGAGACTTCCTACAGTTCAGGTGGAAAGGAAGGTTATGGAGATTCAGGAGTCTCCCTTTTGGGTTGACAACGGCCCCATGGTGCATTACAAATGTGATGCATCCATTGGCAGCTTGGTTAAGATCAAGGGGAATACGTTTAATTTTGTATCTGGACGACATTTTGATCATGGCGGAAGAGAGGAATTTAGCAAAGGAACAGACGGAGTTTGCAGTGAAAGTAATAGAGGATTTGGGATTTGTAGTGAACAAAGAGAAATCTTGCGTGGAACCTCAGCAGATGATTCAATGTTTAGGTTTTCAGATACAGATGTTGGATTGTGTGTTGAGGTTACCAATGATGAGGGTGAAGAAGATAAGAAATGAGGTGAAAAGAGCAATGAATTCATGATGGATTACATTGAGACTGTTAGCTCGATTGCTGGGTCTGTTGTCAGCATCGATTCAAGCGATTTTTCCGGCCCCTCTACATTACAGGGCATTGTAGAGATTGAAGGGTTTTCACTTGAGGAGAGGGGCGAAGTATTCTCAAAGTTTTGTTGAATCAAGAGTCGAAGGAGTAATTGAATTGGTGGTTGATGAATCGAGAGGCATGGAACGGCATGGCAATTTTTGGAGAGGTTCCGGAAATAGAGATAGAGTCGGATGCGAGTCTTCACGGTTGGGGAGCACGATGTGGTTTGGTGTCAACAGGAGGGAAGTGGTCAAAGGAGGAGAAAGAGATGCATATAAATTGTCTGGAGCTTTTTGCAGGTTCCTTTGCAATAAAACGTTTCATGAGGGATCAGGTGAAGTGTTGTGTGCTGTTGAAGATGGACAATTTGTCGGTTGTACGTGAACAAGTTAGGAGGACCTCGGTCGAAGGGGTTAGCGGATTTGGCGAAGGAATTTTGGAAATTTTGCTTAGAGAAGGAGATTGTGGTTCAGGCTCAGTATATTCCGGGTCTGAGCAACGTAGAAGCGGATTGGTTTTCAAGATATCTCAGAGATGTGAGCAATTGGAAGCTAAAAAGGGAGGTCTTTTTGAGGTTGGAGAAGAGATGGGGTCCATTTCAAGTGGATCTTTTTCCGGACAGACTGAATTGTCAGATGAAGGAGTTTTGCAGTTGGAGACCGGATCCGGAGGCAAGGGGAATAGACGCTTTTCTCCAGGATTGGAGAGTAGGAAGGAGTTATGCTTCCCCCGCCCCCCTTCTCATTGATTCAGAGGACTCTGATGAAAATCAGGAGAAAGAAAGCAGAGATGGTAATTTTGACGCTATTCTGGAGAGCTCAAGTGAGGTTTCCAGATATGATCGACTTGTTGATAGAGGACCCGGTGTTACCGGATTTAAGGGAGATAATTCTGGATCCAGAGGGGAATGTTCACGATTTAGTTGTGAGGGGTCAGTTAAGGTTGGTGGCGTGGTTGATTTCAGGAGAATATGGCAAGTGCATGGATTATCGAAGGAGGCTGAGGATCTTATCGCTGAATCATGGTCAAAGGGAACAACTAAGGTTTATAGATCAGCTTGGAGAAGATGGTCTGATTGGTGTGTCAAGAGGAATTTGGATTCCATATCAGCTACTGTAGTGGAGGTGGTTAACTATTTGTCAGAATTGTATAAGTTTGGATTAGCATACAATACTGTGAATATTAGCAGATCTGCGATTTCTGCAGGACATATTTTGGTGGATGGTCTGCCAGTAGGACAAAATGTGTTGGTTAGAAGGTTAGTTAAGAGTGTAAGGATGATTTTATCTCCTAAGGCAAAGTATGGTGTACTTTGGGATGTTTCTTTGGTTTTGAAAGAGTTAGATAGTTGGAAGTAATACGTCTTTGGATATTACATTTTTATCATGGAAGATGGCTATGCTTCTTTGTTTGGTTTCTTGTAGAAGAGTTTCTGATATTAGAGCCTTAGAGGTGGATTCTAGGTGTTATCAGCCTGAGGGTGTGTGCTTTGAGTTAAGGAAAAGAACGAAGACCATGTCTAGGATAATATTTTATCCTCATTTGGATGGAAATGAAAACTTGTGCGGGGTACGGTGTTTGAGAGAATATGGAAGGAGGACTTTAGTTTTGAGGCAAGGAGGTTGTTCTCAACTTTTAATATCTTATAAGAAACCTTTTAGGGCTGTGTCATCGGCTACACTGGCTAGGTGGGTGAGAGAGGTGATGTTGAAAGCAGTAGTGGATATTAGTATTTTTGGAGCTCACTCTGTTAGAGGGGCTATGAATCAACGTTTAAGAAGTATTATTTTATGCCTGTGGAAAATGTGTTGGATAGAGTTTTAGATGAACTTTGAACATGCATAATATTGGCCTCCGGGCCTTGAAGTAAAATGCAGATTTTCCACATTTAGAAATGGGTAGAAAATCGTGATTTTAATAAAGGCACGGAGGCTAATATTATCCCTCCACTGTTCCCTCCCAAATAATTAATGGTTTGTTTTTTATTATGCAGGTTAAAGAAGAAGAATTTATCAAATGCTTAAGTTTGAAAGACGTTATCAAAGGGAGGAAGAAAGTTTGTTTTGATAAGAGACTTTGGATTTTATGTTTTATTCGCAGCACCCAAAGAGTAAGATGGCTGCCAGTTCTACGTGTTTATGCATGTTCAGTGTTCTAGAAGTTGAAAGTGTTCTAATTCTATTGCTTGTTTGTTGCTGCTGTCTGGGGAGCAATAAAAGGGATGATGCAGGTCATATTAGCCTCCGTGCCTTTATTAAAATCATGATTTTCTACCCATGTCTAAATGTGGAAAATCTGCATTAATGGCGCGTTAATGAACTAAAAAAGGTCCGGCTTGACAACGTTTTGTTTACATGATGCTCACTAAAGGTTATTTTGCTTCTGGGTGCCTTCAAATACTGCTGTCAAGGAGCACAAGTCACAAAGATGTGAGGTTGTCTAGAGTTTGACAATATGCGCTGTGAGGAAGCCAGGAGTGGAGTCTGGTTTCCTGGCCATAAAGTCTGCAGCTCAGTGAGAGTTCACCACTTACGATTCTCTTGTCACCCGAAAAAGCAAGCACTAGCAAATCACATAGGACTAGTGTTGGCTGCCAGCTTCGTGGCTTTGTCAGTTCTTTTTTTTCATCCTGTTTTTTCAAAATGCTCTTGAAGGGAAAACGGCCAGGCTCTCATCAATCTAAAACAAAACATACCAGGTCCTCATCTATAGCCCATTTTATATAATTTTAATAGAATTAAGAGGTCTTGGCTAACCCAGACCAAAACAAGTATCGGCAAAGCCAATAGGACTGGCTTTATTGTACCAACAAATGTGAACAGATGCATTCACAAATGCTGTGTGCATGCATTGTATGCACAAATGTTGTTTGTAACATTAATGCACCAATGTCTGATGTACTTTGTCATTCATGGCATAGTACTTTGGGGGGTTCCCGAGTTCCTGATCGTGAAAGCATTGATAACTTCAGGTTGAGATGTGGCAAGAGAAATAACAGGGATCACAATGAGACCCTGAGGGTTGCCTTAGAAATGAGGAATTATCATAGGAATCATCCATTGGATTCACAATTCTTCCCAGTATTTCAACCTCGAGCTCTTGCTTTCAGCAGAATGATGCCATGTATGAGTGTTAAGGATTAGTGAGAGACTTTTAAGGTTTTGGTAAGGCTAGCGTGAAGGGGTAGTAAGGAGTTTTGAAAGGTAATGTTAAGGGGTCGTAATGTGTTTTTAGGGTTCGACTACGTGTAGCGTTAAGGGATAGTTAGGATTTTTGGAGATTAGCAATGGGTAACATTAAGGGACGGTGAGGGGTTTGTAGGGTTCGGGGAAGGGTAGCATTAAGGGGCCTGTAGGGCTCAGGGAAGAGTATTGATAATGAGTAGTAAGGGGTTTTAGGGTTCAGGGAAGGGAAGTGCTAAGGGGTAGTAAAGGAATTTAAGGTTCAGGAAAGGGTAGTGTTAAGGGCTAGAAATGTTTTGTTTAGGGTTCAGAGATCTGTAGCTTTACAGGGTAGACAAGGGGTTTGTAGGATTCAGGAAAGGGTAAAATAAACAATTTAAATAGATTTTTAAGGTTCAGAGAAGGGTGGGGTTAAGGGGTAGTATGTTTTTATATTTCAGGGAGGGGTAGCGTTGAGGAGTAGAGTTTTTAAGGCTCAGGGATATTTACCTTTAAAGGATAGTAAGGCTTTTTATGATTCCAGAAAGGTAATGTTAAGAGGAAGTTAGGGTTTTCAGGGTTCAACGATGGGTATATTTAAGGGATGGTATAAGGTTGGTAGGGTTCAGGAAAGGACAGCCTTCATGGGTAGTAAGGAGTTTTTAGAGGCCAGAGAAGGGTAGCTTTAAGGGGAATTATGGGGATTTAGGATACAGAGATGAGTGGCATTAAGGGACAGTAAGGAGTTTGTGGGATTAAGAAATGGGTAGTGTTAGGGGATTTGTAAGGTTCAGGGAACAGTATCATTAAGGGGTATTAGAGGGTTTTGATGGTTCAGGGAAGGATAGTGTTAACTTCTAGCAGAAGTTTTTAAGGTTAAGGAAAGGATAGTGTAGTTAGGTGTTTTAAGGGATCAGGGAAAGGTAACATTAAGGAGTAGCAAGGGTTTTTGGGGTTCAGGGATTGTTAGTGTTAAAAGGTTGGAAGGTGTTTTAGGGGTTAAGGTGGGGTAGCATTACGGGGTAGACAGGTTTTTGGGGTTCAGGTAAAAGTATTATTAAGGAGTGTGAGAAGTTGGCCTGGCATATGCTGTCTCCTAGTTATAGGGACACCTTGCACCAGTCCAATTCGACTCTTATTGATGATAGGTTTAAGACAACCTTTAAAGAAAGCTATCCTAGTGGTAGCTGTGGAGAGCAGCCTTCAGGCTAAGTCTTGAAGGAGTGTTAAGCTTATTGTTTTACCACAATAACCTCTTGAATAACCAAATGAAAGAGTAGCCCACACAGGTATATATATAAAATATATGTATTTATTCTAGACAGAATCCCACAGTCTCTTTATGAAGCTGTGGCAAAGTTACAATATCAAACAAGCATTGATAGACACAATAAATAGCACTATTAACATTGGGCCCCAGGGGGGACCAAACCGTATACTATAAAAGTGGTATAAGAACCACGACAATTCTACAGGCAATGCCTAGGGCATTCAGGATCGCTGGCCCCTTAAGAATCCACCCCAGGTTATGAGGAAGGGGACCCACGGGAGGCGCGTGTAGTGCAAGTAGCTGCTATCGGGATCTCTATTACAGCCTATGGAGAATGTCGCGGTTGGAAATAAACAGTTTAAAAATACTTCTAGCAGGAGTACAAAGTTAAAACTTCAGACTTAAGCTTTTGAAGAGCCCACTACCACGAGAGTACCGAGGTACCACTGATACCTGCCCCAGGGAAGCCGGGTGTATAGGTCGTTTCTGCTGTCGGGTCGCGGCCTGATTTTCAATGGGAAAATAGTCAAAAGTTCTGCTAGCCAAAAGCGTCGATGATGCCGTGAAGATCAAAGATGTGAAGATTGTAGAGAAGAACCTGAAAGCAGAGGGGACAGAGTCTGGGTCACGGCAAAGTGACCAGGAGGCTCAAAGCAAAGAGCCCTTCGATGTCGGGTGCTTCAGGTGGAAAGTGATATAGCTTGGATCTGCAGCCACGGGCTCCGGGAGGCTTCAAGGAAGGCCAGCTTCAGGAGGGCGACTGTCCCACGTTGGATGAGGGTCGCTGCGGTGTTAGTGTCCGGATTGGATCCACTGAGCCTTGGCAACCGCAACCCACGAAGAATAAACCAATCGGCTACAGTACAGACCCACGAGGTCTGGGAGAGGTCTCCTTCGAGGAGACTGTAGAGCAGGCCTGGAGCAACCAGGGGAACTCTTGATTGTAAAGATAGACCTCCGCTAGGTCCCACAAGTCGAGAGACAAGGGACCGCGGGAGGCGGCAATTTGGCGTGCGTAAATGGTCACCCACGGGCCACCGGAGGGGGCTAGGGCGCTGGTCTTTGGCACAATTGCTGTAGAGTGGTTGGCTCAAAAACGGGCCAAAGCACAACTTCCCCACTGGTCAGGGTTGTGTGCTACGCAAGAGGTGGCCGGTGTCCTGGGGTATTGGGGATCTCGGCACCCACGCGGTACACGGTGCCCAATGTCGTTGAGCACACTCACTGGCCTCTGGGATGCGCTGGAAACCCACCTCAAGGTTTCTGGAAGTCGTCGAAGTTCGTGAGAGCAGCGAAATTCCAACCGGGTCACTTGCAGTGTTTCAGGTGCCTGCCAAGCAGGGGGATAACTCTTTTATTCCAAGGGAGATTTCTTCCGTCAGCTGGGCAGCAGCAAGTCGAAGGTCAAGATTGTAAAGTTCAAGATTAATCTGAGGCTCTGGGGCCACGTTATTCACCTTTATCCCCAAGATTAGGTGAGTGTCCAGAGTAGTGTCCACCAATGAGAGGTGAGGCAGGAAAGGGTGGCTACACCCTCTCCCCTTTGTGTGTTTCCCGCCTGGGCGAGGGGCAGGATGCCCCTGAACCGGTTCCAAGCGGTGTATGCAGAATGAGGCTTCTGCAGCTGCCTACGTGCAACTCTGAAAAGACATTTGGTGCACCCACCCTGTTCCAATCCACATTATCCTGTCTGGGGAGATGCTAGCACCTCCCTGCCACAGGAGCCCTATTGTCCAGCTGGCGAGGCTGGGGTTTTCCCCAGCAACAGCCAGCCAGGGTCGTGTAGGTGGCGGGCAGTAGCCATTTTGTGATACTTGTGCATTTTTAAATTGGTGTCTAAATTCTACCGCTTTTCCCATATCGCCCCTCTAGCAGGGTGAAATCGTACCGTCATGCCCATGACTGGACTGGGGGTATGATTCCTACATGTTTGACACCAAACACGATATGGTTCTTTGTAGCCATTCTCAAGTTATCACGCTATCGCGATAGACTTATAATGCGGTTAAGAGTATATGGTATACCACATACAAACCAGCAATGATTTTACGAGGGTTGCAGAGAGGCCCTACTCACGTAGGGGTCCCCCCTCACACATACCTCAGCACCCTGCCTTGTAGGATTACCAAGGCCTGCTATAGGGGTGACCTATGAGAGTATATGTGTTGTAATGGGGTGTGATATAGGGTACCTATATCCCTGTAAGGGGTGCTAGCACCACCTTACCCAGACTACAGTAGTGGTCTGGTGGTGTCAGTTTGTATGGCTGTCCCAGGGTGGCACAATAAGTGCTGCAGCCCTGGTAGGCCTACTGAGGGACCCATGCCCTGGGTACCTAGGGTACCATCTACAAGGGACTGTCGGGGCATCCTCAGCATCCAATTAGTTTGTACCTAGGGTACTTCACATTAGTTTTAGGGAGAAAGCAGATAGGCTGGGGTCCTGGATAGCAGGATGCCAGCCAGACTAGTCAAAAACCACTCAAATACCAGGCAAAAAGTTGGGGGCAATCATTAGTCAGATTCCACCTTCCTACAAGGAGTATCAAGATGTTTGTAGGGTTCGTGAAAGAGTAGCATTAAGGGGCAGTAACAGGTTTTAGGGTTCAGTGAAAGGTCGGGTTAAGGGGTAGTAAAGAGCTTTAGGGTTCAAAGAAGAGTGGCATTAAGGGCTAGTAATTGCTTTTTAGGGTTTAGGAAAGGGTAGTAATGGATTTTTTAGGGTTCAAGAAAGTTAGTTTTGAGGGACAGTTGGGGATTTCAGAGTTCAAAAATACTTATAATTAAGAGCTAGCAAAGGGTTTGTAGGATTCAGGGAAGGACCACTTTCTGGGGTAGTAAGACGTTTTAGGGTTCAGGTCAGAGAAGGATAGTGTGAAGGATTAATTAGGGGATATTAGAATCAAGAGATGGTTAGCATTAAGGGGTAGTAAGATTTTCTTGTCCAGGGAAGGATATCAATAAAGGATAGGATTGAGTTTTAGGGTTCAGGTAAGGGTGGCTGTAAGGGGTAGTAAGGGTTTGTAGGAATCATGGTTTGTTAGCATTAAGGGGTAGTAGGGATTTTTAAGGCTCAGGTATGTGTTACTACCAGTTAATGGGTAGTAACAGGTTTTAGGGTTCAAGGAAGGGTATCACTTAAGGGTAGTTAGGGTTTTCAGGGATCTGGGATAGCTAGATTCAAGGGATATTAAGGGGATTGTAGGGTCCAGGAAGATCTACGACAGCTTCGATATCCTAGATCCAGCCACTATGGCCGCCACCATCGTACACAACCAAGCCTCACCCCAACAGACCATGCTCTGCTGGACCCCGCTTACAACAGAGGACACACTCAAGACCATGAAGAGCATCCACTCAGGAGCCCAAATTGATCCTTGCCCATAGCACATATTCCACAGAGCAGCCACCGCAATCGCACCATCTGCTCCATCGAAATAGCCACCTTCACAGATGATTGGAACACGTGGAGATTAACCCCCTGCTGAAAAAGCTGTCCTCAGATCCGACAACCCTCAAGAACTTCAGGCCCATCTTCCTCCTCCCCTTCCCAGCCAAGGTCATCGAGAAGGCCATTAACGCCCAACTAGGAGTTCATCAAAGTGAACCCCATCCTGGACACCTTCCAATCCGGCTTCCGAAGCAACCATAGCACGGAGCTCGAACTCCTCTCTGCCGACGACATTCGCGCTCTCCTCGACTGGGCCGAGACAGCAGCCCTCATCCAACTAGATCTCTTGCCCGTCTTCGACACCATCTCCCACTGCACCCTAATCACAAGACTCCACCACGCCTGCATCCATGACATGGCTCTGGACTGGATCCACTCCTTCCTCACTGGCTGGACCCAGCGAGTCAGACTACCACTGTTCCTCTCAGAACGCACAGAGATCAGCTATGGAGTGTCCTAAGGTTCGTCCCCGAGCCCCACCCTCTTCAACGCCTACATGGCCCTCCTCGCAGCTGATGTCAGAAGCCACGGACTAAACATCCTCTCATAAGCAATCGAAACCCAGGTAATCCTCTCCTTCACTAACAAACACAAAACCGCCAGAACCATATTTGACAGTAGAATGAAGGTCGTTGCCACCTAGATGAGACAGCTGCCTCAAGCTCAATTCAGACAAGACCGATGTACTCATCCTGGGACCCACCACTTCAGCTCGGGACGACTCCTGGTGGTCTGCACTCTGGGACCTCCTCCCACTCCAATAGACCATGCTCACAACCTCGCGATCATACTGGACTCATCGCTCACTATGAACCGCCACATCAACGCAATTTTATCAGCCTGCTTCCACATGCTCCACCTGCTTCGAAAGACAGTCAGATGGATTCAGACAGAATCCAAAAAGATGGTCACCCAGGTACTCATCACCAGCAGACTTTGTTGAAATGTGCCTTTTCAGGGGCACACCGGTGCAGGGTTCACCCTTATCTTTGTCCACTGGTCCTTAAACCAACAAAAGAAGAGATTGGCACTGAAGCTGGAATTCCAAATAAGAAGTTTAATAATCACTCATGAGTGGGACTACATCAATACAACACCCTCAGGTGCTATAGGAGGTAGTACATGGAATACAGAGACCATGGGCCTTTTATACACAGTTTGTTGCAGAGTAAGCACTTAGACTGAAATAGAAGATAAAGGCCTACACAGGAATAGCTATCAACTAACATGGGCAGATGGACACCACTTAGTCAGCAAAGTGGGAGGGGAGACAGAACTGCTTACATCAGTAGGATATGATAGACAGTTACATTCTCAAACAGGTGCATTCTAGCAGCTACAGGCCTTTCTGAGCACATACATTGCTCTGGCTCAGTATAGGAGGAGTTAACTAAGGTAATGACTCAAGCAGAATAGAAAAGCAGGCAACAGTGAAGACGAAAGAATCACAAGGCTAACCCAATGGATGCTGCAAACAAGATGGCTTCAGCTCATGCTAACAGCAATTATTTTCGATTTCCACAGACGGCACTTTTAGCATTAGCTGAAGACATCTCTATGATTTAGAAGGAGCATGGAAGTTATCATGGATATCAATCATCATTAATTCATTAATTTCCTGATCCATTGCTAGGTGGGCATTTACATTCTTGACATTTTGTTTAGTCGGTATACATGAGGTACAGGTAGAAATACAGAGGGAACAAAGCATCGGGCCACCTTGGATACGTAGGCAACAGGTGAAAAGAATCGCAAAAAATATACATAGGGCTGACAATATTTTCCAGCCCCATACAGTAAACATAGTCCATAGCCATCCAGTCAAAGTCCATGACCCTGAATCCTAATGGATTTCAGCGGCTATTTTGTACAGTTTAGAAATTGCTTCAAAAACTGAAGGAGTGTGGTCAGGGATGTACAAACAACAGCTGCTCCCAATGATGCGGCATGCTCCACCACGGTCTGCCAGGATCACTTCCCAAACCATCCTGTTTTGGAGCGCCACAATTCTCGCAATTTGTAGTTCTTCCGTGATGTTTCCAAGTGCCATGGCTGTCTGATTGGTTACAGCTTCTACAACACGTGCTAAGCGCCTTATTTTCCTGCCATTTAAGGCCGCACCAACAAAGAAGAATAGTCCTAAATTAAAGTCAATATACTGCTGCAATGCAGTATTAGTTTAATCCACCTCATCATGATTTATTGTCCTTTTAAATCGACTCTTAGAAATGTCATTGTACAGTTTATAGTCTTTGTGGTAGGAACACAGGTGGTAGCAAAAAGGACACAAACAGCTACCTGACCACCCAATAGGTAGGTGGTAATAGCCTTTACTTACACAAATAAAAGAGGTGTTATGTGATGACAAAAAACTACTATTGTTCATTCCAGTAATGTTCAGCACTGTAGTACAGCCACTTTTTCCCACATGGATACTACCAATACTGCTCACATAAAGGTCTGCTCGAGCCCTAGTAACAGCTATAACAGGAGGTCCATTACCCGTGACAGTTCGAGTGTTAGGGAAAACATAGTGCGTGGAGGAATTACCTCGGCGATACTCCTCCATTTCCCATACAGTTCCTTTAGCTTGTGGATCTCCTTCCTCATCAGGGTAATAGACTCTATTTAACTGAGCGTTAAGTCTTCCTACATCAAAATTGGTAATATTACCAATATGAGAAGCCCACAATAAACAAATGGACTACAATGGTGGACATTAAGATCCAACAGTGGGCTGTCATAACTACTGTCTGATTTCCTCAATATTTCTAAATTTGCATATATTTTTAATAATCTTTTCTTTTTCCTTATGTGTTAGTATAATAGCAGCACTAACAATGGGTGATTTCTTTTTAGAGTCTAAACGCCACACTCCTCTTTTTATATATATGTCGTAGCAACCCAACTAATCGCTACATAGGTTGCATTGTGTAGTGTAGGATTTCTATGTCCACCCCCTCTCATACTAATGAGAATTTGAGCATAATTATTATGCGTACAATTTCCTTTTTTCCAATTCAAGATATGCTACTCATGACAAGGGTAAAGAGAGAAGCGTTCACTTTTTTTAATATTTCAAGAAGGAGCAATGTTAATAAAACTCCTTGGGGCAGTTGTTACATATAAAATCATGTTAGTTCTATAAATTATGCAAACATAAATTCTTGTCTAAATTCCTGCTTATGCTTCTCCCACAATTCCTGTTTTTAGATTCCCCAATCCTTCGCCCGCATTACAAATTAACATAAACGAATGTTCCTGATGTAGATGGAGACCAATAATACTGTCTATTGAAACGTACGTCGGCCAGAAAGTGTGACACCCCAGACATCAGCACAGAAGCCGAGGGTGGATGCTGCCACCCTGCTTGTTACCAATTGTGCATGAAGTGTTGGTCTGGGGCGTGGTATGCAAGTATATAGTGTGTTAGTGATATGAGTGTGATATTTATGAATGAGGTGTGAGTGTAGGAGACTGTTTCATTTACTCCTTATTTCAAGATTTGATATATGAATTTCACCGCTAACAGGTTTTGCAACTTAGAATGTATAAAAGAAAAGAAATGGCGTAATGTCGATTTTTGAATTATGCCATAAAGACATGTAATGTTGCATTGCCAACCTCTAAATTTTGATAAAATGAAAAAAGAAAAAAATATAAAATATGAAATAACAAGAGAACTTAAGTTGTTGTGTAGAGATAAATACTAGCAGAGCCCCATCTTTGAGCAACTCATAAGCCTATGCTGAAGAAATACAGGTTGTGTGGGAGTTTGCTTTTGCAAATATAGTCTGTTTTTTCCCCCTTCTCCCAGACCTTCCAAATATTAAGCATACTGTTCCTTTAGCTTGTGGATCTCCTTCCTCATCAGGGTAATAGACTCTATTTAACTGAGCGTTAAGTCTTCCTACATCAAAGTTGGTAATATTACCAATATGAGAAGCCCACAATAGTGCAAACCAGGCTCTGCAGGAGCCATTATGTGAAAACGGCAAAGGAATGAGCTGGCATCATTTCACACACCCAACAGTTGGTAATGTTTGTAGCATTATGGGTGTGATGCAACATTTGAATGAACATATTGTTGAGATAGGACATTCTGTGCTTCTGCTCATGTTAAGGAAGAGTGAAATGGTGGTGTTCAATGGGGACAGGAGTAGTAGCAGTCAGTAGTTTTCGAGCAGGAGCTACTCCCTCTACAACCCATGTTATTGTAGCGATGATGACAAAAATCAAAGTGAGTCCAATAATAAACATACTCTTTCGATCACAAACTCAGCAGGTTGTCTCTTTTCCTTAGGAATGTTCATCTCGTATCAGACGACAAAACAGATGGTGCTCTAAGGTCCTGGGAAGATGTTGGTTTCTTCACTGAGATTGAGACACGTAGTTACTAAAAGGTTACCCCCCTTTGAAACTCAGTCTTTCACTACCCAGGACAGTGGCTCAAACAGTCTTTTTCAGCAACAAAGTATCTGACTTCCGGGGTCGCAGCTGAAATCGAGATGTACCAGGGATCATGTGGTCCGGGAAGACTTCCTCAGGTCCTTCAGGTGACGTGGCTTGTCCTTTCTCTGTCCCCAGGATGTTGCGATGATCTGCCAACGCAGCTGGGCTCACTAGGTCCTGCAACACCTTCTGGCAATGTGTTGCGTGCACCCAGTTCTTCCAGTTGCCACTCTCACTGCAGTCCTGGTAGCCAGAAGGACTTGCTCCGGTACGCGCCACTTCAGTGCTAGGGAGCTGGCTCTCTGGAAGGACTTTGTTAGGACAAAGTCCCCAGGCTGTAGATTATGGCCCTCACCCTGCGACCTGTCTGGAAGAGTCTCCCGAACCTGTTGATAAATAGAAGACAAACTGTCAGTCAACTGAGACAAATAGTAGTTCATCAATACATAGTGTACACCATGTATAGGGCGTGGCTTAGGAATCCCCCATATAATCATTGGCCTTCCAAAAACCACCAAATACGGTGTGAGGCCAGATCGTGTATGTGGTATCAATCTAATGGATAGCAATGCTAAGGGCAGCGCATCAGGCCATTTCAAAGATGAGGAAGCCTGTATTTTGGCCAATTTTAGTTTGAGGGTAGAGTTGTATCGTTCCACTAGCACTGCTGATTGTGGGTGAAAAGGAGCATGGAACTTCTGCTTAATTCCCAATCCTTTCATGAGGTAATCAACAACTTGCCCAATGAAATTGGGTCAGTTGTCATTCCACAATTGACGGAGCACCACAGACACTGGAGGGACTTGGCAGGGGGGACTAGACTTTGGGCAGTTACCCCGTGGGCACGTAATCGGCTGACGCGTGTCTCACCAAAAGACGCTTGCAGGTATGAGGAGTCTCCGCAACCAAATGGTTTGATGTGAACCTCACATGAAGTTTGGTATTGGAACCCCACTAGCCATGCAGAAGTTGCATGATTGTATTGCAATGAAACATGTTGGCTTAAGAAAATTGATTATGGTTTGATTGAAACCATTTTTAATTGGGAAAGCTAACAGCACTTAATAAAGTTATGCCGAGCTAATAAGCTTTACCGGTTTTTAAAGGTGAGAATTATATGTCTGTGTTCGCACAGGGGTCCAATGGTTATCTGTAAAGACATTGTGCACTGACAGTTCTTTTACACTTGGGTTTCACTGTTCCCCCCTTTTTACTTCATTGGGTTTGAGATTTTCACGAATGTACACACACTTTTCCTTTGTTATTTGGAGAGAAAGTTACCTATGATGATAAGTGGGTATGCCGGTGAGTACCAGCCAGCAGCCCCGTTGGTGTCACAACCGTGAGGTGCTTTCTCTCCTTTTCCACACTTTTTCCTTACTTTCGGGTGGGATAACCTCTATGATGGTCTTATGACATTGGTTTTATAAATTGCTACACCACGACACGTTGAATAGTGGTAAGGAATACACATATTAGGGAGTTGAGAAATAATGCAAACACCTTCAGTGTCTAAAATTGTAGTATCAGGTGTATACTGGTCAGGCCATCTGTTGTTTATAATTTGTTGAGTGGGGGCGGCCTGGCCTTTCTCTCCCCCTATAGCTCCCATTGTGTTGATGATTCCACAAAACTTAACAAATGCCGAATCGGGGAACGAACTCCTTTAGGAGCACCTTTGCTGTAGTAAGAGCTGTATTATCTTTCGTGGCGTATGCCTCCACCCATTTACTAAAGGCACAAACCACTACCAGAACATACTTCAGATTATTACAGCGTTTAAAATGGATATAATTCATTTGCAGGACTTCAAAAGGTGCAGTAGGTATGGCAAACCCTCCTGCTGGAGTTCGTGTTCCCTTTCCAGGATTATTTTAGAGACAGATCAGACATGACTGGACTATCTTTTTAGCTGTGCTGCCAATATCTGCTTGATCCCAAACTTGCATAAGTTGCTTTGCCATTGAGGATGCTCCAACATGTGCCGGCCCATGTGCCATATAAATCATAGGATGTAAATAGGCTGTGGGTAACTTCCGTTTTGTCATTTCTTTATTCCTCCAACAGCCCTCATCAACCAGTGTTCCATCATTAGAACATTGGACTAATTCATCAACAGAAGCAGATTGTTGCATATCTAGTACTTCTTACCTGGCATCATGCCAACGTTCAGCCTGTGACTTAACTACATACATGGGTGTAGTACTTCACTGCATTGCAGTCTCACGAGCTGTACAATCTGTGAAGGTATTGCCTTTTCCTATTTTATCAGTCACTTTCTTGTGTGTACTACCCTTAACAATTGCCACTTTCTTAGGATATGTCAAGGCAGTAAGGAGATTGTGTACTAATTCCCCATGCACTATTTGTGTCCCATGTGAAGTAAGAAAGCCTCTTTCCTTCCAGAGTTGCCCAAAATCATGAGCCAATCCAAAAGCATATTGACTATCGGTGTAGATATTAACAAGCAGACCTGTACTAAGCTCACATGCTCGCGTCAGTGCTATCAACTCGGCTGCTTGAGCTGACTTCTGTGGGATACGAGCTGTCTCAACTATCTGAAGTGTTGGAATTGCATAACCAGCAGATGTTGTACCATTAGGCACCTTCAAGCAGGACCCATCAACCCAGAGTTCCCCATCAACACTAGAAAGGGGCGTATCTTGTATGTCAACAGGACCCTTTGTTTTGTTCTTCAGTAAGGGATATACAGTCATGTAACTCTTGTGACTTGGACTGAGTGGCTGGAAATGGCAATAACGTAGCAGGATTCAGAGTCGAACATCTTTTCAATGTGATATAAGGGGCCAAAAGTGTCAATTCATATCTTGTCAAGCGGGCACAAGTCAAATGTTGTGTTTTCGTTTGATTTAAAAGAGCATCAACTGAATGTGGTACTAGCACAAGCAATCTATGTGACAAGACTATTCCCTCACTCTGACGTATGGACACAACCGTGGCTGCCACCGCTCGAAAACACCCAGGCAGCGCACGGGCGACTGGATCAAGGACAGCTGGGAAATGTGCACATGGGCGCTGCTTATCACCGTGTGTTTGTGTTAAAACTGAGAGAGCGCAACCGTCCCTCACGTGTACATAGAGTGTGAAGGCCTTAGTATAGTCTGGAGTTCCTAATACTGGTGCAGAACAAAGAGCTTGACGTAACTGTTGGAAAGCATTCTGACATTCAGTAGTCCATGGGAGAGGCATTGGAGTGTCTTTAGTCAAAAGGGCCAACAAGGGTTTAACAATGTGAGAAAAGCTAGGGATCCACTGCCTACAGAAAGAAGTAAGGCCAATCAGTGCACGAACATCCTTCGGAGTACGGGGCACAGGCGTGTCTAAAATAGCTTGAATGCGGTCTGGTGTGAGTTCATGTCCCTCCTTAGACAGGAGGTGACCTAAATTGGTAATCTGCTGTCTACAATATTGCAATTTCTTCCGAGAGACTTTGTGATGGTGAGAGGCAAGGAATGATAGCAATAACAGTGTACCTTCTTCACACTGTTCAGGGGTATCGGCAGCCAACAAGATGTCATCAACATATTGAATAAGAGCCACCCCTTTTGGTACCGGGAAAGAATCAAGCTGCCTTTTCAATGCCTGACTATAAATGCTAGGACTCTCTGTATACCCCTGTGGAGCTCTACAAAATCTAAATGATCGATTATACAAGGTGAAGTCGAACAAATAGCGGCTGTCAGGATGAATAGGTATTTGAAAAATTCATTTTTTCAATCGATTACACTAAACGTTGTTGCAGTAGGAGGAACGATAGTAAGAAGTGTCCTGATGTCAGAGACTACCGGGTATTGGGGCACTACGATCTTGTTGACCTCTCGCAAGGCAATGATGACTCTGTACATTTTAGTGTGACTATCTTTTTTCAAAATAGGACGAATAGGACTATTACAGGTATTGTAAGAGACTTCTTCCACAACCCCCACCTTGATTAAATCCTGAACAATGTGTATTAATGCTTCTTCGCCTTCCTGAGATATTTTATATTGAGGCAGTCGAAGCAACGAATCACCTTCCTTCACTTGAATATGTACTGGTGGAATAACCATGTGTCCCATATCGGTATCTGATGTAGTCCACAATTTACTAGGTAACGATGCCAGAGCAACATCCTCTTTAATGAGACAAGACCTCTCAACCATTGGATAGTTATCATTTAAGATAACACGCACACCTTCTGGGGAACAACGTATTGTAGCATGAAAATGTTTAAGCATATCGATACCCACAATGTTATTTGGCGTGTTAGGGGAAAGCAGAAATGGACATGTTGCAGTGAAATTATCAAGACTAAATGCAAGTGGCTGTGACAGTGGGCTAAGTGTAGGTGTCCCATCGAACCCTATTGATGTTATCATTGTGCCATACAGGGGAGCCCTAGGAACCAATTGTTTAGACAGAGCACTACGAGTAGCTCCTGTATCAACCAGAAACCGATCAGTAGAACCCAAAACGTTTGCATCAACATATACTGGGACCTCAACCGGTTCCTTACCCCATCCTAGGCTTTCCTATTCATAATCAGAATCCTTAGGACCATCAGCCGAATAAGCAGACATTTGGTATTGGTTTCATCTACCAAAGGTATTAGAAGAATTTGTATTGTGTTCAACTGCCTAAAATCTGGTACGATCAATGCCTCCCCTATTTCCTGAGTTCCCTGGGTGGCCTCTCATGCTTCCTCTACCTCTCTCTGATACTGCTGACCTCGCAAAAGGAGGCACTCAGAATGCCAGTGTCCAATCTCTTTACAATAAGCACACTGATCAGAAGACAAAGTTGCTAGAGGGAAAGGGGGTACACCAGGGCGATACATTGCACGTTCACCATTTAATGAGGGACCATAGACTTGAGCCAACATAACTTTCGTTTTTAAATCCTTAACCTTTTTATCCTCCTTGACTTTTACTTCCAATTCCTGACGCTCAAAATACTGGGCTATAGTCAAAAGGGAGACTGGGGAAGACGTAGTCCATGATCTCTCGCTGGCCTTTAAACGACTAGCTATTTCTGGCAACATATTGGCGACAAATTTATCGACGAACAGATGCTTACCCGTGTCATCTGTCAATGACTGCCCACTAAAATCATGGAATGTCTATTCAAATCGCGTAAAGAAATCAGAAACTGACTCATCCATTTTCTGTTTACAAGACGCTAATGTAGTCCAATCTATTTTCTTAGGGGGTATAAGAGATTTCAATTTAGTCACAATAGCTTTGGGGAGATCTAATATCTCCTATCGTGGTTTCTGCGCAGGCTCTCTAGCCGCATCTATTTGCTCTAAACGCACCCAAGTATCACCATAGGCTACATTATCATCTACCTTCCAAATTGACCTCCACACATCAGGGGGCAAAATAAGTCCAAAAAAACATGTCAATATCTGGCAGAGTCATAGTACAGGAGCTAATAGCTCCTTCCAGTTCCTCATAAAAAGTGGCCGGATTTTTCCGTGGGTCGGGCAAAGCAGCTTTAAGAGCCATAACGTCTGCTCTACTCCAAGTAGTGTACACCCAATTATAAACAAAACCTCCCTTTGCATCATCTGAATCTTTATCATCATTTGGTCCCGCTCCCTTTGGGGGAACATACAGAGGGGCTGCTTCACGCATGGGTTTTCTAGTAACTTCAATAACACTAGTATCTTTATCTGTCCCCGTAGCTCACTCTTGTCGCTCCGGGGTCTGAACTGTTTGTTCAGTTGTAGCTTTACCAGCTGCTTTTTTCTCCTCTCGCAGACAGAACGTCTCAGTGCGCAATTTAACCACTCGGCTAATTAGATCAGGCACCTGTGAAGGAAAAAAGGTGGCATCACTTAATTGTTTATAATTAGAATTTATATCAGAGGGCTCTACATCATCAGAATGTTTTCTAAAACTGAGTATTACTTCCCAAGTAAACGTCTCTACAAAATATAACTGCTCTAAATCTTTCCACTGCTGAACCATTGCTATGAGTTCTGGAGCAGAGGCACTCCCCCGAGCAGCCGATCGAAGAGTGGCCTTGCCTTCAGTAGTCAAAGTAGAGCGAGTCTTCCGCCCATCTAGCTTATCTTCATCTTTTTCTTCTGAGGACAAATGCTCTTCATCAGAATCCTCATTCTCAGGGGCACTAGGGAATTTATACGGGGTGGAGGTCTATCTAACAAGATGAAATCATCCTGAGGTTTATTAAGTATGGGATAAATAGGGTGCCTAATAGGGTACTGGCCAGTTACCTCTATCCGACGCTCCCTTTACTCTTTTATTGCCTTCATCTCTTTATTTTTAATTCCAATGCTTTTTGATATATCGTTTTACGCTGTTCTTTATCTGCTATAGCTTCTTCTTCCTCACTCTCTCTTGCACTTCTTTCTCCCACATCCGTACACAATCAAACATATCTTGTCGATTCTTATGCTTAAACAAACACTGCTCTACATACTGAATCTTTTTATAACCAAATGACCCATTCACTGGCCATCGTAGATCAGGATCCTTTTTCGTATATTTGTTCCACAGTGTACTATACATTATGGAAGAAATACCATATTTAATATACATGTACCTATTAGGTGTCCCCTCTAGGGGAGCCGGCTGACTACTTTCTAAATCCTTTGTGGTAACACCAAGACAGCAACACAGCCTACGAAGTGTGCTAGGAGCAGGCATGCTACCAATTTGTAGTAAAATATTACTTATCCCAGATATATCAAAGTAGAGAAAAATCTCCACATTACCTGCCTTTAACCCCTTCCATGCTCATGACGGAACGGTTCCGTCATGAGCCACGGTTGAGCTGTGCTCATGACGGAACCGTTCCGTCATGAGCCCGCCCGCGCTCGAACCCTTCAGCACCGCGGCGGAATTCGCCCAGCGCTGAAGGGGTTAATTATTGCAATAAACAAACAAACAAAACTAGAATCTTGGCCAAGCAAATCCAAAATCAAGAGTGCCGCTTCTGCGACCTTACCAAACAAAAGTCTCCAACCTCCAACTGCTAATCTCTTGGTCGACCTAATGATCACTGCAAAACTTGCGCCAAAGGAGATCTTAGTCGGGACCGGCCACCACCTGGAGGGTCAAATCGGGAAAACCGGAAAAGCACTTAGGTCTGCAAAGACAAAGGGTCTCCTCATGCAGGACGTCTCCGCAGTAAGATTCCATTCTTCCATCAAGACCACTCCTTCGGACGGCCAGGTCTCCGATGAGCCCCACGAGTCGGGTGCCAAACTGTGGAAATGTGCCTTTTTAGGGGCACACCGGTGCAGGGTTCACCCTTAAGTTTGTCCATGGGTCCTTAAACCAACAAAGAAGAGATTGGCACTGAAGCTGGAATTCAAAATAACAAGTTTATTAATCACTCATGAGTGGCACTACATCAATACAACACCCTCAGGTGCTGTAGGAGGTAGTACATAGAATACAGAGACCATGGGCCTTTTATACACAGTTTGTTGCAGAGTAAGCATGTAGACTCAAATAGAAGGTACAGGCCTACACAGGAATAGCTATCGACTAACATGGGCAGATGGACTCCAATTAGTCAGCAAAGTGGGAGGGGAGATAGAACTGCTTACATCAGTAGGATATGATATATAGTTACATTCTCAAACAGTTGCATTCTGTCAGCTACAGGCCTTTCTGAGCACATACATTGCTCTGGCTCTGTATAGAAGGAGTTAACTAAGGTTGATGACTCAAGCAGAATAGAAAAGCAAGGCAACAGTGAAGACGGAAGAATCACAAGCCTAACAAAATGGATGCTGCAAACAAGATGGCGTCAGCTCATGCTAACAGCAATTATTTTCGATTTCGAGAAGGTGATTGGGACTACAATACAGCAAAACATTCCTCCTCCCATTAATGCTGCTTCCACAGAAAAACAAACAACATAATTATAATTATTTAGGAGACATATATCATTGTAATGGCATATATTCAAGCTCTGGTGTAAGACAATTGCTGGCGGTGACACAGAGTTCTGTCTCGGGTAACTTGATAAACATAGATCACAGCTCTTGAGGAAACGCACTATTTCTGTGGAAGCACACATCTTCCTAGATAAAACATGTACTCTTTGTCCACCAACATGTGGGTGTAGCCAAAGTACCTCTCTGTACTACTCCTGAAAGTTCTTTTATAGGGTGATCAAGTAAGGTCTGGTGACAGCTGTGCTGCCAACCTGACCTTAAAACAGCGCATTGTGCGTATTTGACTTTACACTTTAAAAACTAAATTAAAACACTGAGATCAGTAAATCTGCCTTGCAAAGTACACCAATGACGTAATAAACCGATCTATCACTAAATAAGAAATATTCTAAGAAACAGGTAGGGAACCCAAGCCTGAAAGCATTGCAGAGCAGTGTACTGCTGAAGCTGGCTGTACTCGACACTAATGTTTTATTCGTTAGATCCTCCATTCAACGTCCACTTTATTGGATACTTTGGCCTGCATGCGATTTAGGACTCTTGGGGGACCCAAACAGAGCCCTGCTACAGTCCTCAAATGCACAATTACCGACCACACAGATCTTACTGTGCCTGAGCAATTATTGTTTGCAGTTTGACCCTCCATATCAGCCCACCATTTATTGTCAGCGCTGCGGGTGACTTGATTTTGCCTTTGTGGTAGATAAAAGACATTCACTTGTGGGTGCACAGAGGTATTTATATTCAAACTCAGATTACAAAAGATAAATATCCGTCATCCAGCCAGCGAAAAGCCTAACTGACCAGATGGGAAATCTGATGACATCAATGCAATGCAGATGTCCTCGAATTCCATCAAGACATACATTTTTACACATTCCTCTTTCTTTATATACATGGAATGAAAAATTAAAGGAACAGTGTTACAAAAAACATCAAGAGCAAAGCTGCAAAATATGTTGTAGAAAACAAGTAATTGTATAATAATTACATGTAAGTCAGGCAAAGACTTGTTTTGGGATCTAATGATGATCCCAAAAGGGAACATGTGAGAGATGCAATTCAAAAATTAGACTGCTACACAAAATCATTAAGACTGACAACTGTTCGTCTGACCTTTTGTTGATTACAACCTCACATATCATCATGGATTTTCAAACGCTCTCCATACAGAGCAACCAAACCATTGCCTGCACCTTCAGACACTCCATTCTCAAATACTCCTCTCAGGCTTTTCACACCTTCAGCAACATCTACACAATTCAGACATCTTCCTCGCCTAGTTCAGCTCACACTACACTCTTCCCTCCCCTCTCATGAAGAGCCACTCTTTTCCTATTCCACTTTTGACCATTTGTCAAAGTGACGTAAATGCCCTTCACAGCAAAACCCTCGTACGGGCCTCAGAATTTTGAAATTCAAAAGCCGTCCCTACCAGGCCTCACCTCGACGACCCATTTTACAACTTTCACTCATCTGCTGCCTCTCTGTGTGTCTGCTTCCTGACTCATACTCAGAAATATTTCAACCCACTAAGAGCTAATCTAGTTTGTCCATCGTTCCCATTCATCTTAGAGAAAGGAGTGTTACCAGTGGCATTGTTAAAACAAGTGCTATGAGCTCAGACCATTTCCAACACAGCACTCTACTATCCAAATTGCTCTTAAATGGCATATCGATCACATCTTTAGTTAACTGATTGGTTATCTCAACAGTGCCATTCGCCTTGGTATTATACACACTTCCGGCATCACACCCAGTGATACACGACAGCCACATTGGAGTGTGGCTCCGGAGTGTACCTTGGAATCTGCTCCAATGGCAGCCACGCGCCATTCCTGCTGCACACACTTTACTTGTGCCAGTGCATCACTGCTTCTCCAGCCTTATTACTGCGCTGGAGGGCTAGTGTGCGCGTGCTGTTGTGGTGATGGACACCTTGCCAATATGGAGTCACCGGTCCGTAAACTGGCAAAATGACTGCACCTGTGCTGCCTTTTACCCCGAACACTGACTGGTAGCCAGTGGGCAGATCCAAACGTGAATGACACTGGCAACAAAGCCTTCAGCAAAGCAATGGCTGACGGGGGTGACCAGAAGCCCTACTGTGAATATTTGATGGGCATGTATTCTCTACGTATTATTTTGATTAATAGATGTTGCCAGAAAGTTGAAGCTGTCAGGCAAGACAGCACAGAATGAGCCAGAAAGTTCCCAGAAAAGTATTAGATTTCAAAAAGTTTTGTACTTGCCAAACACATATTAATTTTTTTAAATATTACTTACCCCTTTTTGTTGCTGCCTGTGCCGTATTTCTAAGTAATTTGCGCAGGCCTCTCCGCTAACACGTTCACTCAAGGATTTTGCACAACTACTTAACTTAAATCATAAGTTAGAAATATGAAAAGGTAGGGGTTACAAAAATGCAGCTAAAAAACCGCAATAGTTAGAAGTACAATTTCATTATCGAGCAACAAAATGTCCTAATCTATGCTGCAATATCCAGGCGGTTTGGAGAGAAACCAACCTTTTTTTCTCCTGCCTTAAGCAGCTTTTCTTCACCACTGTATGATAGGAGGCTAGAACCCGCAGTGCCCGATTTACATTCTAGACTGTAAAACCACTAGGAAAATATGCTTTATAGTTGTTTCTTTGCTATTCCGAGTGCTTGGCTGGGGCCTGATTTATGAGCACAGAGCTGCCTCTCCCTGCGAGTTCTCATTACCAACACAGCCAACCCTTAAGTGACTTATGGCAAACTCGGCTCAGTCTGAATTCGACACCACAGTAAAAGGCCTGTTTACTGCAGCTGATTAGGCGGTGCTTTTTATTTCTGAAGACATTTTCTTTTGACAATTCCTTGACATATTTCATTGCACCGCAGGTGCAAAACCAGCCCTCCTAAACAGTGAAAAATGGCCATGGCATTACAAAAAGACAGAGCATTGTGTAGGCGGTGGTGCTTTTGGGAAACAAAGGCAGATCAATTAAAAAATCATGCTGGAAACCGATACCATAATAAACACTTTCTGGTGGCAGAAACTGAGGGAAGGGGCGAGGGAGAGAGCGGGATGGTGGGATGGAGAGAAGGAGAAGGGGGGGAAAGGCAATGATGGGCAGAAGGATAATGATGGGCAGAGGAATTAGTAGAAGGAGAGAGTCAGAAAGGTGAGGTGAAGCATGGGCAGAAGCAAAAGAATGGGCAAAAGGATAAAGTAAAAGAAGGCGGAAAGAGATGATTAGGCAGAAGGGCAGGGGTAGGCAGACAGACAGGGTTGGGCACCAGGACAATGAGGGCACATCTTGTGATCGCATTATGATGGGCTGAAGGAGAAGGGTCAGAAGCACAAGAGTGGGCAGAGGGACAAGGATTGGCAGAAAAAATATAAGTATGAGAGGCAGAAAAGTAAGGAGAAGCATGGGCAGAACAACAAGAATGGGTAGAATTAAAAAGTAATTTGAAGGAGAAGAGTAGGTGGAAGAACAAAAGCGGTTCGAAGGATAATGATCTAGTAGGCGGATATGGAAAATGCTAGGCTGAAGGGTAAGGTGAAGCGAAAAAGAATAATGATTTACAGAAGGACACGGCAAAGGAGAGGTAAGAGGGATAAGGTGAAGCGAACCATGAAGCGTAAGAATGGGCCGAAGAATAATGATGGACAGAAGGACATGGCAAAGGAGAGGTAGGATGGTAAGGTGAGGCGAACCACGAAGCATAAGAATGGGCAGAAGAATAATGATGAAAAGAAGGACATGGCAAATGAGAGGTAGGATGGTAAAGTGAGGCGAACCACGAAGCATAAGAACGGGCAGAAGAATAATGATGGACAGAAGGACACAGCAAAGGAGAGGTAGAAGGGTAAGGTGAAGCAAAGAATTGTAAAAATGAGCAGAAGAATTATGATGGATAGAAGGAGATGGCAAAGGAGAGGTAGGATGGTAAGGTAAGGCAAACCACGATGCATAAGAATGGGCCGAAGAATAATGATGGACAGAAGGACACAGCAAAGGAGAGGTAGGAGGGGTAAGGTGAAGTGAAGCGAACCACGAAGGGCAAGAATGGGCAGAAGAATAATGATGCACAGGAGGACACGGCAAAGGAGAGGTGAAAGGGTAAGGTGAAGCAAAGAAGTGTAAAAATGGGCAGGAGAATCATGATGGACAGAAGGACATGACAAAGGAGAGGTAGGATGGTAAGGTGAAGCGAAGAAATGTAAGAATGGGCAGAAGAATAATGATGGACAGAAGGACACAACAAAGGAGAGGTGGAAGGGTAAGGTGAAGTAAACCACGAAGCGTAAGAACTGTCAGAAGAATAATGATGGACAGAAGGACATGGCAAAGAAGAGGTAGAAGGGTAAGGTGAAGGGAACCACGAAGCGTAAGAACCAGCAGAAGAATAATGATGCTTTACAGAAGGACACGTTAAAGGAGAGGTAAAAAGGGTGAGGTGAAGCAAAGCAAAAAGCGTAAGTATAGGCAGAATAATAATGATGGACAGAAGGACATGGCAAAGGAGAGGTAGAAGGGTAAGGTGAAGCAAAGAAGCGTAAGAATGGGCAGAAGAATTATGATGGACAGAAGGACAGCCTAACATTAAAGAAAGCTAACACTACCATAATAGGATTTCTAAATCTACATATGGAGAACCAGAACCTCCCTAGTGTTAAAAGGCTGCAGTCAGACCTTGAGGCTCTTCAACTCTCCCAGATGGTACCGGGTGCCACACATTCCGAGGGACATATACTGGGCCTAGTCATTTCAAACCACTCCAACATCAAAGTCGCACCATCAATACCAGTCCCCTGGTCAGACCACCAATATATTCCTTTTTACATAGGGAAGAAAGGCAGTGAGCAGCAGGGGCCTCCTCCAAGGACGAGATAAAGAAAAGGTGCTGGGCTAAGCTTGACGCAGAGGCGTGGGGGGGGAAGTCCCAGCAGAAACAGATTCCCTAAATACTAAGAAGCCAGTAACAGTGGAGGAAGCATATTAAGCCTGGGAAACCTGTTTTACTCAATCTTTAGACAAAGTAGTCCCCAAAGTCTCCTACAAAGCTAAAGTCAGACCCAGGGCGGAGGGATGGTTCAACCCCAAAATGCTAACGTTATAGAAAATCTGCAAAAAAAAAGGGAAAGGGACTGGAGGAAAAACTACGACCCACAACTTAAAACCTCGTATAAATCCGCCATCAGAATCTACTACAAAGGTATTTTTTTAATTTTAAGTCATTGTTGAGTTTTTCAAAAAATGAACAAATAAGTAAATAAACACAATGATAATAGTATAGACAATAAGAAAACACAATGATAATGATAAAAACAATAAGAAATGCAAAGTTAGTAGAAATAGAAGGTATTAACAAAACTCAGGCCAAGTTCTTTGAGGAGAAAATTAGCTTGGCCCAGAACTCCTCAAAGGAATTGTTTGTGGTAATCAAGGCTTTAACCTGCCCAGCCCATGACCTTCACCCTACAGAGACCTCAGAAGAGTGGTGTAACGATTTAGCCAACTACTTCCTCTCCAAAGTTATGAGCATTTACAGCTCCTTTAGGGCAGGTGAGGAAACTACCACAAGGGTGGGGAAAGGACCAGGTGGTAGCTTCCCCATCAAACATTATCACCAACCTCCTCTTAGTGGAGTCAGAGGAGGTAGAATCATTGATGGCCAAAATCATTGCTTGACCCAGCCCCGCCGCACTTCCTTAAAACAGTTACACCCGCCATTCTTCCTTCTCTAATTAAGATCATGAACCAGTCTCTGGAGACAGGCATGGTCCCAGCAGCCTGGAAACACGCTATAATTAAACCCCTGCTAAAAAACAACAATGCGGATCCAGCACAACTCGGGAATTACTGCCCCATATCATTGCTGCCGTTTGTAGGCAAGCTCTTGGAAAAACACGTCAATAAATCTCTGGCTGAGTTCCTTGAAACAAATCACTGTCTCCACCCACCCAGATGGGATTTTGTGCCCAACATAGCACCGAGTCTGCTCTTTTGACAGTGGTGGAGGAACTCAGAACGTCATTGGATCGGGGAAGCTCAATAGCCTTACTCCTCCTGGACCTGAGTGCGGCCTTCAACATGGTGGACCACCACACCTTGCGAAGCAGACACTCGGCCATTGGGGTACAAGGCACTATGCTACAGTGGCTCACCTCATTCCTGGAGGGAAGACAATTCCAAGTCCAGGAAAACACCACTCTATCGAAAACAATGAGATTAAAGTGTGGGGTGCCACAGGGCTCCTCGTTGAGCCCCACGCTGTTTAATGTATATATGGAGCCATTATCTCAGATTTCCCTTGGCTTTGATATCTCGTCCTATGCCGAGGACACGCAGCTGGTGATCTCTTTAGACAATAGAACCAACGGGGATTCCGATAGATTATCTTCCTGCATGGAGAAAGTCATGGAATGAATGACTAAGAGCTGCTTAGAACAAACGGGGACAAAACGGAGCTAATGATCATCGGAATAAGATAATCTCTAGGCCTTCTATAAGCTGGCCGGACTGTCTAGGTAGCCTGCCTACGCCTAAAGACCACATTAAGAACTTGAGCTTCTGGCTAGAAAAGGACCTGTCAATGATGACTCAAGCAAAGAAAGTCGCAGGTACCTGCGTTGGATTACTCAGAAGTCTCTGGAAAATCCTAGATCGAATCCCAATACAGCTTAGGTAGACTGAAGTCCATGCTTTGGTCACATCATGCCTAGACTATGGAAACTCGCTATTTCTAGGTGCGCCAAAATATGTGACCAACAAACTTCAGGATGTCCAGAACACGGCCGCCAGACTGCTGTGCAAGGACCCAGCTCGGGAGTTCGCCAAAAATCACATGAAAAGGCTACATTGGCTCCCGGTGGAGGCCAGAATCAAGTTTAAGGCATTGATTATAACACACAGAGCCCTACACAACAAGGGCCCAAGAAAAAAAGAAATCAGGTATTCCCATATGTCCCAAATAGGAACCTGAGATCGAGCGGGAGAGAGTTCTAAAATCAACAGCCTCCAGTAAAGTGAGGTGGGGGGGGGGAGATCCTTCTCCCACCTGGCCCGCAAACTCTGGAATTCCCTACCGAGGGAATGTCGGGCCCGGGACAAGGAACTAGAATTCTGGAAATCAACAAAAACGTGGCTCTTCAAGGAGCATTTCTAATCTTCTCCCAGACTTTATGTGCACCCTGTCTCTTAGCGCTGGGAAGCCCTGGGGCAGCTACGCACTCTACAAATCTCACATAATAATAATAACATGAAAAGAAGGACATGGCAAAGGCGAAGTAGAAGGGTAAGGTGAAGCGAACCACAAAGCGTAAGAATGGGCAGAACAATAATGATGAGCAGAAGGACATGGCAAAGGAGAGAAGGAAGGGTACGGTGAAGCATGGACATAGTATAGAATGATAAGGTGAAATACAGCAGGAGAAGACTGGGTAGATGATTAAGGATGGGTAGAAGGAGAGGGATGGACAGAAAGAGAAGAAACAAATAAAGGGCAAGGATAGACAGAAAGAACTTGATGGGCAGAAGGACTAGCATGACTAAAATCATTGAAGGATACAATGAAGCACAGACAGAAGCACAGACTGAGTAGAAGCCTAAGAAGAAATACGGACAGAAGGAGGTGGAAAGGTGTGGGTCAGATAGAAGAATATGAGAACAGAGACAACAATAAAGAAGGCTGAGAAGGAGGGCAGGTGGAAGAATCGAAAGAAGTATAATGTTAGTGGTGAGTCAAATGATACGTTGAACAATGGATTTCTGATAAAGGCAGAAAACCAGCTGCAAAGGTTATATTTCATTCATAGAGCCCATATTTGCATATCTTCTTGTCTCTGAACATTTGCCTAACAGTAAAAACCAAAAGCTTGAAGGAGCAATCTAAAAGGGAAAGGGTTACTGACTGCATCACCAGGGGCTTCCTGAAGGCGGACAGATTGCGGTCAAAGCGCAGACTATGGAGCAGTAAGTGCCAATGCTTGGGTGCAGCTATGGGAAAGCAGCAACCAGCCCATATTTCACTTTAGGCGCTGTGAGGGGAAACTGATTAAATGAGCATAATGGGCAGTTGGATTGTTATCTTGTAAATTTGGAGGCCTAGAAATCTAGGGATTTCTAGTTTAAGGCCAACGGACCTGTCATGACCTTAAAAAAGTTCCTGCTCAATATAGGAAGGGGAGTTGTGATCAAACTTGTCTGCTCCAGATATCAACTGGACAGCATGGGTTTGCAATAGCTACATACGATGCAGGAGTTTTTAGGGTGAGGAGATATAGATGAAACTGGTATAAGCATGCCTTGATTGTATGAGTACATTCACCACTGTAAATGTGAGCGTGGATTGATGAAGGGGGATATTTCTTGAAATTTGAAGTTTCATAAAATAAGCTGTGGCCGTTTAAGCTACTAGAGAATCTAAGGACAGCATCAGGTCTTTGACAACTCCTATTGCGGGATTCGGTGGCAGGCCCATTAGCCGCTTGGGGTATACCCGTGTTTAGTGAGGGACAAGGCTAGCAGAATCTCTGGCTTTGTGGGATTCAATTAAAGAAAAAGTCTGGACACCCACCATTGCGTAATGGAAAAACATTCTGTCATGGGTGTGTCCTGCGGGAAAGAGGTGTAACAGCCAGAAGATGATCAGGGTGTCATCTGTATAAATGAGAAAACATGCGCAGTCTTGATTTTTTTTGTCTGGTCAAGGGTTGCATCCTTCTTAAAGACACTTAAGAGGTTGGGTGAGCTCCCGGTGCTTGGGTGAGCTCCCGGTTCAGAAGTGAGCACACAGACAGCGGAAGTGCCCTCTTACAGAGCATTCACAGCTAAAGCTCTTTACTCAAACATGAACTGATGTGCAAATATTATTTGTATCAGATTTCCAAGAATCATAGTCCAGAATTGACAGAGGGTTTCACGTTACTGTCGCCGCACACTAGGGAACATCATAAGATTGAAATCCTTCGAATCTGAACTCATTTATGCATCTGCAAAGCGGTTCAGTCAAACCAAAATATATGCAAATTGCTACCATTTACATTCATAGTATGCAAATTCACCTCATGCATATTCTTGCTGAATTTATTGAGAAATCGAGTCACTCATCAGAAATAGAATACTAAAGTTGTGTATTACAGAATTAAAGAGTCATGGGATAAAGGTTTGCAAGACTGAAAAGCTATAACAGAGGAAATGTGCAGGGTGGAATAGGAGGGTGAAGATTGGAAGGACAAAGGAGAGAAGCAAGGGGGATGAGTGGATTAAAAGGAGAGTGGAATTATGAAAGAATGGAGGAAAGGGATAAGAAAGGTTGGAATTATTGACGAAATGAGCGTATGAATGTAAGAAGTTATGGTAAAAGTATGAATTAAGTGTAGGTGGATTGATGAAATGCAGGAGGATATATTTATGACATGAAGGATAAAGGGGTTGAAGGATGATGGGTGGGAGGTATTAATGTGGAAAGGTGAAAGGAGCATAGTGAAATTGCAAAAGAAGGTAGGGTTCACCTTAGAAGAAAAAGAAGGGAAAGTGGAAGGCAAAAGAATCACAGTTTGATGAAAGTTGATGAGATTACCTTGGAAACAGGCAGGCAAGGAGGAAGGCTGGAAGTTTGGCAAGTAACAGAAGCGAGGATGCAGAGATGTAAAAGAGCACGGGAAGATGAAATAACAGCATGGAAAGAGAAGAAGGGTCTCAAAGGAATGACTCAGAATACTGAAAGTGGAAGCATAATGTGACAAAGTAGTTACTGGATGGGGGAATGAAAGAAGGGAAGAGGGGAAGTACAGTAGGTAGCAGCATAGAAGATGAGTAAGTAGAAGGAGGGACAAAGACTCTGTAAAAGATGGAAGTGCAGAAAACTATAAAAAGGAGAGTAGAAGGGTGCATGACAAGAGGACTAAAAGAAGCAAGAAGGGAGGTTAGCACTGCCATTAAACAAGGGAGGGGGGACTAAAGATGGACAAAGGTGAAATGGAAGAAGAAGCAGGCGGAAGAATGGAGGAGCAAAAGGTGGAAGGATTTGTAGGAACAGAAAAAGAATGGAAGATAAAAAAGTAGAGGGTGTGGATAAACAGCAGACTGGAAGTAGTAGAAAGATGAAAGACAGAAATAAAAGATACCATGGGGACAGGAGAGTAAAATAACAGATGGACGACATCATCGGTTCCCCCCTGCACAGATCACCCGTCTGACAAGCTGACACTCGGTGACCAGACAATGAATGGCTGTGCACTGTTGAACACCACTAAAGACAAAATTACCTACTATCCTCATTCACTACTTCATACAGCTTTCCGTCTCTCAGTTCGGCCCAACCCCAGACTCCATCCTCTACTCACTGTCTGCACCAGGTTTTCCTACAAGTTTACTTTAAAGTGTTAAAATACATCAGTGGTTACTCCCCTTGTTACTTTGCAGGGACCCTCTCCCTCCGAGTCCATGATCACTTTTTTAGATAATTAAAATGAGCATTGGTGGTCGACTATTGCCCAACTGAATGGGACACAAGTGTCTGGCCACTGAATGTTAAAATGGTAAGCTGCAAGGATTTCAACTTGTGATCTGCCAATCACAAAAGATGCCACTGACAAGCGCTGCCTCGCAGAGCCAGTATAGTGACATTGATTCTCAAAACCAACCTTGCCTCACCCTACTATGCACTAACTCCTCCATACCGATAGGATCTCTGTTCATCCCCTCAGCCCTAGCGTTCAGTCTGAGGTCTGCCACCGCCTAGAGAGCCCTGAATTGAAGGATGGAACAAAGGGCAGTCAGAAAAATAACAAGCATTGGCATAGCCAATAGGTCTCGCTTTTGGGACCTTATAAGTATTTAGTTATGCAGCACAATTTCCCTGGTGCAACAACATCAACTGTTGCATGGCTAAACACTTATAAGGTCCCAAATGCGAGACCTATTGGCTATGCCAATGCTTGTTTCAATAGCTTTGAACGTAAGTTTAGCTACACTGTATTTTCTGCTTACAATGCTATACTATAGTCAAAGGTTGGCATTTTTATTAGCTAGACCAGTTTGTTCACCAGGTCCTCTGAAATAATACACTTTAATGCAGTTCTATAGCCATAAGTTTATTGTTCAGTTATACGTGCCAGGAATTTTCCACTATGAGTGCAGAGAAATCTGCAGCAGTAATCCACACAGAAGGGGGATTGTACTACAAGCTGTAACTTGCCTTGTAAGTTTGTGTACACACACAAACATGTATGTTTGTGGGCGTTCACAATCTGAAATCTGACCCTTTCCATCCTGGAAATGGCTGGAAATGTACTCCAATCAAGCATTGCCATCATGTAGATGTTGCCAGAGAGCACAGCGGCTTTCTTTAGTATTACTTGTGCTTGTTTTGAGTTCCTATTCATGGAGCGTTGCACTTATTTTTGAGCTTCTTATTTTTGCCTTCTTTGGGCTTTTTCTAGTGGGTATTTGGCTTGTTTTTCTTTTGCAACTAAATGTTTATACTACACCAATACTGCTTGCACGACAGGGTGGTTTTGCACATAAATGAGTTGATGCATCTTAATTTAATTTTAGCCCTTACTCAGCCCAGAAAGGCAGCAATCCCACCAGATTGCCCAAATCCTTTTAATGGCTGCTTATAGCACCATCAGTGTGCAGTGGTGGAACAAAACTTTCTCTTAGGTGTGTTTTTTAACCGTATGGTGTCTTCAGACTCCTGAGGATGTTTTACCTGGGATAACTTTGCACCTAGATGTGATTTTGTGCCTCAATGTCATGTGTGCTGCTAAATGTGCTCTGTGCGCATGCTGATGTTCCTCCAAGGTTCGTTAACCAGATGTGGAATCATACTGAGGCACACCTTTCAGACCTAACACACTCTGTTTTTTATTCCTCAAGCCTGCAGTGCAATTGTTTTTTACTGTCCAAGTTTGCAGTTTTATTGCCATTTGGAACTCCAAACTTCGGGTATGCAAAATAGGGCATAGACAAAGGAGACAGGCTGCACAAGACAGCACAAATAGTCTGTGCACATTTGTGCTTGCACTCGTTTGCATGCATCAACACAATAAAGTCAGACTTGCTGGCTTTGCATACTGCCCTAGTGAGTTTGCTCAGCTTAATGAAGTGGAAACTAAACTGAAAAGTTGTGTGTACATATGATTCATTATTTTAAATATGTGCATGGAGTAGCTTAACCCCTTCGGAGCGGCGCAGATTACCGCGCTGTGCTGAAGGGTTCTTGCGCGGGCGGGGCCGTGACGGAGCGGTTCCGTCATGCGCACAGCGCGACCGACGCGCATGACGGAATCGCTCCGTCACAAGCATCGAAAGGGTTAAGAGATTTATGTAAAGATCGTGAGACTACCGGCTGATTAGTTTAAACAATTCTCAGCTTTGAAAATTTGATTCGAAAACAGAAACCTAGGGAGAATCCCTTAGAACTGCTAGCACATATTTCTGCTAAGAAAGATTAGAAAACGTAACGCAATTTATATCATTATAAGTCAAACACAGACTTGCTTACAAAGTTGTTGAACTGTGCCACTGAGCTATAGGAGTTAGAATGTTGAAGCGAGGGTCATTCTGTACCCCGATCAGCCTCCCCTTGGAGGTGGGCTTTTAAGCACTGGCCACATGTGCAAGGCATACCTAGTGTCAGGAGAAGCCTATTCGTTCACAGTGTCACTGAGTATTGCGGTAAATGCATGAATAATGAGGACTTTTTGTCATACAGTATATCGTATCTTCTAAAATAATTTTAGCAAATACTAAAGCAATTTAAATGTGTTAACTACTGAATACATACAGTACTCGCTACTTCATATAAACATTTGATTAGATTTGATTGAATTGAATTTTTATAAAGCCCTAACAATTGCCCGGAGGCGTCTTGGCGCTACCCAAAAGAACCCAAAAGGCAGAAACATTTACTGTCTTGACCAGAGCAACAGACGTTGATGATGCAAAATCAGCCTGGCTCACATGTTTAGGGTCCTGTTATGAGCAAGTGAAAACGGAAGCCACTCTTGCCTCCTGGTCAAACTTCAGGATTATTAAAGAGCATGCTACCTTTGAGAAGCCAGCGTGCGAAGGCATTGGTGTGTGTCGCATGATGTTTTTGAGCGTTCGTGTGCCCTCTTCTATGGGATCAGGACATGGCTCGACAGGGGGCATTGCCACATTTCTAAGTGTCATCATTCCCAGAGCTGCGCATTCCTGGGGGGAGTCGGCGCGAAACCACTGCAAGCGCAGGTATTCACCCCAGCAGAAGGCGTTTCTTTTTTTTTTTTTACGACGAGTCACTGCCTAATGGAATCAGCGTTGTTTTGAAATGACTTACCTGCCCCTGTCTATATAAAATGATAATCAGGTATCAAAATTAATGATTTATCCATTTTCTTCCAAAACACCTTCATTTGATTATCTCTTTGAGCATAGTCTGGGTTGGTTTAAGAGAAGCTTTCTAACAGGCCAGCACGCTCCTTTAATCAATTGACCAATTTCAAACGTGAAAGGCTTCACCCAGTCTCGTTCTCACTTCAGTGCTGCGTTGTTAATGGGCTTCGCCTTATTGCTGCGCAGTCTCTGTGGTAGAAGCAAGTGCAGTGTTTGCGTGAATAAGTGGCCTGACAGATCAAGAAAAAACAAGCATTGGACGCGCGAGCGGATGCGAGACGCGATCTGGGGGGGGGGGAAGAATAACTGGTGCGAAATAGCAGCAGGGAAGGGGGCGGAGAGGAGGCTATGAGGGAGAGCGACGTAAAGCCATATGGCTGCTTTGCGCGCGTGCACGCCTCGTGCACTGTAGCTCTATGCTAGCGGTAGCACTTTGAAAAGTCCCTTACAAAATGTCTCTTCGAGCCAGCGCATGCGCTGGGCTCAGCAAGACCTAAAAAGGGCAGAAACATGGAAAGAACCGAGTGCAATAAAGCAATTGGACAGAAGGTAGGGTGATTGCAGGGAATAAAATGGACAAAAAGCACAGTCTAGTTGGAAGAACGGATGAACATTCTGGCACTAAATTTTCAACATAAAATTTACAGTACAAAGTTACACACAGGAAAGAACTAGGCAGTTAATAGAGCTACTAGGAATTAGAAAATCTGCATGAAGACAGCTCAGGAGGTGAAATAATCACGAGACTTCCAACAGTTTCACGGCAGGCCTCAGTCACGGAATGGGAGGTTGTGGCAAGTCCTTATTAAGTAAACAAGGGTGGAAAGACTAGGGCTTATTGTAAGGTCCAGCACAGCTATGAGAACAAGGAGTGTGTAGTTCCTATGTGGGGATATAGGTCTTGTAATGTGGTGAATCAAGGGGAGTACTCCTTTTAGGAGCAAGGGCCCTCACACACTCCATGGGGTGTCATGCTTCATTATCTGGCACCTCCTCGTTGGGTCGCCGCAGCAGTGCCCAATGAGCCCCGCAGGGGGGCTCTTTACTGCAGTTCTTTTCTTTTTTGCAGATGTGAATTGTGAGGATGAGTGTGGAAATATGAGTAGACTGGGTAATGAAGGTGTGTATTAAAAATAACTAATTGGATCCAAAAGAAACCTTAATTTAATTGTTGGGTCCCTTTGTCATGGTTAATAAACGTGGGTCGAGCATATAATAGAAGTAATGGTCTATTTTAGCTGCACTAAGTGTAAGTCAAAAGGTCAACATGTTTCGTGCCTGTTACAGTCCAGGAGGATCACGGCATTTCGTCAGGACCAAGAAGACCTTATTCTATACCAACAGGGATGGACAGGTAAGTGTGTGCACGTGTCATAAATTATGTTGTCATAACATAATTTATGACAAATGTGATTGCATGCACCAGCCTGCTTGAGACCATGCATACATCAAAGAACAAGCATTGGCACCGCAAATAGGTCTGACGTTTGTTGGGTCATGTTTTTGTAAAACTTTATTGTTGGGAATCTTCTGCCCCCTGCTAATATATGATAGCAAACACCACTTAAAAGCAACAATATTTTTGGGTCTCAAAAAGTACACACTGTCATAGTAGTTTGCGGCACTAAAGGGAAAAACAACCGAGTGCCGATGTGTTCTTTGTGAAAAAGCAGAATGCCATCGCTCACAGTGAAGTTTGCCAGCGGCTGAAGTGGGCTGGCCTACTGTTCCATGCTGTATGCAGTAGTAAGAGTGAGGAATACGTGATTGACACAACAGATCAAAGTGCTTAGAAGGATGTCTAAAAATCCCTGCGAAGTATGTTATATACATTATTTTAGTAAGATCAAAAGGTCTTGGCTAAAGCCACTCTTAAAAAGTGACGTGAGAATAGCTGGAGGGTGAAAGACAGTTAAGTACATGGGCACGACACACCAACAGCCCCGGAGTCTAATCACATTCATCTTGAGCTCCCTGAAGCATTACACGATGCCCCACCAGCAGTGCACTTTAAACAAACTCTAGCATCACAACACTCACAAGGTTCCAAGTCACAGAGTTGGCTAAGCATCTGTCGCTTCTGCAGCACATCCTTGCAGATCAAGTTGAATGCCTACTCCACACTGCACCAACAGTGAAGACGTAACAGCTGGCAGCATTATGGGCACACAACAAAACTCAGTCAATTAGATGATGAACATTTGGCATCTAAACAACACATCCAACTCCTCCCACCAATCTAAATATCAACAAACCAGAAAAGGTTAACTTACAGTTACCACAAGCACATAGTAATCATAGTATTGCATCAAAGTCACATATAGGGCAAAGTCACCTTGAAACGTCACAGCCAAAGGTCAACTGGACACCCCAGCAGTATTAAGCAAACACCAATGTCGTCCTGTACACACATCAAAGTACGTAATGCTCCACGCAGGTCCTTAACATGGTCAAGCAGGCCACCATCTAACAGATTACATCACTAACCAAGATCTAGTCCAGGTTAACTTCACCACCAACTACAATATGACTCACCTCTGCACAATACATAACACTGCCAAACAGTATAAATGAAGCATTGACTCAGCCAATACGTACTCCAGAGCTGTACTGGTCGCCCCAAATGGTAGTAAAACACTAAAGGAATGCACACATCATCATTATATAGGGAGGCGGCGTGTCCTCTGACTTAGGATCCGCACACTGCACCCCACGTCCGCACACCCATCCCATTTCACGCTGCTTGCCTCTAACGTGCAGCAAACCGCTGTCGATCTGTCAGGGAAACAGATGCTCCAGGCCGGGCAGTCATTTGCTTGCTGTCCGGTGAGTGGTGGCGTGTAATCATCTGTGTTTTCGCCGTCAAAACACAGCAGGGAGAAGGGGATAAGAACAGTGAATTAAGAGGTGACATCTGCTGCACTGATACAGATGGTGTGCAGTGGGGTGGCACCCCTTTTCAGCAGGTGGGAAATGAAAGCAGGCAGTCATAAAGGGGAGGCAACAAAAATGCGAGAGTCCTTCCTTGTTTTTAAAATTTTCACTGAGGTGATGGCCCATAACATGCTCTCCTGAGTGAAACTGCCGGTATCAACCGTGTCCCCAGTTGGAACTGGCCTTCTACGGGCTGTATTTTTAATTATAGATAAAGCAACTCTATTTAAAAAAAAATGTCTATAGGTTTATGCAGCCCCGTGTCTGCACGAGAGTCCGAGTTTCAGGACCATGGAGAGCTTCCAGCAAGATACCAATTATCCTAAGCAGCAGCTGTAAAGCTGGATTGATTTACAGCTGGTCCCAGGGAATACAGCCTAGCAGAACACAGTGCCTGCCACACCACTACAAAAGAAAAGCTGTAACGAGCAGAGAAACCAACGGAAAAGGCAGCAAGGCTTCACAGCTAAGGTGACAGAGTACAGGCCATTCACTCACCCTGAGAAATTCAATTCCAGCGACTGCAAGCAAGGAAACCACAGTGGACATCTGTTGCGTTATTAATCACTACTGTTACGTTATCACACTGAATATACCAATGCATATTCGTCGTCTAAATGTACATTTTGGCATTGTTTCCCTCCTTCCCTAACCAGCCTCTCCTGTCGTGTGCCCTTCCATTCGTTTCCCTCACCCCTCTCCCCTTGTTGCCTGGATCCACTGGTTCTACTATAGAGTGATGAGAGGACCAATCTCTTAGTGTGAGGACTGAATAAAGAGTTCTCTATTTCAACTCATCGCCTGACTCAAGTTATTACAGATTGTGGTGACAAGGATTGGCATTTTCCACCAGCTTGCCACCACTCACTGAGATCGGGCGGCGATGGCGGAATTCCTGTGTTGAGTCTTTACATGTCTGTTCTTCCCTCCGATTCCATGCGGAGCACCTCTCCTCACAGAGTGCCGTTCCCCTCACCACACCCGCATTCGAAATCACAGCACGGCGTAATTGAAGACCGCCCCCATAGGACATCCACTCGCAGTTACCACCTATCTACACAGTGCCGCCTTCGCCATACAACAACGCCACCTTACCCCAGTACGGTGTTTCAAGCCTCTCTTTAGTCTGGGAGGCCAGTTTAGATCCCATATCTGTCAACTGGAGTCTGCATTTCAGCACTAGGAAAATTGAAGGTTGTGCAGGCTGTCTACGTTTTTGTTATCTCAAATGTGTGTTGGAGTACAGTTTCCCATCTTTTTTCTGGGCTGTAGCACCTTTTTTCTCAGTCCTGAACTAGAATGTATTCCCATACATAGCACCTGTAGACTATTCAAGTAACATCCTGTTTAGAGTACATCTTACCTGAACTCCCACTCACCGGTCAGTGGTTCACTTCAGCTTTACAAACTTCTCCCTACACATCCTGTTCTCATTGTGCTCAATACCGTCATCTCAGGATCACAATGCAATTTGATCCCCTTAACACATTTTTACAAAAAATAAAGAGAATGTCTACTGGAAAGATAACAATGGAAAGAAGAGCATCTCATCTGCATAACTGCACCAGACGACAGTGGAAAGAAAAAAAAGCCTCCTTTTACATCTTCTGAGACCCATCGGAGGAGCAGTAAGGGTTCATTCAGATCACTCCCTAAAATAGAGGCCCCTGATGGTGAGGAAGATTTTGATGAGTTTGAGACGGTGATGCTGAGATTAGAAGAAAGATTTAGACCGACTGTCTCTCTAAATATTTCATTTCTACACTTGGTGCCAAAGGGAGAACAAGAGCTTTGACAAATTTATAACCGCACTAGGAAACCATTAAAGTTCGTGCAATTGTGGTACCACATTAGACGAGATTATTAGGGACTACCTGATAGTCAATATGAACTGCAAACAAATTCAAAAACATCCCTGAGTAAATGGTGATCAAACATTAGATGATGTGATTAAATCTGTAAAGGCCATAGAACTATCTATGTCATGGATTAAAGAAGTAAACAAGCAAAACAAGAACAAGGGGAAAAATGAGACAAAATACAGATGTGGAAGCAGTTCGCACACTGTGAACAATAAAAAAGAGGCTCTATTCTCCAAAAAGGTAGCAAGTTTATTGGCTCCACAAGTAAGAGCTGTGACGTGTTGTAAGAGCTCACTTTGCCACTGGATTCAAGCAAGCCTGGCTGAAGACGGCTGAAATGCCAGAAACCGGTCGTAGGAAGCTTGTTTCCGGTCCAGGGAAGGCATGGCTTGGCAGTTCGGGCTGGACTGTTCCCATGAGGCACAGGGTCAGACTGATTTGCATATGGCCATGTCTGAACTGGGGTGGCAGAGTGGGCTAAAGAACGGTGATGGATTAAACCCAGATCAGTTGACTGGGGTGAGTGCTTGCAATGTTCAACACTCCGTCCATCATTTCCTTTGGTTTTTGCTTTGTTCGCCATAAGTTGGCAGGGTATGCTCAGACGTGAGTCCCTTGCTCACTTTGCCACTGGATTCAAGCAAGCCTGGCTGAAGACGGCTGAAATGCCAGAAACCGGTCCTAGGAAGCTTGTTTCCGGTCCAGGGAAGGCATGGCTTGGCAGTTCGGGCTGGACTGTTCCCATGAGGCACAGGGTCAGACTGATTTGCATATGGCCATGTCTGAACTGGGGTGGCAGAGTGGGCTAAAGAACGGTGATGGATTAAACCCAGATCAGTTGACTGGGGTGAGTGCTTGCAATGTTCAACACTCCGTCCATCATTTCCTTTGGTTTTTGCTTTGTTCGCCATAAGTTGGCAGGGTATGCTCAGACGTGAGTCCCTTGCTCACTTTGCCACTGGATTCAAGCAAGCCTGGCTGAAGACGGCTGAAATGCCAGAAACCGGTCCTAGGAAGCTTGTTTCCGGTCCAGGGAAGGCATGGCTTGGCAGTTCGGGCTGGACTGTTCCCATGAGGCACAGGGTCAGACTGATTTGCATATGGCCATGTCTGAACTGGGGTGGCAGAGTGGGCTAAAGAACGGTGATGGATTAAACCCAGATCAGTTGACTGGGGTGAGTGCTTGCAATGTTCAACACTCCGTCCATCATTTCCTTTGGTTTTTGCTGTGTTGTAAGAGCTGTCACGTACGATGGTAACGTTAAACATTTCTTTGGTATTTTGTGGCAACTGCGGTTTCAAGAACAGGTTAGCCAAAATCAAGATTTATATGGCAAGAAAAGAGGTATGCATATTTGGTTGGTTGGAATGACCGAAGATCTCTTGAAATAACCCTCAGTCCATGAGCTGTGGGTCATTTGTTAGCTGTCACATGGGAGAAAATTGATCAGACAATAAAAAGCATATTTCCTGAAGGGTTCCACAAAGGCATTGCCAAATTAAGAGGGTTGTCCCATTGGATAGATATAACGAGAAAACCAACTTCAGTGAAACAAAAGCTCAGAAATGTCCCTTTCAATTAATGCAAGGCTCTCCAATTACTTATAGAGAATATTGAGAGAGAAGGTATCATTGAAGAAGCCGAATCTTCAGATTGCATTTGAGGCAGAACAATTGGTGAAATCCAAACATCACCACAGACAGTCATCCGATGCCCAAGGTAAATGAGCTCCTAACAATGCTGGATGGTGCACCTGCCTTTTCCACATTGCACCTACACAGTGACTATCACCAGTTCGAACGTGCTGAGGAATCAACATCACTCATGGTATTTGTTACTCCCTTTGGAGTGTTCCAATATAGAGGAATACCTTTTGGCTTAGCCTCAGCAGCATCTGTGTTCCAACATGTGATCTATCGCAACTTTACAGGCATGGAAGCCAATGTCCACTGTTTTTAAGACAACATGTTAGCCTTTGCAAAGAACACGATTGACCATCTCAAAGTTCAACAAGATGTGTGCAAGAGGCAGTCCACACAAGGACTAGTAGTGTGTCCACACAGATGCAGCTTGTTCAAAACGCAAGTGATCTACCTTGGTCATACCATCTCTAGAAAAGATGTCACTCCAAAAGAATCTACCAGCCAAGGTGTCCAAACAACATACAGATGACAGGCCTTGGAAATCCAGGGAGTCTTGGATTAGGCTGTCCTCAGAGCAATATTTCACTGGATTTAAGTCAGTCTCCGAAAATTTCACAGAGGAGTACTCTATACGCTTCATCTTCCAGAAGCATCTGGGCCTCTCAACAAGAGTGAACTCGTAGCTTGATGTCGGGCTGCAGTGCTGGTGAAACTGTTTCTGTTGTCAATGGAGGTGGTGGAGTTGGCGGAGGCATTAACCATGTCCATGTCACCGGTTGTGACACTATGAAGCGAACTGCGTGATGGAAGCAGTATGGCATCAGATCCAAAGGAACAGCTCCAAAGGGCATAAAGAGTGGAAAATGTTGCAGATCCATAGGGCCCAAGAGGGTGCCGGATGGCGTGGACGCGGATGTGAAAACTGCATACTTAGCGAAAAAAATTCTGTGGATCCGCACCCAGCACCAGGAAGTTAGGAAGAGTCAGGGCTGGTGCCAGACGAGATGATGGCATCAGTACTGGAGGTCGATCTGGACCCAGTTCCATGGGGGAAAGCAGGGCTGAGCGGAGGATTCCCTGAGGGAGTAAGGACGAGCTCTGACTCCGAGGACGAAGGTCATGTTGAAGATGCAGATTGACAAGGTGACCTACTTCAAGACTGATTCTTGTCCTTCTTGTGTGAATGTCTCTTCGTACCTGACGATATCAATAGAGAACGGGGGCAATGAGATAGTTAACAGTGACGTTGGTCATCCTTTGTCAGGGTCATAAACTTTGTCCTTGCACTCTTTAACAGCCTTTAAATTTATGATGCGGTATTTCGTTTATTTCACACAACTAGTGTGGTGAAGTGCAGTGCTGGAGCACTGGGGCCTGAGGCTGTAGACAGGATCATTAACCCCCTGAGGTATACTTGTGGAGACTGGAATGAACGCAGTGTAACGTGAAGCTGGTGCGTGGCAACGCACCATATAACTGTGACATATTGATGTGCTACTTGGACATAGCACACTTCAATGTTGCCTTTATTTTCGTGCAAGCCAGAAGATTGCTTTACACTGTTTGAGTTAAGCATAAATGGGGCGCCTTAATCCCTTCGTATGCTGGAAACCTGCTACCTCACCTTGTGACTTGGGCATAACTTCTTGCGTCTGGTGACTGTCTCCCTCCCGCTGCCGCCATTCTATCGCGGCCGCTGTGAGGACGAGGAGACTACATCCCCCAGCATCCCCTGCGGCGGAAGAGGAAGCCGCCCCCTGTACTCTCGCGCCTGGAGGCGCTATAAAGTGCACCTGGGCTTCTGGCAGAGCGGGCGCCTTAATCCCTTCGTATGCTGGAAACCTGCTACCTCACCTTGTGATTTGGGCATAACTTCTCGCGTCTGGTGACTGTCTCCCTCCCGCTGCCGCCATTCTATCGCGGCCGCTGTGAGGACGAGGAGACTACATCCCCCAGCATCCCCTGCGGCGGAAGAGGAAGCCGCCCCCTGTACTCTCGCGCCTGGAGGCGCTATAAAGTGCACCTGGGCTTCTGGCAGAGCGGGCGCCTTAATCCCTTCATATGCTGGAAACCTGCTACCTCACCTTGTGACTTGGGCATAACTTCTCGCGTCTGGTGACTGTCTCCCTCCCGCTGCCGCCATTCTATCGCGGCCGCTGTGAGGACGAGGAGACTACATCCCCCAGCATCCCCTGCGGCGGAAGAGGAAGCCGCCCCCTGTACTCTCGCGCCTGGAGGCGCTATAAAGTGCACCTGGGCTTCTGGCAGAGCGGGCGCCTTAATCCCTTCGTATGCTGGAAACCTGCTACCTCACCTTGTGACTTGGGCATAACTTCTCGCGTCTGGTGACTGTCTCCCTCCCGCTGCCGCCATTCTATCGCGGCCGCTGTGAGGACGAGGAGACTACATCCCCCAGCATCCCCTGCGGCGGAAGAGGAAGCCGCCCCCTGTACTCTCGCGCCTGGAGGCGCTATAAAGTGCACCTGGGCTTCCGCCTCGCGGGTCCGCGCGCGGGCAGCGCCGGGCTAAGCCCGGGACAAGGGCGGGACCGTCTGTGGCCATCCGGGGCCAAAGGAGGCCGGGCTGGGCCACATCCCTTATCTCCTAATTTGAAAACTACTCAGGGTGATGCCCTCACCAGGACCATGCAAAACTCCTGTAAGGGAGGGGGGCAGCAACACAGGGACATTGGACAAGTATTTCAAATCTGCCAAAGGAGACGCAGGCAAGGAAAATTCCCTGGAGAGACGTAGGGCGGAGCGGCGGCGCTCCATTGAAACCATGAAGAGCAAACCCTTGACAGAGATTATCCCGTATCCTCTCACCCAAGAGGAAGGCATGTCCCCCAACAGCTTAAATCCTTTGACTTTTGAGGACTTCCCCCTCTTATTGCGGGATATCCCCCGTTCCCCTGGGTCGGCCCCTGGGAAGTCTGTGGATATAACCCCTCCCACGACGTCTATTACCCCCGTTAACTTGGCTACCCAAACTCCCCCCTTGCATGCAACTAAGAAAAGTAAGCCAAAACAAAGTGTCGTGGTAGAGTTGCATAGGCCTCCACCGAGCAAACGTAGTAGAAAGTTAATGGGGGGGAGGGGGAAAGCCAAACTGTCCCATCTAGATTTTGGTAAAAAACACACAAATGTACCACAATCTGGGAGGGACAATGAGACTGTGTCTATTGCTCTTCCCTCTGAGGCCCTCAGCTCCAATTCAGTTGCTGATATCAACGACCCACTGGCTAACACATTTAACAGAAATCCCCCTCTCGTATCTATAGGGAGCATAGAACTCCTACTACGTTCCCTTTTGAAGCCCATTAGTGATAGCTTGAAAAAAGTGGAGACTAGGCTCACCCTATTAGAAACATCTCTTACTACCTTGAACACCTTAGTTAGTAAGCAATCTAATAATAAGGGACCTTATCCCTCCACAGGAAACCCTCCTAAAATGGGAATCCCACAGGGCGACAACAAAGGCCCCCCTCAGAGTGTGACCACTGCCTCTCCTCTGCAGCCATTAATGGCTATCTCAGTCCAGGCACCGTGTTGTACCTTAACCAATAGGCCTTTACAACCAGTAGACACTGCCCTTCATAGTTCCCAGATAGGGATTAATAGTGGCCATCAAGAAGCCGGCGGCACTCCTCCACTTTCTCCGGGCCGGCAGGGCCCAAGTTCACGAAGACCAGATTTGCCGCCAGAGGCCAATAGTCTAACGGTGGTCTTAGCAGGTGCTCCCCGTCTAAGATTTGAGGAAAATGAAGACTACCAATCCCTAAAGAAAAAGGTCATCAAATGGTTAAACTTGAACCGACCTCTACCGTCTCATTTTAATAATGAGATTATTATGGTTAGAAGGGTTCCCTGGTTAGGCAAGACTAGAAAAACAATAATAGGGGACTGTATCCTGGTAAGTTTCAAGGATCCGGGCACTGTTCTGCACATCTGCAATGGAACAAATAGATCACTGGATTCTACTATTCAGACCCTTTCAGTATCCTTCTTTTTCCCCCCTATCCGTATGCACCATGTCCCACCGCAGGATGAGTGGACAAGGGTGGAACATAGACGCAGACAGAAGGATTATGTACAACGCCCAAATCTCCAATTCCAGGATACCCCCTATTTTCATTCTAATCGCTATAACTGTCTGAATGGTTTGGATGGGGTTGATTGACTCTCCGCCCACATACCATTGACCCTGGATCGTGCCTCCTGTAGTTTTTCCAAGCTACCCACCTCGACTGCTGGTAAAATTCCCGGGCCACCGAATAATTCAGCGGTCCTGGATGATCTATCTGCCCACAACGTTCCTGATGCCTCTGGCATTCTGATTGAGCCAATACTGTTAGAGAATGGCTCCAGAGGACTTTCCGTTCTTCCGGTCCCTACTGCTGGTAATTCGTTAGAATTTCCGATTGCAGTAGAGTCTGGATCCATCTCCTCTAACCCCCCTGGTTCGGCATTTAATACCTCTGATCATTTGAGGCTAATTTGTTGGAATGTTGCTGGACTTGCTAACAAACTGGGCGACTCGGACTGGGCAAACTACATTGAGACTGGAGACATATGTATGTTCCAGGAAACCTGGGCCAGAGAGGACTATGTTCACCCAGGCTACATGTCATTCTTTACCCCAGCGAGATGGGAAGGCAAAGGCCGTCCGTCGGGAGGACTTACGACCTGGGTTGCATCCCATTTGGGCTGTGTGGCATTGCGGCTGTCGACCAACTCTTAAGACATTCTTGCGATTTCACTACTGTGGCCCAACCAAGTTAAACTGGTGTTTATTAATATTTATTCTAGGCCAATGGGAACTGCAAAGGAATCACCAACCATAGATGAACTCTCTAATTTTCTATCTGACCTACCGAGTGATTCATACTACGTAGTGGGAGGGGATTTCAATTCTCATTTTGAGCCACTCCCCGGTCTTCTGGATGGGTTACCACCTTAAGAGGAGGCCAGATGGGCAGTGCCTATGGTGCAAGCTCCACCTCCAAAGGCTTGGACCCCATTAGCAGTACAAATTACAGCCCTCACCTTGAAGTTCGGAATTAGAGCGTGCAACGGGCGAATAAAATCCGACATACCCAGTAAAACCACCTATAACAGACTGGGAAGAGAGTCTCGTCTGGATTATGTCTTGGCTCAAATAGTGAAGTGGCCGACAATTCAGGACTTCAGGGTGATGGAAAGGACCGACAGTGACCATAACGCACTAGAGCTCGATCTTGTCCATCCTGGCCCCCAAGCTCTCGCGAATAAAGCGGAAGGGAATATCCCTGCGCTTCTCCTTGATAACAACAGGAGAAGGATCAGGTGGGAGCACCTGGCCACAAGCAAGAATAAACTCCCCATGCTCTATGATGGGTTAATCCCCATTTTGGAAACTGTGGGCTGCTTGGACGACAAGGCAAACAATAAAGACTCCCTGGGCAAATTGTTTAAAGCCCATGAGGACCTCATAAAAACTGCGGTACCTCATTTCACCTACAGTTCATGTAAAACAAAAGGGGGGCGACGAGGCAAAACATTATGGTACAACCTTGCTTGCAGAAGGGCGAAAACAGAGCTCCTAAGATTAATTAAGGAGGGTTTACGGGGGGATAGCCTTAAACAAAGTAGGCGAGCTTACAAGAAACTCACTGCCCACGCTAAGGTAGAATGGGAGGAAAAACAGTGGGAAGAACTCACTAAGGCACTAGCGACCCAAAACCAACGTCTGTTCTGGAGGATGGTGAACGGGGGGTCGGGGAATTTACAATCGGCAATAGAGCCCAACATTGCCCCAGGGGTGTGGCAGGCTCACTTCCAGACCCTATACAGCTCAGAGCCGGGAGAATCTCCTGCTACCGATGAGGTGGGCTGGCCGGACTATGAAGGGGAGCCGATAACGCTGGGTGAGGTGACCGCTGCCATCTCAGGACTGGCCTCTGGAAAGGCGCCGGGACTGGATGGACTACCTGGGGATATGTTTAAACAGGATCCCATTGTTTGGGCCCCTTACCTTACCGCCCTTTTCAATGGAGTTCTTGGTGGTATGGAAATCCCTAGTACTTGGCTGGGGGCAGAGGTGGTCCCCATCTTCAAAAAGGGCTCGCCTCTCCTCCCAGCCAACTACCGACCAATCAGCCTAATAGACGTGGCGCAGAAACTGTTTGGTAGGGTGTTGCTGAATAGGCTCCAGGACTGGATGGAGGAGGTGGGAGCCCTTAGCCCCTACCAGGCGGGTTTCAGGAAGGGGGTATCCACAGTGGACCAGGTTTTTAGATTGAATCTGATCTACTGGAGGGCAGCAAAATTCGAGTGCGGTAGTTTGTACACAATTTTTGTGGACTTAAGGGCCGCATTCGATCTGGTGCCCAGGGGGAAACTTTGGACCATCCTGGCAGAGATGGGCGTTCCCCCGGACATCCTACTGATCTTACAGAGGCTGCATCATAACAACTATGCCCGAGTGAGGTGCGGGAGGTCGGGGGAACTGACCGATAGATTCCCCGTTGGCAGGGGGGTAAGACAGGGTTGTGTGTTGGCACCGACCCTGTTCTGCCTCTTCGTCAACGGGGTAATCGGCCACCTGAATGCCACCGAATATACTGACGCCCCGAAATTGAATGGCAGCAGGGTCCCCGCAATTATGTTTGCGGATGACACCCTGCTGCTATCCAAAACCCCCATGGGTATACAGAGGATTCTTGACTCCTTCGTGGCTTTTTGTACTGATAGGGGGCTAGAAATCAATGCGGCAAAAACCAAATTCATGGTTTTGAATCCGAGGCAAAAACTACGGCCAAATCCGCAATTGGGAGCTGCACGGCTCGAGAGAGTGGCCACCTTTGAATATCTCGGTGTGACTCTCAACGAAACTATGACTTGGGGATCTCATCAGAGTAGGGCTAACCTCAAATTTACGCAAACCACTGGGGGTATTGCCCGGATGATGACTGGTTCATCATACCGCCCACTGGGGGCACTGATCCAGATATATAAGGCACAGGCTAGGGGAGCGATAATGTACGGGGCGGAACTATGGGGCCACACGCCTTGCCAGAGTCTGTCAATAACGGAAAATAAGTTTATAAGACAGATAGCCGCACTCCCGCCCAGCACTCCGCTCCTCCCACTGAGGCTTGATTTGGGCCTACGACCGTTAGCTGACGAAATAAGTCTGAGACCACTAGCATTCTGGCGTAGGCTGTGGAGTAGCAACGATCTTGTAGAATATAGGGCGGAATTGGGTGAACTTCTGAACCACCCAATGGTGCTCAATATCCCTTGGGTCAAAAACATCCAAGCCACTTGTATAGAAATAGGGCTCCCTGATTTGTGGACTGAGCCAGCGAAAGCCGCATTAAACATTTCCAAAAAGTCCCTGGCCAACGTATATCACGAATATAAATTGGCCAGGGCCCAAGCCACCCAGGCAGAACGGTCCCTAGCCTCTGTGTTCTTGCAAAGCAAGGATTTCTATAGGTTTGAGAGGGTTTTGGATCCTATCTCCCCCGTACTGGCCCGGAAGCTGTTTCTCCAATGGAGATACGGCACACTACCTTTCCGGTCTTTTTCAAGTACCTGGCTACCGGCTCCCACATCAAAGCAGTGTCCGGTTTGTGATACTACGGAGGAAACTGATCTGCATGTGGCTTTCTTCTGCCCAGCGTACAAAGCAGCACGAAAATACTGGCTCCTCCCGTTGATAAGGAACATGGGGTGCAGGGAATACGCACCAATGTATAGGATTTTAAAATCTGATGTCTCTGGCCCAACTGTTTTTGCATTAGCAAAATTTCTTACCAATGTTTGGCATACGCGTAACCGAATTCTAAAGGCGTTGGGTCCCTCTTAAAAGTTTTTATCTCTTTACCCGTAATGTACATGTGCACTGTATATTTCTTAGTGTCTCTACTTTGATAACTGCTGTTTAATAATTTTTTATCTCAAAAATCAGAATTATTTATGTATTTTATGTCTGTATATATTTTATCCATGCTTTTATGGTCACCGACCGAAATAAAGCTATCAAAGAAGATGCGGTATGAGGAACATGACTTAGTGTTGTTAGTGTTGTGGTCAGATTCTAAACATCACAAGCAGATGGCATGGGGATCTGTGATGGACATTTGTTCCTCACAATCCCTGCAGAGTTTGAGCCCAGAGTTCTTACGGGGAGACACTCTGCTTTGGTATTGCGTGATACAAATTTATGGGGAAAAGATTTTCTTCAGATCTGTATCGAAGGCACAGAAAAAAGGGAACCAACGGTGCAACAGGACGGTCGCCACATGGCCTCGGGGCATCACATAATGGAACGTATGACGCTTACCGAGTCAGCACCTTCTACGGGGCTACATAGTAGCTTTGAAGTTTCTGGATCGAGTCCGATGCCTTGGGTTGTTCTACAGGTGAGGAATCTGCTGGTAGAAGTGTCCATCAGAAATCAGCTAATGAGCTGTTTCAAAATACACACATTGTTTCGCGAATTCACACTTTTCAATTCACTTATACTTATATTCATTCACCCAAGCAAAAGCTTCCAATTTAGGATGCTTAGCGGCACACAGGAGAGATACCTACAAGTAGGTGAAAAGCTATCAGTAACTCACGAGGTACTTGTTGGAAAAGCCTGGTATACCCCTTCTAAAACAAGAGGCACTGAAATTTACCAAAAACTCCCAAGCAGTTGATGAGGGGATAATTTTGAATATGTTGGTGACCATCTCACAGAATTTTGGAACCCACCAACCCAGTTACTAAGGTTGATTAGAAAAAAAGGTGCAATTTGGTTTGGAAAACTAGAACAAGTCACATTCTCCTCACATCTACCCATATTCCTAAAAAAGGAGACCTAATAAAACATAGCCAAATTTTGTGCCCGAGTAATCTCTTCTTTCAAAGCAGTTGCTAACCAATCCAATCAAATGCTTCACATACTGAATATCTTTACTACCGGTTCCCTTTTCTCCCTACTGTTTGAGCTCTCTTCCCTGAAAATATATGGAAATCCCCTGCAGACGAACTTTGGATGACCCAAAATCCACTTAAAACAATCTGTTAGACTAGGTTTTACCTAAACTGAATAATCTCACCATTTCCCTTCTGACAATATTTTCAACTCAAGAGGGGGAGGCTGTAGCTACATCAATACCTCTTTGAAGAAAGTAGCCTAAAAATAAAGATAAAAGCTATAGTTTCAAACGCATAAAACGTAACTAATGAACTATTTAAGTTTGCCTTAGGGCTATTCTTTTCAAGCCTTACCAACCCTGTTTCCTTGGAAAGCAAAGCTCTGAGGTGCTGTATTTTATGTAGGAGTGGTAAAACTTGTTACACTGTTCAGGCACTGGGTCTTCTATCCCTGTGCATCTGTTTAGAAGCTGAAATTATGGCAGACTATTTAATACTTTCATAATTACCTGATAAGGAACTGCATCCTAAAGGCTCCGTCACTACTAAAACCCTCCTTATCCCCCCTTTAGGTCCATTCCCCCACATCTCCTTTTCTGACACAGACATCTGAGCGACTTGCTGCACAGCACAATGCACATTATAGGGTTTCTTGGTTTAGTACTAGGGTAGCAATACAATCTATCGGTGTGCTACCCAGTTTGCCCTAATCAAATTAGGATTTTGACCTTATTTCCGTTAACAAATGTTGGCATGGCCAAAGGAGCAATCATATATTATATCATCAGTACTATCTGGTGAATTTACCAGAGAAATGTATGCCAAAAAGGGAGACTTATATGAAATAATAGGGACACTACTGAATAGGAAAAACACCAGACCTATTTCATCCCGTTGATTCCGAGGGCATAGCGAGCTGCTGTAACCCCCTCTGGGCATATCCGTCGCACTTAGAACAATACTTAGAAAACATAAAGGTGATAGAAGGCTTGAATTCATCTAACTCACTGGTAATTACTTTGGGACACAGCACAGTCTTCTGTTGTTTTTTCCCTCGCCGTGACAAACCTGACAAGGAGCAACCATATGCAAATCAGTCTATACCTTATAGGAATAGTGCAACCTAAAACACCACCACATTCCGTCTGTATGGGAACATAAGCAACCCCAGACTGGTTTCAGCCTTGAAGTATGTATGTAATCAGTGAGGTGCAGCTTGACTCCTATGACACATGGAGCCTTTTCCAAGTGAAATGCCCACTAACCGTGGGGTATGGTCAGATGAGGCTCCTCTGGCATCGGTCTCAGGATGCATCTCACTGATGAGGCCCAACAGGGCTGAAAGTATTCTTGAGTTGCACATGTGCCCATCTTGACCTAGCATGGTAGATCATGCTAGATTATTCTTACTCGATCAGGAACTAACCTGATTTACAAATGGGTGATCATTGTAAGGAAAGGTACAGTGGGCATGAAAAAAGGCTGGAATGCTGACTGAGTAATTACCAGTGCCTGAGATTAACTGAAGTGATACACTAATTACTTTGTTTTTATAAGTGGGACTCTCCTCCATTAATCATACCAGTTGCATGACCTCAGTCTCAGGGTATTAAGAAGTTATGGAGAGCATTCTATAGAAAATAGCCCACATTTCAATGTCAATAAACAATAGTGTTAATAACTATTTTCTAAGAAGCAATAAAGACAATATGACTATCAAAGGAATTAAACATGTTTTTGATAATGCCATTTTGAAAAGAGGTTCCAAAAGGCTCAAAAAGAGTTAGAGTGTTTGTTAATGTTAGGCCAGGGTCAGGGTTTTTTGGGTGCAGGCAGATGAAAACCCTTTTGTCAGCAATGGTTTTCGATATTACAGGCTGATAATAATAGATCATGTAAAGTATGCATTGTTCAGTGTCCTCCCCCAGGGTTCCCAATAACCATTTCTTTATTATGATAGGGTTTGTATCGCACAGATCAAAGTATCAAACACATACAAATACCTGGTCCTCCTGTGTAACTCACTGTACTGATCCAGATCCTGTTAACTAGAAAGATGCCAACTAAGGACTACACATTGTGGAAGAGCACTGTTTGGGGCATCCATCCATCCTTGCAATATTTTGACATTACCTGAACTTTCGGCTATAGGGTCTTAAGATCGCGCATACACCGCACAGATGTTTCGCCTGTCTCAGATACATGGTAAATCGTTACACCGCTCTGAAAAGGCTATTTCTCCGAGTTCTCCCCAACGGCTTCATACAAGACAACCTTCATGCGCACAATGGTATGTAACAAAACGAACAGGCACAGTCCACCCATCTTAGACTTCTACTACCGGTCTGCACATGGGAGAGGGCGTTAGGCGATTATATACCATCTCAATATCAGTCAACAGATCAGGCTGCAACACACAGACAAGCAACGCGCACAGCTCACAGATCCGATGGTGCCATAAAAGACATGAATTGAAGAAGGCAGGCAAAATGCTGAGTGCGGCAGAAATGACAAACCAAGCACGCATTTACCAAGGTTAAAACAGAATGTGCAGTTTCGTTTTAAGCTTTAACTCGTGGAGTACACTGCAGGTATTCATTTACGGAATTAAATGACCCACCAAGGGCTTTTTTGGAGATGGTGAAGGCATTTCGACTAAATCCCCTTAATCCCACCTCCTCAATTCCTTAATTTATTTGCAGCAGGGATAACCTCAAAGAAAACCAAGAGCTAGAAATGAATTATTCAATACACAACGTGATCCAGCTTGGCAAGTAAATTTACAGTGACATCAGAGGGCAGTAATGACTTGAGGGAGAAGTTAAAGAGAGAATCCATTTGCCTCTAATACTTAAAAAAAATCTATTAAACTTCCTCTCCTGTTTTAATCTTGACTTTGACATTCAAGTAGCTATTAAACGATGTAGTTACCTGTCTTGGAAGGTCAAAAGCAACTGTACCTTCACGAGTGTAAAATCCCAATTCATTGTATGCTATTCTCCTGCAAACCAATTGGACAGGAAACAGGCTGACTTCTTAAGGGATACAAGCACTGGCAAAGACAATGGGTCTGGTGCTGACTGACAGTCTTGACTTTGTCAATGCTTGCTTTGCTTCATCGAGGTTTTTGTAGTATTTGTAATACTATATTGTAGGGGCGGCTTCTGGGCACTTGCCAATATGTATTTTTTAATCCACTCGCTAAAAGCAGCAATATTTTTTGGTCACCAAAACATGGACTGCCGTAGTAGCCCCTGTGAATGAAGTGAACAACTCTGTGTGAGGATCTGTTCCTTGTGAAAGAGCAGAATGCTGTCACTCACAGAGAAGTTATCTAATGGCTGACCCTAGGTTGGCCCATGCCCTTAATGGGCAGAAGAAAGATTATGTGAACACCACAACAAACTGACAAAGACAACTGACTGAAAGCCCCTATGCGTAATAAAAGCAAGAGAGAGAGAGAGAGAGAGAGAGAGACTATGCGTAATAAAAGCGAGAGAGAGAGAGAGAGAGAGCGAGAGAGAGAAAGAGAGAGAGAGAGAGAAATTTTGTGAGATTCTACCAGAAACACAATTGAAAGGCAATGACTCGCACAGGTCATTCACATCATGCGTTTGAGTCTCGGTGAGTTGATATCGGCTGTGAAGAGAGAGTAGAGATCACATCCTCCCTCTTCGTGACAGAAAGAGAACTAGGGGGTGGGACCCACGTGTCCACAGTAGCAGAGAGAATTTGGCAGTAAGTCAAAGAATTGGAAAAATAATTTAAAATTAGCAATGGAAAGAAAAACTGTGCCTCGAAAGTGAACCAAGTATGACACGACTTCCTCATTGTCGTTCCAGACCTTTGTATATGTATCCCTGTGTCTGCAAAGGGGAAGGATCGGTGCATGTTCCTATCAATCAGTAAAATGGAGAAAAGTGGTCCGGAAATTTCTCATCTGATTTTTTTTTTAACCAACCATACACTATCAAGCCCATTTTCCTTCCCGGATAACATACACAAATTGATTGTTAATGATGTAGAAGGGACTTCCACACCAAGAAGGATGAGCGATCTTCCACACAATCATCTGGCTATGGCTTTAGTGAGAGATTGGGTTGTTGGTTGGGGGGTGAAGTGAGCCCTTCTCAAGCAACAGCTACAGTCCTTGTCTGGGTTAACCACATCAGTCACTAAATTAACCTGTGCTAAACCCTCTGGTAGCTTGGCACAAAAGTTTTCAGGCTTAGCTTTGATGTAATGGGCAAATTACGTATGCAGCACTTAAAGAGCAATAAAGTAAAAACACAACACAGGAAAAATCCAACACCAATTTAGAAAAATAGTGTAAAATGTAATAAATGATTGGACACCAAAACAACAAAAATACCAACAGCATAACTGGAGATATGCAACTTCAAATATTTAGGTACATATAGCACCTAAAAGCACAAAGCGGCACTCAGGGTCATCTGGTCGTGTTAGACCGAGGGAAAGTCACAAGTTATGGGCGACCGCGTTGGAGCACCGGCCAGGTACAGGGATCCGGTTAGTACTGCTGAAAAAGTTACCTTCTCAAAGTCTGGTACAAAGAGTCCAGCTTGTAATGGAGGAGGCCACAAGGAGCATGGAGAGCATCACGGATGGTTGTCACTGTAGCACGAACAGCAGGCCTGGGGCTGAGTACAGTCATCACTATAGTGTAAAGATCCTGTTGGGCGCTGCGGATAGTCATTGCTGGAGCTTCTTGTTAGCGGTCACTCGGTGTAGTCGATGCTGTACTGCTAAGTGCAGATCTTGCAACACTGGCAGTCACTTTAGTATGACAGCCCGGATTCACCAGAGCTTTGCGTTGGCTAGCAGCAAGACCTTGGCTCGAATGGGCCCGTTTGTGGTCGCTAAGAGCCTAAAACTTGAAGATTTCTCCTTTTCTTCCACGGGGAGTTCAGCTGATGCCAACCCAAGGGTCTAGGACCTGAAAGGCACCTTTTGGGGTAAGGAACTCACTCCAGCAGAGAACAGAAGGGCTCAGGCAGGTCCAGGGAGGACAAGTGCCACAGGTCAGCTTGGCAGTTGCAAAGAGGCCTCTGTAGATTGTGTCCCTGTAGCTATGAACAGGATATTAGTCACTTGACCCTTGTAGTCACTGGAGGTACCCTGGGATGAAGGGAGCAGATCCAGTCTTCCTCCTCAGACAACAGGCCAGGCCTAAGACAGCAGGGCAATGCAGGAGTGTACTGAAGAGTTGGTCTGAGGGTCCAATATTTATATCTGGTGCCAGCTTTGAAGTGGGAGAAACGTCTAGACTTCTCCCTCACATCTGGTTCTGGAATTTCCTTCCTTCCCCTGCCATGGTCCCAGGATGTCTGGAGTCATAAAAGGCTAGTGTGAAGTTCTTTGTGTAAGTGCTGAGGCAACTTCTTTGAAGTACAAGTGTGGTGGGTGACAGCTTCGCACCTCCCATCAGGTCAGGCAGGGCCATCCTGCCAACAACCAGTCCCTTTTTTGTGATGCAGTCTCAGAGGAATACACATTTGTGATACAGTCTAGGAGGAATACACAAAGGCCAACTGCCAACTACCCGTAGTCATGTGTCTCAGGGCACAGGCTTCACACACCAAATGGTCGGGACAAGAAAATATCACAGTTCTAAAAGTGACATTTTGAGAATTGTGACTTGAAATCAATAACGATTAAAGGGGGATTTAAATTACAATTCATCAGCAAGCTGACATGACATTTCTACCTGTTCCTAAACAAAAGTTATCACTTATTAAATGTAATATAGTAACGCACTCTTATGCTGTGGGAGAAGTAGGCCTCGAAATAGTGGAAAACGAATGTAAGAGTTTTTCACTGCCCTGGCATGTAAAACTTAAAAGTACATGTCCAACTTTTTAAATATACTGCACCTTATGGGCTGGTTAGTAACTACCCTAGGTGTCACTTATATGTATTAAAAAGGAAGGTTTAGCCCTAGCAAAAGGTTTATTTTGCCAGGTCAAAATGAGAGTTTAAAACTGCACACATTCTGCAATGGCAGACCTGAGACATGTTTACTTAAGAGGGTTGCTGAATATGTGATGCAGAGCCAGTAGTAACATTGAAAATACAGGCCCTGGGTACGTTTAATATGAAACTATCAGTAAATCAAATTACCATGTTTAGAAGAGAAAGTACAAGCACTTCAGCACTGGTTAGCAGTGGTAAAGTACACAGAGTCCTAATGCTAAAAAAATGAATTCAGCAACATAGGAAGAGTGAAGGTAAAACGTTTGGGTGAAAACAACCATCTGCACATGGCTGGAATATGACGGGAACCTTGTAAAAGTATTACCTAAAACAGTATAGGGCAGGTTGCTTCATTAACATTACAGAAAAAATACATCAATATTCCCTATGTATTTCGTCAACGTGAAAAAACTGATCTCAAGAGCTCACTTTCTCACTAAGCTACACAAACTACCCATAAAGTAAACCCTGAACATTCTCTACTGCAGTCACATGCCCAAAGACCAACAGGCGCAGCCGATCAGATACGCACAAAAGGTTTCCTGGATTAAGAATGTCTTACGATGCAGTAACATGGGCAGTTGGCCAATAATGTAGAACTTGTAGCAATATTTTTCACTTTGTTGTGTGCTAATGACATCATTGCTCAAGTTTCTGGTACACATCAACTGTCAATTAGATCTACAATTTAGCCAAATATTCCTTTCACCTCCCAGAAATTACAAATCATGACCCCTCTGCAGACCAGTGCCTCACATAAGATATTAACCGTATTTTGCGTTTTTTGTTGATATCCATCCATTACTAACCATACCTGCACACTCATTTCCCTCTACTACAAAATGAAATCTGCATGTATCGCTCCAGTTATTACTTTTTAACCATGGAAATGAATACACTGCTTGTAAATCAAAGAAATAAAGACATCGGGCTTTTGCTGAGTTTGCATTTTTAGGCACACCATAAAGCGTTACGCAGATGAGACGAGAATTTTGAGGGGAATGAAGTCAGTCACAGAAGTGGTCAGCAGATAGGGCAAACACAAATGATTGAGGGGTAGTGAGAAGTTACAGGAAAAGGACTGAGCACAAGAGAGAAGGGGAGCTAAAGATGACACCTGACGTGGGTGGAGAGAAGACTGACCAGGCAAAGACAACATAGGAAAAAGGTGGGACCGGAAACATGTTAAAGAAAGAGCTCAGAAAGCGGATTGGAAAGAAAGCCAAGTAGAGATAATCCAGGAAAAGGGAGGGTGAGGAACAGAGGATGCGGACATAAAAAATTACAAGAATGGTTGGGGAGAAAGAGGGATCAGTAGAAGGAACAGAAAGACAGCAATACAAGAGCAGTGTCTATAGAGTATATAAATGTGGATCATTAAGTGCAGAGAGTCAGAAGGTTGAATATAAAGTACAGGAAGGAGGATAAGTGCAAGCATGCACGGCACACAAAATACAGAGATGGGGCAGAGAATGGATTGAGGAAGAGAAAATTGACTAAACTTCTGACAGCGAAATAAGAGCTAATTATATATTTAAGGATGTCAGTTTTGCAAGGTTTAGTTTGCAGCCTTGGTACTGCCTCAGAACCTCTGTTGCCAGTCTTTGCTAATCTGGTGCGCTATATGTTTGTGAGTGATAGCGCATTCTGACCAAGGCCGTATTTCATCCCACAAGGGTGCGCTTGTTCTGCTAGTATATATATATATATACACTGATATCACACGGTTGCGGTCTCCACTGTGTGGTTATAGTAATCACCTAGTTACCATAGGAAGCAAATTGTTTTATTTTGCTAGTAACTTTGGGGCCATTTGACACATCTTCACAAAACTTTACAAAAAAAAGTTCATACACATCAGCTCCTTCCTGGAAAGAGTCAGAGTGTGAGCAGAGAAAAGGGGGTGGGAGTGCCCCAAATTCCCAATACACTTTCCATATGGATTTTTGAAGAGCGCTACAGCTAAAATGGCTAAACCGAATTACTCCAAATTGGGCTGAAAGCTAGCTATTTACACAGAGAGTGTGGTTTTTGTGATTTGACGAAAATCCTCTTCAGTCGTTTTTTAAATTAAGGTTAAATATTTTTAGATTTCTGGCAGATAGATACATGCAAGTCCCGGGGGACCTCAACTTCAAATAATAGAGCTATTTGATTTGCAGATCTTCACAAAACTTTTCAAAGGAGTGCTCTTTTTTGCCTAGTTTGCACTCAGAAAGTTTTGGGGTGATCCGTCACAGAGGAGCCAAGAAAAAAGGGAGGAGGTCCAAAATCCCCATTCATTTTCCAGCGCTATAGTAAAAAACGCTGTACGGAATTTCACCAAATTTGGCAGGAAGCTAGAATTTGATCCAGAAAGCATGCTTTTTGGGATTTGGTGTAAATCTGTTCAGCAGTTTTTGAGATATTAAGGTTTAAAAATATTTGTTTATGTGAATGGTTGGGTTCGAGCAACTCTCGCAAGAGTCCCAGAAACCCAATTTTAAAAAACAGAGACCAATCTGATTGGGCCAGGGAGTTTTTTTTCTCCCCGTGGGCAACATGGCTCCCATGCGAGATATGATCCCAGGGAGCAAGTGGATCCCACGGGAGCGAGTGCTCTGATTGGCTGCCAGGAACATGACAAAAATGTTGCTGGCAGCAACATGATATGAAAATTTTTTTTTTTTTTAAAAGAACACGGGGGTAGAAGGGGGGATTCAGAGGGACCTCCACTGGGGCCAAAATTTGAAATAATTTGCCAATTGTTGCCATGATCCCGCTGGATTACCACCAGATCGCAGCAAAATAAATAAATAAAAAATGGCGGCTGCCATTTGTTAAATATATACGTGGAGGGGGCATGAGTAGGGCTACCCTCCCAAGCCCTTTTTGGGCCTTGGGGACCCTATCCCCCAGGGCCAAGTATATTTTTGAATGGGACAGGAGTGCGCAGTCTCCCTCCTCAAGCTGTTTCAGCCCCAGGGACCCTGTCCCGCAGGGTCCAATATATTTATTAAGGGGAGGGTGTACTCGGCCCCCCTTCCTACCCTAAAGAGGCCCCGGGGATCTCCTCCCGTGGGGCCAAATTCAAGCTGAAAAGTGAAGGGGGCTGTGCAACACCCCTCGCTGAGCCTAAGGAAGCCCGGGTGACCGCATTCCCCAGGCTGTATTCAAAAATAAAAGGGAGGGGGTGCCCTTAAAAAGCCCCTCAGGACCCCATCCCACCAGGGCTGTTTCTTTAATTAAAATGGAGTGGGGCCCCTTGGCCCCCTTCCCGAGCCTTTAAAGGCCCTGGGGACTCCATCCCTCAGGCCGGCTCATTTACACTGTCTCGAAGCCCACCCCAGGACACAGGAGTTTCCTGAAACATGTGTTTTCTACCATCTGGCGGGAGCATTTTTAAATCTCCCCCCGACCGGGAGCAGATACTAAGTCTGCTATCAGCCGGGGGAAGATTTAAAGATGCCCCCACGGGCTGGGAGCAGGCTTGTGCTCCGTTTCCCTGTCCGCACTCATTCGGGTAGGGAGCGAGCGCATGAATTGCTTCCTCCGGGCGGGAGCAATGTCCCATGTGGAGAGTCGCTTGGGGCTGTAGGGGCCTTGGGGTTCCCTAAGAAGTCCTCTACATGTGCTTGGTGGGTGGGCGTGGCATGGGGTTGGCAGCCTGCCTGGGGCCTGGCCACATGGCTTGGGGCAGGCAACCAAAGACTGCGTGCAGCATGGAATTGGCTGCGTGCTGGGAGTTGGATGCAGTGTTGTAAATTGAAACAACAATGTGATTAAGCATTTACTAAAGACATTAATTCCCCTCTTATGGAGCATGTTTTCTCTGTAATGTTGACCGAAGTTTGGACTCCATTTTGTATTGTCATGCTTCCACGTGTTCCCCACGAGAAGAGTCCAACCTCTGTGTTAGTTGCTCTTGTAATCTGCCTAGTAACAGTCTATAAATAGCTCCTTTGTCCATCTGGCACATGCCCAGACTTGACCACATCTGTTATCAGTTAGCCTTGCTTGACCATGTTTTCGCGGGCTCAAGGAGTGTGTTAGCTCCGCCCACATATTGATTCAGTATCGAAAATGACCATAAATGGTAATGTTCTTCGGCTTCATGTTGTATCCACCCACTTATGAGCCCCTCTATTGTGTATAAAAGGGGACTGTGTACGCAAGTTCTTTGTGCTACTCTATGCAATACTGAAGAGTGTTGTGTGGATTGTAGGACCACCCTTAAGGGTTAATAAATGCTGTCTTTGTACTTTGCAGTTTCCGTGCCAACTTCCTTATAGATTCCGTTACAGGAGAGCGAACCCTTGTGTCCTGCGGGCCTAGCTGGGGCCTGTATTCATCAATTGGCGCCCGTCACGTGGGGCTCATCGGCGACTCGGATGCTCGAAGGACTGGTCGCGACGAAGGTGAGGAATTTGGCCGGGGACGTGATCACTGCCAGCGGCGTCTTAGCCCTGGCATCCCGAGGTTTTTCTTCCTTCCCTTCCGAGCTGACCGTCTGGGTGGCGCCGGTCCTCGACTGAGACCTCTTCTGTCGGTCTTGCCGTGAAAGCCGTTTGGGCGATTGTGGAGCTTGGCAGTTGGAATCTGGACTCTTGATTGGTAAGAACCGGTGTACGGTACTTGCTCCGAGTTTTTGAAGCCTGATCTGGCTATTTGAGTTTGATTTGTGATGACTAGTCATATTTTGTATTTGTCTTTGTGAATATATATGCGTTGCAACACATATAGGCAGGTAATGTGGAGAGATTTCTCCGGAGCTGTGTAACTTTGAACGGCGCAACGATTAAGTGCCATTTTTCTATAATATTGCATATTTTGCATTATTTCTGAGCATGCCTGCTTTCAGCGCACTCCGTAAGTGGTGTTGCTGTTTTGGGAACCGGTTGAACCTCGAGGAATCTGCTCCAGCTCCCCCAGAGGGGACTCCTAATAGGGATATGTATGTGAAGCATGGTCTTTCTTCCATAATGTACAGCACAGTATGGAGGAAATATACAAAAAAAGATCCTGAGTTGCGATGGCCTTTGTATGGATCGTTTGATATACGTAAGATTGAGTATGTGGAACAGTGTATGTGTAAGCGGCGTGCTCGTCAGGATATGTTTGAGTGTGTGCGGTTGTGGGTGAAGGAGGTGCGTGAGCGAGAGAAGCGTGAGAAAGCGCTGTTTGATAAAGAACAACGGAAGAATGATCATGTGCGAGCACAGGAAGCGAAGCGTCGGGAGGACAGAGAGCAGACGGACAGGCAAGAGAAGGAGCGTAGGCTACAAGTTTCGGGACAATACGCTGTTCGGCAGCCACTTTATCCTGTCCTTAATAATCTTGATGATGATTTTTATTTACTAGATCGCTCTCCGCCCCCTTATGTTGGCGCATCTGCTCCGAGGCCACAAGATTCCGTCCCGGGTACGGGTAAGGTAGATACGCGGTCCATGTTATCAGCCGAGCAAATGGCTGAGCTTCGGCAAATTTCCTTCCGTGCACTTAACGGCAAGATATCCATAGAGGAATTATTCCATACTTGGGGGCCGTGGCAGGAGAGAGATAAATTGTATTTTCTGGGTCATTTTGCGGAGGAAGTTATTGATGCTTTCCGGAAACGTTCTGGTGTTTTTGAGCCCGACGAAGTGTCATCGGATGCTAAAGCATTGCGTAATGGTGTTTTCTCTTTTTCTAAGGCTCCAGATACGGCTCGGCGGCTGTTCGCCTTGCGGGACGAGGTGCTGGTCTTTAAAGAGAAAGCGCGCCAGCGAGCAGGGGAGGAGAAGCAGTCGGATTCGTGCACAACAGAGGGCCACTCATCCACCTCCCAGTCAGATAAGGATGACATAGTGCATGTTAAACCAATGCGAGAGGCGGCGCCTTTGTATGTTCCTCCTAAAGGAGCGGGGACTAGCTCGGACATTACCTCCGCCGATGCTAAGGGATATTTTGTGTATAATTGGGTTTACACTCCATGGCATAGGGCTGATGTTATGGCATTGAAGAATGCGCTGCCCGACCCCCGCAAGAATCCAGCGGCCTTCTATGAAGAAGTCGAGGGGGCCTTGAATTCTTGCGTTATGACTTTAGCAGATATAGATTTGTTCTTTGGGCTTATTCTACCACCGGACATGTGGCGGTCTGTGCGAAAGGTAGATGATGTTGCCACTTTTAAGGCTCGATGGTCTGAACTGGAGGATGAGGATAGGGAGAGGAAGCCTGCGCAGAAACCGCCCCAGAATATTTTAGATCTCCCTGCTGCTATTGTGGCTAAGTTGAAGACAATTATCCCCCCTAAAAAGATTGACTGGAATATGTTAGCTGCATGTAAACAGAAAGTTGACGAGTCAGTTGCGGATTTCTTTACGCGCTTTGAGGAGACGTTTCACGATTTTAGTGGACAGTCGCTTACCGACGATACGGGACGCCACCTTTTCGCGGATAAATATGTGGCTAATCTGCTGCCGGCAGTTGCGGCCCGTCTAAAAGCGAGTGAAAGTTCTTGGTCTTCCGCTACACCGACGGCCCTCCTGACTATCGCTCAGTATTATGAGCGTCAGGAGCAAGAAGCGAAGGGCCAGGAGGAAAAGAAATCGAAAGATTTGAAAACAAAGGTGATGTTGGCACAAGTCTATGGCCCGCCTCGACGGGGTAGTAATAGAGGTAGGGGAGGATCTTATGGTCCTCCCTCGGGCCGGTCTGATTTGAATAAGAATCAATGTGCGTATTGTAAGCAATCGGGTCATTGGGCTAGGGACTGCCCGGTGTTGCATGCATCGCGTCAGGGGCATACCCCCGGTGGCCCGCGAGGTAGAGGGGGTTTCTCCAACTTCCGAGGGAATTCTAACGAACAGGCTCGTTTTGACTCTGCTGGGCAGCACCGAGATAGATCAAATGTTTTCGATCGCCAGCATCAGTATCAAGCGTCAGGGATTGACCGGTCGGGGTACCATGACTCTCAGCATGCATAGGAATGCGTTGGATGGGGGTTAGAATCAGTTGAGGTGCCAGTCGATCAGAAGGGCCCTTATGTATCGGCTGAGGTTTTGGGCTCTACTGATCAGTTCCTAGTGGATACAGGAGCGACACGTAGTGCACTGTCTAAGCAATTGGTTCCGGGGGCTCCCCCATCCGGCTTAATGGTCACATCGGTAGGGTTTGACGGTACACTCTCCCGAAGCCCTCTTTCACAGCCCCTCATGTTTAAGGTTGATTCTTTTTCTGCACCCTGTCCGTTTCTGCTTGCCCCGTACACACCGGACAACATTATGGGTCTTGATATGTTAAAGCATTTTAGGGCTACGATCCGTTGCTCCCCTGCTGGTGTACGGGTAATATTGAATGACAATTACCCCCGATCAGAACGGATGTGTACGATGTCAGAGGATGCGCTGTTAGCTACCCTCCCTCGTGCTTTGTGGGCAACTTCGGATACTGATGTAGGACAAATGGTGATTCCACAGGTCCACATTAGCGTCCAGGAGGGGGCGGTGTTAGCACGCCTCCCACAGTACCGTATTTCCCAGGAGGGCGAGGAGGCTCTCACACAGATAGTGCAGGATTTGATAGCGGTAGGGGTAGTGGAGGAAGTCCCCTATAACATTTGTAACAGTCCGATTCTTCCCATACTGAAAAAGGATACGGATGCCAGAGTTTATCGATTCATAATTGATTTGAGAGAAGTGAACAAGATCGTGATCCCTCAGTACCCAGTGGTTTCCGATATCACGACGTTGCTTACCTTGGTCCCGCCTACGGCGACCATGTTCTCAGTGATTGATTTGAAGAATGCTTTCTTTTCCATTCCCATTCACCCTGATAGCCGATATCTTTTTGGGTTTACATTGAATAATAGATCTTATCGTTTCTGTAGGATTCCCCAGGGCTACACAGAAAGCCCTAGCATTTACAGTCAGGCTTTGAAACGACAATTGGATTCCTTTGCTCTGCTCGAGGGTGTCGCCCTCATTTAATATGTCGATGACATCTTGCTGGCGGCTGACACCCTGGAGTTGTGTGAGAAAAGTACGTTATCCTTACTTTCCTTTTTAGCATCCCACAATCACAAGGTATCTAGGAAGAAATTGCAATTTTATAGACCAAAGGTGACTTATTTGGGTCACCTTTTGTCTAAGGAGGGACGTGCACTCACACCGGATCGTATCCAAGTAATTCTGGATACACCGAGACCGTCCACACAGAAGGATGTGCGTGCATTTCTGGGTCTTGTTTCTTTTTGTAGACAGTGGATATTGGGGTTTTCGCACATAGCTAAGCCATTATTAGCCCTCTTGACAAAGGACACGCCTATCCCAATCCCTTGGTCAGATGAGTGTGATACTGCTTTTCAGCAACTACGACAGGCCCTTTGTTCAGCACCAGTGTTAGGGACCCCTGATTATGCAAAACCCTTTTCGTTGTATGTGCATGAGAAAGATGGATGTGCATTGTCAGTTTTAGTGCAGATGCACGGCGATAAGCAGCGCCCTTGTGCATATTTTTCGGCTGTACTTGATCCTGTCGCCCGAGCATTACCGGGGTGTTTTCGCTCGGTTGCGGCGACAGCTGTGTCAATACGCCAAAGTGAGGGAATTGTGTTATCTCATAAGTTGTTGGTATTAGTCCCCCATGCTGTCGATGCCCTACTCAATCAAACGAAGACGCAGCATTTGACCAGCGCCCGTTTAACGGGATATGAGTTGACGCTTTTGGCTCCTCATATTACGTTAAAAAGGTGCGTAACGTTAAACCCGGCAACATTGTTGCCATACCCCGAAACCCAGCCTGAGGCGCGGAAAGCGCATGATTATATTCTCGTGACTGAGGAACAAACAAAGGGTCGTATTGATCTCCAGGATACGCCCTTTCCAGATGTAGATGGAGAACTGTGGGTGGATGGATCATGCCTGAAGCTACCAGATGGTACGACTTCAGCAGCGTATGCGATTACTACATTGCAAACGATAGTGGAGACAGCACGCATACCACAGAAATCAGCTCAAGCAGCGGAACTGATAGCATTAACACGAGCATGTGAGCTCAGTATAGGACTATGTGTGAATGTTTATACAGATAGCCGCTATGCTTTCGGAGTAGCGCACGATTTCGGCCTACTCTGGAAGGAGAGAGGGTTTTTAACGTCACATGGAGTACAGATAATGCATGGAGAGTTAGTTCACAATCTTTTAACCGCATTGACATACCCAAAGAAAATTGCTATTGTTAAGTGTAGCGCCCATAGGAAAGTAGTTGACAAAGTTGGAGAAGGGAATGCGTTGGCAGATCGAGTAGCACGGGAAACTGCGATGCAGCCCGGTACTACTGCCGTGTATGTAGTAAAGTCACAGGTGGAAAGATGGCATGATGCGAAGGAGGAAGTGCGAGAAATGCAAAGGACCGCTTCTGACAAAGAGCGGGAACAATGGGCTAGCGAGGGAGAACTGGATGATGAGGGTTGCTGGAGAAATAAGCGGATGGATAGATGGAAATTACCCACGGCTTTTGTACAGCCTATGGTTCAGATGGCACATGGGCTAGCACATGTTGGAGCTTCCGCAATTGTGAAATTGCTTACCCAAGTCTGGGAGCATCCAGAGATTGCTAGCACAGCAAAGAGGGTGGTGCAGACCTGTATGATCTGCCTGAGGTACAACCCAGGAAAAGGTACTCGAACTCCAGCAGGAGGATTTGTGACACCCACTGCACCCTTTGAGGTTCTGCAGATGGATTATATCCAACTGGAGCGCTGTAATAATCTGAAGTATGTCCTAGTAGTGGTCTGCGCTTTCAGCAAATGGGTTGAAGCGTACCCTACGAAAGACAATACTGCAATGACTACTGCGAAGATGCTGCTGAAAGAGTTCTTCCCTCGATATGGCGTCTGTAGACTTCTGTGGAGTGATAACGGCCCTCACTTTGTAGCGGATGTTATAAAGTACGTCTTGAAGGGCCTGGGCATCACCCAGAAGTTCCACGCCGTGTTTCACCCTCAGTCTGCAGGCCTAGTTGAGAAGTATAATGGTACACTGAAGCTTAAGATCGCTAAAATTCAAGCTTCAACGTCTTTGACTTGGCCAGACGCTCTGCCACTGGCGTTATTGTCAATTAGATCGGTACCACACTCTCGAACTGGCCTTACACCTTACGAAATTGTCTTCGGACGCCCAATGAATATTTGGGGTCCGCCAAAACCTAAGGCTATGTATGATGTACCTTGTGTAATGATGAACGATTATCTAGCACAGTTAACGGATAACTTGGTTTCTATCCATCAACAGGTCCGAGAGGCGCTCCCTGATCGGTCTACCGGCGAAGGACATGGTCTCCGGCCCGGTGACCATGTCATGGTGAAAGTCTTCGACAGAACGAACAGTTTGGAGCCGAGATGGGTGGGCCCTGAACAGGTCCTCCTCGCAACGAGGACGGCTGTGCGAGTCTCCAACCGAAAGAATTGGATCCACTCTCTGCACTGTAGGAAGGTGCCGCCCGGATTGGTGGAACCTGCCGTGCTGACCGATCAACGAGAAATCTTGGCTGCAGAGACAGGCCGTGCTGCGGAGCCAAACGCCACTGAGGAGCTCTTTCCGGACCACGCGACTCCTGGAGAAAGGCGATATCATCTTCGACCAAGGAAGTGAGTCTTCCAGTACCGGGACATACTGTCAGAACGGCCCTTGGGTTAGTGAAACGGAGAGCCGATGAGGCAAGGGGGGGGGATCAGCCCTGCATTAGTGTAGCGACACCCGTCTTGGCCCGCTGGTGAAGAAATCAACCGCTGCCCAAGGGGAAGAGTTCTGACAGACTTTTTAGTTTCAGGAAGATATTGGTTTTATTCTTATCTTTACCTTGACATGGAGAAAAAGAAAATACTTTGTGCAGTAGGGTTCGTGTTGACAGTAGCTATTGTTGGGATAACCACATGGTTTGTGGAGGATGTAACTCCCGCTCGGAAAATTCTTGTGTTGACAACTCCGGTGCCTGAGGAGCACTACTTTTATACATTACCGTATCAAGAGTTGAAGCATCGACAATCTTACTTGAATAACACTTTCATCCAGATGCTGCATCATACCCACGTTGCTACGAATGCTACGAACTGTTGGATATGTGGGATGATGCCAGCTCATCAGAAGAAAGGAGGAACGCCATTTATACCACTTCCTTTCTCTCATTATGGCTCTTGTAGAGCATGGTATACCTTGCTTTTTGCTACTCGGAAACCAACAGTGGGACGATTGCTCTTCAGACTCAATAAAGAATGCCATCAAGACAAAAATGGGTATCCACAAGCGAATGGGACAATTTGGGAGTGGGAAGAGTACCGACCAGACAATGAATCCATTCCCTACATCTTTACGAACACAAGAGACACTGTGGGAAAGGACAAGTTTGTAATTCAAGTAGCACAAGCTCAAGCGGACCTGTGTGTCCAGAGTGTGGGTTTTATTCCAGTTGGTGTTAGTGATTGCATTACTGTTTTGAATATTGATGGGTTGAACAATAGTACCTTCTCGGCCTCCCATAATACGTATTTTGTGTGTGGAAATAAAGGTTACTACCGTCTGCCGGCTGGGTGGTCTGGGGTATGCTATGTATCATTTCTATTACCTCCTGTATTCCTAGCACCCGCATCTTATCATAAGGATCTGAAATTATTGAATAATGTGACTGTGAATAGGTATAAACGTACTTTATCATTTGATGATGTAGATCAGACTGATACCAGTCTGCAACAGTATATTGATTTTAACTTAGGACTGTTTTTCTTTGTTGGAGCTGCCCTGAACAGTAGGAAGATCCGAAGGTTAACAAGAGTGGTAGAAGCTGTGACAAATCAGACTGCTGCTGCTCTTGGGAATCTTACGGAGGAATTACAGATTACTAGAATTGTTGCATTGCAGAATCGTATGGTATTAGACGTTATGCTAGCTGACAGAGGAGGAGCATGTAAAATTATTGGAAGTAGCTGTTGTGTGTTTATCCCTGATCATACGCCATCAGTTTATAATGCCATCAATAAACTGCATAAAATTGCAGCTGAGATCCATACAGAAAACGGCACTTGGTCCTTTTCTGGATGGTTTTTGGCGTTAATTACTGCCTGGGGATGGAAGGTTCTAACTGGTCTCTGCATTATTGTAGCGGTTCTGTTTTCATGCTGTATCTGCGTTCAGTGTGGTCCTTTACTCTGCTCATTATGTGTATCATTTTGTATCCCCGATAAGAAAGCTATTGCCGATGTTGCTCACCAGAAACGTCTAGCTAAAGAAGTTGAAGAAATGATGACGATTGACATATATGATGATTATCTTAACAAACAGGATGTCTTCAGTAAATGCTGAAAGGGTCGTCTGTTGTAAATTGAAACAACGATGTGATTAAGCATTTACTAAAGACATTAATTCCCCTCTTATGGAGCATGTTTTCTCTGTAATGTTGACCGAAGTTTGGACTCCATTTTGTATTGTCATGCTTCCACGTGTTCCCCACGAGAAGAGTCCAACCTCTGTGTTAGTTGCTCTTGTAATCTGCCTAGTAACAGTCTATAAATAGCTCCTTTGTCCATCTGGCACATGCCCAGACTTGACCACATCTGTTATCAGTTAGCCTTGCTTGACCATGTTTTCGCGGGCTCAAGGAGTGTGTTAGCTCCGCCCACATATTGATTCAGTATCGAAAATGACCATAAATGGTAATGTTCTTCGGCTTCATGTTGTATCCACCCACTTATGAGCCCCTCTATTGTGTATAAAAGGGGACTGTGTACGCACGTTCTTTGTGCTACTCTATGCAATACTGAAGAGTGTTGTGTGGATTGTAGGACCACCCTTAAGGGTTAATAAATGCTGTCTTTGTACTTTGCAGTTTCCGTGCCAACTTCCTTATAGATTCCGTTACAGGAGAGCGAACCCTTGTGTCCTGCGGGCCTAGCTGGGGCCTGTATTCATCAGCAGGGTCTAGCTGCAAGCAAGGCCCTGCTTCCAAACCTCACACCAAGCATGACACAAGGCTGTGTGCCGCATGGGTTTGGCTATCTGCAGGGGTGGCTGCCACCAGGTGGGTTGGCAAGAGGGCCTGGCCACAAACCAAAGGCTGCGCACAATATGGAGTCGGCTGCAGGGCCAAGCCCTTTAGCCAAGTGGTGGGGGTTGGCTTTACGCATTGTAATAAAATATTACTTTTGGTTTTTTTTAAACTAGAAAAACACTGAAAAAAAACAAAGGTTTAAGTAACGTTACAGTTAGGTAAGATAAAAAGATCTGTTTATATTTTTTTAAACCTTAGAAATTCACTGAAAAAAACAAAGGTTAAAGTGATGCTATAGTTAGAGGAATATCTCACTGGCAACATTAACATTTTGAACAAAACAAAACATAGAAATTCACTGGTTATAGTTACCAGAGCTAACTATAACTTGTGCCCCGCCATACACTGCTTATGGCGTCACAAGTTACATCACTCATGATATATTCTATGACTCATAGAATATATCATGAGTGATGTACTATGACATCACTGATGACATCTCAGATGACATCATTGATGACTTCAATGATGACATCACTGATGACACCATCCAATGAGTGTGTTAATTTGTTTTATACTTTACATAGTGGTGGGTAACTACCATATTACTTTTCTACATACTTTTGTACAGCCTGTGTCCAGTTAATGGGTGTCAGTGTTTACACAGCACATGTGCTCCTCATGCACCATAGGTGTGTAGAGGTATTGAACATGTAATAAATCTTTGTATTCAAGATTAACTGTGTGCAGATAATTGACTCTGGAAAAAAAGTTTCCAACAGGGCAAATTTTCCACATTGTAGATACTATATGAAAAGTTTTATATAGCGCAAACATGACCTGTAAGGGTATCAGAGCACTGTACAAAGGAGCAGTAGAGATAAGGAGGTAAAGGCATAAATACAACAACATTAAGGAAATTAACAAGCACAAATACTAAAGCAAAACCCACCTTGTGGTACATTTAAAGTAACAAAAGAGCAACCAATCTTATGGTGCTTGCTGAGTGACAAAAATTGCAACGCTGAATAAGAGAATAAATGTCAGCAAGAAATAAAAGTTACTTAAGGAGGCTTCGGGACTACTGCTGTAAGTAGTTACTCACGAGTAACCATTTGACTTGTTTTTTGAATGAGGACGTTGAGGGGTTAGATTTGGTATCGGGCGGAAAAGTGTTCAATATTCTTGATGCAAGACCAGAGAAAGCACGGTTGTAGGTTCTTTTCTTTTTGAATTTGGGAAGTTTCACCAGGAGAGTGTTAGAGCTTCTTAGGGTCTGATTCAAATCAGATAGTTCAAGTTTTTTAGCAAGGTAAATGGGGGTGTTATAATGAAGAGCTTTGTGTGTCAGACAGACTATCTTGAACCAAATCCTTGCTTCAATCGACAGCCAATTGAGTTGAATTAGGTCTGGTATGATGTGATCATGTTTTCTAGATCCAGTGATGAGTCTGGTCGCAGAGTTCAGAGTGGCTTTTAGCGGAGCCAGTCTAGCTTTGGGTAACCCTGCCAGGGTCCCAATCCCATAGTCAATGCGTGAGATAACTAGGTATCGGACTGCTAGCTGCATGTCTTCAGAAGGCAGGAATGGCTTGATTTTCCTTAATGTGTTGAGATGATGATTGGCTTCCCTTGTTATTGCACTGATGTGGTCATGCATATTCAGGTATCTGTCCAGAGTTATGCCTAAAGACCTAGCAGAGTCAACAGCATGTGGAATGCAGTTGAGAGCTGTAAGCTGTTGGCGCCAGTCTTGAATGGGCGAAGAATGATTGTGGGGGGCAATAATGCGGAATTCCGTCTTGAATGTATTAGGCAAAAGGTGATTGTGTGTTAACCATTGTTGAGTTTTCAGCAGCACACAGTTAAGAGTTTTGATGTCATCTGGTGAAGCAATTTTCATGTACAATTGAGTGTCATCAGCGTACATGTCGTATTGAATGTTAGAGAGGTTCAGATTTTCAGAGAGTGGTTCCATTAACAAGTTGAAAAGCGTGGGAGTGTGTGTGGAACTTTGAGGCACTCCAATTGAGACCGGTGTACTGGTTGCGTGGAGGTGGTTAACTTTAATTATTTGCGTTCTATTTTGTAAGAAAAAGGCAACCCAATTTAAGACAGTGCCCGATAACCTCATCCTTTTTTTGAAGAAGATCAGTCAGGTTTTCATGTTTGACCATGTCAAGCGCCGAGGACAGATCAAGAAGGATAAGTAGGCAGGGTATATTCTGGTCAAGTGATCTCAAGGCGTCATCAACAATGTCTGTTAGAGCCGTTTCAGTACTATGTCCCAGTCTGAAACCTGACTAGTATTGGTCAAGGAACTGAAACATCTCAATGTGGTTGCAGAGCTGTGTGTGTACACATTTCTCAAACAGTTTGGCCAAAGTCATGATATTAGTGAATGGGAGGAAGTTGTTAGGATCCGCTAAATCTGCATTTGGCTTTTATGGGATGGGGTGACTTGTCCCATCTTAAGGCAATCAGGATTCCTACCCTGCACAAGAGATTCATGGATAAGCATGGACCAAAAGTGGGAGAATGGCAGATTTTAGCTCTTTGAAGAACTTGCGCAGTATAGTCTATGGAGCAAGAACTAGGGGCACTCGCTGAGGTTAGCCAAGATGATGTTGTGGGCTGGGACTGATACTGGGCATTTGGCGATGCAAGTTGCAGTTCTAGTTCAATTTTTCTTGTCTTTTCAATGAAGTGTGCAGAAATCCTCACCACTAGGGAGTGAGATCTTGGGTGCAGAGTGTTGGTTGGTTGAGTCGTTAGCTTGTTGTTTGATGATTTCAAATTGTTTCTTGGGTCTGTTTTTGGCGTTGTCAAGCTGTGCCCTGAGGTGATCCGTTTTCACACTAAGGATATGTTGTTATACGAGCTTCTATTCATCCTCAGCTGTTTGAGGTTTGGTATGGAAGACAAGTTTCTCCACGATCGCTCTGCAAGCCTTAATTTGCGTCATTGCTCGTTTAGGGAGCAATTGAACCAGGGTTTGGAGTGTTTGATCGGCATCCTTCTGAGTTGCTTCGGTGCAATTGTGTCGAATATATTTGTCATGGCATGGATGTAATGATCAGTGAGATCATCCAGATTAAGTATCGTAAGCGTCTGTGAGTTGTTAGATACAATCATCTCAGCATGACAATTTCTACATAACATAGAAGACTGCGTGCACCAGGTGCTAACCTATGTACAATGGCTAGTTTTGAGTCAGAAGATAAGTTATCTGAAATGTTTTCACCAAAGTATGAAGGCTGCAGATAGTATGATCTTCAGCACCTTCAGACCTTGGTTATTTTAAGCGAATAGTGTATTTTATTTTTTTACAAGTGTTGCATAGAGTGACTACTATTCTTAGTAGATACTCTTTAATACTCTGTGGTGTTTTTCTCATGAGAGTTTTACTGTCTGCAAACAGTGTGGTACAGCATAAACACTGTTTGCAGTAACCACTTTTCTACTGATATCAACTTCATTTGTCAGGGTAGGTTTGGTGACTTGAGGGGTTTATTCACATAAAAGCTGACGGCAGTAGGGCATTAATTTTGGAACAGACATGGAGTATCTTGTGGAACTACGCTTCCTCTTAACAGTTCGACACATACTGAACACGATCTGCAATAAGGGTTTCCCATATATCTGTGGTTGAATGTAATGTGAACTATGCTGCCTATGAAGTAAATGGTATAAGGTCAATGTTGCACATAACACATGCTTGCTACACCTAAGTGAGGTGTATCTGTGATGGCATTAATGATGATTCATATTATTCCGAGTTATTTTGTACTTAGTTTGAGGCCTCTAATGCCATACCAATTTATAGAGTAATGTGCAGAAAAGAAGCTTGGATGAAGGCATCAAGTGATGTCATTCGAGATGTCATCAGTGTTGTCACAAATGAAGTCCTAGAAAATGTCATGAGTGATGTAATATAGGAGGTCATAAGCAGTGCATGGTCGGGGCTTAAGTTATGATTAGCGCTGCCAACTACGACTGGTGAATTTCTGTGTTTTGTTTAGTTCAAAATATTAATGTTGTGTCAATATAATTTTAAGATATTAACCACTGGATGGTTTGGTTCTCTCCAATTCCAAATTCTTCAACACTGCAAGTAACGCAATACTGAGGGACTTTCGTCTGCATTTCTTTATACGGTATATATCTGAGTCGAGATATTTAGTGGTATGACAGAGCGCTCGTTTTTAGATCCCTCAGTTCAGCTGTTGGTTTCTTCCAGTGTAGGCTGATCACTGCATTCATCAGAGGGTCAGCGAAACTGACAGCACTGGTATCTCGGCCTCCAGAAAAATTACAATGATTTCCTCGTTCACGGCCCCAAATACAAATAAACAAAAAATGCTAATATGTCGAATTCTCCAGGAGGGTCTCACTGGCTTTTCATCAATTCTATTCAATTCATTCCTTTGTTCATATTATTATAAGCTTATTGCACAATTAATTGAAATCATTGCAAAGTATGCTTCCAGTGAGTAACAATATACATGACTTTACAGAAGCTGTAGATTAATCAAACGGCAACGGATAAACATCAATGGATCTAAAAACAACACAATACCAATAAATATTGACAAATTACAAGTTCGGACAGTATCAAATTAATGGGTTTTAAAAAGCACCAAGGTAATTGTGGGTAGCTGTCACTCAAACATGCAACGACGGCTTCTGCGCATTCCATAATTCTCCGAAAAATAACAGGTTGTCTCAGTAATTGGCTTGGAGCACCAGACAAATTCTGACAAATACAGAATATAGGAGCATGAGTTTCCTCCCCAGCAGAGCATGAATGGCATCGTATGTTTTCCTGGCTAGAGCACAATCACAATATTGGAAAAGACAGATTCCGAGCCAAGCAAGCGTATAAAGGCAGATTCTGAGCCAGGCAGGCCTATGCTTCCATTCTAAGACTTTGCGCAGATCCCAATATTTCTGAAGGGCTTTACAGACCTCCAGTGGAGGAGACAGCCACATTTATGTTTCTGTTCCACTAGCTGACGTTATTCATAAAATTAGATCTGCTTTGCTCGTTTCATAACCAGTCCTTCCAATTGGGGTTGTGGCTGGAATGGATTCGAAATATCTCCTAGGTGCAATTATGAATTTTCAGAAATTCAATATAAAGACAGGAACCCAATTTGAGGGAAAGAACCCGCAGCTGTCAGAAGTTGCTGCAGAATACCTTTCTGATGCTCAAAAATTCGGTTTAAAAAAAAAAATCAATACTTTCAAATCTAATGTGTTTCTAATGTCTGAAAACCTCTTGACAAAGCAGAGCTGATCTCACATGGAAGTACAGGTTTGTGTATTTTCTTCTTGGGGTGACGCGTTAGCCGTACTCTTGAACTCCCATGCATTCCCTTACGTTGCGTCTGCCCTGTGGAAGCCCCTGCCCTACCTCTAAGACATTCCATTCTTCAGAGATATACCCTTTTATCCCTCTATCTAGACAGCTCTAACTACAGTCACACTGGTAGACCCTCACAACGCTTTCAAGCTACTGGCTTATGCTAGCAGACTGGAGACAGAGCTTTACTTAAGCTAGTTCTACCTGTTAATCAGAAATCTGCTTCCAGTAATAGAGGCTGGCCATGGGTATGCCAAATAAGGCTATACCTTGACACAGAGTTACAAGATGAGTGTCAAACGCGTGCCAACGGGCCGTTCCTGGCCTCTAACTCTCACTTGCTCAAGGATGGAGTGCCCACCTTGTTCCGCCAATAGCGAGGACTTGCCCTCATGGCCGATCAGTGTGGAGGATAGCCCAAAATGAATGGGAGGCCCTTATGATTATCCTCTACAAGTATTCCAATATGTATCGCGCGCTCCAATCTGCATCAGAATGCCTTAGCCTTTAATTCTGCCCATGTTGGAAAAATGAGTGCCAATGAGTTGGGAAATAATTACACTACTAAAAGTGCCAGGAGATGTTTGCTCCCTAACAAACATCCATATTGGACCTGAAAAAAGTTATCCTTTACATTGCCTGATCGGATACTTCAAGATCAATACTGTTTTAGGAAAAAAACGCATTGCAGGGACATCCACTTTGATGCGTTCGTTATAAGGAAGTAGATCCATACCTGCCCTTTTTCATCTCTAGTCACAACAACCTCCTCCTCCTCTTTTTCTCCACTCCCTGTGTCCTTGTTTCTACCCTATTTCCCTCTTACCTTTCAATGTGTGTGCGCCAAAGCATATTTCTATTAGAACGAGCAAACCTGTTTTTAGTGTTGACAATGCATTTGTCAAGCAGAGCTACTGCTCATAATAGAGTGGGCTTTGTGTCTTCCCCCTTCAACCATTAGCTTTCTTGTACCGGCCTCTTCCAGTCATTGGCTCAGCCCAGTGCAGCATTCATTTTTCACATAATGCGATTAGATTCATTCTTCCACCTTCAGTCAGGTGCTTGCATTGAATTGCATGAATGACTACATCATAATTATAGCTCTGTCTGCTCCTTCTAACTCACTGCCATGTGTCTCGTTCTAGTACACTAATGCTTTATGCATTAGCGCATTAGAGCCAGATCTATTGACTTTTCCAATGCTTGTTTTTGATGTGCCTCATCAGTTCCCGAGTTTTCCTCAGATACCCCATTCTTTCACCACTCTGCCTTTGCCTTACCCTTTTCCCTGCTGCCCATGTATCCTTAAAGGTGGAAATTAAAACCACGGTTTATTTTTTTAATTTTCATTTCGGTTTTGACTTCTTTTAAATAATTTAACTGACAATTTCCTCCTACTTCAAACTCGTGATAAGGTTCAGCGTGCTTTTTGTTTCGCCACCGGACACTGGATTTTTACGTCCCTTTGTGAATGACAATTGACCATTCATCAATTCAGTAATTCAGCAATTCTGGAATTCGTATTTTGTTCTCACGAACTGGGTAATACCAAGCTACACTTTCAACAGAATGAAGCCGTGCCCAAGGGGACATCTCATTGTGTGGTGTTGCCACAGACATGATGAAATTGATTGGCGGACGGCTCCTAATTGGAACCCTCAAACAGCCTCAGAGCAGAATTCCACACAAAACAAAAAAACATCATATTCCTTTCTTCTCGCTCTACTACACTGACATTTCCTTTCCTTCTTCCCTCTTCTTCATTCATTGCTGCACACCGAAGCAGCCTCATAGTTGCATAGGCACTACATTAAAAAAACTGGGATCGAATGAGTGTGAGGGGGAAAAGGAGAAAAAGTGTAGAAACGCAGAAAGACAACAGAAGAAACGGGATGATCTTAAAAAAGGCAATGAGACTGCAAGAGAGACAATGGAGTTGAGAGAGACGAGACAAGAAGAGAGTAAGAGAAGTAGAGGCATAAAAAGGGAAGGGAAAGCAAAAGATGTAATTCATGCAAAGTGGAAGAAAAAACTCCAAAGAAGGATAGTACAGAAAAGAACTCAGCTGAGCAAGGCGAGTGCCAGAACTGGGGAATAAGGAATCAATGCCAACAGAGGTCCTGTAACCACAGAGTTTCACTCGGACAAGGGTATTACAGTAGAACCCAAAAAAAAGGAGAGTGGAGAAGGGGTCAACGTTGACAATGGAGTGTGGGGAGAATGACAGAAAAAAGAAACGACGGACTACAGTTGAGTTACCGAAGACAAAACCCTACCGCTAAAAATACCTCACAGAAAAGTTTTTATACCACACAGAGAAGGAAAAATTCTTCAGCTACAAGGTAAAAGAGAATATTTTGGCGACATCTAACCCTGATGTTATGAAAAATTTGTTGCGCCTCCCAACTGTGCCTCAGTGCCTTCGTAATCACTTGGGCGGAGAGAAAGGGGACTGGGAGCTCAAAAACAGATTGAAACCTATTACATTTGAGGAATTCCAAATCAGCGGGCTTAAGTTAGATCCACCGAACTCCCCACTCTGGATCCTAAACCTTGTATACTAAGGTGGCTACTGGGTCAATTTCCAAAATTGTTTGCCCTAATCATAGAGGTGGGGCAGGGCTGAGAGCTAAAAGGAGACTACGAAGATGAAAATGTTTAAATACCACCCCATACTCCATACTGCCCTGAGCAGGCAAACAATGCAGCTATTCCAACTCCCCCGGGTGGAGTCCCTCAAGTATTAAGTCATGGTTTGGCTTCTTGTGTTGGTCCCTGCCCTGTGGGACGTCCAAGTGCCGCATCGTGAGGAGTCTTGCCCGTGATCTCGGTTCCGGCTCGCACAAAGACTGAAGCAGGTTGTCAGCTGGAACTTGAGATCAGCTAACATCTTTTTTTTTTTTATAACTTTATTTTTTATTTTTATACAATTCAATAACAATACTACTGACAGATGGGATAAGAAGTCATCAGTACAAGGTGTGTGATCAACCTTAGGCATGGAGGTACGGCACTGGTTGGTGAATCTTGCAGCAGGGTTACTCAAGAGAAATCGTTCATATATATCAGCAGTGACAATCCGACTAATACATAAGACCATTCTGCCAAAAGGTCTATTCGCAAACACAGGGAGGGAAAGCAATTCTTATGAGCCAGAACCAGTCTTTGCATAAGATAGTGTAAGGGCTCCCTGTTCCACATCTAAATCGATCTTGTAGTACTTTAGCCACGGGGACCAAATTTTCCTGAATTTACGTGAGCAGCCCCTCGCTTTATAAACCACCTTTTCCGCAGCCATGTATAAATCCATATTGGATATCCATTCTTCGAGTGTAGGAAGGTGTTGTGCACCCCAGTACCTGGCTATGTCCCGTTTCGCCACCACCAACCCCAGATTAACAAGTAAGAGCCCATATCGTGGAAGATCGACATCAGTGGGAATGCCCAATAGTAGGAATTTCACATCCATCTCAATTGTTGCCCCAAGTTTTTTATTTAGTTCGCCAACTATTTTGTGCCAGTAGGGCTGGATGTGGGCGCATTCCCAAAGGGTGTGAATGTATGTACCATGTTCTGTGTGGCATCTGAGGCATGCAGGTTCCTCCACCCTCCCAATCCTGTGCAATCGTTACCTATCATAGTAGACCCTATGAAGGATCTTGTATTGGATAAGCCGCAGTCTTAATCTGATCGCCACCTCACGTGGATGCATGAGGGCCGCTTCCCAGTCTATATCCTCAAGGGGTCCTGTGGTAAATTCCCACTTCGCACGAAGTGGGCCGAGATTATCTGGCATATTGTTGAGCTGTGTTTTGTATGTCAGCGAAAACGCCTGAGTCTGGATCTCCTCCTGAAGGAGTCTGCCCTCAAGGGGAACGTATTCCGGCAGCGCCCCGTTGTCCAACCCCTCCTCTTGCCAAGCATGATGAAGCCTAAGGTACGCATAGGCTTGGGAATTATGCATTTGATATTTGGATTGAAGGAATGAGAAGGAGACCAGGGAGCCTCGCTCCAGGTTTCCTATTTTGGAAATGCCAATGAGGTCCCATTGTTTGAAACCCTTCAGCTTTCTTATCTCACGCAGATGAGCTCCCTCCCATAATGGGGTCTCCCGTGTAGGTTTACCCTCCCATCTCATCAACTTCCCAGCAATCTTCCAGGCCTCCATTACCCGTTTGGTAGCGGGAAGGAGTCGCGCAGTGCCAGCACCCCCATATAGATAGTGTAGGTGGGAGCGTTCATGGAATTGAAGCCGCTCCAGTCGATATGCCGGATGATCTCCTGGTGCCTGAATCCACTCATTAATAACGATAAGGTGGGCCGCTTTGTCGTAGGCTCTGATATCTGGTACGGCCAAGCCCCCGTTGTAAGGATTCTGTTGCAGGGTCCTCAGTGCTATTCGTGGATGAGCACCATCCCAGAGGAGGCGGCGCAACTCACTATCAATAGAAGCAAAAATAGTATCAGGTAGTCTGTGATAAGTGTTCTGAAGAACATAAAGAAGCTGAGGGAGGGTCACCATCTTATACATGGCGGCACTGCCCATGACAGTGAGAGGTAGTTTCCTCCATCGTTTCCCATCTGCCTGAAAAGTCAACAACACCAGTCGTATATTGCGTTCCACGCGAAGGACGGTGTCCGTGGTAATATAAGGCCCAAATAAAGAAAGCCCTCCTCGGCCAGCCGCAGGCAGCTGGGATAAGTGTAAGATGCGGGACCTCTACTTACTGGATAGAGGGTGGACTTAGTCCAGTTAATCTTGTAGCCAGCGTAGCTGCCATATTCTTCAAAGATGTGGAGAAGACGGGGCAGGGTGTCAGCAGGCCACGCGACATACAATTCAATTTAAAGCTTTTATTCGATTTGTACATACAAATCATACAAGCAGAAAAATACATGATTAAAAATGTGAAAAATCACCATATGGCCACTTATAAAAAACAGTAAAGAGACATTTATACAAAAAGACTAAAGTGCAACAGTTAGGTAATCATGCCAGTTTGAATCAACATGCTGTTATAGACGGAAATACAAACAGGTAATCAGTGGGAATTCCTCAATGGGCCTATCCTGGCAGCTGTACATCAGAGTTAATAAATAGTCATAAAATACTGTAGTCAAAAAAACAAAAATAAAACCCTAATTACAAAGAAGGTATAAAACTTAAAACTTATATATACAAGCAAAAATGTAATCAGTAATGGCAACACGATATCTGGCAGCTGTATAACATAAGTACAGACAGGTAAGTATAAAAATCTTATAGTGCAATACTTTCCCTGGCAGCTGTACATTTCAAGATAAAAGTAGCCAGGAAAAAACAAATCTCTTCGTTCTCTAATGAGAATAAAAGTATCAGTGCTGTTTCTGTAGTACGAGTATTATATGTGATAAAAATTGGCTTAAGGTATTTTAACCTAAGAAAATGATAAAATTTACAAAAAAGTAAAAAGTGGCGACTATTCTGTCGGGAAATATTATCACACGGACAGGGTATATCTGAACTGGTTCTTGTGTTTGGAAATGCAACCAGATGATGAACAATACCCAGTCTAACGCGTGTTAAAACATACTGATGGGAAGGACGGGTCACATACGCAAGATAGGGTTGGAACCCCGAAATTAAATTTAAATCTTTATAAAATTTCACGGTGACAAGATTACCAGAAATTTTATCTCGCTCTGCCTTTCGAAAGTTTAAAAATGTTGTCTTAATTTCTTTCTTTGAAATGGAAACAACCTCCTCTGGCTCGCGGAGTGCATCTATATTGAAAAGAAGAAGATACCAGCGGTGGATGTATCTCAGCCACTGTATGCGTGAGGAGTGGTCCAGGCCTATACAATCAAGAATAATATCCTGAGTGAATCGAGTCTCTGGTTTAGCCCAAATAGAACGCCACAATAAGAGTGGCCGGACTGCTGCTAAATCAGAGATAAACTCGATCCCAACTTCTTCGTGAATCAACAGAGTGGAAGCAGAAGGGGGAACACATAACAACCTTCTTAAAAACTTGTTTTCCTCCTTCTGCAGAGATGTACCCGCACTATGGCCCCATACACCTGCCCCATACAGTGCAGAGGAGACACAACGAACATTGTATATGTTCATCATGTCTAGAATGCTACGTGAGCCGAGTTTAGAGGCAAAACGAAAAATACTGCCAGTAGATCGCAGCATTTTTAATCTTATAGAATCCAATTCTGAGGTCCAAGACCCAATATTATTAAAAGTGATTCCTAGATAACAAAAGGACTTGACAGGAGTCAACTTTTCCTTATCCAGAAAAAAGGTATGCTTTACCTGCTTAGCTGCCCGACCGCATGACATAACATACGTCTTAGTTTTATTCACGCGTAGCCGCCTAACTTGTATAAAATGAGTAAAATTGTCAATTAGGCGCTGAAGTCCCAACTGTGTACGGGATAAGAGAACAGCGTCGTCCGCGTAAAGTAACAGCGGAACAGGTTTACCACCAATCAGGGGGGCATCTGCTGGGATGTCAGCCAGTGAACGGTCGACGTCGTTGATAAAAAGGGAAAATAGCAACGGGGCCAAAACGCATCCCTGGCGTATGCCCCGAGACACTTTGAAAAACGGGGTACATTCGCCATGGGTGCCATAGCGGACTTTGCAGGAAAGTTTTTCGTAAAGTCTAGCTAAAAAGTGGACTATTTCCCTCGGAGCCCCTGCGTCTAGCAAAACCTCCCAAAGGATAGTGTGGTTAACCAAATCAAATGCGCTGCTCAAATCAGCAAAACATAAAAAAAGGTTGCCATTTTTGGCCACAGTATATTTATTAATTAAAAGGTCCAAGTTTACACATTGCTCCAATGTGCCCAGGCCTTTCCGAAAGCCGTATTGGACTCTAGTTAAAATGTTAAAATCAGCTGCCCAATCTTCCAACCTCTTGAGTAAAATCCTACTCATCACCTTCACAGAGGCGTCCAGTAATGAAATTGGACGATAGTTGGAAGCCTCTGATTTATCACCTTTCTTGTGTAGAGGGATAATAACTGATTGACCCCAAGTGGGCGGGGGATTAGTTTCTGCCGCACAATTAAATAACCTCGCCAGGATTGGAGCCCATAGAGCCGGTTCATCTTTGTATAAATCCAGCGGGACCCCATCAGGGCCAGGGGCCTTACCTCCTTTGCTTGAAGAAATTGCATCGTGACTTTCTTCTAAAGTAATTCCCAACGGAAGGGGTAGCCATGAGATAGACTCAGGTAACATTAGCTCAAGAGGTAACCCGTCTGGGTTAAAGATTTTGGAAAAGTGACTGACCCAATCGCTACATGCCAAATAAGATGTTAATTCAGGGGCATCTTCCTTATTGAGAAACGGGCTGTTAATGGTTTCCCAGTACAGTTTGCAATTTTTGGTCTCGGCCGCTTCCTTCAACTTATCCCATGCATCGGACTGTAATACCCTTTTCCTGGTTTTAATTGCAATTTTATATCTTGCCCTAAAAAATTGTATGTCCGTCTTAACACGTGGATTAGTGCCTAAAGCCTTCTTTAAATCATGAAGGGCGGCTATACAGGTCTTATCAAACCACCCCTGCTTCGGGCCGCTATTTGATAACGAGGCCTTAGTAAAGATGCCATCAATAATACTATTCATGGAGATAAAGTGGACTAGTAAACAGCCTAGGTCACAATCATCCTCCAAGCAGAAACTAATTAGGTTCTTGCATCTGGTGATGACCTCCTTCTGCTTAACCTTGGAATTTAGACCAGTCCATTTGATCCTTAGACCCTTCGGTCTAATAGGTCCTAAGTCAGTAGAACATTTCCCACCTGAAACAGTCGAGGTACCATGCCTCAAAAGGGTGACACGAAGGCTATTATGGTCACTGAGACTTTCTTCATTTACATACAAATCAGTGAAGCCTCCACTGCTAGACAACAGGATATGATCTATAAATGATCCTGCATCTCTACCTGTAAATGTAGGGCATATTTTCGCCTGCTTGTTTGTGTTGCAGTTTAACAGGTTCATGTCTAAAGCAACTAGCATATTATTTAATGTGGAACCATAACTGCAATGTTGAAAATGAGGAGAATCCTCCCCCACACCCAAGCCCCCCCAATGACTACTCATTGCTGCACCAAAGCCACAGATGTTCCCGTTGGACAAATGACAGGGCTGCAAGTTAAAATCCCCTGCCCAGACAACCTCAGCCGTTCTTTTCGAGATACCAAGGGCTTTGGTTATTTCCCTTTCTAGAGGCGGTAAAATATCCCCTCTAGTAGCATCAAAGAGGTTGTTATAAAAGTTTATCACAACTAAATCGATATTCTTTTTACACTCCAACCTTATAACTTGGCTATGGGCCCCAACTGTCGTGCTGTATTTAACTGTACAATCGCACAGCTTGGTAGATATAAGCAACAGAAGGCCCCCCTTAGCCCTACCCGAGCTCGATTTGGTGGCTCTGAGACAGTAGGATATGTACCCTTCGATGTTAATAAGATCCAGACACCAGGTTTCCTGCAACAAAATTAGGTCAAATCCCTCCCCCAAAAAACTGGTCCAGAAGGGTGTGCCCAATTTACTGGCAAGGCCAGCTATGTTCCAGGAAACAAGGGAGAGACCTGCTGGTTTGCCAGAATCACCAACTACAGATTGCTCTGGCTGGATAGCTCGTAATAGATTAGAACTATCTACCCGGGAAACGATATCTGAACTTAATCTGGGAATGACAGTATCTATACCTACATCGTAACTATCCCTGTTTTCTAAACACCAGTAAGGTATTACTGATGACACCCTTAGCGATTCGGGGGGTGCGATTAAAGGTGTAACAGGAGAAGCACTCGCCATGTCTGAAAAGGACAGAGATGCTTAAATCCAAAGCTTCGATAGAGCTCAGTCAATCTACCTCATCCAACACAGCATATCTGTTAGGGTGAGCAAATTGTGAATACAATGAATCTTGGGAAGGGGGCAGGTTCTGCCATGCTTGCTGCCACTGAGGTTTAACAGGTTGTAGTGGCTGTAAAGGTTGCTGCCACTGATGGGCAGACTGAAATGAAGGTGATGGAAAATGGGGAGGATATGGCCAGTGAGGATTAACATGGTGCTGGGGAAAAGATGGAACATATGGTGGCTGCTGGTGAAAATTAACAAAATGTGGAGAAAAAGAAGAAGAAGAATAAGGTGGTTGCTGCCATGGTTTGGTAAAATGTTGCGGGGGATACACGAATCCTCTGTTACTTTGTAAAGTGGAACAGGGAGGATTTGATCTTGTAGGCATCGGTAAAAAGTAAGATAGGGGGAGCGGGTTAATTTGAGTCGCAGGACCACTGTTAGGAACATTACATATATAACTAACTGTCCCTGTATCTCTAAAATTAACTGTAATTACATCCCCCACTATTGTTTTCTTGTTTCTGCCCACCCAATCCCCTCTGCGTACAGTAAGAATTTCCCCATTCATGCCGTTGGGTAGAGGTTTATGTAGGTGAAACCATTGGACACATTTGTTTCTTAGTTCGACATGACTTTCTTTTACTCCCTCCTTCAGCGGGGGGACTGCTGTCAACACAACCACAAAAGGGGAAACCTCTGGTGGTAAAGTGATTGACCTAAAACGTGTCTGCTTTGGTTTAGGACCTTCAGGTATAATCGTGGAAAGAGAAGGTGCTAAAGGGGTATTAGATTTCCCCACAACATCTTTTACTTGTGTAGTGGTTGTATTGTTGCCAACAACAAAGTGTTGAGAAGTCGAAATCGGTCCCACCACCCTCGGAGTGGGTATAGATGTAGATTGAGCAGAATTACTCCCAGTTTGCATCAAATTAGGTATAACTGGATTCCCGGGGGCTACAGTTACTTGAACGTTAGTTAATACATCTTTAGGGGGCTGGATACATGGTGAACATTTGGGGACTGCTTCTGTACTCCCATGTGGCTGATCAGGCCCTTGCCCATTCGTTTTTTGTGGCCATTTCGAATGTATTAAAGATGTAAGCCTATCCAGTTTGGAAATTAGAGGTTTAATTTGTGCTGCTATTGTAGCTTCAAGGTCTAGTTTTAAATCTATTACCAAGTTTTGCACCCAACAAGGAATACCTGAGGTCATTTGTGGGGTAGGGGAAATCAAATTATGATTCCTAACTGTAACTTTAGCTTTACTTTTTCTCTTAGGTATAGCCTTTGAGAGACTGGTAGCCCTTCCCCAAGGAGCTGTAGGTACAGGAGCTGTTATCACCTCGTTAGTCCCACTCAGACAAGGGGCCGCTATGGCGGAAGTCTGACAGGCCTCTAGGTCTGGAGTAACCTCCAGGTCCGCAAAAGACGTATCCAGGTCTGATATGGCAACCGATAAATCAACAATATTCGGCACAATCGGAGCACTATTGGTGGGTATAGTTAGGGGTAGGGAGCAGACATTTGAAGACTGCAATGCGGGTGATTTAACATTGGCAAGGGAACCCAGGGATGAACGTTTAGCATTTGCAAGATCCATGGAGACTCTTTTTTCCAGTACAACAATACTTTGGTCAATAGTCTCATTTACACGGGAAATAAAGAGGTCTATTGGTCCTGTCACCTGTGTGATCGCCGCAGCTTTTTTCACACTGCTTCTAGTTCTGTTACGCATGGCCGACATCTGAGCACACAGTCAGCAATAAATGATGTAGAAGGTGGTGGCCGTTAATAATGATATGCGAAGAAACAGGACACAGTTCCGCCTACCTTAGTCTTTAGTTGAAAGGTATAGGCAATAAGTCAGGGATTCAGGGCCAGGGCCGTCCTCACCCGTCCTTGAACGGCCTTAAACGGCCCGCTCTTTGCCCGGTCTTCGCCCCGGACTGCGTCCCGCGCGCGTCCCGCGAAACGCGGTCCAGGGCGCGCTCTTTAAAGGGAAGTAAATTGTAGGGGCGTGGCGCTGTGAGGGGGCGCGGCTCACGCGGGAAGAGGACCAGCTGGAGCTCTGGAATGCTGGTCCTCGCAGTCCCGGGGCCTGCGCCTCACCCTCCTCGGCTGCTGAGCAGTTGCTGCCGGCGTCCCAGCGGGTCCTCCAATGAACAAAAGGATCGTTGCGCTACTCCGGTAGCGTTACAGGGACAGCAACGGACGTAGAAACCAAAGCGAGTGGCACCCGCAAAGCGGGTGCCACGAGTTGTTGTAGGGCTTGGCTGGGGGCGTGGCGCTGTGAGGGGGCGCGGCTCACGCGGGAAGAGGACCAGCTGGAGCTCTGGAATGCTGGTCCTCGCAGTCCCGGGGCCTGCGCCTCACCCTCCTCGGCTGCTGAGCAGTTGCTGCCGGCGTCCCAGCGGGTCCTCCAATGAACAAAAGGATCGTTGCGCTACTCCGGTAGCGCTACAGGGACAGCAACGGACGTAGAAACCAAAGCGAGTGACATACATCAGAATAGCGTCTGCATACAACGATATGCGTTCTTCCTCCAGCGAACCGGGAGCCCCAAGGAAGTCCCCTAGGTCAGGTCGGGAACAAACCTCACATGCTAGGGGTTCCAGTATGAGGGCAAACAATAAAGGAGAGAGGGGGCAGCCTTGTCTGGTGCCGCGTTGTATCGGCCAACTGGCGGAGAGAGTGCCATTGACCCATACTCGCGCCTCAGGTGCGTTATATAATAACGCCAGCCACCCTAGAAAAACCGGGCCGAAGCCCATTGCTTCCAGAGTACGCCACATGAAGGGCCCGTGGATCGTGTCAAACGCTTTCTCCGCATCAAGCGAGAGAAGCAAATGGGGAGTTGCACAACCCCGTACTGTATCCATCCAGTTAGCTAGGCGGCGCAAATTAAGACAGGTGGCACGCTTGGGCATAAAGCCAGATTGGTCTTGGTGCACCAACGAAAGAATCACGCTTAGTAGGCGATGTGCAAGAATCGTGGCCAAGATTTTTGTTTCGATATTAAGGAGTGATATGGGGCGATAGGATCCGCAGTCCTCTGGTGATTTCCCAGTTTTATGTATGACTACCACTGTGGCTAGACGAAGGTCTTGGGGGAGACATCCTTGTTCTTTTGATTCCACAAACAGCTCTAGGAGATTGGGCGCCAGCAGTGTGGTGTTCAGTTTAAAGAATTCACTCGGCAGGCCATTAGGACCCAGAGTCTTGCCTCCTTTCTGGTGACCTATGGCCTCAGTAACCTTCGCCAGTGTCAGGTCACCTTCTAGGCTATCTCGTTTGTCGGGTGTAAGGGTGGGCATGTCAATACTCTGAAGGTAATGGCGTATCTGGGAGTCTTCCGTGTGGATGCGGGCTCCATAAAGAGCCTTGTAGTAGCGCTCAAAAGTGCCCGCGATATCTTCCGGAGCGGTATAAATAGTCTCTTGGTCCCTTATCGACCCTACCCACCGTGACTCAATTTCCTTCCGCCCCAGCCACGCCAGCAGTTTACCCGCCCGATCTCCCGTTTCATAAAGGCGGTTGGGTTGCTAGTTGGCATTCTTTTACCTCAGTTGCAAGCGCTAAGTATTCGCGCCTGGCTATTTGAAGCCGGCGCAGATCCTCCTCAGTCACTGCAGTCTGACTTTTCCCTTCCAAGTCCAGGAGGGCATGTTCTAACTCTTCAAGCTCTTGAATCGCACGTTTCTTCTTGTGGGCCAGTATATTTTGCGCCCTGTCACGCAATACTGCCTTATAGGCCTCCCAAAAAGTAATGGCAAATGGGACAGAACCTTCGTTTTCAGTGAAATATAGCTGGGAATCAACACGGATGTCTTCAGCTACCGTCTCGTCCCGCAGTTCCCATGCATTAAGCCTCCACTGCGGAAGCTTTCGTCCACCTCCACCACCCATTTTCATGAGCAGGGGAGAGTGGTCCGAAATCCCCCTAGCCAGGTAGTCAATGTCGGCCACCCGTTGTATCTCACCTGCCGGAGCGAGAAGGTAGTCCAAGCGAGAGAACACCCTATGGGCTCCGGAAAAATAAGAACATGTCCGCCGGAGCGGGTGGTGGCGTCGCCACAGATCAGATAGGCCCAGTGACTCTAGAAAAACGGCCAAAGGTGTGATATCCGGGGTGCCCTTTCGGGCTAAGGAGCGATCCAGTAGAGGATTCACAACATCGTTGAAGTCTCCTCCAAGGATGTGTATGGTGGGGCCAGAGTGCAAGAGGAGGTTAGTCAATTTGTCGAACGTGCGGAGATCAGCTAACATCTATGTTCCTGGTCAGACATATGAAGCATAACTAAGGCTTAACATACGTAACTAGCAATTTAGACGTTAAGTGGCAGTTATTGTTTGTCAATGTCAGAGACTGGGCTTTGATACTTCACCTTATCGCACTGCTTTAAAAAACACGTTGAACACTGACACTAAATTTACCAGCATCTGGAGGCCCCTGATTGATTATTTCACATGCTTGGAATATACCTGTTTCCATCCTCCTAAGCTTAAAGCACTCCAGCTTTTTGATTAAAATGCATCCGGGAGCGGGAAACAAAACCCTGAGGCTTCTGACATTCCGTGTACACATTCTATTTCTCTGCCCAGGCTCCCCCAAATAACCGATGAATGACCAGGCCCCATAAATACTTATATTTGCAGATAAATTGGAGGCTTCCCAATGTTAAGCCATTTGCATACTGTTATTTCGACCTTTTATTTTGTATGCAAGTTTTTCCTTTTTAGATTTATTATATTGTAATAAGTGCAGATTCATGCAAAGGCTACTGACCCGTCTGTCCATCCTGCTGGCAAAATATTGATATTGTAAATAAGATTACACTGCTGTATGCATTTCTTTTTCTTGCTATTGTGGCTCACTCTAGGCTACTTACTTTCTTGGTCCCAACGGGATGGAAGTTCATATGCTTGTACAGTCAAATGCCTGACCTGCTATACTGAAATGCAGACAAATTTTCAATAAAAAGATTTCAAACAAAAAAAAAGCCATCCAACAAAACCAAGTCAAGCTTAACAACTACTATCTTTTAGCTGCGATACCCTTTGTCAGAAAACCTCTTGAGAAACTTGCTACATCCTGCTATGCTTGCACTTCAACAAATTCAACATTCTAGACCCACACAACCAGGCCTGACCCAAGTGTGATCCTGAAAAGCCCCCTCTAAACATATGGACCATTTGTTAAAGGATGCAGTCGAGATTCACTTTGCTAGGTTGCTTCCACATCTCAACTGCATATATGCGATTGATTACTAAACACGCCCTGTTGGTATTACAGAAACAGAAACATTATGTTCGTGCTTGTCCTTTATCAGGGAAGACACAGCTAATATTGAACCGATAACACTGTACAAAGCTAAACTCCATATTAAATTGCAGGTCTCCAAGGACTGTCCTCAAGACGCATGTGTTCTCAACATCTACATGAAGCCTAGTCAACATAACAAGAGAGCAAATTCTGTAATTCAGTTCATAGCCAGAAGGTGCCCAAACACTTCTTAGAAACAAGACTTGAATCTGTCACAAGAATAAAATAGTTAGGAGTGTTTCTGGACATCAGAGCGTGTATGAAGCAAAGCTGACCGGAGCTAAATGCACAATTGATATTACTACTCCCTGTGCTAAAGCTACACATTTCAGTTGAACCTCTGAGATCTCTACTGATCAGGTATCATATGAGAAAAGGATTACAAATTTGAGGGTCCAATTAAAAGAAGCTGTCACTAAGCGACATCAATATGAGCATGTTGTAGAACTATCATTAAAACATCATTGCAGCTTAAAAGGAGGCTGAGAGGGAGCCACTTGACCAACACCTTATCACCAAAGGCAAAGTAGTCCATTCCGACACAGACTACACCACTAGCACAAACAAAGGAGCTGTCCAGGAAAATCTGGGCAAGAGACAGAAGGCAGATATCAGACTCCTGGTAGGATTGTGTAAATACACCATGTGTCACAGCTCGTCATGCTTGGATCAGGTTATGAGCTGGCAAGATTAGGTTTCTGAGCAGAGATTTTACTCTTGGATCACTCTGCAACACTTGATACAGTCAACTATAATACAATGTTCGAACTTATAAGATCTGTGAGCTCAAAGGAGCAAGCACTAGCTTGGTTTGCCTCCTTTTTGATAAGCAGATCTCGGTCGGTATTCATGCACTTTTCTACTCCATAGAGACTTCACAGCCCTGCAATATCCTCATAGAACCACTCTACCACCCCATTCTATTTAATTTCTACTTCCAACCCAACAGAAGTAGGCACCTGGACACCTAGTCTGCCACTTGCCTGTGGCCTCTAGTTTCTGCTTGTTCCAGACTGATCCAGTGAAACCGCCTCTGCCCAGGATTTTCCCACTAACCGTTCTTCCTGCCAACACGACCCCTGTCCCTTCTGCCCCCTGAAGATACACCATCGCCAAGCTCTATACCGTTGGTCCCAGATGCCCCAATGAACACTGCCACTGCGCCGACCCACAGTAGGACCTTTCACCTGCACCCACAGCCAATTCACCTGCCACAGCACACACACCAGCCTACTGACCAGTCCCACCCGAACACACCACAGACACCACCTGAACAAAAATCCCAACCTGCATGTGCCCATCTTCCTCACGAGACCTGGCTAAACTCCACATCTGCCATAGACATTGTCACAGCAATCCCCAACAGATATTAAATCACTCATCAGGACCGCACCAACAAGCCAGGGTGGAGAAGCTGCCATCATCCACAAAGAGACCATACAGTGCACTACCACCACCGACAAGACCACCAACCCCATGGAACATCTCCGCTTCAAGCTCCACACGGACAACAAGACCACCATCAGAGGCACCCTCAGTTACCGACCAAGGCCTGCGCTCCAGCTTCTGCAACAGCATTGGAGACCTCATTGCTCCTCTAGCCTTAGACTCCAAGGACTACATCTTCCTCTACGACCTATATTTGCACATAGAAGACACCACCAACAGCAACACAGTACACCTCCTCGCCAGTATGAGCAGGCTCTGATTGAACCAGATTGTCCACGACCCTACATACACCGCAGGACACATGTTGGACCCCATTTTCAACTCCAGCAACAGTGTCAAAAACAGCCTCATTACAGAACTCACATGGACCGATCACTCCATAGTCCACCTTAGCATCTTCAGCCCCTGCACCGCCACCTCCAAGATGAACAGCCCAACCCACCGCAGATTGAAGAAAATCTCAGAGACCATCTGGACGGACGCCCTCAACATCTCCAACCTATCTACTGCCACCAACCTCGACAAGGGAGTGGAGAACTTCAGCGCCTGAATCACCAATTGCGCAAACAGCATCGTCCACATCAAGAGCAATATCCAGTGAAATCCTCCAAAAAGGCATGCTGGTACACCCAAGAACTCATAACAGCGGAACGATACAACAAACAGCTGGAAAGGAGATAGTGTGCAAGTAAAGACACTTCCAACAGGGCAGCATTCAAGACCTCCCTCAACCTCTACCACCGCCTGCTGAGGGCAACAAAGAAGACACTCCTAGCCGCATGAAACAAAACCAGCGGCAACAACACCACAGAACTTCTTAACATTGTTAAGGAATTCTCCAACCCAGCTGGCAGGGAAAACATCACATCCTCACAGGAGCTGTTCGACAACCTCGCCAACTTCTTCCACTACAAGATCGCAACCATTTACAGAAACTTTGTACCCCAGCCCACACCTACGGATGTCCTCGACAGATACGCCACCACAGCAACCAACACGTAGCACAGACTGACCACCTGGAACCTTCTCTCCACCCAGGACACCACCTCACCATGGAATCCATCCACTTGGGAGCTCCCACAGACCCATGCCAGCACCACATCTTCAACCTCGGAAACCAAATGAATGGCCAGGAACGCACCACCCTGCTCAACAACTCTCTCACCACTGCAGCATTTCCCGATGCCTGGAAAAACACACTGAAGTCAGACCACTACTCAAAAAACCCTTCGCTGACCCCAGCGAACTCAGAAACTACCAGACAATATCCCTGCTTCCATTCCCAACATCATCAACAGGTAACTCATGACACACATGGTGCGGGGTAGGTCTACGGGCGACACGGACTCGGCGTGTCTAACGCAAGGAACTCCTTGCGTAGCCTACCAGGAACTGCAGTGTACTATCCTATGGAGTATATAGGGTAGACCGAGTCGCAGGTAAAATACCAGCTGTATATGAGAATGCTTTCTGTTAACCAAACAATGCAGTCTGTATATATCTGTAGATAGATTACATTTTAGGTCCTGAAGAATCGCATGAGTACACCTCATTTGAAGCGAGAAACATGTTGACCCCGATGAGGCAGTGTAGACGACCCAGAACATTAACCTGAGTTTCTAACACTCTACCTCACAATTTTAATTAGGTGAGGAAGCATCATAATAAAATTGTTGAGATAGCACTCCCTCCCCTATTTTGTTTTACAACTACTGTCTATTCATCTACATTATTGAAGAGCCCCATACTCCCACTTCACCTATCGGCTGTCTTGGATATAAAGATCTCCACAAGAGTGCTCTCTAAACAAGAGCCCGTCGGGTATTGCACCAGCCGACTCGACGTAGGAGCAGCCCGATGATGTTACATTACATCCTGAAGGGTACGTGATTCACGATATCCTGATGGCTGTGTGAGGGTTCCAATATCCAAAAATACACTCCTCTTTACATGGTACGTCCCCTTTTCCTTTAGGAACAGCTTTGTTACTTTCATGTTGTATATTTCGGGCATACTTAGCTGGACCTTTCTCTCAAAAGCCCATTTGGCCCCCCCCTCTTTGTTTATTTGACACATGGTGCGGAACCAGCTACTTGACGCCTCCTAATCCGGCTTCCACAGCAATCCCAGCAACAAAAACGCCCTGATCGCAGCCACCAACAACACTGAAACCTTCCTTGACCGAAGAGAAACAGCAGCGATGAACCTCCTTGGCCTCTTGGCAGCCTTTGACACTGTATCCCACCACACGCTGATCGAAAGACTCCACCACATCGGCATCCAAGGGGACGGTCTCAGATGGATCACCTCCTTTCACACTGGAAGAACCCAGAGGATCCACCTCCCACCCTTAACCTCCGAACTCAAGGGGATTACTTGCGGTGTCCCCCAGGGCTCATCCCTCAGCCCAACGCTCTTCAATGCAAATATGACCCCACTGGCCAACATCGTCAGATCCCCAGGTTTTAACATGATGTACTACGCAGACAACACCCAACTCCTTCTCTCACTCACCGACGATCCCACCACCAGAACCAACTTTTAAAGATGCATTACAAGCGTCACCGACTGGATGAAGAACAACAACCTGCAGATGAACACAAGACGAGACAAGGCAAGAAAGAAGTACTGATATTCAGCAACAGTTGAAACACATGGAGAGACTCCAGGTGGCCATCAGACCTAGGACCCGCACCCACTCCCTCCAACCACGCCAGAAACCTTGGAATCATCATCGATAACAAGCTCACCATGAAATCACAGATAAATACAGTCACCTCTGCCTGCTTATTCACTCTGTGCATTCTACGCAAGATCTTCAAGTGGCTACCTCTTCACAAAAGACGCACCGTGACACAAGCCCTCATTACCAGCCAGCTGGACTACGGCAACACCCTTTACGTAGGAATCACCGCACACCTCCTACAGAGACTTCAGCCCATACAGAACGCAGCAGCCTGACTCAACCTCGGCCTTCCCCGACGAACCCACATAATACACCCCACCTCAGGCTACTCCACTGGCTTCCCATACAGAAGAGATGCCAATTTAAGCTGCTGAACCATAAACACAAGGCTCTACACATCTAAGGACCCGCCCACCCTAATCACCATCTGAACTTCCACCAACAGTCAAGAAGACTGCGCTCTGTCTCCCTCTCAGTTGCTCATACTCCCCTAATCTACCGAAGCAGAAGTGGAGGACGCTCCTCTCACATTGCAGTAAAGACATGGAACAGCCTCCCCACACAACTCTGGACCATCATCCCACTTCTGGAATTCTGAATGGCACTTAAGACCTGGCTGTTTCAAATAAGCCTCCAGGACCTGCAAGTACCTGGGTACCCTCTCAGGTGATTATCCATGCTTTCTAAATCCTGACTGATTGATTGAGCCCCTCCTTGGCCTCATTCAGTTCAGTGCCTATGAAGATGGCACCCAACTGCTTCTAATATATGATCAAGAGTCTTCTAAATCCATAACATGACTCAAAGAGTGTTGTTTAGGCATTTGGCAAGGGATGTCCTGTATCTTTTTTAAACTAAATGGTTAGACACTGAAGTGCTGAACGTAAGAGGAGACACTGAGCTCTAGTCCCTTGAGATCTGGCCAAGGAACCCTGTATCCCGGTTAAATAAGTGAGAAATTTGTGGGTAATGTTCAATCAGAAACTGCTGTTCCTGCAACTGGAAAAGTTCTGCAATTTTTGTCACCTGTGCTCTTTCCAAATGGACTACTGCAATTCCATATATCTGAGCCGACCAGAAAATGCCATTGCTAAACTGTAACCCGTTCAGAACTTGGCTGTGAGGAAGGTGATGCGTGGTGGGGCAGAGAAAGTCCGACCAAGTCTCTCATGCAAGATATTTTCTGGGTGCAAATAAAAAAACTGCATTTTACTGAAGACCCTAAGCCTCGTCAAAAGCCCCTATCTCAAGACCGGACCTACCTTTTTATCCAGTGAGGTTTACCCCTGCTGCCCAGCGAGACCGCTACATTCAAGCTCAGCTGTGCTGCTGAGCATTCCTAAGACTTAATGAAAGGGGCAAGCGGGAGGTACTTCCTGATCCTATGGTTCAGGCTCTGGAATGACTGGTTTCTGAGAATTTGAGCCAGCTCAACTTTGATGTCTATAATCTTGCAGTATGTATGTAACAATATGCTCAACCGTGCAAGGACGTATTAGAATGGGCACGAGCGGAGGAAATATATATGAAGAAGATCCGTAGGGGTGATAAGCTGGAGGAGGACATAAATGAGTGGGTAGAGTTCAGGGGCAGCATGACTAGGGATAGGGGAGACAGTGATGAAGAAAGGGGGGGGATACACGATGAGGAAACATTCAGGAGACACAGCCAAGTCAGGGCTAGCATGGGGAAGATATAGCAGAGGCAATTCTCATGCATCAAAAGATTACAGGGACTAAGCTGCAAGCGGGGTTCTGTCTGAAGAATGTGTTGCTCCAGAGGACATCGGAGAAAAGCCAGTGGGAGAAGGGAGACCGCACTCTAATGTAGGGGGAGGAAGACAGGGTTGGGTGGGGGGATTGTTAATATGTAATTCTCCGGTTGATGTTATTATAAAAATGTATAGATGTATAAATGTGCTGCACAGATTAACACATACTTGACCAATGTAGCGCTAACAATTTGATTAATCTGTCAAAATATGTTCAATATAAAGATTTAATTTAAAAAAAATAATAATAATATGCTCAACTGTAGCCACTGGCCTCCAAGGCCCTCGGAGTCATAGGTACTGCACTTTCATTTGGCTTTAAGTGGTCTGGCCTTTAGTAGCCACTTTTTCTGTAATTTTTTATTTCCTTTTCCTACCACCAAGATCGGACCCATATAAAAATTGGTAGCTTATATATTCCTACACCTTAATGGAATGAAGAGACTATGCCTATAGGAAACACAAAAGAACGAGCATTGGCATAGCCAATAGGTCTCACCTTTTGGGACCTCGTAAGTAAAAAAAAACAACTGAAGTGTAAGACTTCACGTTTACATTTACTGCATCCTAAATACGAAGTAAATGTAAACGTGAAGTCTTATACGTCAAGTTTTTTTTTTTTACTTACAAGGTCCCAAAGGCCAGACCTATTGGCTATGCCAATGCTTGTTTCATGAGTGTGGACATTAGGAACCTGGGAGGTGGGGGAGATAGGTTGACGCTGGTTTAGAGGGTTCTCAGGCTCGTTCGACAAGGAAGGAAGTTAGGAAGGAGCTTATGGGAAAAAAAGAAACAGAGTGTACGTGAGTTCGCAGGGGGCGCTAGGCTCAGGCAATTAGAGGACGTGGTGGAGTACACAATACAACAACAAACAGCAGTACCGATAGGGAGCAAATGCCGTGGCACCAGACGAGCTTGGCAGGGTAATGTTGTTAGGGTGAGGAAAGGAAACAGGCAATAGAGCTGTGTAAAGAAACCAATTATGGCTAGGAGCCTGCAAGAAATAACTGGGAAAGTAAAGACAAAGGGTCAAAGGGCTGTGAGATTTGCAATGAAAAGGGGTATAGGCAGATGGGCAATACATGCTAAAGTTGTTGAGGTTCGAGGTCACTAAATATTCGTCTGTGTGAGTGGGTGGGGTGGCAGGGGGAGTGAAGGTACTGTGCTCAGGATCAGTGCAGCAACATAAGGGCAGGGGATGGAATCTGGAGCAGAAAGAGTTCAAAACTGGCGATGTGGAGATCAGCGGGCACCTGCGGAGGATTGTGAAGGTGGATTGCCGGTGTTTGTCAGTTTATTCTCTGGCGCCATTTGCACGTGGGAGACGAGAACGGTAAATGAAGTAAACATGCCAATGAATGCGCTAGCCAGTAAAAGCTAGGTACGTTGTTTGTTTCGCCGTGCCCTGGAATCCTAATGGGCACGTGGAGTGCCTCAATGATAGAAAACTACCAGCGAGTGGTGTGCACACGCGCGCTACAAGGGAAAACCAGCGCAACCAGCCCTGACCGCCATCTGTTTCCAATTGCGATAACTAGAAACAGATGGCGCTACTTTTCGCTCCCAAGCACCCTAGGCCACAGTAGACAGGAGGCGGGACATGCACCTGCCTTGGGCCATTTGCGTACTGTCTTTCTACGAAAGACACATGCAAAGGCCAATAGTGGCTGAAAAAAAAAAAGCACGAGCATGTGTTTAGAGTTGAAAAGCCCTTTCTTAAAGTCTCGCAGAGCAGCGCATGCATGCTGGCTCAGACGAGACCTAAAAAAGGAATTGGACGGAAAGGCCACACCCACTTATTCGTGGAATGCTTCATCATTGGCCAATCGTCCCCACCATGTTAAGATGATACCAACATGGTGGTCTCAACCAATTGGTCTGTACACCTGTTGGGCCAGATGCACTATGTATTCACTTCAGTTGAGGGCCACTGAATTTACAAAAGGATTAAATTAGATTGATCTACACAAACATTTGAAATGGAATAAGTAGGATTGTAATGACCATTACACAGAGGAAAAATATGGCCTGAATTAATGCATGGACCTGAAAACTTTGAGACATTAACAAAATGCATATTTACCAACATTGCGACAGACAGACAGACACACACACACACACGTGTTTGAGCAGGAGATTAATTTACGGTCAGTGGGGAATGAAACGATTTGATATAAATTTGAAAAATGGATCTCTATTCATGAGTGCTGGAAGTAGGTTGCTGCAGCACTCCCAAGAAAAACAAGCTGGAGTTCAGAAGGTGAATGAGCAATAAAGGTGACTTTACATTTTGATTTGATCTTCTATCATTTGCAGTGCATTCAAAGACAGATGTCTAATGTCAAGCCATGTCTTCTGACAAATTGCTGCTTATTCTTTTAACATGGAGATTGACGTTTACCGGTCTTTCCTGCGTTGCAACGTGAGAGGATTTTGTAAAGTGAATTATGTGACAATCTTGTTGGTGAACAGTATGTAAGAAAGGAAAGGATATAGGATTTCTTTTTGTTTTCTACCACACAAAATGTAAACCTGCAAATGAACTCTTTTCAAAATGTATCAGCAGTTCGGTAAGCGGAAATGAAGCACATTTTTTTATATAACTAAATACTTTAATACGACCTAAACAAATCAAGACACTTTAGGTGGTGATGTGCAAGTGATAAATATTTGCTGAAACCCCACACATCTTTTGTTTGCGCCCTATATAGCTTTAATCAGTAAAACCACGTCTGTGCAAACTTAGTAGCTATTTCAATGAAAAAAAAATTGCTGTCTGTAAAAGACAGTGTGCTACCACACCAATGTTTAGTAGTATATTTGCAACCGCGTGCTTCACAATGCATAATTAGCTGCATACTACACCTTTATCACTCTCCTGGTGGATGGACGTGGCACATTTACTACACTTGTTCCTTGTGTGATGCTTAGATTAATAACAATCCCTTCAATAATGTAACATCGATAGTAGCATCCCCACTCTGAAAACTGTTCTGGCACCACTGTCTCCATAAAAGTGTATAAAGGCATTTTGTTTGTCAGGCAGTTGATCACAAGTAAAGCAAGCATTAGCAAAGCCAATAGGTCTTGCCTAGAGCAATTGGCTTTGCCACTGTGTTTTAGCCATGTTGTACACCGGCGTGGCTGAGGTTTAGCATGGCTAAAACCTAATGACGTAAAGGAGAATGGAGTGGCTTGGAGTGTCGTACAATGTCGAGAAATGGCATGGCATGAAGTGTCGTGGAGTGACATGAATTAGCGAAGTGACTTGTAGAGTGGCGTGGAGTGATGTAGAGTGCGGTGGAGTGTCATGGCGGGAGTATAGTATCAGAGTGGAGCGGCATACAGTGGAGGGTCGTAAAGTGGAGTGTCAGAGTGGATTGGATTAGAGTGGACTGGATTAGAGTGGAGTTGAGTGTCGTAGAGTGGCATAGAGTGGAATGGCGTAGGACAGAGTGGAGTGGCATACATTGAAGTAAAGTAATGCAGAGTGGATTAGAGTAGAGTGTCGTAGAGTGCCGTAGAGCGAAGTAGGTAGTCGAAGAGCAGTGGCGGCTCCTATGTTAAGGTGGAGGAGCGTCGTCCCACTGCGGAGGAGAGACGCGCCGACGACGGAGGAGAGACGCGACGAAGTGGTACGTTTAAAAAAATAATAATTTTAGAACCCACTCCACCCCCAGCCTCACCACCCCCGATCCGTGCTGGCCACCACTGTCGTAGAGTGGAGTGGCAAAGAGTGCAATAGTGTAGTAGAGTGGAATGGCGTGGAGCATAGTGTTGAAGTGGATTGTAGAGTGGATTGTGTAGAGTGTCTCAGAGCGGAGTGGCATAGATTATTGTAAAGTGGAGTGGCATAGAGTGGAGTAGTGAAGTGGATTACAGTGGGATAGCATGTCGTAGAATAGAGTGGAGTAAAGTGGCATGGAGGGAGCTGCATAGAGCGTTGCAGAGTGGAATAGAGTGGAGTACAGTGGCACAGAGGGGAGTATTGTGGAGTGTAATGTCATAGAGTAGAGTGGAGTGGAGTGGCCTAGAGTGAAGTGGCGTAGAATGCATTGGTTTTGATTAAAGGGATGTAGAGTGCATTGGTGTAGAATCAAGTGGTGGAGAGTAGAGTGCAGTGATGTAGTGTGGCATAGAGTTCAGTGGCGTAGAGGGCATTGTTGAAGTGCAGTGGCGCAGAGTAAAATAGAGTGGCGTAGAGTGGATTGGCATAGAGGGCAGTGGCGTGGATTGATGCACATGTAAAGTGGCGTAGAGTGCATTTGCGTATAGTGCAGTAGAGTGGTAGAGAGTAGAGTGGTGCAGAGTAGAGTGCAGTGGCCTAGTGTGCAGTTGCATAGACTGCAGTGTTGCAGAGAAGAGTTTTGTACAGGTACCATGGCGTAGAGTGCATAGGCATAGAGTGTGGTGGCATAGACTAGACTGGTATAGAGAGCAGTGGCGTAGAGTACAATGGTGCAGAGTAGAATAGAGTGGCGTAGAGTGCATTGTTGTAGAGTGCAAAGGCATAGGGTGCAGAGTAGAACAGAGTGGCGCAACATGCTTTGGCGTGGAGTGCATTGGTATAGAGTCAGTGGCAGATCCTCCCTCCTGCCAGCAGCCCAAAAAAATGACAAAGAAAACAATAATAAGCCCTTGTTTATTAGAGTTTTATTTTTGCCCCTTGGAGCCGAGGATTGGTGACGGGCCAGGGGATGACAGGCACTGGGAGAGTGGTATAACAATAAAAACAATGAACTATCCCACTAGACCTATATTGCTTCCTACAGGGCTACAAGTAGCTCCCAACACTGGCCACGTATGAATAACTATAAAATTGAACCATTCTGTCCTAGTGTCAAACTCATTTTATTCATGTTTTTATTTATATATCAATTTCTCATATCTTGACATAATTTCTTTATACATTAAACTGAAAAAATTAATATATAGATATAATATAAAATAAATACAGTATATACAGTGCTATATAATTATATATACATTACTATACATTTTGATCCAGTAAATAAGGGCAATTGTGTTAATCAATTCTTTTAATTTCATATACAGGAAAGAATCACAAGAACCTTGAAGACACAAGAAGACATTTCCATATGTACACATTCGTTCATAAGAAATACTAACACATATCAATTACCTACCCCCAAACTTACAGAGCCACTCACTCCTCACACACATTCATTCCCTCACTATTAACATTCATGCTTGTGCCAACCAATTTTTGCACTCACTATCAAGGGGCGACGGGAAAATGACTATTTTCTCAGCTGTTGCTGTGTTGTAGGTTGGAGTCTTGTATAGTCCGGTCTACATACATTTCGGCGGAAAGTATTATGTGAATCCACCTTCTTCCACCATCTGAGATAACAACTCATAAGTTGGTGGCTCAACATTGGGATTTTCTTACAAGACTTTGACTTGTCTATTTCGAGTCCAAAGCTCAAAACGTATCCAAGGGCAAGAGCAGCTGTATTCCACCCTCCCAAAAAACAGTGTTGATGTATTATTTGTAATACTTTGTGCACATCCTGTGGGTCTGGCCCGGACTGGCCTAGCGGGCACCGGGCAATCCCCCGGTGCGCCGCACGGGTGGGGTCCGGTTTGGGGCCCCTGGGGGTCGTTTTTGTTACAGGGCCGTTTCTGCAAAATCGGCCCTGTAACAAAATCGACCGAAAACCGGCCCTGGCAAAGAGCTCGGCGGCACCCCCAAGCGGGGGGGGGGATGGGGGTGGAGAGGCCAGCCGAGCACTTTGCCAGGGCCGGTTTTGGATCCCAGTCCGGCCCTGCTGTGGGTCTGGTGTAGGGCATTCTCTTTCTATATAAGGGACGACTTAAATCGACTCTTATGCTAGTCCAAAAAGCCCTGTTGTGGGCTGGTAACCTTACCTACAGGCCCCCATCAGGCTATCACTCAGGGCCCTGGTCTTTTGTCACCATCTTACTCACTCTTCCCCCACAGCTCCTCCTGTGGGGGAGTGGTTGCACTGCTCTGAATGCGCATAACGTTATGGCCGGCCGTTCTAGACAGCCAACCGTCATGCGCACTGAAGCTCTCCCCAACATGAGCTACATTGTCGAGTTGGAGAGAGCAGGCACAGGCTCAATCTAACTGGGAGTGAAAAATTGAGGTCGCTCAGGCCAATCCGGATGCTGCTCTCATGCATTAAAGCAGCATCAGGATTGGCAGCAGTGGAATCGGGGAGCCTCTGCCTACAGTTGAGAGGAGCGTGATGTGGCAATTAAGTGTTTTTTTGCTTTTTGTTTGTCTCGCCATACGTCTGTCCTCCACTACCCCCACCCCTTTATCAAGCCATTGGCTGCTACTGTATAGAGTGCATTGACATGGAGTGCAGTGGTGCAGAGTAGAGTGGCATAGAGTAAATTGGGGTGGTGCAAGGTACATTGCTGTGATCTAGAGTGCAGTGACAAGAGTGCAGTGGCGTAGAATGGAGTAGGGTGGCAAGGAATAGAGTGGGGTAGAGTAATTGTTTCAGAGTAGAGTCAAGTGGCATAGAGTGGAGGGTGCAGGGTGGAGTGGCATAGAGTAGAGTGGCATAAGTGCAGTGGTGTAGAGTGCAGTGGCATACAGTGCTTTGGTGTAGAGTGCAGTAGAGTTGCATAGATTGGTGCAGAGTAGAGTGCAGCTGCGTAGATTACAGTAGCATAAAATGCAGGTGTGCAGGGTAGAGAGGTATTGAGTTCAGTGTCGTAAAGTGCAGTGAAGCAAAGTAGAGTGCCAAAGAGTGGAGTGGTGTCAGGAACAGTAGACAGATGCAGGGTAGAGTGGTGTACAGTGGAGTGGTGCAGGGTAGAGTGCAGTAAAATACAGTAGTGGTGAAGCACTACTGTGTGGAACAGAGTTCATAGAGTGACCTGGTGCAGAGTAGATTAGAGTGGCTTTAAGTGGACTGGAGAAGAGCGTAGCGGTGTAGAGTGCAGTAGAGTGGTGCAGAGAAGAGTGCAATGGCAAAGAGTGCAGTGGCAAAGAATGAAGCGGCAAAGAGTAGAGTGGTGTGGAGTTCAGTGGCGGAGACTACAGTGCTGCATGTATAGTGTTGTAGCTGCAGTGGCGGATAGCAGAGTGGCGTATAGTGCAGTGGCTTAGAGTACGGTGGTGCACAGTAGAATAGAGTTCAGTAGACTGCAGTGGTACAGAGAAATTGCAGTACGGTGCAGTGACGCACAGTGCACTGGTTTGAGTAAAGTGGTATGGAGTGCATTTGCGTAGAGTGCAGTGGTGTACAGTGCAGTGATGTAGAGCAAAGCGGCATAGAGTGCAGTGGTGTGGTGTCGAGTGGAGTTGTGCAGCGTAGATTGCAGTGGTGTAGATTGCAAGGCACAGAGTGCAGTGTCATATAGTAGATTGGTTCAGAGTAGAGTTAAGTGGTGGAGAGTGGAGTTATGCAGAGTCGAGTGGCGCAGAGTAAAGTGGCGTATGAATGGTGTGGCAGCGCACTGCCATTACAGCCAACACATCTTCAATTTAAATGACCATTACCTTTGCACAGACATACAGAGTTTTACTGATAAAAGTATACAGCGCACAAATGTTAATGTGTGTAAATGTCATCAGCTAATGAATTGATTTTAATCATATTAAGACATCTGTTTCCACCATATTTCAGAATTACCAATAAATGTGCTTCATTTGTGTTTTCCTAATCCTATACTCTGAAATATCTGCACAGCTCATTTGCAGACATTTAAATGTTGTAGTGTGCTAGAAAGAAAAAACATCCAACAGGCTTCCTCTAGCACACCCTCAGTAGCCAGCATGATTGTAATTCAAATCCTCTCACTTCTAGAAAGAAATGTAAACACTACACTTCCTCTGATGACAGTCTGACATTTGACCTCTGTCTTTGAATGCACAGCAAATGTGACAAGCTAAGTACAAGATTCACAGGCCTGCTTACAGAAATCGAGGACTTGAAAGAGTGCAGTAAACAAGGGATCGCCCAAGGGAGAGCCAAACTCAAGCTGGACAGCCTTAAGCAGATAAAGCCAGCAAATATACACCAAGAACGTGTGAGTTACAAACCCCAAGGCAATTAGTAAGCAAAGGTCGGAATACATTCCCATGGAAGCCCTGCGAATGTCCCCAAGATGTCTTTACCAAACCAGACACGGCTTCGACATAAAAACGGGTGACACGTTCAATGCAGTATGAATATAGGGACTGCATGTAGTTTTACAAATGACTTAGATGCACAGCTCACCACATCAAAATGCGTCTAACGTGTACTAGGATAATGTGAAGTTGAAAATGCTAAGGGTTTTCCTTATAAAATACAGGGGGAAATTGAACTACCGAGTCTGAAAACAACGAGTTGTAAAGCACTGTAATAGAAGCATGGTGCTCTGACGAGATGGGTAGATTAGGCAGCGTTTCACCACCTTAACTTCCCCGCCAACCGGGGCCTCCAGCCCCAGCATTCTATGGAGCCCTAGGCTCTGTGGCGTCAAACATCGAACTGCTTCTATAAACCCCAGGGCAGCGGCAGCCTGCCCGTGTGGTGGAGGGGGGGGGGGGGGATAGCGGTGTATGAGGAGGGAATCTATCCTCCTGCCACCGTGCACTGTGATTAACTCAGACTCGTGCATCCTGTCTCCGCTCTGCGACACACGCACTCTCTCTCTCCACAGTAGTAAGCAGGGGTGGGGGCTGGGCAGGGGGAGCGAGGCTCAGCCTCCCCGAGCGGGGGGAAAGAGACGGATTACCAGTGAAAGCCTGGGCACACTGGCACCACTGGAAGTACGCGTGCCAGGCTGCGTTTCCCGGGCAGAGCGGGCGGTTATTAGCAGGGGGCGTGTTCCGGCGGAGGCAGAGATGTGGAAAGCAGTGCAGGGCGCGCTTTACTCCCATTCACGGAGGTGATTTGATTGGGCGCGGGCACACCTTGCCACGCTGGACTGGGCGCTACACAGACGCTCGACGACGAGGAGAGCTGCTGGTTCGCTTTGAGGAGCTGTACTCTTTGTTGCACACCCCTGGACCCAATATCGGGGCTGCAGACCAAGTGCCCTTTGCCAGGGGCAGCTTCTGGGGAGGCGCGGGCACGGGGGACTAGGGGCTCGCTCATTCTGGCGGGCAGCTGGGTCCGCCTCGGGTGCTGCATTAGGAGACGCTCCAGATAACAGCAGCAGCCGTCCAGTGACAGCGGGGGCGCGCGGAATTTCAGCTCCGGAGAGCATGAGATGAGAAGGAACAAGCTTTGGGCTGCCAGCGTTCGGGGATGGAGGTGAAGTCGGAGGAGTCCTGGTAAGCGGTGGGGGTGAAATATAAGCCATTTAGTGGCCAGGGCAACAGCCTGGACTTGCAAGCGAATCAGTGCAAAAGTGCGGTGAAAGTTGAAATCTGAGAGTGCAATGTTGAAAGGCGGAGATCACATAGGCGACTGGGTGATAGTGCGAGACACAAGGGCTGTTGGAGAGTACGCGACACTGCAAAACAGCAGTTGATGGACAGAATGCAGAACAATGTCGTACACGAGAGACAACTAAGAGCCTTCGAGAGAGTGCTAAAAATCCCGAGAGAGAAAACAAAATATGACGAGCACAAGAGAGCTTTGAGCCCTTGCTCGTTTTCATCCCTCCATCCCTCACTGGCGTGTCATAGACTTCCCGGCTCCATTTCCTCACCATCCCGCCCTTGCACTCACCCGTGTCCCATCCATTCCACCATTGCTCCGCAGCTGTACCCCTGGTGTTTTGAAGCGAGAAAAAACCTCACGGGAGAGCTATAAAAACATTTAAGGCAAATCAACACTCACTCGTGATTGCCCCCAGATAGATGGAGCAGCGCAGTGTGTGAGACAGCAGTAAAGGGAAGAGTGAGCGAGAAACCAAGCAGGAGATAGACCCAAGTGAGTGAGTGCGAACCAGACAGCCATTGTCTGGCGAGACAGCGTACAAAGAGCACGAGCCAGATGAGTGAGCACACGGTTAGCGGGCACACGAGCGACAAAGGGGCACCTAGAGACTGAGGAATGGGAGTTTTAGAGTGAGGAGGCGGACAAAAGTAAGAAGCTAGTGATAAGAGGGAAGAAAGAAGGGGCGCGTGAATTGGAGTCTGTAGGGTCGGCGAAGAGGCCAGAGCTGCCAGGCATACTGGGAAACCGAGTTCGAGTCCCGGCCTCGGCCAGCATCCTGTGATTCTGGCCACATCGCGTAATACCCCGTGCCTAAAAAGTGAGCCGGTGTAATGTAATCTGGTGCTCATGAAATGCGCTCCAATAGCGCTGGGCCAGGCTTGCGCTATGTAAAACTGCACAGGGAGACAAGAGAACACCACGCAAAGGAGCAGCGCGCGTGGCACTGCTAGCGCGAGACAGTGACACAAGACTTAGACCCGAAAAGAAAGGAGCGCACGTTTAAGTAATACATAAAGAAGAGTGAAACATGTTCGACACTCAGCTTTTGAAGGGGGGGGGGGGTTACAGAAAGAAGTATTGGGGGCTGAGGGGATGGGAAAAGAAACGGGTCGGGGGAGCAGAGAGAAACAGGAAAAGGCCGGTGAAGAGAGAAAGATGGTTAACAGCCCTGGAGTGATAAACCTGAAAAAAACGGGAAAATGGAAGGAGGCTGAAAAGTAAAGGTATGGCTTTACGTGGGCCAGGTCCTGTCGGGGCTCAGCACCGGCAGTTTTTAAAAGCAGGCGCCGAGAGGGGTCCATTACGAGGGGTCCATTACGGGCTCTCCATTTTTTCCCTCAGGGTGAAAAAAAAGTCACTGCTTCTGATGCAACTTCAAAGAGACTCGTTTTTTTCTGTTTTATATAGCGCAAACTTGGAGCGCTTTACATGAGCATCAGTTACATTGCACAAGGACCTAATACTTATTTGAATCACAGGATGTCAGGCTAGACCATGCTTTCTCAACTCGAATGCTGCTCTAGCCTTAGGCCACAACATCGCCAAAAAGAACTAAACATTTTCAATACTATACACAACGAATCCATAGTTGTTGCTTATTTATGTTATGCAACTTGCAACCATTGACAAGGCCAATAGTCCTGGCTTGCTGCAGGTGTAATGTAACTCGTGTTTTATATCTGGATCAATGGACAGAAGCAGAAAAATACAGTAGGCAGGGCAGCAGACTATGCTAAGTACAGATTTTTACCGTAAGCGTTTTAAGACACACCCTTAATTACAGCGGCCACGCCTATATGAGAGACACCCCAGTTTTTTCATCCCCTTTATAGCCATTAAGTAAAGGACTTGGGACAAGCGAAGGCCCAGTGCTTAATTTGAGCTGGTGATTTCCGGTGCTCAGCACCGACACTTCAACACCGGTGCTTGAGCACCAGTTAAGGAAGCATTTATTTTTTGGGTAGGCACAGGGAGATTAAATGATTCACCCAGAATCACAGGTTGTTCAGCCCATGCGGAAACTTGAACCTGCTTCCCCAGCTCCGAGGTCGGCAGCTCTGACCGTTAAGCCATATCCCGTCCCCACTTGTAGGGTTGTTGGTTCTGTGTTAGACAGTGCTAACAGGAGGCTAGTCGAAGCTGCTGCCTCCTGACGAGAGCTCCAGCACTTTTTTTTTGGACAAATTAACCACTGAGAGGGCCAGAGGAGAGTGGAAATTGGTGAAAGGAGAGAAGCAAGCGACAGGGCGCTAGGGAGACAACAAGGGGTGATGGCCGAGGTGCGAGTCTCTTGCTCACTGAGCCTTCAGCGGTAAGCTCACCTCCACTTAACCAGCGTTTTTTCTCCACAGACGGTGGGTCCTTTACGGCCGCTCGTCCATTGCCCGCCGGTGTTTACGATGCAAAGCGTTGATGGATGAGGTGGAAGGCCGAGGAGAGCCGATGCCATGGATGCAGCGCCGCTCTGAAGTTCGAGCCCTGGAAGGCGCTACCAACAAGGAAGCCGTGCAGGTAAACCTCGGGAGCGGGCGAGTCTTGTAGGACGGCCTACATCTACGGTACCGCCTTTGCAACCCCACAAGTTGTGCTCAAACGGTACTGCTGGATTCCAAAGACGAGGTTATGGGTGCGCAGGGGCATGTACGGGACTCGCCACAGATCACACAGGCCGTCAGTTGTAAGCTGGAACTCGGGTCACCACCTGTCTCTGTGCCATCTGACACCATGCTTCCAGCAATTGTCTTTCACGTGAAACCCCTAATGCATTGTGGGAGGTGGGTTCAGATTGTTTAACATGAGCGAATTTGATTCACACACCTGAGAACCATATTTGTAAAAGGGAAAGTATAGGATAAGGAAGCCCTATCTGCGAGAAAAATTATGGCTGGGCACTGATACCGAGGGATTTTGTCCGAATACCCCCACACACACAATTGGAGCAACTTATGTAAGGCACACAACACAATAAACACATCCCTGCACTGATGTAGGGGAACGTGGCAAGTGCACTGTACGCAAACACACATCCCTGAAGGGACAAAACACAAAAGAAGGATGACTAAGTGTGTGTGCCCTCACAAGCCAAAGGGAGGGGGGCTGAAATAAATAGACCATGACCCGCCACAGATTAGACTTGATCAGTCACTTCTTTCCAGGAAGCAGTTGAGGAGTTAGTTCTCCTCGAGGGAGGTCACCCACCCTTAGGAACACCATGCGCCTCTTCGGCAGGCAAGCACAGAAGGCCTTCCTCACGTGTACCCTTCCTCTCTGCTCTACAGAGCTCTAGAGCTTGACAGCTCATTAGCACTAAGTGCCAATGCTCACGGGGTATAGATATAGTGTCCACAACAAAAGTGTGCTGGTGGTGATGGACGGAGCATCAGAACAAATCAAACACTCACACCCAGTCAACAGATCTGGGTTTAATCCATCCCTGAACCGGAAACAAGCTTCCTAGGACCGGTTTCTGGCATTTCAGCCGTCTTCAGCCAGGCTTGCTTGAATCCAGTGGCAAAGTGAGCGAGGGACTCAACGTCTGAGCATACCCTGCCAACTTATGGCGAACAAAGCGGTACAAAAGGGGGTGGTGATGGACGGAGCATCAGAACTAATCAAACACTCATACCCAGTCAACAGATCTGGGTTTAATCCATCCCTGGACCGGAAACAAGCTTCCTAGGACCGGTTTCTGGCATTTCAGCCGTCTTCAGCCAGGCTTGCTTGAATCCAGTGGCAAAGTGAGCAAGGGACTCACGTCTGAGCATACCCTGCCAACTTATGGCGAACAAAGCGGTACAAAAGGGGGTGGTGATGGACGGAGCATCAGAACCAATCAAACATTCACACCCAGTCAACAGATCTGGGTTTGATCCATCACCGTTCTTTAGCCCACTCTGCCACCCCAGTTCAGACATGGCCATATGCAAATCAGTCTGACCCTGTGCCTCATGGGAACAGTCCAGCCCGAACTGCCAAGCCATGTCTTCCCTGGACCGGAAACAAGCTTCGCCATGATCCCGTGCCAGGTTTGCTAACATTGATGGATATACTGCGTATCACAAAGACTCATGAGAAGAGGTTTAGGGGTAGCAATGGACAGGAGAGGTGGCACACCAGAAAATGGCAGCGGGTAGGGGAGGGAGTATGTGTCCAATCCTAATGACTCTAATATAAAAAGAATACTTCATTTAGTTATTCAAGGGTGTAGAAGAGCTGAACCATTATGAGTGCAGTCGGAAGGATGCCTGAGAGGAGGCTCCAAGGATCTGGGACAGCTGCTCCCGCCACTCTAACCAGTGACTTTAGCTATCTTGAAATACATTGGAAAGATCAAAAACAAAGAGTGCAGGATTCACGCATGCTCTCAAGGACATCCGGAGTGTAAAGGACGGTGCAGACACATGTAGAGCCGGTGTAAGCAAACTACGTAGATGTCACGGGTGCAGACTGCTTAGAGAAGTGCAACAATAGCAGGATCCCATATGGAACACAAATGCTGACTGAAAAAGGGCGGGGAAAATAGAGCTTTTGTTTAAAAAAAAAAAGAAGTGACTTCAAAGAAATTAAAAATGCACGCAGGCCAACACAAATGTAAGGGAGCATTTATTTCTGAAGACTTACAAGGGAAAGACATGTTTCTAGTAAATGAAATGAAAATGTTTTCTGGGATGCTGTCATTTTAAGTGGGGAGCCTACCAAGAGAGAGGGGTGTGTGTGTGCGGGGGGGGGGGGGGGGGACAGATACACACACACACACACACACCCTTCCCCGGGAAAATAACCAAGAAAGCATAGACAGGTTGATACCGATGAGTTTAGGGTCACAATAATATATGGGCTAAGTACAATCTACAAGGGCTGTACTTGAGGGCACAAGTTAAGCAAAGGATCTGTGAGTGCTCTCAGACAACCAGCTGGGCTTGAGTGCACATTGTCATGCGACAACTATCTGATCTTCATGGAATATGTGGGTAGAGAAGTAATTTTCCCATCACTCCTTTATGCGATGGTTCCATGTGACAATCACCCTTGATAAGGATAGGTGGAACAATCCTGTTACTTGTAAGTGGGAAAAAAATACCAAAATTACATGCCACTCGGTTGTGGCCTCGTAATTCGCAGCCCAGGAGTCATGTGCCATGCTCCTCATTTTCTCCTTCGGTTTGTGCAGGAGGCTGAGGTCGTGAATCCCCTTCAGGTTCTCTACATGATTCTGCGCTTTGCTCACCAACATAGTGCTAGACTCTCTTGGGAGCCCCTAAGTGGGGCTCATCTTTTTTGGGCAAACTCCCTCTCCATGACCAAGCTATGAAATGATTAATGGTAGCTGATCAATACTCAAGGGATGCGGACCTTTTTCAATGACCCCCCCGCACTTGCCTTCCGACATGCTCTGTGTAAATGCATGATGACTGGACCCTCTGATTCTGTGTGGTGTGTCTGTGTGAGCAGTGCTGAGGTCCATATGAGTTTTGGTGCTCGAGATTGGGGAAAATATATATATATATATTTCCCAACCTCAGGCACCAAATATATACATATAGATTTTGTGTGAACGCCAAAGCGTTTAGTGGTAGTCTTATTTGCTGTGTCCCTTTAACCAAGTCTGTGCCTCTTCACTCGTCTTCATCCACTTCATGCCAAATCTATGCAAACCCAAACATATGCTTCTAGTCCTAAATGGCATCCACTTGGATGAAGCACAAAGATTATTTTGGAATCACTTCACAAAACGGTTGCAGTGGTTCCCCAACAGGAAAATACCGCACATCAAAAAGAATAGTATATGTAATCTCCAATCAATACTGCGTGAATAAATCTCTTTCAGTTCGAGGTGCTATGTAGGTTCAGCCACCTCACTACCAAAAGGTGCTAATTGCAGATTAGAAAACCAATATGCGCCAAACAATAAACTTATTAGAACCTTCTTTCCAGCACTCTCTTCAATAAACTAACAGGCCATTCAGTCATCCCTGTAATAGCGGCTTGAATGTAATATTCCAAAATGTCCCCACTTCAAAATTGCACCGAAAGTACAGAGTCTTGTCGTGTCACGGTGGCCAGCGTCGTATTGAGTGAGGAGCTTATCAAGGACTCCACGCTGTGCTGCGTCTCCGTGTACCACAGATGGGTTGGGAACATACAGCATGTCTTAAGATAACACTTCGTTGCTATTGCAATCTGATAATGACAGGATAGACTGGTTGGTGTGCGGCAGATCGGACTCTTTTCAGCCCAGAGCCTGAGTCCAGCTACCTTCTGCACTATCATGAAGAGCTTTACTAGACAGACTGTCCATAACAGAGGTTTGTTTTTGCTCCATAGTCTGTCTAAGAATGCAATCAGAAACCTACAGCGAAGCCTGTACTGGTAATGTCTGTTGAGTAGGACTTCTCTGACACTCATGCATTAGTTTCTTTTCAGGACTGGTTTTGTTTGGCAACTCAACTGACTTATTGATTGATTGAGAGATATAATTTATCCAAACCCCGTATGGACCTTCTATTGCAGATAAAAATCTCGGAAACCGAAGAGAAGACACACCGCGGCTCTAATACTTATCCAAGCGTGTTTATTGAATCCCAGCAACAACGCTACCCAACACATTTTGGAGCTCTGGGTGATATATAGATATATATATATATATATATTTATTTTAACAGATGGCTTACTTCGACTAGTCTCTTTTAGCCATTGGTTGCAGACTTTGTCAATCAGTTCTTGGCTAACCCAGGGGAGCATGCATCTCTCACTAGATGCTATTGGCTGTTTGATTGTGTCCTTCTTCCTCCACTGGAATGCTTGCATTAAATTGCATTAGGGACTAATTTGCAACCACATCACTATCTCTCCGTCTTGTGGGCTTTAACATGCTTTGGCTGTGGGCCCGGCTGATTAAAACCCAGACATATTGCCTCTGCCAATGCTTGTTTTAACTTGAGCATAATATCATGTCTACTTCTGAGTGTAGCCCTTCGTGAAAGAGGTAAATTGCATGCCGCTGAGTATTCAGTACTCAGTATATGTGAGCGCCTGTTGGTTTCCTGTTAGTTATGGGCTAGTACCTATACTGCTACCTATTATATATGTAATACAAATGGAAGTTTTCTCTCTTTTCCTTAAAAACATAGGACTGTCTTGACATCGATTTATTGCGATACATGTGCTGCCCTAGAGAACTAGACTGACATTTTCCTTTTTCACCAAAATGCCATCCTTACATTTTTTTTGCCACAATACGGGTTTTACTCCCTTCAACTATTTTTAAGTTTTAGTTTTATATAGCGCGCACTAGAACCGAGACATCGGGGATATCAGAGCGCTTTACAGGAGTACCATTTTTGTTACAGATGGACACATTCATTTTTGTTGGGCATGGGGAGATTCAGTGATTTACCCAGAATCACAGGATGAAGAGCGTCGTTGCCAATGAATGATCCGAGTGTCCCTGCTTGATGCCTGCTAGGGTACCATAGACATGAGGAAGCCGGGATGATACCTGTACTTGATCCTCGAGTTGCTATAGACCCTACTGCTATCTATAGAAATGTATCGGCAAGTTGTAATTGATTGTCATGTTGTACCCAGATACTACTACCATTGGATTTTCATGCCAAGTGCCACGTCTGGTGGGGAGGGGGGGATTCAGGGGCTTGGGGGGCGGTTGAGACGATTTTATTCAGTATCTGTTCCTTGTAGGCTGCTGACTTGAATTTTCTTGCAACGGCACAGATATAATGGTTCTGCACTGATGTTGGAGCTGCTATGAGATATTTTGGACTAATGTCTGGCACTGTACTATTTCGCAGCAGTCCGGAACTATATGACACGATAGGAATGTGCCCTTACCTGGAGACCAAATCGATGATGTGGGAACCTGTTATCCTGTGTATATTGGATGATTATTTTGTTAAAATGAATAAAAATATATTTAAAAAAAATAAAAAATGAAGGGCGTCGTTGCCAAGACTCGAACCCGGTTCCCTAACTTCGAGGTCGACCGCTCTAGCCGTAGGGCTACATCCTCTCCCCTTTCCCGCCACACTCATGTGCCGGGGTACTGGACTTCCATTTACAAGATAAACCATATGCTACACACTGCATAGCCCATGTGTGTTTTTAATTGACACCCTCACCGCGTGCCTCTTCTCAACTCTGCCCTCCAACATCCTTAGTTCCGCCTCCCGCAATGTACCTTTGGCCATATTCGTCTCTTCCTGTTGTGCTCCATTATTCGATTCGCATCTTATTTTCCTCACAAACACATGAACATGAAGGGCAACGTCCCACAGGCACAGTTAGGCCTGGATTTTGTAATTTGCTTCTGCTCTGCTGTATTACTAAGAATAACACTACTATTAGCTACAACCACAGGGATGCAGTCGCTGCATTTTTGGTAGCAACACAATTGCGAATGTTGTTATTTTCATTAGTAGATTATCAGATTTTAATATCTCCAGTTACTTGGAAAACTACTTCCTACTGCACACCAAGGCCATATCCATGTCAGATTTAGCACCCCAAGTTATTTTTTCAGAAGTATACCATCTATTTATTTATTAAGAGTTGTGTAAAGCTCTACATGTAACCATGGTCACGTGAAGGTCCTATTTCGAAGCAGTTTGAACAACTTCAAGATGTAGTTGTAACTTTCCCGCCAACGTGCAATAAATAAACACAGACTGAGGCTAGAAGTAAAGCGGTTTAGTCACCGTCAGAGGAAAATATAATTCACATGCTTACAGTTGAACTCCTGTGAATTAGTACTTCAGAAGTGCTACTCACAGAATCAATTCTGAAACATGTTTCTGTTTGCATAATGGGGGGTGAATGAAAAATGTGTTGCACAAATACTATTCCATTGGCACATGGCATTAATAGGGAAGTGAATTGGCCATATTGATTTGCAGGTAATCTTACTGCTCACAACATTGGGAACAGAGAAAACGCATTCTTCTTCAGTTTTAAAATGTGCAGGAAGGAACTTGAACAAAATAAGTATTCCCTACTCTGACAGTATAAGCAATAAAAATAGGGCAATCCATTGCAAAAGCAGTAGGGACCACTTTCTCTAACCCAGTCCGAACTTTTAATTTTGGCAAGAAAGGTGTTTGGTGCCCCGCTTCCTACACAAGATTTAAACCAGTTTCAAAATGCATTTGCTCCCTTTCATGATAGTGCAAAACTTCACATAATATGACAAATTGGAGGGAACTGAACTTCTGATATATAAAGGAAAATATTTTGCCACAGTGCAAGGCCATCATGTAAAGTGGGTCCCGGTTTTACCAATTTGAATAATTACATATTGGGCAAAAATGAAAGAAACGTACTCAGTTTTTCCCCAAGGCAAACATTCACCACCACCACGAAAGACTTTTAGAAGACAAAGGACTTGGAGATGCCTTACATTGGTGGGTACCAACTTTCTATGACATTAGGTAGGGGTGATCAGAAAGTACTATAGTCACGATAAGGGGAGCAGAGGGCTTGTACTCACCTCTATAATTCAAGCAAAAATGTTAAAGGCTGCAATATTTCTTCTTTTTTTTACTTACCTATGGATCCGCATTGGACACTTAACTGCCATTTGGCAAATAGAGGCCTTTCGCTATCTTATTTTATATTACTGGGGGCAAATTGGCAATTATGAAGTGTGGACCAACCTTCATAGGTGAGCGAAGGGCTGTAACTAGCAAATCGGACATATAGCTGACATGTGAAAGACACAGGGTGAAGAACAGAAACAATTATCGCAAAGGATTACGGGCGGGGTCAAGGGATACTTACTAAAAAGGTCAGTAGAGAATTAAGAAGCAGAGAGTTTTAGGTTTCTCTCTAAATGGAAATAAGGAGGGATACAGTCTTGTGTGTTTCTTCTTGACTACCTATATAAACCAGATATGTAACTCGGGTGCTTTCTTGTACTCGTTTACACCCTCAATTTGATTATTGTTTATTTGCTTTTTGATTAGCACTAATGCAGTCCAAATTTTGCCTCGGAGCATTTAGTTTGAGAGGAAGGGGATTACACAGGGGTACATGCGTAGCATTATATGATAAGAGATAGATAATGGAAGTTACAATAATATGCTGGAGCCAGGATTATCAGTTGTGTTGCAGAACACGAGCCTATCAGGAAAAGCGAGTGGTCAAACGCTTCGCGAATATTAGAAAGTTGTCTTTGGGGCAGAGTTTAAGTGAGATTTAAAAGATAGGCGGTTTCTAACAGGGGTTTGGCCAAAGGAGCATATCGCAGAATCTTTTCCAAGGGTTGGAGCCTGTGTATTTACGGGCATGTCTTAAAACATGTAAACTAAAATTGTGTGCTTAACACAGCGGGCCACCTGACTAGTATTTCGGTGCCAGTGTCACTCTTTGATCTTGCTGTTATTGCAACCAATGTCACACAAATCTGGTCTAACACTTAAAACAATTTGGACCTATTGGCTTTTCCAATGTTTGTTAGCAGTCGCAAAACCATGATTAATAGAAAGACTTTGCTGCGAACAATTAGGATTGGAAATGTTGAGTTCTGAAAATATGGCAGGATGAAGTACTAAGATCTGTAATGGAGCAGTGGTCTCCGCAGTGTCTCAGTCACTCCTGTCCCCCCTTCATACCACTTTCTTTTGTAGTCTCTCACTCTTTTAGACACTTGCCCATTTTGCTGTAGTGTATCATTCTGACATCATCCTTCTGTATATTTCGCATTCTTTCTTTTCAACGCCGCCTTTTTGCTCTCACCTTTTTACAGACTTTCTTTCATCTTGTCCACTTTCCCAACGCACCCAAACACACACATCACACCCACCTGCAAGCCCTGCTTTGGTACTGTTAAAATGTTGACAACTGTGTCCCTCTTTCAAACACTTTCAAGTCAAATCTATTCACATTTGCAACTGGCACATATGTGCCATTGCACTGTGCGCCCTGCAGACAGGCCAAGGATTGAATGTGCTTATAGTCTGAACACCTTTATGGCTGTGAGGCACTGTGCGAAATTCGCACTGCCTTCAGCGTCAGCTCCAAAGCTCCCAGTCCTGACTCGTCAAGTACTCACCACAAATTAAACTCAACCTGACAGCCAGAGGAGACTCAGGCCACAGTATGCTATTCAATAGTCACATGTTGCATGAAAAAATCTTTAGAAACGCAATACCAGGGAAAGCAAACACTATTAGCTTATGCAGGATAATGTAAAACATTTGAAATGAAAAGGAGTGCATCCTGATAAGGATTACCTCAAGGATTTGTACAATCTTTGTTGAGAAATCGAACAGTTTTGTTTGTTACCATCAAAGGAATGAATATAGGGCCTGGAAGGGAACCATTTCACTTAAAAACCCTCCTTCTGGGAGAAATGAAGAGTGACAATTAGTAAGTTTAGGAACACACACTTCAAAATGAATGGTCTACAGACTTTCCCCAAAATTGAAGCACGTGGACTTCCACAGGACCACACAACGTGGTCAAATGTGTGGGAAGAGATTAATTCCTCAATATGTTGGAGGTGCAACCGGGCCAATACGACAGACATCCCTCCCTCCATCTCACTCTCCACTCCTGCCAACACAGGGCTGCTCCTCACCATTTTACGATTACTGCTCGATGTAACTCCCTAATCCAATAATTCTTACCCTCTGCTGATCCCGAGCTTCTTCACACACTCTGCTCAGCCCAAGCTCCTTCACACTCTTTGGTACTTTGCTGCTTCTATCTTTCTGCTCCCCTCACTACTCCTCATCTACCACCGTCACTGAACTGCTCCTTCTCACCCATCACTCATTCTCATCTTCACAACATCCGTTTCATTTCACTGTCTTCTCCAGCCTCATACTCCTCTCTGCTCAGCCCCCTGCTCCTATTAACTCTTTGCCTGCCAGCTGTTCATCATCTTGTTCCACCTTAAGCCAGTTCCTTTTCCATCGTGTTCACCAACACCTTCTGGGCTTCTGAAATCCCAGGTCCCTTTCCAACAGGTGGCTGTCTCCATGCTGGCACTTGACATGAAGCCCCGTGAGCATTCGGCTCCTGCCTTTCCGCAGCACAGCTGCTTATGGGACAAGCGGTGCAGGAAGATCAGAAAAATAATACCCAGGGCTCATTTCAGATTCACTGACCGCAGTAACAATTAGATGAATTTTAAGGATCGGAATAATTCAAATTGCAAATCCTTTGGCACTTCCCGCAGGGACACCCGCTCTAAACCATAATTTGAAGTGGTCCTGACAAGGCTGTCCCAGAGCCATTCTACCAAAATGTCAAATTAAAGCGTTCATTTGCATGTCACAGTGAAAACAAAAAATACCCAGCACAGAGAGTAGACAGACTACAACCCCACTCCACACGTGATCATCCATTTACAGTCCTCATTGATCAGCAAAACATTACTATCACACGCCACAACAGATCCCGAACTCACTTTCCCAGTCCACCCTCCACAATAACTTGAGTGCAAAGCACACATCCCCTCTCAGGGTGACCCATTACACAATCGTAACAATAATATCCATCAACCACAAACTCGCCTACCCTCTGAACAAACACCCTTCAAGTCAAAACATCACTCATATATCAAAAAGTCACTAATATCCAAAACAAACGCTAGAAAACTGAATGAACCTGGAGACAGCAAGCTCATATAACTTTGCACAAGAAAAATGGACTTCCAAAAAAGCTCCTTCAAGCAATCTCAACAACAGAAACCCCTTTAAAAAAATACTTTGCCACTAAACAGAAAGGTCCAAACTTTACCATGGGCATATTCTAAACCCACCTCTCAAACATTATATACCAACAGTCACAATGCAATGCTGAACAAACCCGGCAATTGGTGAAAAACGGCAAACCTTCAAAATCTAGAAAAGTTAATGCCCTATAACAATTTTGCAAAATTCCGGTCAAAATCGCCCAGAAAACAACCCTGAATTAAAAAAGAGAACAGACAACAAAATAGATTCCTTCTTGCCTCCCTACTGGGTCTACAGACTGACACCAAAGCACATCATCAGAAATAATATTGACGGTACATCACCAAGTCACACTTAACCAGCTGCAGAGGTACTGGCATCTTGGTCCTAATCCTTTCATTGACCAATCTTAAAAAGAAGGAACAGTCTGGTTACCCACTAACAAGCATTTTGTCACAAACCTGATCAAACAGCCGATCTCAGGCAAATCAGCGCCAACAATTAACAGGCCTGTACTGAAGTCAGCTAAAAAACCATCCTGTCCGAATTCTCAGTAAGGGTGCTGCTAGCAGCCAGGAGAAACCTGAGGCCATTTTAGTTTGATGAGTTGTACACAATGTTGTCATTCTTTGGTTCTTAGCTCCACGTTTGCATTTAAGAATGTCTGGTCCCTTGCCAACCGCACAGAATTTAGAATGGACCTTTAGTTATAGATTAAGGGACTTTGCCCCCCACAAATGGCCTTTCATAGGCAGGCCTTGCGTGTATTATTAAAACACTTTATACTAACAGAGGAACCACTGACTTTCTGTAATTTACCACGGTTGATTTCAGCACAGTACACTTAATTAAAAAGTGTATCAACTACTAAAACACTACAGTAGTTTCGGCGCCTAGAGGCTACATCTGTGTCCACTGAGCACACACAGTTCCCATCCCAGCGGGATTGACTCAGCCTTCCAGGCTTCAGAGGTCGATATAATGGGTACAATTGATTTAGGCAGTAATAACACCTATTATTTAAGAGTAGGACACAATTTAGTCTGCTGTGTTCTGTATAATTAATCGATATTACATTTACTCACATGCCTGGTGAGCCCGAAGGACTGGCCGGCAGCTCTGTTGTGCCATCTCGCTGTGCCGTGGGCTTCCAGGCGCCTCCTTAGTGGTCTCTATGGTCAGAGTCTCTATGGCGCCAACCATTGGCTCTGTCATTTCAGGGGGTATATTAATAATTATACCGTTTGCTTAATGTTCGAAGTCGAGAGGGGAATGCCGAGGGACCTCGCCAAATGTCACAGCACCCTCGAAGGGAACACAACAGCAAATAAACCCGGATTATACAGAGCCAATGATAAAAATCATTTCCAGCGTACAGGAGCAGGGAGCCCTGCACTGCAGGCAGCCCAACCCGAGCATGCTGGGATTTGGGACCCGCTGAGAGTGTTGGGAACCCAGCACAGGAGCGGAGCACGCGGGGCCTGCGTTTGTCAGCAGTGATGGCGGATTAGACACTGATTGCTGCAGAGGGAGCACTCGCGGGAGGCACGCTATTAAACAGTCTTAGACCATATAATTGTTTGTGTGCTGAGAAGAGGCGCCGGCATAATCTATGGAGTGAGCGAGGAGAAGGAGAAAGGCGGGAAAAAAGGAAAACGGGTGACGCGAAGCACGGGCTAAGCACAGAAGAGGGAGGAAGCACAGGAGAGACATGGTGGTAGCAAAGAGATAGGGAAGAGGAGAGGCCACGGAGACATGAAGTAAAGGCGAGAGAGGAAGCGGAGGGCAGAGAGGAGGGGGAAGTAAAACAGGGTGAGCTTACATGAAGCAAAAGAAAGAAAAATTAAACCAGGAGAAGAAGGAACTGAATAGAGAGAAAGAAACAGCACTGTAGAGAGAAAGCAAAGGAGAGAGACAGCGGAAGCAAATAAGAAAGGAGAAGCAAAGGAGACAGCAAAAAAAGGTGTGAGCGCGCAAAGGAGAGAGCTGGACAGCAAAGGCAAGAGCGCAGGAGAAAGTGGACGAAGAGAAAGTAAGTATGAATAGGCTACAGGATGAAAAGTAGGTAAAAGAGTTAAAAGTAAAAGGGCAGAGGGAAAGCGGACGAGAAGAGGGAAGTAAAGGAGAAAACAAAAAGACAATGATCATGGGAAAGAGACAGAAAACGAAGGAGAGGTGGCAACGGAGAAAAGAAGCATGTGACAGTGGAGCAAATGAAATAGAGAGGGAGCAAATGAGAGAGAAATGATATATGGGAAGAGACGAGAAGAGAATGAAAGGAAAAAAAGTAACTAAATAACAGTGAAAGGTAAAAGAGAGAGAGAGAGAGAGAGGAAGCAATGACAGAGCGGATGGCGAGAGAGGGTGTAAAGAGCCTGTAGTGCGACAGCTCCGGAGGCAGAGCAAATAAATCATAGAGGATGTAAACTAGAGTTTGTCAGTAACAGGAAGAAAACAAGGTAAGGGGTATAAAAGAGAGCAATAGAGAAAAAAAGGGAAATGTGAGAAAAGTAGAGTCTGGAATAAAGGAAAGAGAAAGAAAAAGAGGACGCAAAAGGGGTAAACAGGAACGTGGAAATTCGCAAGAGAAGGAAGGCATAACAGGAGAATAAAGGATGGTGAACGTGAGAAGAAAGGTAGGGGATAACAAACAAGAGAGGGAGCAACTAAGAGAAATTAAAGTACAGAGTTGCATAGAAGGAAGCAAAGGGGAGTAAGAAATGTGTAGCAAATGAATAAGAAAAAGGGAAATGAAATGGCAAAAAAGGATTAAGAGAGACAGCTGGGTCTGTGAATGATGCAGGAGCCTGTGTGCTCAGCACAAGAAAAAGGCACAGGAATTGGGTGTCAGTCGAAGTGCTTCGTAAGCAATATACATTAAGCAATACAATTGAATACAGTAGAGTGCAGGGAAGTTAATCTGATACCCTTGACTTCAGATCTGTTATTGCTCACAAGTTTAGCTGCATGCACACACGAAAGGAACGGCTGAAACTAGAGGTAGGTGAACCACTGAAAGTTTGAACCAGTGGCGGCCGGCACAGATCGGTGGTTGGGGGAGGGGAGGCGGGCAGGCTTGTGGCGGGTTGGGAAGGCGGCAGGTGGGTGGGGGGATGGACGGGGACAAGATGTAAGTATTTTTAAAAATGACATTCAACTTACATCGTCTTTGCGTCCTCTCTTGCCGCGTCTCAACTCTGCTGGCAGGAACAAGGAACCGGAAGGAACCAGCCCAAAGCTCCCCATCGCCAATCACAATGCTGCATTGCAGCGTTGTGATTGGTTGAACGCCAAACCACGGCGCACAGACCTGGGCACGTTCTCCATCCAGGCTGTAATGCAGCCTGGGTGGAGAACATGCTAAGTGCGCATGAATGTTTGGCCGGCAGAAGACGGCCCGCCAAACATCCATGCGCACATTAGAGAGTGCAAAATACTCCTCTCCTCCCCTGCTCTGTCAGCAGAGCACCCCCGCCCCACCTTGCAAAGATGCCACGCCTGCAATAGGAAACAAGCATTGGCAAAGCCAATAGGTCTCGCCTTTGGACCTTATAAGTGTTTAGCCATGCAACAGTTGCATAACTAAATACTTATAAGGTCCCAAAAGCGAGACCTATTAGCTATGCCAAGCGGCCGCGAAAGTGATCGCGATCAAAGCGGCCGCGAAAGTGAAAGTAATCGCGGTAAAAGCGGCGCACGCACCTGCGCACATGCACTGTAGCTCTAGGCTGGCCTGGTAGCACTTCTTGGAGCCCTCTCAATAAGTCTCGCCAGACCAGCGCATGCGCTTGGTCAGGCGAGACCCAAAAATAAAACGATAATGACCTTGTTATTATCATTTTGTTTTTCCTTCCACTGCTAAAAAGCATTTGGGCGACACTCCTTCGCCTTAGCGGAGGAGCCTCCACTGGCTTGAACCAGGCTTGAGCCATATGCCTGGCTTCTGGATTCAACTCGAGGTCCTCTTAGAACCTTGAGCCAAAAACGAGTCGAAACTTTCAGTGAATGCAATATGGTCTAGTGACTACAGCTACCAACCACGTACCACAGTGAACTAGTTTTGAATCCTGGCAAATTTCCCGGTGCCAGTAACCTTTTTCTGTCAGAAAGAGCTACCACATGGTGGGTGAATTACATGGATTGAAACTGAAAAATCTGGGCTTGTTCTCGGCTTCACCGCTTTACTAAATTGTGTGATTCTAGGCAAATACTATTTCACCAAACCTTTTTTGGGTTCATTATCACATATGAAAGCACCTTCAAATAAGTGACTTCAGGATGTGTACTGTACAAAAATCGCTCTTGTATTTAAATGACTTGGCAATAACGTTGCTCCACCGATAATAACATTCTAGGCCACACCCAGGGTGCATACATCAACTGACTTGCCTCTTGGTTCACTAGTGGGGGCAGGAATACATCTCAGTTCTTGTTTAAAAACTCTTAATTTTAATAAAGGTTTCTCAATGTAGAGATATAATCTGATGTACGAAGGTGAAACGCTTCAAGACGTTGCAAAGTATACTTTAAAAAAACGTAAGATACCGTATCATATATTTTTGCATGATTGACATGACAAATATTTTTAGTGCTAAGTAATGCAGAACTAAAAGATCAGACCCCCAAAATACCCGGCCACCGTGCTGAGGTTAAACTCAACCCCCCTAAAAGGAACAGGCTTTTTCAGGCCGGGAAGCGGAATTGCCCCATCACGAGGATGTTAAACAAGGCTGCCGCGGGAAGAAGGGGGTGCCATAGCCGCCTCCTCCGCACACGGGCACAGTAGTCTTGCCCATTAGATGCTCAACAAGTCCCCAGAGAAAAGCTTTTAATGGAAGAAATGCCGGAGAGAAAAGAGCTGGAAAGTGCTCTCATCAGCCGCGTCCCCGTGGGGATCGGAGACATCTCAGGGAAAGGCACGTGTCGGCACTTCCGGAAGACGCGCTATCTGAGCGTAAGCGCGGGCACGAGACAGCGGCTAATGTACGTGTTGCGTGGTCCAGGTTTGACTCACTGAACCGAAAGAGGCGGGTTGGTGTCTATCATGACCCACCCAACCCTGGATTAAGGGCACCGAGCGCCAAGGGAAGCTACGAGTGAGTCGCCCCATTGAGGGGGTGAGGATGGTTTCCTCTCAGTCAGAGCAAGGCCGTATGGCCAGGCCATGTGAGTGCCGGGTCACCCCCAAATGAAAATAATATAATGCCTTGAACTATACGGGGCTCGTGTTTATTGTACTGTGATGCCTGCCATGATGATTGCTTTTTGGTCAAAGCCTGGTAAAATTTGCCTGATGGAACATTAACTTATAACAATAGCAAAGCGGGGCAGTGAGTGTTTGCTAATCTTCCCGAGGGCGCACTCTCCGACTGCAATAAAGGTTCCCAGCAGAGAGAAACATTCCCATCACTTCAAATAAAGTGGACTATTTTACATTCTAATATGCATTTAAAAATAGACCTTAAAGCATGTGATTTTTTTCTCTGGGCTTTACAGTATTTAAAGCAAAGATTCTACACTACAAATAAAAATAAGGTGCTAGGCAAAGAGGATGCACAAGTCGTGCAGGTGTGGAGAGAGTGCTTGAGCGGCTATCCACTTTCTACTTTTTATTCTCCAGAAATAGACATGATTCAGGAGGTGTGTCAAGTCAACGGATGAAAAAGACAGTAAACGTTTTCTTCCTAACCATCAGATTTTTGGGGAAATATTTTGAAGCAAACGCAAATGTTTCCAAAGTAATCGAAAATGACACCAATTCAGTTCTACTGTTGCTAGGTTTTCCGTCATTCTTGTGCTCTGCAACGAGGGCTTTCATTGTCCTGTTCTGGTATGACGCCTTCATTTGAAAGACGTCTCACCTCCGTTGTCACTTGTATGTGTCAACGACTGCCTTGAACGTTTGTGCAGTCAATCCTCGTCCACAATGAAAATGTATCACAGTCAGAAATGTACTCTACCATCAAAGTTTCATTTATAACAGAGGCCCACACTGTAGCGAGGAAGCAGCCTGTCCTTTGTAAACCACTGCATTTACAAGGTGGTCGTTGTTTTTTGAAGCTTCCATTTTCTCTCTTTAAAAATCCATTGAGGCTTGCAAAAATGAAATTGATTTCAAAATATCTATGCAGCAGTTGCTTCCCTGTTTTTTTCTCTCTCTCTCTCTTTTTTTTTCTTTTTTCCAGGCAGGTGGTGGTGACCTGCTATACTAGATTTATATGATTTGAGTAACCTGAAGAATAGACTTGGAGGATATTTAAACCTTCTTGCAAAATGTTACTGGCCAGACAATTGCAGCTAAAACGATGAAAAACACGCACTGGGCCACATGAACAGGTTTGCTAAACTGTACTCAGAATGTGCCTTCACTGTACGTCAATCTGTGACCCTAGCTGAACATCACCATTTACCATCCTAATGCTCACAACCAGGCGCGCAACACCCATTGGACTCACAGGGCTTCAGCCCCCCCCCCCCCCCCCCCCCCCCCCGTCGTGTGTGGCAGCCCGGGATGAGACACCTTCCCGGGCAAAATAGCAGCCGCACCCGAGCACTTCACAGGTCTTTAAAAGACCATTTGTATGTTAATGAGGCCTTGCTGTTGTTTCACCTCTTCTAAGAGCCCCTGCAGCTCCACTCTGCCTATTGCTTAAAGTTCAGCCCCCCCCGAAATTTTTGCTCAGCCCCCCCGAAATTTGGCCCTAGTTGCGCCTCTGCTCACAACCCTTTGCCCCTGAACTGCTCAATATCCTGAAAACCCAGTCTTCTTAAGAGCCATGTCTTCCAGTACTCCCTCACTGCACATCTCTACCAGTGCTCCCATGAGGCATATCTTTCGATCCTCCACTGAGGCGTGTGCACCCAGTGACCCTAAGAGAAACATCTTTGACCCACGCACCTTACCCCACAGGTGAGTACCATGCAGGTAAGTACCAGGCATGCCCCTTTATGGTACTTTACCCTGGGGAACTTTACCACACAGGTAAGCACTTTTTATACAGTTATATAATTAAAATTATTATATCATTAAAAAAAATGGTTAGTTAAGGGATGGGTATGTGAAGGTAGAGGAAAAGGGAAGTTAGGAGGTTTTTAGGGGTTACAGTTGGGTAGTAGTGAAGGGAGATAAGGGATTTTTAGGGTTCAGGGGAGGGTAGCGGTAAACGGATGTACTTTTTTTAAAATTCAGAGACAGGAAGTGGTAAAAGGAAGTAACATATTTAGGGTTAAGATACATGTAGAGGTAAAGTGAGATAAGAATTTTTATGATTCTGGGGGTAGATAACGAAAGGTAAGGTTTTTTAGGGTGCAGTACCATGTGGATGTAAAGAGAGATAAGGAGTTTTTAGGATTCAGGGGTAGGTGAAGGGAGGTAAGGGTTTTTAGGGTTTAAGGGGTAAAGCTAAGTAAGGGTTTTTAAAAAAAGGGGGTTTGTAGAGATTTGTGAGGAAATGAAAATAAAAAGGTGGGGTTTGGGAGGTGATATAGATAGATAGATAGATAGATAGATAGATAGATAGATAGATAGATAGATAGATAGATAGATAGATAGATAGATAGATATCTCCGACAATTCACTGCATGAATTGTAAAGCCCAACATTGCATTACAACACTTTGTAGAGATCAACGTGTTGTAATGTCCCATGGGTAAAAGCTTGCAGGGTAAAGCCCTGCGTTGCAAAGTATGATTTTAAAGGCAAATTGCCTATTTGCCTCTTTAATATGTTCTATGCTTTTCACACATTCATTTTTAGGACAGCTGCCCTGACAGCTGCTTTGTAATGGATGGTGTTTTATTTCATGCAAAGCTGCATCTGGACTTCTGGTTGTGGTCAGAATGGGAGTGTTAAAATAAGAATATTAAATTATGAATGCTGGAGTGGGATTAAGCACGTTCGCTACAATAAAAAGAAGACAAAATATATCCAAACTAAAGATCTTAAACAGAATGGGATCTGTGACTTTAATATTACATACAGATCTTGTCAGAAATGAAATTGGCTCACACATATATGCTAATGGAACTGTAGCTTGTTTTGGAACCTAGAGCAGGCACGTTACACATGTATCTCTGCACATAAGCCAACTTAACTAGGTTAGTATGTTTAGAAACTGTAACCATAAGACACAAACATCTTAACTACATGCTTTAACTCTCTGAACTGTTTTTTCAAAATCTTCCCTTAGAAATAAGTTGCAGTTCGGCAATGTTTGCCATCCGTATGACTGTTTTCGATAGGATCAATGGGAAAACAAATTAAAATATTGCTATATCTGGAGACCACCAAAAGATAATGCATTTCACACTTTAATACCATTCCTCCAGGCACCATCTAACATAAGTGGTGGGGACCATCATTATATTCACGTATTATGATGCTATTGTTACCAGGGGCCATGTCCCCCCCCACTCCGAAAAGCATACAAAACTGCCAGTGATTCGAATTCGAAGGAGCAGACCAGAAGATCATTAAAACCCTGGTGATAGAAAAGGGATGAGCTATCATATCAAAACTAAGGGGGCTGGGATAGTGGCATTATAAATTATGGGAGTGAAGTAGCATGGATGGATGTGTAACCACAACTAATCTAGGGGTGGGGGAGCTGGTGACAAAACTAAACCTAAAGAGAGGGACTGGGGATCATACACAATATAAAGAGCGGGGATTGGGATCATGCCCACCCTAGGGAAATGGAAAGTGGACATTCCAATCGACATAAGGAAAGAGATGCGACTGTCATAACCAATGTAAGTATCCAGTGTGAAAGATTCGGAGAAGAATCCAAAGCAAAAACAAAATTATCAGCAGATCAAGAACAAGCAGCAACAAAGCCAATACGTTTTGCCCATGCCAGATCTATTGGCTTTGTCAATGTTTTTTGTACATGTTACACAGCAGCACGCGTTGCTGTGTAAAAATAAAAGTGCTGTGGTGCATCCAGCGTTGACCACACCATAACACGTGTTTTCCTTTTAGCCACTATGCACAGCAGCTCACTCTGCTCTGCAATATGTGTAAAAACAGTGGAAGGACACTGGCTGCAGCAAGGGAGCTGTATTTGTCCATGCTCCATGTCAGGGGCACACACACACAAAGCCCAAGGAAGAAGCAGAAGGGAGAAGGAGGCTCTGACCAATAAGAAGCAAGGAAACAAGAGTGACGTAGGAGCCAACCAATGCTAAGTAACAGGTGGGCTTTAAGCTTTTTAGTATTGTTTACAAGAGAATACATATGCACCACACAAGCTATGTGCAGGTGAAACCTAAAAAGAAAGGTGGTAAGTGTATAAAACAAAAACCAGACATTTGGGAAAAGGGCAGAGAGAAAAACCTAAAACTGTTTTTTAGGATTGAATGTGCGAAATGAGAGGCCACCAAAACAGCAGCCAAGTAATCCGGAATATTAGCCTAAAGAGTAAAAAATAGAGAAGAAAACGAAAAGAAAATTTGGGAATCATCTGCTTAAAATGTATTTTCCACACCCAAACATGCCTCACCTGCTCATTATTTTTTCATAGTATAAATATATTATCAAACTTGAAATAAACACATCAAAGGATAGTTTCTTCACATAAAATCTCAGTAATTAACTGGGGAATCAACAACTGCTAGCAACAAGAAGCAGGCAAACCGTTAAAAAGTGTGTACCATTTCAAGTACTATGCAGCACTCAATGCAGAGAGATCATCTCAGGCCTAACTGCAAACTCACAATAGAAGTAAACTGCTCAGCTCACCTCCTCCCCTTCTGACTCACTACCCCAATGCATCAAACAAGACAAGTGGACCATATATAGTGAAGACCTTTAAAATATGGCTCTTCATGCTTGCAACTATCAACTTCAAAACAGATTTATTAACCCAATAGTGAAAGGGCTTCAAAAATACCATCCTCCGTTTGGTATGCAGTCTAGCAATACCTGCTTTAAAATGTCAATGCACAAAAGAACTGCTTGGTGCATTTGACATTTCAGGAAAAGGCCATCTGCCAGTAAATATAAAAGACATACTGAAAAGAGGACAAGATGTCTGATTCTCTAACAACCCATTGGAAGGCCAGAATTTTCGAAATCAAAAACAAACTACAAAGCCACACTAGCACTCTCGTCCATGTGGTAAAGGCTTCTTCTAAAAAAACAACTAACCTCCTTTAGACAATGTATGGAATTTTGGAATTTTACTAAAGAAAAAAATCATCCTCAACAAAATTGCCAACCATCATCACAACTTTCCACCTAATAAGGTTGGACTGTTCTAATTTCTTCTCAGTATTTGAAGGTCTACTTAAAATCCTAAACACATAAAACTGACAATCAATGCTGATAATTTAATTCCAACCAATACCATAAAAGTCTCCTTAAGAATATGTATCCATATATGGAACAGATAACTTAACCCCCTATGCTTTTTTTAATACCTGTCAACTAACAACAACAATACAAAAGAAAGTAAATACAAAGTCTGATATGATAATTAACTCCCATCTAAAAAGCAAACAAAAGTTCTAAGGCACAACTATACGCATTGCCACTCAACCAACCAAAATGTCACAAATCGAAATTTCCAGGCATTTCATCAATCATGATACTGCCCAGGTTGAAGCAAATAACACCCATATTAAAAAACTGAACATCTTCTGTGTACTTAATGAGGGAAACATCCATCTCCTCAACCTTGTGTATCTCTTATCAGCGTTAGCATTGACCGTGGAAAGCCAACGTACCACCTGAATTACAACATGAGCTTTCAAAATAAAGCAGTGGATTCATCCTTTTCTTTCCTGGCGAACAAAGTGTTAGGATTTAAATAGCATCCTCTAAACTCAGCCGGTTGCCACAAGACCCTCACAGGGATCTATTCCAAGTCCCTTGCGAGTCGACTTCTTCCTGGAGTCACTGAGGATTCTGATGGAGGATCCATATGTCACTATCCACCAGAGCATAGACAACACCTAAGGACATCAGGCACCTCAGGACTTGCCTCGCCTAGATCAAATCCTGGATGGCCAGCAACTCTGCAGGCTGAACCCTTACGAAACATTTCCTGAAAGTTTCCAAATCTGCATACCAATATTTAACCTTCAGCCTATATTTTTCCTATGAAGGAAACAACCACCACATTTACAGGTAAAATCTCCAGGTTTAGATCTGGACTAACACAAAAGTCTTAACCTCTGAGGAAATATACAGATCAAACGGGCAGAGTTACAGTTGTAGATTATCAAAAAGATTAAAGATTAACTTTTTTCCCCGGAGTTTTATATAGCTTGAACTTGACCCAAAGGTATCAGAGTGCTTTACATGAGAACCAGTTGCGTTACATAAGGACACCTTCATTTTTGTTAGGCACGGGGAGATTAAGTGATTTGCCTAGAATTACTGAATGCTGAGTGTCTTCGCCGAGACTCGAACCTGGTTCCACAGATTTGAAGTCGACCGCCCTAGCCGTTAGGCCACATCCTCTCCTACGAGCTACAGATCTGTGATGCAGCAGGTTAAGCATGCCATCTTAAAACCTGCCCATTGTTAAAGAGAACCTGTTTGCAGCTGCCGGGCTGGCAACAAACTCCATTACTTTTAACATTAGAGACACGTTAAAGCCCAATGTAGACCACAATAACAAGAATAACGGTGTGTTTCACTCACAAAAAGATACACCTCTGGTATTGCCTACCTAACTGATAAATGAATATCCTCAATAAGACTCAAATTCTAAGGCGCAAAAAGATTCTAAACTCGAAATTCTAAAACTGAGAACGTCATGACTTCTCACAAAATCCCACTCAGGATCTGCCACCTCAATTTGGGGCTTTTTAAGACCGATCAAACCATCTCTAATGCAAATCCTAGGAAAGCAGAACATCCTGCATTCTTCTCGGCACTCCCTCTCTCACACTACACGGACTTGTGTATCTAATTCCCAATTCCTTCCACTATTACACCTCATGCTCTCATGAATCTAATTTGTTTTATGTTCATTATGATTTCCTGGGAAATGGATAGACCCATTTGTGGCTTTGTCAACATAACATCTATAAATTACGTTGAGACTTATTAAGATAAAGTATGTACTACTTAATTCAAATAAATAAAACATTTAAAACGTCTCTGAAAGAAATTCACAATATTCCAGACTGGACTTTGGCAATGTAAGCCTGAGGGCATGCCACAGCCTTACTCAGCCCATTGAAAGCCACATTCGTGCCACCACGAGACCCCTATCCTGATCGAAAAAAAGTATGATCACGTCTCTTAAATCCCCTCTGCATCACACTAGCTTCCTATTGAGGCAAGAACTAAATTCAAACTGGAATCCCTTGCATTTTAGCATGCACTCGTACCTCAAGGGCCTACTCATAATCTGTGGTGGCAAATGAGGACTACGAAGCAAGAACACACTCCTACTCGAAAGTCCTCGATTCAAATACCCCACCAACCATTTTCAGGGCCTGCTACCACCCTCTCCCTAGCTAAAGAGCCCTCTATATAGATTAGTTCTTCCAAATGTGCAGCCACCACCACAACACTGGCATGTTTATCTTACACACTGAAGACAGGCATGAGCTAATCAACATTTGAATGAATAAAATGCTGTCTTCCACTCAGAGCCTGTTAGTAACAGAATATGGGCAACTGAAGAGAAGGAGGACGGAGGTGGCATGTGTAATGATTAAGTAAGTCTTGCAAAAAAACAACAACAAAAAAACCGCCTTCTCTTCCGATAATGTGCTTTGCCGGGGGCAATGTGAAGAATGAAACCCAGGGAAGCTCAAGGCAAGATGCCTGTCCTCCTCCGTAAAAATATGCATGGATGTCTCAAATGGCCCTAAAGCACCACAGGCATTATGTCTTTTCTCTTGTAAAAAGTGGGTCAGTGGCAGGGCTTTTAAATGCAAGTGATTTCTTTTTATTACAGAAAGGGTACATGTATGAAAAGAAATCTGCCTGTACACAGACTCAGCCTTTCTTGTCCTTGGCCCAGATGGATTGCGATTCACTGTACTTTTGTCATAAGCTGGATCGCTGTACAATTTCCACATCTTTTTATGAACAGGTTATTTGGGAATGCTAGCTAAGCATTGAAGCAGGCACAGAGTTAGAAAGTGCCTTGTGTGCCACTTTTTAGATGGGTGGATTATAAGTAGATATTCTGGCACAAACAAAAGACCATAGGAAAAATGTCGTGCTTAGGGTTGTTTGCAAGTTGTGTTCAGCGGCGACTCCTCCGAAATGACGGAGGAACATCGCCCCACTGCTTGGCTCAGAGTAGCAAATGAAAAATAAAACGATGTTGTAGCATCGTTTTATTTTTCATTGCAGGCTGTGAGCCAGCACTGTAAGGTGGGATGGGGCCGAGGCATGGGAGGGGGAAGAGGAGTTCTATGTGCGCGTATGTGTTTTGCCCGGCCGTCTCAGGCTGACCAGAACACACAAGAACTTAGGTTTCTCCAGCCCATCTGCATTTTGCAGCCAGGCTGCAGAAACCCCACAGATTCCCTGAGCGGAGCCTATTTTCAGCCCGCTCAGGCCAATCCCCGCGCTGCTTCTTAGGAAAGCAGCGCGGGGATTGTATGGTAGTCTGTCACAGAGGCTGCTGGGAAAAGAAGAGGAAGCGCGATGCAGGAGGCGAGGTGGCCGTCGGCTTCAGGTACGTTTTTTTTTTTTTAATTAATATTTTATTACTAACACCCCCCTCACCCACGCGATGGGACCCCTCCCGTGTTCCCTCCACCTGCCCCACCACCCTTTGTTTGTGGCGGCCACCACTGGTTGTGTTATGAGTTTTTTTTAAACAAATTTTATTTTGTCAAAAGTCGTGTACAGTGCAGAGCTCCTTGACCCAGGAAACGTCTGCCAGATAAGACACTGCAAATTATTGTCATTGACAATTGGGTTATATATTATTCTTGTCATAATTAGTAAAAACAATATAACAAACACATTGAACCCCCCCCCCCCCACCGTTTCACTAACTCCCTTCTGCGTTTCCGTTGCCACAACAACAGCCATTCCCACAAATAATTTCTCCACCACCCTTCAGGTCCCCTAACCCAGGGGTCCACATAACAACAGAGATACCGATGAATCTACTGGGGGCACCGGGTCCAAGTCAAGGCCTTGATAATCTGCCCATCTCTTCAAGATTTTAGGATGCTTTTGCGGGCAGCCCCAGACCTTGAAGATTGGGATCGCTACCCAGTCCAACCCATTTTCCATGCCGAGAGAGAAGGTGGGGCCGTCGCTTTCCACAGCCTTGCTAAATCCTTGTAAGCCAATTTCGGCCCCAACAATAACAAGTGGCTCTTGTAAATGTTGCCTCCTATACCCTTCAGAATATGTAGGATTACCAATCTGGGTGAGAAAGGGAGCTCCCATCCCAACATATCCGCTAGACAGGCCATCACCCCTCTCCAAAGTGATGTGCGTGCTCTACAATGCCAAACTGTGTGTATTAGGAACCCCTTCTCCCGACCACAGCGCAGGCATATCGGGGATGTGACCACACCGGCCCTCCACAGCCTGAGCCGGGTATAATAAACCTGATGTAGGTATTTAAATTGAATAAGGCGCAATCGCATTGCTATCGCTGCTTCCCTAGGAGAAGCCAAGGCTTCCGTCCAATCGTCTCCGTACATTCGGCCGATGTCACCAGCCCATGTCTCTCTGAGTTTATCCAAAGTATTGGAGCTATGGGTCACCAGGGAAAGATATATCTTTGATATTTTGTGGTCCTGCAAATCACCCATGAAGGCCTTGGCTTCAATCGGATTGAATTCCGGGAGAGCTTCTAACCCAGAGATACTAGGGAAAATGGCATGCCGAAATTGGAGGTATTCATAGAACCGAGTTCTTGGCATCTGGTACTCTTGTTGAAGATCTTGGAATGATTTCAGTACCGAACCTCGCATAACATCACCTAACGTTGATATTCCTGTATTATCCCACCCTCGGAATCTGGACATCGCAGCCAGCTGCGGCAAGCGTCCATTGTGCCACACAGGGGTTTCTCCAGTCAACCTATTGCACCACCCCATCCTGCGGAGATTGTTTCCACACTTGGAACACCACCCGTGTAGCCGGCGGAAGCAAATTGCGTAATGATGCTGAATACAAAATGGTATGTACGGTGGATTCCCCCATGCACCTTCGCTCCACTGCATGCGCGGGGACCTTCCTGTCCTCGTACCACCATTCATTTAACACCAAGAGATGCAACACCATATAATACGATTGGACATCCGACGTGGCCAGCCCCTCACAATACGTTGACTGGAAGCAAGTCCGCAGAGTCACCCTGGACGCCCCCTACCGGTGTTATGAGTTTTTATCATATAGTGCATAACCACCGTGAACTCTTTCCCTGTTGTACTCTTGTTTTCACAAAATGGATACTTAGTCTTGTTGTTTTCAAAATGGAAGAGGTTTTCAACACTAAAGAAGCTGAAAAAAGCTAGTCTAGACATACCTGTGCAGTTGTTATTAGGTATTTGTGTCCTCCCCAGGGTAACATTTTTGCTAGCACGAGACAATGCAGGAGCAAGGATGTTGTACAATATCAAGTAGAGTAGTGGGTACAATGGCAGTGTTCATGTTGAAGTTTGCATATTAGTAGCTAAGCAAGCTCATTAAGGAGAATCCTGGTCATTGTAAAATTGTCAGTGGAGACTAGGCTGTGCAAATCGGTGCCACAGTTTTTACTGTAGTAGATACGACTTGAATAGCCAGATTTTCTGTTTATTTCCACAAAAGCAAAAACCAAAGGAAATGATGGACGGAGTGTTGAACATTGCAAGCACTCACCCCCAGTCAACTGATCTGGGTTTAATCCATCACCGTTCTTTAGCCCACTCTGCCACCCCAGTTCAGACATGGCCATATGCAAATCAGTTGGACCCTGTGCCTCATGGGAACAGTCCAGCCCGAACTGCCAAGCCATGTCTTCCCTGGACCGGAAACAAGGTTCCTAGGACCGGTTTCTAGCATTTCAGCCGTCTGCAGCCAGGCTTGCTTGAATCCAGTGGCAAAGTGAGCAAGGGACTCACGTCTGAGCATACCCTGCCAACTTATGGCGAACAAAGCGGTACAAAAGGGGGTGGTGATGGACGGGCATCAGAACCAATCAAACACTCACACCCAGTCAACAGATCTGGGTTTGATCCATCACCGTTCTTTAGCCCACTCTGCCACCCCAGTTCAGACATGGCCATATGCAAATCAGTCTGACCCTGTGCCTCATGGGAACAGTCCAGCCCGAACTGCCAAGCCATGCCTTCTCTGGACCGGAAACAAGCTTCGCCATGATCCCGAGGGTATTGGCACAGGTCCGTCGACAGAAGGCGGAGGTGATACTGATCTCACCATGTTGGAAAGCGCAGGCGTGGTTCCCGGTGGCTCTAACCTTCTCGTGTGCACTTCCACTGCGACTACGGTCGTTTCCAGAGATGTTGGAAGACCCTCTGGGAGTACCGCATCCGTTGGTAATGCAGGGCCAACTGTCTCTCATGGCGTGGAGTCTTTCAGGCGACGATGGCAAATGCCTGAAGTTTCACAGGAGGCTTTGTTCTTCTTATCACAAGCATGGGCACCCACTACGCACAAACGATATGAATCAGCCTGGCATATATGGGTTAGTTGGTGTTCTGCACGGCACGGTGATCCCTTGGGATCCGGTGTCCATCTGATAGTTAATTTTCTTTCAGAACTTGCATCGTCGGGCATGACACATCGGACGATTAACAATTTTCGTTCGGCTATTTCTGCAGGTCATCCACATGGTGTGTAAAGTGGTGAGGGGCATCCGTTTAGTTAACCCTCCGAAACCCAAATATTCTGTTTTGTGGGATGTTATCGTAGTGCTACGTTTCCTTCAGTCTTGGCCGGCTAACGAAGGGTTATCACGTAAGCAACTGTCAGCCAAGCTTACAATGTAATTATGTCTGGTATCCTGCAGACGTGTCTCGGACGTATGTGCTTTAAATATAGCAGGTAGAGTATTTACTCCCGCTGGAGTTTTGTTCACTATCTCGAAGAGGACAAAGACACATTCCAAATGAATTTCATATCCTGCTTTTCCTCATCATAACAAGTTATACAGCCTCAAGGCATTATTTTCTTAAAAGGCTTCAGGCAGGACACACACTTGGTCCTAAGCTAGACTGGCAGTGGTTACTTAACTCACAAGAACATCTCACATTTATATGAGACCGTCTTAAATTTCCCTTCATCTGCTCCACACAAAGTACAACCTAATCTGAAATTTGTAATACTTCTTTTGTTACATTTCAAAGCTACTAATTGTATATATGTTATTTGAATGTACTGGTATACAGTCTTGCATGCAATGCGTAACGGGTAGGGTGGATTTACCATATCTTCTGCAGGGTGCAGTACCATATGTGACCAAAAGAGGTCCCCTTTAGGCCACATATGGCTAGGTAAAAAACATTGGCATTTATAAAGCCAATAACTCCAACTTTGTAGACATGCAGTGCCGGTGCCTTTCTCTCTAGGGACCTCAAGGAGCAGCTTGCGGTACTTCACCTAGACATGCAGTGCTGGTGCCTTGCTCTAGGGACCTCTAGGAGCAGCTTGTGGTACTGCACCTAGACATACAGTGCTGGTGCCTTGCTCACTAGGGACCTCTAGGAGCAGTTAGCGTTACTGCACCTAGACATGCAGTGCTGGTGCCTTGCTCACTAGGGACATCTAGGAGCAGCTTGTGGTACTGCACCTACACATACAATGCTGGATCCTGACTCACTACGCAAGCATTTGCAATGCTCTAGTTCTTGCAATACTGAAAGTATGAGCTATTGGCGTTGCATTATTATTTGCAACGTCAATGCCTCAAACTATCAGTAATGCAAGACCTAATACATTGCAAATGCTTGTTTGCTTTTATTAAGAAGTATGCGCCTCTCCCGACAAGAAACTTAAGGAAAAGGGAAGCTCAAGGAAAATAAGCAGTAGCAAAACCAAAAGGCTGGCAGCCAATGCCAGATCGACTGGCTTTACAAATATTTGTTTTGTAATGTGATGATTCCAAGTATAAGCTGCTTTGTCTACAGATCAAGAGTGTCACCTGGGACACTCAAATGTTTTTGCAAGATACGGTAATTAAGACTGATAACTCGTATTAGAAGTGGGTCTATTTTGCAGGGAGGCGGTGCAGTCAATTGGACTGGAGTAATGTGGTCTGACTGGCGAGCAATAAATGCCATGCTGGCAAGCTGCTGTCTGCAGCCCTATCATGAACGGGCGGGTTTCTAAACCACCACTACAGTCAACACTCCATGACAATGAAGCCTGTACTACGCTTTGGAAGTTCGAGGTTAGTGTACTTAAGTATTCTTTGTATGATCTCCACCTTCTAACCTTTCGTGCAGAGGTCTAGGTAGACCTCTGACGTCACAGAGGAAGTACAACTACACAGCTTAGGAAAGTTGGGGGGACTCGTCAATATCATGGGTGCCTGTCTAATAGCCAAAAATCTATTCCATTCTCTTTACAGCAGTTGACAGATTAGAGCCAGTGCTTAATTAAGGCCACTGTAGGCAACTGCCTTAGGTACTAAAAGGTCTCAAATGAGGTCTTGGTGCTGGGGCAAAGGGCGTTTCTGAACGGCAAAATATGTTTTTGCCTAGGCTTCGAAAATCACTGCACCACAGCAAAGGACATTGCGATGCCGGGCACACTGCCGACCTTCCAATGCCTCGGCTGAGAGTAGAGAAAGTCAAGATGGTTGAGGTGTCCATTAACAATAAATTTGCGTCACTCATTCATCGACCGCAACCCACATAAAAAACACCGTAGTGACTGGGGCGACATCGAAGAATTACGCCTGCACCCGCCTGCCCCCCCCCCCCTCCCCTGTATGTTCTCTCGTCTGAACTTCAGCAAGAGAGCACCGCCGGCCCCGGAACATAAAGCACGCCGACATATTGGGAGCATCAGTCTTTCGGAACAGAGGGCCCCCGGCGCCTTCCTTGGCGCGGTCAGTGATCCATTCTTCCCACTACAACGAGGCAGTGTTGACGGCCGCGCGGACCTAGAAATGCCTGCAGCTCCGTCAGATTTGCTAATGGCGGGAAGCTCCTTCTGATGGGGCAAGTGTTACCATTCCCCCGCCTTCTTCTTTCGTTTCTTCACTCTACCCTTCCTCCTCTTCGCTCCTTACTTTGTTCTACCCTTCCTCTGCCTCCCGTTGCCTCCATTATTCTTTTTCAGCTTCATTCACTCTTCTCGTTTTCACTACATTGCACTTCCGTTCCTGTGCCCGTAATCTGGCCTTGTTACATGGAAACAACCTGCAGCCGTAGTAAAGGGCACGGGTTGTGGCTGTAGGGCCTATAATGTGTCCAGCAGCTCTACACATAACGAGTGGGCATTGGGTTTGTGTAGCATTTATATGTTTATACTCCCTCCCCACCGAATGAACTCCTTATAGGACTTTCAACAGAACATACATCCTTAATTACCTATCCGCATACCAAGCACACCTGCACCAACAGAACCATTTTAAGCACCTTTAGCAATTATCTCAATAACACTGAAAGTAATTACGACATATTACACACGGACTGACAAGAAATATTTGCTGCCTGGCATGCTAAAAAAATGATACAGAAAAAAGAGGACTGCGGGGGCAAATGAGAAGCAGATAGGGGGAACAATGAGGCTGTAGGGAGAAAATAAAAATAAAGCAGAATCGGCAAAGTAGGGGAAAAGCAACACACAAGAAAGAGAGCAACACCGCAGAGTAGGGGAGTTTGGAGAAGCACATGATAGAAATGGAGAACAGCACACAAGAGAGAAAGCAGCATGGGGGGGGGGGGGCGCAGGTATTTGCCAGGGAAGAAGCAAACGGAGGAGAGAGCTGGAAAACACATGCACTTCATGAAATGTGCAACCAGAAAAAAATGACCAGTGGGAGGATACATATCACCAGTCAGAAGGATGGGAAAGCGGGAATGTTCCAGGCGAGGGACAAATACAAGAAGAGGAAGGTACAAGTTCTCAAATAAAAAACAAGCAAATGAGAGAAACAATAAACCAAACCATGGTAAGCAATTGGTAGGGATTGTAAGCTGACTTCAAGTTTTTGGTAAGGTGACCAAAAGTCTTTTGCACCCTGTCAGCCTGCGCTATCTGGGAGGCACCACCTAAAAAGCAGACAGGATGGACCTGCACATAATCTGGCAATCTCATGATATTCGGTCAATGCCCAGAATCCAAATTCCAACAAGTTTAGTTCAAGTCGCAAAAAGTTAAAAAGTGATTGTCTGCGAGCATGTTTAAAAGAAGTTGTGTTTTCTCATCTGCGTGCTCAGTCAACACCGCTGAATAGATTTTCAAAAAAATTGGCAAAAAAATAAATCTTTAATCAGAAATGGTGCTTTTGTTCTTGTGGTGCAATTACCATCAATAGTTTTGAGATATAAGCATTTAAAAATGTACCAGGTGGGATCGAAAAAGTTAACAGTTAGATATCTCTGCCATTTAAAGAAATGATTTAATAAAAAACGACTTCTGCCAAATCACATTTGAATTTTCTGGAAAATGTGACTGTCTGAAGAAGGGAGTCCGTAGAACTTTTTTTGTGTCATCTTGAAAACTTCTAATCAATTCCAATTTGCGTATTTCGCGAATTGGAAAAAAACTGCACAGCAGTTGGCGGCTATCATGAGATGTATCCGATCCCAGGGGAGTGCTGGTGGTTTGGGTGGGAATCCAATGATGTGGAAAAATCAAGTAAATAAGATTTGCGACTTTTGAATGGATTTGTAAATCAATAAGAAAAAGAGAGTTTCAAATGCAGGAAGAGAATGGGGAGAGGTCGAGAAAAATGACACACAGGAGAAGAGCTTTGGTCATGGCAGCAGGGGTTGGACACCCACAATGGGCTGAGGGCAGCGCTTGGCTGCAGGCGAGGTCCTGTGACTGATCCCTACTGCGCACAGCTGTACGCAGAGGCAGTAGGTTAACCACAGTGGGTTGGATGCAGGGCCTAGCCGCAAGCTAGACCATGCAGCCAACCCTCTGTGGTGCACGGCCAAAGGTGTTCATCACCTGCAGCAGGTTCAGCACCAAGCCTGGCCGCAGAGCAGGCCTCGCAGCCAACCTGCACTGCAGTATGGCCAAAAGCTGTGGGTCGCAGAGCTGGGAACAAACTGTATTATGAAAAACAGTTTTTAACTGTTTTCCAGTGAATATCTGAGCTAAGGTTCTGGCTATAACATGCTAGACCACTGAAATTTGGTACGCAGCGTACACAAAGCATACCATAACTCCCATCACCTGCCATGCACAAAACACCCATTTGAAAATGGCACTGGGAAAAAGTAAGCATGGTCAGGTCAGATTTTCCATGCCTACTACCCACCCCCACCTGTGCACAGCTGAAGGCCATATGCAGCAGTTGTAGACCATCTCTTAGTGTATTGGGCATATTGCCTGGCCCTTAGGCCAGACCTTGCAGGTAACCTCCACTGCGTATATGATGGAGTATGCCATCATAGAATTTGGATGTACGATATCATCAAAAAGTCAACCAAAACCTTAACCGATGAGAAATTAGGGTTTGGATTGCTTACAATACATTAACGCACATTTAAAAACAAAAACCTCTGTAATCACTTAAAATAACACAAAATGAAGTAATGGTTATAAAATAAAACCTAACGAGCATTTGCAATACTAATAGGTGTTCCTTGAACTGAAAGTGTTTTTTCGGTCACTGATCGGTTTAAAAACTCAATAGGCAGTTATAAATACACTATGTCATGTATCCTTGCACTCGTATTCATCCACTGACTCATTAATGAATACACCCACTTCTCCATCCACAATACAACACACACAAACATACAAAGCATATATGCAAGATAAATAACAAAAATGTAGAAAAAAGAAAATAAACTACCATCTAAACATTGAGGCATATGCTCGCTATAACAAAATAAAATGATGCAGCAGACATTCATCTTGCACTAGTATTGTATATAATGTATTACTGTTTTGAAGTTCCAATATGGCAGCCACATTTTGAAGCAGTGTGTTAGACACCCTGGATCGATAAAACAATGATACACTATACACAATATCAAGCCATAAAGGATTGTCAGTTAACATCACACTGGACAGCCATTTTGAAATGGTATTGTGCCTAATGGATCATTGCTGTACCAATCAATCCAAGTTAGCCAACATAATGCTTCTAAATGGGAGGGACATTTTTGAATGGTAAAACAATGATTCACCATGGATAATGCCCTTCTAAGTTGGCTGCTCAGTTTAGAACCATTGGCTGCATGTGATGTGACAAGCAACCTGATAGCACCATCTGGGGAGCTGCTGGATAGTTTGAAAATACAAAATAAAAAAATGTAGGAAGCAAGAAATGAAAGGGACGTATAAAAGAGAAAAAGAAACGGCATAATAAAGGACTGGCACATAATACACCAAAAGACTCATCCACAGGCTTTAACACGGTCCAATAACAATCCACCCTGAAAGTACTACAGGCTTTTACATATGCTTTAATAATAACTACATCAGGCTTAGAGCATTCCTTGTAACCTCTCATAACTTTCAGATCAGACTTACCGCACCAGACATAACATTTTCCAATTAACCACTCACATCTATAGCCATTAAAAAAGTTTCAACTTAAACTCAAGTGTGGCCTAATATATTGATAACAAGGTTCCCCACAAAGGGCCCATCAGGAATGCATTCCTAAAGTCATAACCATTCACAAAATTACATTTGGGAAAACAATATGCAACTCCTCTAAGAAGGGCTAACAAGGATGTTAGCACTGCAAACAATCCACCCTTAAAGGCTATTAGTTTTAACAAATGCTTTTCACAATAAATAAGTCAGGTCTATTGCTTTAGTCACAACTTTTCAGAAAAAGCAGATCAGATCTATGACCCCAGTTATATCACTTCCCTGTACACCAAACAAGCCTATCTATATCCATTATCACTGACTTGTCACCAAAACCATCTAAGGCCTGGTGTATGAAGTATAATCATTCCCACAAGGCAATCATTAGGCATACAATCCTAAAATTAAAAATATATTTAGAATTAAAGTTTGCAAAACATTATACAACCCATCCTTGAGGTGCTAGCAAGGGTTATCAGAGAGAAAATCTTATACCCCCAGGGTTTGTCTACAGTAATCTGCAAGTTTCAATGTGACAAAATACTTGTCTACAGTCCACTCTTAAAGGTTTACTGGCTTTAGCATATACGTTTAACAATAAATAGGTCAGGCCCACTGCCTTTGGCATACTTCTTTATAATACGCAGAAGAGACCTTCGTAATATAAAGTAACATCTTTCAATGAACCAATCATAACCTGTATCCGTTATCAATGGCTTGTCACCATAACCAATTCATCTGCTGTATTGCACACAGGCTTTTCCACAAGAAACTTTGCAGCATTCAGTCATAAAATTACAAATATGGAAAAAGTTAAGCTAACAAACAATATAAAACCTTTAGAGAATTAACATGGATTATCAAAGTGAAAATATTCTATCTCATCATTTGTTAGAAGGGGTGACCCACACCAAGGTCCATGCCTGCTACAGTAATCTGTAACATCCCATGAGTAGAAAGAAGCTGGATTATTATTTGAGGTGGATAACTACCTACCTCAAGGAATAATGACAACCCTTGTCAAGGTGAACTCTCAAAGTCACTAAATTTACTCAAGCGCTTCCTCCTCGTAGCTATGGGACAGAGCAGACAGGCTTAACTTAGGGCAATGTGTAATGTATTTATGCAGTAACAAAAAAGTAATAAAGTTGAAATGCAAAACTATTAAGAAGCATATATGCAAAAGGATTTTTGCAGATGGAAACGGCCTGATTCTTTAAATCGGGCCGTTACTGACCGCAAACATGCTTTTCCATATGTACATAGCACTAATTACGATTCGGTAACATGTTACCAATTTGCATTTAGAGATTCGGTATTAGTATTTAGAAGGGGCGTGTTTAGGGCGTCCCTTCCAAATACCGCATTGCAGCACTATGTATGCATATTTTGCGACCAAATTAAAGCTTGTTTCCTGTCCAGGGAAGACATGGCTTGGCATTTCGGGCTGGACTGTTTCCATGAGGCGCAGGGTGAGACGGATTTGCATATGGCCATGTCTGAACTGGGGTGGCGGAGTGAGCTAAAGAATGATGAGGGATTAAACCCAGATCAGTTGACTGGGGGTGAGTGCTTGCAATGTTCAACACTCCGTCCATCATCCCCTTTGGTTTTGCTTTAGTCTGAAACGAAAGGCATAGCTCTCCCTTAAAACGGATTACAGGAGGCAAAACACTTTTAACGAAAGGTAAGAAACGGACGAAAATTATTGCTCAATACGACTGAGTAGCATATTTAACATTCACAATGTATAAAAAATGAACAAGCAGACAGCTTTAGCAGTTTAATATAATCTTCTCAAGTAATACATTATTTGAAGAAGCATCCATGCTTTCGCATTTTATGTCCTGCACGCAGTGTAGTTTGTTCGCACTCTCCAATCAATCAAAAGAGCACTCCACTTCAAAATGGGTAAACGCAGCTTTTCCTAGCATTGCCATAAATACGTGCGTCTTACTGTAGGCCTTCTTTACTTTCAATTTCGGTAAGCCCCGCCTGTAGCAAAAAAAAAGACACACACAGCGTTTCCCTTGCGGGAGCGAGCAGGGGCAACATCTGTTTGCAAGATAATTACAAACAGATGTTGCCAAAGCTCGCTCCCGCAAGGGAAACACCAAACGTGCACGCTGCGTAGGCGAGACCTAAAAACTAATAAACACGACACAAAAATGTAAAAGATCCAATACAATGAACCAGATATATGAATTCTTAAAGTTTTACATATGAATACTGTCAAGAAGCATAAAGTTCTAATAGTAGTCAATGGTGGTGGACCCTGGGACAATTTGAGGATGGTCATGATAGAACACTGGTTGGATACACCTACTAGGTTCAGCCTGGTCAAAGAGTTTTTGTTCAGACTAGTTCTTTAAGTCCAAATCCACCAAAGGAGTACATTTGTAAACCCCGTCCCTCCCAGGACCTCAGGAGAGGTACTTAGAGACTCACTGTGTATCGTGCAGGCCAACATTAAGTCAAGTCCAGGTCACTGGTTAGCTGGGAAGTTGCAGGAAAGGCCTTTTGTAGCTTGTTTATCCCGGTAGCTTGAACAGGAGGTCAGCCTTATGACCACTGGAGTCCCCGATTTTGTCCTGGATACAAGAGAGTGGAGGTTCAGTTCCTCACGGCTCCTCTCAGGTCACAGATAGCAGGTCCAGTCCTCTTCTGTTCTTCCTCAAGTTCAGAAAGTGTTCTGAGGTGGGTGCCTGGAGGTGCCACATTTATGCTTCGAACATCCTAGTGGGCAAGAATGACTCCTTGGTACGCCTTAACCAATAGGGGAAAAGTTCCTGGAGTGAACCGTGCCCACAGTTTCAAGACGGCGAAAGACTCCGGCCACAATGAACATGAACCCTGAGGGCTGGGGTGTGACTTTGGAGTTTACTATGGTAATCCTAGTGTCGTCATCATCTAACATTAAAATCTAGTTTGGATGACCCACTGTACCCACAATAATCTCTGAGACAGAAGTCTGATAAAACAAAACAGGGATCTTCAGCAACCGCATAACAGATACACAAGAACTCTTTTGCCATTCTGTTCCTGTCCATTCAAGTGTGCCACCAGTGACATATGTAAAGTGAAGAGGCAGAAGTCTGGTAAGACAAAGCAGGGCTCTTCAGAAACCAGACAATAGATACAGAAGAATTGTATTAGCATCCTGTCCTCTCTGCCTTTCAGGTGCACACCAAAGTGTTGTATGTCACCCTAGCAGACCTATCAAGACTGATTTGACAGTCAACCAGGAAATGGCACAGTAATGTCAAAGAGTATCCTCACACTCCCCACCAATCATATTCTGGGAGGTTCAGAGGAGTCACCTCTGCCCACTCAGATCAGCCTATTGTTTGCTCTTGGGAGGCATATCATATTTTTTTTCCCACACCTATTCAAATGGTGATCCCTGGCAAGGAGAAGCTTGAGAGCAAATGCAAATTAGCTTCCAGGAACTGCACACAGAGAAAATGTAACTGTCTAAAAGGTACTTTTCCTTTGTATTTGTTAAACATCTGATTTCACCATTGAATTGGGTTTTAATAGCTATTAAAATAGTTCTTAAATTGTCTTTCTAGATAGTACCATTCACAAAATACAGTATCAGGGTGTTAATCTGTACTCTGTTTTACATTTAAAACAGCTAAGATTGCCACAGTGAAAAATAGCTATTGGGCGCTAGTCAATGTAAGGACATGTTAACATTACATTTCTATGTGCCCTACTTTTAAATGCCATGCACTCTGCCTTGTGGACTGCAAGGTGTACATAGGGCTGATTTATAAATATTTAAAATGCAGGTTTTGATCTATCAAAAGTGTTTATTTTGACAGGTCGAGTACACTGCAACGGTCAGGATACACTGGTAGGCCTGAAGCCATATTTTAAATGTCACTGTAGTGGATGGCAAAATAGGCGCAGCAGTCAACTAGAGACATTTAACTTACAGGCCCTCAGTGCACTTTGTATCATTTACTAAGGACTTAAAGGTAACTTAAATATACCAATTAGGAATATGCCTTGTTTAAAGGAGGAGCACAGGCAGTTTACTACTGGTTAGCAGGGGTTAAGTGGAGAAAGTTCTAAAGCCAGCAAAACTATAGGGTGATGCAAAAGGCAAAAACCAGGGATGACCACACAGAAAAGGTGGATTTCCAACAAATAAGCATCTACAACAATGTGTATCGGTCATCCATCCTTTAAGGCCAACTGTACTGAGTATAAGGTTCTCGAAAATCAATCATCAGTAAATACAGCCATAAAATAACAAATCTGTACAAAATTACAATTAGCAAAACAATGTAAAGCCCTCACTAAGAGGGCATAATAAGGATCCTCGCAGTGCACATTTTCTACCCCCAGGAACTTTAAGAGTGTGTAACAAACTATAAAACTGCTACCTACTATTTTAAACTGTGAGAATCAATATACCATAACGCCTGTTTATAGGATTTAACACAGTGTAATACTCAATCCATCTTTTAAAGCCCACTGGCTTTTTTTATCTGCTGTTCACAACAAATAAGTCAGGCATATTGCTTTTGTCATACATTTTCATAATATACAGATCTGACATTTGGCACTCAACGATGAACCAGTAAAGAGTATAGTGCTTATTTGCTTTTCCTCATCACCATTTCATGCCCACCATGCAGAGCATAACCTTTCCCGCAAAAAAAACCTCATCAGCTATAGCAATTAAAAAATGCAATTATGTTCAGACTTACAGGTGGCAATGCAATATGCAACCCCTTCCAAGGAGGCCTAAAAAGGGAAATCTTCCACCCCCAGGGTTTGCCAAGTGAGTAACCAATACAAAACCCTTGCCTACTACAATAATCTGTGAGGATTTATCAAATAAAATGCCTGTCATCAGGCTTAACCCAGTGAAATAACAATACTCCCTTAAATACCTATTGGGTTTAACATATGTTTTTCACAATAACTGTGTCAGGCCTGGGAAAGAATTTCAAGGGAAAGTATGCAGCAAAATTATCCTTGAAGTTGTTTTGGGATGATCATTGTGTACACTGTTGTCTGCGGGATATGTAGTTGGATGTGAACATGGACTGTACTCTTGAAATAGCAATAAACAAATTTATAAATACTTTAAAAAAAAAAAGAATTATGTCAGGCCTGCTGTCTTTATTGTACCTTTCATAATAAACAGATCAGGACTATAGCTTTGATCATTGGTTTACCACCATAAGCAATTCCGCTTTGCTGTCCTGAGCATGAGCTTCCTTAAGCATCAAACAAATGCAATACTAGCACCCTTTTCAGTGGAAGCACAGAACTTCTGCCCAATCAAATGCTGCACTCAAGATCATCAACAAGTGGGTGGAATCAAAAGCCCTTTTTCAGCAGTACTTCTTAAAGTTTGCTTTCTTTTGTTCCCATGTTGTCAAGTTAAGCCTACAACTCACTGAGATTTGCTAGTTATAGTTAGTTCTGCGAACCAAGCTTCGCACAGCAGCCATCAATTCTTAACTCACACACCAAATGCAATGCTTGTGACCTCACTATATTGATATCAATAAGTAGCAACACTTAAGAGCAGTGATAGCTCATATTTGTCGCATGTTAAGAGTCGTCATGAGCATTGCGTATGATGTGCGTATTTTGGTTTACATGGCTGAAGCGTGAGTTGTGGATTGCAGAGCTAATCCTAAAGGGGTCTGGTGACATAAACAATGAGACTGAAGGCCAAGTGTTTTATGCATGTCACTAGAACCCCTATGTTGCAAAATGGGACCATTTTACACATTATTCATTGTGTATGTTTATAGTACGTTTGAAAAAGTTGCTTTCATGTGAATGCATTTAACCCCTTCAGCGCTGCGCGGATTCCCCCGCGGTGCTGAAGGGTTCGAGCGTGGGCGGGGCCATGACGGAACGGTTCCGTCATGAGCACAGCTCAACCGATGCTCATGAGCCCACACCACCTCCCACCGACGCGCTCATGCACTCACCCACAACTTCACACACACAGACTCATGCTTGCACATACGCTGACACACATATACACACACACACACACCTACAGCTTGGCACACCCAGGGCTCTCACACGCTGCTCCGCACACACACACTCACAGGTAGGCGAGCACACGCACAGCCAGGCATTCCACACACCTGACACTCACACCGGCAAACGCATCCCAACAACTGGTCTCACAAACTGACACATTCAAACACACAGACGCCCCGGAGGGCACTCACTCACAACCGGGCATAGCAAGCCGCATCCAGACACACCGACCTACCAGAGACTTGACCGGCATGCCACAGACTCACCCACCTATCACAGACCCCTCTAGACACACCGACCTACCATACACTGGGGTCTCGAAATCCTCTTCTACACCATGTCAATTTAGCGCAGTATAACACGCGCACCGCGTTGGTTTGGGAAACACTGAATTAGAAGTACTGCTATGCGCCAGACGTGAAGAGTAAGACTTTGATCACTGCGCACGCGCGTCAGCCGTTTTAAGCCTCATGCAGTTTCACTTTCTCAATGTGCCCGCGCAGTTTTCTGTAGAATGTTTTTACGTACGTGACGTCTCTCAGCTCAACTTCTATCACTACGCACGCGTGATAACTGAAAGTTAAATGCTTTTATCCGGGCAGTGACCGGCTTGCGAGACGTTTCACCCAGATACAGCTGGAGCAGATGGGTGAGACCGGCAAGTGAGTGATTCTATGTGCGCGTACCGGGCAGATGTGAAGATCGGCCGAGCACAGTAATGGTGGCTCGCTGGTTGGTATGGGGGCGCGGGTCCTGTTCTGATGAACACGAGCGCTCAGCTCGGGATGTCCTTAATCCCCCATGAGTCGGGAGCACTGGCACGTGTTCTTCCCTTCCTATGCAACTCCCCCTGGTAGGCTTTAGAATGACGTAGTGAGTATCGCGCAGTGGGAGAAATAAAATAGTTGAGTATGTGAACAATCCTTTGTAACCACCCAAACGTGCTCTGGGGAAGCTGGACGGTGGTAAAGGGCCAGGGGTCAACGTGGGTAGTAAAGACGTCGAAGGAAGGAGTTGGCGTTTGAGCTCATTAGATGGGGTGCGTTAAGATTGGTGATGTGGTTGAGACTGTGATTTGAGGCTATTTGAACGGTTGTTGAGGGCTAGTGTCTGGACCGCTACGATGACGTGATGTTGTATAGTCTTGTATCTGCGCTTATCGGGAGCACCAAATCAACCAACAGTGGCTTATTGGTCTAAATTAAGGGATGTGGTTAGGCCGGAGCAGCTTCGGGACGGCTTTTATGTTAAAGCAAACCAAATGCTGCCTCCCGCAAGTGGTGCGAGCATGTCTGTGTGGCGTAGGGCTGTATAGGCGAGCGCGGTGGGAGCGAGCATTGGCAGAGAACAGACGGTGTGAGCGTGCACATGGGCTGTCTGGGGGGAAAGTGCACATCTCCTGTCGGGTGTCCAGGCGAGCGCGGTGGGAGCACGCATCGGCAGATAACAGACGGCGTGCACGTGCACTTCGCCTGTCCGGAGGGAAGTGCACATCTCCTGTCCCACTTCCAAACGAAAATCGACAACAATAGATCTCGCTAGCGAAAGGCGCTTCGCGCTGCGCCACTAGGCAAGACCTAAAAACTGAAAAAGTTGAATCCTTCTGGCAGATAGATGACTGTACATACCTTAGAGGTCACAGCCACCTGGAGATCTCCTGATCACCAGGCACTTGGCCAATCAAGGCTTTTCAGCAGTGCGATCACTCTCAGGCTCTGTTGTTTTGGGGAAATAATTGTGGCACTCTAGGCACGTAGAGCAACGCAAATCACCAAATGCACAGCCAGAGGCATGGGTCTGATCTGGCCTAAGAACCGAAGCACGACACAAGCAATTGATACACCAGTCATGCCTGCTAGACACATCTTCCCTTTCTTGTTCTGAATTTAATTAAAACTACAAGCTCAGTGTTGGTAGAAAAGATGCACATTTCATATTTAATTCCTGTTCATCCAATTTTACAGCACCTACATTATTCATGGCACTGCTTGTGTTTTTTACATTTATTTTACTGAGCTGCTGAATGGAGAGGGTGCGAGGACAGTGAACTGGCTCATCTCTGGCTCCCAGTTCAGAGACAGAGTCACACCTTTGGCCTGCTTTGGCTCACCCAGCTGTATAGAAAGCACATGAAGTCTGTGAGTAGACTCCAAAACTAGGCTATTTGTACAAATGCCACATAAGACAGACCAGTCTACTAACATCTCCTCTTACCAAAGATAACCACAAGGTAACACATCACACGGCACCACACAACAATGCAGACCCACTAAACTCATCTTAGCATCAAACATTACAACTCACCCAGTGGGCACGGTCCCTACAGCACACCCTAAAATTAAAACAAAATTCAACTTCACATGGGATCAAACCAAACCATAACATACCATAAAAAGGTCTCAACGTCCGACAGTTAACCAAAACAGAATTATGATTATGAAATATGAGTGCAATCCACATGATATAGTACATCAAGGCATAACGAAACCCCACTACAATTCAGCACATCGCCCCTAGTGCAAGCACAGCAAATGGGAACCATGTGTACACCTCACCATTTAACAGACATCACACTGCATCTAAACAACATACATTGTGTAGCACACCCTTGTCACAATACATAACTCTAACAGAAATGAAAACCAGTCCCCACAATGAAGCCGTCTCATTGTCAAAGGCTACTTGAAGACTGACTACAATCCAATTTAGAGTAACTTAATCTCGAGAATCCTTCGATCAAAGCTTCCCATCCCATGCAGTTCACTTACATATAGAACCTGGCTGTTTGCTTGGAGTTGGGAACTTGATTTTGGAGAAGCGATCACCTGGATTCATTTGCATCCACCAGGGAGAGAGCTTTTTCTCCGCTGCATACCTCTTGATGCACAATGCTCACTGTTGACAGCAACTCTCAAGATACCCTTTTCGCTGTGACATTTCTGCATGCCTACAGGGTCTCAGAATGCTCTGAAGTATCAGCAAGGCCGCATTTTACTGATGTATATGTCATCCTAATACGATAACAAATTCAAGTTTAGACTACCCACATCTGAAAACCCCAAAGTCAAAACCATACTGACCCCACACTTCCAGAAACACAACACCTTCCCTGAATAGAACATAATCACATGAGTTATATCAAAAGGTGGTATCATTCTAGACCTGGCGTCTGCAGTCTGTGTTTGCTTATGATATGTGACTACTGCGATTAAAGGTGCTTCATCTGGCACAATTATGCCAAGCATGAAAGAGAAGGACCCATGGCAGATAAATTCCTTTTTTTTTTTAAAGAAAACATTTTTTATTTGATTTTAGCAGATAAAATCCATAGTAACAAGGAGCCATGAGATAGGAAGTTTCCTAGAGCAGGGGCCTAGGAAGAAACAGGCTACAGCTTGCCGTAGCCTTAAGAAGGAAGAGAACACACTTGATAGGGAGATATGGGTATTAGGAAAAAGCACCCAGAGTGAAAATTGGCAAAACAACCTGACACAAGAACAAAGACTGAGGAAAAACAAGCGTTAGCACAGCCAAGATGTCACATCTTTGGGAATTAATGGATTTACCAATGGTTTTAGAGATGCTGTACAGCACCCCCAATTAATTGCCAGGGCAGGAACACACCTGCTGCACTTCTGCTGCACTTTTGTTACAAGGGTCCGATTTTGCAGCACTGCAGCAAATCCAGCCCCGAGCAACAAAAACGGTCCCCACGATTCTGGCTCACTGGGGGAAACGCCCGGTGCCCGCTACGGCCAGTCTGGCCCTGAAAGCAAGGCCTGAGAGAAGCACATGTTGGCTAGCGCATTACAAAGGGTGTCAGGGAGAAGCACATGGCAAGAGAAGAAAGCAACAAGAAGTGCAGTGGAGAAGTGAAGAAAAGTACATGAGGGAGACAGCTGGAAAACGCCTTCATACTCGTGGACTGCTTAACTCAAAAGAAAAAAAAAGTGCCTGAAAAATGAGCAGCGGAAGGACACACGTAATCTGACCATGCTCTTCGGAGGGACAAACACAACAAGAAATAATAAAGCCCACATAAGATAGGGAATAAGAATCATGCAAATGAGAGTGGCAATAATGCCAACAAAAGGTAAGCAATGGGCAGGCGCTAAGTCCACTGTAAGCTGATAATAGATCTCTTCACAAACCAGAGAGCTTGCGCTGTCTGGTAGGCGAGACCTAATGAACTAAAGCTCTTTGAATGAGGATACATGTCAAAGATCGGGACCCTGTTCAAAGACTGGAACAGACCGTCACAAATGCCTTGGCCCACCAGACCCTGGGTCGATTATGGAATACTCAACATCTGATCAAATCATCATAAAGCACTGCACGTGACTACTTCCCCCAAAACCCATGAATAACTCATAATGGGCCACCCAAGACCCAAAACGGTTGATTGACAACTTTGCAACGGCTGACACAGTGCAGGTGGAAGGCAGTAAGTTTCTCTCAACCAGTTTTCGTGGTCAAGTTGCAAGACAAACAGACATCCAAGGGAAAACTCTTGCAGTTCAAACCACACCATCTACATTCACGGAGTCCAGGGATAGTCTGGTGAACCTGCGCAACCTTGCCCCAACTAAGGAGGTCAACCATGGGTAAACCCACAACTGTGACTTCATGCTCTGAAACAAGTAGCCCCAAGAGATAGTTGAACACGCCACTGAATATAAACAGTGCACATAACACAACACACGATGTATATCACAAATGACACACGCACATAAAAATCCTATAGAAAAATATTACAGAAATGTGTTTCGAAACAACACAGAGATCAACCTTGTTACCCACCCAGCTAAGCACAGATTTATAACATACACTGCACACCTAGTAATTTCAGTGGTGTTCTGTTCCTTTCTGAAGGCTCAGTGCTGTACTCTGACTCATAGCAGGTGTCAATGCATGGCAATCTTCCAGAGACTGGGTTCTGAAATGTGACGAATGTCCATTATTTAGATGGCGTGTTTTGAAAATGTGGAGTAGACTTTGGTTGGATCAGCAAAAGGAGGGGTACATGTATGTCGCTAGTTGCACAGGTATTTTAAGGCTTTTCATTGCATTAATTTGCGGATCAGGCAGAGGGACTTGAAGGTGGCTTGAGTGTTGCTAGAGAGTAGGTGGTGAGGCTGCTGTGTCCAGAATGGCTTAATGCTAGGAGATTCGATATTTTACAGAAATCAGTCATGAAATATACTTGAGGAAAGATTTAGGAACACATGCGTTATTTAATGGAATTCCATAGGAAAAGATGAAAGGGGGGAATCACTTTTGTAGGCAGTGTGTTACAGTATTTACACACTAATAGGCCAGACAGATGTCCAAATGATTGTACTTATAACTGACAAACTTTCCCCTTAAAATCCCTCTGTACCGAGCCAACTATGAAGGGCATAAGACTGCTTCTGTTCACATCCAAACCGACAAAGGAAGCATTACCTACTCAGAATTAGCACTGCCTGGCGCGTGAGCAACTTAGCAACTAACAACAGATGTTGGGGGTCTGCTGTTTATGTTTTACGGTCTTTGAAAACTTAGCATTTTAATGACCGATCTCATTACAGCTCAAGATCCACACACTTGGACTTTAACTAACCTATTTGTCTTGTCCTTGCAGATTCCCCCGACTGGAAGAAGTGGCCTGGCCTAGGTGGGAACCATCTTCAAAAACATAGTCTCTTGGAAGTGGTTGGTCCATTTCTTAACTAGAGACCCTTGATAAAGAAGAACCTGAAGCCTGATACCATGGCACCACCTACCGCTCCAGCCAACAAGCCTCATGTCTGCATGTCTGCCATCGTCATTATGTCCACCATGGCAGCTCTTGATGTATATCTAGCAGAGCAGAACATCGGCCCCAGGAAGATTGGGGTGGGCATCATGGTCCTTGTGGGAGACCTATGCTTTCTGGTGGTCCTGAGGTACGTGGCTGTCTGGGTTGGTGTTGAAGTGAAGACCGCCCAGCGTGGCTACGCCATGATCCTCTGGTTTCTCTTCATCTTTGTGCTGGAGATCAAGCTATATTTCATCTACCAGAACTACAAGGTGGACAGGAGGGTACCAGACCCACTCGCAAGGAAGACACTGACCCTGCTCTTATCCATCTGCATCCCCTCACTCTATGTCATTTTGGTCGCTACTGATCACATGGAGTATGTACAGGCTTTCCGCAAGAAGGAGGACTTGCGGAACCGTCTCTTTTGGGTGGTCATTGACCTACTAGACATCCTGGAGATCCAGGCCAACCTGTGGGAGCTGCAGAAAAAAGGGCTTCCCCTGTGGGTGGAGGGGCTCATGTTTTTCTACTGCTACAGCCTCCTCTTAATCCTTCCCTGCATCTCCCTGAGCGAGATCAGCATGCAAGGGGAGCACATCACACCGCACAAGATGATGCTGTACCCAGTCCTGAGTCTGGTGACCATCAACATTGTGACTCTCTTCATCCGTGGGGGGAACATGCTGCTCTACCAGGATCAGCGGGTCTCGTCTGTCTTTATGGGCAAGAACATTTTGGCCATCTTCATCAAGGCCTGCACTGTGCTGCAATACCACAGACGCATGGCCAGTGCCAGCGGGGAGGAATCCTCCCCACACTCTTCTTCGACACCACATCACATCCCACAGGCATCTCTGCCCACACCTCGACACACCACGTCCCTCGGTCCTGGAAACACAGAGGATCCTCCACAGGGACTATTTCACTTCTAGGAATCTTGGAGGTTGTAAGAAGTCAAGGGGAGTGAAACTAAATTTAATACTGAAAAGCATAAGAGATTCTGCCTTCAATGTTGTCGAGCAACACCCTTCAAACAGGGGAAGATGGTTGCATATGTGGGCGGAGGTCAAGAAACCGCCATCAGAACAGGATGGAGTCACAAGTGCCTGTTCTAATCAATCACGTTTTCTTACACTTTGTTTGAATAAGTCACCTGGAACACTTTTGAAGCTTGGGGTCATGACTATGGCCGAGGCTCTAATGAAGCACTAAGTCCCAAGCCCTCACTGCCAAATCATCTCTTGCTTTGTTCTGTTATCTGGTAACTACAGTCATGGTTCTTGCAACCACTCAAAATTAAGCTTCCTTCCCTTACTGCTGTACGGTTCCCTTTGAGACTCTTGTACCTAAAGCTGTGAGGTATGTGGCAGCACATAGCTAAATATACAGCTATCACTTCCGTAACTTGCTCAGCTTAGTTCTGACAATCTTCTAACCACGACGAAGAAACATTCTACCCAAAACCAGCACATCTTACCCATACGAATGCAATCAACTGCAAAATTAGCAGCAGATAATATGTAAGACACCACATTCTGCAATTTATTCACAAAGGATTCCCTTTTTTGTGGTAAACCGAACCGAATATTGTGTAATATTTTCCTTAGTGCACACTTTCTTCTTTCATGGAACTGTTTAGTTGCCTCTCTAAGCAATCTCAGTGCAATCAAACATTGATGGGCACCACAAATGCCAGTGGAGGAGGGCGACACTGATCCTAGGTTCTGGCCACAATTTTCTTTGATCGACTAGATTCTCTACTCTTTGTTAAAGATAGTAAGTACTACAGGAAACGCCAACAGAGAAGAAGCGGAAAATCACAAATTGGGGAAGAGGTTGTGTGTGGGGAGTCATGGCTCACAGAATCCTTGTTGCGTTTTATTATGTTCACCACTTGTTTTATGTTTGTGAAAAACATTAAAGAAAGAACATTTATCTGAAAGTGGTGTTTATCCTGCGTGCAACCGGAAGTTTACTATAAAGGGGCTGAGGGTGGGCACGCCACACAGTGATCAGCATTTAGGGTAGCTCAAGTGGTGCCTTCCAATCTGCTGACTGAATCTACTGCAATGCTGTTTTCGAAAGCATACGACTATACTAACCTTTCCCTTCCACACTTCTCTAGTCATCATTCTCTTTTTAATAAACAAAAAAAACGAATATTTTCACAGATTAAAAAAAAAATCACGTTGATAAGAAAAACTTGTCATGTCTCTTGGGAGAAAAAGCTCTTCAGGAAGCGGAAATGAAAAACTAGGACATAAGTAAAATCACCTCGGCTAGATAGAAGAGACAATGCTTCACCACTGGACACCCCTCCTCCCCACCCTCAATAGTGAGTTTAATAGGGGATAGTGTCTTTTTAGGTCTCGCCTGACCCAGCGCATGCGCTGGTCTGGCGAGACTTATTGAGAGGGCTCCAAAAAGTGCTACCAGGCCAGCCTAGAGCTACAGTGCATGGGGCCGCTTTAATGTTTGATCGTGATCGCTATCACTTTCGCGGCCGCACGGCCGCTGTGCATTGCCAATAGGTCTCGCTTTTGGGACCTTATAAGTATTTAGTTATGCAACTGTTGCATGGCTAAACACTTATAAGGTCCCAAAGGCGAGACCTATTGGCTATGCCAATGCTTGTTTGGTAGTGCCATTCAGCGACTAAATTAACAAACTTTAAAAAACATAGCGCCATGGACAAGAACATAAACATGTAGGGTGATTATACAATAGTAGAAAGAAGAATTAAACAAAAGGTGAAGGGCAGAAGTATTTAGCCAGAATGAATATTTTTCTGCAGCAGGTATGCTGCAGCTGCTTCTGGCTGTGTGGATGAGGCTTTACCTATCTTACTCTGGCAGGTTATAATATACTGGCATTGGTATGATGATTGACAAAGTGTTTCCTCAAAGCATGTGAAACACTCATTTTTAGGTCGAGCCTGGGCAGCGCACGCGCATCTGCGAGGCATGCAGTATTGGAGTATGGCTTTGAAGCACCACCCACTCGCCGCCTATATTTTTAACGCTAACACCTTCCTACAACGTCTGATATAACTAGTTTCCCAACTTTAGTTTAAGACTGCTTTAGATGACTTTTTAATTGTCTTGTGTCATTGTCCTTTGTAAATGCTGGCTTCTGAGTCGTTATTAGGCTCTTTAGTCCTTCCTGGGTACCGCCTTGTCTGCATTTGTTACCTCTCATAATGACTAGACCTTTTACTTGTCTTGTTACACGGTCTGCTTTATTTTGGATGTGAGCACTGTTTTGTTTAATGATTTTCCCTATACCACCCATTATGTCGCAGCACACCACCCACTTTTATTTTATTTACTAATGGCGATCCACTTTAACTATAACTCACGCTGAGACGTGATGGCAGTGTGCTCCTATCCCCTTTCACACTTTAACTATAGCGGACAGGTTTCTTTCTTTCTTTATTTTAGCAACGCAGTGCCCTTTAGGTATAGCTGCCGTGCTGTTTTTTTGTATACTAGCGGCCATGCGGCGCTGTCACATTCATGGAGGCCGCGCCCCTTTCTATAGACAAACCGCATCCAAAGAAAGGTGCGTGGCCGCTGTTAAAGTGAAAGCGCAGAATGGGCGCTTTTACAAAAAAAAAACATATGTTTGTCAACTTGACAAACAGATGCTTTTTTGTCAAGGTGCCCCATGCTGCTGTTTCACTTTAATGTTGGCCAAGCCACTTTCTTTAGAAGCGGCTTGTCTAAAGAAAGGGGCGTGGCCTCCATGAATGTGAAAGTGTTGCATGGGTGCTAGTGATTTGCAATGCAATGGGTCTCGCATTTGAGAGAGTTTAAGCTATTGCATTGCCAATAGTTTAAACTCTCGTAAATGTGAGACTTATTGAATTGCGAATGCTTGTTCCCATAGTCACTAGGAAAACTTCAGGGAGCATAAAACCTTTTCACTCGAGTATAGAACATCCCTTTTCTTTGATGTCCACCTCAACACCAACTCATGATGAATCTCATTCTGTATTGTTACTTACACTGTACTAATACCCACCCTATGATCTGGCTGCCTTCCTGCTGGCAGTCTGATGGCCCACTTAAGTGGGATGCTAAAATGTTCGAGTCCAGGTCCATTTCCCTTCTAAGAAACTGTGAAATCGAGACCAGAAAGTCACTAAGAATCAGTCTGAGGCTTGTAGCCCTGTGACTGTTAAAGTCTCTAAAGTCCATCCTACCAAGAGGTTATGGAGGCTACTGTACAATTCTTAAAATAAGTAGTTTTTTTCTTCATTTCACATTGGTGGATTATGAAGTTCTGCAGTGTGCTGGTGCTCTCTTACAGAGGTTGGATAGCCTTTTCGTTGTGTCTGTGACCGTCACTGTAATCGAATCCAGTCTGCCCTCCAGAATGGTGAATTTACTTTCAACATTGTCCACTTATAGTGCAGCCTGTCATGGGAGGCCGTCAAGCCAGCCTCCAAATGAACTCTAACAGCGTTATTTCCAGTAACCCCTTCACCGCTCAGATGGAGGCTGAAAAAAGCCTCCAATGGGACAGCAGTACTTCCTTACAGATGGAACTGCAGCATTGGAGGGCCAGCTTTATGAGTTTTCCCCATTGCTAAAACACGACTGAACCTTGAAGTTTGCCTCCTGGATGCTCTTAAGAAGAGCTGTATCCCTAATGATTGAACAATTTGCCAATGTTCGCCCACCCTCGCCTTCCCCTGGGACCCTGCCTGGCCAGTTGGGTGAATCACTCAGCCCTATATCGCAGCAGTGAATTGTGGTAATTATCTCTCTTCTGGAGCTGCACCCTCAGTGGAGTGGTATGCCACTCAGCCATGTTTCATCTGCAAGCTTGCACTTCTCCATCATGCACATAGTATCTTGATGGCAGCCTCTGAGCACAGAGAGTATGGTATTTCATAGTAATGTGGTGATCCCAGCCACCATGTTAGTCATTGTGGGTGCAGGGGGAGAACTCTTTTCGACATTCTCTTAAGAGCCAGAGCACTGTTCACAATTGTGAACCAGTTGGTAGCAGGACCACCACAACTGTTTACCTATGATCTCAGACCTGAAACTGGTGCCACACCAATAGGATTCAAGGCAATTTCAGTATGGAGCTTGGCTTGGTGACGTCCTGTCCACTGCTTGCGTGGACACGCTTCTAGACCTGGCTTTCAGCCATGTTCGAATGATTAAAGCTAAAATAGCTGTTGTTGTGACAGGAGGCTGTTACAAGGCGGCCATCTTTACCATTCCAAGATCCCTGTTATTGCACATTTGTGAACATGTATCATGGCACATGCATGCCGGCGCATCACAAAGCATGCATTACATTGCGATGTATTGTGGTTAACATGGATCTCACTGTTCCAATATGGTTGAAATGTGTCAGAGCAAACAAGCATTGGAAAAAGCATAAAGGCGTGACCTATTGGCTTAGAAAATATTAGTTGCAAACTGGCACTTTTGCCACTCTTTCTGAAATTCAAAGACGTTTACCACCTTGTGGTCATTATTTTTAAAACACCTGATTGCAAACAGTTGTGTGCCAACGTTTTGGGTCTGCTGCACCCGATACAACAAAAGTACCTGATGGCTTATAAACTACCTGTCTATTTCACTAGCATAAGGTGTGGGGTCATCCAAGCTTGTGAAGGGAAAGGTTGGCCCTTCGGGTCTACCTTAGGCATGCATGGGATTTTGCCGACTGAGCAGAACCAAGTACATTATTTGTGGCAGTGGTTGCAGTTGGTGGGCACTGACACTCATTTTTGGGGATTGGGCTTATTTTTCATCATAAGACTTCCACTCAGAACAAGAGAGAGGAAGGCAAAAAAGTTACAAGAAGGGAGATAAGCACAGAAAAACTATGGCAATGGATGGGAGCAGGGATTCAAAAGAACCTGCAAGAGTGAGAAAACAAAAGGAAGGGTAAGACGGTGGAAGAAAGCAGCAAGAAAGAGGCATGTAGTTGGAATCAAGTCTAAGCACTCTTGGTATTCGGCAACTCCAACATTTGGCAGCATCAACAGTAGGCTCCTAAGAAAAGCCTGGGCGCTCGTGCCCTCATTTATTTATTTTGTTTTGTATTCTACAAGTTAAGCTCTGTCAGAACTTCTATAATCAAGAACCCTGGCTGCGCAGTAAGAGGCTGCTAGACTGTCACCTGAAGTGACCATGAAAGCAAGACATTGGCTGTGAAACTGCAGGCAGCAGACTACACTGGAAGTCTGCAACAAGCAGAAACTGCTTCCCTAGGGACCTTCTTGAAACGTGGATTGGCAAACCAATAGGTCTTGCCTCTTAGCTTCGGCAGAGATCATATTGGCCAGTGCGATGCCACATGCCCTGGCTTTTCTTTTCTAATTTAGGATTAGAAGATGGTAGATGTGAATCCAGTAGCGGTACATTATAAACAGAACAAAAAAGTGCATTTGCAAATAGGAGTTGTGTGGTATCTTTATTGGGGAGCACAACAAGATAAAGAATACCATTCACAGTTATCGAACGGTCAGTAGTCAGCTCAGTGCAACTTTAAAAGGAAAACTAAGGGGAAAATCAATCAGAATGTTTTCTTGTAAATCTTTTTACCAATCAAGTGTCCGAGAGAGTGTATAATGAGGCTGTACAATTGGTTAATGCACCCAGCCCAGATTCTCATCCAGCACAGCTGCCAATTTTCCCATGCCATGAATGTTTATACCCACAGTGCCAAGCACACGGACAATTTTGGATCATTTGAAGAGAAAACAAGGCATTTCCCACCAGATTTGGCTTACAATGAACTTGCTAGGATCTATATCTAGCTATTTCATATCACAGACCTTACATGGTCTCTAACTCATTGCTTTTGCTCCTTTCTGGCTGCCCTGCGACCTCTGAATTGTTTTTGTTGTTACAATTATGGCTGTTTGATGTCATATGAGGGATCACTGTTTTGAGACATTTACTAGTGTGAGAAGTGTAGCGAATGTCAGAAATCATTAACTACACAGAATCTGCACAATTACTGGAAACATGTCTAGTGACGCGACTGCAGATAGGCTACAAACCAGGAAATGTTAAAATACACATGAGTGACTTTTAGAGAGCGATCTCAGGGTGACTAAGCAAGCTGTACCTCCTCTTGAACTGAACTTTTCTTTGCATTGTGGAACTTTTTCTCATGCAAGTATTGTTTGAGAGTTGAATTTATATAGTGTTTCATACCCCTGACCAGGCGTCAAAGCACTTTAGGAGATGGGTAGCAAGGTACACCATGGAGGAGAACTTGGTTGGAAGAGTGTTGAACTACAGTGTGGTCGCCATGGGACCTTCTTTTAGTGTAGCATGAAATATACACAAGTGGTCTCCTTTTTTAGGTTGTTACTCTTAGGCGTGTCATGTCGGGACAGAACAAATGAGCTTTATACTCTGATTGTTGTGATTGATGATTGGATGATTATGGGCATCCAGTGGATACAGGCCACGAGTGTGGATGGTTTTATAATACCAGGGAGCAACAGGTGAATAACCCACTGGCATGCACTAGGGAAAATACAGCTATAATAAATATTCTTTAGTAGCTACAATGGAGCCAGAGGAGAGGTCAACTGTGGTGCACTAGTTACAGGTGGCCGTAGAAAACAAGCATTGACAAAGTCAATGGGTTTGCCAATATTAAACATGTATTGGCTACGGCAATGGTTTAAGGAGGAAAAGATCTCTATATAAAAAAAACTAGAGGCTTTTCTGACTGGATAAATACTTTAGTTTAAAAAATTGCAGATAATTGTGTTGAAACTAAAATAAGATCATTGAGTACTTATTTGCCACGATTGTTTAGTAACACCTTCCAAAGAGGGAAGGTTATGGAATTCAAGCGAGGGAGTAAAGGTATGACCTTAAACAGTTCCAACACTCTTCATGCTGCATTTCAGCGCCTGCAGGAAAGTGGGCACGTGAAAACACTGTCATGCTGGTGACCCAGTGGGTACACTGACTAATACTCTACTACCTGTCCTCTCTACCAGAGGTAACACTGCTGCTGCTTTTCTTACAGGGGGCCGATATTGCAGTGCCACTGCAAAACCGGCACCCAGTAACAAAAACGACCCCTACCACTCCAAAACCGGCCCCCACTCTTCCAGTTGACCAGGAAAATACCCGGTGCGCGCTACAGCCAGTCCGGCCCTGCCGGTATTCTTTCAGAGATGGGGGGGGGGTGGATTTAAGGGATAAATTGCCTTTTACAGGGGAGACGATGAGAACCAACGCAGGGGTGCTGACTCTGCCCTCCTTGTCCCCTCCGCCAATGGCCTTTCAACTTCTAGATGCGACAACACCATATATAAAAGCGCAAGGTGGAGTTTAAAAAACAACGTGGGAGGAGGGACAGGGAAAGGAACATGGGACGAGCACCTCTAGAAATTTTCAGGGGAGGAGGTAGAGGTGGGAGACTGACTACAGACATGCACTCTTCGTGAGTATGAGTGAATGTCCAAAAGTTTAAAAGATTTTTTTTAAAGTACCAACTGGAGCCTGTGCAAGTGAGCGCATGAATCTTTACCCTAAAATGAGGAATCTAGTCTGCGACTGTTGTTTAATTTACATAAATATCACCATTTTCATGCATTCCATGCTGCTGCAGTCCACATGAAATTGAAGTGACATTCAATAAACAGGGGAGAGCGGGGTGGGTTTAAAAACGACAGACCAGGAGGAGGGGGTGGGTAAAAAACAAGTGGGAGCAGGACAGCTGTGAAGGAGAGTATCTGCATGAGTCTGCATTGGAAGGACACTGGCCACCGGAAGCAGTTCTTGGTCTAGGCTCCACGGCAGGCTGATGACTCAAGCCCAGGAGGAAGATTGAGGCCCTGACCAATAGGAAGCAAGAAAACAAGAGTGACGTGGGAGCCAACCAATGGTAAGTAAAGTTAAGTAATGGGCTGCTCTGAACCCCTTTTAAGATTTTTTTTTCAATACAAGTGATTATGCAAGCACAGTGCAAATGTTGTGTAGGGGAAATCTAAAGATGTATAGAGAACGCCTAGGAGTGGCGTGAAAGCCTACATCCAGCATAGATACGGCAGTCACTGAAGTGATTTAATGCCACACTTCATAAATACACTGTGGGATCCACACAGAAATGCCAGAGAAACAGAAACACAGCATGCCCTGGATATATGCAGGCAACCTATATGATGTTCAGGGTCCACAAGGAGCAACTCAGTGTAATCATCAATTACTCACAGAAGAAATGACATGGTTAATACTATTTAGAGCCCGGAAGTGATAGAGCACAAATCTACAGTCAGGCTCTGCTGACAGCCTCCCACAGGCAGACGGTCACAATCAAACGTGCAATCCAATAAAGAATTTAGATAAAAGGAGACACAGACATTAAAGAGTCTATGGCCAAATGTCCAGTTTATATAAACAACATTCAACTATGTCATTACTAAATTTGAAGTGTCAGATTTCACCCATTGATTGCTAGGGACATCCCAGCAGCAAGTGGGGCAGCCAAGTGCATGCACTTATTACAGGCAGGCATGGCAAGTCCTCTGTGGTCCCCCAGCAGCAACAGGAGCAACTCTAGACAAACTGGTTGCAGTCATTCATGGCAAATACTCTCCATCCTGGAGTGCTAGAGGAACAACACAGGTATGCACTATTTATAGCAAACCAGGATAAACTCTGCACCCAGAAGCGACAAGGAGGAAACCCAGACGTGAACTGGTTACAGTTTGCCATAGTATGACTAAGGAGCAGCCAAAGACATGTCGTGGAGACAGCAATGATAAATGTCCTGTAGAGCCAGTAAAGGAGTAAAATGAAGCACCCCACAGGCAGACTCTAGAGATATATAGCCTTGGTAAATGTTCTGTAGAGTCCATCGAGGAGAGACAGAGGAGCAACCCAAGACGTGGTGGAGGCTGCCTTGGTAAGTACTCTCTAGAGTCAGTCAAGGAGCAAAAGAGAAGCATCTCACAGGCATGTTCTGAAGATATATAGCCCTGGTAAATGTTCTGCACAACCCAACCAGAAGTTACAGAAGAGCAGTCAACTTGCATGCACTAGATACACGCCAGGATGGTTTAGAGGGAACAGAACGATGTGTGTTTTGTAAGAGGAACTGGTGTTAAGGTGTACAGAACCAAAGCTCCTCCGTGAGAGCGAGTGGTGCCACGTCTTTCATTGTTTTGAATAGCCGCTAGTGACATTTGTTCAGGGATCAATTGTGCACAAATGTCAAACGGGTCAGTTGCTAAAAATGGAGACTTGGTGTCCTGAAGATGAGGAAAGTCCAGATTGAAAAGTGAACAAATTTCTCCAGGAGGTGGAACTAAAATGGGGTGTGGAATTATAGGTGGGGCTGATCTTACGGATGTTGATATAAAAATACACGAGAGTGGCGTGGCGGTAGAGGGAGAAGGAGATGGATGATGGTAGGTGAATGTGGTTGTCATTGCAGGGTGGCAATTAGGTCGGGAAGGAATATGAAAATAGAGGGTGTAGATACAAGATCAGTGGATGGTGGGGAATTGGAAATATCAATTTTGGATAAGCTGAGGATATATCATTTCAGGACGATCAAAATGAGGTAAATGTAATATTTGGGTGCTAGTATATTTTCCTAAACTTAGTTACAAACAAAAGGAGCACTAAACAGTCCGAAGGTGTATAATATGGGAAAGCAAGATTGACAGCGTAGAGGAGAAACAGTGGGAGCGAACATGGACCACTGCGGTCATGACAGGGGGAGGGAAGTTGTACAAAAGGGGTCGGGGAGGAGCTGTCATTTCAACTACAAGCCAGATGTCCCAAGGTGTATCGTGCATACTGAGAAGATTGGATGGGGGCTTGGAAAGACAGCCTTGAGGGACACACTTGCAAGCAGGGATTCAATAAAGAGTTGGATAAACACCAAGGTACTGCAGTGTTGAACCAGAGTGCTGCGCCCTTCATAACTAGACTGTACAGGGTTGAGAGTAGGATGGTGTACTGTATCGAAGGCTGTAGAGAGGTCCGGGAGGATGTGAGTGGGGCCTAGATATTTGTGATGGACCATGGTGAGAAAGTTGAAAATATTAGGTGAGAGAGATCTTAGCAGAGGGTAGTCCCCCTTCAGAAAGTTGTAAACTGCAGTAGTTGGAGGGAACATCAAGCTTGTGGATGTTTGTTTTAGTAGTGGGATAACAGCTAACTTGAAGAAGGTGGGACTAATGCCAGTAAGTAGTGACCTCAGAGAGCTGAGAGGGTTCATAAAGTGTGACCAAGGACTTTGGATTATTGGGGCATTAAAGGCCTGGATATGGGGTAAATGTAAATGTAAATGTCAAGGTACTTATAGAGCGCACTGTCACCAGACAGCCACCTTGCGGTGTCGCCTTTTGCGGTTTCCTGGCGCTGATACTCATACCGCTGTGGAACCCCTCCTGGCTTTCCCTGTGAAGTGTCCACTCCTGGGCACCCCCAGGGTGAAGCCAGGCATCCTTAGCGCTGTTGGGGCCGGTGTGGAGGCTAAGCAAGCTATTGCCCAGAGTTGCAGCGTGGGGCCCGTGATTAGAATAGGCACCAAGGCGAGAATAGACAGGTCCGAGGAAATTGAGCCCGAGCCCCGCCGAGGCGGGAATCGAACCCTGGTCCCTGGCCAGAACTCTGCTTCAGGGTCTGCCGCTCTAACCATTGAGCCACACTCCTCCACAAGGTGCAAGATGCTTTGCAGAGTGGAGCATGGGCTAGGTCAGTAAGGAGAGGTGGTGAGGAGGGTGGGTTGATGGTGGCTAAAGGATTGAAAAGCAAATGGCTGTGAGACGCGTGCCGAATAGAGTAAATAAAGTGTGGATATTTTATATCTTTTAAGATAGTGGTGAAAGCAAAATGTGGACATCTGGTATGTGCTAGACTCGAGGGATAGGAAGAGATTAAAGGTTCCAGAAAGTTTAGGTGGTGGTGGGGGCCTGGCCTCCATCCGGTAAATTGCCCCACCCCCTTACTTGCAGTTCACCAGAGAGATCCCCTCTCCCAGGAATTTTGAGCAGACCAGAAAGGCCCTTCGGAAGCTCATCAGAGAAGAATGCTGACTGGAATAAGATGAGGAGAGAAAGAGTTGGCAGAAGCGAAGGGGGTATTGTACTGAGGAAAAGAGGATGGAATGTCTGAGGAGAGAGGCAGTTGATGGACTTTGGTGGAGGTCTGGGAACTGCTGAAGGCAGAAGGATGAGGTTAGAACATTGATGACATTTATGGGGTCGCCAATGGTTGCCGCTGCGACCCCTGCTTTGCCCCTTGTGACTCCTGGCACTGCCTTTGTGACCCCTGGCCAAAGAGGTGGCAAAATCAGTGACAGGAACACAGGGGCAGCTCGTCCTTATGGGCGTCAGTTGGGGCTCCACTTTCCTTGTTTTATATCATTTTTTTTTTATTACACTAATAGTGAAATATATTAGTTATCAGAATATGACTTTCCCTGTTAGCTGAAGCAAAAAAATGCTTTTAAAGTATGTTGTGGGCATACTTGCAGGTACAGTGTGTTTATATGAAAGACATGTGTGTCAATGTGTACGTATGTGTGCTTGAGTGAAAGTAAACGTCAAATGGCGTGTGACGTTACTTCTGCTACACATGGCATTTTGGTAAATTGATGTTCATGGGACAGAAATGGAACGATGAAGTGAATGAAGAGGTAGGTACAGCTGAAGAAGAAGTGGGTGAAAGAGTCGTTGAGATGGGGATGGGAGACCTGAAAAGTTAAGGCTAGTTGGCGAAGAGCTGAAGGAAGATGGATGAGGGGAAAGGAAGTGCTATGTAGTTATAGCGAGCAGAGGAGCGATTGAGAGATGGGTGAGGGGAGAGGATCTTGGAAGACAAGGAAGTGATAAACCATGTGGTAAAAGTATGGAATTAAAGAAAGAAAGAGCAAGGAAGGATTTTGTGACAGAGAATGAGGGAAGAATAAGGAGTGCTGGAGGGTGATTAGGAAAAGGGCAATAAAGATGAATGTTCCATCTCAATTCATCCAGAGAATGACATCTGTTCTAGCATGTTGCTGTGCATAGGCCAACATGGGGCTGTATAAATAGAGACCCAGACAGGGACTGAAAGAAGCCTTGAAAGTGAGAGAGATGCCCAGAGAGGGAAGGAGAGAGAGAGAGACTGAAAGGCCAAGAGAGAGAGAGGCAGTCAGAGTCCATAAGTAGTTTTGTGAAGTAAAAGAAAAGGGTCAAAGCAGAATTTCAGTGCAAAGAAACTTTAGTAGTTGGTCTGGCTACCCTGAGATGTTTTGATTATTATTTGTAGAGCTCATTAAGCCCCCAAACGGTTGCCTGATTGCACGGAAGGAGGTGGAGATTGGAAATAAAAGATATAAGGAGATAAGAATTAAAGGCCCAAAACAAGTGTAATCAGATGAATGCAGCAGGTCTTTTCCACATCATTAATAATTCACCAGACCACGCAAAAGAGCTTTACGTATCTGGCCCACAGATAGAGATTAAAAGAGGAGTAAATTAAAAATAGGCAACACGGGAGATCAGAAGAGGGACGGGTGAGTGGTGACAATGGTATGAATCATGGCATTACAGAGCTGGATGTGTGGTAAGTAACTCAATAAATACTAAGGCGTACCAAAAATGCCCCATGTAGACACTAGAGTGCAACAAGGGGTAAAGCCAGCTCTCTCATGAGCCTCCCCAAAAAATGGAGGGACTTACCAATTTGCAAGTAGGGCCGCACTATAAATGGAAAATACTTAATGGGGTTATTTATTTCCTAAGGTCGACTTCTTCTTGTTAAAAAAAGACGGTACTCTACCTTTGAAATACATATGAGATGGGGACTATAATTGTAAGGGTAGCTATGGCACCAAATGTTCTTGCTGCTGCAACTCAGTCTTTTTCTCACACTATGCTTACTCTTGCTTATCCAATTCATATATGAAGTCATAAAACACGTCATGAGTGATGTAATATATGAAGTCATAAGCAGTTCATGCAGGGGCAAGTGATAGTTAGAGCTGCTAACCATAACTGGCGTATTTCTGTGGCTTTTTGTGTTCAAACGTTAATGTTGTCACTGACATATTTACCTAACTATAACGTTACTTTAACCTTTGGTTTTATCAGCAAATTTCTGAGAATTTATTTATTTATTTTTTTAAACAGGTCTGTTTTATCAAACCTAACTATAACATTATTTGAACCTTTGTTTCTTTCTATTAATTTCTAGTTTTTAAAAAAATGTAAAGTAATATTTTATTTGCCATACGTAAAGCCAACCCCCTGCTCCGCACCGCCTTTGGCCGTGCATGGTGCTGGGTTGACCGCAGGGCCTGGCCTGTTGCAAGGCCCTGCAGCATACCCCCTACAGGCAGCCAACCCCACACTGAGCATTGCCTTTGGACATGCACAGAATGAGATTGGCAACAGGGCCCGGCCGGCCATGTTGCCAACCCACCCGGAGGCAGTCAACCTCATGCTGCGCCCAGGCTTTTGTCAAGCGAGGTGTTGGCCGCAGGGCTTGGCTTTCAGCCAGGCCCTGCGTCCAACTCCTCGCAGGTGGCCATCCGGAGACAGCCAACCCAACACCGTGCACAGCCTTGGGTAGTGAGTGGTGTGCGGTTAGCCGCAGGCCCTGCTTCCAACTCCCCGTAGTCAGCCAACTACATGCTGTGCACAACCTTTGACAGTGTGCAGCGGGTGTTGGTCAGAGGGCTTGGCCTGCCACCAGGCCCTGTGGCCAAACCCCTAGCCTGTGGCCCAACCCCCAGCAGACTACTAACCCCACAATGAGCACAGCTTTTGAAGTGCTGCATGCCCTCCCACCCAAAGCCTCATTAGGTCCTGGGAACCCCATCCCCCAGTGCATTATGTTTTTTAAAAGGGAGAGGGGCTGTGTGCTCCCCCAAGCTTCATTAGGTCTTGGTGACCCTAGCCCGTATTATTTAACAGTGGGTGCCTTAGTGCCCACATATGACCCCCACAACACACAATTTTGGGGGCCATTGATGGAGCCCCAGGGCAACCATGGCACCAGCATGCTGCAGGAAGAGCATTGCTCCCACCCAGAGGGAGCAGCTATTTATGCTGCTCCCTCCAGGCGGGGGAAATCTGTTGATCTGTTTCATACCAGCATCAGTGCGGGCAGGGAAACAGATCTCAAATCTGCTCCCAGCTGTCGTTTTTACAGCTCAAGCCAGCTGAGAGCAGACTGTGTTCGCTCCCATTTGGCGGGAGATAAAAAAAATGCTCCTACCAAACGGGACCAAACATGTTTCCCCGCCTGTGCCGGTGTGGGCAGGGAAACCATTGTGTTCCGGGGTGAGCTCCCCGGGACACAGCAAGTGTGTCCGCCCCAGGGGATGGGGTCCCCGAGGACATTAAAGGCTCAGGAAGGGGCTGGGTGGGCCAACTTGTTTTTTAAAAGTTTATCTGCTCCGGGGGATGGGGTCCAAGGGCCTTTGAAGATTCAGTACATCGTGCCACGTGGACCCCTCCCCCTTTTTGGACATTTTGGCCCCCGGGTGGGATTCCCATGGCCTATAATGGCTTAGGGAGGGGGGACCCATCCCATTAATAAAGAAACCAGCACTGGGAGATGGGGTCAATGGGACCTTTGGAGGCTCTGGAGGAAGGGCCCTTTTTGGGCATTTCAGCCCCAGGAATGGGCTCGCTGGGGCCTATAATGGCTCCGGGAAGGGGGGGGGGGGTGTTGGGATACTCAGTGAAGACTAACTGTGAGAGTGATGTTAGTAACAATACAGGATTAAAGTATATCATCTATTTTATACAACAACAAAAAATAATAGCAACATTAATACAAGACTCTCCCATGGAAAGCCGGAGTTGTTACAATGGAGTGCTAATAGCTCAGAAACAATGGAGGGATTAAAACGTCCCTTGTAGTGCTGGATATAGTGTTCAATAAAGTTAGAACAATGGGTGGTACAGACATGTTTAATTTGTTTTTTTATAGTGCTTGAGCGTATCAAATAGTCAATTTCAGCAGGAGACTCAAAGATACCGCATCAGTTGCACTCCAATCAATATAGCGTTTTTTTTACTTTTAATTGGACCACATTTAGGCACAAATTCAGGAGCATAAGCCCTAGCCCGGTAGCGCAAGACATTTTTAAACTCCAGAATGTGATCCACACAGCGGGGCATAAATATTTGTTTTTTAAATTACCATGAACAGTCCACCAATCCGGAACGCTACATTTTCCTGCCCTTCTGATGGGGTATAATGCAGAGGGCCTCTTTGACTGGGAGCTTGAATTTGTACATAAGGAAAAAAAAGCTGTCAACAGTAAAACACAAGGCGGCCTTTACAGCGTGCTCCGCCCTTTTTGAAAAGGAACGGAGGCTGACAATCTTCAGAGAATTATTAATCAAAGCTGGCATTACATGGGCTAGAGACGTAATCAGTCCTCTTCAGCATAATTGAGGAATAAATATTACCGACAGTCATTCAATTTGCAAGACGAGCGTGTTCACTGCAAACAATACATCTAATTACAGCAAGCAACGCTTATTTTATTTTTATGTGTTTTTCATTATTTATGATTTTAGCTTACTGCTGAAGCATGCCACTTGTGTTTACATATTTGTGTTGCTTATTTTCGCACAAACTGCTTTGTCTTCAGATTTATGGCAATCAGCGATATGACATTTGAACAGAAACAGCCAAGAGAGTTGAGGATGTACAAAAGAAAGCAGTATTTTTGTAAATAAGTTCTTGAAGTCCTACAGTTTATGAAAATTTGCATTTGCAGTATTTCATTAAGGCATTTGGGGAAGCTAAACGTGTTAATGGCGGATGGCGAATGAATGCAAAGTGAGTATGCCCCGCCATTACGGGAAGGAACTGCAAGTAAACCTAAGGTGTAAACTCTGTTCAAGGGCTCAAGCCTAATTCATACCTCCTTTGGGTCATTACAACCGCTTGGAAGGACTCTGCAAAATATAAAACATTGTAAAGACAGAAACAGCAGATTGTGCACAGACTACTAATTTCAGAATAAAGGGAGGCAGGGGCTCAGAATGAAGGATTTAGCTTGGGTACAGCAGAAGAAGGCTGACAAGTCTTTGGTAGACTTTGGGAGAAATACTGCCAAGCAGCTTTACATCAACAGCAGTTTTTAGGTCTCGCCTGACCCAGCGCATGCGCTGGTCTGGCGAGACATTTTGTGAGGGCTCCAAAAAGTGCTACCAGGCCAGCCTAGAGCTACAGTGCATGTGCGCGGGCGCGCGCGTCGCGCTTTACCGCGATTACTTTCACTTTCGTGGCCCCACGGCTGCTTTGATGTTTGATCGCGATCACAATCACTTTCGCAACCCCACGGCCGCTGTGATGTTCTCTGTGTGGCTTCAATATATTGCAGCAGTTAAAACAAGCATTGGCATAGCCAATAGGTCTCGCTTTTGGGACCTTACAAGTGTTTAGTTATGCAACTGTTGCATGGCTAAACACTTATAAGGTCCCAAAGGCGAGACCTATTGGCTATGCCAATGCTTGTTACTTTTGGCAGGTACGTTATCGGTGAAGGCCACAAGCAGAACTTTCCCTCTAATGAAAGCGAGACTTCTTTTATTTTTATTTGGACAGGTGTAAGAGCAAGGCCATTGGAATTTTGCGATTGTGAGTTTGCAGTGATTTTCGCATACTTATAAATTAGCCACATTTGTCACTAAATCCATAATCTGCTGCATAATCTGCAGATTGTAACCCCCAAAAATTGTTTCTAGCTCAAATGGTTCAGAAGTTACTAAAAATGCAGCGACATATGTTGCCGCGCAGTGGAAGGCCGTTTAAAAAGGTTCACTAATTGCTTCTTGCTATATGTGGATGTTAAAATGAGATGCAACTAACGCCCACGCAGTGTTTACAAGTATAAAAATGACAAAATAACGAAGTAATACTACCACAAAACGTGCTGCGTCATGCCACATAATTTAACTTTTTTAGCCATATAATTTACTCAACCCGGTGGCATACTTTGGCCCTCCCTGGTGACATAATCCAGTGGCCCTGTGTAAGAGGAACACCATCAAGAAAGTATACGAATTAAGACTCTGAGACCTGATGTAAAAAGAGCAAAAGGTGCTGTTTGACTTCAAACAGGCTCATGGTAAATACCTTTTAGGTTACTAGGAGGTGGTGGGGTGCACCGGTACCTAGGCTGATTTGTATATAGGTGGGTGATCTGAGGTAGCATAGTAGGCAGGGTCAGATTGGTAAAGTGGGCACTCGAGCGATGGACCGGTATCTGAGTTGAAGCTGTGGGTTGCTTTTTTGGCTAGGGTGGTAGCCTCTGTTACCTGCAGTGGCGGCTCCCCCATTGGGGCGTGGGGGCGTCGCCCCACTGCTTTCTCGCAGTGCGAGAAGGCAGAAACATAAATGGCAATAACTACCATTTATGTTTCTTCTGCTCGCACTGCGAGAAAGCAGAAGTGCCTAGTTGAGGGTAGGCTTGCCTGCTCGAGGGCAGGGGGCAGCGGCTTGCCCACTGTTGTGCATAGGGACTGTTCGGTCGGCCCGGGGCCGACCAAACAGTCCGTATGCACAACAGTAGGCAAGCCACCCCCCCCTGCCCTTGAGCAGGCACGCCCATTCTCCCTTGTTCTCTATGTGGAGAAATTGGCCTGGCTGTGGGGCGTTCTTCGATGCGCCTCAGCGTTGTGATTGGCGAAGGAGGCTGCCTTTCCTAGTGACGATCATCGAGCTTCAGGAATTGGAAAAATGCAGGACGGCGGGAAGCTGAGGTGGCGCAGGACGGTAAGTTTTAATTTATATATTTTTGTTATTATACCCCTCCCGCCTCCCCCATCCCCTCCCTCGACGACCCGACCCCATTTACACCCACCCGCCCATCATGCCGGCCGTGGCTGCAATTGGCAGAACCCCACTGTTCCCGAATTCCTCCAGTATCTGTTATCTTTCAGAGCTCGGCCCTCTTATTTTATGAACCTGTGAAGGACGGTATGCTTGGAAGATGCTGTGTAATTAGTAAATGTGAAATTCGCAGCAGTGAACACAATGGCGTGCTTTATTGCATTTGTTTATGACATTTGCGGTTGAGTCAGAACTTTACTTTTCACTCGCTCTAGAGCAAATACTAGATGCATTTTTTTTTTGTCATATAATGAAAGGGATTTGTTCTGGTGCAGAGCAGCAGTTCTGCTGCCACCGCGCGGGCAGTGCAAAATAACTTTTTTTTAGCAGGCATTTCCGTAAATGTAGTACTGAACAAATATATCAAACCCTGGCAATGTCAAACAGGGGATCTCTTAGGGCCTACTGCGGGATCACATTTTTCTGTGTTTTAATCTCTACAAGGTATAAAAAACACCGACATATAGCAAACAAAATGGAGCAAGCAGGAATGAAAAGTGGCAAGAGGCAGAAAGTTCGGGGGAGGGGGAAGAAGCATGAGGTGGACTCAAGAACCAATCTCTCCTAATGTCTGATATTGTCCGAGGTTAAGTGGCATATCATGGTGGGCGTGCAGTTGTGAACATGGAGATGCCCACCCAGGTGGCATAGTTGTGCTGTTTTGGGCATGTTTGTGATGGTCTGTCTAATGTGTGCTGTTTGGTGGTGTGCAAATGCAACTCAGATTCTAATTGGCACGCATGTGTTGTTAACATGTTACCCAAATATGTGGCATATCTATGCAGTGCTGGGTGAGTGCACAGTGTTCTGTTTATCGTGTTGTGCATTTCATTATTTAAAATATTTCCCCTGATGATGTCATATTTGAAATCATCAGCGATTTCTCTAGTGATAGTTCACAAAAGGTAACATCGAGAATGGAAATCGGAGTGAAATGTAGACATAGACGCCTCGTGGCCGTGCATCCTTTACTATAAATGTATACGCACACGCACCCACACACACACCACTCACTCCTCAGTTTAAATGATTTATGAATTGGATGGTCGACTTAAACTCATTTTCAAAATACTAATACAAAGATCTGTTTTATCTCTGCACTATAAATTAAGTTAATTATCTGATATCTGTTTTACCACAACATTCTCTCTGCGTGATGCCTGTTTTGTTTGTACGTTTCACTAGTTAAAACCATTACAAGTGTATCAGTGTATTCAAAAGTTAATATGGGAAAATAACATCAGCATATGCAAAGATTGTCCTCTATAGCTCTTAAATATTGGCAATTTCTTAAATGATAAATAATTCAATCGTAATGCTTTAACCTTCCTCCTTTCTCTAATTTGCTTGAAAATGCACCATTTATCCACTCTTTTTTCAAAATTTTCCCAGGAGGAGATCCCCCCCCCCTCCCCCGTAGGTTGTTCGAGGTTGTTTGCTACACTCGGTCGTGACAGTGCAGTACAGCAGTAATTTTACGCCCTACCACTTTCAAATGTCACCAGCCGCCACTGGTTACCTGCCTTTTAGCAACGGGCGGAGGGGTCATTCCGTCTCTGCTGGGCCAGCCCATTAATGTATGCAGATTGAGCAGTGGCAGGGAGCCTGAGCAGAAATAGCCTCACTTATATTCAGATGTGGTTCACCAGTGGGAACTGATCTGTGCACAGAGCGCAAGCAGTATTTGAATTTTTTTTTGTCAGTGAAGTTAAGAAAACATGCCTCTTTTACAGACACCCCCCCCCTGCCGCCTTTCATAAAACTTAAAACCCCGTAGCAGTGTTTTGCAGAAAGGCGCAATCCACAAATGTGGGCCACTTTTTGATTAGCGTGCGCAGGCATATTTGATCCCAATCCAATCCTGATGGAAGGCAAAAAATGATGGGCTGGAATGCTACCCGGACGATTTCTAGTGGTCGGGCAAATTGCAAGCAATTGTCCTATCACTTTTTGTGTGTTTGATGTGGTGCCCTAAGTGAAAAGGGTATAGTCAGATGAGGATCAATGCTCACTATGCCACAGGAACCAAGCTCTGCTTGAATGAAGAGGGCATAGTAATCCAGATGTAGACTCTGGAAACACCTGATGCGAGAAAATGACTACTGTGTGAGAGCGCGCCAACACCAGGTGATTGCAGAGTGGTTTCCCTTTGTATTTAAAGCCTCCTTGGAACTGAAGGTATACCCAGGGCCACTGGAATTATGCAATTGTGCGGCTGTAGTGATTTTAGCGTGCTCCGCCCTTTTTGAAAAGGAACGGAGGCTGACAATCTTCAGAGAATTATTAATCAAAGCTGGCATTACATGGGCTAGAGACGTAATCAGTCCTCTTCAGCATAATTGAGGAATAAATATTACCGACAGTCATTCAATTTGCAAGACGAGCGTGTTCACTGCAAACAATACATCTAATTACAGCAAGCAACGCTTATTTTATTTTTATGTGTTTTTCATTATTTATGATTTTAGCTTACTGCTGAAGCATGCCACTTGTGTTTACATATTTGTGTTGCTTATTTTCGCACAAACTGCTTTGTCTTCAGATTTATGGCAATCAGCGATATGACATTTGAACAGAAACAGCCAAGAGAGTTGAGGATGTACAAAAGAAAGCAGTATTTTTGTAAATAAGTTCTTGAAGTCCTACAGTTTATGAAAATTTGCATTTGCAGTATTTCATTAAGGCATTTGGGGAAGCTAAACGTGTTAATGGCGGATGGCGAATGAATGCAAAGTGAGTATGCCTCGCCATTACGGGAAGGAACTGCAAGTAAACCTAAGGTGTAAACTCTGTTCAAGGGCTCAAGCCTAATTCATACCTCCTTTGGGTCATTACAACCGCTTGGAAGGACTCTGCAAAATATAAAACATTGTAAAGACAGAAACAGCAGATTGTGCACAGACTACTAATTTCAGAATAAAGGGAGGCAGGGGCTCAGAATGAAGGATTTAGCTTGGGTACAGCAGAAGAAGGCTGACAAGTCTTTGGTAGACTTTGGGAGAAATACTGCCAAGCAGCTTTACATCAACAGCAGTTTTTAGGTCTCGCCTGACCCAGCGCATGCGCTGGTCTGGCGAGACATTTTGTGAGGGCTCCAAAAAGTGCTACCAGGCCAGCCTAGAGCTACAGTGCATGTGCGCGGGCGCGCGTGTCGCGCTTTACCGCGATTACTTTCACTTTCGTGGCCCCACGGCTGCTTTGATGTTTGATCGCGATCACAATCACTTTCGCAACCCCACGGCCGCTGTGATGTTCTCTGTGTGGCTTCAATATATTGCAGCAGTTAAAACAAGCATTGGCATAGCCAATAGGTCTCGCTTTTGGGACCTTACAAGTGTTTAGTTATGCAACTGTTGCATGGCTAAACACTTATAAGGTCCCAAAGGCGAGACCTATTGGCTATGCCAATGCTTGTTACTTTTGGCAGGTACGTTATCGGTGAAGGCCACAAGCAGAACTTTCCCTCTAATGAAAGCGAGACTTCTTTTATTTTTATTTGGACAGGTGTAAGAGCAAGGCCATTGGAATTTTGCGATTGTGAGTTTGCAGTGATTTTCGCATACTTATAAATTAGCCACATTTGTCACTAAATCCATAATCTGCTGCATAATCTGCAGATTGTAACCCCCAAAAATTGTTTCTAGCTCAAATGGTTCAGAAGTTACTAAAAATGCAGCGACATATGTTGCCGCGCAGTGGAAGGCCGTTTAAAAAGGTTCACTAATTGCTTCTTGCTATATGTGGATGTTAAAATGAGATGCAACTAACGCCCACGCAGTGTTTACAAGTATAAAAATGACAAAATAACGAAGTAATACTACCACAAAACGTGCTGCGTCATGCCACATAATTTAACTTTTTTAGCCATATAATTTACTCAACCCGGTGGCATACTTTGGCCCTCCCTGGTGACATAATCCAGTGGCCCTGTGTAAGAGGAACACCATCAAGAAAGTATACGAATTAAGACTCTGAGACCTGATGTAAAAAGAGCAAAAGGTGCTGTTTGACTTCAAACAGGCTCATGGTAAATACCTTTTAGGTTACTAGGAGGTGGTGGGGTGCACCGGTACCTAGGCTGATTTGTATATAGGTGGGTGATCTGAGGTAGCATAGTAGGCAGGGTCAGATTGGTAAGGTGGGCACTCGAGCGATGGACCGGTATCTGAGTTGAAGCTGTGGGTTGCTTTTTTGGCTAGGGTGGTAGCCTCTGTTACCTGCAGTGGCGGCTCCCCCATTGGGGCGTGGGGGCGTCGCCCCACTGCTTTCTCGCAGTGCGAGAAGGCAGAAACATAAATGGCAATAACTACCATTTATGTTTCTTCTGCTCGCACTGCGAGAAAGCAGAAGTGCCTAGTTGAGGGTAGGCTTGCCTGCTCGAGGGCAGGGGGCAGCGGCTTGCCCACTGTTGTGCATAGGGACTGTTCGGTCGGCCCGGGGCCGACCAAACAGTCCGTATGCACAACAGTAGGCAAGCCACCCCCCCCTGCCCTTGAGCAGGCACGCCCATTCTCCCTTGTTCTCTATGTGGAGAAATTGGCCTGGCTGTGGGGCGTTCTTCGATGCGCCTCAGCGTTGTGATTGGCGAAGGAGGCTGCCTTTCCTAGTGACGATCATCGAGCTTCAGGAATTGGAAAAATGCAGGACGGCGGGAAGCTGAGGTGGCGCAGGACGGTAAGTTTTAATTTATATATTTTTGTTATTATACCCCTCCCGCCTCCCCCATCCCCTCCCTCGACGACCCGACCCCATTTACACCCACCCGCCCATCATGCCGGCCGTGGCTGCAATTGGCAGAACCCCACTGTTCCCGAATTCCTCCAGTATCTGTTATCTTTCAGAGCTCGGCCCTCTTATTTTATGAACCTGTGAAGGACGGTATGCTTGGAAGATGCTGTGTAATTAGTAAATGTGAAATTCGCAGCAGTGAACACAATGGCGTGCTTTATTGCATTTGTTTATGACATTTGCGGTTGAGTTAGAACTTTACTTTTCACTCGCTCTAGAGCAAATACTAGATGCATTTTTTTTTGTCATATAATGAAAGGGATTTGTTCTGGTGCAGAGCAGCAGTTCTGCTGCCACCGCGCGGGCAGTGCAAAATAACTTTTTTTTAGCAGGCATTTCCGTAAATGTAGTACTGAACAAATATATCAAACCCTGGCAATGTCAAACAGGGGATCTCTTAGGGCCTACTGCGGGATCACATTTTTCTGTGTTTTAATCTCTACAAGGTATAAAAAACACCGACATATAGCAAACAAAATGGAGCAAGCAGGAATGAAAAGTGGCAAGAGGCAGAAAGTTCGGGGGAGGGGGAAGAAGCATGAGGTGGACTCAAGAACCAATCTCTCCTAATGTCTGATATTGTCCGAGGTTAAGTGGCATATCATGGTGGGCGTGCAGTTGTGAACATGGAGATGCCCACCCAGGTGGCATAGTTGTGCTGTTTTGGGCATGTTTGTGATGGTCTGTCTAATGTGTGCTGTTTGGTGGTGTGCAAATGCAACTCAGATTCTAATTGGCACGCATGTGTTGTTAACATGTTACCCAAATATGTGGCATATCTATGCAGTGCTGGGTGAGTGCACAGTGTTCTGTTTATCGTGTTGTGCATTTCATTATTTAAAATATTTCCCCTGATGATGTCATATTTGAAATCATCAGCGATTTCTCTAGTGATAGTTCACAAAAGGTAACATCGAGAATGGAAATCGGAGTGAAATGTAGACATAGACGCCTCGTGGCCGTGCATCCTTTACTATAAATGTATACGCACACGCACCCACACACACACCACTCACTCCTCAGTTTAAATGATTTATGAATTGGATGGTCGACTTAAACTCATTTTCAAAATACTAATACAAAGATCTGTTTTATCTCTGCACTATAAATTAAGTTAATTATCTGATATCTGTTTTACCACAACATTCTCTCTGCGTGATGCCTGTTTTGTTTGTACGTTTCACTAGTTAAAACCATTACAAGTGTATCAGTGTATTCAAAAGTTAATATGGGAAAATAACATCAGCATATGCAAAGATTGTCCTCTATAGCTCTTAAATATTGGCAATTTCTTAAATGATAAATAATTCAATCGTAATGCTTTAACCTTCCTCCTTTCTCTAATTTGCTTGAAAATGCACCATTTATCCACTCTTTTTTCAAAATTTTCCCAGGAGGAGATCCCCCCCCCTCCCCCGTAGGTTGTTCGAGGTTGTTTGCTACACTCGGTCGTGACAGTGCAGTACAGCAGTAATTTTACGCCCTACCACTTTCAAATGTCACCAGCCGCCACTGGTTACCTGCCTTTTAGCAACGGGCGGAGGGGTCATTCCGTCTCTGCTGGGCCAGCCCATTAATGTATGCAGATTGAGCAGTGGCAGGGAGCCTGAGCAGAAATAGCCTCACTTATATTCAGATGTGGTTCACCAGTGGGAACTGATCTGTGCACAGAGCGCAAGCAGTATTTGAATTTTTTTTTGTCAGTGAAGTTAAGAAAACATGCCTCTTTTACAGACCCCCCCCCCCTGCCGCCTTTCATAAAACTTAAAACCCCGTAGCAGTGTTTTGCAGAAAGGCGCAATCCACAAATGTGGGCCACTTTTTGATTAGCGTGCGCAGGCATATTTGATCCCAATCCAATCCTGATGGAAGGCAAAAAATGATGGGCTGGAATGCTACCCGGACGATTTCTAGTGGTCGGGCAAATTGCAAGCAATTGTCCTATCACTTTTTGTGTGTTTGATGTGGTGCCCTAAGTGAAAAGGGTATAGTCAGATGAGGATCAATGCTCACTATGCCACAGGAACCAAGCTCTGCTTGAATGAAGAGGGCATAGTAATCCAGATGTAGACTCTGGAAACACCTGATGCGAGAAAATGACTACTGTGTGAGAGCGCGCCAACACCAGGTGATTGCAGAGTGGTTTCCCTTTGTATTTAAAGCCTCCTTGGAACTGAAGGTATACCCAGGGCCACTGGAATTATGCAATTGTGCGGCTGTAGTGATTTTAGCATAATTATAGAACTGCCACTTCTACCCCATAATCGGCAGCATAATCTGCAGATTTTAACAAAAAAAATGTTTCTAGGCGAAACGGTTCAAAAGTTACTAAAAACGCAGTGACACGTGTTTCCATCAGTGGAAGGCCCTTTGCAAAGCTGGACCGGTCACCTTTCTGCTGCTTATTGGTATATTTGGGTGTTAAACAGGTGCTAATGAGGTGCACCCAATACCCAGACAGTGTTCACAGGTTTAAAAATGATGAAATGAATAAGTAATACAATTGCAAAATATGCCGCAAATTAAGAAGTATTAGAATTGCTAAATGTCCCGCATAATTTACTTAACCCTGCTGCATGATTTGGCACTCTCCTACCGCATAATTCCAGCGGCCCTGGGTATACCCCACTACAGCATGTATGAAAAGCAGTCCTCGGGTAGACATAATATTGAGGCATGTTTTGTTCACCTGCAGAGGGATAAATAATGCGGTGGGAGGCTTCGGCTCCCGGCTGCTACAGCTGCAAGCCCATTTTATACCTCCCAATGGGACGAAACAAGAGCGTTCGCTGAGTGCGAGCAAATGCGCCGCCATCTGCCGCACAACACGGGCCTCTCCATGCTGTTACCCCAGCACAATCTGGAGCAAGGGGGAACCCATGCATCTGGAGCGCTAATCTGTTTATCCACAGAGTGAACAAAATACCATCCTTCGGGCAGCAATCTGGCGTAGACATGAAAAGGCCTACAGATAATCGCCACACTTCTATGACGGAAAACCCTCTTTTGTTCATAGGCAAAAGACCACAGAATGCCTCCAGGGTGCAGGGAAGTACTGGGCCCACTGTGCAGAGTGCGCTAGCAGCAGGCCCGCACGCTGATTGGACCGTAAGGATGCAGGACTCCAAGGCAATCTCAGCCAGGATATGCATTTAAAGGACGAAAGCTTTCAGTTTCTTTCGTTTCACTGAGCTTCGACTAACCTGCAGCACATTGTTGATACCTCGTCATATTAGTTGTTGGAAAAAACACTCCTATATATCGAAGCACAGGAAAATCAATAACAGCTAAAGTACACACTTTTGTGCGGGTCACAAACAACAGAAACGTTTAATAGGTCCATTAAAAAGGAAACTTGGGGCTAATGCCTTGTCGCCTGTCACTGGTCCATGGCGACAGAGAAGGCTCATTTCTAGAACTCATCCGATCATGTGCTTGGACTATTGTTACTCGGGCGGAGGACGAGTTATTTGAATGACGCGGACATCTTGTGCCCCGGGGCCCATGGGGGCTCCTGTGGTACATGCACCCAGACACAACTTGATTTGCATTGACATTTTTGTACACACATTGTAATGATTTTGATTAATTATGCAATAAAAGAACTGACTGACTGGTACATGCACCCAGGGCCGGCCTTTCCCTAAAAGGTGCCCCGGGAGAGACTCGTTTTGGTGCCCCTCCTGAACCCCCTCTTCCACCCGTTCCCTATCCGCTCCTCCTATTTGTGATCCTGGTGGGGAGAGGGTCCTTTTGTGCCCAGAGGTCAAGTCTTGGCTGAAAGTTTCAGAGCAGTGACCTGCCTGTACACACATTTCCACTTTCCCCCTCAATTAATCACCAATTGAATTGCTAAACCAGAGGTGATATTTCATGAGATGCAGCTGAGGGTGACTGGGAGAAGGTAAGAGGGGGGCTGAGAATAGTACGGGGGGCATCTAAAGAAAAGGAAATAAGATTTTATAAAGTGCCTGAAAGTAATGAACTAAACCGGTGGTGAGGAATAAAAACATTAGTTAAGGGAGCTCAGCTGTTGTGTGCACCTTTCTAACTATAGGCGCCCCGGGCCAGGGCCCAGCTGGTCCATACCAAAAGCCGGCCCTGCATGTACATGAGGCTTCCCCTCATTGGTAGATCAGTGATGACAGATGAGGAATCGCTTCGGTGACAGCCCCAGCACCCCTGCCCCTATCAATGACGCCAGTAAGTAGCTTTCCTCACCGCACAGCTCCGCCTGGTAGCTGTTGCTCCTTAACCCTTCCTGGTCCTGAGATCGAGGCCCTCCTTCACCCGCAGGCACCAGCCTACGCCTCATACATGGTGGTCCATTGGGGAGCATCTATACTCTGCTGCTGCTATGCCCTCTGTCTCTCTGCTTTCTGCCTTTTCTCCTCTGATCTCTTCTTTCCTTTAATTTAATCTTTTCTGATTTTCCATCACTTTCTTTCCTTTTCTGCATTTTTTTCGGCTCTTTTCTCGCCATGTACTTACCGCTACTCGCCCCCCGCAGCCTGACCACTCGAGCGCCGCTTTCCCGATTTCCGCTTTTCCACCTACAGCTGTCCAGCCCTCCCCCTCATTCTACTTAATGGCGGCCGCTGCATGGCTGCACTGCTGGCAAGCCAAAGGCAAGACAGTCTGCGCCTGGACCACGTCCAGCGCCACGGACCTTGGTCCTCGGACCATCCTCCGCTATGACGTCAGCCCCCTCCACACCCTTAAGACCAGATGCCACTCCGCCTGCCACCTCGTGTCACCGAAGAACACCCAAGGCCGGTTCTCCAGCCGCACCTGCAACTGCACCTTTGCTGGCCTCCGCACACAAGAACTACCACCAACAGGACCCTCAAGAACCAGACCTGTCCACCTCAGATGTATCCTACTCAACACTTGCTCCCTCAAAAGACACGCCGTGGAGATCGGAGACCTGCTCGACTCTACCTCCCAGACGTCGCCTTCTCACAGAAACCTGAATGAACTCCAGCTCAGCCCCGGACATGGCAACCACCACCCGACAGATTCAAAATCATACACAAGGACCGTATCAACCGACCGGGAGTAGACAAAGTCATCGTACACAGACACCCTCCACCTCACAAACAGTTCTGACGACCACTCATCCTACATGGAGCACCTTCAATTTCCAGATCCAGACCAACCTGAACGGCACCCTCCGCGACACCCTCATCTACAGACTTACCAGACCCCGCCCCTTTTTCAGCGAAGCCATAACCGACTTTATTGCTCACCACGCTCTTGCCTCAATGGACTACATCTTCCTCGGCGACCTCAATTTCTACCTGGACAACCTCGAAGACCACAAAACCTCAGCCCTACTGGAGAACCTCGCCACCATCAGACTCAAACAACTAGTCCCAACGCCAGCCCACTCAGCAGGACACACGCTCAACACCATCTTCTCCGCAAGCAACATCTCAGTCAGCCCCACCTTCGAGCCACTCTGGACCGACCACCACTGCTCCACTTCTCCTTCACCAAACCAACCGTACGCCACCATGCCTACAGCGATCCTCACAGAAGGTGGAACAAAGTCACCGAAGCCAGCTCACCACCGCCCTCAGAAATACCTCACTACAGACATCCACGGATGCAAACACCTCAGCATGCAACCTCCAGCACTGGATCTCCAACTGCGCTAACACAGTGCCCCCTCAAGAAACCCTCCGGAAAGCAGCCCTCCAAGAAGGCCAGCTGGTTCTCCTCCACCCTCCAAGAGTCCAGGCGCACCTGCATACGGCTCAAGAAAAGATGAAGGAGCAGCAAGGTTACGGCAGACCACGCAGCCTACAAATCCGCCATCACTGCACACCACCACCTCATCAGAACAACAAAGACAGCATGCACACAACAGCAAAGAACTCTTTGCCGTTGTCAAAATATTTACCAACACCAGCACGGAGACAGCAGACATCCCCCCGTCCCAAGACCTCTACGACAACCTCGCCACCTTCTTCCACTGTAAGATCAAGGAGACCTACGACAGCTTCGCAACCCAAGACTCACCCCTAGCACCCAACACCTCCAGCCCCAAGTAGACCGTGACCAACTGGACTACCCTCACCTCTGATGACATCTTAAGGATCATGAAGAGCATCCACTCTAGAGCCCCCTTCGATTCCTGCCCTCACCACATCTTCAACAGAGCAGTCACCTCCATTGCACTCAAACTCTGCTGCACCATCAAATGCTTTATCAAGTCCGCAACTTTCCCATAAGACTGGAAGCACGCAGAGATCAAATCCCTGCTAATGAAACCCTCTGCCGACCCAACGTACCTCAAGAACTACAGACCCATCTTCCCAGCCAAAGTCATCAAAAAAGCCATCAAAGCCCAACTCTCCGAGTTCGTCAAAAAGAACAACATCCTGGACCTCTCCCAATCGGTCTTCACAGCATTGAGATTGCTCTCCTCGCGACTACAAACGACATCCGCACCCACCTCGATCGAGGCGAGAACACAGACCTCATCCTCCTGGACCTCTCTGCCGCCTTCAACACTGTCTCCCACAACACCTTTAGCACAAAACTCCACGACACCGGCATCCACAACAAGACCCTAGAATGGATCCGCTCCTTCCAAAATCGCTAGAATGCAGAGAGTCAGACTTCCACCGTTCAAATCAGAGCCCACAGAGATCAGCTGCTGAGTGCCTCAGGGATCCTCCAAGAGCCCCTCCCTTTTCAACATCTACGTGGCCCAGCTTGCAGCAATCGACAGAAGCCACAGACTCAACATTGTCTCCTACACTGACAACATCCAGCTGATTCATAGACAAACCCACAGCCGCCAAGAGCAACTCACACAAAGGGATGAAGGCAGTCGCCATCTGGTTGAAGAACAGCTGCCTCAAGCTTAACTCAGAAAAGACCGAAGTCCTCATCCTGGACTCCTCCCCCTCTGCCTGGGCGACTCTTGGTGGCAGCACTCGGAAACCCCACCACACCCACGGACCATGCTGAAACCACGGCATCATCCTGGACTCCTCGCTCTCAATGAACTGCCAAACCAATGCCGTCTCGTCCTTCAGCTTCCACACGCTCCGCCACCTTCGTAAGATCTTCAAGTGGATCCCCACTGATGCCAGGAAAACCCATGCACTCATCAGCAGCAGACCAGACTACAGCAACGCATTCTATGCCTCTGACAGACTCATCCTGAACATCCCACGTCGCAACCACATCACCGGCCACCTGAGAGACTTTACTGGCTACCTGTCAACAAGAGAATCCCCTTCAAACTTCTCACGCACGCCTACACAATGCCGGACCTGCGTACCTCAACCATCGCCTCTCCTTCTACACTCCCACCAGACATCTCCTCTCTGCCCAACTGGCCCTGGCCACCATCCCACGGATCTGCAAAACCACAGCTGGAGGAAGATCCTTCTCCTACCTCGCTGCAAAGACATGGAACTCCTTGCCTCTGCACCTCATGCAATCACCATCGGTGCAGCAATTCAGGAAGGACCTCAAGACGTGGCTCTTCAACTGAACCACAGACCCAACCCCCCCCACCCACCACCTAACACCTTGAGACCATCACGGGTGAGTAGTCGCGCTTTACAAGATTCTGATTTCTTTATTTGAGAGAAAGAGAGGCATCACAGGAAAGGGAAGACTCTACGCTTTCCAGTGCCACCAAGCAAAACTCACAAGCAGTTTTCTGCACTAGACATGAGGGAAGTTTTCTTCTGGGAAGGTATTAAATATATGATTAGTATTTTCCATTTCCTTGGGTAAGGAGTGCCTTCTGGCCCCCAAGCAGGACTCTAGTGGATTAAAAAATAATGGTGGCCATTTTGAATTTTTGACGCTCCTGTCCGTGGCTTTGGGCTACCCGCCAAGGCAGAAACCTTGCAGAATTGCAAGAGGAACTGCAATCCTGGACCAGGAATCCCACTAGACACCGGGATGTTTGTTTTTTGGTGGGGAGTGGGGATCTGCCTCTCGTGCGCATGGGTTGATCCCCCAACAGGAAACATTATAATTTAGTTCAGTTAACAACAGCATGGAGCGATAGGTTTGCTCACTTCTGCCACAGGCTAGGGAAGACCAATTTAAGGTCCCACTGTGGTATCATGAAGGGTGTAGGAGGACATGTGGATGAAACCTTTGACAAATCTCAACACAAGAAGCGATTTGAACAAGAACTGTTGGTCATATAAACGCAAAAAGGCCGAAAGTGCTGACAAATAATCAGTTCTATTGCAAGTCCTTGCTGGGCCACAGATAAAACAAACACCATGACATACAACAGTTTGGCATGCAAAGGGTCCATATTATGGTTGCCACACCATGCCACAATCTTGTCAAAGGGTCCAGTGTAAACATACTTTGTAGAAGAATGCCATCCACTACTTTGGGAGAAATATTGAATGCAGGCAACAGCTGCACCCAGTCTCCACTTATGGAGGTTTAGATTGTGCAGATCTTAGTGCAAGACTCTGCCCTGTTGCTGCAACAAAAGATCCACCATAAGCGGCAGTCTGATTAGTATACCGTCATTTATTCCCAGGAGCTTTGAATACCACACTCTCATTGCCCAATCGGGAGTCGCTAGGATGACTTGGGTTGGGTCATTCTTGATCATCTTCAAAACTTGGAGAGTTACTCCACTCTGGCGTTTAAAGATCCCTGCCAGGTTGTGCTCCATCAGGGAAATGCCCTGACGATTCAGCGGAACAGGGTCTCCTTGCAGTGGACCAAGGACTCAACCCCGTCCTGTTAGTTGCAATACCACATGTCAGTGGTGTTGTCTCTGAGCATTAGGGAGAAGGTTGCATGGAAGACTATGCATCACTCCTTCATAAATGTTATGACCTTTATGTGAACAACTTGCATAAAGAAGTCCAGCTGTTAACTGAACTGTGCAATGCTGGCACTGTGGCTTGTGGCATAATACAAAGTCACTGCAAATGATTCCCTTACAAGCTTGTTAGTAAGAAGCTAAAAAAAGGCCAGATCTGCTTATTGTATCGCAACAAACTGCTGGTGTGAAATTCTCTTATAGGTAACAAGTATATGTGCCCACCACAATTCACAATGAGAGCACTTCTACGGTCACAGTCTGTAGTTAGTTGGCAGAAGTACACAACCTCAACAGTATACTTGATTACCACAAGTACATGGGCAGAGTGGATAAAAAAGGAAAAGGTACTTCAACCATATAATGTGAATTGTTAAAGTTCCATATGGTTTCCATCTGATAAAGCTGGCAATATACAAAGCGTATGCGGTCTACTACGGGAAGACTGATGTCGTTCCCTGGCTTTCAGTTGGACGTTACTAAAAGTCTTACTACTGTAGAGGCAGTAGCACTACTTAAACTGTTGTGGAAGATGCTGCAAATCTGCAGGATTGGCATTTTCTCAAGCGCAACCCTGCAACAGAGAAAACAACTACTCCATATAGATGATGCACAGATTGCAATCCGCAGGTGAAGTGGAAGAAAACTCGTTACGACTGTCCCCTGTGCCCATTTCAGCCAGGCCTATGCTTTCCACCTTGCTTCACTCTGTACCACACAAAAGGGAAGTTCTGGGAAACTAAATAAAGTGGAGCAGTCAGATTAACAGTTCATATGAACATTTAAATGACTGCACAAATATATATAGCTTTCATGGACTATTACTAGACCAGCTATACAGCCTTTCAAATTTTAAAAATCTTGCAGTTTTTCTTACTAAATTATAATTAAGACACTCTGTTTTTATTGACCCCAGTAAATAAGTACCCATTGGTCAAATTTGTGGCCTGCTTGACACCTTCATCCTTGGCCAAAATGTGGCGGATGTTCTGTCCTTCATATTATAAGTGCATTACAATCTGGGCCACTGGAATTATGAGGCAGGGGAGGACCAAATTATGCAGCAGGGTTGACTAAACTATGTGGTAAGAAAAGGCAAATTATGCGTAATGCAGCACTTTTTGTGATGTTTACTTCATGATTTTGAGATTTGTATGTGTTAACATTGTATGGGTAAAGGTTTCATCTATTCAATTTAAGGTTGGGTGTGACTGGAGTACACTGGCACAGGCTCAGTCGCCACCCAGGTAAATTTGCTAAACTCAGACACTTCTGAAAACCAGACACTCCGGGGACTGCAGGGTGATGGGACTTGCATGGAAACCCCTTTGTTTTCTTACCCAGAATGCCGTGCAAACTTCAGCTAAGTTACATTTTCCTTACAGTTCTGTAGGGGAAATTTCTGGAATCCATGAGATTCCATAATTTCATTTAAGCTCTGCTTGGTCCTGAAAGCTGGGAAATGGTTATTCTTAGCACAACAAGCCTTTTGTTAATGCAATTGTTAGGGGGAAAACAAACGCTTTATTTTGCCACACTTTTTTTTCTATTTCTTCAAACCAAAAATTGCTAAATTTAAGCTAATTTTTTTATTCCACCCCAACCTCTGCCCCAAGAGATTCCAGAAACCCTGGCTACGATTAAGACCCTCAACAAATAGAAAAATAGTGTGCAAGTTTGGCCTGAATACGTTTTGTCTAACACAAGTTATATAGGCTTAAGCATAAAGTGCACCTAACATTGAAAGATACTCAGCACTGTGGATTGAAAAGCCACAGCAGCTAAGGGGTTAACCTGCATCCAAAAAGCTGCAGCCAGACTTGTCCTTGATCTGAACGCTGATGCAGGATCTCCGGCCACTAATGGTTCCTTCACGGACTCCCTGTCCACAATCCGTGTGCCTCTAAGACACTCCGACTGTGTCACAAAGTTCTTTCTTCTTCACTTGACAGCTATTGTCTCGCAGTATCACCCCATCAGCACTCTTCATTCCATTTCCTGCCTGCTCTCAAGTGTCATAGGGCAAGGATGGTGGCAGACTGTCACTGTGGCCACGCCTTGGACTGCTCTTCCCTAACATCTTTGTTCCAACAACAGCCTTGTCACCTTTATGCAAAGAGCTGAACTTTTGCTTGACTCTTGATCTCTTTTTATCACGCCAGAACACTCTTTTCCTATGTCCGCCTTGTAAAAATTCATTCATATACACAAAAAAAGCAGAAAGCATTATAGTTACGAACACGAATCTGGAACCTAATATTATCCCTGGAACTAACGGGAGTTCAGACATGATGCAAATACAGACCGAACTACAGCATTTTACAGCACATATCTACTAACTGCCAAGTCCTATTAGAACTCAGCAGTTTCTTGGCAGGAGCTGAGCTCAGGTTCAGCAGAGCGAGTAGCTAGCCACTTGTCGAAGCGGTGTAATGAACAGCATACAGTAGCCCAGGCAGGCTCTGGCCCTGGCACCGGGTGTGTTAGAGCGTCGGTGTAGAATTGAGGACTACATTTGACGAATCGGCCGTAGCAGGTGTACCCGCTGGGCATAGCATGCCAGAAGGGACACAGTGAGACTTGAGCCCCCCTTCTCCCCGTATTGTCCCTCCCGAAAGGACTGTTTGGGCTTCCCTGACCAGGACCTGGTCTCCCTGGCTACCACCAGATTATGCAACTAGCCCGACACATCCTCTTCCTCCCAGTCCATGTCTGCATTCTTAGCCTAAAGCCCTTATCGTAATCCAACCATGCTCCCCCTACAAATTGCCTGTAAGCCTCGTGTATTTTGGACTCGTATTACCATAAATCTTTTGTGCAATGTGCGAACTTATCAACTATCACACAAGCCACAATACTGAAGGCATCCAACCAGTTATCAAAATTCCTTTCTTTTCTGACTCACGCCCTCTCTTTCTTGTCCTCATCCTTCTTTTCATCTGTAGCAAGAACTAGCCCTCTTATCACATAAGTGGAGACGGGGTGAGACTGCCACACGTCCTCCTGAGACTCACAAAACCACCGGAAGGCACACTGTACTTATTGGAGGATGTGTGACAAAGGACACAGTCCCCTCCTTGACCAGGGAGCCGGTATCCCCTAAAGTTTAGGGTTAATCTGACCTACACCCCAACTCAGGTAGGACTCTCATGAGTATAACCTTTGTGTTTTATTATAAAAACAAACTTGGCGACATCACTGCAAGGTAGATAGGGATCCCTGGCCTTGAGGAATGCCCAGTTTAAGCCCTTGAAACCAAGGAGAGGGGCTCTTCAAATTCCAAAGGGACAGAGCACCTATAAACTCAATTGTTAAAAACAAGATTTCCCTTTGAAAATCCCAGAACAATGTTTATCCACATCAGCAACTCCAACAGATTGTCAACTCTCATGCACAGTCATAATTAATGCTCCACTAAGGTTATATTAGCACTTATATACATATTTAATTCATTTTGTCAGACAAATTACAAAAACTGCATGTATATCACCATATAAAACAATACATCAAAGTGTTAAAAACACTGTGACTCACAAAATAGTGCAGTTATATAGTATTACAAATACCCTGGAAAGGAAAAAGTATTACTTGTATTAGACAGTAAACTTTGTCTTATAGTTGTTAATTCGAGACATTAATAGACAGCACCCTGCAGGGGAATAGCTTCCCTGTCTTTATCTAACTGCCCACTCTTAATCAAATTTAACAATGGTACTCGGCGTCGACACGTTTCGGTGGGACAGTAACAGTTAGACCACCTTCTTCAGGATTACAATTTTTCTTTCCTCCTTTCCTTATTCATATGTCATAGTAGTATGTTATATATGCACCAGTACTGAAGCACTCGGGAAATTGTTGCTCCAGTATAGTTTAATAGATGCTAATCTGTGGAGTCTGTTTATAGCTGTATGGCATCCCTTTGATTATGGGATGAGCAGTGTAGTCACTGGATAAAATGAAGTTAAATTACACCCTTTTGGTTGACTGAACAGGGAGCATTATATAGAATCCCTCGTTTTATAATCAACAGGAGCGCATATCCACAGCTTAGCCTTCTAACGGATACCGCGTACTCCGGTGCCTCCACTCGGCTATTAGCTCAATGTGAATTATTATTTTTTTTTTAATTGAGCTAATAGCCGAGTGGAGGCACCGGAGTACGCGGTATCCGTTAGAACGCTAAGCTGCGGATATGCGCTCCGGTTGATTATAAAACCAATGCTTGTTTTTTATTGCCATCTTAAATTATTATGGTACGTTCTTGTAGACCGATATTCTAATTATAAGCAGCAAGTTAAAAATACCCTTTCTCTTCCTCTTAGAAACTTGTGCCTGAAACGCAGCAGCATATGTTCCTCATAATTCAGCAAACCTTTTAAGCTACATAGAGCCTTCTTGTTTTGACAATGTTCTAGAGAGCAATAGCTCCAGATGAAGTGTTAATTCTGCTTCTCTTTGATAACCAGTCCCACTTCCCAGTCTTTGATAACCTCCAGAAATAACTGGTAACTGCGCCATGAAAAATGGTCTATAAGTTTCCCAGACAAATTGGCCTCAACTGAAACTTCATCCTCTGCAAAAAACTAAGCAGATTAACTTCCAAGTTCCTTGAGCACTAACTCCAGTAGACTCTTTGGATCAACATAGCATCACCTTTTTTGTGAATCATTAATTAGTCCTAGGAGCACGCTGATGATTTGACAAATCAACATTGTGAGGATTATGGTGTATTAAATGGTATGGTTGTGCGACCTTGCCGTGTAATACACTCATGAAACCGTCTTGGGTCAAGTCTAGCCTCTAGCTCAATCCTGGCTAGTTATGGCTTCAAACAGTAAGACTTAAAGAAAGGAACTAGTGTAAAGCATTTAGAGGTACCAAACAATGAAATAAGAAAGTCACACAACACAAAAGAAATCCAACACCAATTTATAAAAATAGATTATAGTTTGAATTTGGTTTTAAACACTCAGATGAGCAAAATCTACAGAAGGGTTCTGTACATATAGATTTTAAAGAAAATGTAAAGCTCAGCTTTTAAGTCCAAAGAGCAAACAAGCATTGGTAACCGTAAAGTTTACAGACTTTTTAAAAGTTTGAAAGAGTTGTGTTTGGCTACTCCGGCACGGACTGGGTGACCAATTCTGACAGGGAGAAGATCTTGGAGGCAATGAGGAGTATTTGGCCAGTTACCTAGTCACTAAAGCAATCTCAAGTCCAGTTCCACACTTTACACCAAGATGGCCATTGACTTCAATGGAGTGGTCCTGATGATGGGGATGCAAGATGCTAAAATATACTTTGGATTGTGTGTGGTCAATGGGAGCCTTCCTGTGGTTATTCCTCAGTCCACAGGTAAGGTGGGGGCGACTTTGGTCACAGGGGTCGGAGTCCCTCGAAGTCCTCTTTGAGCCAGTAGAAGTCCAGCTACGACCATCTCCATACATAGCGGGTCCAGCGATGCCCTTTGGTGAGGGCTAGTTTCCATCTTTAGAGACCAATGCACACCCTGATGACGCTCCTGAGTCCGGCAAAAACGGAGTCCAACTTTTGAGTCTGGGGTGGTGGTCTTCTCAATTCCTTGCAAGTGGCTACTGACTGACCAGGACAGGCAACTTCACTTTTATGGCCCTGGTGCTCGAACAGGTCAGCTGAGTCACAACTTCGATCTGGGGTTCAGGAGCAACTTGTCCTCAAGCCAGGCACGGCAGACAAAGTCCTCTCTTTGCTAGCCCAAGGAGCAGCAGGTGCAGACCAGCGGTTGGTGCAGCCTCTTTTGAAAGGCCCAGTTGCCCTTCCTTAAAAGTGACATTCTATTCAATTTGGGCATCAAGTCGAGTTTAATGCCACAATTAATTTGATACCTTGAGGTACCTAACTTTGTAGTCCCATTCAGAAGGTAGCAGGACTGAGATGTCAGCCTATAACTCTGCATTGGCTAATGGGGCAACTAACCTTTCCACATCAAAAACGACGATTTTGAAGTTGTGCTGTTAGGAAATATTAAAGTATATGCCCTACTTAATAATATATAATTCTCTGCCTTGGGACTTGATAGATTTTCTTTAGGGGAGACTTACATATATTGTTAAGGGAAGTGGGGGCTTTGCAATTGGTTTAAATGGCAAAAGGCAAACTAGCAGTTTTAAAATTGCTCTTCTAGGCTACAGTGGCATGCTGGGAGCCACTGTGCACTTTGTCGCATGCAGGGTTGCACGATAAGTGCTACAGCCTTGGTTGGACACTCTAACTTACATGCTCTGGTTACCCTTGATACCATAGACTACAGACTTATAAGTAAGTCTGCTTATGCCAATTGGGAGTACCCAATTCAACATACATTTTGTGATGGGTTAGTGCACTGGCACGGAGGTCTGGTTGGAAGGCCTCAGTGTAAATGTAAATGTAAATGTATGTGTCTTGTAAAGCGCACTGCTACCCTGAGGCGTCCTGGCGCTGTAGACCGCTGGGGAACCCGTCCTGGCTATCCCTGTGAGATGGTCCCTCCTGGGTATCTCCAAGGTGAAACCAGGCATCCCCGGCGAATGTGGGGTGCCGTTGTGAGGATGAGGCAAGCTAATGCCCAGAGTTGCCGAGTGTGATCCCTGGTTAGAGTGGGCACCAAGGCGAGAATTATCGAGTCCGCTGGCCCTGGTCCACGACCCTGCCGCGTCGGGAATTGAACCCTGGTCCCGGACCGTCCTCTGCTTCCGGGTCTGCTGCCTCTAACCAGTGAGCCACACCACTCCACTACTCTCAGAGTCGAAAAACCAGCAAGATCAGTTCAAAACTTTTGGGGTGATCATGCAAAAAGAGGTATTTCCTTACATACAGATCTGATCATTCATAATAGAATCTAATATACTTAAGTCGATTTGAGACTGCTGCCCAGATTTCCCAGACTAACGTAGAGCACGTTTCATTCTTATCCTCCCACACAGAACTCATATCACACCACACCTCAGGGAGCCCGCTGGTTTCTGATACACATATACAATCATTTCAAACTCCTCACACACAGATTCAAGGCACTACACAACTTAGGCCCTAACTACCTGAAGAGTGACACCTCCTTTTACCAACCATCCAGACACCTCCACTCCGATGGACTCCTACTTGCACACATCCAACGCATACACAGAAGCAGATCAGGAGAATGGGTGTTCTCTTACATCGCTCCTAAAGCCACTGCACATTGGAGGCTCCTCCTCTCTTCTTGGAATTCGACAAGAAGCTGAAGACCTGGCCTTTCAATTAACCAACCTCCCATAAGCCGGGCTAGGCACATATGCCTGCTTATCGCAAGGATACCTTCACGGGAGATAGTGCGCTTTGCAAATACACGACATAACTGTTAGTTACAGGATTATTCTTCATCTTAATTGCTATAACATTTACATTTTGTATTCACTATTTAACGGCCTGGTTTTCTCCCCTCATATGAGCAAACTTAAATGTATGATCCACATCGGGATCCAAGGCACATTACAATTGCCACTTAATATGACTGCAACATCACCCTAATTTGGGTCACAATAGAAACCAAGATTAACAGCTACCTTTCATGACCAAACGAGCATCCATCTACCCTGCGTATCGCAGAAGAGAAAACTAAGTTTAAAGGGGTCAGCAGCCCATATCAATTTTGTAACCTCTCCTCACACTCACAAGTCCTCACACAAAAAAGTGACTACTTTCTGACTCAACCTGGTAACCATTAATAGACGCACTCTTCTGATGTTAATATCATGTCAATGTAGGGGACTGTGCAAAAAACTTTAAATATTTATGTTTGTACACAATAATTGTACTTTAGAAAGTAGATTTATAAAGGATGTCTATACATTCTATGCCAACATCTAAATACTTACTATGCAATGTTTGCATTAGGTGGTACAAATCTCAGTGTGCGCATTCTTACGCCAATGTTACATTCTGTGTGTTATGGTTCACATGGGCCCATTCAAATCTAAAGCGCAGGCAACTAAATATATACAGTATATCATTTTTCATCACCAATGTGTCACTAGCAATCCACTCAGGGAGCCAAGAAGCAGGCTTCATTTTCTTTAATTCAGGGGATCACTTTATTTATCCAATATCACATGCTCTCACTAGCCATATAATAAATGCAGATCATGTAAACATACAAGGGGAAAGCGGCAGACAGACTCCTGGAGGGGAAATCAAAAGAAGACCCAGCTGCAGAAGCCCTTTCATATTAAGTGATTAAGACCTTCTTCTGTAGGCGCTATCGAAGAAGGCACAGTTGAATCTTTCTTTTACAGATCGATATAATGCAGACTCACTTTCTACAATATATGAGTGCATTATCCACGTACCCAAAAGAAACCTCTGATCCGCCGACCTCGCCGAAACCCTGCGCATCCGAAGAGCCTGAACAAGGGGAAGAGCTTTCTCCCACATCGCAGCCAAGACCTGGAACGACATCAGACGTGCCCCCTCTCTGAACATCTTCAGGAAGACACTCAAGACCTGGCTCTTCAACTGAATGGAGCTGCTTACCATCCCCCGCCCCAGCACCTTGAGACCCTCACGAGTGAGTAGCGCGCTTACAATACTCCTGATTAATTGATTATATTGTGAGATGAATGCTAGTTTTTATCTGTCTAGAAGCTTTCAGGTAACATTTGTCTTGGGATATATTCCGCTAGCTTTGCTGTTTTCTCTGAGCTTGATCAAAACTTTAGCTCAAATCAGTAGGTCTCTCATGGCTGGCAGGTTCTCTGCCTGCCTGCTGAAAAATCATCCCTACTGCAGTTCTAGTCAAAGATTGGAAGACAATACATTGATTGAAAACAGATTTTAACAATTGTCAATGCAAATATAAGTACTTCAGATTTAGGTTACCACAGTATGTATAACGATGTGTTTTGCAGTCATATTACTATTGTGAAGATTACACATACACACACTTTTGAGAGTACTGCTACTACAGCAGTTTTTTATAGTACTACATGCAGAGGCATACATACACCAGGTCAGAAATTCTGCAATGCTGTACTCAACTAAGACGAGGAAGCAGAAAGTTTTTGGGTAACAGCCAAATGAAATAATTCTATCGCACGTAAATTTATTTTATGTGGATATCATGGAAATCTGGTAATGATTATGGACTTCTAGACTTGTGTTGAACACAGATGCTCTAAGTGTTAGCAAACGTAAAAAAATTATTTACCACTACAAAACGTCCAAAAGCTAAACAAAAAGGAAAGTGCCTTCTTTACATCCTTGCATGTGCAGGCGTAAGAATGTGCTTATTACACAGAATATATCGAGAACGTTCTAAGTGAATGAACTGAAAGGAATGGCTCAGCTCATGTTTTGAGTTTTGAATACTCTGTGGCATGGCTTTGATGGATGTAGTGCTCTTGTACCTGTGAGTAAACCTCATCACGACTCAACTCAAAAGACTATAGTGGCATCAATTCAATCTGATGTTGTCAAAAGGCAGAAAAGCAACAACGTGTCCTACCTGTCCGAGGATCGGTCCTAAAGGAGGCCCAGGAGCCGCTTGCCCTGCCCGCACGATGGCGCGAATCACGCCTCCCAAGTCGGCCTTCTTCACGGCCTTCACCGCCCTGGAAGCTTTAGACATTTTGCCACCTGCAGGTGAAAAGAAAAAAAGATTTAAGTAATGGAAAGACATGAGGAAAGTCTACTCTGAATCAGAAGCATGTAGGAATGGGATGATGCTGGTATCCGAACCTGAGTTTGGCAGATGACTGGTTTCTGCAGGCAGTGCATTAGGGAATTTAACTATATCAATCTACGGTATGAGTCCAACCAATCTAGACGCTTCTCCCCGTATATCCCACTGTCAGTGTTGGCTTGCCATATTTAAATTTTACCAATCAACTTTTGGTTTTGACACCTCTTATTAAAGGCATATATGGATTAGCTGCAGTTATTCAATCAATGTCTTCTTTCTAGTCAGATTCATTTAAACACAGGTTGCCAAAATTTGACAGCAGCGAGTGCAGGTTCCAGGGTGAAATTACAGGGGGGAAGGTATTTCTCAGTATGATCTCATAGGCGAGAGGGTAGCTCTTAGTGTGATGCTCTTGCTATAGTGCACCCACATTAATGTTACTTAGGTAAGGGCTGCACCGATAAAGGTATCCGAGGCCGAGAGGAGAGGAGAAGGGATGCAAGCTAGGTCTCTAATTCCCATTCATATACCTGGATGTGGATCGTCAGTGGAAGTGATACTGGTTGGACGCTATGGTCTGGCCATGGCTCCAAGTATGACGTCACGTTGTTTGATCATCTCCAACTGAATCGTCACACAACTGTGATCAGCTCTCATTATGATTTCACGTCAGTATTGGCAGCCGCCACTATAAGGTCATAATACGGACAGTAGCTTGCAGTCAGATGTTACTGTAGTAGGAGGGCATCTCAAATCAATACCTCTGCAGTCATGGCAGATCGCAGTTTGACGTCACTGTAGTGACGGCACAGTGAGAAGTCAGTCCTCTAAGGTCCTCACCCATTGTTAAATCATTAATTATTAACTTCCAATGTCATAGCATAACCGTGGCGGGCGCGTGTGTGGAAACTTCACTCAAGCCTTTATGAAGAGTGGCCTGTGATATGGGCCATTATTTCCCACCCCTGCAGTTATAAATAACGGGTGTATCTGTAACCCCACCGCAGAGAGAAATCAGGCTCATTACAAGTTGATCCATGACGGTTGACTAAATGAGGAATTACCAGGGGGATCTGAAATGTTTGGTTCAATTACACTGCCAATTACATTTTGCCCTAGACTTTAACTCAGAATTGTCATCAGCCTAAATAGCTGGGTGAAATTAAATTGATCTATTTTGTTCGTCGAGATCTCATAATTCCGATGGGGCAGGTAACTGATGATTCGAGTTCCTTCATAATTAAAGGGCCACTCATAATGATGGTCTAAAAGTTGGACCAAACTCAATATCTTCACTGTAAGGGCAGCTATCAACATAAAATCATATTATAGTAGAAAATGCAGCTAAACACAATTGACTTGTGATTGCAGGACTTTAGGCAGTTTTACCTTATTCTCCTTGGTTTTCAGTAAGGTCTTACTAATGTTACACAGCGTGTAAATGCACAGGTTAATACAGCAAGGCAACCTGTGACTAATTAATTCACAAGTTATTATTAACAGCTTGATTCTAATGGAAGGTGAAATTGCTTAATGTTTTCTCAGCAAAATTTCACAAAACACCACACACATTTTACAATATTATGCTTTTAAGGTGAAATGTGGTTTCCCAGTAGCACCATGATTTTTTCTGCACACTGAGTAAAAGTTTCACGAGATACTGCCAAAAGACTGGTTCGAGCGACAAAAAAAAAAATGTCTCTTAAAGCTATTTCTGTGCAAACAAGTTTTTTGTGTGCACATTTTTATGAAAATGCGTCATAAGGAAGTTGGGGAAGTTTTTGTAGCACGAAATTCAGGAATTATGCGAATTTTGCCAGCATATTTAAAACTACTCCCAGGTCTATTTTCTTACATAACGATCAATTGAGGAGCTCCACAAAAACCTCTGTAAAACAGAATGGTATTGTGACAAAAAAGATAATAGGAAAAGCATGCTAAACGTAAAAGATTTTAGTGGTTTGAGTTGCACAGCAGATAATCTAAATTATTTATGTTACAACAATTTAAGCCCTTCAACGATTGAAGCTTGTGCAAGGATTTAATCATTAAAATACCACTACCTGGAAGTGTCATGCCAAGACTTTGACATACATTGAGATGGAATTTAGAGAATTATATTATTTTTTATATAAATATATATATATATATTTTTTATAAACAATTTTTATTGTTTTTTGAACAAAAGACACACCAGTGATAGTCGTAGTACAATACATTTCAGTAATGATGTGAAATCCCATATTTGTTTGGGTGTTATACATTTGGTAGTACGTGACGCCGCTAGGTCCCAGGTAATTCATACAGTCAGTCAAGTAAGACTTATTCATTCTATCTGACCCAGCCATTTGCCCCAGACCCTGCGGTGCTTGGTTGGACAACCCCGGACTTCATATAGGGGTTTCTCTTGCGCTGCACACCAGTCCACTCCCCTGCTCCACATCGCAAAGCTAGGCGGGTTGGGAAGCTTCCAGCTGGCAGCTATGTCTCTCTTGGCCACGATCATGGCGTATTGAAGAACAGCTTGTTGTTCCTAGATACGCCCAGTCCATCAGTGATCCCCAGTAGCGTGTTTAATGGGTTGTGTGGGACCTCCCAACCCAAGACTTCTGTGAGCTCCCTTTCTATAGACTTCCAGTATTGCGCCAAGATTGGGTAGGTCCACACCATGAAAAAGAAATCTGCCCGCCCTTGGCCACAGCGCGCGCAGGATGCAGTTGAGTACAAACCAGCATTGTGGAGGTGCTTGGGGGTTAAGTAGGCTGTGTGCAAGTAGTATAGTTGGATCAGGCGGAGCCTAAGCGGACGCGGTGACCGTGCTGGGTGCCATCAGGGCGTCCCTCCAGTCTTCCTCCTCAAGGGGTCCCACCCATCTCTCCCATTGGCTTCTGAGCTGGTCTAAGGTGATTGGGGTGTTGTTGGTTATGGAACGATAAATATGTAAGATTCCCCCTTTTCCCAGGTTCCCCATCATAGTTTGTACCTCTAGAGGATTGTAATACGGGGGTGTTGTGCCTTCCGGTATATGCGTATGGAGAGCATGGCGCAGCTGCAAGTATCTGTAGAATTGTGATGGGTGAAGGGAGTATCTGGTCTGCAGATCCTGGAAGGTGTGTATATGTTCGTCAGTCCACACATCCCCAAGTTGGGAAATCGCAATTAGATCCCATGCCCGGAATCCCTTTAAGTCGCTAACCTCCTTGAGCCAAGTGCCCTGCCAGAGTGGTGTGAATTGGGTCAGTTTACTTATCCAATGGGTGAGGCGCAAGGAGGCTCGCCAGGACAGGAGAACAGCCTGTGTCACTACAGGTAGAGTTCTAAGTATGGATCCCCCGTTCATCATCGTTTGGATTCTAGGTAGGCCCAATTTCCTCAATTCGAGTCTGTACACCGGGTCGGACCATCCCCTGTCAAACCAGTCTTGTAGTGTGAGTAGGCGGGTCGCCAGGTAGTATAAGTTAGTCATACCCATGCCCCTGTCAAAGGGTGGATTCGGCATCGGCTAAGGCTATACGCGGTCTCCGACTATATAAATACATATTAACGCTGCCATCTTAATACCATTTAAAATAACTACATTAGAGGTGTTCATTACAAATACACAATCAATGGAATTTAATATAATCCAACCATTATATAAAAAAACATTTTCATTTGTGACCACCTTTAGAATACAGAAAACATACAGAATTAGAATATAATTGTACAGCTAAACAGCACTAGGCGCAGATGTAGCACATCTCGTATCCAGAAAGATAGAGTCATAACCCTCGTATCCAGAAAGATAGAATCATAACCCTGTAGAAAATCCTAGAAATCCCTGGTGCTAACACACAGAATGTGAAGTGGGATTTTTAAAACCCAGTAGGCCTCTATTGAGAACCTCTTATGGGTTCAAAAATCCAAACATCTTCCTGAGCAGGTACATGACACGGTTGCACACAAACCGCTAATCATCCAAAATAAAAAAGCAGAACAGAAATTAAACATTCCTGGTACCAAAAATAATCAGCTGAAAACTGCACATCACAGCCTTCAATATTCCCAGACAAAACGTCCATTAAATACCATTATCATTAAGAGAAAATAAAATAAATAACTTGAAGCCTCTTAAACTGACTGGCCAGTCACCATTAGAATCCCTAAAACATATTACAGCAATTTAAATTAAAAACTTTTCTTAACTTACTTTTTAGGTGAATACACACACATGTAGTTACTTAAAGAAGTTAAAAAGCGAGCAAAGATTTTTTTATACCAGCAATTAAATCGCTCTTGTGCAGAGGACTCGGAGCTATTGGCCCAAACCACGCTGGGCGATGGCCGATGGGGCAATATCTTGGCCCCAAAGGCAAGGATACCACAGTCAAAACAATAGTTATGGGACTGGTGAGAGCTTGTGTTCATTGCTACCACTGCTGCACCACGGTTGTCCAGTTGTTAAGAAGTGCTCACGAAGACCTAAGGAGCCCCAAGTCTTAGTCGGACTTCCTGTGGGTGGGTCAAGGGGAGACAACAGAAATGGTAGGTGTGAAGTTTGCGTTTAACTCTGCCTCGTTTGTCGAGAGCAGCCCATGTAGATATAATAGGTAACAATTTTGCTTTGGGAGTTATGGTCAAATCATTTAGTCTATCGGAAAAGCATTTCTTGTTTTGCTAATAACTGTTTAATAAATCTACACAAAAACATTTTTTTAATTTAATTTATTTTTGATCAACCTTGAAAGTTTCTTACAGATTGGTCGAGATGGGCAGTGTAAGTGAACAGAAAAGAGGTTTCTGTATTAACACCCATAGGAAGGTTTGGGAAGAGCTTAAGAAAAAACACATGCACTAATGCCATGTCTGAAATTCTCTCTAGAACAAGACCTGAGAATGGGTTCTGCGGACCCTCCAGCAACAAGGACTTATTAGTTAAGGTGCCAAAATGAGAAAGCGAACCCAGTGGACTGCAACCTCAAATAACACCTTCAGTATTACTCCGGCTCCGTCAAGAGTTTAGGAATCATATTCAGTAACGATCTGTCCATGAAAGCCCAGATCGGCTCAGTGGTCTCTGCTTGTTTTTTCCATCTACGTAGAATCTGGAAGATCAGTAGATTCTTGACCTGGTCACTTTGGCCTTGGTAATCTCCCAAATTGATTACGCCAACTCATTATACGTTGGCATCCCAGCATATCAACAACTACACCGCCTTCAGTTGGTACAAAACCAAGCGGCCAGGCTAATCTATCGTCAACCCAGACACCATCATGCAAGTCCCCTGATGAAGAGACTTCATTGGCTTCCGGTGGCTAAACGCTGTGCCTTTAAGCTGGGCTGTACTATCTTCAAAGCCCTTGCCGGGACTGGCCTAGCATTTATCTCTTCAAGGATTCAGCGTTACATCCCTTCCCGGGAACTGCGTTCTTCTTATCTTAACTTCTTATCTTAACTTACTGACTACTCCAGCATTCAAACGTAAAAAACAGGAGGGTCTCAGATTCGCGGTCTTGGCTCCACAATTTTGCAACTCGCTTCCTGTGGAACTGAGGTCTGCGCCTTACTATGCTCAGTTCAGAAAACTACTCAAGACAAGGTTGTTTTCTCAGGCATATGAGTAAGCCAACTGTCCTGTTGATGCCGCCTCCTCTATTATTCTCAGCGCCATGAAACGTTCAAGAATTCACACTAGGAATGTATTCACTGTTGCAGTGCCACAGAATGAATATTAGTAATCATGAAAATAAACACGACTGGCAATAATATTTCTCAATGGGCAGAACAGCAGAACATACTATAACATTATGACAGCAATTTAGGATTTCTCGACGTTAGTTCCTCAACCCCCACACTCCCTTGGCTAACTAAACTTATTGTAGCACCAAACATAGCTTATTCGAGTTTTATAGATCCCCTTGCTGCACCTGCACATCTTTTTCAAACAACAGAATCAGTGTTCAATAAGGAGGCAGCTGTTGTTCCTGTATCTGCACTCCAGCAACTATTTTGTCCTCGGGCAGGTAGATGAGCCTATTGAAAGGGCCTATTGAAAGGTTCAATGTAACTTTTCCGTATCCACCCAATAGGAAAGGTGTTAACAGCTACTGTGCGACCCTCAGCCTTGAGTCCCTGGATCGAAGTTCCTCTCTAGCTAACAATGCTTCAATGCAGCTTGATTACTCTGCCTTGGGCAATGTTGAATATTAATAAACCAATCAATAAAGAAGACCCTATGGGTTTTACTGTTTAGAAACAATAACTGAGAAATTAAGAGATCAAAGTCTATGAAACCTTGTTGACTATTCAAGAATAAATAGAAAATCAAGAATTAGGCTATGTTAGAACAAAACATTAAATAGTATAATCAAGAAAGCTAAATGAACACATTGCACTAAAACAAATATTTTAAGGACATTGGCAATTGTGCATTTATATTTGAAAGCATACATCCGAATAAATGATCTTGTGTGAGAAGTAAAGGGGGTGGGGGGACTCGTAGAATGGAATATATAAAGATTATATCAGCACTGAAAGATGCCAAATTAGGCATGCACACAGAGACAAACGTCACCTCTGTGCTTTCCTAAATTTGGTATAGATGTGTTCAGTTGTATGAGAGTTTTACAAAAATGCACTTTGCCAAATTTAATGTGCATCTGTCAAATTTTATGGGGTGTTACATATCAGGCATACAAACCAGTTTTGATAATGTAAAAGGAGCTAACTGACAGAGGCTTTTGTTGATACCCATCATGCTTTTAAGATTCACAAATTTTGACCAGAGTAGTTTGAGAGCACCTAAATTCTCAATGGCAGTGGAAGACGAAAAAAGTTGGCGCGATCACTTGGTGGACCTCATGTGCGAGCATGTCAACACACACAAAACTATCAGGTGATTATGAAACATTCCCGAAAGCTTTGAAGCACAAGTTACTTACCTTTGGTAACGATATATCTGTAAGAAACATTAGTTAGTTAGATTTTTACCTTAGAATATCCCCAGGCGTCAGGCTGGATCCGGAAAGATTTTTCATCAGCAGTACCCCTGCGTGTCGGTAAGCGTCATCTGTGGCTCCGCGTCCGTCGTCAGCATCGTGATCGCCGGAATGACGGAGTACTTAGACGCCGCCCTCGCGCGCTGACGTCAGTTCTGTACATAGCTTTCCGCACCAGGAACGCAGAGCCATGCAAGAAACCGACACTGGTGCCATAAAACTAGGGCCCTGAAAGGGATGACCTTAACCCTAGATATCGGTTCGCAGAACGGGGAGGATGGGTGGGGCGGTAAGGAATCTAACTAACTAATGTTTCTTACAGATATATCGTTACCGAAGGTAAGTAACTTGTACATCTGAAAGAAACGCGTTAGTTATATTCCTTACCTTAGAATAGATATCCCAGCAATACCAACCCCAGTGGTGGGTCTGCGAACCAAGATCACACCAGGAAGTCCTAGAGAACGGAACGGCCAAAGAAGCCGTCTCTCCGGACTTGGCTGTCCAGGCAGTAATGCTTGGCAAACGTGTGTAGCGAGGCCCACGTAGCTGCCTGACAAATGTCCTGCAGGCAGACGCCCCGTCCGAGGGAAGTAGTAGCCGCTGTGGCCCGAGTGTAATGGGTGTGTAGCCGCACAGGAGGATCCTTTTTAACCAAGGAATAACAGACCGTAATGCACAAAACGACCCATTGAGAGATGGTTCGCTTGCGCACCGCCAGTCCCTTCTTAGCGCCCATGTAGCCAACAAAGAGTTGGTCGTCCACCCGGAACTGTTTCGTGCGGTCCAGATAAAAGGAGAGCGCACATTTTGGGTTCAGACGGTGGAGCCTCTCTTCCTCTTTCGAGGGATGCGGAAAGAAGGTGGGCAAGGTAATGGACTGCCCGATGTGAAAGGCAGTAACCAGCTTAGGAAGAAAAGAAGGACGAGTCCTCAGAACAACCTTGTCCGGATGGACAGAAAGGAAAGGAGGTTCTTCTGGCAGAGGTGATGGCAACCAGGAAAGCAGTTTTCAGAGTCAGAAGACGGAGAGGGCAATTATGAAGTGGCTCAAAGGGAGCACACATCAGGAAAGTAAGAACCAGATTCAAGTCCCACTGAGGCATCACAAAAGGAACTGGAGGAAACATGTGCGTGATGCCTTTCAAGAATCTATTGACAACAGGGGACTTGAAAAGAGAAGGCTGATCGGGAAGCCTCAAGAAGGCTGAAACAGCTGAAAGATATCCCTTGATGGTGCCCAGAGCAGAGCCCTGCTGGGCCATGGAATGGAGAAAGAGAAGAACCTCAGAAAGAGGGGCGAAAAGGGGATCCACAGCCTGTGCTGTGCACCATGCCACAAATTTGTTCCACCTGCAGGCGTATACCGTTTTAGCGGAGGGACGCCTGGCTGCCAGAATGACATCACAGACTTCAGGAGGCAAGTCAAATGGCATCAACTGCCGCCGCTCAATCTCCACGCATGGTGGTGGAGGCTGAACAGGTTCGGGTGGAGGACCGTCCCCTGCTGCTGTGACAAAAGGTCCTCCTGAAGAGGCAGTCGAATCGGGGGATCGATTGACAGACTGAGTAGCTCGGGATACCAGTATCTTCGCACCCAATCCGGAGCCACGAGGATGACTTGGGCCCAGTCGCGCCTGATCTTCTTCAGCACTCTGGGCAGAAGTGGTATAGGCGGAAAGGCGTACAACAGACCACAACTCCACTCGCGATGAAAAGCGTCTCCGAGCGAGTGCCGCCTTGGAAATTCCAACGTGCAGAACTGATGACATTGCGCGTTCTCTTCGGTGGCGAATAGATATAACCAAGGCTCTCCCCACAGCTGAAAGAGACCTTGCACCATGTCCAAGTTCAGACGCCACTCGTGATCCATCATGCACCGGCGGCTGAGTTTGTCCGCCCTGGCGTTCAGAGAGCCCGCCAGGTGTTGAACCACCAGGGTCATGCCCTGATGTTCCAGCCATGTCCAGAGGCGCAGAGCTCCTGACAAAGGGTCCACGACCCCACCCCGCCCTGTTTGTTGCAATACCACATGACGGTAGTGTTGTCCATGAACACCTGCACTACACTTCCCCGGACAGAGGGAAGGAATGCCTTCAGTGCAAGCCGGATCGCCCGCAGCTCCAACAGGTTTATATGGAGCCGGGACTCCGCCGGAGACCAGAGGCCTCTGATCTCCGCCTCTCCCATGTGGCCCCCCCATCCCAAGAGGGACGCATCCGTCACCATTGTGTGCTCCGGTTGGGGTAGGGAGAGGGATCTGCCACTGACCCAATCGCGGTCCGTGAGCCACCACTGCAACTGTCTTGCAGTGCCCTCTGAGATCAGGACGTGGTCAGACAGGTTGCCCTGATGTTGAGCCCACTGGAACTTCAGGTCGCCACCAGGCGTGATGTACCAGCAGGATGCAGGAGCCCATCAGACCCAGCAGCCGTAGGGACAACCTGAAAACTCGGGATAAAGGCTGAAAGATCGGAATCAAAGCCTGAATATCCCGAGCCCGCTTTTCAGCAGGATAGTCCCGAAACTGTACCGAGTCCAGAACCGCTCCGATGAAGAGGAGTTTCTGAGAGGGACTCAGATGTGACTTTGGCACGTTGATGGAGAACCCCAGCGAATGCAGGAGGTCGGCCGTAGTCTGGAGGTGGGAGACGACTGTTCGGGGCGAGCCCGCCTTTAACAACCAGTCGTCGAGATAGGGGAAGACTGGAACCCCTAATCTGCGCAGATGAGCTGCGACCACTGCCATCACTTTCGTGAACACCCGAAGGGCACTGGTGAGGCCGAAGGGGAGCATGGTAAACTGAAAGTGCTCGCGGCCTACCGTGAACCGCAGGTAATGCTGTTGGGCCGGCAGGACGGGGATGTGGAAATAAGCGTCCTGCAAGTCCAACGCTACCATCCAGTCTCCAGGGTCTAGGGCAGCCAGAACCTGAGCTACTGTCAGCATCTTGAACTTCTCCTTCCGGAGGAAGGCGTTGACGCTCCTGAGGTCCAAGATAGGGCGTAGACCCCCTTTGCCCTTCTTGGGAACCAGAAAGTAGTGGGAGTAACAACCCCGTCCTAATTATGGGCCAGGAATGCGCTCAATGGCCCCCTTGGCCAAGAGGGCCGTAACTTCCTCCTGCAGAAGTTGTAAGTGATCCCCCGACATGCAGTGGTAGTGCGGTGGCATGGCTGGAGGGGACGCCTCGAAGGGGTGGAAGTAGCCCCTTCGGACGATTTGCAGCACCCACCTGTCCGAAGTGATAGTACGCCAGTGGAGCAGGTGATGGCGAACTCTGACGCCCACTGGCATGGAATGGGCCTGAAAGCTCGGACTAGGAAGGCTTTGCGGCAGATGATGCGGGTGCGGATGTGGACTGACCGGCTCTCTGTCCCCTTGCTCCGCCACAGCAGAATCCACGTCCGCGACCGCGTTGAGGCTGCTTCTGCGGCCTGTGGCGGACGAACGTGCGGGGGCGCCCCTTCCTTGGCCACGAAAGGGGCGAAAAGCAGAAGTTTGCTGGCGCTGGGCTGACAGACCCAAGGACTTGGCCGTAGCCCTGGAGTCTATGTCGCCAAAAAGGTAGCGGCCATCAAAGGGCATGTCCATGAGAGTGCTCTGAACATCCCCTGAAAAGTTCGTGGACCTCAGCCAGGCGTGACGACGAATCACCACCGTCGTTGCAATCGCTCTGCCCAGCGAGTCTGTGGTGTCAAGTCCACATCTAATTGAATACTGTGCTGCATCCCGCCCCTCAGCAAGAGCCTGGGCGAGCAGTGTCCTGGCCTCCTCTGGACACTGGGGCAGCACGTCCGCCACCGTATCCCACAGAGAGTGGGTGTAACGGTCCAAAAGGCATGCAGTATTAATGGACCGCAACCCAAGACTGAGGGAGGAAAACAGTTTCTTGCCAAACTGTTCCATCCTTTTGGATTCCCGGTCCGGAGGTGCGGACGGGAAGGCGGTTTGGGACGTGGAGGCCTGGATAACCAGACTCTCAGGGGTGGGGTGTATGGACAGAAAGCAGGGGTCGCCTGGAGCTGGGCGGTGGCGCCGGGCCACATTCCGATCCACAGGATAGACTGTGGAGGGCTTGGACCAAGTGCCCATCAGAACGTCGGTGAGGGCCTCATTAAACTGCAGCAGAGGCTCCGAAGAGCTTACTGGCGGTTGAAGCACCTCAGTGAGGAGGTTAGTCCTCACGGCCGCTGCAGGGAGCTCCAGGCGCAAGGCCTGGGCTGCCCTGCGCAGCACCACAGCATAAGTAGCACCCTCCTCCGTAGCCACGGAAGAAGGAGAGATGAAACCAGTGTCAGGCGAAGTGTCTAGACTACTGGCGTCCCCCAGCTCATCTGCCCAGTCCTGACTTAACTGGCACTGCTGTGCCAGAGGGACCTCAGACCCCTCCCAGTCCTCCCCTTCTTCCGTGTCCTGATAAACAGGCAGAAATGATGGAGCCGCGTCATAGGTGAATTCACCACCAATCGACGCCGGAGACGGCGCCGAACGGCGCCGCTCCGACATCGGACCCGGACTGAAACCGGGAGCGGCACCATGGGGGTCGGCACCGGCGGAGTCGTAAGGTCAACCGGTGTCGACCGGGATCCAGGCCTGGATCCCACGAGGGCCTGCGGCATCGGGACCCAAGTCGACGAGGGCGCCGCGGCTGAAGTCGCCGGCTCGCTAGGACCCCCAGACGGACCTGCGGGGCCCAGAGGCGCGCCGGCAGGCCTCGACGGCGGGAAGAGAGTCCTCATGGCCACGAGGAAGTCACGAATCTCGCCCGGAGTCGCATGAAGCCCAGGGACTTGAGGGTGTGGGGCCGGATGCGACTCCTACGGCTCCAGCAGAGCCGCGCGGGTGGTGCCACCCAAACCCTCGGCCAAGTTGCGCGACCGGCGAGGGGAGTCAGAACAGCGATGCCGCTTCTATGACTTCGTTTTGCTATGCCTCGAATTACCTGAGTGCGAGGACTTGGATCCCAACGAGCGGTGATGGCTGCGGCTCTGCGACCGGTCCCTCGACCTCCTCCTCGACCGGGACCTCGAGCGGCGCGGAGCCGACTGCCGTATCTCGAGGAGCTTGCGGGACCGCTCTCGCCTAGCTTTCGACGTCAAGGCCCGGCAGTCAGGGCACGACTTGTCATCGTGGTCGGCCCCAAGACAGTAGAGACATCGATGGTGGGGGTCGGTAACCGACATGAGTCGGTGACAGACGTCACACGGCTTGAACCCGGGCATCCCTACCGGCACCAGGAGTCGAAGTCGACTCAAAAAAGATAGACAAAAATGTCCAAAAAGTTAGTCAAAAAATTACTAAGGGTACGCTCTTCCCGGATCTGCGCTTGCTGGCGTGGAAAAAAAGAAGAACTGACGTAAATGTAAATGTAAATTGATACTTGTATAGCGCACTACTCACCCGCAAGGGTCAGCGCGCGAGGGCGGCGTCTAAGTACTCCGAAGACGTCATTCCGGCGATCACGACGCCGATGACGGACGCAGAGCCGCAGACGACACCTACCGATGCGCAGGGGTACTGCTGATGAAAAATATTTCCGGATCCAGCCTTACGCCTGGGGATATTCTATGGTAAGGAATCTAACTAACGTGTTTCTTTCAGATAATGGATGTAGGTTTACACATACAAATGCAGCCCTCAAAACACACAAACGGCTATACATTTTATTAAATATACATATTGTAAATAGTAGCGGTTCACAGGGAAAAAATGATTGAGATCAGTTTTGGTGCATGAAGTTCCAGTAAAAAAGTTCACATTGCCACATAGAAAAAGAACAGCACACATCTACCTGAGAGTGGACAACTCAGAGGTTTGGAAAATACCCTAAAAAAGCATGATGTTTCCACAGGCCTTGAGCTGATGTTCATGCACTGATCAGCAGCCAATCAGGCATAGCCAAATTGTTTGTTTCCCCGTGAAAGAAAAGTGCTATTAGGTACCTAGCCTGATCAAAAAACATACATGACGCATAGGTCAAACATTTGAGCCCAATAAACTCTGGAGAACAGAGGCGTTGACTAGGACCATGCACAATTTTTGCATGCGCTTTAATAATTTGTGTAATTTCACGTTCTGGAAATTGCAAATAATGTTAAAAAGTACACCATGTGTGAAATTTTGCACAATGTTTTGGTGCAGAGGGGTGAAAGGCTCTAGCATAAAATGTGTTGTGAGTTCCTGAGCTACATGAATATAGCCGTCTCAAAGCCAAAATCCTCAGAGGCCAACTAGGAAAGGGAGCAATATCCCTTTATCTACCAACCACACATTGGTAATTTTTCCCCCGGAAATATTCCTACCACTTAAAAAGAAAATGGAGGGAGGAATTGTCAGGTCCCCTAGAGGACATAGAATGGCACAACGACTGGATGACACCTCGGGGAAAAACCATCTCCACCAAAATGTGGCTGATCCAACTACATTACTTGGACATCACCTATTTCAAGTCACTGTGGTACGCCGGTAGGATTCCCCAACTCACTTGCTTCTGATGCACTCACGCAGATGCAAATTTGTTTCATATGGTATGGACCTGCCCTCGGATAACAGGATTCTGGCGAGTAATTGAAAAGTCGCTGTCTCAGATCCTGAAAAGACCCTCGAACTGACCTCAAGGGAAGGACTGCTTAGCATACTAGGAGACCTCTGCGGTCCCCGGTGTGAACCAATAATGTTGAGGGTGGCCACAGTGGTTTCCAAACAAGATATTGCTCGTAGATTAAAATTCCCCCCGCAACCCCCCCATGGCAGAATGGCGAGCGAGGGTTGACTGGTGTGCTAAAATAGACCTGTTGATTTATCAAGAATGGGGATGTCCACAGAAACACACCAAGATTCGAGGCAAGTGGTAGTCATAATATAGGCTGGAAGGCAACTAATGACGGGCCAGTAATTTTCCAACATTTTATAAAATTTTGCGGTGGGCGAGTGTTAACCATGCAACTGGGAAGGGCGGAGGAAGGAGGGAAGGAGACAGTTGTGGTTGAGTTCCTAACCAAATCATCACAAACTTTCAGAAGTTTTAGTGAGATTTCTTTTTGTTTTTCTTAAATTACAAGAATATTCTACTCTGGTTAAATAACTATAACATCCTTTTAAAACACTTTTTTGATCATTTTTTAGATCTCATCTGCATCAGCACATGTGCTGCATCTCTATTGCTTGCAAGGGAGATTGTACACAGTAAGGGGCTTGCAACCCACCCACTGCTCAACATTCATTGGCTAAACTGTCACTCTTATCTGCTGCCTTCTAATTGGCCGGCGCATGCTGGCAGCACTTTTATTTTTTTCGGCTTGAGCAACGGCCGACTGCTTCCGCTTGATTGCTATCCTTCTGCTGATCACACTGTGATTAAAGTACTACTTTTATTTTTTGATTCTTCCGTCACCCTTTTTGTTCCTATGTTTTTACTATGCAACGTGCACTTTAAAAAAAGCCCTTTTCTACTTTGAAATGGATCTTTATTGTGATAACAGATGTTATCACCTTTTATGTTGACAACATATAATCTGCTTCCTAATATATTTTCACTAAGAAATGGGCATGGGTGCAATTGCTTTTGTTATGTGATAGGATTTTTTTGCCAAATGTCATATTGTTTTCTTTTTCATGCATGGGGATATTAACTGTTTTGCTCAGAATCACAGGGGTGTTGTGCCGAGGCCAAACAAGCATTGGCAGAGCCAATAGATCTTATCTTTGAGATTACTGGCTCTGTCATTGCTGTACAGCATGGGCAGACCGACTTTGGCAATGTTTTGTAGCCATGCTATATAAAAGCGCGGCTGCTGAGTAGCATGCTTAAAAATAATTAAAAAAGGACTATGATGCACCCAGAGCAAATGAACTTTGAAAAAAACTGCACTTTCTAAACTTAGTTTTAGCCACAGTGAAAAGCATCCACGTTGCTGTACAGTATGGCTACAAAACATTGTCAAAACAATAGCTCTAATAGGCAAGATGAATTTGCGTTGTCAATGCTTGTTGTTATTTTGTTATCATATACTTTGGCCCGTAGCCATAGCATCAACTGTGATTTCCCTACAACTAGCACCCAGTACCCTATGCCTACAGTCCAACCCCCGCTCACAGTTTTCAGCCGTCCGAAGTGAACATGGAGCAAAGGGTGTGATCCTCATCCATTTTTTTTTTTTTTCAAACAAAATTTTTATTGGGTTGCAGTATCAAATTTTACATGCATCTCTGAGCTATATATTCAACAATACGCGTCACATGGTAGCAATTGGTAGGTTAATCATGGCCATGTTGGTGACATAGCCAACATATACAGACACGTGTTTCATTATTCACAACAAAATAAGTATCTTAGTCGAAGAATAATCATAAATCGTGTGATCCTCATCCATGTCCTGCCCCCAATTTCCTGGTTCCCCTAAAGATCATTGTGCAGAGATGTTGGTTGTGCCCAGCGGGCCCCAAGTTAGACAATGCAGGACAGGACATTTAGGGATGTCCTCCACCCAAGCTCCTAGCCCACAGACCCGCTTATGACTCGGATAAGTGGATCTTGGACTTGGTCTTCTTTACATGCTAAATTTGAAACCACCGAATAATGTTTGTTTCTGTGTATTCTGTTTAAAAACTCATTAATTCACCATTTGTACAGCACATCACAAAAAAGATATTACTGCTTGACTTATGCATGGCAATGCAATTCCTAGTTCAATATTTCTTAGGCATTAAGTGCACAAAAGATATTGGCTGTCACTGTAGAATCAACACACTGCATCTTTCTTTACGTGCTAAACTAATAAAACCCAGTGCAACAATTCCCTTGACTCCACAGTATCCTCTAGAAGCAGTCTGAAGTAATAGCAGCAAATGAGTAGTAACCAAGCTGTTAAATGATGTTGCTGTGGAAGGGCGTTCTAATATTGGAAATTACTAGAGGCACCTATTGAACTCCACATGGACAATTATTAGTGGAATTTGGTAGTGATTTTTAGGTCTCGCCTGGCGTTGGAGCGCGCATGCGCTCCTCGCCTGCGAGAGCGCTAGTAAACACTACAAAAGAAGAGGACTTAAATCCACGCCCCTGTGTCCGAATCGTTTCTAATTCGCTTGCGTCCTGATTTATGTTTAATTCTGGCTTTCGATTGGCTGGACGTCATTTTTGTTACCGCCTTTGCAGTTTTGTGATGCCGCCCATCGTGACAAGCCCATCTGTTTTCACTCAGCCCAGTGTGTTGTTCACGCTGGCTGCACGGGCTAGTTGGCTCTCTTATTGGTTGGCAACCACCAAATAAGCTTTGTGATTGGTGGACCTTGTCAACCAATCAGAGAGCCTACTGGCACGTGCAGGCAGCGTGATCAAGACAGGCTGTAGACTCGCTGTCTCATGGGCAGCAACAGCGATGCTGTGCGTGTAGATATGAAGGTAACCGTCATGCTGTCTCCCTCCTCTGGTTGGTCTGTCTCTCCGTGAATGCAGCTCTCCCCCACCCACCCCGGCCGGGCACTCCTTCCCAGTCTCATGCAATATTGCAAACAAAACACCTCATGTTAGTAGTGCAATACTAATAGATCTTCAGTAAAGTTCGACCCATAACTACTGTGTGAGCTTTTCTTTCTTGTTTTGTAAAGCAAACTCCACGCTAGACCGAGCTGAACTCGTCTAACATCAATACGTTTTTGCTGACACCGCTAAATCTGCCAGGTTTATTATTTTATTATTATTAGTCACTCGCGTTTGGTGTCATGGTACCAAGAGGATTTGGACTGTCACAGTCTCCTGCCAGCATTCACATATGGGGAATGTAAGAGACTCTTAGCTGACGGATACTGCGTTGTTGCGTAACTTAATTAACCATGCAGTTCGTCGTGTGTGTTACTTAAATTTTTCAAAATACATTTAGCGAAGCGATTGTAGATGTGTTAAGGTTATGAGTTTGCTTTCCGCCCTCCCACCTTCAGCCTCTTCCTGTGCAGTCTCCGCTGGACCCGCCCTCCCTCCCCCAGCCCCTCCCTCGCCGCTTCTCTGCCTCCGTCCCTCCTCCTCGCCTCTCTCCCATGGCGTCTCGTCACATCTCGATGCCCTGAGAAGGATGCCCGAGCCCTCCGCTGCCGTCCCCCAGGCCCTCGAGGCCCGGGACCCATCCTTGGCCTGACAATGAACCCCCTGCTGGACTTGCCCCCCAGCCTCTTCCTGCTCAAGGAGCAGGACCAGTACTCGTCCGGAGAGTGAGGGCTCGTGCTGTGGTGAGAGCAGCCGATGACCCCTCTGGACAGTGAGGGACGTAGGAGGTTGCGATAAGTACTTTAAACGTTTGTCCAGCGCCTACACCTCAAGCTTCTTGTGAGGGGCTCCAGGCGTGAGCAGTGAGGGGGAGGGAAGGGATAGCGGGTTCTGTATTTTCTGGGAGTGGGTACAAGTTGAAGGTGAGTTCGAGCAAGGAAGGGGTGAGAGCTTTAAAAAACCAACACATTGTGAGCTACCATAATGCATTAAGTAACAATAACAACTCTTCTTAACTAGCTCACCAGTGTGGAGGTCAATGCGCTATTATTGTCCTGCAGACTCGGCATGGCTATCATTGGACGGAGAACGTTAAGTTCGTCGCACTGGGATACAAGTTTGTGTCCTGTGAGAGCTTAAGCCTCTAAGCTGTGTTAAGTCACTGCAAAGTTTAGTGTAACTTTTCTACATGTCTCAGACAGTTTTCACTGCTGTGGCGTATGTTCTGCCAGTGTGTTGTGACAGAGGCGCACGCTGCTTGCTGTGCTTTAGCTGTTCTGTGTGTGAGATAAGCTTGCACTACTGCTGGTTGTGTTTCTGCTGTTCTATGTGTGGACATCTCGAGTCTGGTAACAGGAGCCCGAGTCACAGTAAGCAGCAGCAGCAGGGTATTCACGCACACCTCTGCAGTAGGCTCTCAGCCGACTGCGCTACGCCTGACGACAAGCCGTGCTCTCCTCCTCCTCTCGTCGTGGTGGTGGTGCTACTTCCTTCCCCCGGTGTACATGCGGTTTCTATTCCTGGAGCAGCACGGTGTGAAGCTGCAGAGCAGCTGGGATAACACAAGGTAGGCTGGAGGTCTGGGCCTCCCATTAACCCCTACCTCTGCTGCGAGGTCAGACTCCAAGTGGGGGCGACTGCATTAAGAGAGCAGGCTCAGCATTCCCCTAGAACATGTGGTAATGATAGTGAGCATTGACGTAGCAGGCACCATCCACCCATTATTACTTTGTCTCATCCAGACAAGACCCTGAGCTGGTCTGAAGCCATCAGTGAGGCTCGGTTTAATTATGGGGGAGAGCTGCTCCCCACAGAGTGCCTTGAAGCAAAGCCCAAGGATGCGGAAAAGGTGCACTGAACTGCCCTTCCCTACAATGCACTCCCTCGTCTCTTCCGGTTTAGTATCCACACATAAAAACCTCCGTCTACTGACCTGCATTCTTCGCTTAACATAGCATCGGTGGCGTGGCCTACCTTGAATGCCTCATTCCATATTTGCGCACACATTTTTGTTTTTTATGTCTTTCCACCGGCTGTGAATTACTGCTCCGTTACCTGTAATTGCCTTCAGATAATGGCATTCTCAGCTTTAAAATAAGGGCATTGAATGAAAGGAATGGGCGTCACTTCTCGGGAGCAGGCTCCGTAACCAGTCTGTCCATCATGGATACTCAAGTGTTTACAAATAACTGTGGTGGCTGCTTCTGGACAAAAAAGCTTAAACTAAACTTTTTGCTATTGGCATTTTAAATTACAATGCCTTTTATTTATGTTTTAGAAAAGTAAAACAAAAAAAATAAAAATGTCATTTACAATGTCAATAGCTCAAAATAATGTCAGTGCGAGACCTATTGCATTGTAAATACTTGTTGTATCCTTTTATGGCCAACTTAAACCTTCATTTTCTGGACATGATAGCATCAGCGCCCATAAGTTAGGTAGAAGTTAACACCAATTACTAAGCAAAGCTAGAATACAAACAAGCATTTGCAATGCAACAGGTCTCGCATTTACGCGAGTTTGAGCTATTGGCATTGTAAATGACAATGCCTTTTATTTATGTTTTGTTTGTTGAAACATAAATACAAAGCATTGTCATTTACAATGCCAATAGCTTAAACTCGCGTAAATGCGAGACCTATTGCATTGCAAATGCTTGTTTTAACTTCGAGAGGTTAACACCTAAGTGAAGCTGCTATCTTAAAATAAACAATCAAGAAACTTCACACACCCCTACTTTTAGCTTAGCAATGGAACACAATAGACTAAAACTTGCATGATTTTAGATGCGACTTGACCATTGTCTAAATTCTACTGGAGGAATTGTTTTCATGTGCATAGATGAGCCCGAGAGTGGCGAGAGATAGGTGCTCGAACCGCTGAACTCCCTCCGGTCGAGAACATTCCAATCGGGGATAGTATTAAAACAGGCTGTGTGATGCAGATGGTATTCCGTATGAGCACGAGCCAAAATTATGTCAAAGAGATAATGTTTTAATGAAGCGAGGCCCGTAACATTAGGCTTCCCCAGAACACTCCGTGCCTTCAACGTGACGACCTTTCACGGATAGAGTAAGACAGGACTGTGTGTCGCGGTCATTCCCTTGCAGCACACATTGGAAACGTGTCTGCTCTCCTTTCAGCTGCTATCAGTTACGAAGAAACAGGCAATTCTAAGCGTTGAGTGTGAGCGGCAAGACATCACCTGAGTTTTGAGATAGAAAGGGACGCGGATGCATCTGTAACTCAACTTATGAGACAAGCTTGCGCGCCTCGCGCTGTAGCGGGAAAGAGAGGCGGAGGGGTGCACCCGTGAGTGGTGCGCGCGCGCTGGAGAGAGCTCTTTTTCAAAGCACATACTCGTGCTTGTGGGGCGCCGCTGCGCACTCCCGCAAGGCGTATGCCGCCACAAGCACGAGTATGTGCTTGGAAAATGAGCTGCACGACGGCTAAAGGTCTCCTATGCAGTGCATGGGCACTGCGTAGGCGTGACCTAAAAAGGGTGTTACTTCATGGATTTGATTCATACACATCAACAAATACACATCAACACATTTCTGGATAGTTGTCTTAATTAGTTACTTTCTGCGTAAGTCAAATCTGTTAACTCCAGGGTTTGAGAAAATTAGAAAATGTACTAAAAATCTATAAAAAGTAATCCCTGATAATCATAGCAGATAATACATCACAAGGCTATGTAAATCAACGTTTAATCTGCCTTCACAAGCTTTCTAAGGTATGCCTGGATATATGTGGCATTCATGCAACGCGAATCTGACAAAAGGCAGCACAGCACTGTACAGGGTCCAAATCAAAGACACAGTCAACTTGTGCTTCGATGGGTATTTGGTCTCTAAGAGTGAAAGTGGACTCTTTAAGCAGTTCGTGTTCTTAAAGTAGTGAGGTTCTGCTCTTTCTTAAATTGGTGCAGGGTTTGGCTTCTCCTGAGGTTGAGCCAATGTGGTTTCAGATCCTATAGATAATGGGTACTCACAAACATTTGTCCAGGGGCCACAAAGTACAGTTTGTGATGTGCCCGAGGGCCGCACAGATTCCAGCAGGGTGGTGGGAGGGGGATGTTTGGGTCATTGATTGTGTGAGGAGGTTCAAAAATGTTAAATAAACGGGCAAGCGTTCACTCACAGGTTAATACATGCTTGCCCATTTATTTAACATATTTTTTCTAAATATAATAGTGCTAGCAAATAAACAGCAGCAGGTGTTGCTGTTCACCAAGGGGGCTGCATTTACAGGTCAAGAGGGTCGCAAGTGACCCCCCGGGCCGTACTTTGAGTATCACTGCTATAGATGGAGAAGGGTTGTTGCCTTGTTTTTTCTTTTTTTTTGCACTTGTCTCCAGACTGATGGTGTCCCAGCTGAGGGTGTGAGAGCCACTTGAGATGGTGCGCTGTCTGCCAAATAGGCAGGTGTTGCAGTTGTGGATGCTTTCTAGATGATACAGCTGGTTTTGAAGAAGCTGCGGCCTGGCAAGGCTAGCCAGTATTATATTCCATTAATGTGGGGGATGCTGTGGTCACATTTCTTCAGGCACTTGATTAAGGGTGTTGGTGCATGTAGGAGGCCTTTAAAGGGACCAGTACGGGGACTAAGATTCCATGGAGCAGTGCTCAGCCATCATCAAGAGGCAAACGTGTAAGGACTTGAACAGCAGTTCTGAAGGCACTTTCTTAGTGGGATGGTTTCACTTTCCTCAATATACAGAGCTGGTGCCAGGCAGTCTTAGTTTTATTGGGTTCAAACGTCAGGTAGGTGCTGGATATCTAGGTCTGGACGAGGTGCAAGAGGAGGTGTGAGGCAATGGATGAATGGAGATGAGGCTTTCAAATATAGTGGTGGTTCATTGCGGGTATTGGTTAATTTTGACGCTGTAGTCAGTGAGTAGCATGCCAAGGGGCTTCACGTACAGGTTGAACATATCGGGGGACAATATGGAACCGTGGGAGAGTTCCAAAAGTGCCCATGTGAAGGAACTGGTGTCAGTTGGGTAGTTAAGAAGAGAACCAGCAAAGAGAATTTCCGAAGAATACCATCTGAGACTTCAAGATGTGGATGGAAGTATCGTGGTTGACAGTGCTGGAGGCAGCTAAGAGGTCCAGTAAAGTAAGGAGACATCTTTATCTGTGGTCAGGAGAGCATGAGTTTTGAAGTAGCTGTCTCCGCGCTGTAGCATGATCTGAAGCCACATTGATAGTCATGCAGGAGGTAGTTGCTGTTAATGTGAATAAATGCTTTTTCGACGACCTTGTCGATAAAGGGTAGATGAGTGATGGGCCAGTAGTTGGTAAGGTTGTGAGGGTATAACATGGATTTCTTCAGCAGGGGGAGGACCTGGCTTGTCAAGGTGACGACTTAGATGACCCACCAGTGTGGAGTCTTTAAAAACCTGTTTAAGGCTCATTAAGTGCAGGTCTGCAAGCAACGAATTAACAAATTGTAGGACTGCTGCATAAACATGCAATGGGTACTTAACCCCTTGAGTGCCCCGCCCTTTCCCCGCCCTGTGCCGGCCCTTTCATTAGCGGGCGGGGTTCATGACGAGATAGTCTCGTCATGGGCACAGCGCAACCGCGGCTCATGACGAGACCATCTCGTCATGGGCACTCAAGAGGTTAAGTACATTTTTTTGAACATCTAATTAATTTTAACCACCCAATAAATCTCCACACCAAGGTTGCAAATAAATATTTCAAGACCGCTTCAACAATTGGGCATGATAATGCATTAGTGAAAATACAGGACACCAATGTCCACAATCAATTATTAAGGCTCACCCACTTACATGTTTTCCATAACGGACATGTATGTCAATAAAAATAGGTAAAGTAAACAAGAAAAAGTGAGGATTAGCAGCACTATTGTCACACTTCTGTACATTACTAATCTGATAAAATAATGCAGTCCTTTGCCCTTGTTTAACCTGTTGAGCTGTAGAATTTATAATCAATTGTTTACTATGTTTCAAAGTGTCTCATACTACTGCATATTACGTGACAAAAAGCAATCCAGCATATATTAGGTGCTACATAAATGGCCTTTATTTGGATATTTGAAAACATAGATTTACCTACCTACATCACATGTAATTTAATAGACATTATTTTACTCAGCTGAACTAAATGCAAGATACGGCACGTCTTTCATAAACTCATCTGTTTCTCCACCGACTCCTCAAAAAAGAAATGAAAAAGTTGCTTTCCTGATTTCTGCCCTCTCTTCTCAACATTCCCTTGTAAAAATGATAAAACATGTCAGCCAAAAAAGAAAAACTATTTTTATACATACTGAAACGATTTCCAATCATCCCCAGAGTAGGTTTTATGAATGAGGAAGTGGACCGATCCAAGGAGTACTACAAAAGCAAGCCGATGCACGAGATTGGGCAAACAGAGTAAGCACCTGCCACAATCCCAAATTACAAATACACGGGTATCTCGTAGATAAATGTATGGATTGCTTCTTGTCGCTTTTTCTTCTCTCTGAGGCGGTCACCTGACAAAGGTGAAGCCAATTACTCTGATGAAGCGTATTAAGTAGATTTAAGAACGGGTGCTTCTCCTAATCGAGCGTTGCAGGGAATGGTGGATGGGCAAGGATGGAAATGTGTTCTCAGACCTCAGCTCACAGAGAAGATTAGGAAAAGAGAGATGGAAGGGATTTGCCTGGAGATTATTTCTATGAGGTTCCTGGCACAGTTTATAAGGCTATGAAGTGGCCAGATGCTGTTTGTGCCAGCGGTTTCCAATCTCTGCCATCATGAATAGTTAGTAGTGCTGTCAACATCCCCTCCCCTAATTAGCCAAGGATGGTGAAAGGGGACAACTCTCTAATCTGAATTCCACACTCTCCCTCATGCCATTTTGAGCCTCAGATGGATGTGGCGGAAGCGGATGGCTGAGCCGCAAGAGATTGGAAACCCATAGCCCCCAAGCCAGCCCAGAGCCACTAAAATAAAAAATAAAAAACCTACTTGTTTTTTCAATTGTTCATTAGTAAGTTGATTAGCCTGACTCATAAGTGAATTCAAATGTGCCTCATCCTCAGGAAAACAAGTATAGGGAAGTCTTCATGAAGAAGGACGCTACTGCTCCTGAGAGAAAGAGTGGACGTGGCAATATACTAGCCCTGCTATGTTTTCCTATAAACTGATCTCTACCGAAATCGTTCACACATTCAATGGATGACTAGCTCTTTGCTACATTTCTTCTCTATACTAGTTGAGAAAAGCCTGATTAATGATTCTGTGACACAGTTTCCAAACTGCCTATCTTTATCAATAGATATATACTCATGCTGGGACACTACAATATCATTTGCAATCCCAGAAGACAAGCCGCAACTAGAGCAACTTACTTTTTCATTCATCTTTGTCCTCACCATCCAACCCAAGTGGGCGCCAGGCTTCTTACACTAATATCACTATGGCCCGTCTGTGCTGCATAATAGCATAAAAAAGTAACTTGCATAGGGTCACTTAGTTAGGTTTTTGTTTTCCAATAAGTGACTTTGATGCCTTCAATATCTGTGACCGGACATCTATAAAGATAGACTCTTCAGACCAATACAGTTCAGTACAGCTGTAGCAAATATTTATTCCAACTGAAAGCACAATCTTTCCACATAGCCACCACGCCAGATGTATTGACGCCGTTATGCCCAATGCAGTTGATATCATCAGGAATTATTTCCCCGTCACATGACATCATCCCTCTAGTAAAGTGTGTATTTTGAACAGGCACAGCTAGAACTTCTCATCACGTCTGCTGTTTCGCAGTATATTAAATCACTGAGGAATAACCATTAGAACACCCAGGGGCTGTTTATGCAACGTGTTTTAACAGGCCTACCACATACGCACACAAGGGGAGTCTCTCTTCTGATACCAAAACTACAATATATATTTCTGCGATGGGGTGGCCAAATTCCAGTCTTCAATGATGTCTGTAGTTTGTTTCTAATGCAGTTAAGTGGGGCTTGTCATACTTATGAAGAACTTGCTCCTCCCAGGTAGCTCATTGAACATCTTTGTGTCTTCCTTCCTAAGAACCACAGGGATGTGAAGTTCCTATAGCCCGGCAGCACAACCCCCTGCAGCACAAACCATTTGGCTGCCAGTTTGCAATACGATCAGGGAAGGGCACTGTCTGCAGTTAAGGTAACATTTTTGCCCGTATGTTAATGCTGCTCAAACTTCTATTTATGGTTCATTAATTGAAAGCCTATATTATTAGGGTGAGCGCTCTAAGTAAAAGTTGTAAGCTCCGACTGCACTACTGACAGTGGTTCCAGTAAAAAAAAAAAGGTGTGCACCCGTTTTCAAAGTTTAGCAATATAAGGGTATGTGTAATGCTCCCAGAATGCTTTCCGATTTGATGCAAATATTTGCAGAAGCTTGAAAGCAAGACTGTTGATTTTTAGCTTTCGAAATAAAATGTTCATTAAAAAAAATGAAATCAGAAAAAAACGAGAATTTGCAATGCAATCGGTCTCGCCTTTCGGACCTTATATGTATTTATCTATGTAGCACATTAGCCTGGGTGCTGAAACATCTACTGTTCTTTAACATGGAGGGAAAGTAAGCACCAAACTGTGTGACACACCAGGTATGGGACCACATGGAGAGCAATATTGCCTTTCAGTGGGAAATGGTATATTCCAAAGCTCTGTTTTTAATATAAAATCAGGGTCTTCAGTGGTCATATCACTGAAAATACAAGATTTGAAAAAAATATTATTGTCTACAGGTGCTCGTGGAAGACCATTTCTATGGACTGGAATCTAGAGAATGCTAGAGTATATTCTGGTATTTTACTGACCTCTGCTGGTCGTTTTCTATCAAGAAAGTTAAATGGAGGCAGTTGCCGGAATAATAAAAAAACAGAAAGTCCCTCAGCGGAAAGCAATTGTGGTATTTTACTGACCTCTACTGGTCGTTTTCTATCAAGGTATAAAGGCAGTTGAACAAGCAGAAAACAATTGTGGTATTTCAATAAGCTCTACTGGTCGTTTTCGATCAAGACAGTTCAATAGAGGCAGTTGGACAGAAAAAAAGTCCCTAAGCAGAAGCAGGCAAGTCCTAGGGCTGATCTCCAGAGCCCACAAAGTACATACACATATAAGTATATACTAAAGTATATACAAGAGGTCTCGAGTGCTCGACCTAAGATCATATTGTTAAACTACTGTAAAATTTCAGGTACCATTTCTTTGCAGCACCATTTAGTAACATGTGTTGATGCATGCTAGTATTTACTAAAAATATTCATAACAGAAAATCAGTGTAACCAGTTTCAGTAAGATTACGGAAAACAAAAATAAACAAGCATTTGCAAAGCCAGTAGGCCTGTAATTGGTGGTCAGGCTTTTAGTTTTGTCAATGTGTGACTTGATTTGGCATGGTTTTTGTAAAACCTTATTGGTGTGGGAGCTGCCAAGCCCTCACCATTAAAACAAACATTGGCAAAAGTAAAAATTGATTTTGGTCTCAAAAAGCACACACCGCCACAGTAGTTACTGGCACTGAACAAAACTACTTTGTGTGCAGATATGCTCCTTGTGAAAGAACAGAATGCTGTCACTCACAGTGAAGCCAGCCAATACAGCAAGAGACAGAATTTTAATAAACACAAAAGGTCACGGTCAACACCAGACCAAATTAGGGGCCCAATTATCAAAGAAAGTCTCAAAAGTGCACCCATGAATTTACAGAAGTAGGACAAGAAATAGTGCTTCTAGAAAATATTTGTGAACTGCATTTTAGCTTGAGCAAATGTGCATGTGTAGATTTGCTCATGCGAAAATTTGAGTGTTTGCAAGTTCCCTTTTCCTCCAGTCACTTTTTCCCCCACTCTATAATAAGGTTTACGTCTGCCATTATCAGGAGTAAATTTCCAACAATTCTCAGTATGGGAAAAGATTAGAGAAGAGTTGTTGAAAACCCTTATAAAACCGTAAAAGGACATTCTAACGCTGGAACTATTGCTTACCACTACCTATAGCCCCAGTATGTAGATCTGCGGGAACGTGGCAACATAAGGGGGTTGCAAGTATTTAAACACTATGGTATGAGCCCTGGCATAATCAGGGAGGCTACATCAGAGGTCTTATATAATGAGACTGCTGCCATAATGTGTAGCTGCACTACATGGCACCAAAGTGAAAAATGTATTTTGTTACAGGAGGTTAAAGTAGATTTATGAAGCAACCTGCCCCATGGACAAGCAGATATTTTCTTAAATTCCATACCTCTGGAACCACTCATTTAATAAAACTCTCCTAGTCCACGCAGGACCCAATCACAAGCCCATCACGCCTAATGTTGAACCCTTCCAAATCAGACGTCAAGATCACCAACAACGTTATAAATACATAGGCCCCTGCACTGTGGTCTCCTCCGGGCAAGAGTCCTTTGCCTGCTCAGAAGGTCTGGAATTTAGGCATTCTATTAGTTTATGAAATACCCTTTTGCATTTGTCACTACGATTGGGACGGGTATGCCCAGACGTGGGTCTTTTGCTCTCTATTCCACTGGAGTCATGCTATCCTGGCTGATGAGTGGTGAAACCCCGAAACCGGTCCTAGGATGCTTGTTTCCAGTCCAGGGAGGACCTGGCCTGGCATCTCGGGCTGTACTGTTCCCATTGGGCGCAGGTCAAGACTAATTTGCATATGGCCGAGTTCAAACTGGAATGGCATGGGGAGCAACAAAACAATGGAATTAGGCCCAGCTCTCTGTACTGGGCTGAATGTATGACATTGTTCTACATTTTGTCCATCAATTGTTTTTGCATTTGTCACCCCGAGTGGGACGGGTATGCTCAGACGTGGGTCCCGTGCTCTCCATGCCACTGGAGTCAAGCTGTCCTGGCTGATGAGGGGTGAAAGGTGGAAACCGGTTCTAGGATGCTGGTTTCCAGTCCAGGGAGGACCTGGCCTGGAAGTTCGGGCTGGACTGTTCCCATTGGGTGCAGGGTCAAGACTGATTTGCAAATGGCTTGGCTAAAATTGGAATGGCATGGGGAGCAAACAAAGGATGGATTTAGGCCCAGATCCCTGTAGTGGGGTGAATGTATGACATTGTTCTGCATTCTGTCCATCAAGTGTTGTTTTTGCATTTGTCACCCCAATCGGGACGGGTATGCCCAGACCTGGGTCCCGTGCTCTCCATGCCATTGGAGTCAAGCTATCCTGGTTGATGAGGGGTGAAACCCCAAAATCAGTCCTAGGATGCTTGCTTCCAGTCCATGGAGGGCCTGGCCAGGCAGTTTGGCCTGCACTGTTCCCATTGGGCACAGGGTCAAGACTGAGTTCCATATGGCTGGGTTCAAACTGGAATGGCATGGGGAGCAAAAAAACTATGTGTTTAGGCACAGATCTCTGTACTGGGGTGAATGTATGGCATTGTTCTGCATTCTGTCCATCAATTGTTCTTTTTGCATTTGTCATACCCTTAGAATCCCACATCTCGGCTGAGGTGAGTAGTTATATTCTTCAACCCAGTTTTCCATGGGGAATTTTTCCATTGTTATCTATGGCCCATAAAATTAACAAATAGTAATGTCATCAAATAAACTAATGGATTACAGCAATTCTGTTAATTGGGTCTTACTAAGAAAAATCCACTCAAACTTCCATACATACCAACTGCTACAGAAGGTTCCTGAATTTGAACCCTTCTTTGCTAAACAATCTATACATGGGCTTCTTGTCAAAAAGAGAACTGTTCTCAAGACTATTTGCATTTTGCATAGAATCTTATCCTCTGCTCGACCATTGTATAGAGCACAACATTTTTAATAGGTATGCCACTAATTTCAGGCTCACATCTGTAGCCGCTAAACTTTTTAATTGCTCCCAATTATAAATTCTCCACATAGGGTGAAACATACTTCAAGGCCCTTGGCTCTAAACTACCTTCAATAACAATGTTTTACTGATACAAGGCCAGATTTCAATAATGAGTCGCTGGGGGTTCTAGTAATGATTAAGTGGGGTTCTTCAGAAGTCGCAAGGCTAAGAACCACTGGCCTGGACCATTTCCCTAGAAAGAATGGTAAGACACACAATCAAAGCGTCACTGCAAACACATTCTTTAAATACTCAAATATTTTAGTAACACAAAGACATATAAAGCGATTAAACAGTTTAATACTACTGAGACTACAATGCACTGACAGATACAAAAGGCTATGCCCATCTAGAGCATATACAACAAAGCGTGAAATATCTCTGAATGTAATGCAATGGGGGAAGCGAGGCACAAGTCTAAGTAGCCTGAGCAGGCTGAGATGATCATCAGCAGACATATAGACATTGTCCCTCTTGCACCACAGTGACAAATGATATCAGCCTCTTCGCTTCAGGTTTCTCATCATCACTGCCACTTCAAAACAGGAATTAGCAAAGCTAAGAGAGAGGCGGTTATTATTAACTTTGGCAATGTTTTTTGGCAATATTGTACAGCAGCAAGGCTGCTCTCCAGCATGGCTGAAATGTAAGAAGTAAGTACAATGATGAGGCTGTGTCATATTGCTGTTTTAGGTATCGCGCCTGCGTTGCAGTGCGGCGCACTGCTCGCGCAGCGAGAGCCCTTTTGTATGGGGTTTTGAAAGCTGACCACATGCTTGTGCATGTGATCAGCTTTCGCCGTCAGGCATTGGCTTTCGCGTGTTTTCTTTTTACAAAAAAAGGCACGCGATTGGGCAAAGGCGGGCGCATGTCCCGCCTTTGTAACGCCCATTCCAGACGGTGGCTAGCACGCGCAGCAGCGCACATTCGCCTCGCTGCCGTTCTCCCTGCCCCCGCTCCTCAGTGGTGCACGCGCACCACTAGTTGCATTTTCAAGAATTCTGCATTCCTTGTTGCATTTCTCCGTGCCCCTTCCTATTCCCTCTTCGCCTTTAGCTCCTACGAGTTTCTTTACGCCCCAACCCCTACGTACAGTCCATCCGCTTTCTGCGTAACTCGTCTTTCTCCTACTTTTTCCCCAGCTCGTTCATATTTTTTGCCTCTCTCTCGCACTCTCTTTTTTCATGGTAACTTGTACCTCTGTCTTTTCTTTTCCATCATCCACTTTCTTTCTCTCCCTTTTCGTCTACCTCGCTCCCCCCTTCCACTTCCCTTCTCATGATCTCTCCGTCGCCACCTCTCACGCCTCTCCGATTTCTAACAATCTTCCCTTTTTCCTTCCATTCGTCTTCCCTTTTCTTGCCCCTCCCCCATCCTCTTCCCGGTCGCAGCAGACGAAATATGTCTGTCTGGAGAGTCCAGATTGATCTGTTGCACGGAGCACCAGGCCAGGGACTGTCTCCAGAGGTGTCTAAGAATAGCAAAGCCACAAAGCGCTGTCCCAAGACACTGGCTGTCTCGAATCCAGTCTTTCAGCACACTCTAGATCTGTGTTCGTGCAGCTATGAACGTGCGTGTGTGTGAGCACACGCAGACAAGGGGCAGTGTATCTGTGCATTTGCTATGTACACAGGTATTTACACAAAGCTGAAGGTTAGATATGTCAGAACACATCTTATATGCAGTAATGTGTTTGTGTGTGCATGTAGGTCCATGTGGTGTGTGTGTGTTGTGTGTGCATGTGTTGTGTGTGCATGGGAGGTCTGTTCGCCGGGGCACGTTTTGAACATCCTTCCACGCCTCACGCACTTCACCATTTTCGTCCCACAAGCTGCTGGGAAAACCCACACTATGAAGGAATTGTCTGCAGTGCTTTAAATGAGCCGGTGCTCACAGGTACTCAGTACCTGCACTGCTTTCATTTGAAAGAGAGCGTGTCTGCACTTCGTAACAAGGGTGCAATAATAGAGGGTACTGGCACTTCCCAGAAGGTACTTTTGGCTAGTATCTCCACTTTTATATTTTCACTTCTAGCACGGATTAACTGCACACATAACAATGGTAAGTGCACACAAAATGTGGCAGTATCTCTTACTCCACTTCACCCCATGCATTAGTGGGTAGCTACAAGTTCACCATGACTTGATCGGAGCTCGGAGCCGGACCCCTGGGGACCTCGCAGACAACACCAGTACTTTTTACACACAAGCCACTTTAAAACCCCTTTCACTCTATTTCAACTTACCTCCACGCAGCACTTTCTTACTCGTTCTCACATAAGGGCTTCCATGCCTCATCAGGGGTACTAGGCGCTATGAAATTCTATCTAACATAATATAATGTCACATAAGATTTTGATTGCAGAGATTTGTGTGTCTGTGTTGGAGAATGACTTTCCACTTAAGGGCCTGTGTATTACTGCGTGATGGCGTGGTGCGCCCGTTGTGAACCTGCCAGGATGCAGACTTGCTCGGCCTGGGCGAAATTAAAATTACTGTGATGAAATGTATGTTATATCGGGAATTTTGCGTTTCACTTGTTACACAAAATACCCCAAATTACGTCACTTGCAACAATTACTCGTTTAACATGGCATAGACTATAAACTCTGGATGCTTGGGTGGCCTTTAATGTTCACAACAATTCATGGTCACAGCCTACATGCAATTCAACCAGGTCCACATAGCTTAGGAGACCCTTATCCGGAGTGTACAAAGCTGATATGCCCCTCGTTTTGTGTAAACCGTGGTCAATTCCTTCCTGTGAACATACAAAAAAAATTCTACTCCATTTAAATGGAACATTCCTATTATACAATTAATACAATATTGGTGGACCTTTGTTACAAATAAGATACATTTTGTATCATTTATAAAGATTATTGCTAAATCCAAAGATCCATAGCTGAACCTGCTATGGAGTGGGGGTCCTGTTCTTAGGAGTTCTAAAGTTACTACAATTCAATGTTGCTGTGTCCAATCCTTAGATGATGTCTGAGTCACAAGTAGACGCTGGCTACCAAGCATTGGTTACTGGGTAGAAGCGGCTTGATAAATTGTGGCATGGCTTCAAGTGAGAGTGTGACACAGAGTAGGGTCCCTACAAGGAACAGCATGCTGCTCACATTTCTGGTCATCGTAGCCTCCGACAGGCATGGGTCGGCCAAGGAGGAGCACGTAAAAGGTAACTCATGCCTACATGGGTCACAGAAGCAACACAATGGCCCAGATTGTTCTTTTACAGGAGCAAGCAACTGGGTACCAAGCACCACTCCGGGCAGGAACATTTTCTAGATATGTGCCGCAAACTAGATATTTTCCTAACCCAGCTCAGCAGCTTGAGTAGCATTCAAAATCCACCTTGGACAATGAAATCTAAAGGCAAACGCTCACACTTGTTCCATCAGCATCAGAATTTTTCTTTATTTTTGTCTTGGATGTTTGCAAATGTAAACCTTTGGTTAGACATAATCATAAAACTGCACAACCACACCACATCCCTCAATTATAGATGACACAGCAGTGTGTGAAAGAAAGACAGCAGTGTGAGAAAGACAGCAGTGTGAGAAAGACAGCAGTGTGTGTGTGTGTGTGAGAGAGACAGCAGTGTGTGTGAGAGACAGTAGTGTGAGAGACAGCAGTGTGTGTGTCCTAGGGAGAGCATGGTGTGTGAGAGAGACAGCAGTGTGAGAGACAGCAGAGTGAGAGATAGCACTGTGTGAGAGACAGCAGTGTGAGAGAGACAGCAGTGTGAGAGAGACAGCAGTGTGAGAGAGTGTGACGGGGCGGGCTCACTGGGCAAGACATTAGAGCCCGATGTCGACTGGTGGTCTGCAGTGCCTCTATCTCCCCCTCTTGTCCCCTCTCAGCAGGAAGACTGGGAACCACAATCCACAACTTTATTAGAACCAACAGAGGATGAACACGAAGCCGGCTCCTTTAACTGGGGTTTCCAATGTGATGAGATTCCGCCCCCAACTGACGTCAGGACGCTCCAGGCGTTAAGGACTGAGAAATCCAGGAAGTGGGTGTGCATCGACACCGGAGCGGAGGAAGAGCCGAGAGTGAGAGCGTTCGTGGTGAGCAGAGGAGAGGATGAGGAAGACGGAGCAGAACGAGGACCGGGTCCAGCTGCAGTCCCGACGGAGTCAGGAGGCCAACATCCCCACGTGTCGCTGAGCCACGCTCCCGGAGGAGCGTGGCTGGAACAGGTACGAGACAAGTTCTCAGGGTGGGTGGGGAGGAGAAACCGCACGACTACCTAAGCGGGAACCCTCAGAACCCCGCTAAACCACCAATTATAACTTTCCTCACACACGAGCACTAGTTCACGAATCCCAATTCACGATGTGCACAAGAGTGTGTGGTGCCTCCTTTACTCCCCGGTCCCTTAAGCATTGGTAATCAACCGGACAAGAGTCCTGATACCTCTTTTTCTTTTGTTTGTCTTCATACCCTCCTCTACCCATCGGTAAGGACGGAATACGGAGACCGGTCATCGGAAGCCGGGAGGTGGAGCCAAAACCTGTACAGAGTGGACAAGAATTAATCTGACAAGACGGATCCCGCCAAGTTTGCCACTGAAAGAATAACATGTTGGCATAAACTTGTCTTTAGTAAAATAAAACCCTACTTAAATAGACCTGGCCTACGACCTGTTACTTCTACCTCGCCACAGAGAGACAGCAGTGTGAGAGCCAGCAGTGTGTGTGAGAGAGACAGCAGTTGTAGGAAGGTGGAATTTGACTAATGGTTGCCCCCAACTTTTTGCCTGGTATTTGAGTGGTTTTTGACTAGTCTGGCTGGGATCCTACTATCCAGGACCCCAGCCTATCTGCTTTCTCCCTAAAACTAATGTAAAGTACCCTAGGTACAAACTAATTGGATGCTGAGGATGCCCTGCCAGTCCCTTGTAGATGGTACCCTAGGTACCCAGGGCATGGGTCCCTCAGTAGGCCTACCAGGGTTGCAGCACTTATTGTGCCACCCTGGGACAGCCATACAAACTGACACCACCAGACCACTACTGTAGTCTGGGTAAGGTGGTGCTAGCACCCCTTACAGGGATATAGGTACCCTATATCCCACCCCATTACAACACATATACTCTCATAGGTCACCCCTATAGCAGGCCTTGGTAATCCTACAAGGCAGGGTGCTGAGGTATGTGTGAGGGGGGACCCCTACATGAGTAGGGCCTCTCTGCAACCTTCGTAAAATCATTACTGGGTTGTTGGTAGTGTAGCCATACCATATACTCTTAACCGCATTATAAGTCTATCGCGATATCGCAATAACTTGAGAATGGCTACACAGAGCCATATCGTGTTTGGTGTCAAACATGTAGGAATCATACCCCCAGTCCAGTCATGGGCATGAGGGTAAGAGTCCACCCTGCTAGAGGGGTGATATGGGAAAAGCGGCAGAATTTAGACACCAATTTAAAAGTGCACAAGCAGTACAAAATGGCTACTACCCGCCACCTACACGACCCTGGCTGGCTGTTGCTGGGGAAAACCCCAGCCTCACCAGCTAGACAATAGGGCTCCTGTGGCAGGGAGGTGCTAGCATCTCCCCAGACAGGATAATGTGGATTGGAACAGGATGGGTGCACCAAAAGTCCTTTCAGAGTTGCACGCAGGCAGCTGCAGAAGCCTCATTCTGCATACACCGCTTGGAACCGGTTCAGGGGCATCCTGCCCCTCGCCCAGGCGGGAAACACACAAAGGGGAGAGGGTGTAGCCACCCTTTCCCGCCTCACCTACCATTGGTGGACACTACTCTGGACACTCCCCTAATCTTGGGGATAAAGGTGAATAACGTGGCCCCAGAGCCTCAGATTACTCTTGAACTTTACAGTCTTGACCTTCGACTTGCTGCTGCCCAGCTGACGGAAGAAATCTCCCTTGGGATAAAGGAGTTATCCCCCTGCTTGGCAGGCACCTGAAACACTGCAAGTGACCCGGTTGGAACTTCGCTGCTCTCACGAACTTCGACGACTTCCAGAAACCTTGAGGTGGGTTTCCAGCGCATCCCAGAGACCAGTGAGTGTGCTCAACAAGTTTGGACACCGTGGACCGCGTGGGTGCCGAGATCCCCAATACCCCGAAACACCAGCCACCTCTTGCGTAGCACACAAAACTGACCAGTGGGGAAGTTGTGCTTTGGCCCGTTTTCGAGCCAACCACTCTACAGCAATTGTGCCAAAGACCAGCGCCCTAGCCCCCTCCGGTGGCCCGTGGGTGCCCTTTTACGCACGCCAAATTGCCGCCTCCTGCGGTCCCTTGTCTCTCGACTTGTGGGCCCTAGCGGAGGTCTATCTTTACAATCAAGAGTTCCCCTGGTTGCTCCAGGCCTGCTCTACAGTCTCCTCGAAGGAGACCTCTCCCAGACCTCGTGGGTCCGCACTGTAGCAGATTTGTTTATTCTTCGTGGGTTGCGGTTGCCAAGGCTTAGTGGATCCAATCCGGACACTAACACCGCCGCGACCCTCATCCGACGTGGGACAGTCGCCCTCCTGAAGCTGGCCTTCCTTGAAGCCTCCCGGAGCCCGTGGCTGCAGATCCAAGCTACACCACTTTCCACCTGAAGCACCCGACATCGAAGGGCTCTTTGCTTTGAGCCCCCTTGTCACTTTGCCGTGACCCAGACTCTGTCCCCTCTGCTTTCAGGTTCTTCTCTACAATCTTCACATCTTTGATCTTCACGGCATCATTGACGCTTTTGGCTAGCAGAACTTTTGACTATTTTCCCATTGAAAATCAGCTCGCGACCTGACAGCAGAAACAACCTATGCACCCGGCTTCCCTGAGGCAGGTAACAGTGGTACCTCGGTACTCTCGTGGTAGTGGGCTCTTCAAAAGCTTAAGTCTGAAGTTTTAACTTTGTACTCTTGCTAGAGGTATTTTTAAACTGTTTATTTCCAACCGCGACATTCTCCATAGGCTGTAATAGAGATCCCGATAGCAGCTACTTGCACTGCACGTGCCTCCCGTGGGTCCCCTTCCTCATAACCTGGGGTGGATTCTTAAGGGGCCAGCAATCCTGAATGCCCTAGGCATTGCCTGTAGAATTGTCGTTGTTCTTATACCACTTTTTTAGTATATGGTTTGGTCCCCCCCTGGGGCCCAATGTTAATAGTGCTATTTATTGTGTCTATCAATGCTTGTTTGATATTGTAACTTTGCCACAGCTTCATAAAGAGACTGTGGGATTCTGTCTAGAATAAATACATATATTTTATATATATACCTGTGTGGGCTACTCTTTCATTTGGTTATTCAAGAGGTTATTATGGTAAAACAATAAGCTTAACACTCCTTCAAGACTTAGCCTGAAAGCTGCTCTCCACAGCTACCACTAGGATAGCTTTCTTTAAAGGGGGTCTTAAACCTATCATCAATAAGAGTCGAATTGGACTGGTGCAAGGTGTCCCTATAACTAGGAGACAGCATATGCCAGGCCAACTTCTCACAGCAGTGTGAGAGAGACAGCAGTGTGAGTGTCCTAGGGAGAGCATTGTGTGTGAGAAAGACAGCAGTGTGAGATAGCACTGTGTGTGAGAGAGAGAAGTGTGAGAGAGCAGTGTGAGACAGCAGTGTGTGTAAGAGAGAAAGCAGTGTGTGTGAGACAGCAGTGTGTGAGCATAGCATAACAAAACACAACATAGCATAACAAAACACAACAAAACAAAACAGCATAGCTTAACAAAACACAACAAAACATAGCATAACAAAACAGCATATCATAACAAAACAAAACAGAGCATAGCATAACAAAACATAGCATAACAAAACAAAACATAGCATAGCATAACAAATCACAACAAAACAGCATAGCATAACAAAACATAGCATAGCATAACAATACATAGCATAGCATAACTAAACAAAACATAGCATAGCATAACAAAACATAGCATAGCAAAACACAAAAAAGCATAGCAAAACATAGCATAGCATAACAAAACACACAACAATATACTTTTCAGAAAAGAAAAACAATATAAAGAAGCATTTGCAATGCAATAGGTCTCGCATTATTAAAGTTTAAGCTATTGGCATTGCTAAAGAATACAACACCAATAGCTCAAAGTTTCATAATGGGAGACCTATTGCATTGCAAATGCTTGTTCTTTTATTGCTGGCAGGAGGCAACACAGAGGAAAGGAGGCGAGAGACAACACAAAGCGAGGGAGGATGCAACATTCGAGGGGATAGAAGCTAGCACAGGGACAACGGAGCGTGGAAGGAAGGTGCTGGGGCAAGCGGACTACAATGGAGGAAGAAGGGGCAGGGAAAAGCAGATGGACAATGGTGGGAGGGAAAGGGTGGCGCAAGCAGACTGACAGCAGAGGTTTGTGAACAGGAGGAACATGGAGGCTGGCGAGTACATGAGGAAGACAGCTCAAAAACACACTCTCGCAGACTGCCTAACACACAAATACAAAAGTAGCCCCTAAATAGTACTTGTCATGCAGAACCCAATTTCAACAAGTCAATTTGTACCTATTTTTTTCAGATTACCATCAAGCAATCATGCTTCTCAGTTTCTATAAAAGTAAGGAAAGCATATGAGTCATAATGCATTAGTGCAGCTCTGCAGTAAGCAGCAAAAAGCATGTTATTACTGGGTTTAAAAATGTAAGAATTAAGTGTTGATCATAATCCAAAATTCGAAAATCCGAAAGTTGATCTTTAACAGAAAACAGAGCCACAAAAAACACTAAAGCTAGACCTTTGGACATCGCAGCCACTTCCACAGTGTCACAAACCACATTCAACATAAAAAAATTAACTTCTCTCAGTACAAATAAACAGAATGTAAGTAATTTCAGGAACACTGAAATAATACATATCTAAAAAATAAAAATAGGTTATAGTTTCCCACTCAAGGCAGGATTGAAAATCCTAACAGGTGTGAATTAGATTTCAGCGCAAATCGGTAAACAGAAGTTTTTTAGTGCACTCAAATACACAACTTGTTTAATTTGGAGTTTGGGAAGCAATCTTAAGAATACCCAATCTATATAATGAACGGCAATGTGGATGACGACATCAATGTCAAAGCAATGCATGACAACGAGATAAATAATAAGATGAAAATTATAGAAATGCTAGCAGATCAAGGGCCATAAGTACCAAGCCTTTTTCCCGTTTGCAAACGGGGCGATTCTCAGAATAGGCCCGATTGCGAATTGGAAAAAGCTTTTTGGGATGTATCATCCCAAAAGGCCATCGCAAAATAGAGAATTGCAAAATTTGTGATTCTCTATTTTGCAAACGCAAATAAGGAATTGCAAATTGCGATTCCTTAAATGCAATTCTGGAAGCACCAGAAATTTGCTATTTAGCCTTAAGGAATTGCAAATTACCACCAATTTGCGATTTTCTTTAAAAAAAGCCATATGTCGCACATACATGCCCTGCTTTTTATCTGTATATTTATTTGTCTTGTTAAACTTGTTGGGTACGTATGTCATGGCCCGGCTACTTAAGGGGCCTACCCTCACCTAAAATGGAAGTGAAAAGCCTGGGCTTCTGGATCAACTCCTAACTCACCATGGAGGTCAAAGTCAAGAATATAGCTGCTGCTTGCTTCTGCCTTCTTGGGACATTAAGGAAAGTTCTGAGTTGGCTTCCTCAGGTCACTAGAACTGTAGTCCAGGGCCTAGTGCTGTCCCAGCTTGACTATTGCAGCTCAGTTTACCTAGGAAGCCCTTTGCATGTAACCAAGAGCTTACAAATCATTCAGAATACTGCTGCATGCATCATCCTAGAAGATCCACAAGATTCAGTCGGTTTCTGCATCACAGGCAGGGCTGCACTGGCTGCCGGTTCTCAAAAGAATCACATTTGAAACTCTCTATTTCGCCCACGTGACGATATACAATGAGTCCCCTTCTAATCCAGTAGCTGCTAAACCCCTATAAACCTAATAGACTACTGCACTTCTCTGATCAGAAACGTCTTACTGTACCTAAGATCAAGAAAGCAAGAAGTGTAGGTCGCTCTTTTGCTTACCTCACACCAAAGATCTGGAACTCGTTACCCCAAGCACTTAGATCGATTAGAGAAGAATCCAAATTTAGGAAATCACTCAAAGCATATCTTTTTGAATGACCTGCTTCTTTCTCAGCCACTATGTGACCGTCTTGTTCCTCAGCACTGGGAGCCCGTCAGGCAGCCACGCGCTTTACCAATCCTTAGCATAGCATTGCATCTCAATTATCGTTCTAGAAAAACAGTTTCCGTTTTTGTTGGTGTTGCGCTTCTGGTCCTTAGCCTCAATGCCAGGGGGTCTCTAACTCATTTGAAACTACCTCGTCCAAGGCCTTACCAAAATTACAGGACAATCCAGGCCTCAGAAAAATCCACTCACCCATTCGCTATGGCGAGTCAGATTTTATCAGGGCGTGCTTTTTTTAGGGACTACTGGTCCGTTCTAGAGAGAGAGCTTGAGCCTGCAAACAGGTGCTCTGTACATATGGAAAGTGAATGCGCAGTAAAACTGTTGTTAAATCTTTTTATCTTGTTACAATTGCTGTGCCTTCAAAGGGAGGTCCAATGTCAGCTTATGTGTTCTTACAAATTGCTTCTTATTTAAACCTAGAGATTGCCATTTACTTTTCCTACTCTGACTCAAAAGTTAGAGACTTTGTGGTACAAGGAGTGTGAAAATAACGGCTGTACATTGTCCATTTTATTCTAGCACACATTTAAATAGCTTGTAAATTGACTGTATAAATATTTCAAAATGTATCAGCAGTTAGAAAAATCGTTTTTTTGTAATTCTGAAGTGTGATGGAAACAAATATTTTAATAGGATCAAAACAATACTTTACTTGGTAATGTGGAAATGATGAATATTTGATAAAACCCTATTTCCACACATTATCGTTTATATGCTACATAGTTTTATTAGTAAATCTTTATGTCAGTGGTAAATTTGAGCCCATTTCAATAGAAATTTTTCTGTCTGTAAATGACAGTGCGCTACTGCATCATCCTTTGGTAATATATGCATTCAAAGTGAGAGTTTTAAAAAATGAACCGATTAACATTCCTGCCCCACTCTGATGAAAATGCGATCAGTGAACTAAGAGTGTGCCATGTATGTGGGCTAAATTATTGTTTATACATGGAGGAAAGTTTTAGTCTACTAAATCAAACAAAAGAGTTAATGTACAGCAGACATGCTGAACTCACATATTTGAAGATGCTCTCATCTGTGACAATGAAGAAATAGATCACTCGAAATAAAATATTTGAGTAGGATCATAACACCTGAGCCCAATTTATGGGTCAAGTGCAGTACAGTTAGGCCGAGTAGATAATTCGAGTCACTAGACCGGACGGTCTGGTGTATATGATTTTTCTAGGCCTGCACGTCTGCACAGAAGAGTCATACAGGTCCAGGTGGGCCTCCCCAATCAGAAGCAAGATACAAAATGCCCTTCAAACCAGGCAGAAACATTTGCACACCTACACAGACTCCTAAACGTATCCCTGAAGGCACAGAGTAAGGCGGTGATTTCCACTCCACACCTAAAATTATCTCTTTTGATATTTCAGGTAACAATCAGGGAGATACTGATTCCCCTATATAAGATGACTCTTATAGGGAGTCCAAAACGTTGAGGGCACGGCATCCCTTGTGGGGGCAAAGAAGATGCTCAAAAGTGAGCCTGCTAGATCCTCCATGGACAGGAATCAGTATAGAGACCTACACAATCCTACAGACATCGGGCAGCCTTGCTCCTTGGAGTGGGAGCCAATGACCAGGATGGTGTACTACTTAAAATAAATACTCCACCAAACCATGGACAAGGTTGTCCGAAACTGGCTTAGGTGGACTGTCCAAGACCCCCCTTTGAGGGCAAAGCTGCCACTACCCCAGAACTAGACACTATCAAGTAGAGGAACGTTCCTTGGAAAACTAGTTAAGGGCCTCAAAAGTGGAACAGACTAGTCACGTCAAGTTTGCCAGGACAAGCTTTTAGACCTTGCAGGACTGATCTCCAAAATCATGAGGTGGAGGGTGGGGCAGGTCCATAGATCTAATAGCTCTTGAGGTTCTGTCAAGCTGCATCCAGCGTGCAGTTTGGCCAATGCCAACTGTGCCCTCTGTTGAGCACAAACGTTACATTTTACTGAAGCTTGGATCCCAAGCTTGGAAAGCGAGCCACAACAGACGCAGGCCACGAGGCAAAAGGCAATCTGTTGTGGGAGGCCTAGGTGAAGGATCTATCTAATCTGTCCAAGCCTTCATGGCACTGGACAAAGCTCAAATTTCCTTGAAATGGGTTTTTGGCAGTGCTGGACCTGGAAGGAGACGCTCAGCCGGCTGTCCATTTAATCAAAGCTCCCAAAGAGCAAGGAGATCCAACAAACCGGGCACTACCCTTTCTTTCCATCACTAAGCAACAAATATAATAGAAGCTACAAAGGCAGAGACTTTGGCAGAGGAACCCCGATTTCCACATGTATGAGTTGAATATTCTTCCCTATTAAAACTAGGGATCAGGAAAGCACAGTGTCTCTGCAAATGACAGGAGATTTTTTCAGAAACATGGGTCCTCCAGACTGTGTGCAAGATTGGAGAATAATCATTTATCTGGATAACTTCATCTTCATGGCACAGGACAAACTCACAGTTCTGTGGCAAGTGCAAATGGCCATTGCTCTTGTGCAGGATTTGTATTTCCTAATCAACCCGGAGAAGGCAGACTTGGATCCGTAGAAAATGAGGTGTTCTTGGGGTTTGATAGACTCACAATGTAGAACTCTGGATCTGCCCTCACACAAGATAACACCCGTAAAGAAGGCCGGGTGATCTTTGGCTCAGATCCAGACAGCATAACAGAATCAGATGCCAGCTGATGGGGCTAGGGAGCTTGTTGTGGAGACATTTCCACACATGGTTGGTGGTCTCAGAAAGAACTGAACCCCCACTTTAATTGTCTGGAACTCCTAGCAGGATTGTTTGAAAAACGCAGTCTAGAAAGGAACAAAGTGAACTGTGGTATTATCCTGAAGATAGACAATACCTCTGTACTAGTATGCCAACAAATGTCGGAGATTGCCAAGGACTTCTGGCACTACTGCCTTGAGAAGGGAATGAGCGTTACAGTAGTTCACATTTCCGGTCAATCCAACATAGTGGCAGACTGGAATTCACACTTCTTGAGGGACACCAGCAACCGGCAACTCCAATCCCAGGTGTTTCATCATTTATGCCACAGATGGGGCATCCTAGTTGGAGATTCATCTGCATTCAGACTAAACAAACAAGTACTACAGGTGGAGACAAGATCTGGAAGTGACCTAAGTGGACGCATTCCTAGAGGAATGGAGGTGTCTCAACCATGCTTTTTCTCCCTTAAAGCTGATAGCCATAGTGGCAAAGCAGACCAGGGATCAACAAGTGGAGTTGATTCTTGCGACTCCGATCTGGATGTCGCTACCCTCGTTTCTCCTTCTACTGGAGTTGTCTTATGACTTAACAGTCATGATTCCATCTTACGAGACATCTTGCGGGGTCCGGGAGGAGAGGTGATGTGCACTACATGGTCATAAACAACCTTCTGAATCTCATGGCCTGCCACATTTCAGAGAAAGATGGTATCTTCCAGGCCTTCTGCAGCAGGATTACTTCTACATTAAGCCACCATAGAGTCACCACAAAAGACTAAAACCCTTGGTATGATGGTAGGCTAAATGAAGACAGAAGATCACTGAGGGCAATTGAAAGACAATGGAGAGCCGCTCCATCCGCTGCCGACCTCAAATTACTAAGAAGCACCAGAAACTCCTATTACAGAAATATTAGACGTTCAAAAGCTGACTTCATATGTAAACAATTAGACAAACCTAAGAATCGCCCCAAAAAACTATTCAAAATAATCAAACTCAAATCTAAGGGTGTCTCCCACTCCCCCCAAGCTAATCCGGAAACACTCCCCAACTGCGAGGAACTTGCCTCCTTTTACAAAGACTGAAAACTTAAAGACAGACCTACTTAACAACCTATTATCCGATACCTACCCACACATGAACTCCTCGCTGACCACACCAGTGACCCCGCTTAACTGCTCTGCAAAGCTCAACCTCAAGAACAATGCCTCCTGGACCACCTTCAACCTCTACACTGAAGAAACTATCTTAAACACGCTCACAGCTTTGAATCCCTCCAATCATTTCACAGACCCTCTCCCAGCAACCCACTTAAAGACCTTCATCCCACTACTAGTGCCCCTATGGACCAGGATTATAAATCTGTCGTGGCTGAAGAGGGGTGGGGCCCCGGGGCCGGTCCTGGGGTGCTTGTTTCCGGTCCAGGGAGGGCCTGGCTTGGCGGTTCGGGCTGGGCTGTTCCCGTGGGGCGCAGGGTCAGGGCTGGTTTGCGTGTGGCTGGGTTCGGGCTGGGGTGGCATGGTGGGCGAAAGACCGATGGATTTGGGCCCGGATCTCTGTACTGGGGTGAATTAAAAAAAAACCTCTCTTCTGCAAGGAACCATCCCAGACATCCTCAACGCTGGTCAGGTATCCCCCATCCTAAAGAAAGTATCAGCAGGCCCGTCAGACCTGAATAACTGTCACCCAATATCCAAAATTTCGAGCCTGGCCAAACTACTCGAAAAATGTGTCTACATGCAGCTTAGTAACCACATTGACCAGTTCAAACTGCTCATCAATTCCAATCTGGCTTTTGATCAGGGCACAGAACCGAATCAGCCATGACCCACATAATAGATGACGCACTACATATACTGGATCAAAACAAAGCCTGTTTGTTAATCCTACTTGACTTATCCTCAGCCTTCGATACAGTCAAACACGACAACCTACTAGACCTCTTGAAACATAGAATGGGTTTCATCTGGAACGGTGTTAAACTGGTTCACTTCCTTCCTCCAAAACAGAACACGAAGATTCAAGATCAACCAATCCTTATCTAATCCCACCCCAGTCACCTTGGGAGTACCCCACGGATCTTCCCTCTCCCCAACACTCTTGAATCTGTTTTTGGAACCACTCACCGAGCTTCTCAACTCCTCAAACATCCAATATCCCATGTACGCCGACGACACACAACTCTACATTACGGTCAACTCTCTTGAAGACATCAAGTCCCTTAACTCAACGCGCCAAAAAACACAGACCTGGCTGTCAAAGAACCATTTAAAACTAAACACACTAAAAACAGAATTCCTCTTAATCGCTCCCCCCAACCAAACAACCATCATCCGTGAGTGGATGAAGCACCTAACTGCACTCGACGGTCATTCTCTCATCATTGATTTCAGTAAATCTCTAGGAATAACTCTGGACAATAAGCTAAATATGCAGAAACACATCAGCGCTGCAACTAAAGGAGCTAATTTTCAGATGAACACCCTGAGAAAACTGAAACCCTTCATACCCGCAAATGACTTTAAACAGGCAGTTCAAACTCTAGTAATTCCCAGAGTGGAGTATGGGAGTGTCGCTCTCTGTGGCCTTCTCAGATCACCAACCGCTCCGCTAAGAGCCTCAATCAATACAGCCGCTAGACTCATCACAGGCTCCAAAAGAAATGCCACATTTCCCCTGACATTCATTCCCTCAACGGACTACCTTTTGAAGCCAGAATCCATTTGAAAATCGCCTGTATGACACATAAGGCATTGCACCACGAAACCCTGAGATACCTTGCGGAGAAACTAGTCCTATCGGGTGGTAACAGATCTACTAGGAATTCTGATGATCTTCTTCTTAAACCACAATGTTTCTCCAAGAAAAAAACATACAATCGTACCTTCTCAGGAATGGCCACCAAGATTTGGAACGCCTTGCCCCCAGAAATGAGACTTAATCCGTCCGCTGCTTTCTTCAAAAAAGAAGTGAAATCGATTCTCTTGTCCAAATTCACCTGAACTTTCTATATACTCTGGTAGATATGTGCTAGTCTCGAATAGTTACCAGTAATGTACTCGCATAATTGATTGTATTTATATGTATATGTCATTCACCTGTATTTACCCTGTAAAGCGCTGATACCCACGAGGGTCTTGTTCTCGCTATACAAACAGTCAAGATAAAAAAAAAGCAATCCTGGGCTTCAAGCACTCACAAAAGATGCAGATCATTAGCCTGGTCAGCTTAGCGCAACGAGTGAGTGGAAACTCAAGTGAATCCCTTTGAGACTGACATTGTATTGATTTTTGATTTTTAATTTCTTCTCAGAACTAGTAAAGGTGGGTTGAGCAAACTCCTAGGGCAATTCATTCAGGTCTCTGATGCCAGTAAGGGATATCCCAGTTGCAGGCAACCCGGTGGTTACTTATCTTCTAGTCTGCAAATTTAAGAGCGGAATCAGTTTCTCCCACCCTCTAAAATCTCTAGAATGTGGATGTGGTCCTGAATGTCTTTTGTAATTGGCCAGACAATAGTGATCTCTCCAGAAAACAACTCTGTGAAACTGACCATGTCATTATGCCCAATCTCCCAAAAAATGAGCCTCTAACATGAAGGCGTTGGGTTTGTCAGGGTGATCATTTACCTCAAAAGCAATTATGTATACTATTGGTAGATCTAACATGTCCAGAACTCAAACGTTCCTAAGCCTTCATTCACTGTGGTGTTCTGCCTATGTTGAGAAATATGAGAATGTTTCAGGGTACCTCAGAATCCAGAAAGGGGGGGGAAGAATCAGTTAATAATATCAATCACAAAACCGCATAAAGTGGTTTCATCTCCCACTTTAGGTAGATTAATCACGTGGGTAATGCAAGAAGCAGGACCGGATACCTCACTTCTTAGTGCACATTCTACCAGAAGCGCCATGTCTTCCAAAGCATTTACTCTTAGAGCTAGGTTGGAGGATATTTTAAGATCAGCAGACTGGTCCTCCGATTCCACCTTCAAGAAGTTCTGCTGTAAATCAATGTCAGAGATGGATAATTTAGTGGTCAGTAATCTTTGAGTAAGCATAATCAGAGCCACTGGTCCTGATACAGAATGAGAAATGCATTAGCTATTATGAAAGAAAGTTACCATTCTATTAAGGACATCAAGGAGAAGATTATCCCACTCGAAAAATGGACATGTCCAGCCCTCCCTTCTTGAGCATGGCAAATGTAATTGTAATGCTTTACGATGATGTGTTTCATGTCATTTGCAAATGTCAGTTTTACAGTACATCCTTGTGTTTCCACTTGTAATGGTTGATTTATAAATGTGGATTGTATTTGCTGACTGACACATTTTGATGAATAACAAATTGATGATTTGTACTACAATCATAAAGAAGGGAGTTTCTGAACTTTGTTTCTCAATTTTGCAGTTATGCCAAGAGGCTTAGATGACGTAACATTCAATACTGCAAGATCGTCCTCCATCAAAGAACAAAGAAGAGAGACTATGAGAAGTATTTATAAGACTAGACTTATTGTCATTGGTCATTTCAACGTCATGTGCTCTGTAGTTCGTTTTATCGTACACAAATGCCCTTTGAGTATTGTAGTCTTTATTGTTACTGCCTGCTGTGAGTTTGATTACAGAAAGCTCAGCATAACCGTTGCCTCCATGCACTTAACATAGAATTTAAACTTTCCTTTACAATAGCCAGGAACCTTTTCACTATCCGGTGTGCTACTGCAGCCTCCCATGGTTTTATAACGAGCAACTAGAGTGCTAACATTCTGTATGTATGAAAAAAGTAATGCAGACCTTAATCCATCTTGATGGAAATAAAGCTGCAAAGCCTAAAGTATTTCCTTTAGTGCTGAACAAAATGAGGGATTTGCTTTGTCACAGAAATTATGGTTAGTGCCCTGGAAAGCTAAAATGAGGGCACACTTTCTAGGAGTTTGCAAATATCTTTCTCGTCCATTTCAGTACAACATTCTGACATGTAGAGTGAAATGTATTCCAACACCAGCAGCAGTTTCTCAATTACCTCCCTAGTAATCAATTGCAATTTCCCACAATGTTATGATGAACAGCTGGAGGTCGAACATTCTGCATTTACAACATAAGTGTGGCACATCTGAAGACATCTTGATGGAATCAAAGCAGTAAAACTGAAATGCATTTCCTTTAGAAATAAACAACATTAAACTGTTTCTTTTTGTGATAGAAATTATGGTTAATGTTCTAGAAAGCTAAAACGACTACACATTTTCTATAAGTTCTAAGATATCTTCCTCATCCATTTCAGTACAACATTCTGACAAGGAAACTGAAACATGTACTTTCAACAGTAGCATGTCAGCTAACTCCCTAGTGATCGACTGCAGCTTTACCACTAGTGCTTAAATTATACATTTATGACAAAATGTGACAGACATGAACACCATCTTCAAGGAATCAAAGCTGTAAAACTGAAAGAATTTCTTACAGAGGGTCACAATCCCCTCCTGCGCCTTCTCTGTCACAACCCCTTCCAGTGCCCCCTGCGTAGTGGTCTAGTGCGCAGGGTCATGTTGCCTTACGCCTCAGGTGCTTTATGGCATGCTATGATACTATGACTGATGTTCCCTAATACCCATAATTCCACTGCGCTTGAATCCCTGCAAGCGTCCCCCAGAACCCGTGAACCAATAGATTATCCATACCCGCTGTTACTAGGGCCTTGGTGTGGTTTTCCATTGAATCACTGCAAACTTCCCCCAGAATCCCGTGAGCCAATGGCAAGCATTGCTCCAGCTGTTACAGGGGCCTTGGTGTTATTTTCCATTGTGCATGTTCAAACGAACACAATACATTTGTTTCCTGTTATTTGATTCTTGATCATCAAGTTGCACATGCCCATTTTGTAAGACAAAGCAAGTGTACTAACGCAGAACCAGCTTCACACTTACCACTCACCTGAAGAAATTAACCAGAACCGAGAAGAACTCCAGTCTCCTTCAAGTTCAAGTTAACTGGTGGGTCCGGTGCCCCTAGCTCCCTGGACGTCTTCCTCCTCTCTCCCTCCTGCAAAGCCACCCCGGACCCCCTGTGACTCCCTGAGTGGAAGCCTCAAGATCATCTTCGAACTTCAGTCAAGCAGAAGAACTAGATTAACTACTTGATACCAGGTTGGTGCACACTAATTCTCCTACAGAGGTAAGAGGGACATAGTATCCGCATCTACAAAGACTATACACTTTTCTGCATGCCCTCTCTGTGATTTTCTCCATCACATCTTGTGTGTTTATACTCAGGACCCTTCCTGCAACCTTGGCGCTAGACCTGAGACTGCGCAAGGATTAAAGGGGCACATGCATCATTGTTTTTTTGGGGTCACAAAGGGACAGATTCACAGAATCTGCCTCTTTGTGACCACAATTTTTGCATTTGGGATGCCATCATCCCAAATGTAATAATCGCTATTTAAGTAAGCGCAAAATTTGCTATTACTTAAATTGCGATTGCATTTAGGGAATCGCAAATTGCGATTCCCTAAATGCAATGCAACAAAAACACAAAAATTAGCGATTTCGCTTTTAGGAAATGCAAATTACCATCAACTTGAAGTTGATGGCAATTTGCAAAAACTTTGAAAAATGCACAAAAGTGCATTTTTCAAAGTTCTATGTTGCACACACACATGCCCTTGGGGCATGTGTGTGTGCAACATGTGTTTGAATTGCACTTTCGGGGGTGCATCAGGGTGTCCTTTTGGCACCCTTGAAATTGCATGCGCAATTTGCGAGTACCTATCTGGTACTCGCAAATTGCACATACAATTTCTATTGATTCCTATGGGCCTCTAGGCCCAAAGGAATGAATGGGAAGCCATTCCTTATTTGCGATTCGGAATTTGCGAGTCGCAAATAAGGAATGTGTAGGAAACGCATTTTTTGCGATTCCTACATGCATAAGGAATTGCAATTCCTACATTGCGATTTCTTAAAAATCGCAATTTAGGAATTGCAATTCCTAAGTTTGATGCATGTGGCCCAAAGACTTTAGCTCTGTGTTTCTCTGATGAATAGTAGTGCCAAGAGAAAGCACTTCAGAGTCTTTGATATATGCATGAAAGTTGTACCCCACCCTGCGTTCTGAGATTATCCTTGGGAGTGCAAGTCACTCCAACCGTTGTTCCAAGTTTGTTCTTGGGAGTGAAAGTAACTCCAACCTGTGTTCCGAGTTTATCCTTGGGAGTGCAAGTAACTCCAAACTTCGTCCCGAGTTCATCCTTGGGAGTGCAAGTAACTCCAAACTTCGTCCCGAGTTTATCCTTGCACACATAGCAGATCTCAGAAGTGACAGATCCTGTTAGGCAGTGCCACACAGCCACTTAGCAGATTCAATACCCCAAGTCTTTATTGTCTTATTTTATCCCAAACACCCTTCCGCATGGGGGCCGTGCATGATCTAAGGAGATCTTGTGTGGCTCTGAGAGGGACAGGAGGTTAAGCATCAGCTCCAGTGTCATCTCTGCAGTTGGGACCAGGTGAGTGCATGACAAAGAGGATACTGCAGTAAATGAAGAAATAAGGGCTTTCTTTTTGTCAAAGAAAAAATGGTTAGTGCTATAGAAAGTTAAAATCAGGTAACATTTTATAAGACTTTTAAAATATCTTCCTCATCTATTTCAGTAAAACATTCTGACATGAAGAGTCAAGATTGTTACTTTCAACACCAGCAGTAGTCTGTCAGTTAACTCCCCTAGTAAAGAACTGCAGCGTCACCACATCACCAGTTTACGCTAGAACCTGTGCCTTAGTCAAGCACTACTTTTGACCTTACAGATCACTCAAAACAGGTTACATCATTGTTGACATCTCAAATGACATTATTGATGACACCAAAGATAACTTCATAGTCATATACAGCATAGAGTTTATACGGGGTTGATAGCATGGAAATAGTGTGAGCCCTGGAGACAAGTGTAATTGTGTATTTCAAAAGGTATATGATTTACCATTTACAAATCACTAAAGTTTGGGGTGGAAGAAGTACTCCAAGTTAGGCTGAATGCACCTGATGTGGTTTGCAGGGGTATTCTTGAAAGTAGGTTGTGGCTTAAAGTCAATGTCTGTTCTAAAACAATCTGTGAGATAGGCCAAACCCGCAGTTGACAATCCATTAACCAACAGTGGATTTCTAGACATGTGCATATGCTAAATATTTGTAATGTTTATTTCCAGAACTTCACAAAAGATTTATGGGCATCGCAGATTATTAAATAGAATGTAGGAGTATTCCACTTACACTGGTGTTGCAAGTCTCAGGAATGTCTGTAGTGTATTTTACTAAACAACAGAGTGTTAACCACAGTGCCTCAAGAAGGTTTCTTTACAGTGGCAAATGTATACCAGTCTACCTTTTCTCGTAGTGGTGCCCACGTGCCATAATTAACCTTCCAGTCTGCAATGGGACAGAGAACTCTTTCCTTACACACCGTCTCCTGTAGTTATGTCATAGCTCACTTCCATATATTTCTCCTGATGAGACAAGGTTCCATTAATTTAAGTCTCTCCGTGTTGCCCTCAGACGGACGTGCCGTCGCAGCTCCTGAGTTCGAGATTTTCAGGGGGGGGGGGAGGGAGGAATAGGGATGGGAGGGCTAGCGGAGGCAGGGTCAGGGGGTAACTGTAAATATGGCTGTTTCCTATCTGTTTTTATTTCAGTTATGTCTACTTGTTGACTTGCGTTCTAATGTACTATCTCATATGCTTGATACTGTACGTTGGCTCAAAATCAAACCCCACAAGTATGCCATCATGGGGAATGTCCCACTAATGTTTAGTCCCATGACCCGTTACACGTGATTATCCTGTCGTACTTCTCAGAGACAACAGTTCCGCACCTACACCCACCACAATACTATTCACACCTATAGCGACAACAGATCCTTAGATGGCTCAGACTAAATCCCTGGCAGAAAACCTTACTATTGTTTCCTTGAACGTCAAGGACCTTAACCACCCGGTGAAGCGCAGAAAAGTCTGAGTACCTAGCTAAACCTAAAGGGGATATCATTCTTCTCCAAGAAACTAAGCTCTCAGAAGAGGATGTAGGGTTCATAAAAAACAACTGGATCTCTCATGTTCTTTGTTTCCCGGCCAACCACAAGAAAAGAGGAGTGATCACCCTCATCTCCAAAAAATCCAACATTACTACTACCTCACACACTCATGACGCAGCTGGAAGGCTTTTGGTCACTCACCTACTGAGAGGTGACGACCCCATACACGTAGTAAACATATATGGGCCTAACACAGACGATCCTGATTTCTGGGAGTCCGTCTCAAATACTCTCGAGAGTCTACCTCAGGAAGACCTCATTATAGTTGGTGGTGACTTCAACCTCCCGATGGACCCTCTTATAGACCGGCAGTCCAAATGCACATACCAATCCTCTCGTTCACATGAGGTCCTCAGACGAACATGCACCAAGTTTAACCTGAGAGACTCATGGTGACTCCAACACCCAGATGTGAGGGATTACACCTTTTATTCAGCGCCACATAATTCCTACTCTAAGATTGACAACATCCTACTTTCCAGTTCATTCACACATCTCATAGAGGAAACAGATATAGCTCTCAAACTAGTCTCCGACCATTCCTGCATCAGCGCAACACTCCCAGGTACGCACACCATTCTACCCCCGAAACGTTGGCGGTTTAACGACGACATACTCTCTGATCCAGCAAACAAACTAAAGATTGAAAGCGCAATTAAGGAATACATCACACTAAATGACCTCCCTGATATAAGCACCCCCACTCTATGAGACGCACTCAAAGCAACTGTTAGGGGCGTCATTATAAGTATCAAAGCACAGATCAACAAAAAATGAAACGTAGAACTTGACGCACTAGAGAAAGAAATCAAATTACTCTAATTATCAAAGACACCCTTGACCAACTAGTTAGGAGGAAATACGAATACAATAAAATAGTGAGCAAACGTGGCGGGGTGTGGATAAATACATTCAAGGCACTCATATTATGTGAGCGGAATAGGGCAGGGAAACTGCTAGCGTCTTACCTCAAACAGAAGCAGAAGCAATTTACTATATCCTCGATTAAAGATTCCAGTAATGCTACCCAAACCAAACAAAACAGGATACTAAGCACTTTCCATGCCTTCTATGAGGACCTGTATAAGAACAAACAGACATTGGACACGGAGGTTTGCTCTGCATACCTAGAGTCACTAAATATCCCTAAACTAACGGAGACAGACAGCTCTGCACTAGGGTCCCCCATCACTGACAAACTCTCGATCTCTATTAAATCCCTCAAAACCAATAAAGCCCCAGGCCCAGATGGCTTCTCGGCCGCCTTTTATAAAGAGTTTGATAAGTCTCTCAGTCCTACCCTACTAAAACTATTTAATTCTATTGCCACGGAGGGTTGTGTCTCCAAATCGATGGGAGAAGCCACAATCATTGTCATTCCAAAATAAGGGAAAGGCCCCCTCTTAACAAAAAACTATAGGCTGATCTCACTTATCAACCTGGATTGCAAGATCTATGCAAAAATCCTAGCCAACAGACTCAACGCAATCCTCCCAAAACTGATCAGTAACTCTCAGGTGGGGTTCCTCAAATACCGCATGTCTAACGACAACACTAGATTACTGTGCCATATTCTTGAGAAAGCTAAAATAACGGCCACCCCCTCTATTGCCATTACCCTGGACGCGGAAAAAGCGTTCGACAGGGTGTCATGGTCTTTCTTGAAACAATGTATGTTATCTTTTAACCTTGGTGAGACTTATATTAATATGGTACTGTCTCTCTACTCCAATCCGACTGCCCGGATTGCTATAAATGGCACCCTATCGGACTCATTTCGTTTGGAGCAGGGCACCAGACAGGGATGGCCTCTCTCTCCTGCACTATTTCTCTTGGCCCTAGAACCTCTCATTACGGATATCAAACGCAACGACGAAATTATGGGAGTGGACTTCGGAGGAACGCGGGTGAAACTTGCCGCATATGCGGATGATATCCTCGTGGTTACAGAGAACCCGGGCGAGTCCATCAAGGCTCTCATGACAACCATAGAAAGATACTTCACCCACTCCAGTTATAAATTGCACCGAGATAAGTCCGAAGTCAAACCTCAGAATATTTTTAGCACTAGGGACATGCTGGGTGACTCTGGCCTATCATGGCAGCCAGGATACATTAAATATCTGGAGATTGAATTTGGCAGCACCCTATTAGAGACGCTCCAACGCAATGAAACAACCACCCTGGAAAAAATTAAAACCCTCCTGGACGGATGGTCTCCAAGGTTAATAACATGGTGGGGTAGGACCGGGAACATCAAGATGATGATGATCTCCCCACTAGTGAACTATCTAATTACTATGCTACCCCTCATGCTGTCTGAGGATTTCCACCACAGGCTGGACATCTTACTCTCCAAATTCTTATGGAAGGGGAAAAAAGCAAGAATTAGCATGAAGAAACTTTGACTAGATAAGTCCTTGGGAGGGGTCAATCTGGCGGACTTCAAGCTATATCAGACGGCATTTCTGGCAAAGCAAGGTTCCTACTGGTTGGTACCGCACGCCGAATATAATCCCGTCTGGCTGGACATAGAGAAATCCCTTCTTAGGAACCTTACCCCAGCGGCCCTCCTGACCGCAAGTCTCAACACGGTCACATGCTCAAAACCCTTATTCAAGAACACAAAATCCGCTCTGTTAAATATTGACATACTACTAGACATTAGTATTAGGCGGTCTAACCTGGAATCTCTCTGGCATAATCATAAAAATCTCTATAAAGGGAAACCGTTACACAACGACTTATAGGTTGAAAAGGGTATCTATTTCCCCCAACAACTGTTTGATGGCGCATACCCTCTCTCCTTCAAAGATGTTCAATCCAGACACAACCTTGACTCACTAGAATTGTATAACTTTTTAAAAATAAAGTCAGCAGTTACTAAAGCAAAACTCTCCCCCAAGCCCCCTTCCCTCCCGAGCTATCTTTCAAACTTAAATAAGCTCGGCCACCAGGCTTCCTGGATCTATAAATTAATACGCCCACACCACTCTACCCTCAATAAACAGCTCACACATTTGTGGGAATCACACGCCTCTTTTCCGATTTCGGAGTTGGAATGGACCAAAACCTGGTCATCAACCATGAGATATAAGATTAGTCTGGCACTTTCCCAGACGAAGTTCTGGTTGCTACATAGGGCATTCTGGACACCAGCGCGACTTCACTCACACAAAATCAGAGAGGATTCTGTTTGTTGGAATTGCAACGATAAAGTAGGCGACCTGGAACACCTATTGATCCAGTGTGAAAGCGTGTAGCCCTTTTGGGATAAGGTCTTCACATTTCTATCTAAACTTTTCTCATATTCTCCCAGAAGGAAACTATCGACCCTAGCTTTCGGCTTCCTCAAAGCGGAGTCTCTCAATGACCATGATAGGGCGCTCCTAGATCTACTCCTAATTGCAGCGGTCAAGATTATTCTCAGTAATTGGAAGGGCACCTGCAAAGCTTCCTTTACTTGCTGGCTAAACTGGGTCACCAACCTAAGAGGGGCTGATAATGTCACACTCCAGAACTCACCGTGGCGCTCTCCTACCAGACATGTATGGGACACTCTCGAACACTACTTTAGTTCACACAAACCGCCATGAACCTCGTTACCTATGCTCACGATCCCGCTCCATACTGGTCTTCTGGATACCTCTCCTGCTATCGCTAGCGGATGTCATCGCCTGAGGGGCATTGCACTGATACTACATATGTTTAATCTGGGATGTAACGCTATGTCATTTTGGTTATCAATGTCTTCTGCTGACCATTTAATCATTGTTTTACCTTCATTATTTATTTTTGTATGTCTAATTCGTATGTTCCTATTTTATCATATTGTATGTATTGCCTTATTTGGAAACAACCAATAAAAATCTTTTGAAATTAAAAGTGTGGATCCTGGAAAGTCTTTAGGAAGGTGATCCTATCAAACTGAATAAAAAAATTGTCCACAAGTGTAAAATGCTGAATTCCTACCAGTCCACAAACTCTGCAAGGCAGTGTCACAATAACTGCATGCGGTCATAAGTGATGTAACCAATGATGTCATTTAACATGTCATAAAAGTTGTAATATGTGATGTCATAAGCAGTTTATGCCGGTTGAGCAAGTAATAATTAGCTCAGTAAACTATAACCAGTGAATTTCAAGCATTTTGTTAGAATATATCTCCGACTAAATAAAAGGTTAAAGTGGCGTAATAGTTAGGTTTTGAAATAAGGTAACAACTATTAAAATGGCTGAAATTCACCAGTTATAGTTTACTGAGCTAATTATAACTTGCTCCACCAGTTTACTAATCTGAGGCATATCACTATATATGCAAGGTTGTTTCTGCACAAAAATCAAGTACTATGAGAATTAATTGCAATGAAGCTAAATTATGCCGATAACAAGACTCAATAGCATCTAACAAATCCCAAAAGGAAACATTGTTCTTTATTACCAGATTCTGAGAGATCATACATTCAAATAATCCTAAAACCGACAGTAACATCATATGCCTACCATTTATATACCAAAGGATTGAGGTTTAATAACGGAACATCTGTGTCAAGTACCAATGGTCCAAAGTGATCTCAGTTTACACTCTGCAGCACACACACCAGAAATTTAGGAGCAACAACAGAATGAATCTGCTGTAACCCAATAATCTATAGTGAGGGATGTTAATATGTTTCACTAGTGAGTTTGGTGTGATAGTGGGGATCACTGCTGAATTTATACCAAATTATTAAAACTGTTTTTCTCAATGCAACTCCTTTAACAGGCTTGGTGGGGCCTTTTATGGGTAGACACAGACAAGGCAATAGCCTGGCTGTCCTGTTGGGGCCCAAAAATACCTTGGGCCAGAACCCATGTTCCACTGAAACTTACAAGGTAAGATAAAATCATGTGCATCATATAGCACCCCATACTGCCAAACCTCACAATCAGATCAAGACCTAAATGACCCAAACATGCACATAGTATTCACACAACACAGAGCCAACCTCCTACACATCCCATAAACAACCACAACCCTCATACTACAGAAGACACACTCCAACTCTTGCTCACCAAGCTTGCTGTGAAGTACTCCACGCACTAGACAGTGTAGACATCATCACTTATCATAAGTTTGATGCCTTTTTATTTACAAAAACAAGTTTCACTCCTACACCTTCGCACTTCTTGGACAATCTTCCCTCATTTTACAGCATCGATTGTGTGGACCACGCACATAAGAAGGGAGGACCCTTGCTCTTGTCCATAAATCTTCCTGGTAGTGCATCCTACTCAAGCAAGTAACACTCAACTCTATGGCACAGCTTGCACAGAATGTCCCATTCCCTGCAAATAAGATCACAACCTTCCATCTCATCTACACACCTTCTAGCCAGAACAAAGACTTCACTGATGATTCCTCAGATCGCCAAGCCTTCTTGTACATTAAACGAGCCCACGCCACTCTCTTGGTGATATTTTAACAGTTCAGACAACACACGCTCAAAAAAACAAACAAAAAGAGAACAGACATCCTCTTCAACGCCACTGAAACAGTCAACAATGTACAACATGTCAAAAAACCAACACACTCCAAAGGCCACATCCTCAAACGTATCTCCTCAATATCACCAACACTCCTATGCAAACCACACATATCCCTTGACTGGACTTTGACATCCCTATCTCTCTGCTCAGCATCCTACCAACAAACCAAGGTACAACACAAACGAGAAGATGAAACTTTCAAATCCTTCTAAAACTTCTCTAGACATCTCAATGCATAAACTTAACTCTCACATTAACAATTCCACGTCCGAAGCCAACACCCTCCAGAATAACTTCAACTTTTTTTGAGAAACTATGAATATCCGTGCAAGTGCAAGCCAAAGCCTTCAGCTCCATGATACACTAAAGGCCCTGCTAACAAACTATCTATCCTCAGACAGGTATGAAAACGGATGAATCACAGAAGTACTGATGAATTCAGGATACTGAAGTCCCACTGCACAACATACAGACAGCTCATCACATCAGCCAAAGTAATATACTAACACCAACAATTAAGCCAACAGAAGCAGAAAACCTTTAAAGACAATCAAGTGCTGCATCGAGCCCCTTCGGATCCAACTATTCCTCACTCCACAGAAAAGTGCAATACCATCAACATATTTTAAAGTGGAATAAAAACGTAAGAACCAAGAGCACATTTACAACACCAAGCCTGCTTTATCATTTACACCCACACCCACTCTATGTTCAACTCAAAGACTGCATTTGATCTAATGATTGCCTACACAACTACTAGTCTGGCTTCCAAACACGCAGCAGTACAGAGACCGCTAGCTTACACATCACAGACGATGTCCTCCTGACCACAGATTAAGATGACCCCTTGCCCCCGAATACAGCTGGACCTCTCAGTTGACTTCGACTCAGTCGACTATTCCACCTTGGAATCCTGAAAGGGATTCATCTGCAATGTCTTTCAATGATTCTCTGTCTACCTTTTTACCCAACACTGGTTTGCTCACATGAGCACCTCCATGTCCCAAAAGATCCCCATCACCTGAGGAGTCTCCTAGGGGTTCATACTGGCCATGTCATCTTACACCTCTACTTGGAGCTGTTTGGTGCTCTACTCACAGATAACAGCATCAAGATTCACCAATATGCTGACGATACACAACTCTTCTTGATAGCCTAATCTTCATCAGAAATCCAATGTCTCACACACTGCCTAAACATGATCCAGACCTGGATGTCCAGTGCCTACCTGATGCTAAATACAAAATTCCTGTTATTTGCCAAGAATAACAAACATGAAACAGTCCACACCTGTCTTACTGACATGAACCTTGATGGTTGTGAACCCCAACTTCCACGGAATGATGAGTCACCTGGATACAAACTGGACACCAACCTCACACTCAATGAACACATTGCCAAAAGACAAAGATGGCCTGCACCAGCTCTCTCATCTAAAGGAGTAAAACTAAGTTTCCAGAAAGTGACTTCAGTGCTGCTGGTCAAGCCCTCCTATTCGTGAGTCTGGATGGTGATAACCTGCCCAACTGCCTCCCAGACTTCACACGGGCACCCCTCAGGGGCACAATACACGCAGAAGCCCAGTATCGGCATTCCAAGCTGCAGCTGGGGCAGAAGTAGACGGGCTCAGCACCCTTAGCATGGATCAACCCAGACCCACAGACAACCTCAGCAAGCACATCAAGAACTGCATGGACTCCCTCGCACCGATCAAACTCAACAAGCAAAGTAGATCAAATAAGCTGGTACAAAGAATACTTCTGAGACACCAAGCTATGTTGTAAACAACTAGAAAGGAAAGAGCAAGCCAGTCACAACACGGATGACAAAACCACCTACAAGGCCACGCTCAGACACCATCCCCGGCAAATAAGAGACACCAAGAAAAAAGCGCTAGTGGACTGCATCGACGCTCCAACAGCCGCAAGGAGATTTTCTCAATAGTCAAGGACTTCACCTCGCCCTCTTCAGCCATCAACAGCATGACTACCTTCCAACAATTCTGCAACAACCTAGCCAACTTCTTCGACAACAAAATTGCACACCTGTACTGCTCGATTTTCCCGGCCTTTTTGTGTTAAAGGGCAACTAGTGTGACTTCAGTCTCTTTCCATCTAAGTCTAAGGGTTAGAGTAGTGAATGGAGTCTATTTGTTAGGCACTTCGACATGATCCTGTGTTCTTCCCCATAGATCAGGGCTTGCACACATAGCCTAGGGGATAGATTTGTTAGTATTAGGGGTACCCTGTCCTGTAGTGAGGGTATTTCATGGAGCCGTGCTGAATTCAGGCCTGGTAGGCCTCAAACGGGAGAGACTCCATCTTTCTTTCTGCTCCGGCAGCTTGGGAGGCTTCTAGGTCAAGAGTGATGTTTTAGTTATGAGGTGTTATTCGCTTGGAGAGAACCGGTTCAGGCCGGCCCTTATCGAAGGATTGTATTTTTCTTCATGCCGAAGACACTACATCAGGCCGGCCGGCTGGGAACGTGTCCTTGGTACGGGGAGGTACAAGAATTTGGTGGGCGGCAGGTTACGGGCTGGAATTTTCCATGAGGAAATGCACCTCTATATTAGTGAAAGTCTGAGGCAGATACCGACACTTATTTTCAATCCATAGGCGGCACCTAGCCGTTAGCAGTAAAGCTACTACTTATTCCAGGGAAGACAGATGATAAACTTAAGGATGGAGAAAAACCGAGGAGCAGATACTCTTCTAGCAGAATAGCCAGAGAGGAGAGAGTAGCCGATGAGGAAGAGGTCCCAGTGACTCGGAGAAGGGAGATTGCGGAGGTGTTACTTCCAAGCGAGCCGAGGCACAGACGAGGAGGGAACCTAGATGACCATTGAGTGCAGGCTACACACGACTAAGGTGATGTCGACCCCTTTCTTATTAGAGTGTACAATCTAATCTTTCACTTTTCTTTGCAGGATATGTGTTATATAGTAATGTTATGTGATTGCGGATGTAATTAGTAATAAAGTACTCAGTTTGTAGTGAATCAACATGTGCTGCGTGTTCTTGTATAAGGGGGTAGCCTATTCTTCTAGTCAGCTGTGACTTGACATGAACAGATGTTAACACTGATCAGGTAAGTGGTAACTGAATAAGGGAGAGAGAAGCCCCTCGAACCAGAGAACAGGTCGTGCTCAAACTGGCAGTTCTTGTGTGATCCGATGAATAGTAAAACTGATTCCCTTGTTGTATGTTATGGTAATTATAGGATGAACTTGTGCTGAGTCTGCCGTCTGGGTAGGAAGTCCTGGGTCCGTCTGGGACCGCGAGGCTGAGTCTGCCGTCTGGGTAGGAAGTCCTGGGTCCGTCGGGGACCGCGAGGCTGAGTCTGCCGTCTGGGTAGGAAGTCCTGGGTCCGTCTGGGACCGCGAGGCTAAGTCTGCCGTCTGGGTAGGAAGTCCTGGGTCCGTCTGGGACCGCGAGGCTGAGTCTGCGGTCTGGGTAGAAAGTCCTGGATCCGTCTGGGACCGCGAGGCTAAGGCTGCCGTCTGGGTAGGAAGTCCTGGGTCCGTCTGGGACCGCGAGGCTAAGGCTGCCGTCTGGGTAGGAAGTCCTGGGTCCGTCTGGGACCGCAAGGCTGAGTCTGCCGTCTGGGTAGGAAGTCCTGGGTCCGTCTGGGACCGCGAGGCTAAGGCTGCCGTCTGGGTAGGAAGTCCTGGGTCCGTCTGGGACCGCGAGGCTGAGGCTGCCGTCTGGGTAGGAAGTCCTGGGTCCGTCTGGGACCGCGAGGCTAAGGCTGCCGTCTGGGTAGGAAGTCCTGGGTCCGTCTGGGATCGCGAGGCCGCCACTTGTATTATAAGAGGTCTAGATATATATATATATATATATATATATATATATATATATATATATATATATATATATATTAGGAATTCCCTGTCCTTAGGTGGTATGTACATGTGGTTACTTGTTGTGAATAGGCCCTAGGGAGGGGGGGGGGTAACGTTCTGGCTGGGTTAGAGAGGCTCTGGTGAGCGGGTTCTATCTGATCCGAAAACCCAAGCAGAACATTTGGTGTCACGAACCGTTTACGAAACCTGTGTGCGTTGTGGTTGTCTTGTGTTTGCTTTCGGCGCGTGCGTGGTTTTGTTTGCATTTTATTTTTGTATAATTGTGTGTATAGTTTTTATTTTCTTCTTTCTTTTCTTTTTCTTCTTTTTCTTTTCCACGATGTTTTCTAGAAAGTCAAAATCTACTTTTAAGTTGCCCGTTGATATTCCCGGCTGGGATTCAACGCCTTATGAAGCCCTAGCCCGTGAGTGGGCTGATTCTACTGGTTTGAGTGAGAATTGGAATTCTTCTTTGGAGCTGGCGGAGCCGGCTAATGTGATTACTTGTTTACAAAAGGCACCCGTATCGAAGGGTGAGGAGATTCCCATTTTGGGGCGCAGAGGTTGGATTGTTCTGTCTGCGTACAGGATTCTACATGAGAGGTTGTTGAAGTTACAGATATCTCTTAAGGATGTGGAAGCGCACTTTGTTGAGATTCAGAATTCTCATACTTTGTTGCGGTGTCAAAATAAGTTGCTTGCTGATAAACTTGAGACTTACCAAACTATTGCCGAGAGGGCGGCTGTGCGAATTGCTCGTTATAAATACAAGAATCGGCGCGGTCGGGTTTCGACGCGAAAGGCGCGTCTGGTCGTGGCGAAAGCCGGACTGGATTGGAATCCTGATGAATGGGATGGTAATATCTGGAACTGGAGTGATTCTTGTTCCTCGGGTGAGGAGTCTGCCAAGCGCGAGTCCTCTCGCTCCCGCCATGATTGTAAGTCTGCTTCTCGCTCCTCTGATGGTGCACCCCGTGATTGCGCTCGCTCTTCGAGTGGGGTCGATGCCTCGTACACTGATTGCCCCTCTACGAGTACTGATCGGGCTCCTTGTGCTACTCGTCCCGCGGTCTCGGCGCACCCGGTTTTTCGACGGAAGTTGCAGCATGGTCCCAATGCTCCGAATGGTATTTCTTTAGACTCTTTGGAGGATTTTACTCAACAAGAAATTAGTGATATTTTGCAGCGCTTTCGGCAGCGAGCTGGTGAGACCTTACTCACATGGATGGTGCGCCTTTATGAACTGGGCGCTGCTGGCATTATGTTAGATAATGGCGATTGTTTGAAGTTTTGTTCCTTGAGTTCGGATTCTACTGTACAGGATCATTTTCGTAACTATAATGGTGGTGGTCAGATTTCTTTGCTTCAGTTAGCGACTGAGGGTTGTAACCAAAAGTATCCTACTGAGTCTGACTGGCCTGTGACTGACAAACCATGGTATACTTTGCGCGACGCTGCACAACGTCTCAAAGAGGAGGTGATGAAAACGGCAATTTTTCTGGGTACTGCTGACAGGTTGCTTGATGGTTCGTTGACATCTTCTGTGCGGAATCGTATTATTCGTTCTTCTCCTGTTGCCTACAAGCAGGTCATGATGACTTTATTGATTAATCAGACTGGTAACGTGTTATCTACGGTTCTGGAGTCGGTGCGCCAACTCGGTGAGTTGGGTGAGTGGTTTAAACCTGAACGTCAGTCCCGGCCTGACACTCGTACTCCTGGTGACAATAAACTTACTAGACGTGATATCTTTTCTGCTCTTCTGGCCGATGGTGTGCGGAGGGAGGACATTGACGGTGAGACTACTGCTCGTTTGTGGGAGTTGTTTCGCAAACGTGGTTTGGATCGAAAGGAGGGTGCCCGGCGTGTTCGGACGACTGAGTGTGATCGTGGTGGTTCTGACGGTAGCGGTGATGACGACCGCCGTGGGCGCTCTGTTCGTCGTGATGATCGACGTTATGTTCGTGATATGTCCCCCCGTCGTGAGAGAGACAGAGAGAGAGAGGAGGACAGAGACAGGGGGAGAAATGATTATGTTCACAGCAGACGTAGAGATGATAGGGATCAATCCCCTGAGTTGAGGAGGAGAGAGGATCGTCACAGTTTGGCAGATTGAAACCCGCAGTACAATGCAGAAGACACGAATCCATTCCGTACTGGGAATGGATAGGAACAGGAGGTACCGATACCTAAGAAACGTGAGAGTCTTTATCCTGATTTATCCTGGTACACAGAATGCAGTAAGAATGACTAGGAAATAGGTCAAGCTCCGGTACACAGATGGGCTCACAGAGATAATAGACCCTATGTAGATATTGATATTTATTGGAGACATCGTAATATCCAAAGGGCCCGAGCATTGGTAGATACAGGAGCGGAGGCCACTCTTATTCATGGAAAATCAAAGAAGTTTAAAGGTCAGCCTTTTACAATTACCGGATTAGGTGGAAAGGAAACTCCTGCAGTTCAAACTTTGCTTGAAATGAGAATAGGTAGAATCCCTAGAAAAGAATACTCTGTACTAGTGGTGCCACTCTTAGAATTCATAATTGGAATTGATATTTTGAAAGGAATGACTTTGCATTTAGATGATGGATGTTACCAATTTGGAACTACGCATTATATATCGTCTAGGCCTATACGGGTTGGTCGTTTAAGAATGCCCCCCATAAAAGTTCCTCAGGCGACAAAAGTGGTTTGTCAGAAGCAGTACCGTATTCCAGGTGGTCATGAGGAGATTAGTACCACTATTCAGGAGTTGGTGGATGCAGGTGTTATAACCCCAGTTACTTCTGCTTGGAATAATCCTGTTTGGCCGGTACGTAAGAGTGATAATTCTTGGCGCATGACTGTTGATTATCGAGAATTGAACAAACACACACCCTCTTTGACTGTTGCAGTACCGGATGTCATTACTTTAATTGAAAGAATCCAAAAACATCCAGGTACATGGTATGCGTCCATTGATATTGCTAATGCTTTCTTTTCGATTCCGATTGCCCCTGAGTGTCAGGAACAATTCAGTTTTACGTGGAACGGGCGTCAGATGACGTTTAGAAGTCTTCCCCAGGGCTATGTGCATAGTCCTACGATATGTCACCGGCTGGTGGCAGAGCATTTGGCTGAGGTACCGGTTCATCCCCAAATTCAGATGTGTCATTATATTGATGATGTTTTGATCCAAGGCGAAACACAAGAGGAAGTTCAGACCCAATTGGACAGAGTTATTGAGTGCCTGCGTGAGAAAGGTTGGGAAATCAACCCGGATAAATTACAAGGCCCGTCCCGGGCTGTAAAATTTTTGGGTATTAATTGGCATGAAGGGCACCGTGAAGTGATCCCTCAGGTTAAACAGAAAATTCTTGATTTTGCAGTTCCGAGGAATAGGAAAGAAGCCCAAAGCTTCATTGGTTTGTTTGGTTTTTGGCGTCAGCATATTCCTCATTTGAGCCAAATATTGGCCCCTTTGTACCGTGTCACGCGTAAAAAGAATGCATTTGAATGGGATAAACCACAGCAAGATGCGTTTAGTCTGGCAAAAGAAGCAATTCAGCATGCTCTGGATTTATGGCCTGTACGTGATGGTGATGTGGATTTGAATGTGTCTGTACAAGGCCTTTATGCGAATTGGAGCTTGTGGCAGAAGCAAGGCAGGAGTAGAGTACCGTTAGGTTTCTGGACCAAAAAGTTACCTGATGCTGGTGAGCGTTATACACCTTTTGAGAAACAGTTACTTGCATGTTATTGGGCTCTGGTGGATACCGAGCAATTGACTTTGGGACAGGATATAGTTTTGCGACCTGAAATTCCTATCATGCAGTGGGTTATGAGTTCGCCGAAAACTCACCGAATTGGACATGCTCAAGAGGAGAGTGTGATTAAATGGAAATGGTATATACAAGACAGGGCACGTGTGGGACAGAAAGGAGTTGCATCTTTACATGAGCAGGTGGCGCGAGCGCCATCGACTGAGACTGAGAGTGAATGTTCCGTACCTTTAGTACAGGAGTCTCCTGTCAAGTGGGGTAGACCTTTTGATGATTTGTCCGCAGAGGACAGAAACCATGTTTGGTTTACGGATGGTTCGGCGAGGTTCATAGGGACGAAACGGCACTGGAAGGCGGTGTCCTATAATCCGATCACACAAAAACTGCTGAGCACAACTGGTGAAGGTAAAAGCAGTCAATTTGCTGAACTTTATGCTGTTTTTCAAGTTCTGAAACAAGAGTTACCTGGCACGTCATATTTTCACCGATTCTTGGTCTACTGCCAATGGACTGGCAGTTTGGTTGCCGACTTGGCATTCCCATAATTGGAAATTGCATTCAAAAGAATTGTGGGGAAAAGAATTATGGCAAGAGATTTGGGAGATGCTCCCACAGAGTACTGTTACAATCTTCCATGTGGATGCTCACACCCCGATAGATTCTCTTGACAAATTTTTTCATAACATTGCAGATGAGAAATCTAAAATTGCTGAGGCAGTGGTGGACAGGCAAGATTCTGATATTGCGGGATTGGCGAAATGGGCCCACCAGAAAGCAGGACACTTTGGAGAGAAAGCCACTAGCAGGTGGGCTGCTGATCGAGGAATTTATATTCCCCTAGATTTAATCAAAAATGTTATTTTACATTGTCCCGTTTGTCAGCATATCAGACAGCGCAAGGTGCCCCAAATTGTTAAAGGTCATTTACATCGCGGGAAACTGCCCGCTCAAATTTGGCAGATTGATTACATCGGTCCACTTCCTATGAGTAGGAATTGTCAATACGTTTGCACTATTGTTGATACATACAGTGGCCTGCTGGTAGCCCTTCCCTGTAAGCAAGCTACCCAATTGAATACCATTAAAACATTGGGATTGATTATGATGTATTATGGTGTGCCATTCCAAATTCAATCTGATAATGCATCCCATTTTCGTGGAAGATTGGTACAGGAATTCTGTGTGGAAAACAATATTGAATGGATATTTCATATCCCTTACTATCCACAGGCCTCGGGTCTTGTGGAGAGGTTGAATGGCCTGCTGAAGGAGCAACTCCGTAAATTGACTGATGACAAGTATAAGAATTGGCGAGACTTTTTGCCCCAAGCGCTATTGATTTTGAATAATCGTCCTTTTCTAAATGCTGAATCTCCACTTATGCGTTTGTTTCCTCCGAATGTTAATGCTCAGCCTAATGAGATCAGAGAGACTGTGATGTACTGGGATATTACTCCCTGAGCTTTGGCTCCATGTAGAGCGACCCCAGGGTCGGCAGGTTTAGACTTGCATGCCATGGATGACACCGTTATAAAAAGTAAGGATCGGGTCATCATTGCTACCGGTGTTGGTGTTCATATACCACCTGGGAATTTCGGATTAATCGCCCCTAGATCGGGGCTGGCTGTAAAAGGCATTCAGGTGCTTGGAGGAATCATTGACAGTGATTATCAGGGAGAGATTAAGGTGCTCCTGCTGAATAGCAGTGAGGTTGACTTACTGATACACCAAACTGACCGAGTGGCTCAATTACTCATAATGCCTGTTTTCAGTGGTACACTAACGAAAGGCACTGCCCCAACTTTGCTAACTGTACGAGGCCAGAAAGGTTTTGGCTCCACAGATAACCCTGGGGCCAGGGTTTGGGTGCAGTCGCCTAAGAATCCCCCTGAACAAGCAGAGGTCATTGCCACCGGTCACGATAACACCATTTTAGTTATGAGACCAGGGAAAGATAGCTGGGAAGCAGTCCCGGCTGACAAATGTTACTTACGAGAATGATTAATGCCTGTATTTGATTCTCTTTCAGATCATTCTTTGGACTGTTGCTGCAGGATGTGTCGGCGTCGTACTGTATTTGGGATGGTTCGACGAGAGAGGAGGGATCCCATCAACCCGGGATGAGTTACGAACCCGAGTGTCGCGTTCCCTCGCTGCGTGGGATTCGTCATCGAACTTTTGGACCTCACTGGCTAAGAGGGTGACTGATGCCCCTCACTTCTGTTTGACACCGATGAGATCTGTGCACGACATCTTGGCAACCTGCCTGGTTGCTGTCCCTGCTTCGCTTGAAACTCTGACTCATATTTTCAACATTTCAAAGGCTCGCCCCAATGTTCTTCTGGGTGATTTCGCTACCCATGTGTATTGCCCCTTACGTACTGAAATGCCAAACGAGACACCCCCCATCCAGTCCCAAATAGTTACCTATAATATCACACAAGGAGATTTGTGTTTTTTCCTTACGTGTAATCCTAGTGCGATTTCTGAATGTCTGCGTCTAAAATTGAAAGGTGCTACTTCCTTTACCCTTCATGAGCGAACTTTGTGCTTTCAAAGGACACCGAAAACATGTACTTCTGTACAGAATAACATGACTTGCAAGAGTTTGGTAGTTACCCCCAGTCATTATCGCACGATGTTACTACCTGCCGGATGGCTTTTCTCATGTGGTAATACTTCCTGGCCATATGTCCCCGCAAATATTTCTGGAGGCCCTTGTGCCATTACGAGACTGAGCTTGTTGATGTTCTCGTCACATCCGAATGCCAACTCTCGTGTGATTCGAGATACAGTGATGTTACAGGAGAATTGTGACTCGTCTTTGCATTTATATTCCAAGTCTGAATACCTTAGCCTGGCTATTTCAATTATTGGTGTTCCTGCTTTGGCAGTTTATAATGCCAAATCTATTGGGAAAATGGCCTGCTGGATGGTAAAATCCATTAATCATACTTCTACAGTCCTGTCTGACATGCTATTAGACGCCCAGGGTGAACGCAGGGCTATTTTGCAAAATCGAGCGGCCATTGATTATCTTTTGCTTAAACATGGACACGACTGTTCTGATTTTGAGGGTCTTTGTTGTTTTAACTTGTCTGATCATACACAATCCATTCGCGCTCATATTGACAAGTTACGTGATTTGACGGAAGAAGTTAGAAAACACATTGATCAGGGCTGGTTTGACTGGCTCTTTAATTGGTTGCCTGATTTACATATGTTACGTCAAATATTAGGAGGTATTCTGATTACTATCGCTGTTTTGATTTCTATCTGTTGCTTTATTCAGTGTATTCCTTCACTACTTCAATTCTGCACACTTGGTACTAGACATAGATCAGTTAGCTTTGTTTCATATTATTCTTCCACCGATGTTAGTTCTGTTTAATGAATGTATAATAGACTGAAGTCAAGGGTGAAATGTACTGCTCGATTTTCCCGGCCTTTTTGTGTTAAAGGGCAACTAGTGTGACTTCAGTCTCTTTCCATCTAAGTCTAAGGGTTAGAGTAGTGAATGGAGTCTATTTGTTAGGCACTTCGACATGATCCTGTGTTCTTCCCCATAGATCAGGGCTTGCACACATAGCCTAGGGGATAGATTCGTTAGTATTAGGGATACCCTGTCCTGTAGTGGGGGTATTTCATGGAGCCGTGCTGAATTCAGGCCTGGTAGGCCTCAAACGGGAGAGACTCCATCTTTCTTTCTGCTCCGGCAGCTTGGGAGGCTTCTAGGTCAAGAGTGATGTTTTAGTTATGAGGTGTTATTCGCTTGGAGAGAACCGGTTCAGGCCGGCCCTTATCGAAGGATTGTATTTTTCTTCATGCCGAAGACACTACATCAGGCCGGCCGGCTGGGAACGTGTCCTTGGTACGGGGAGGTACAAGAATTTGGTGGGCGGCAGGTTACGGGCTGGAATTTTCCATGAGGAAATGCACCTCTATATTAGTGAAAGTCTGAGGCAGATACCGACACTTATTTTCAATCCATAGGCGGCACCTAGCCGTTAGCAGTAAAGCTACTACTTATTCCAGGGAAGACAGATGATAAACTTAAGGATGGAGAAAAACCGAGGAGCAGATACTCTTCTAGCAGAATAGCCAGAGAGGAGAGAGTAGCCGATGAGGAAGAGGTCCCAGTGACTCGGAGAAGGGAGATTGCGGAGGTGTTACTTCCAAGCGAGCCGAGGCACAGACGAGGAGGGAACCTAGATGACCATTGAGTGCAGGCTACACACGACTAAGGTGATGTCGACCCCTTTCTTATTAGAGTGTACAATCTAATCTTTCACTTTTCTTTGCAGGATATGTGTTATATAGTAATGTTATGTGATTGCGTATGTAATTAGTAATAAAGTACTCAGTTTGTAGTGAATCAACATGTGCTGCGTGTTCTTGTATAAGGGGGTAGCCTATTCTTCTAGTCAGCTGTGACTTGACATGAACAGATGTTAACACTGATCAGGTAAGTGGTAACTGAATAAGGGAGAGAGAAGCCCCTCGAACCAGAGAACAGGTCGTGCTCAAACTGGCAGTTCTTGTGTGATCCGATGAATAGTAAAACTGATTCCCTTGTTGTATGTTATGGTAATTATAGGATGAACTTGTGCTGAGTCTGCCGTCTGGGTAGGAAGTCCTGGGTCCGTCTGGGACCGCGAGGCTGAGTCTGCCGTCTGGGTAGGAAGTCCTGGGTCCGTCGGGGACCGCGAGGCTGAGTCTGCCGTCTGGGTAGGAAGTCCTGGGTCCGTCTAGGACCGCGAGGCTAAGTCTGCCGTCTGGGTAGGAAGTCCTGGGTCCGTCTGGGACCGCGAGGCTGAGTCTGCCGTCTGGGTAGAAAGTCCTGGGTCCGTCTGGGACCGCGAGGCTAAGGCTGCCGTCTGGGTAGGAAGTCCTGGGTCCGTCTGGGACCGCGAGGCTAAGGCTGCCGTCTGGGTAGGAAGTCCTGGGTCCGTCTGGGACCGCGAGGCTGAGTCTGCCGTCTGGGTAGGAAGTCCTGGGTCCGTCTGGGACCGCGAGGCTAAGGCTGCCGTCTGGGTAGGAAGTCCTGGGTCCGTCTGGGACCGCGAGGCTGAGGCTGCCGTCTGGGTAGGAAGTCCTGGGTCCGTCTGGGACCGCGAGGCTAAGGCTGCCGTCTGGGTAGGAAGTCCTGGGTCCGTCTGGGATCGCGAGGCCGCCACTTGTATTATAAGAGGTCTAGATATATATATATATATATATATATATATATATATATATATATATATATATATATATATATATATTAGGAATTCCCTGTCCTTAGGTGGTATGTACATGTGGTTACTTGTTGTGAATAGGCCCTAGGGAGGGGGGGGGGGGGGTAACGTTCTGGATGGGTTAGAGAGGCTCTGGTGAGCGGGTTCTATCTGATCCGAAAACCCAAGCAGAACAACACCCCTACAGCAACTTCACACACCAATGTGACCCCAAATAACTCTTCGCCAACCAAGAGACCTGACTGAATGGACAATCCTCACCAGAAACGACACAAAAATCATGCAGGCTATCCGCACAGGGGCTCCAACGGACCTTTGCACCCACCACAATTACAACCTGGGAACCTCACTAATGAGCACCTCCCTGACCCACATCATCAACACCTCCATTACGTCCTACAGTTTCCCGGATAATTGGAAATTTTCTGAAATCAATGCCCTACTCAAGAAGCTTACAGCCAACCCAAATCAACTGAGCAACTTCGGACCCATCTCCCTGCTGATCTATCCAGCCAAAGTGATTGATAAGGCCATCAACAAGCAACTCACAACCCACCGCGTGCTGTACCATCTTCTAGACAACACCCAATCGGGATTCAGAAAGAACCACAGTATTGAAACAGCACTCATTGCGGCCACCAATGACATTTGAAGCATCTTGGACCGTGAAGAAACAGCGGCCCTCATCCTACCCGACCTCCATAGCATTCAAAATTGTCTCAATCAACGCCTTCATCAGTAGACTGCACCAGACTGGCCTGCAAGGATCTGCCCTCAAATGGGTCTGCTCTTTCCTCGCAGGAAGAACCCAAAGAGTCAGACTACCACCCTTCACATCAGGGATCCTCCTCCAGTCCCACCCTCCTCAGCATATACTTGACACTGCTTGGCAACAAAGTTCGATCACAAGACATGACTGTCATCTCCTATGCCGATGAAACCCAACTCATTCTCTCCCTGACGGACAGGACAACCAACACCAGAACCAACTTCAACAACTGCATGGCCATGGTAGCAGACTGGATTTGAACCAACTGCCTCAAGAGCAACTCCGACAAGATGGAAGTACTGGTCTTTGGCAACAAGCCCTGCCCATTGGACACTACCCGGTAGCAGTCAGAGCAACTGGGGGATTCTGGCGCTGAGCGCCGTCCAGGCGCAGACAGGCTTGCCTTTGGCGTGCATGCTTCACGCGGGCGCCATCAAGTAGGTTCTGGGATGGGGAAAGAGTGTGAGAGGGTGGTGAGCGAGGCTGGTCTTTGCAGGAAGAAAAAGCAGGAAAGCAGTAGGAGTAGGTATGGAGCGGGGAGAGGTGGGAGGAGGGAAATGCGTGGAAGTGGGGAAGGGGAACTGCAGGAAGTGCAGCAGATGCCTGAGCGGGGAAAAGGGCGCACAAGCTGAACAGTCACAAAAGTGCAGAAAAGAGCAGAGGCTCAGTGAGTGAAAAAGAGCAGATGCAAGGTCCTAGCAGAAAAGAGGCTCAAAAGCAAGAGTGAAATGAAAAGAGGCGTGAGAAGTGTAATGAGGCGTGAGAAGTGAGAAGAGACTTGAAGGAGAAAGCAGACACACAAGAGCTGCAAGGAGCAGAACAGAGAAGAGTAGATGAAGCGAGGGGCGATACTGAAACCTCAGGTGGAAGAAGCCAGCTCGCAAAGGGCCTAGACCGTTGGGAGGACCATTCACAAGTCAGGGAGCTGGGCCTAGGATCTGCTCAATGGGGTCACGTAGCAGCCACCATCAAGTAGGTTCTGAGGTGTGGGGGGGGTTGTGAGGTGGTAGTGGGTGGAGCTGGTCCTTGCGGGCAATATAGGAGGGAAAGCAGCAGATAAGGAGCGAGGCAGGGGAGAAAGGATGCGGGAAATACATGGGAGGCGGGCAGCTGGGAGTGCTACAGAGGCCTGAGCAGGGAAAAGGGTGCACAAGCTGAACAGGTACAAGAGTGGTGAAAAGAGCAGAGGCTCAGAGGGTGAAAAAGTGAGAGAGATAGTTGAAAAGAGGCTCAAAAGCAAGGCACAAAATTGGGGGAAAGAGCAGAGGGTGACAAAGAGCGGATGCAAGGTAGTAGTAGAAAAGAGGCTCAAGAGAGAAAGGTGTGAAATTAGGCTTGAAAAGTGTGAAGAGTGTAAATAGGCATGAGAGGAGTGAAGAGTGTAAAGAGGCATGAGAGGAGTGAAGAGCGTAAAGAGGCTTGAGAACTGTGTAGAGCGTAAAGAGACTTGAGAAGTGAGAAGAGACTTAGAGGAGAAAGCAGACACAGAAGAAATAGAAGGAGCAGAACAGAGAAGAGAAGATGAAGCGAGGCTAGAACCTCAGGTGGAAGAAGCCGGGTCCGAAAGGGCCTAGACCTGTGGGAGGACCAGGGTGCTGAGCCTAGGCATCTGCTTAATGGGGTTGTGCAGCAGCCACCATTAAGTAGGTTCTGAGGTGTGCATGTGGAGGAGGTGGGAGGTGCTGGTGTTTGCGGGAAGAAGCGGGAAAGCAGCAGGAGCAGATAAGGAGGGTGATGAGGCAGGAAATGCGCTGAAAGGGGGCAGCAGGAATGCAACAGAGGGCTGAGTGGGGGAAAGGGGTGCACAAGCTGAACAGGCACAACAGTGGTGAAAAAGAGCAGAAGCGAGGCAATATTCCAAATGCACAAAAGTCTTGAAAAGATCTCAGAAGATGAAAAAGAGCAGATGTGAAGCAGTAGTAGAATAGACTAGAGGATTAAAAGCAAGAGTGAAAGGAGTGAAAAGAGGCTTGAGAAGTAATAAGAGACTTGAAGGAGAAAGCAGACCCATGATAGGTAGAAGAGTAGAGCAGAGAGAAAAGGAGCTGAAGGGAGAGGAGAGGCGGGAGCATCAGGCCGAAGAAGCCAGATCCAATAGGGCCTTGACAGGTCAGAGGACCAGTCACAAGTACGAGGGTGAGGGGCTGGCCCTAGGCACCTGCTCATTTACAAAGCCATCAAGACCACCACCCCTGCTTATCATACCAACAAGTTCCCCATCTTTAGTGGTTCTCTGAAACACCTCAACTCTGCTCCAATTTAGAAATGAGTTGAAGATGCACTACATCTCAATGCACTAACTATCCACAAACCAGCTATGTTTCCTATCAATCTGCCTTTATCTGTGTCGTTCACTCATTAGAGCGCTCTTCTGCCTTTTGGCTATGTTCGAGCAATCGAAAGACTACTACATACATACATACATACATACAATGGTACGGTCTCCAACGCTACTTCCAGGCAAGTAACTGCATTTAGTTTGGACAATGCATTTGCAGAACTGCCAAAGCAAACCAGCAATGTTAAAAATAATTTTAAAAAATAAAGGGGGGTAGGGTGTACCGCATGTACATGAAGAGGATAGTCGTTGCTAGCTTTAAGTGAGAACCAGTCAAATTCTAATTCAGATTGAACTGATTTCAAGCCAGACCAGTTGCATGCCAACCCTTTTAACTCAGCCCTACTCTGATTCGGTGCAAAGAATGAAGCACATGCTGCGGCCCACCACACATGCACAATACGCACACATTCTCCTCAGCAAGATTGCAGAGGCGATCTAGAACTCATTTCCCTTTCCAGTATTGCTAAAAAGCCTCAGTACACTGACAATTAGTAAATCATTTTGTACAGTTGTGCCCTGGATGTAAGCAGTTGGAGATCAAATAAAACAACTCCTACTTTACTACAGACCCGAAAGCCTCTCAAAAAAACCCACAAAGAAACAGCCTGATGCTGCACAATTTTCAAGTGAGATTTCAAAGTGGATTTGACATTCTCAAGCCCTTTAAGTACGTTATGCAAAGTAAGATAAGGTTGATCACGGTGTGTTATGTAGGAATGTCATTTGTGGCTGTTCGTGTGTCCATTTAAGCAATGGACCATTCATGTAGCAGACAATATAAGCTGATTTTTTTAGCACTCAATCCGAATTTATCGCTAGCAAATTGAACCAGTTTTATCAACTTAAAAAACAATATCCCAGAACTGAAAAGAGACATTATCGTCACATGGAACCACATTTACCTCTATGCCTTTGGCCTCCATGCAGGTAAAAAAAGATTTACCCAGGGCACGAGTCGGGGGTACACGCGGGTGGACGGCGTCCACCCACTATTTTCATAGGGTGAACGCATCCACCCATCCAAGAATTTGGGCAAAACTGAATAACGTGCTGAACTCATACCGGTGTAATTTCCAAACACTTTCAGCAGCGCCTGCACGTTGTCTGCTTTCCATCTGCAACAAGCAACAATGTGCAGGCGGGGACGGGACTTTCTTATTTTAGACTCCTGCTGGGCCCATATCAGAGGCCGAATTTGAGGGGTCATCAGGCCTCCTTTTATTCAAGTCAGGAGCATCACACCTGATGCAAGTGAAGCAGAAGGGAAACAAAGGCTCACAGCTTGTTAGCACTATACACATACTTAAGAGAGGCAGCTTTTCACATTGTTCAGTCCTGGTTTAGGAGCTATGCATGCACTGTAAGAATGTCAGATGTGTTGGTCTTAACCAGTATTTACACAAAACAAATTGCATTTATATAGAGCTTACTGCCCCATGAGGAGGCGATGAAATAGATTAAGTACCACTATTTTTTCTTGTATAGCCCTACTCATCCCAATGCAGGGTGTCAGAGCCCTTTACATCAGACGTGCATATTACCTATACAATAAATTATATACATTTGTAAATTAATGTACAGTAGGTGTTACATAAAACTGGGGGACTACAAGGTGTAGAGGTCACATTCCATTCCATAAGTCTTTATTTATCGATAATTCATCAAAAAAGACATTTTACAAGATTTAAAAAGAATGCAAACAAAATGTATTTTAAAACTATTACAACATACACATTCCACCTTCCATAGCTCACTATGCTATTATTCTCGCAATGCGCTCAAATGTACACATGATAGACCTGCTAAACATATATGTGAGGGCTTTAGCTCTTATGTCACTTCTTGTGATGCCACTTACTATAAAGTTGTGGCTTGTGATGCCACTTTCTATGATGTCAATTCCTGTGAAGCCATGTGTGATGTCGTGCTCCATGCTGTCATGTGCTGTGATGTCGTGTGCCGTGATGTCACTTGCATACTGCTTAACTAGGTAAGTCCATCCACATCTTTTTTTTAGGACTTGTGCCCTAAATGTACTACACAAACATGTAAATACAATATCTAAGCTATGTCCTTCATTTTCACCATGTACCGTGCACTATCAACTATAAAGCCTTGTTTTTTTCTTTTTGTAGTTTTACATTGCGCAAACTCGGTTCGAAGTTATTGGAACGTTTTACATGAGCAACAGTTACGTTACACAGGGACACATTCATTTTTGTCTTGTATGTCTGTCACGGGTGATGTGCCCACAACCACATGGTTTGAGCTAACACTGCAACTTGGACCTGGCTGGTTCACCAGTTCTGGTCGTTACAACACATGCTCTTGTTCTTCACCACGACATGGTCCTCAATCATTTGTCCCTCAACGTATCCCCCTTTGGTATCCATGAGACTTTATTCAGAAGCAAATGAGTGACCTGGTGAAGGACATATACTATCACGTGCACTAGTAGCATGCCCCTATTTTGCAGGGCTCTGCTACCAACTTGCTCTCGTTTGCGTCGCACGTCCTCCACACGCGACTCTTGCATCTATAACTGCAGCCAAATACACCTCACAGTTGCGTTACAGAACGCAAACAAGTCCAACATGTTTACCATTATCATACATGTCAGCGACACAGCGTTGAGAAAGCATAAAGAGGGAGATTTTTTTTTTTTTTAAAAGAGGGCGGTTGGTTTATTTTCCCCATTGTCTTGTACTGAAGTAAGGGCAAATACAGGAAAGAAAAATCTACATTTAAGCTGTTGGCATGTATGCATCACACCCTCACGTGTGACCTATAAAAATGTCCTCGTCTGAACCAAAAACATCGTTTTTATTTAGCTGATTGGGTAAGCCCGTTGATTTTTTAAAGTAATTTTTTGGTCTTAAAAAGATAAGATACCTGGCGCGAGAGAACCACCTTTTTAGTATTATATTTTTGATACTTACTCTATCAAGCCGGCTTAATATCAGTCGTCCGTCGTCGATCTTTAACAAATGTCAGTTATCCATTCTGTTAACACTTCCGGGCCGCATAACGTCCAACCCTACGGCAGGACATAATTCGTTAGTTGTCTTTGAGTGGGAAGTGCTGTTCAGGTGTAAAATGATTTAGGATTGGAGTATCAGAAATACATCAGCCAATCCTAATGCGCCTCGCAGCATTCCGAAATGCTGATTGGCTTGTCTCTGACCCGTCTTCCTTCCTACATGCTACGTGGGGCGCTTTGTTTTTGGAGGCTGGTTTTAGCCGATGTTTAATCTGAGGGGAGTTTGTTCGGCACCGGCTGGCCACAACCTGGGTTAGGTTGCACAGTCCACTGTAGGCTGCTGGTGCCTGTCGTTCTGGATGGGAGGAAAGCAGAAGAGTAGCCACAACAATAACATACCCCACTTTCAAACACGTTCAGTGAGTGAGGCAGTCATGCGAACCTGACTCTTTATTGGACGGTCAGATGGAATTGTTCTTCAAAGCAAATGTTTTCATTGTGCCTGCCTTTCCTTCTCAATTATCTTTTCCCTTTTCTATGTGTTTTTCGCATTTCCTCCGTCCTCGAGCTAGGGGTGCGCTGTCAGTTCTTATTTTCACTGAATCCAAAGTGAAAGCCACCAGGCTTTCGTTGGTGTCTCATCCTGACTGGGAGCTATCTGTAGCCTAATACCAAAATGCCAATGCAAAGGAGGGCAACAAAAGCACTTAGGTTGTTATCACTTTACGATTGCTTTAGAGAAGTTATGATTTTGGTGTTGTTTTTAGACTTTATTCAATCTGTATGATTGTGTGTAATTGCAGTAATAACGATTTCAATATCTCTAATTTATGTTTTATTGGATTTCTTTTGTAGTGCTATTCTTCTCAGTGTAGAATGTTCGAGGGCTTCACATCACACACCCAGTTCTACAGAGACAACGAATCCTTTAAGTGTGTAAATTAATGCGCAGGAAATGTTATTAGACAATGAGGGATACAAGGTGTGAGAGTCACATGCCATACGTACCATTTGACATGATATGTTAAGCGTGCAAACACAAAATCATTATTTTAAACAACACAACACAATGCTTGGGGTTGCGTATAATAATAAGACTTGGATAGTACCCAAATAAACCCTTTTTTATTTATTTTTGGCAGCTTTAGAGTTAGAATAATGATACATTGAGAAAAAAATACAGTTTTGAATGTATGTCTTCAAGTTTACAAGCAACCCCTTGATGCTAGCTAGTTCATTGCTCACGGTGCCGTAGGAATGATAGTTCAAGTAACCAATGGATCTCTGTAACAAAAGCCAGTCAGTCAGTCAATGCACTTTATTTTGATTAATTAAAATCATAAAAGCAATGGGCAATCACACAAAGTTACTAACAAATACAATTCATTGGTAAATAGCGTATAAAAAGTTGAGTAAAACAAGTATGATAAAAACAATAATAAAAGAAGTTATAAAAGTAGGAAGTCATTCTATGTGCAAGGAGCAGGATTCATACGGAGCCACAAAATACAATTAAAAGAAACACAAAAACCCCAATTGTACAAATTAACAATCCATCTCCCCAGAGGAAGACAGTTTTTTGTTCTTAAGCCTCATAGCTGCCACCAAGAAGCTGGCCACATAAATAATATCGCGGGTGCTACTCAGCATCTGTAAATGTATTAGGGCTGGTCTAACTTGGATAAAACCTTTCTCTTTTAAAAGTGGGAGCAGATATTTTTTCCTCATTTCAGAATAAAAACTACAAAACCTGATAAAATGCAGGGTATCTTGGGTTTAAAAATTGTCGCACGTGCAGGGTGTACTACATTCAGGTTTGGCCCACACAGGGAAACTCCCCAGGGAGTAGTGAATTAGGTTAAGCCTAAACCTGGTCAGTAAAAATCTATGAAAAGGTTTAGTTACAAGCTGTAAATATGGCTCCAGGGAGGGCGAGGTGACCAGAACATAGTTCTGTCTCACAACTGGTTTTTTAAGCTCCATCTCCTCCCGGGTCAACCTTGCCTCTTCTAGAAAAGTAGCCCTGATCCATAGGACGTCCTTCTTAACAATATTCTCCGGGGATGTAAAGAGCTCTGGACGACCTAGATCAGCAAAAGTCTTTCTCACATACTCAACCCAGGGGATCCTTTTAGCATTTTCCATGGCAATAATGTCTGTAAGTATGGCATGGTTCAACGTAATTTCCTTATTTAACCATGTTTTTGCCCAACAAACCAGGGGGGCCACCCTCAACTTGTCCATAATATATCCAATCCCCACCTCTGTATGAGTACTAAATGTGGGGGTGGATTGGGGGACAGACAGGAGGGATCTCAAAAACCTGTTTTCAACTCTTTGTATTTGAACTTGGGCTACGTGGCCCCACAACGGGGCACCATACAAAACAATGGACAAACATTTAGCATTGTATACTTTTATCAGTGCCTCCATGGGTCTCGCCCCCAACCTTTTTGAGAAACCCAAAAGAGCACTGGTGGACCTTGCCATAGAAATGCTTTTTAACTTAATTTGGGGGCCCCAAGAACCCTTATAATCAAAGAGAACGCCTAGGTATGGAAAGGTACGAACCCTTGTCACCTCCGCCCCCTTGCAATGAAAGGTTTTTAATTTACAGCTGCGGCTACTTCTGCCCACGACCATGGTGTGAGATTTTTTAATGTTCACCTTCAGGTCTAACTGGTCCATAAAAGAGGCAAAAGAGTCCAGCATCCTTTGCAGGCCCACCCCAGTGCGGGCCAATAAGACAGCATCATCCGTGTATAGGAGAACGGGGATTGATAAAGCTCCTACACACGGGAAATCTGCCCTAGTGGTACCTAGGAAGCTATCCAGGGCATTTATATAAATAGTAAAAAGGAGGGGGGCCAAAATGCAACCTTGTCTAACCCCCCTCTCTGAACTAAAGTGTCGAGTGCATTTTCCCTCTTGGTTTACCCTAATGGTGGCAAAAAGCTTTTTGTGTAGGGCCGCTAGAAAGTTAATCAGTGGGGGATCAATGCCAATATCGTGTAGGATCCTCCAAAGCTTGGCCCTGTTCACCATGTCAAAGGCCGAAGATAGGTCCATGAATGCCATAAATATGGACCCGTCCTTTGCCACTGTGTACTTGCTTATTAAAAGATGTAAGTTTAAGCATTGGTCCATGGTACCCCTTTTTTCTCGAAAGCCATATTGTAAATTAGAGAGCACCCCTAGCCTCTCCACATTTTCCCTGAGTCTAAATAGGAGGACTCTGCCCATGATTTTAACGGCAGAGTCTAACAGGGAAATGGGCCTATAACAAGAGGGGTCCATGCGCTGACATTTTTTAAAAATCGGGACTATGACCGAGGTGGACCAAGAGACTGGGAAAGGATTACAAACAGATGCATTAAAAACATTAGTTAACATTTTTGCCCAAAAGGTCAGTGAGTTCATGTATAGATCAGCGGGGACACCGTCTGGGCCCGGGGCTTTATTCTTTGATGTTTCTTTGATTGCTTTTTCAACCTCCCCCCGATTAAAAATTATTGGGGTCATTGGGTGAGATATTTCGGGAGGGCCCTCGTTACTCTTGCCACCAACACCGTAAACTTCTTCAAAATGGTAAAGCCAAACATCATCCTGAATAACACAGTCGGTGTTACTATTCTCTTGGCCGGAGAGAAAAGGGTCATTAATGGTAGCCCAGAACTTGGCACTATCCCGCAAAACATCTATAGACAGTAATTTGTCCCAAGCCTCCTTTTTGATTGACTTCTTTCGCCCTTCGATTGCTAATTTATAAGCCTTTCGTAAATTGGCTACATTCCCCCTATCTCTAGGACTTGTTTTTAATGCTTGTAGTAGCGCCCGATGTGCCTTGGAGCAACTACTATCAAACCACCTAGGGTCGGAACTGCCACTATTGTTATTCGTATTAGTGAGATCCGCCGCGATCCGGGAACAGATTATCTCGAAGGCGCTTATGGTCACATTATCTACACGCTCACTATCCAGACAAATGGACATCTGACTTCCTACCTCAGTGGTTAAAATCTCTAAGAAGGTATCGGGCACAACCCTCGTCCACTTTATTCTCTGACCTTGGTCCTTTGCAACAAGGGGGGCCCCCACCCTGTATATACGGCTCTCGGGGGTAAGAATGTCCCCCAGAATCAACTCGAGAAACACAGGATTGTGGTCACTAAAGGACGACGGGACTGCCCTGTATGTCCCCACCAGTTGCAAAAGGCCCGTGGAGATGAAGAAATAATCTATCACGGTGCCCGAGGTTAAACCCTTAAAAGTAGGAACCCTATCCACCCCTTCTATAAGATCGGGTTCAAATACGTTGCAGTTAGCTAGGAGTTCTTCAAGGGCCTCCCCCTGCCTGGAGTGCTCAAAGTGTGGTATCGCAGCTCCAGGCGGACCCTCAAAAACCCCCTCATAGCAACCATCCCCGCAAGGGTGGATGTTAAGATCGCCCATTAAAATAAGCTCGAAAGCAGTGCTTTGTTTAAGACTATATTCAAGTATAAAGGATCCCAGGGCGGCTATGTGTGTGTTTATATTTTCCCTCTCCCTGTGATTATAAAAATGTATCAGAAGAATGTTCCTAAAATTAGAAAGAACCCATTCTACTATTAGGTAGTTACAAGAACCAGAGTCCAACTGCCTAAAAGAACCCGCAAGGTTTACAGAAAACAAAAGGATGAGCCCACCCTTAGGTCTACCCATAGTTCCCATCATGGCTGGGACCGAAAAACTGATATCCATCTAAGTAAAAACTTGATGTAGTGTCCCAGGTTTCTTGTGCCGCTATGATGTCATGTTTTTTTATAAAACCAACCCAAATAGCATCTGACCGCTTTTGTCTGATGCCAGCGACATTCCAGCTAATAATTTTACAACCTGCCGGACCAACTCTTGTGACAAGGTTATCTACAGGGGGCCCGGCTGTGACAGGCCGTCAATCGTTAGAGTCTAGGTCTGAAAGAGAGTTGAAACGGTTACCTAACAGCAAAGGTGCCTGCACCTGATGTATAGGTTGTTGGAGAGATGTACTATCAGTACCCTCTAGAGTTTGGGCCCCCAGTGTCGCATGCCGGGGATCGCTATGTTGTACCAGGTTCGAACTATGGGGAAAAAGGGTCTTATGACGGGCAGGATTGTTATTGGCAGGTCTGGTAGTATCCACACTGGGTAGTACGGAGGGGTAAAAAAACTGTAGGGGGACTGGTCTTATACCATCCTGTGCGACTTTTGAGCCATCTCAGAACAATTTATATGCTGTATAAGGATTATTGAAATTGACTACAATGCAGTCCCCCCTAACTGCCTTTGGCCGATGCCCTATCCATCCCACCCTTCTGGCCATAATTATACTGGCGGCGATGTCTTTCCCTCCACTACAATAATTCGCGGACCAAGAACTGACCTTTCTCATTAAGGCACCTGTTGTTTCAGACTCACCGGCCTGAAGGTGGGGAACACCTACAAAGACTGCTACCAGAGGGGCTGCCTCTGGGATCAAGTCAAGTCTAAAGGGGTTATCACAAGCCGGATCGGCCAAGCTGGGGGATAATTGGTCAGGGGAGCTACTCAGAACATCTTGCCCTTTACCATAAGAACCCCCCAATGAATTGCGTCCGGCTGTAGCATGGGGGACGCTGACCTTATTTCTCACAGGATTATGCGTGCTGGAATTGCGACTTAAATGAGGTTTGATCATATGTGCTTCAGCATTGTTCCCTGGGGTACTAACAACAGTCGCAGCCAATTTGTTCTGCACCCTAAACTCCTTCATAAAATCATAAATTTTAACACATTTTTCCAAAAGTCCAACAACACAAGTATTCAAAGTGTCCACAATGTCCTTGGCCAGGTCTATAAGAATAGGCTCCAACCGTGAAGAGACCAGTGACTCTATCATATCCCCCAGATCGTCATTACCAGGCTTGGGTGGGGCTTGGACTTTAGTCTTCCTGGGTTTTTTCTTCTTGGGGCCCATTACTAGACCCTTTGTAATCGTCACTGGGGGCTCCTGGCTGTCGTCATTAACTGTCAAAGGGGCAGCCGGGTCAGTAGTGGAAAAAGGATTAGCTACAGTGACTACTGGTTCCAAGGGGACGCTGGAGATGTTTACAGACGGGGAATCAGGCGGAGTGCAGGGGGGAGTGGTCGATTGTAGGCCAAGTTCCAACTCCGCATTTGCTATTTCTTTCGTTCACGCCCCCACAGCGGAAGATAGGTACGAAATTATAGACTCCGACTTTCTGGGGACTTTGGCCTTTTTCCCCCCTTCCCCGCAATTTAATTGCTTGCGCTTACCCATTTAGGCGATGTTAGATGGGTGGCCCAGCCCGGCCTCCTTCGGCCCCTGACGGCCACAGACGGCCCGCCCTTTGCCTGGGCTTCGTCCGGCGCCGCCCTCGCGCGTTCCGCGTGGCGTAGGGGAGGGGCTCCTATTCAAGTCCTTGCCAAGTAGAGGGCGGGACCGGGAATGCTGGCGATGCCCCTTTGGCTCCTGGGGCTTGTGGTCCGCTGGGCCTCTGCTGCTCTCTGCCCCCGCTGTACCGGCGCTGCGTCTCCCGCGAAGCGGGAGGCGCAAGGTCTTCAAATGCCCCCGGTAAGTAGAGGGCGGGACCGGGAATGCTGGCGATGCCCCTTTGGCTCCTGGGGCTTCTGGGGCTTGTGGTCCGCTGGGCCTCTGCTGCTCTCTGCCCCTGCTGTACCGGCGCTGCGTCTCCCGCGAAGCGGGAGGCGCGAGGTCTTCAAATAGCCCCCGGTAACTAGAGGGCGGGACCGGGAATGCTGGCGATGCCCCTTTGGCTCCTGGGGCTTGTGGTCCGCTGGGCCTCTGCTGCTCTCTGCCCCCGCTGTACCGGCGCTGCATCTCCCGCGAAGCGGGAGGTGCGAGGTCTTCAAATAGCCCCCGGTAAGTAGAGGGCGGGACCGGGAATGCTGGCGATGCCCCTTTGGCTCCTGGGGCTTGTGGACCTCTGCTGCTCTCTGCCCCCGCTGTACCGGTGCTGCGTCTCCCGCGAAGCGGGAGGTGCGAGGTCTTCAAATAGCCCCCGGTAAGTAGAGGGCGGGACCGGGAATGCTGGCGATGCCCCTTTGGCTCTTGGGGCTTGTGGTCCGCTGGGCCTCTGCTGCTCTCTGCCCCCGCTGTACCGGTGCTGCGTCTCCCGCGAAGCGGGAGGCGCGAGGTCTTCAAATAGCCCCCGGTAAGTAGAGGGTGGGACCGGGAATGCTGGCGATGCCCCTTTGGCTCCTGGGGCTTGTGGCCCGCTGGGCCTCTGCTGCTCTCTGCCCCTGCTGTACCGGCGCTGCGTCTCCCGCGAAGCGGGAGGCGCGAGGTCTTCAAATAGCCCCCGGTAAGTAGAGGGCGGGACCGGGAATGCTGGCGATGCCCCTTTGGCTCCTGGTGCTTGTGGTCCGCTGGGCCTCTGCTGCTCTCTGCCCCCGCTGTACCGGCGCTGTAACCCACTGAGCTAGCAACATAAAATACAAAGCTCTGATCTGCCTGGTACACTTTGTCCTTTGCAGCAGGCACATTGTTAATATTATAACATGAAAAGTGGGGGTACAGAAAGATCTGTGCTGTTACCTGAACTTTGTTATATTTTAAAATGCAGCCTGTTTGCAATGCATTAGGTAAGCCAGAACAGATTTACTGTCACCATGGTCCTTGTAAATTTCTTTGCAGTTTATGGTTGATCTCTGCTTTTCATGACTCAGCCTCTCTGCACCCACTTTCTGCTGCCACACATATGTGATAAAGAAGAAAGTGATTTAAAATATTTGACCAGGATCACATCATTTGAAACCAGTTAATGGATAAAGAATATTATAATTAGGTCAAGTAGATTATTTAAGTCACTAAACCTGTAGGTCTAGTAACATTTTTATGATTTTGGGAGGCTGGAACTGGAATAAAAACAATATACCCAATATGCATGTGGTACACGAAAAGCACAACAGAGTGTAATTGTGGATTCTCACGACAATGCTTTACTGTTCAACTCTGAAATTCTTCTCCAACCCCCTTCTCTTTCTTTCATATCTTCTCCCTCTGCTTCTCTCATTCGACCTCTTTCTCCAACTCTGCATTGGTTATCATCATGAATCAAGCACATATTTCACTGTTCTGATCTCCTGCACCCCATTCACTGCTTTAGTTCTTGTCTTTCTTTTGCGACAAAGTGCTATTCTCCTTCGCTACATATTCTGCCCATTGCTCAATATCCATGCACACTATCCACCTTGAATGGTTCAGAAAACCTAATCTATTCATCTCCTTTCCAACTTTAACCAAGTCACCAGATTGCTCACAATGTCTTTGCTCTACGAATTATACAAGGAAGTTCTCATATGCTTAATCCTTTGTGACTTTAAGAAGTTTTGTCCCATGCTGGAAGTGAGGTGCATGCTGTTAGTTGTCGACACACAAGAGGTAACCTTCCATGCTAAACCACCTTTTCCAGGAGTTCGATGGCTCTCAATAGTAACATTTCTTGCAAACTTTATTTCTAACAACTGAGACAATACATCCACCATGACTACTTCAAGCCATTCAGAGTCCCCCTCCCCAAGTAATCTGTAGGCCCAATAAAGTCCAAACAAACATTCTACCAAGGCAACTCTGAATATTCTTGCAGCCCCTTGCACCCTCCACCTACCTTTAATCTCTTCTCACTAGCCACAAGTAAGCTACATTTCTCCATCCAATCATTCACATCATCATCCATTTTTTTTAAACAGAATTTTATTGAACTGAAGTAAAACAGCACTCTTAGTTGTACAATATACTTATGCTCTCACATAATATCCAGTTCAAATGGGACTTTTAAGTGCCCAGAATGATACAAGTCAACAATACAAAATATATCTGCAATCATTCTAGCAATCAAGGCATATGCACATGATCAAAAAGACTTGCCACCACTAAATTAGTTGTACGTCATTTTTAAATGGAGTAAACCTACAAAGGTAAACAAATAAACAGTGATCAATCAAACACCCGGACCTAACAACCCCCTCCCGCAGCACATCTCTTTCTCCCATTCACTTCATCATCCATATCCACTCGCCAAAACGATTCCTTTCAATGTCTCCTCTTCCTTAAGGTGTGGCCCAAATGTCCTTCATGTGCTAATGCTATGAGCTTCCTCTTATTCCCCTACAGTGGTTGAAATCTCTCCCCAACCCCCCCTTCAAAATCTAAACCTTAAGCTTGCCATAATGCTGTAGGTTTTGAACTAGGTCACTCTCTTTCTTCCACTGCATTTTTATGAAGTTCACTACTTGCTGCAACACACTTTAAGCCCGCACAGCTTCACTGCGCTCTTTTCATATTAGTGCACAACCTCCTGACTAAAGCCAAAAGGAACAAATGATGGACAGAATGCTAAACAATGCAAACATTCACCCCAGTCACAAACATCTGGATTTAATCCATCGTTCTTTTGCTCACCACGCCACCCCAGTTTAGACCCAGCTATATGCAAATCAGTCGTGACCCTGTTCCTCATGAGAACAGTGCAGCCTGAACTGCCAAGACGGGTCCCCCCAGGACTGGAAACAAGCATCCTGGGACTGGTTTCAGAGCATCATCTTTTATCAGCCGCGCAGTGAGCCCTGGTCCCTCAGCTGGGCATTCCCTTCTGACTTAGGGCGACAAAAGCAAAAGGAACAAATGATGGATGGAATGCTGAACAATGCGAACACAGACTAAGGCATCCTCCACATTCTCTGCTATGGACTCCGGAAGGCCCCATATGACTGAGTTCATGTCTACTTCTCCCACTTCAGTGGCATCTTTGACAAACAATTCATAAGCACATTCTTCCATCCTGCAACATATGCCATCTCCTACCTGAATTCTTTCAATCTGTAGGCAAACCATGCTGATCTCACCAAGCCCATTCCTGCCCCTCCCCCTTAATCAACCCTTGTGAAAACCTTTGTGTTCTATAATAATAGCATAATTGTAGGAAAGTAGGATCTGCTTTCATGGTCACCGTCACTTTTTGCTGGTGTCATGTTATACTGACTAGTCTGACTGGGATACTGCTAATCGGGACCCCAGTCTCTGTGCTTCTTCCCTAAATTGGACATGGTGAGTACTTGGGTACTCCCCAGATTGGCTACTGATGTACCCTTGTAAGTCCCTAGTATATGGTACTAAGGTACCCAGGGCATAGGTACAACAGGGGTCCCCCATAGGCTGAAGCATGTATTATGCCACCCATGGGAGACCACACAAATTATGGCTACAGGCATGCCATTGCAGTATGTGTAAGCTGGTGCTAACACCACTTACAACAGGTACACGTTTCCTTATATCTGAGGTCACTGCGCATAAAATCTATAAATCACCCCTAAGGCAGGCCTTTCAGTGCTGAAAGCAGGGTGCTCGGTTATAAGTGTGGGGGTGCCCTGGCATGAGCAGGACACCCGTACAATCCATGGAGTACATTCTCCTGGGTTGTAAGTACATCAGCCATTATGGTATATAGAGTGGCCATGTGTCATTACGCAATGGCTAACTTTAAACTGGCTGTAAAGAACCCTGTCGTGTTTGGTATCGAACATGTTGGAATCATACCCCAACACCATAAACGGTGTTGAAGGTATGATTCCATGCACTGTAAAGCTCCTCCGGGAGTCCCTCAGTGCTCGCGGTACCAGTCTTCTAGACCCGGACAGCAAACTATGGCTGCTGCGGACCAGAGACACGATTCTGCCTTCCTGCTACTGAGCCAATCTTGAGCAGAGGAAGGCTGGAAAATAGGTTTCCTGTCACAGAGAGGTATGACCACCTCCCAAACAGGACTTGGTGTATTGGGACAGGGTGGGGGCGCTTGCCAGCGCCACTAGACTGCTTTGAATGGCACATTTGGTGCCCTTCTTAAATATCTATTTGAAACCAGTTGGCTCCAGCTCTGACGCAAAACTGGACAAAGGACATGGGAGTATCCTCCCCACTGTCCAGCCCCTCCTCTGGGAGGACCCTTGAATCGCCCATTCCTTTCCTTAGGGTACTTAAGGGCTTACCTTTAGGTGGGTCCTTAGGTTCGTCGTGGGACAAGATTCCGATCCGAAACCACTTCATCTTGAACAGTCTGGGCACTTTAGACTTTTCTGGACTTCACTTTTGGTCTCGTCGTCATGCCAGTCTTCTGCATCGTCTGTGCCTGTGCTCCAATCAGGTTCTTCTACAGGCCTGCTGACATCCAAGAAACCCGAAAGAATCTCCCTTGAAGTGATGGTGTCACTTCCCTGCATCTGCAGGCACTGCAACAAAGCTGACCGGTCTGCTGTTCCTGAGCTTCTACATACTCTGAAAGGTTCAACAACATAGGTTGTCATCATAGCAAGTTTGAAGCCAGTATCCCTCATCGGAACCACTGGAGCAGTACCCCTGTGCACCTTGCCGGCTTGTCGTTGCCAAGGCTTGTTGACTCTTCACCAGAGATCTTCGGGCTCCAAGAAGCTCCAGCTTCAAGCATCTCATGCAGCCAAGATCTTCATCTGCACCGTGGGCCATCATCCTTTGGTGAGCAGCTCAAGGTCCTCTTGTCACTCTTGTACCTTCGGCTTGTCGGTCCTTCCAGAGGGCTCCTTGCATGCTCGGGGCCTGCTCTGACTTACCTGCTCATGGTGAGTCACTTGGACCTTGATGGTCCTGTCACTGACACCCTGGCTCTTGACATCCGACGTGGGACAACTCATGAACAGCTCCTAGTCTTTCACAGCGTCGCCTGGTCCACACAACTGCAACTTCAAGAGCATCGTCAATTCACCTGCAGCTCCAACATCGGTTGGCATTCTTCGTCCGTGCCTCCTGGTCACTCCTGAGTGGCATAGACTCTGTCCCCTCTGCTTGAAGGTACCTCTCATCTTGAATCCACCTTTGGGTTCCACTTGTCTCTTTAACCTTCTTTGCCAGTGGCATCTTCACTGAAGTCCTCCATTGTGGTCTACGGCGGTTTTCAACGTCACTTCGCACCTATGCACCCGGCTTCCCTGGTGTAGGTATCCTGGTTCCTGGGGTAGCCATCGGTGGGGTGACTCTCCAACCTTCCATCTTCCACGGGGTTTCTTTAGCGTCCCCTGGGAAGGGTCCTTTTTCTTTAAAACTGCAACCGGACTTGCCCATTGACTTGTATTGAGAACGTGGTTGTGTTCCCACGCTGCACACGGCCTTTGTGGGGTTCCTGGGTACTTACCTTGGGTGGTTCCTTGGGTCCCCGGCTCTTCTACATCTTCTGAGTCCAGTCTCAACTTCATTCGTGGTTCGCATTCCACTATTTTAGTATAAAATTTCCATGTATTGTGGTTATATCTCCAGGTAGGAGATATTGGAATGTGTTAGTGTTTATAATAAATACATATTTTTATGACTACACTGTGTGGTTCTTTTTCACTTAACCTGCGGCATAATATTAAGTACTGGTAAAATAAGCTGCTTTACACTCCTTCTGGACTAAGCCTGAAGGCTGCTCTCTACAGCTTCCATTTAGAGAGCTTTCTAAGGTTGTCTAAGACCACTAAAAACACCATATGGGTTGTCTGGACTAGTGCGCAGTGCTACACTTGCAAAAGTGTGCACCATATACAAAGCCAGCCTCCTACAGTATCTTATTATGGCTAGTGGAGAGCTGTCCAACTTAATATGTTGTTTTAAACTCCTTCCGTCAACACAGAATGACAACCGCCCATCTGATTATTATTATTCCCACCTGTGGTGATTGTGTATGGTCAGCGTGAGGCTTACACTGCTCCTGATAACCCTCTAGCTCCGTGTCCACCAGCATGTTCTTCACCTCCTATCTGACAGCCAGTAGCAAACTCCTCATTCCGTGTCTCATTGGTATGGCTACCTCCTTTAACTTAATTTTATACACGTATCTCTTCACTGTGCCAATCCTATCCTAAAAGACGTCACCATACTTATCCAGGTTAGTGTCCAGATGTTTGCCTCCCTGAAATACTAGTACTTGCTCAGCAGATCTACGATCTAACAAAATAAGATCATATTGTTGTGAAGAACCTAAAATGGCCATTACCTTGTGGACTATATGCAATTTACCTTTTTTTTTTCCCTCCTCTTAAACAGAAAACTAGCCCACATAGGATTCTTAGACCTTCTCCCCCCCCCCCCCCCCTTCACTCGCCCCTCCCCTCCCCTCCCCGGTAACCATTTGGGTGTATGTAATTAGTTTACACGGCACTGGCCATGGCTCCTTGAATAACATTTTCAGGGTATTTGTATATATCCGTCCTGGATCCATCCACTAATCTATCTCTTTTTATTTATTGACAAGAAAGCTAACCTTGGGTCAGTTTACCATGCCTCCTTTTCCATACTTTCAATGCACAAAATTCTGTCAACCCCTTTTCCTACCTCTTCTACATAGGCTTCCAAAGACGTCTTTACAGATTGTAGCTAATTGACTTCTCCTGACACATTTGCGCAATCCTTGTGTTGTGCCTGCTACATCTGTAGAGTTCTCTAAAATTGATGTTACTCTGCATTCCGCCGCCTTACTTTTAGATTAATCTTTTTCCACACCACCCTTCACCATCGACTCTCCCTCATTGGATCCCTACTACTTATCAACAATATTGACATCATCTGCACTGCATTCGTTTTATTTTTCTCGTGCAAAAGTCAAATTCTTCTAAAAATTTCTTTATGCTAGTGACTTCTTGTAATGTTGCATTTCTTCCCCCACAGTCTTTCCTGCATCATCTTGTTACACGGAACAATACATTGGTCTCTTATCTGATGTCATGTCACCAAAGTCAAATTTGATGGCTTGTTCTCTCAGCCTTGCACTACACTAATCCACAATTTCTTGGCCTTTTGGGGTCTGGGTGTAAAATGTATACATTTGCATTGCTATAGTCAAAGATTTTCGAAGATGTGTGTAACTTTTTCTTTGTCTTTTAATACACATCTACAATTGCTATATTGTTGGGACCTCATGGAACTTCCTTCCTTAGGGCATTCTCTAATAACGTTCTCTTTCTATTTAGTCAAAAATCCAACCATCCTAGCATCGCTAAGCAGTTGTCCAATATATTGATCCATTGCTCAGACTCAGACTCTGTAGGTTGGGGACATGTTAGTGTTAGAAAATTTGGTGTCCACCTTCAAAAATATAGCACTGCTTTTGGAATTCGCAATACCAAGAGGGCAGATTCCTATCACCACACTATCCCATATTAACCATTGCGGCTGCTGTCACGTTTTGCTTCGAGTGCAAGATTGTATACCCTTTGTCCAGAATTTCGGTCCCTAAATATGATTTGTCCGGTATGTATGTCCTTGGATTTGATGGTTTGTACAGAATGTTTAAATTTTTTTGTCCAGAAATTAATTCCATGCCACATAGTCACCCTATCCTGGCATGACATTCCAGAAAACTCACCTGGTTAAATGCTTTTATGGAAGTTTCAAGTTAGTACGTTTATTTTAATGTCAATTGGAAAGGCATGCAGTCCATACTCGCCTACCACCGGTGTCATATCTATTGGTAGTTTGCCTCTGGGGTCTGATAGATGGAATAAAATGCTTCTGCTTTAATTTTGGCCCTGACCAACTGAAGGCAAGGACAGGTAATACGAAAGCTAGTTTTAAGCTGATTGACGTGCACAAACCATTACAGCTACTGCCTGAGAGAGGATCACCCTGTCGTAGGTGACTTACCAGCCACTTGCAAGTCGACACTTTAGGCTGAATATACAGGGTGTTTGCATGTTGCGATGCATGCTCCTTTGGTGTATGGGGCACATTACAAACTGACCCCAGAGAAGAGACAAACTCTGACATATTCAAAAAGAGCTTTAGTCATTGATAAAAGACAAGAATGAGTGGTGTCATGTCATATGTAACATCCTAATGAGTCCTGACTTTTAGCTAAAATGCGTTGCATTTCAGAGCTTACAGTTACGCTATCATTGTAAGTATGGGATCATGAAATGCAACAGTGCTACTGGCCAAAAAGACCTTTTTAGGTATAGCACAGAGTAACTTGGCACGTTTTGAGCTGCAGCCCAACTGAATATGCAGTGTTCTGACCAGGCATAGTTCATTTTCGTGGAGGGTGTCTAGGTAAGGGTAGCAACTCTATCCAGTGGTGGAAATTGCTGTGAGGTAGAAGTATTGAAGTTAGGGGAGTCTCTCAGGCTTAGGTCAAGGGGCAATGGAGTGTAAAAAAGTTGAAAAAATGACAAACCAAGTAAGTAACAACAGGGAGAAAGAACCGGGATAGTAAAAGAAGAAATGATGGTGAGGGAAGAAAAGTGAAGATAAAACCAAATGAACACAGCCAATTGCAACATGAGGACTGGCATGCGTTCATTAGCCAACACAGGAGCGTCGGTGGGGAACTCCTGGAGGAAGTCAGCCACCCCATTCACAAAGAGCGAAAACAGGGTGGGTGCAAGCACACAACCCTGCCGTACACCCTTTGCAACGGGGAAGGAGTCAGTGACCTCGCCCTTTGAGGCCCACCTAACTCGCGCATCCTTCCCTCACCTAAAGCCCAGACATCAAGCACCCTATCCAGCTCGAGATTCATCTCTGACAATATTGCCTGGGATCTAGAGTCATTTTCCCACCGCAAATGGCGTGTATCGTTAGACACCACTAACTCTATGGGTCCTTGTGCTAGGCTGACTGGCATTAGTACACCCAAGAGCCCCTCCAATGTGACAACGAGAGGGTCATGATCACTTTCTACTCGGGTAGCTACAGCCATATCTTTCACACAATGCCACAAGGACAGATCTACCAATATGTAGTCTATACGGCTTGCCCTACGCCCATTATTGAATGTATTTGCCCCAATCCTGTCAGAGGGTGTACGGCCATTTGCGGCCCTCAGCCGATATCCGATGCACAATCCAGTTATTTGGATTACCGCATCAGTCCATTTTTTTATTGCCTCAACCTCTAAAGAGGGTATGCCCCAAAGTTCATCCTCTTCTACCGTTAGATTATGGGCGAAATAAACCAACGGTTCAAACGTAGTGTTAAAGTCCCCCACGACCATCAGATTAGAATCCCTTTGGATATTGTCCAACAATCTTTCCAGGATTGTTATAACATGAGAACAACGACCACCAGGCAATCCTCTTGCATAGACATTAAAAATGCATAGAGTAGGACTTTGATCTATACTAATTTTTATGGCAAGGATGTCATTGCAATTTGTGGGTATTTGAGTAATTTTGCACCTAAGTGTCTGACGTACCCATATAACCAAGCCCCCCATGGGGCGGCCCTTCGCTTGTTTTGTCGCAGTGACCTGAAAAGATAAATATCCTTGACGGAAAAGGGGCACTATTGCCCAAGTTTCTTGAAAGAAACATAGGTCGTGCAAATCAATATACTCTGCCCATTCAGGGTGTGCCAACTTAGAACCCAACCCTGCAATATTCCAGGATAAGAGTTTTAAAGTTGGAGATCTTTGGGTGCATGAAGTGTTTGACATAGAGAAGCCCCCAAGAGTGGGGGAAGAACTTAAAATCATGGGTGTCCCCTCCGATGGTTCCATATTATTGCCCCCTGTATTCCCTATGTTTGGTAAAATCTCCGCAATGGAATAGCTAGAAGCACGTTGATTTCCTTGATCTGTACCAGGTTTTGACCGACCTTGACTTGGGGGGGGGGGCAGGACCTTTAGGAGTGCATATTAAATTATGTTCGAGGGTTGTAGTTGGTGGTCAATCACACTCCTCTAAACCGGATAATGCTTCAAATCTATTTCCCAGCTGGACGCCCATTCCCCCCCTGGGCCGCCCCGTCAGTTCATTCATACAGGCCCTAGTCTGCTGAAAACCTACAAGGGGGGCTGGGTAAAAGAATTTTAAGGGTAACGGTCTTATCTTGGAGGCCATACCTTGGTAATACTCTCTACAGATATACCCCCCTGCTCTAGAATACCCAAAATTGATAATGATACAATCCCCCTCAATTGTCTTCTGACTTTGCCCAACCCAGTCCACCCTTCTCGCATAAAGAATTTTGGCCATAACTCCATATGGGAGAGAGCGGTTCCTGTTCAACCAATGAATACACTTATTTTTCAAATCAGTGTATTCCTCACGTTGCCCTGGTCTCAGTGGCGGAACCCCTGTCAAAATGCACACATAAGGGGAAGATGCGGTGGGAAGGTCTATACGTGGGAGGCGATCTGAGAATATATCACGAGACCCCCTGTTACCCCTTACTATAGCTGGAGTACATGGGGCAGGATCATCAGAACGTGCGCCATCCCTATTAGAATCGTTTGTACCTGTTACAACCAGGGAAGAGACCCTAAGAATAGGGGCATTCGAGGTCGCAACAGGGGGACTTCCAAGTTGGGCTATTTGGGAGGGGAGCACTAGGAGATTTGAATTAGTGCTAGGGGTAGGGTTGGTGGATCCCACAACACATTGTCCCCTCCCACCGCTATCACCGGTTAGTGCGTTGCTAGTGGAATCTGCTTCACCGCCCTCAATCATATCAAGTCTATTTTCGATGGTGATTAATCTTTTAAGGATAGGCATACAAATTCCACTAACTAACCGTTCAATTCGGTCCCAAATAGCCTGTGACAAGTCTGAAGGAATATCAGGCTCTATGAACTTTGCAGGGTCTAACTCAATCGGCTGAGTGGAAGGATTTTCGGCGCTATTTCCTATGGGGACCGATTTTCCGCAGGAAGATTCAAATAGGACATTTGTCTTCTGGATTTTTGCTTTCCTGCCCTTCTGGGCCAAGCTTCTTTGCTTCCTTTTAGCTACGGGCAAGGGATGTACAATTTTTGCATCTCGTTTGTAGGAAGTCCTAGAGTTTTTCTCCTTGGGGTCGGGTGATATACTACCATCTATGGAAACTGGGGGACCCTCAGGGGGGGATACGACTACAGGTATGGTTTCCTCCTCCCTATTAGAAACACTGGGGACTGGATGGCCTATCACAGTGGGCGCTCCCTGGTTAATACCTGTGTTCTCATCGGAATACACAACAGAGGCCCGAGTAGTAGTGGAAATACCCGGGGCTCTGTTAGACAAAATAGGGGACACCGCCCCTGCTAGAAGACCCATTGAGGACCTTCTATTGGCCCCAATCTCCAAAGATAATCTTTTTTCTGTGCGATCAATTTCGTGCGCCAAAATTGAAGAAGCACAAACAATAAATTGATCCAGGGTTCCCATAACTGAACCTACTGGGCCTGCCTTTTCACCCCTAGCCGCCCTTCCTGACTTAGTAGTCATATTTCCCAGCAAAGTGCTTCAAATTCCCTAGCAATTCACAATGGGACTCCTCGGTACCAACACGTAAAATTGGGAACTACACCCAAAGTAATAACCACAATATGACAGAGCAGAATCATACCCACAATGTCCAACAATAGCAAATTCAACGGAAGGGGACGCCCTGGTGGACAAGAAGTCACTGATGGAAAAGAATAAATGAACTCCTAAATTAGAAACCAGTCCCTGGTACTTTTTAGTCCTCAGCGAGTAGAAGACGTTATGGAGATGGCCCAGCCCTGCCAAATCCTGACAATGACGGGCAAGCACGGGCCCGCCCTTGGCCCGGGCTTTGCCGGGCGCTGCCCGCGCGCGTCCCGCGCTGCGGTGAGCTGCCTGGTCTTTTGTAGCCCCTCTGACGCTGCTTGATGACAGCGAAAGCAGGCGTCCAGCAAGGGCACTAGCATACTGGGAGTTGGAGTCCCAAGCTGCCGTTCCCCTCACGGCGGTCCGGGAAATTGGTGGCAAAAGTTCTGTTTCACCCCCTCACAGGCCGTTCCCCTCACGGCGGATTTCAGGGTGAGTAAAGCTGGTGTTTAGAAGGATTTCAATGCGCGTCCCCACAGCCGAAAATTGGTGTTGGCCCTGACCCTCTTTGCAGGGTCACCCCCAAACTGTTGGCTTTCTCCCCTTCTGTGTTGCTGAATTTGTTTTTGTTGCCTATAGGACTCTGCACAATTTACCACTGCTAACCAGTGCTAAAGTTCTTGCACTCACCTCTTTAAACATGATAAAGTTGGCTTACACCCATTTGGCACATAATTGACTTGTAAGTCTTTAGTATAGTGGTACTACATGTATCTTGGACCTGTAACTTAAATGCTACTTGTGGGCCTACTGCACTTATTGTGCCACCCACTCAACTAGCCTTTTTAAATCTATCACAGGTGTAAGAAGCTGGCTCTCTATATAGTGCACTAAAATAAAGTACACTGGATAGAGTCCATTGAGACCCAGATTGGTATACAGAAGCAAAAGTACATAATATGAACACTCTATTTGTATTAGTGTGGGCGAGCAGTTAGGCTTATGAGAGGTTAGTGCTAAGCATTTGTTGTACTGACAGAGGCAATAAAAGAAACCCACACACTCCAGAATACATTTGAGACCAATGTGCAAAAATAGCACTGATTTTTAAATAATTTTTTAAGACCAAGAACTTCGTTCACATGTAAGTACTTTTTTAGTTATGAATTTCGTAAAATAACCCATTGTTCGCAATTACGTACAAGGAAAGTCTATGGAGAAAAATACATAAATATATATAAAATTGCACAGTCGTTTCTAAGGTTTCACCTTCGAGGTTTAGGGTAGCAGCAGGCCAAGGTCCAATGCCTTACTAGCAAATCGTCTGGAGCTTCCTGGAGTTGGCTGGGACCGGCAGGCCCGAGTGCAGAGCAGATTGGTCATCTAGGCTCTGTGCGTCAAGATGGTCTTTGTATTCAGGAGCAGGCAAGTTGTAGGGACGATTCTGGGACAGCTAAGCCTCTCTTGGAGTAGGTCTTAGGGGTCTTGAAGTCCCTCGATGGACGCTTACTTCCTGGGCAATTGCGGTTTGAATTTTACTCTTTGTCTCGGTTGAAGGTAGCCTGTTATTCTGGTATTGCTACGGCACGGCTCCGGTAGGTGCTGGTGTCCTTTCACTTTGTGGGGGGAGACAGATCTGAACCTCGGTAGCTGGTGTACTGCTACTGGTTCGGTTGCTGCATCAACGAGGAGCGGTAAGTCAGACTCTGTGGGTTCAGTGCCTGTGGCTGCAGGGGAGTAGTTCCTCTACCCCAAGAGAGATCTCTGGCGATTGTCGTAGAACTGGAGGTGCTCTGGGGTTCTTGGAGGCCTTACAGCAGCAGGACGAGTCAGAACACCACAAGGGTCGAGTCCTTTGTGGCAGCAGGCAGGGATTTGCGCCAAAATTCTGCAGCAGGTACTCTGTTCTCGGGTAAGCATCTCTTCTTTGTCCATTTTTTCTTAGGTCCGTTGAATCTGAAGTTTAGTGTCCTAGGATGCCACCTAAATATTAAAATTAAGGGTGTTAAAGGGGGTGACGGGTAGTAGCCAATGGGCTACCTACCTTTAGGGTGTATATTCCCTCTATGTGATCACTTACTTTGAGAAGGGACCCAACCCTGACCCTTATAGTTTAATTCCCTCCATCCCAAGATCAAAGAATTGAAAAAGTGATGTCCACATCACCTGCCTTACCTTAGAGATGGAGCTAGCTGAATGTTGCCACACCTCCTAATCTAACTAATTTCCCAACTGTCTTCCAGCCAAAAGTGGAACAGGACAGGGGATTGGCATCCTCCACTAACTGGAGATGCCTGGGTTGCATGTCAAAGGCATCATCGCCTTTGAAGCTTCCTGTCTTGGAATGCCACCTGGCCTTGGGAAGTTGCGAAGCACCTCTGCCCAGAGCAGGCATTGTTCCTGGCCTCTGAGAGCACTGGCTCTCCCTCCATGAGGTCAGAAACATGTCTGGTGGTGGCAGTGTGGCTAAAACTAGTCAGAGGCCACACCAGTGTTTGGTAGGTTTTCAGGGGGCACCTCTAGGATGCCCTCTGTGTGCAAATATTAATAAATCCAACACTGACGTCAGTGTGGATTTATTAAGACAAGATGTTTGGTACCAAACATCCATGGGTCGAGTGAAAGCATCATGGTGCTGGTGAACACGGAACAATGGGTGTTCAGCCCATGTACTCTATATGGCTTCCCTTTGCACTTACAATATCTTAGAATGGACTTGGTTATTGTATGGTCATATTTGCTCGGGCAGATATGACCACACATGATATAGTGCACCCTGCCTTAGGGCAGTAAGTTCTGAGGTAGGGATGACTTACCTATACCTCATGCAGGGTCTGTGGACATGGCACACAGGGATGTGTGCCATGTTGACTTGGTTTTCTCTGCACCAGGACACACAGCCTGCAATGGTAGTTTGCATGGTCTTGATGAGGGCCCCTAGGGTGGCACAATACACGTTGCTGCATTAGTGGACCCTCTTCAGTTCCAATGCCCTAGGCACCAGGGGTACCAATTACCAGGGACTAATAACGGGCTTAAGTGGGGCCAATTGTGAAACAAGTTTAGGGAAAGAACACTGGTATTGGGAACCTGGCAAGTGGTGACCCAGTACACCTTAGTTAAAGTTGCATCAAAAAACAGGCAAAAGTGTGTGGGGGGGGCGTCCTTAGACGCCACCATGGCGTTTGATACACTCGAGTGGCCATACATTTGGGCGATGCTGGCGAAATTTGGATTTGGACCGGGATTCATCAGCTGGGTCAAATTGTTGTATTCGGGCCCATTGGCGCAGGTGGTGGTGAATGGACGAGTCTCGGCCCCATTCGCGCTGGGACGGGGCACGCGACAGGGTTGCCCCTTGTCGCCTCTCCTGTTTGCACTGGCCTTGGAACCCCTGGCGGAGTGGCTGCGGTGGCACCCTTCCATCCGTGGTCTCCGTTGGACCCCCGAGTATGAGGACCGCGTGTCCCTATACGCTGACGATATCCTTTTGTACCTCGCCTCCCCGCGTAAATCACTGATTGTCCTGGTTGATGTTTTGCGCTCCTTCGGCCGCAACTCAGGCCTTGTCATCAACTGGGCTAAATCATGTGTGTATGTGCTTTCCGGGGAGGCTCCCGTCCTCCCGCGGGACTGTCCGATCCAGATTGCCTCTCAGGGGTTTCAGTACCTGGGTATCTATATTACTCTGGACCCGGAGGCCCGCTACGAGCGGAATTTGCTTCCCCCCCTCCAGCGCTTGAAGGAGGACGTCGCGCGTTGGCGGCGCCTGCCGCTTTCGCCGCTCGGCCGGGCGGCATTGTTTAAGATGATGTCGTTGCCACGCTTCCTGTACGCTCTCCAGAACACTATGGACTTGGTCCCGGCGCGCTACTTCCGTGAGGTGGAGAGTCTACAGCGTCGCCTGTTCTGGGACGGGAGGCCGCGTATTGCCTTGGCAAAGTTGACGCTCCCGTGGTACGACGGGGGGGTCGCCCTCCCGGATATTAAACGGTATTACTGGGCCTCCCAGCTAGCTGCAATTAATCATGGCCTCTACGGGCCCGCCTTAAACCCGGCATTTGAAATGGATAAGATGCTCCTGCCTGGTGGCGACTACAATCGAGCGCTCTACTCTGGCGCGCCCGACCCCCGCCTGACGGGACCTACGCGTGTCATGGTGCGAGTATGGCACGCGGATAACGCAGCTATGGGGTGGAGGGACCGTTTGACCCGGGCGTCACCGCTATATGCGTCTGAGAGGTTGGGCTCCCTGTGGACCTCGAAGGGTTTCGAGAAGTGGGACACGATCGGCATCAGTACAGTGGGGGATCTCTGGACGAGGGGGGGATTCAAAACATTCGAGACGCTGCAGACGGAGTTTCAGCTGCAGGGCAGTGAATACTTTCGGTACTTGCAGGTCCGTCACGCACTGGGCTCCGTCTTCCCAGACGTCGCCTCCATTCCGGAGTCTTCCCCCCTGGAGGATAGAGTGCTGGATGGCCATGTTCCGGACAGCACGATCTCCCTCATATACAAAAAACTGATTAATGATCGCTCGGGCTTGCTGACTGGCCTCCGCGAGGCCTGGGTTGCCGATGGGCTGGAGTTGGACGACGAGGACTGGATTTCCGCGGTGGCCTCTCCGAAGGAGGTGGCCATACCGGCTCGCCTTCGCTTCGTCCAGCTAAAGATCCTCCACCGGGTTTACATGACGGGACCAAGGCTTCTGCGTATGGGCTATGCCGAGGATGGGCTGTGTAAGCGTGGGTGTGGTGCTTTGGCGACTTTTTTGCATATTCTGTGGGAATGCCCGAAGGTGGAGCGATTCTGGCGGGGTGTGCATGAGGTCCTGCGAGTGGTTACGCGTGTCGCGCTGTTGCCTGAAGCGAGGAGATGCTTGCTGAATGTGTGGGAACCAACTGACTACTCGGTTCCGCAGACACGATGGGTGACTCTGGGATATATGATAGCTAAGCGTGACATCGCGCAGCTGTGGGGATCCCAGAGGCCCCCGGCGGTGTCGGCCTGGAAAGAACACATGGATTGGTGCATGTTCCGAGAAAAGGTGGTGTATGTGGCGAGAGGTAAGCCTGGGGCGTGGGTGAAAGTTTGGGGCCCCTGGAACGCCTACCGCGGGGGTATTTGTGAGCCACCACTACTGCCGGCTGCCTCACCAGCTCCGTCCCCCTTGTTGACCCCCTCCCCCAGCCCCAGGCACAGGGTTCCCCAGTCCCTGATCTGTTCCCATTCCCCTCTTTAGATTCTTGTGGATGGTTGGGGTCCCCCACTTAAAGAGCACGTGCTGTCACTTCGGATTGCGGGTTGCCTTGCGGGTGTGGTTCTTTGTGTTGTTATGTTCTTATAAAATGAAACCGTATTGTGGGCTCGGAGTCATGTGGCCCACGTCGTTGATACCTCCTGATTTACCTCTCTGCAACGCCAAGAGCCTTTTTGTATGTATGTCATATGCTCCTATCACTCTAGCGGCCGGCCGGAAGGTTGTAGGCCCATACTTGTATATATTTGAGATTGCAATAAACGGTTTCAAAAAAAAAAAAAAAAAAAAAAAGTGTGTGGGGGGTACTACAACAAAAGTTAAGCTTCCCACATCAGGTCTGCAATTGCAGCCTGTATGCTATTTTAAACTGCCATTTCTACTTGCGCTTTGCAGAACAAACTTTTGGCCAGGCTTAAGCTTTCCTTTTTTTACATATGTCATCCCAAGGGTAGGCCCTAAGCAGCCCACAGGTTAGGGTGCAGTGTATTTAAAAAGTTGGACATGTACTTTTAGGTTTTACATTTTCTGGTAGTAAGACACTCTTAAATTTAGTTTTCCCTATTGAAAGGCCTACCTTTCTCATCAAATAACATTGAGTTACCTTATTACATGTAATAAGTGATGACTTTTGATTGGCAGCATTTAGGAATGTCGAGTTTGGTCTCATGAATTGTAATTGAAAACCTTCTTTTATGATCAAGTCGGATATTAAGTCACAATTCTGAAACTGTTACTTTTAGAAACTTGTCATTTTCTTGCCATAACCATTTGGTGCCTGCATCTTGGGTCACATGAATAGGTGTAGTTAGCAGTTGGCTTTTGTGTATTTCTCTCAGACAGTGATACAAAGGTAGCCTAGAGGTTGTCACAGTGGGCCATCTTGTCAGCATGAGAGGGACGGAGCTGTCACCTACCATACTTGTACTTCAAGGGGGACTGCCTCAGCACACTCCGAAAGGGTTTCGCGCTAGACTTTTGTCACCCGGGGAAGGAAGGGAATTCCAGTACTAAATGTGGAGGGAAGTCTAGAAGTATCTCCCACTTCAAAGCTGGCACAATTTATAAACAGCAGACCATCAGACCAACTCCTCAGATCACTTCTGGACTGGTGGAACACTCTGAAGAAGGACTACTCTGCTGCTGAAAAGACTTCCCTGATGTCCTGCTGTAAGGACTGCCCTGTTTCCTGTGGAAAGAAGAGTGTACCTGCTCCTTGAACCCAGAACCATCAGAGTGACTCCAAAGGCTAGCTGACAGGCCTCCTTTTCTGTGCTACAGGGCTATAATAAGCTCCAGAGACCTGTAGGTGCCCAACTGTCCAGACTCAACTAGACCTGCCTATGCCCTGCTGCTTGTCTCTCCTGGAGTGAGTCCTGATCCCCTAAAGGTGCTTCTCCTGCCCCTGGCCAAATCCTTGACCTTATTTAGCATCAGAGTGTCCTCCCCATGGCCCAACTGTGGGTTCCCTCCGAATCAAAGCAGTGTTACTCATATTGCCGCAGGACCTTGCATCACTGCACTAGCAGCTCCTGATCAGTGGCCTGATAGAAACTGACACAGCGTGATGCCTCTCACCGCAGGACCTCGCATCATAGCACCTCACCACTCCTGATTGGTAGCCTCATCGGCAGTGATTCGGAGCATTTCGACACACGACCTCGCATCGCAGCACCTCACACCTCCTGATCAGTGGCCTCATTGGAACCAACACAGGGCCTCGCATCGCAGCATTTCTCAGCTCCTTATTAGTGGCATCATTGGAACCGAAGCAGCAAAACGCAACCTGACACAGCACAACACTAGACGCCTCATCTCTGTCCTGTACCTGGCCCGTGCTCCATCCCGGTCACCTTGAATTTGTGACTTTGTCTTGGTCCGGCGCTCTCTGAAAACCCCATTTGGCACTTTGTGCTTTTTGCCGCTATTTTTATTTATGTCATAGAAATTGCATCTCTCCCTTTCTACTGACTGAATTTGTGTCTTTATGGTATCGTTTTATCTATTAAAATGTGTTTTCTTTAGTGTGGGATTTTTCTTTTCATGTTTTCACTTCACTATTGTTTGAGGGCTGCATAAATACTTCATGGATTGCCTCTAAATTAAGCCTGACATGCTTTGGGGCAAGCTACCAGAGGGTTAAGCACATGTTAATTTAGTGACTTTTGTGGTTCACCCTGACCAGAATTGTGGTTGTTGTTTGAGAAAGGTTCACACCCCTCAAACAATAACTCAATTTCACACAATAGGGAAATAGCACCAACAAGCAGCACAGTGATTGGGGCAAAATACTAGTACGCTTCTTAAGCTTGTTAACCTTTGCCCTTCTTGTTGACCTTCCAGATGTAGCTGAGAACAACAGTAATGAGGGGTTTATTAAATCACTCCATGATTACTTTAGAAAGGTTCAAGTTGACAAATGCAAGCAAGGCTTGGAAGAAATTATGGACAAACATCACATTCACCAAAGACCTCACCCCATCTTTCACCTTTGCAAGTTAGAAAAAACAAATTAAAGTATAAATAATCTTTGGCTACAAATTACCACTACTAAGAAGTTATAAGCTGTCCGAATACAGGGATGTGGAATTCCTATAGCCCGATGCCCGGGACATATTGTTTGGGGTCAAGGATAACAAGTTTTCATGTGTATTTTGTCCTTGGGACAAGTAGGCCCAATCCTTTGGCTGCCAGTTCACAGTATCATATCACATTATGGATCAGGGAAAGGGCATTGACTGTAGTTAAAGTAATATTTGTGTCCCTGTGTTAATGCTGTTCAAGGTGTTCAAGCTTGTATTTATGGTTCATTAATGCAAAGCCCTTATTATTAGGGTCAGTGCTCTTAGTGAATGTTGTAAGCTCAGACTGCACAACTGACAGTGGTTTCAGTATAAAAATGTGTACACACCTTTTCAATGTTTAGCAATATGAGGCTATGACTAATGCTCCTAGAATGCTCTCTGATTAGATGCACATATTTGCAGAAGCTTGAAAGTAAGATTGATGATTCTTTGCTTTCAAAATAAATTTTTTACAAAGAATGCAAAAACATTTTACTAAACTACTGTAAACATTTAGGTGCCATTTCTTTGTAGTATCATTCAGTAAAATGTGTTGATGTATGCTAGTATTTCCCACAAATATTCAGAATGGAAAATCAGTGTAACCAGTTTAAACAAAATTATGTGAAACATAAAAATAAACAAGTATTGGTAAAGCCAGTAGGTCTGAAATTGTTGGTCAGCCTTTTGGTTTTGTCAACGTGTGACTTGTTTTGGCATAGTTTTTGTAAAAGCTTACTGGTGTGTGAGCTGCCAGGGCCCTCGCCATTATAACAAAATTGGCAAAAGCAAAAATTGTTTTGGTGTCAAAAAGCACACATTACCACAGTAGTTCCTGGTACTGACTGTGTGAAGATATGCTCCTTGTGAAAGAAAAGAAAGCGCTGTCACTCAGTCAAGCTAGCTGATAGAGAGAGAGAGAGAGAATTTTAATAATCACAAAAGGTCATGGTTTAATGCCAGACCTAATTAGGGGCCCAATTAATAAAGTCTCATAAGTGCACCCATGTCCTTGCGTTAAGTGCAAATTTACAGCTTTTGTGAATTCACAAGACGTCACAAAAGTAGGCAGAGAAATTGTACTCCTAGAACATTTTTGTGAACTGCATTTTAGCATTAGCAAATATGCAGGTATTGATTTGCTCATGCGATATTCTGCGTGTTTGCAAGTTCACTTTCCCTCCAACCACTTGTTTCGCAACCCTGGAAGAAGTTCCATGTCTGCCATTGTCAGAAGTACATTTCCAACCTTTCTCAGTATGGGAAAAGATTAGAGAAGAGTTGGTGAAAACCCTTAAAACATTCAAGTTAATAAGCTTGCGCAGACTCTAAAGGGCATTCCAACCCTGGAACTGTTGCTTACCATCACCTTCAGCCCCAGTATGTAGATCTGCGGAAATGTGGCAACATAATGGAATTGCTAGTATTCAAACCTTACTATGGAAGGAGCCTGTCAGGATTCGTCCCTTCCCGCCCCCTTGGAACAATCCAGGGACTCACCTTTCGTACGCTCCTCTTCTTGTTTACAGCTTCTGGGAGCGGAGGTTGCCATTAGCCACCCTGGGACTCCGGACATCCCGGGCTTGTGGCTCTTTAACTCCGGAGCTGACCTGCGGCAAGGCCCCGCCCCCGAAGAAAACGCCGGAAAGGATTCGCCCCTTTTAAGAGGCTGGACCTCCGACCAGGAAGCGCGGGAGAAAAGCAGAGAAGACGACGTTCAGGAGAGTCCAGGAGGAGCGGAACTCAGAGGAAGAATGACAACTGCTGCAGAACGGATTCCTGACATCGGACAAGACCGCAAGGAGCCAGGAGGCATTTCCCGCCAAGCGCCCAGCCACGGACCTGGAGGTTCGTGGCTCCAACAGATGCGTGTATCCAATAGAAGGGGGGCCCCTATATATAGGATGGGTAGGCAGAGGGAGTAGGGGACAGCTAGAACCAATGAAGGAGAAAGAAACCAACTGCCTACACAAAAATAATATAAATAAGCCCAGATTAGGGTCTAGATTACAAAGAAACCCACAGGTTATAACTGACCCAAGGAGACAAAGGAACAGATGAGGGGAAGTGATCAACACAAGATTTATTTAAATAACAAAGTTCAGGATAATAATAATCTTTGTATAAAAGGTAAACCAGGAATAATACTTTCCACAATTCAAATATGTGAAGGTCCCGCACTCAACAGTCATACACACATTCATTCATACAACATACTCATTTGTTCAACAAGGGGCATATTTATACAAAAACACAAATTTTAACAGTTGAATTAAAAATAATTGGCATCAAACGAGTGTACAATTTGACACAATAGAGGTTCAAGAGGACTCGTGCACTCCCAGGTTTTTAAGGATAGGCGAAGTCTTCAGATAGGCACGTAAGGGTGAAAGCCAACAGATGCGTGATCGGCTCCGGGGGCCTGGGAGACGGGCGGTTACCTCATTCCCGGGTGGCAATTAACGGGGGCGTGATCCATAGCCTTGTGTGTCGGCGCTTCCCGGCATCTTTGTGTTGGTTCTCCCTTCACGTCCCCGCCATACTGGTGCTCCCTCACTATCCCTTCCCTCGCTATAACAAAACCGCCTGATAGTAAGGCTGTATTTTCCTTTCTGTTTTTTTGCATACCGCTGCTTGGGAGAGTCCGTGAGGAACAACGCGACACCAGAGGAGCGAGGAGCCAATTCCCCAGTGAAGAAACCATGAACTGTGGCGATTTGGATATTGGTGTGCATAATTCGGGACATTGTTAAGGAAATAAAGTCCCCTGCATTACAAACATTTGCCTTGTGTATTCACTTACCCCGCTACAGAGCCCTGGCATAATCAGAGATGCTATTTCAGAGCTATTATATAATGAGATTGCTGCCATAATTTGTCGCCGCATTACATGGCACAAAGGGACAAGTGGATTTTGTTACAGGGTAAGTAGATTTATGAAGTGACCTGCCCCATGGACAAGTAGATATTTTATTAAATTCCACACCCCTGCGAATATTAACTGAAAAGACATAATCAAAACAGCGTGAGCACCAGAACTGGTTTAAATGCAAACAAAACCAGAATCTTGGCCAAGCAAATCCAAAACAAGAATGTCGCTTCAGCGACCTTACCAAATCAAAGTCTCCAACCTCCACCTGCCAAGATGTGTTGATCTAATGATCACTTACGCCAAAGGAGATCTCAGCCGGGACTGGTCACCACCTGGAGGGTCAGATCGGGAAAACAGGAAAAACCTGTCGGTCTGCAAAGACAAAGGGTCTCCTCATGCAGGGTACCTCCTCAGCAGATTGCTGTCCTCCGTCAAGACCACTCTTTTGGGTGGCAGCGTCTCCGATTAGCCCCACGAGTTGGGCGACAATTTGTGGAAATGAGCCTTTTTAGGGGCCTACCGGTGCAGGGGTTCACCCTTATCTGTCCACTGGTTCTTTAAACCAACAAAGTAGAGATTGGCTCGGAAGCTGGAATATCAATTAACAAGTTTATTAATCACTCATGAGTGTGACTACATCAATACAGCACCCTCAGGCACTGTAGGAGGTAGTCCATAGAATACAGAGGCCATGGGCCTTTTATACAGACTTTGTTGCAGAGCAAGCATGGAGACTCAAATGGGAGGTACAGGCATACACAGGAATAGCTATCGACTAACATGGTCAAACAAAGATCATTTAGTCAGCAAAGTGGGAAGGGAGACAGAACTGCTTACATCAGTTGAAATAGCCTGACAGTTACACTAAGACAGGTGCATTCTAGCAGCTACAGGCCTTTCTGAGCTTACACAGTGCTCTGGCTCCGAACTGAAGGAGTTAACTACAGTTGATGACTCAAGCAGAATAGAAAGGCAAGCAACAGTGAAGATGGAAGAATCACATGGCTAGCAAAAATGGATGCCACCACTAAAATGGCTTCAGCTCATGCTAACAGATTATCTGTGATTTCCACAGGATCTCCTAACAGTGTGCCACCATTTCAGGCATTAGTTATGTATTTTTTAAAAGTGATAGTTTTTAAACATGATTTGGGAAACATTCCACCTCCGTCCTGATGACAATGTTGTCAATGAACTAAGAGGCAAGTCAGGGCTCATGTGTATCCTACAGGTGGCTGCATTTGTAATATATGTGGGACAAAAGTTTACCCTATTAAATCAAACAAAAGAGTTTTTGTATAGCAGACATGCTGACTTCGCATATTTGAAGGTGCTCTTATATGTGATAACGAAGAAAATGACTGCTCAGTGAATTAAAATATTTGCCCAGGATCACTATTTGAAACCAGTTTATAGGTCAAGAGCATTACAATTAGGTCGCATAGATTACTTAAGTCACTAGACCTGCAGGTCTACTAACATTTTGTTGATTTTTCGATGCTTGTATGGGGGGTGGTTTCAATTGTGTGATGGACTTGCGACTTGATGGGCACCACCCAAGACCCAGCCCTAAAGTACATATAGAAACTATTAGAAGGTGGTTCTGACCATCTGAGCTGCCCGGAGTTTTCACTTTTTGAACACCTAATTGTTGAGCTTTTACTGTGGGAGAGCCTCATAAGTTGGGACTCGCCCACAGTGAACTCATGATGAAAGAGACTGCATGTGGATGTTACAGGTGTCCCCCTGGTGAGAGTAGGCGGCTGCACTGCAGCTGCGGTAAGGGGGCACCGGGCTGGTTACATGCAGACCCGTGTGTACATGCGTGTGCACACGTGTAGGGGCTGCGCGGGGGAGATTCCTGGCGTGCACAACCCAGGAGCAGGTACAGATAGAAGGGTGTGGCAGGAATTATGCAGAGTTGGGTGGTGACATGGAATAGGCCTTATACTATGGGAAGACACATGTCAGGGAATGTCAGTCTGCTTTACTGTTGTCACTGAAGGAACACTCCATTATTCTCCTATGAAGATGGGGACCAGATGGGGTAGTTTCACTTCCCTAGGGCCCACAAATTCCAGACACGCACCAAAGTACACTGTAACTCATGTGAGAAGAAGTATTCTGCGGAGTGCAAAGCCATATCTGTACTGCTTATGGGTCATCCAGAAATGTCATACTACTCTGACTCCGCTCATAACCAGAGCCTGGCTGGGTGTGACGCTGCCAGGCTGGATTAATGACCTTCCTCCCCAAGCTGTAGCATCAGAGATCTGGCCCTTCATGGCAAGCATTCCAAGGGCGAATGTCTCCTATCCAAGAGGGAGAGAGGGTGGGTGGAGCTGTAGGTTGTCCATCAGCAGCTGTCACCTGGTGCCAGGCACCAAGCTGCTCTGGAGAGAAGGCAGCAAGGGGGGGTAGGGTTTTTTTCAGAGACCATGTGGCATGAGACCCCTGGACAACGCCATTTTGAACTATCCCAGAGGCCTGGGCAAGAAGGAGGGAGCAGGGGAAGAGAGGTAATGTGTCACTGCAGGATAGGGCAACGGAGCCCCCTGCCAGCCCCCTCCAAATTCTTTTAAAAGGAGCTCTCTCTGGGGTGCGTTCTGCTGAGGAAGACTGTTCCTGGAGCCTGGCGCCATGGGAAGTTGGAAGGAAGAACCCCCTGACTGTCCCTGGAACCTGAATTGCGCCAAAAGGTGGTCCAGGACAAGTGCGCAGAAGTCTGGACCTCTGCGCAAGGAGAGGAGAGGCCTAGGAGGAGAGCCAGGAGAAAGGCTGGCTCAGGGAGCCAGTGAAGATAGCTCCCTGCTGAGTTCCCCCCACTTGGGACCAGGAGGGCAAAGGGAAGTGCACCTAGTGGGTGGGGCACATCACCAGCCGCGAGAAGAGGCCAGTTTAATACTTTTGGATAGTAAAGACTTTTCCAGGTTGTTTATAAAAAATGTGAATAGAAAAGGGTGCAGAATACATCCTGGTCTTACTCCAGGTTTAATTGTGAAAGCCTCAGTGCACAAGCCATCAACTACCAATGACCGCTTACATGCTAATATTCAGGTTCCTTAAAAAACAAAATAGACAATATCTGGGTTGCCTTCTATAGTGAGCATCATTTTCCATACTTTATCCTGGTAAACTTGATCGAAGGCAGAGGTAAGGTCAATACAAATTATATGGATAAACCCTGCTTTTCCCATTGTATACTTACAGACAAGATACAGGTTAAAGCACTGATTGTTAGTGCCCAGCCCCTGCCTGAACATATATTGCAGTTCTGATAGCATTTGGCTGTCATCAACCCAGGTCAATGACCTGTTCGAGACCACATGCACAATGACCTTAATTACAAAACCACTTAGGGAGATTGGTCAATAGTAGGAGTCTCCAAAGAGTAGCTCTGGAGCTACAGGCAGCTCACCAGTACCCTAAAGTAGCTCCCAGAAGTGCAGCCCAGCACATTATGTAATTTAGAGGGTCTAGCCACATTGAGCAGCAGTAGTACACATCTCTGGACACTTAGTGGGAGCCAGCCTAACCAATGGCAGAGTGAGCCACACAAACACATTGTTGACAGCCTGTGTGACTGGAAAACATGACCACCTGTTTCCACTCTCCATTTTGTAACATCACATGGAGTTTTGTCACTTTGAAAGGCACACTCTATCCGTCATCCAGCATGTTTGAAAAAGATAACATGTTCGAGTGGTTTTACCCAAAATTAAAAGGGCATATTTGATGAGGAAATGCATATTTTAAGAAAGTGACATGAGGATGCTTGAAAAAAGTATTGAAAATCTAAAACATATTTAAGACTGTTTTTGGATGGTAATTCGTGGTGTTTAGAAGAGTTATAGTGGTTAGTGTTTCCTTCTTATCAGTGACCACTAGCTGCTGCAGCTGTTATTCCATTACTCAAGTAAAGGCATTTTATATTGATAAAAATGTGTCTAACAATTCTGTTGGTATCTGCATCTTGCGTTGGAGTATTCAGTTGTCTATCACAGTGTTGAGTTTTAAATGTCCTGTCAAAACATTGTATCCAGAATATCGCCAACATGAAGGTAAGTATATATCAGTAAGAATAGTAATAATTACATTCCTAACTCACCTTTATTTATCTCATCAAGGTACTTCTACACAGGCAAGTAGAAATTTACTATTCTTAGATCCATTTCTAAGTAATTGTGATATTATGCAATCAGTATTCTGCATACGAAATTTTGTCTGATGGCAATTGGTCATTCAGCATCATGACATGCATTTGGGAGGCCACTACTATAATCCTGCAAGGTGCGGTCACTATTGCACCAATGATCAAAGTCATTAGTAGCTCAAAACTATTTTAATTAATCAGAAGTAGCTCTCATAGAGAAGGTTGGAGACCCCTGTTCTGGCCAGTGTGTAACATTGATTTTAGTTGGGAAAAAATTCCCTTATTTTAGAAGAGGGGACAATCCCCAAGTCTACAAGATAATGATGTCACGTCATGGGGTAAGGTTCATGGAGGCTACAGGACAATGGATAAATGAGCTACAATTAGAGATCAATCTTTCCTGGTTGTTAAAATCTGGTAGTACCCTAACCATGGATCCACTGGATAAGAGCGGACCGCTGCCTCGAGGGTAATGATAGATCACGATAGACAAGGCCTGGAAATGTTTAAGTGCCCAGCCCCTTCTTCACTTCTGGTCTCATTGATACACATGGCTGCACTACACAGCTGCACAGCCGTAGAATTTCAAGGACCTCATTATCAGGCTTGCCTTTAAAGATACTCAAGACACCCAAGGGGTGATTAGGATAGTGGGCGGATCGCCACCGCTGGCCTGGCGGTGGTGATCCGCCCGCCACCGCAACCTGATTTACCCCCTGCCATATTATAATGGCGGGGGTATTGCGGCGGACGCAAAGTGTGTCCGCCGGTCGGCAATCGTTCCGATTGCCGGCCGGGCAGATTTGGGCCACAATCTGGTGGCAGTGCCTAGCAGCACCGCCATCCATATTAGTATGTGTGGCTATTAAGCTCTTTCCATGGAAAGGCTGGTGGGGAATTGCTTTGGGGGCCCGTTGCGGTTCCCCGGAGGGAGGGGGGCTGCTACACCCCTACATTGCCATGCAAAAGGTGGCCGGCACCACGTGGTGCCGGTCATGTTGTGCTTGGCAATGCACAACCTGGCACTTTGGCATCGCAGAATGCAACCGCCAGGGTGGCGGTCGCATCCTAATTAGCGGTGCCGGACCGCCGCACGTCCGGCAGCCAGTCCCAGCACAGCAAGGAAGGCGGGCGGAATAAAGTCTGCCTGCCATCCTAATCAACCCCCTAGTATGTACAATATATATTTTAGTTAACTCATCTGGCTTTTCAATCCCAATAGTCTTTTATTACTTTTATCAAAAGAATTCTTGAACAACAAATTTATTTTACAACACAAAATATCAAGAGTCCAAACGGTGCAATAGCACAACCTTTATGGCCCTCCCTTAAAGCCCTGGTTGTCACCTGAGCAGTTTTGGGGACCTGGAGACCTTAAGTGGGCCTCCTTTTTCTTTTCTTCCTTTTTCTGGACATAGTCTGAAAGTCTTCAAATATCACTTGACTGTCCAGGTGAATGTTGGCCACTACTGACAGGAGATTCTGATCATCGACTGAACCCTCAGGCTGGGCTCCCAGAATCTGCCGAACCAATGATGGCAGTAGATCCTATAGGGGCTTCCAAAATTGTGCCCACTGCATGCAAGCCCACCTCTTCCTCAACTGAGGTAATTAATCCGCTAAAGTTCCAACTATAGAGGACAGTAATATCAGGAAACAGAGGAGTGTATCGTGTGTCTTGTTCATGCACGGACAGGCTCAGACTGGTTGGCAGTTGGCCCAGTCTGTGCCATAGCAGTCCCCCCTCTCCCCCTGGCAAATTATTTTAGATGCAGACGTCCAGTAGCCCAGCAAGACGACATGCAGTCATTTTAGTAACATACAAGTGTATATTTATTTTTTATATGTATTTGTATTTCAACACATTGTCATACTTTTTTTTAAACAATTATCATGTAAATATTTTTTTAACATGAACACTAACAGTTACTTTTTCTTTTTTAAACATTGTTTAAACATATTTGATGAATAATTTAAAAAAATTAGATGCACATTAATTTATTCACAGATTTGATACAATATTTTTTCATACATACAATGCATTTTATATATTATAGGAAAACATTTTGATATATTAAAAAGAACTATATATAGTTTTTAACTTATAATTCTTCTTTAATAATGTTTACTTTTTAGTACATTTAGAATTCTAAAAACTATACATCTTTTTCACTTTTAGAAGAATGTTTTCTCTATGGGGTTTGAGTGTTTTTTTGGATTCTTTAGCGCCCATTATGTCTGCTTTATTAATTTTGCAGTCTATCTTAGTTATGTTGGGCTGCTTCTGATTCCGGTTGGTCACAGTTCCTGTTCTCCGGGTCAGGTAAGATTATTTTTATATGACTTTTTAGGGTTTTAGAGTTAAGGGGGATGTGTTTAGGATTAGTTTATTTAGTGTTTGTTAGCGTTAGAAATGTGTTGTAGTTGAGGGGGGCAAGCCTCATATTGTAGTTCTAAATTTACTGTTTTTGTTAAGTTATGGACTGACTTCTTTAAAATGTTATATTGTATTTTAATATTTATGGAGTTTATGTTGTGTGGCTGGGAATTTTGTGTTTCTTCTACAGGTTTCGGCTTTGGGTCTTTGAAGATATGGATATTTTTAATGCGTTTTTTTCCTAAGAAATACATTTGGTTATTTTTATACAATGTAATTTTTATTTGCTTTGAATTGTTGGTTTTCCTAAAGCATTTTCTTTAAACTTCCATTTATCAGATTAAGGATGGTCTCCATGGATTGGTATTACTTCTTTGGAATTTTATTTTTGTCCTCAATATTTTGGCAGTTTGGGGGCAGGGGGATTTGTTTATTTTCTATTTATTTTTACCTTTTGGATTATGGAGTTTCATTTAATCTACAAAACAGGAACCTATAAAATTCTTAAAGGGCGGGATTTGTTATTGCATTATATTTTATTTATTAATTACATTTTCATGCTCTGCACATTTTTAATTCTATTTAGTGTTGTGGGTCTTAGAGTTCATATTTAATGTTTATTTATTACATTTTTAAGGGCGTTTTACAATTCAATCTTATTAAATAATTTTGTATGCTTGGTTATTTAGGATTGCATAGTAACAACATATTAATAAATACATTTAGTTATTTATAGGTTTGTTTTGGGTTGTTTTGGGGGACTTGTTTTGGCTTGATTTGCTTAGAGTAAAGTTCTTGCTATGGAGGCTAGGTATGGTGGGCCTTGAAAGAAAGAGTTGGACTTTGCTTTGTAACATATTGTGTATTTAATTGGTTGTTTTTGCTACTTTGGCTTTTAGTTGGGTTAGTGCTTGTTCTGTTCTCAGTTCTTTATAGCTTTTTTCCTTTTTTTTTAATTTCTGGAACCTGTAGAGTAGTTTCGTCCTATGGTCCCTTGGAAGGAATTGTGACACATTCCACTGCATCGATCTCTGCCCGTTGCACTGTCGTACTGCCTGTTGTAAACGTATCACCATGGTATATGATACTTGGGTTGGCATCTGTGACCAGAAAAGTGCAGTCTGCCAACCCAAGAATGTTCATAGTCCATTAGGAGAGGTATATTTTGCTTAGGTCTTTGATAGTGAGTTGATTCTATAAATAGGCTGTAATGTTTTGATACAACACATACAGAAACATATGCTAGGGCAATGGCTTGTTTCAATTTTATAGGCTACTTCCACACTTAACACCGATTTCTGTAGGTGTCTCGAGATGGATTGATTTTATTTTAGTAACACTCTAAAAGAGCTGTATGTGAATATATTTTTCAAATGGTAGAAATCATTGCCTGCTCAAAATAAATATTTTTTTGTGAATTGCAATTGTTAGCTGTGGATTTTATTCCATACCATAGTTCTTGAGATATTGCAGTTTGTGTTGTGATACCTTTATACTAAGGGGATATTGGTATTTTAAATGTGTAGATGTGTGTGAATGGTGGAGGGCACGATTTGAACATGCCAGCCATAACCCATGTTTTGCTCCAAATGAGTTTTAGTAGGCTATTATTAAGTAATATCCATAATTATTCTTCTCCGATTTTTACCATTGCATATAAAAGTAAAGTCTCATTTGTGCATACTAAAGTTAAGGTTCCAGGGATATTTATATCCTCAAATCTTTTTGCAGCAGCGGGTGTTTCTGTGGCTGCTTTTCTAATTCTGGCAATGAGTCTTTTTAAATCGTGGATTGCTAGAAGCTGCCTTGTAGTATAATCAGGAAGGATGCAGGTTAGTTTTTTATATTGTGCCAGAAGGCTATTGTGAGCCCATACTACCTTACCTGAGATGTTGCAGTAATTTCTTGCTTCCATTTCCGTAAAGTTGGGGAATAACTACGTTCTCTAAAATGTTCAACAATTTCACTTTTTGTAGTTGCATTTCCACAATATGCACTAGATTATTTTATACATTTCTATTGCGATCTCCCACTGCTTTAGCTTTTTTTCCTGCTGTACATATTTCCCATGTAGCTTAATTATTTAAAAAAAGTTAGATCTTGTATTTGTGGCTGTCTGACATTTTATCTGTGGTTAATACAGTGTTACATTATTAATAAATTAACTATTTTACTAGGTAATTATTCTACAGTTGTAAAATATGTTTTTACATTTGTAATTAAGAAGTAGATGTTTGGTGATTTTTAGAAACATTACTTTAATTGTCAATTTAGATTTTTGCCACTGCTGTTTCTTTTTAATTGGTGGAGAAAACAAACAAGCATTAGCAAAGCCAACTAGTCCCGCCTACACAAGGAATTGGCTTTGTCAGTATTCTAAGCATTTTGTACACCAGTGTGGCTGCTGCACAGCATGTCACGGAAAACAACAGAATGAGGGAAAGCGGGTGAAGGTGGAGGGCAAGCAACATGGACAACAGAAGGAGGGAGGGTGGGATGGGGCAAGCAACACAGACAACAAATGAGTGAGGAGGGTGGGTGGGTGGTAGGACGTAGACAGACAGAGGATTGAGGTGAAGTAAGCACACGAAAGAGACAGCTGAAAAAGACACACTAGTATAGAATGCTTAAACACAAAGAAAAAAGTAGCGCCTCCAACAATTAGAAGTAAGCACCCAAGTAATGTATCCATGCTCCGCGACAGGGACAAACATACAAAGAAGGAAGCCTAAACAGATGACCAAACAGAAGCAAGTGAATGAGTGATAATGAAGCTTACCAATGTTAAGTGATGGGCAGTCTCTAAGCCTAATGACAGAACACAAAAGGTCTTGAAGACACCGCACATGCTCTTTTTGGGCGAGACCTAAAAATTGTAGTATTAGTTTAAAATTTTAAGTCTGATTTTTTTTTTGTTTTATTTGTTGTTGTGGTGCTTTATTTTGAAATATGTATCAGACTATTTTCAGATTTTATTTATCTGTATTTATGGAACATAAAAATCAATATATAAATTATTTATCTAAAATAATCATGTTTAGTTTTTGTTCATTTCATTCACCTTAAGTTTAATTTATAACCAAATAGGTTTGTTTTCCTTGGAGTTTTTCTTTTCTTGTAGTGTGATTCAGGAATTAAAAGTGTTTAGTCTTATTTTAAACAATTTCTTTAAAGTTTGTGTGCCGTTTTAAAAAGATATTTATGTTAATATATTAAACTAAGGCCCCAATTATGAAGTCCGCCCGACATCGTTTCAGTGTGGGAACCGACCGACCGCAGGTCGGCAGTTCCGCACACTGCATTATGATGCGACTGCACATGATGCGGTCGCAGGCTCCCATAGAGAAATGTGAGTTTGTGTAAATCCTTGCACCGTGTGGCAGGCACCATGACACATCGCAGGGATTTACAGGGGAAGGAGGCACCTAACCCCAACCGTAAGTGGTGTCTTTGGAAGGGGGTCACGCATTCACCTGCCTCACTTCTGCCTCGAATCCAAAACGTTTCCTCTTCGTTTTGGATTCAAAATACTTGCATCTCAGGAGGCTCTATGATTGGAGGACAAGGCAAAATAAGGCAATCATAATTAGGGCTCCCGGTTTTATGGTATTTATTTTTCGGCCATTTCCGTCTGTATTTATCCATATTTATTTTTGGTCCAGTTTATCTGTATTTATCCACGTTTATTTTTGCCACAAGCAAAAGACGACGCTACAGCTAGTATTTTTCCGCATTTATTTATATCAACAATGCACACATGCGCTCGGTTGTTATTGGTCAACACAATACATTCATCTGAAAACTTTGCCATTGTAGTACACACTACCTTTCAAGCCCAACATCTTGCTCCAAATACCATCTCCTCCAGCCACTCTTCTAGTCTGCTATTCCATATTGAAAATATCTTGAATCTCATTTGACCTTTCTAGAACCTCACAGTAATCCACAATGCTCTATCACCAAAAGGACAGAGCCACAACCCATCATTTCTGCTCAATTTCTTTCAAAATTGCGCTGCTTTTTAGTGCCTAAGTTCACCCAGTAAATATCTTGAAAACCTATATGTGCAACATAACCTGGACACTACCACATGAAGCCAGAACCCCATGGGGTGGGGGAGGGAGGGCAGGAGCCCGAGGCTGCAGAGGGACAGAGAGAGGCATCATTTTCTGCATCTGCGGTTGAGCAGCCAATGAGGGTCATCGGACGCAGATGTGTTTGGGGCCAAGCTTCTATTTCCGACTCTACTAAAAATTACAAATGTTCCACTTGAAACACCGAGTTGCTGCGCTCCTCAGAGGTTTCCTGTGTAGTGAGGCATATGCAGGCAATAACAGAATGTTTTGAATGCATGCTGCAGTGCACATAATCAATTGTTTAATTCATGTTTAATTACTAGCGTGGGAGGGGGTGTAGTTTGTCACAAGTCTGAGGGCGGGTGAGCAAATCGTGAATACAGAAAATACATGAAGGACATTAGGAGCATTGTCACGAAAGGATTTATTAACACTGCGCTTTTTACTGGTACTCGGAGGCCGTCACAGGACAGATGGCGATCGCCTTTATGTTAGAGGGTGGGAGGCGCAGAGTTTAGGTATAGAGAAACCTGGGGCATGCAGCAAGTCTAACCTTTACGAGAGCATGGTGCTCAGTGACCTGCATGGCACAAAAATGTGCTTACGAAATTTTCAAAGCTGCCTATTAAACAGCTAATCCCAAACAAAATGAATAAAGGCATTAGAGGGCATTTCAGTCACTCTACAGTTAGGCACACCGATCACAATAAAAACGAAATGAAAATGAAAACGAGACCACAAATCGGGGGTAGCAAACACCTGGTGCTGCCGCTTCATACATGGGGTGGGGGAGGGAGGGCAGGAGCCCGAGGCTGCAGAGGGACAGAGAAAGGTATGAGCGGCTTTCAAGGCGTATTGATCGGAGGCCACATACATAAAATACACGGACCTTGGAAGTTTCAAATGGCGGCGGGCTGGCGCAGAGCTAACTCGGGCGGCGGGCTGGCGCAGAGCTAATCCGAGCGGCGGGCTGGCGCAGAGCTAATCCGAGCGGCGGAGTCCTGGATCCCTGGAGATGCTGAACAGGAAGACGTCTTCAAACGTCACTGTTCCGTAGTGCAGGCAAAAGGAAAAACACGCAGGTGAGCCCCCAAAATAAAGGGCAAAAGTTCCAAGGGCGGGGCTGGAGGTGTTAGCACGCCCACACAGTGACGCTTCGATACGACCAGGATTGGCTCAGGGTCACGGCCGTCACTAGAAGACCCTGAGCCAATAGGTCCACACCACAGCACGTCACTGAAAGGAATTCCCAGTATCAGAACAGGGGCGTGGCACGGCAACTCTGAACCACGGCAGCGTGGCAAAATTTACCCGTATTTTGCCGTTTCTAAATATAAATACAGACCAAGGAAAACATGTTTCCCGTCTGTATTTATATGTAAAACTCAGTTTAAACGGAAAACCGGGAGCCCTAATCATAATGTGGCTACGTCATCAACGCCTGCCCTCCCTCCAATCAGAGAGGCTGCAGAATGCATACCAAGAAATACCTGCAAACTTTGTCCATAAAGATGAACCAGCACCTTTGCAATGCAGGTTTTATTTCGAGGAAGTTCTGCAATATTCGGCACCGTCACTGCTGCCTTCCACTGGATCCAGTTGCCTTTCTTGCCCGTCGCTGTTTTCACTTTATGTCCTTTTAACACCTCATCTTCATGGCTGCTTTGTGACTCGTTGCTGCCTCCGCATTAGAATCTCCTCACTATTTCCTGGCTGGTTTCCAAGGTAACCCGAAGCTTCCCAGAATAATTAGGTAAGCTGCCTCTTCCCCACCTCATCCTGATTGAGCCATGTTGGGCGGGGGGGGGGGGGGGGGGGGGGTGAAGGACGGTGCAATTTTTTTGAGTTTGGAATGTTATTTATTTTCTGTGTTCTTTACGTTTTTATTCTTATAACAGCAGTTTTATATGCATTTTTAGGGCTTTTGAATTTCATTTTTTTTTTGGTGTTCTTGCTGTTTTTATTTTTGTAGCAGCAGATTAATATGATGCCTAAATTCAACTACGGTTGCTGCCGTTTCCAAAGAAAAGCGCTGGTCATTTGTTCATGTGCAATGCATCCACGATTGCACCTTACTTGATGTGGTGGTTTTTGCAGTACAAAAAACGTTTTCATGAGGAGGAATAATTTAAAACAGGTCTGTGAAAGTTAATCTGAGAACATCATATTTTGTCAAAATATTCTAGAGGAAATATTTCCAAAATCGGAATATATGAGACTGGTGGCCTCAATACCGTCTAAGTCTTTTAATTACATTTAGCAGTATTTTTTAAATAAGCAAAATAACGTATATTATAAAGTAAATTCACTAGGAGGTACAATGAAATATTAGTACAGATGTTGCAGTGACAAGTGAAAAATTTGCAAAACCAACAAATCCAATATATACTTTGAAACAAGTTTCACATCCTTTAGGCAGAACCAGCAGTTGTTACTATAGTACACCAACAGTTTTTGGGCGTTATTCAAAACCATCTTTATGAAGAATCCCCATTATGTGGCCTAGGTATAAGGGGATGGGTAAGTTTGGGCAAAATATATGCAAAAGGATGCAATACATTTGCCCCTTTTCTAGAGCGCATTTTAAATGCATGGGAAAAGGAAGCAGTCTTTGAAATTAACTCCAAAATTTGGAATGAAGCTTGTGATCACACTCTTAAAACAGTGCGTGGTGCAAATTGCAGAAATCTGCAGCCTTATACACAATGGCTGATCTATAATATCCTTGCATATCTTCATAAATGTAAAGAAGAGATCACAAATTCATGTCCCTGATGTCAAGGCTATGTAAACTGGATCCACATTCTATGTACTTTCCCAGTTCTAATCTATTAGCAGCAGGTTCTTATATATACAGGACCAACTGTCTAGGTTTCTTTCGATCTAACACCTGATGCAGTCTCGGTATTCGTAAGCTGTTCCACCCACTTAGAGATTCCACCTAAAGGAGGGCATTGATGGTGGTTTATAACTACGCTAATCACTAGATTGATGATTAAGGGCTCATGGAAACCTAAATAGCCTTTTGAATTTCAGCTATGGTTAGAAACAGTTATGTCCTGCAAAAATTTGTATTTTAAAGATTTTTGTGCTAAACACATTAGAAGAAATGAAGACATTTGTAAGAAACAAGATTCCATAACATTGAGTATTTTAAATTGTGTAGTTCAAATGTATTAAGAAAGCTTCCATAAATGACAAGCAATGGAAGTACTATTTGCAGTAATACAGCAAAACTTAAGAATATGCCAGAACATTTAGTCAACTATGTAGATACAACCACAGTGTCAATGCATAGTATCTTCTCATGAGTGAAATCATAGCATTAGTCAGCAAACATGGCCAAGCTCCAACTTTAGAAATGTCTGTTTAATTCATTCTTAATTTCTTTATACCTCTTTTACTATTCCGATCCCCAAAACAAGCCTTTCTAAATGTGGCCAAGCTCTAACTCTAGAAATGTCCATTTAGTTCCTTCTTTATTTTTGAAAAATTTGATTGAGCAGTAAAAAAGGATACAAGCACGGGCCTACAACCACCTGGGCCGGCCGCTAGAATCAAAAAGGATCACACAGTGCTAAAGTCAATAACTGGCCCGTGGGGGCTCCGCACATTACAGAAGTTCCGGCTGCACATAAGGGAATCAGGATACACACATTTAACATAAATAACAACTAAAAACCATTTAGTTCCTTCTTAACTCTTTCCTACTGCTTTTACTATTCTGATCCCCCACAACAAGCATTTCTAAAGCCTTCCCTCTGACTCTTACCCCCTCCACCTTCCTTTTACTCATCCAAAGCCTCCTCTCCTACTGCTATGAGCTCCAAAATATTGCTCTGTTATCCTTCTCAATACAAATAACTGACTAACATATCCACCACTGAAACAACTTTCATTTTTCACTATACTAATTCACCACTAATTCTTTATGGGTTCAGAAGTAGCGTGCTACTCGCCGAAAAAGCACTTTGACACATTGTCAGGGGTAATAAGCACTATATAAATGCAATTATAATACAAGATCTTTGACACACTGCAGCAGTAAATGCTTTCTGGGTCTTCAGCTCATATAAAACACATGCCACCATTTGTGTTTGCAATGAGATTTTGTGCCCTAAACTAAGCACGTGACTCAACGCTGAATGGTAACTCAGCATGTATGCTGTTGTTATTGTGGTATTAAATACTAAAGGGGGCCAAAACTGTTCTCCCGCGGCATCATTTTACATGACTGGTCTTTAAGTCTGTCAGCAATAAATAGTCATAATTCACCCAGGTACAAGGGAGGGGAGAAGGAGGAGACAATGGCGTGCGGTAAACATCTGTCTGTCTCATGTCAAGGTCAGGGTCTCATAGAATCACACAGTGTGCTGATTTGGAGGCTACCCAGCTCCTTGCCGACTGCCTGTGTGCTCTTGAATAATCTAGTTTACCTGTCTGTTAGATTACCGACCTCTGGGTACAATGAACGTCACCCACAAAAATTAAACAAATGGTGTCTTTTGGCTTTCATCTCTAGACAAGTGTGTTTTGCTACCTTTCACAACCTCTCTTCCGACACTCACCCTGCGAAGGCCTTCCCAAGACAAAGGCTCAGTTGAGCCAGTCGGACCGTGCAACATGTTGTCCTCCACCTGCACCAAGTGCATAGGCACATGTGTTCACAATGGATACCATTCTTCTTCCAGACACGAAGCCTCCCACTGTACTGAACGTCTGGCCTGCATAGAATGGCACTTCTAGGGACATTGATGTGAACGAGGTCATAGGTCACCTGCTAGGGACCGGAGATGCACCGTGAGCATAGGTAGGCTACTTCAAGATGACCTTTGTGTATAGCCCAAGCGCACACCTCACAAGGGCATACCCCATGGCTGTTGTTTCGCCACATGAACATAATTATAGCCCAAGTTACTAGACACCGGGGCAGCCAGCCTCTTAGCATTTTCTCAAGACCTCTAGAAGTTACAGTTTACTTGGCCGAAATGGTTACCAAAAACGGAAACAAATAACGAAACCCAAAAGAATATCAGATGAACTGACATGACCCTGTGACCCCCAGCCAAATAAATCTGAAGCACCCTTCTCTGCACATAAATACATAAGGGCAGTGATGATGAATGGGAAATCAGAGGCCATTTTGCATATCTGATTTGACTATATCTACTCTTGTTTTAGAGGGAATCTGGTTTACAGCCAAGTATTGCCCGAGCAGACCCTCCCAGTCTCCCCCAAAAACAAATTGCAAAACCCTCATTGAAGGTACTCGGGTGAGGCGAGAAAGGTGGGGTCACTAAAAAGAATTTGGCCAAAAAGGTTAACTAGGAATCCTTTACAAAAGGTGTGGTCTGTGTGCTTATGTGTGAGGTCAAAAAAGGGGCTTGTGCATCATTCAGAGTTTTCTATTAGCGGAATAAACCATGCGGTAAACCCTGTAGTTGGTTTTAATTCACCTCACTATTAGCACTGCACCCTTCACCACACCGAGCTAGCTCACATTGGGTCTTAGCATTACCCCCTCTGACAAACAAAACATCACTGAGATCCTCCCTCGCAGCGAGGGGGTTGTAGCCCGCACCATGACTAGGTTCATGGTGCGAGTATGATTCCCAATGAGGAAGCATGCCACCTCTGGTGGGTGAGGGAAACCGTCCTTTAAAAGGGACGCCTCCTGTATAGTCAGGCCTCTCCGTATCTGTTGTTTTTTATTCCCATCACTTATTCCCCTACATTCCAGACCCAAGGGTTTTTATGTGTTTAGTGATTTCTTGGGGTGATCACAGTCGCTGGTCTTTAAACCTCCTCCGGCACTATACTAGTGTATGCACAAAACCTTGGTAATGGCTCACACTGCCTGCTCAAGTAAGGAAGCCAGGACCATCTGCAAAGCCTGTTTTATGCATGTAGAAGAGACTTAATGTGTTTTTCATGTTTTATGCATCCCAGATGCGAAGATATTTCAAAGACATTTTGAGAATTGCAAAGAGTTCCAAAAAAAAGACAGCTATACCCATGCAGTAGCAAGTCTGTGGTGTCCATTAATATTGAACTTCGGAATTTTGTTTGAGATCAAACGCACAGTTGACATGGATCACTTCCTGATGCCAAAAGATGGTAGGGAGCTCAAAAGAAAGGCCGAAACAGTTAGTAAGAACAAAGCTGCAAAAATTAGGAAGTATGATGCCTCCTACTTGGACTTTGGATTCACCTGCGTCACCATAACTGGTGAAATTCAGCCACAGTGTGTGGTTTGTGTCATGACCTTGGCTAATGAAAGCCTGAAACCAAACAAATTAAAGCGGCATTTGGAAACTAAACATGGGTCACTGGTAGGAAAGAATGGAGATTTCTTTTGCCAGAAAGCTGGAAGACATCACCCACCAAAAAAACACTTTGAAAAATATGGTCTCCATGCCAGCAAATGCCTTGAAAGCATCTTACCAAGTGGCATACCACATTGCCAAAAGCAAAAGGCCTTTTACAGATGGAGAAAAAGTGATTCTTCCAGCAGTTCTCGGCATGGCCAGGACAATGCTTGGTGAAAAAGCCACAGAGAAGTTTAAAATGGTGCCCCTTTCAGACACAACAGTTGGCTGCCGCATCTTGGACATGTCGGAGGGTATCAACGACAACTCATAGCATGTTTGCAATCGAGTTTGTTTGCTTTGCAATTGGATGAAGTGATTGACTTTTCTAAGGAAGCTCATTTAATTGCTTATGTACGATACTGCCAAAAAACTTTAATATAGGAAGATTTTTTTATTCTGTAAACCAACCAAGAGACCGGCAACATCATCAGCAATATATGATCTTCTCAATTACTTTCTGTTCTCCAATGGCTTAAAATGGGACAGCTGTGTTGGAATCTGTACGATGGTGCTCCTTCCATGTGTGGGGGTAGGGAAGGCCTAAATGCCAAAGTGTTGAAAGTGGCTTCTCATATTTTATGGACCCACTATATGATACACCGGGAAGCCCTTGCCGTCCGAAACATGGATAGAGAACTTGGGGATATGTTGTATTTCTGCTGCGAAAATTTCATGAAGGCTCACCCCACTAGAGCTCGTCATTTTGCCATTTCATGTGCAGAAATGGGAGATGGTTTGCTGTTCCATTTAGAGGTCCAGTAATTATACAGAGGGAAGGTGCTGTATTGCATTTTTGAATTAAGAAATGAAATACGACAATTCCTTCTGGATTTATACCCATACAAAGAAGAGCAGTTGTGTAATCCCAGTTGGCTTGTGCTTTTAGCATACCTTACAGACATCTTTGACAAATTAAATGAGTTAAATGTGTCTTTGCAAGGAGCTGAAAGTACATCTTTCACCATGTATACAAAATATCTCCCTTCAAGAAGAAGCTAGAGTTGTGGAGAGGACTACTAAATAAAGGTGTACTTCTTGAGGTATTCGCATGTTTAGCAGAAGCTCTTGAGGACACAGGATATGAACTTGAAAGTGCTATTGAGGTCATAAGAAATTACCTGACTTCTCTCAGTGACAGTTTAGAAAAGTACATTCCGGAGGACAATGATCATGTCAATTACTGGGTCTTTCAACCCTTTCTAGTGGATGCAGGTACTCATCTCCCAATGCACCTTCTGGAAGATCTAATTGACCTTTAGAGTGACCGCGTTCTCCAGATGCAATTCAGAAAAATCTCACTGGGAGAATTTTGACTGAAAATGCCTGAAGAACATTCAGGTTTGTCGAAAATTGCAGTCAAGACACTACTGCCTTTTAGCTTATCATATGTATGTAAGATTGGGGTTTCAGCACTGGCAGTTTTAAAGGCGAAGTACTGTTCAAGACTTGAAGTGGAGCACAACCGGAGGATGGCAGTAGCTAGAATACATCCACAGATTGACCGTCTCTCTGGAGAAAAACTGGCACACCCATCACACTAGTTCAGGATGGTGTTATTATTCAATTGAGTCAGATTATGTTTTGTTTGTTTGTGATAAAGTTAGTACCATTTTTTGCATTTTTGGGCAATTCGTTTTGGAGATTTTGTATTTGAGCTGCGTAGTAAGCCTCTAACACAGAACCACAGTCACCCACAAACCTTTGGTTTGCTAAACACAGTTTAATACACTATTTCCCCACCGTAAAATGATTTGCCATGGGAACTAAGGGCACTTTTGGTTGTTGGTGATGATGAGTACCAAGTTTTTGTCAGGAGTGGGTCCTTACGAGTAACATTTTTTGACAGGGGTGGGGTCTCTGCATCAAATGGTTTGAAGACCTCTGGCCTACATTGTAATTAGGCAGTAGGACTTTAATAATAATACCGACATTTATAAAGCGCAAACAGCTACCTCTACAGAGGTGTCCCGGCGCTCCAGCAGTGGCAGCATGTAGCAGTGGCCGGAAAGCATACCCCCCCCCCCCCCCCCCCGCCCCGAGACCCCGGGAAACTAACCCAGACTAAAGATCCAAGATTTCACAGCCTTCCTAAATACTGGCCCCGACTCAATCTGGCGAAAATTACTTGGCAGAGAGTTCCAAGGTTTGGTAGTTCCCACCGTGAAAGATCTGCCACCCAACCGTGTTTTCATAAATCTTAGAGTCCAGAGCAGATTTTGAGAATTAGATCTCAATGAAATCTTCTGTTTATAATAATATAGCCGACGTTTCAAATAACTCAGACATTTGCCATGACATGACCGAAAAGCCAAGGTCAGAGCCTTAAACTCAATTCTCCTTGCCACTGACAGCCAGTGAAGTTCTTTGATATTCGGAGAGAGTGATACCGGAATGGAACACGTCTAATCAGTCTTCGCTAGGTACACTGGCAGGCCCAAATAAAGGCCGTTTGCATAGTCCAGCCTGGATGTCACAGTGGCATGGACAATGGTTTTTCGGCAATCCTCTGGTAGCAAATAAAGAAATTTACGTAGATTGCGTAATTTGCTGAAACAGGAAGCTGTCACCTGCCGGATTTGGGCTGAGAAAGATAGATCTGCTTCCCACCATTAAACCATGGATGCCGGTCGGAGGCTTTCTGGTCATCATCATAATGAGCCCCTTGATATTTAAATAATGTATTTCTTTTTGTGAATTTGGTAATTTTATATATTCAGTTTTGTTTAAGCACTTAGTTTTATTTTTTGTTCTAAAACAATATTTTGTTAGTATTTTAGTTGACGATATTTGTTACATTTTGGGTGTTTAATTGTGGTAGCAATATTTAGTGTTGGTTTCTAATATTGGATATTTTAGATAGTTGACAATATTTTTGTAGTCAATATTATTTTTTCTTTTAAGTATAGGAATGTGGCATGAGGGCATCAATATCATTTGGCAATGTTTGTGGAGTTAGTAAATATCAAGGAGACCATACCTAATACAACAATTTCATCCATTAGAAGCCTAACTCGTTTCTTATCAGTTCAACCGTTCCTTGAAACAAAAGAATATAGACAGATTTTCCTTTCTTGTACTGATGAGACTAGCACCAACTTTCGTTTTTGTGCAGTCCTAACCAGTGTTCCCGTACCATGCTCTACAATGTAGTAGTACACTTGTGTTTTTGATATCCTTATTTTAGATACTCCAATGTCTATTACCACTTTGAATTATGTTCTCTTGAATTGTATATTACATCTGTGCAGCAGATTACTTGCTGTTGCTGAAGGTTGCTAAAAGTACTAATTTGTTTATTCCGGACAGAAATGTGTTGTCTTGGTCATACGCTCTACAAACATTTTATTTTTCTTCATAATATTTGCTCTTCTGCTACGTAATTTTCATTGCTCGTTTGTGTGCACGGATAACCTCCTAATCTGTTGGAGTTTGACCTGCACACTGATGTGATTTGCCACACTGCCTGCAAATCTTCCGACCGCAGTGCAGTTTCTACTGTTTTTATGAGCGCCTCCACAATTCCCAAAGGCTGTGTAAGTCTCACAGTTACTTATCCCTCTAGTGCCTTGTGAATAGTTTCCCTCGTTTTTTCCACTTCTGGCTGGTGCTTTTGTTTTCTGCTCTCGTTTTGTAGTTGCAATGTAGCGACTGTCAAATAATCTTCATTGCTGCATTTTAGATGAGTTTTCTATATTGCATGTTGGCTGCATTGATTTGTCTATTACAATAAACAAAGGCAGGTAATGAGACATTTTGCCTTTACTTTTTTATATACATAGGATAAATACTATTTGATTATAATATTATACTTGATTATAATATATTTGGCATGCCTGCTCCTAGCACACTTCGTAGAATGTGTTGCTGTCTTGGAGGTACCAATATGGATCTAGAAAGTAGTCAGCCGGCTCCCCTAGAGGGGACAACGAATAGGTTTATGTACATTAAGGGACGGTCCGATCCGGGTCGGACAAACTACGAGGCGTATGCGTGTTTTCCGCCCGACGCGTACAGCTGTACGAGCGAGCAAGTACGATGCGAGTTACGTGAAATTCACCAACCGAGTCGTTCCCGGGTCCGAACCGCTCCGTACGTCTCGGCCGTAAGCTAACCATGGCATTCAATGGATGCGATTTACGACCAAGCCAGTACGATGCACGCGTCGGACTGCCGTTGCGAGCCAAAACGTCCGGGAAGTTACCTTTGGGGGTCCGCGTCAGACCCCCTGTCACATGCAGCCCTACGACTCGGACACAGGGGGAGACCCAAGGGTCTACCCAACACAGGCATGTACGGTGCAGATGGCACCGACGCATACCCACTGTAGGGGGCGCCCTTGTGCGAGACATACCCATTCAGTTAATGGGAGCCCATGTACGCGTCGTACGACCGGCTCCCATTGACTTCTATGGGAGTCCGTCCGAACCGAGTCTGGCAGCATACGGCCGCATCATACTCGCTCGGTCGGATTGCAGGACTCCGGCTCGGTCGGAAAACACTCCGGATCCGGCTCGGTCGGGGAGCTTTCCGACCCAGATCGGAATCAGCTCCTAAATATGGTATTTCTTCCATAATGTATAGTACACTATGGAACAAATATACGAAAAAGGATCCTGATTTACGATGGCCAGTAAATGGGTCATTTGATTTTAAGAAGATTCAGTGTTGAGCAGTGTCTGTTTCAGAGAAAGAGTCGATAAGATATGTTTGATTGTGTACGAATGTGGGCATTTTTTTCCTCCTTATATATGTTTGAATGAGTACATACACTTGGAAGAACATGCGTGCACTTAGTAAAATTCGTAAGTGGTGATACGAAGCACTTTTGAGTGTTCTGCCTGGCCAATTGGTAATTCGGTCTCTTCTTGCAAAGGTCTGGGGGTTTTATCCTATCCTGTTTTGGGTGGGTCTGCGGACCCCTGTAATAGGCATGTCTTCTGGAATAAGTATGATTTGGTATAGACACAGAGTATTTGCGAACACTCTGCCAGACCAACTGGTAATTCGGCATATTTTGGAAAAGGTCTGGGCCTAGAGCCTGTCTTCTTGAATATGGAACAGTCTCTGGGCTGTTTTACTTGTCTTGGTGCAGTCTCTGGACTGCTCATGAGAGCTCTTTTTGTTTGCAAATATGTTTTACAATTGGGTTGGTTTGAGTACAGTCTGTGGGCTTGTTTTTGTCCTGGTGTTGATTTGTTGGTTGATTGTGTGTTTGAGTGTCTATGAGGTTTGTGGACTGACACCGGTGGTAATGCTTGTGAAGTACTTGTTTGAGTGAGTAGCGACTGTGCTCTTTGTGTAAGAATGGCTTGCTTCAGCAAGCTGTGTTGTGTGTTATGAGTGTGTGGCCCCTTCTTGAAAATGTTTGGAATGAGCTCAATTTAGTTTGTTGTCGTCATTGTGTTCTGCAGATGCCATTGGAAGAATTACACATTAAATTTCAAAGAATGAATTATATAAAATATGTTAAGCAGCTGCACGCTACTAGTAAAGTAAAGCAGTAACAAAGTGTTGATGTGTGAACATTCAATTATTATATTGCCACAATGGTAAAGAAATAGAATTAAAACTCAATAGGAAAAAGTAGACCTCACAGAGAAAAACAAATTTGTGTGATTTGCACAACTAGGACTTAACAAAATTAAAAATAGATGCCCAACATTTTGTTAGTACTGCCTATCAGCTGTGCAAAATGTTACAGCACTATCCTTAGATACATCATATTAAATATTAAAAGGCATTCACATTATCTGAGTAATTGGTTGCTGCTAAAATAAAAGCGTCCTCCTTTTACCACTCTGCAAACAATAGATTTTGACTGGCTTGGAATGCCTGGTTTTTAATAGAATGAACTGAGCCTCATTCCCAGCACCAGAAAGAGAGCTTTTAACAGCTGCTCAAGCTGTCTGTCCGAAGGAAGCTGTCTGTTTGAGAAGAGGGAGGTAATGAGTGGTTTATCAACTTTTAAAAGAGAAAGGATACAAGTAAGGACTTTCTTTCCTGTTCCTTTCCTAAGAACCACATCAGTGGATATGATGGTAAATAATTACTACTTTCTAAAGAGTGAAACAAACTTTCTATGTTTCAGTAAAGCTTATGTGCTTAGTTTCAAAAAAAGTTTTGTAAGTGTTATAAATACATGCATTTAAAGACAAAAGGAAAGGAATGAGGCTTGTTTTTCATATGTAGAAACAACAAAAGGGTTAGTGATCAGTATTCAAAAATGTCTACATGAAAAAAATTAAGTCATTGCACTAAAATCGTTTTTGCATTAGTTATTTACCTCCTACAAGTCTGTCCGTGCCCAGCTGCCAAAAGGGGTAAGTATTGTCGACAGGAGGTCACCTGCTTAGGTTACCTACTGTCGAAGGGGGGTAGGAGACTAGCACCTGGGCAAATTAAGGGTAAGCAAAATTAAGTAACACTATATTTTTTTTTGCTTTTTTGCTTTTAGTGCTTGGTATATGTATTATTGTGTCTTTTTTTCTTGGTTTATGTGCCTATTATGTGTATTATTGTGAGCTGTTCTGCGTGCAAAGTACGCAGGGCAGCTTGTTGTTGTGCTCTCTCTCAAGCCTGTCTAAACTGTCTAGGAACGGCCATGAGACAGTCGGTTGGGCTCGCTTTAGTCATTCATTTCTCAGGATGCTGTGAATATGTTCTTGAATAAATAGACAAAGCACCAGTGCACGTCTAATTGGCTATTAAGTAATACTTTTTGAACAAATGGTTAGAATTAACAAGATGAATAAATAAATACGCCATGTTACTGCCCCTCCTGTCTGTAAATTGATGAAATTGGATAAAGATGAAAGGATGGGTAGAATAGACTGATGTTCCCTTATTTGACCTTTAAGGGGAACTATATATGGATGGTTTTTGTTACAAATTCCCAGGTGGCAACACCATTATTGTTGTTATTACAGCACTACATGAGTCGCAGAGGCATCACAAGTCCCTTATTAGTTAGTCTATGTAGTCAAGCTGACAGCCCTTGCTAGAGCTGGTGAATAGGTTTCTCCCCTGAATATGATGTTACATGGACCAGATCGTGAAAAGTATGATGCATATGGTTCACAATGCTAGGTAAGATGCCAATATGCCCTTAGCACACATTTTTAAGAACAAAATGTTCTTTGCTTGTTTTCTTGTCTGCCACAAACGAGTTTTGCTGGAAAATTCATGTACCTATTAGGTTATGTTTAATTGATCAGTTAACAAAAACCAAAGGAAATGATGGACAGGGTGTTGAACATTGCAAGCACTCACCCCCAGTCAACTGATCTGGGTTTAATCCATCACCGTTTTTTAGCCCACTCTGCCACCCCAGTTCAGACATGGCCATATGCAAATCAGTCTTACCCTGTGCCTCATGGGAACAGTCCAGCCCGAACTGCCAAGCCATGTCTTCCCTGGACCAGAAACAAGCTTCCTAGGACCGGTTTTTGGCATTTCAGCCGTCTTCAGCCAGGCTTGCTTGAATCCAGTGGCAAAGTGAACAAGGGACTCACATCTGAGCATACCCTGCCAACTTATGGCGAACAAAGCAAAAACCAAAGGAAATGATGGACGGAGTGTTGAACATTGCAAGCACTCACCCCCAGTCAACTGATCTGGGTTTAATCCATCACCGTTCTTTAGCCCACTCTGCCACCCCAGTTCAGACATGGCCATATGCAAATCAGTCTGACCCTGTGCCTCATGGAAACAGTCCAGCCCGAACTGCCAAGCCATGTCTTCCCTGGACCGGAAACAAGCTTCCTAGGACCGGTTTCTGGCATGTCAGCCGTCTTCAGCCAGGCTTGCAAAGGCTTCCTTTGGTTTTTAATTGATCAGTTATTCATGTAATATGGATCTCTGTTACATTCACAGTTTTAGAGTGCATGGTCATAAGAGCAAAACATGGTTGTTCTTGTTCAAGGAAAATTATTTTAGAGATTTCAGCAGTTTTGCACAATAGTAAAGGTTATTGATTATTTGTATGTTTTGTCTAAAGATTTCTGTTCTGTTCACTAACAGATATCTGCTGCCCTACAACCATTGCCAGAGGGACCCAGACATCAGATCCAGCCTGGGGATTCAGCGCAAGTCTAATTTGGAGCTAAGGTGAAGGGCCCCAGCCTAGGGGTTGCTGGCCACTATAACAGCTGTGAAGGTGGAAGGCCAGAAGAAACGTGTACCCCTACCACTGTCTTGGGCGAAAGACAGGGTCACAAATCAGGACGTAGAGCCGATTCCATGCTTTGTTCCTTTTTTCTTGATGTCCAGCTGAGAGGCACAGACCAACAAGGACAGCAAGGAGGCTTTGCTTGAGGTGCCCCCCTCTGAAACAAGGGTTGCTTCAGATACTCCAGTTTCTGTGCATCAGACCTCTGAGTCCCGGTCCCCAACTTAAAGTGAACCTGTACCTCTGTTTGTTGATCAAGAGGTGCCTGGGCACACTAGGTACAATCTGCAGCCCCGACGAAAGTGCAGTGCACCAGAAGAGCAATACAGGAGTTACGGAAGGACTTGAGTTCAGGGTACAGGTGCTGTCCCTCAGGTGCTGTTAGATTAGAGTAAAGAATACTGGTGCACTGCCTGAGACACTGGACCAGCATCGTTGAGGGCATTTGCCCTGGAGGCTGATTGCCCTATCCTGACAGAAATACTTTTTCCTTAGCCTGGGCCGTGATTGGTTTTCTGGGTTGCAAGTTGTGCAGCTCCACCGTGGGAGAAGTGAACACTTGATGAACGATAAGAGCCTGCCTGTGAGGCTCAGACAGACACAGGGAGAAGACTCCCCTCTGGCTGGTTGTACAGTGGCTTCAATTCCCTAAGTACTTTTTGTTAGGAATGTACCTCTTTGTTCGTCCCATTTTTGAGGAGGAGCAGCCCTTTGCGACTCTTTGTCCTAATTCCCATGGCCCCGTTTGGTCCTCCTGGTCCCCCAAAACAAAGATTGTTTCCAGAACTCAGGGACGTGGACTTGGACTGGATGGCTTTGGACACTGTTTTCTGTCTGGGGCTGGAAGTTATTATCGGCCCTGTATATAATTGATGCGATACTTTTTTACTGCTGTTTATGTATACAATGTGACCCAATGCTCTGTTCCCTTTGTGCTTCTATTTGTACCTCATGTATACCAGCCTAACAAAATGCCAAGAATGCAAATGCCCAACTAGTAATAGACCAGGAGATCAATTACCTGATGAGAATAGATGTGCAATATAATTTCCATGTTTCTTCTACTGCATTGCAGTGTCTTCAGCTAATGCTAAAAGGGCCATCTGTGGAAATCGCAGATAATATGTTAGCATGAGCTGAATCCATTTTAGTTGTGGCATCCATTTTTGCTAGCCATGTGATTCTTCCGTCTTCACTGTTGCTTGCCTTTCTATTCTGCTTGAGTCATCAACTGTAGTTAACGCCTTCAGTACTGAGCCAGAGCACTGTGTAAGCTCAGAAAGGCCTGTAGCTGCTAGAATGCACCTGTCTTGGAGTGTAACTGTCAGGCTATTTCAACTGATGTAAGCAGCTCTGTCTCCCCTCCCACTTAGCTGACTAAATGATCTATATTGTTTGACCATGTTAGTCGATAGCTATTCCCGTGTATGGCTGTACCTCCCATTTGAGTCTCCATGCTTACTCTGCAACAATGTCTGTATAAAAGGCCCATAGCCTCTGTATTCTGTGGACTACCTCCTACAGTGCCTGAGGGTGCTGTATTGATGTAGTCCCACTCATGAGTGATTAATAAACTTGTTATTTGATATTCCAGCTTCCATGCCAATCTCTACTTTGTTGGTTTAAAGAACCAGTGGACAGATAAGGGTGAACCCCTGCACCAGTGGGCCCCTAAAAAGGCTCATTTCCACAATCTGGTTTCTGCAAATATTTGCCATTTGCATATCACCAAGTTAAGTTTTCTTATTTGTTTTGCTTCTATTTAAATCTTTGTTTGCAGCACACTTTTGAATTACAAAAAAAGTCCTTTCGTAATTCCTGATATATTTTGAAATATTTGTACTATTCATTTACAAGCTATTTAAATGTTGCGTGTTGGAAAACAATTCACATCTCACAGCCTTTTGTGTCTGTCAGACAGCTCACTTCACAAAAACGTATACATGTAGTAAGATAAAGAAAAGTAAACACCATTTCCGGGATTAGATTAGCAGCAATTAGTAACAAGCATTGGCATAGCAAATAGGTCTCGCCGGGACCTTATAAGTGTTTTGTAAGAGGTGTTTTGAAGTTTGGTAAGAAATGCAATTTAACATAAAGGGATATGAAAAAGGAAACCAGGAAAGTCTGATGAGGGAAGAAGAGGGCAGCAGATGAGCTGGGGGAGGGAGGGAGGGAGAAGCAGAGGGATGAGAGAGAGTGAGACAAAGAAAAAGCAGATGGCGGGAAGAAGCGAGTAGGGGGATAAATATAAAAGGATGGAGAGACTGTTGGGGAGGAAAGCCAGGGAGAGAGGGAGGCGAGAGAGTGGGAGAACATTGAAGGAGGGAAAGAGGAAAGCCATTGATTGAGATAGAGGAATGCAGAAACGGGCAGGCACGGAAGAAAGGAGATAAAAAGAGGAAGGAATAGGAGAGGCGGGCCGACAAATATATAAGAGAATGAGTCCGAAAGAAACGAACAGGGAGGGCAGAGGGAATAAAATCAAACAGACTGCGGAGAGACACGTGAGAGTCCGAAAGACGTTTGAAATGATACAGGGTGCACTCGCTAGAACACCGTTTATTACGCTTTCCAGTGAGTTGGGTTCCACAATCTGTCAGCAGTAACTTGCCCTACAACAGATGTGGACCCGGTGAGGCCCTCGGGAGCCCGTAGAGGAGCTTATTGGGCATTGTGAGCCCGTGCGTGGCTGCAGCATCGGAGCACCGAAGAGCAGCCGGAGGGCCGCGATCGCCATAGAGGTGACAGAGAGTCTGTGGTTGGGCCCCGCTGGCATCGACTTGCTTGCAGAGTGCGAGTACTGTGGGCTCCTTGACCCAGGGAACCGACAGGAGACCCATCGTAGGCAAAGGAGCTGGCTCCGAGGCTGCCGGAGGAGACCGGTGGCGTCGGCCGCGTGGCTGCTGGTGGCATAGCTTCATCATCAGCAGTGACTGTGGGGGCTTGGTGACGACTAATACACAGTCCGCATTAGCCCGCGAGGTCTGGGGGAGCTGGTGATCACCGGCGGGAGGGAAGATCAAGAGACGACCCTGGGTGCGGCCTCCTGCAGTGTCAACCGAGCGGATCGAGCTGCAGAGCAGAGCCTGGCAGAGGAGGTGTCGGGCTCTTGGGTCTCCTGGCTGGTTGTCGTGTGCAGCAGTGTTTGGAGCGAAGAGGAGGGTGGGAAGGGAAGAAGAAAGGGGCCAGGCAGGAATGGAAAGATAAACAAGGAGGCACTGCTCGCTCCCGCAGGCAAAACTCCGTGTAATGCGAGAAATGCAGCTGACACCCTGCGCGCCCATGCTCGCTCCTGACAGCAAAACGCCGTGGGAGTGACTAGTAAACAAAGAGTTGGGACAAGCGCCTGCCTTTGGCCATTTGCGTGCTTTCATTATTGAAAGCCACACCCAAAGGCCTATCCAATATGTGGGAGGAGTCAGACGCACAAGTAGAAGTTTAGAGTGATCACAAGAAGCCTCCCCATAGAGCAGCGCATGCGCTCGGCTCAACCTAAAAAGACAAACTGATATTTGACCTCTGTCCGTGAACAAACCGCAAATGTGTTAAGATAAAAACAAGATTTCAAGGCATCGTTATTACTCATTCACTTTGTGAATAAACAGAACACCTGTTCCTTTCTAGCTCACCAGAAGGGACCAGTCAGTCCTAGAAATCGCTCGACCTGATAAAATCTGACTCCCCATAGAAAGTGGGCCAGTAGATTTTTTAAAGCTTGCCTTATAAGCCTTGTATGCATGTATGAGCCATATAATTTTTGGATAGATTGTCTTGTCATCTGTGTTTGAGTTGTACGTATTGACCAGGCAGGTGTCAACGCCATCTAACACCTTAGTAACTATTTTGTATCAGCCTCTAGGGTCTGTGATCGCCTCCCTATGCCTAAAGAGAACCCCAGCAGCAATCCACATTGGCACTCCCCTGGCATAGTTCAAGTAAGCAGCCACATACACTGATTCCCTCCATTACTTCTAAACTGTATCCACCTCCGCAACAAGCAGATGTGTTTCCGCATAGCAATCTGTACATTATATAGCCTAAAGTAGGAGCACACTCTGCGATCTGCCCTCCATCTGGGGGTATACAGGGCCTAAGCAATGATCAGTTTATAGGCCGCCACCAATATTTTTTGTTGGGTGGCCTTATCCTTGTCTGCATTTACAGTTGTGCCCAGCCGCAGCTTGGCCAGAGGCTGGCAGTCTAAATATTTTAGGCCTTATGTTACTACTGTTGTGTGCAGGCCATCTTGACCAGCTTCCTGCTTGGCCGGTCCATAGTGTTCAAGGGGCGTCCCATACTTCAGTCTGGTCTGCTTTGTTTTTCTGAGGCAGTGCCGGGCCAGCTGTTAGGGTCCCAAATTCATTCAAGTAGGACTCCTCAGCTCTCACCATGGTGCATTCATCCACAGATGTGATCAGATAAGTCTGTCAGGAGCTGCTCAGGCGACACCTCCCAGGTCATATGCTCTACTTTTATACCACGCTCCAGGAAGAAGAATCCTGCTGAGTGCCTCCCCCGCACTGTCCTACATCGTCAATCATGAGCACACTTCCTCCAGGCCATTGAAGAAGAGACTGTTGTCCTTTGCCAGAACCTTCAAACTGGCGGGAAAGAGCAGCATATACTGCAGATCCATCTACCTGAGTTTCTGCTTGACCCTTATGTAGGGTTTCTATTGGGCTAAGACCTTTTAAGTTTAATCTAGTATAAGATATGCGCATTCAGGGCTCTCAGCAGGGTTCAGTGTGGGGCTTTGTTACCAATGCTCGATATGCCCTTTCCACCACAAATATTGCTAGTAGTCCCAGAAGATTGAGCTTTCGTTGAATCCAGTTCTCAAAAAAGCTTTCTAGATTGGCCCCCTCTGCTTGTTTCGGTAACTTGAGGATGCAGAGGTTATTCTGTAGGGGCGGTTTTTAGACTCCTCTGCCCCATCCTCCAGGATAGCGATGGCCGTCATATGGCGCGCCACTTGTTAGGTCGAGCCTAGAGGCAGCGTGCACACACTGCTCTGCGAGGAATGCTGTAATCCCTCTGTGGAGTTTGAGCACACCCACCATATGTCCACCACTTTTCATTGGTTGCTTGGTGCACCTTAATAAATTCCATAGATTTCGTTGGTGAATAGAGTACATTTGTTTTGCCTTGTGGCTGTTTTGTTCCCGCCCTGCAGACTGCCCCTGCTACATGGATCCTTTCGATATGGGCCATATGTTATGGTACGCGCAGTACTTTTTCTTTTGCCTCGACTTGTTTTGCAACTTTCCTGTTTGAGTTTCACTTTGCTCCCAGCACCCCTCCTGTTGTCTGTGTTCACTTTGCTCCTGCACCCTACCGTTGTCTGTGTTCACTTTGTTCCCGCGCACTCATGCTGTAGTTTGTGTTGGCTTTCTTCACGTCCCCTCCCTTTGTCTGTATTCCATATTTTTTTCCTGCCCCCCTCCCGCCTTACTTTCTGTTGCTTTCTTCCTGCCCCTTCCCATTGTCCATGTTGTCTTTCTTCCCGCCCCGTCTGCCATACTTTCTGTTGCCTTTCTTCCCTCCCCCTCCCGCCGTACTTTCTGTTGCCTTTCTTCCCGTTCCCTCCCGCTGTCATGTTGTCTTTCTTCCTGCCCCCCTGCCGCCGTACTTTGTTGTCTTTCTTCCCACCCCCACACAGCTGCAACTGCCTGGGGAAGAGGTACATCATCTGTTGCTGTTATGGAGAGGCCAGAAGGGTACACGCCTTCATCAACAAAAAAACATACTGTTTATCTCTGTAGATCTCAGAAAAGTAGCAGTGCTTCCTAGTTTTAAATTACGAATGTTCTATATGAGGGCAACATTGCGAAGGACTGTGGGTATGTACATATTCTACTTGGTAAATCGCCATAACCAGGCTTTAAGTGGGCCAGATCGCTCCGGGTCTCATACCCCTTAGTAATTAAAAACAGACATTGAGACGGGTTGCTATCAGGCCCTATATTCATGTCCTTAACTTTACTTTCAAATAAACCTTGATCGATTTCTGAACAATTCATGTAAAAAAAAACGTTAAGGTGTTACACGTACATGATTTTGGTCCTGTTAATATGTCACGTTTTACTTCATCTTGCCCCAATACTGGTTGGGCGGCAGTCTATAGGGATAAAAATATATAGTTTACGTATTTAAGCCACAACCTTAATTACATAGGCCCTGCCCCTTTTTGAGACCCCTGACTTCCAACCTTAGCCACATCGAAGAAAGTGTTGGTCTTTTAGGGGGTAGGTTTACTGTTCCCTCTTCAATCCAAGCCACTTAGGGGACATTGTTGGACTTGAAGGGTATACATTTACTATTCCTACTCAGATATAAGCCACTCTGGGGAAATTATTGGACTTTGAGTGTGTAGATTTGCTATTCTGACTCTAATACAAACCGTTTTTATGAAATACCTAAACTTTATCAAATCTAATTTAAATATTTTTCATCCAATGCAAAACATATAGAGAAAAATACTCTAACAAAGTTCAAAGACTGTAACCAAAACATTAAAACAATGCTGTTCATATTATAAATTAAAATATATAAATTAAATTGTAGGACATTTATAAAGACGCATGAATTATATCAAATAAATTAAAATAAATATTTAAAATACAATAAATTTTAAAAAATATATACAAATTTAATTTGTAATAAATATTAACAATACATAATTTACTAAAATCTACATACAGTATTAGTAGAATAAAAATTGCCTAATAAAAATAACATATGATCAACTAAAAAAAACCAAATAGTTAACAGAACTTGACATATAAATATAACTTTATTGGGGACGGAGAAGTCCTCTGCGTGGTAATGGACGTGTGTCTCCGACTGTACTGTTGTCGGGATCCCTAATGCTTATTTTTGTTGTCGTAGGCAAACGTGGATTATGCATGTGCACCATGACATAGACCTGACTTATTGATTGGGAGCCCGTTCCGGTCCAACAAGACCGCAAAGTGCTACCATCATAGTAGTGGAAGGCTATTGCCTTCAATAAGAGTTGAGCAGCACAAGCGTGTTGGACGCAGCAAACCGTGTAGTGATCAGTAGGAGTGAACAAGCCCTTTTTAACCTGTGTCACTGGAGTGAGGCCTACAAGCTCACTCACCCTTTTAAAGTTCCAGTGCTATGTGCTTAACTCACCATTGGCCTTCATCAGTTAGAGATAAAATGCTGCGCAGGGGTGGTGATGCTGGGATGGGTGTATATGTGCCTGGGAGGGGGAGAATAAAAGATAGAGCAGTGCTGTGCATGAATGGTTAGTGTGTTTATATATATCTGTGGGGAATACATTACATGAGAGATGTATTCCCTCAGTGTGTTTGCAGTGAATGTATGTGCTGGGTTTATGTGTACTTGTGACAAGTACAATACATAAAGGGCGAAGCGTTGTGGAGTGTGCATGGTGAATGTGTGTGTGCTTGCAAGTAGCATACCATGGCACAAAACAGGCTACAGTACTGAACAGTGCGCGCAGAGTGAATGTGTGTGCTGAATGCATGTGTGCCTAAGGAGTAAGGAGGGACAATGCTTGGAAGTAACTGTGTGTGTGTGTGTGTGTGTGTGCGTGGGTTTGTGTTACTATCCTTGTGGGGACTTGGGTGTGATAACACACTCGCGCTGTGGGGACTTGATTGCACTGTGGGGACCTGAACCCAGGTCCCCACAAGGCAATGTCTTCTAAATGATAAAAAATGACTTCAGGAACATCTGTGCCAATTTTTACAACTTTTTAAAAAAAATTACCTTGTGGGGACCTGTGTTTCATCAAGTGTGTTTATATTTCTGCTCAGCTCTGCCCCCGTAGACACTAGGCGGTACTGCAGTCTTAACCCCTTCAGTGCCCATGACGAGCTGGACTCGTCATGGGCCGCGGTGGCGCTGTGCCCATGACGAGTCCAGCTCGTCATAGACCCCGCCCGCTAATGCAACGGCCGGCACTGGGCGGGGAAAGGGGCGGGCACTGAAGGGGTTAAACACACTTTGCATTTAAACACACTTTGCTGACCAGAAAACACCCAGTAGCAGCAGAAAGGACAGATATTTCGAAGGAAAAGCTCCATAAGTTGTGTTTATCCAAATATTTTTCATCCATATTAAACTTTTCTCTATTTAAAATAAAACTTTATTTACATGAAGCTATTGATGTTAGATTTTTTTGTATCTAAAAATTATTAGTGGTTTTATGAACATTGCTAAAAGTAATTTGGGTCAGTTTCAAATCCCAACATTCTTTGCTTTTGCCATTTGATCCTTATTTGTAACTAAACAATGATGGTGCACTACACTGTGATTCAGTATAAACTGAATTGATAATTTTTGTGCACATAACCTACAGGCATCAATGCCTATTGTTACATGTTAATGTCTGTACCAGGAATTCAGAATTGTATGTTGCTTTTCCTCAGTTTACATATTTATATGCACACTGTAATATGTTTTTTTAGATGATGGCTAGATAAGCGAGTGACTAAGCTTCCACTTTGCTATGGGTTACATTCTTGCAGACAGTGAACTGAAGTATGTTCTTATAAAATGAATGAACTTCTTAGAAGATAAATATTCTATTATTATCATATTATGCAATTACATTTAAATTGTTTGAATTGCTTAATTTAAAAACTATTCCTAAAGCTTTACAAATAAGCATTGGCAAATCCAATAAGTCTCACCTATGCGATTGCTATTGGCTTTGGCAATGTGTTTTAGCCATGTTGTACACCACTGCGTCTGCTGTTCAGCAAGGCTAAAAGTTCATGGGGTGGGGTAGGATAGACTGGAGAGGGGTAGATTGGGGTATAGTGGAATAGGCCAGATTGGGGTAGAGTGGAGCATGGTAGACTGCCATACATTGGAGTGGGGTAGATTGGGGTAGAATGGAGTGGGGTGGATTAGGGTAGATTGGAGTGGGGTGATTGTAGTGGGGTAATTTAGAGTGGTGTAGTTGGGTAGATTAGCGTGGTAGATTGGAGTGGGGGCAAATTGAAGTGGGGTGGGTTGGGGTGGAGTGGGATAGATTGGGTTGGAGTGTGGTGGATTGGGTGGAATATTGTAGACTGGGGTGGAGTGGGGTTGATTGGAGTGGGGTAGATTGGAGTTGAGTAGATTGGAGTGGGGCAGATAGGAGTAGGGTAGATGGGGTAGATAGGGTGAATTGGAGTGGGTAGATTGGACTGGAGTGGGGTAGATTTGAGTGGCATCTGGTAGTATGGAGTGAAGGCGAGTGGGGTAGATTGGCTAGAGTAGAATAGAATGTGGTATATTGGGGTAGACTGGTGTCAAGTAAATTGGGTCGATTGGAGTGGGTAGATTGGACTGAAATGGGGTAGATTACAGTGGCATTTGGTAATCTGGAGTGAAGTGGAGTATGGTAGATTGGGTAGAGTAGAATTGAGTTTGGTTGGTTAGGGTAGAGTGGACTGCAGTGGGGCAGATTGGATTGGACTACATTGGACTGGTGTGGGGTAGATTTGAGTGGCATGTGGTGGTATGGAGCGAGGTTGAGTGGGGTAGATTAAACTTGAGTGTGGTTATTGGAGAAGAGTAGAGTGGGGTGGATTGAGGTAGATTGGAGTGGAGTTGGCATGTGGTAATATGGAGTGTGGTAGATTGGGGTATAGTTGAGTGGGATAGATTGGGTGGATTGGGGTGAGTAGATAGGATTGGAGTGGGGTAGATTTGAGTGGCATGTGGTATTATGGAGTGGAGTGGAGTAGATTGGGTGGATTGGAGTGGGTTACATTGGACTAAAATTCAGTAGATTTGAGTGGCATGTGGTAGTATGCAGTGAAGTGGAGTGGGGTAGCATGAGTAGAGTGGACTGGAGTGTGGTAGATCGTAGTAGAGTGGAGTGAGGCAAATTGGATGGATTGGAGTGGGGAAGACTCGACTGGGGGTAGAGTGGAGTGGGATCGATTACAGTGGGGTGGAGTGGAGTTGGATAGATTACAGTGGAGTGAGCTAGGTTGGGGAAGAGAGGAGTAGAGTAGGATAGACTTGAGTGGAGTGAAATGGGATAGATTAACATGGAGTGGAGTGGGGCAGATTGGGTGGATCAGAGTAGGGCAAATTGGAATGGAGTAGGGTAGATTGGAGATTGCCAGACCTTCACTTGACCAAGACTGGTCCTACCCATGCAGTGGGACACACACTGGACCTAATTTTCTCTACTCTCCACTCTCTTCAAGCTAACACCCCAATTTCCCTAATCTGGACCGACCATTTCCTGATACGTTTTCAGATTCCTACCAGGATCAGATCTGCCAAACCTACAGTTCAGAAGGGCATTAGTTTGAGACAATGGAAGCAGATTACTATGGAAACTTCCCAATCTGTTTTTACTGCTCCCAATTTAGACAATTCACAGGACATAAACTCAGCTTTGGCCCTATTCCATGACACCTTTTCAGGAGGCACTTGATATCGCTGCCACTTATAAGTAACTTCCCGCAACAATGTCTAGGCCTAATGCTTCGTGGTACAGAGCTGATCTGAAAAATGACAAAAAAATGCACGGAAATGGAGAGCTACTAAAACAAATACAGACAAACAAACATATAAATCTGCCCTTCGAACCTACCACTGTTAAAGATCACCCTGAAGGCATTTCCTTGTCAACCAAATAGAACAAGCAGGCAATTCCTCCAAAGAATTATTTAAAATCTTATACAACTTTGCTAAACCTCAAGCCTGCTTAGCGGCCATACCTGCTTCTCAACTACTCTGTGACACCTTGCAAGACATTTTCACACTAAAATGGGCAATATTCACAATAGTTTTAATATACTGACTAATGCACCAGACCTTTCTATAACCAATGGGTCACCTCAAACGACTGCATCAGTAATATTGGAAAGATTTAACCCTATCTCTAATACACAGACGCATGACCTGCTGCATAATGCAAAATCTGATTCGCGTTCTGACCTCTGTCCCCCTTATATCATTGCCACTCTCTCTTCTCTTCTTGCTCCAGTTATCACAGTTCTATGCAACCAGTCCCTGACTCAAGCCTCTATTCTGCAACATTGGGAAGCAGCCCAGGTTACATAAATACTGATAAGAATAAATGCAGACCCGAGCAATCCAGCTAACTATTGCCCGAAATTCTTCCTCCCTCTATTGGGTAAAGTTCTGGAGACCCACATCAACAAACAATTGTCTTCGTATATGGAGACTTATGGCCTGTTGGATGCTTCTCAAACAGGTCACAGACCTTCCCACAGCAGGGAGACGACCCTTCTTGCCTCAGCAGATACTATCAGGCTATCCCTTAATGCTGGAAATCCAGCCATGTTGGTTTTGCTTGATCTGTTGGTGGCATCCAATACCATCTCACATTCCATGCTAACACAAAGGTTTTGAACAGATTGGCATCAAGGGCGCCGCACTCAACTGGCTGAAGGACTTTCTTATGACAGGGTCTAGACTGTCTCTATTGGCCCTTATCACTCTAAACCACCTGCTTGGACAAGAGGTCCCTCAGGACTCCTCCTTGAGCCCCTCACTTCCTTCCCCTGTCCCCTATTTAATACAGATATTTGCCCTTGCTGTGCCTCCCTTGGAAAGGCATAATGTTTTGGTGCATTCTCAGGTTTACCAGTTTTGGTAAATCTGGTGATGCATCAAAAACCATGGGAGTTGCATGGGAACAGCCAGGCAACTCCTTCCCAGGGCAGAGTAATGCAACACAGCTATTCGCAATTTCCATTGTGTTACTCCAGATTTTTGGAACCACTCAGCCATGCAAAGTGGCTTTGCATGGCTTCAAAAATCTGACTTGCCACCCAAAAACCCACACAAACACTAAACCCTAAAAGATTATTACCACCCAAAGACCCATACCCACACTAAACCCTAAAAGTTCACTTGCCAACCAAAACCTATGCCTAACCTAAACCCTAAAAAAACTCTTACTACCCAAAAACCTATACCCACCCTAAACCTTAAAAAATCCCTCTCCACCCAAATACCCATAACCACCCTAAATCTAAAAAATTCAGTTGTCACCCAAAAACCCATACCCACCCTGAACGGTAAAAATTATTTTGCCGCCCATAACCCCATGCCCACCCTAAACCCTAAAAATTACCTTGCCACCCAAACACCCATGCCCACCCTAAACCCTAAAAAGCCCTTCTCACCCAAAAACCTATAATCACCCTAAAAAATACCTTACCAGCCAAAAACCCATACCCACCCTAAAACATAGAAATTCCCTTGCCACCTCAAACCCCATACACACACTAAACCCTACAAAAGCCCATATCACTTATAAAAATCATACCCACCCTCCAACCTAAAAAGTCCCTTGCCACCCAAAAACCCACACCCACCCTAAACCCTGAAATTCCCTGGCCACCCAATAACCCATACCCACAATCAACCCTAAAAAGGCCTATGGCTCCCCAAACACCTACACCCACCCTAAACCCTAAAAAGCTCCTATCACCTAAAAACCTATATTCACACTAAAACCTAAAAAAATACCTTACCACCAAAAACCCATACCCACCCTAAACCATAGAAATCCTCTTGCTACCCAAAAAAACATACCCACCCAAAACCATAAAATTTCCCTTGTCCCCAAAAAACCCACACCCACTCTAAACCCTAAAAATTATCTTGCCAACCAAAAACCCGTACCCGCCCTAAACCCTAAAAATCCCCTTGCCACCCAAAAATCCATACCCATCCAAAACCCTGGAATTTCCCTTGCCCCCCAAAAACCCATACCCACCCTAAACCCTAAAAAATCCGATGTCACCTAAAAACCCATACCCACTTAAACCTAAAAAATCCCTTACCGCTCAAAAACCCATACCCACCCTAAACCCTAAAAAATCCCTTAAGACTCAAAACCCTATACCCATCCTAAACCCTAAAAATTCCCTTGCCCCTCAAAAACCCATACTGACCCTAAAAAAATCCATGCCACCCGAAAACCCACACAAACACTAAACCCTAAAAGATTATTACCACCCAAAGACCCATACCCACACTAAACCCTAAAAGTTCCCTTGCCACCCAAAACCTATGCCTACCCTAAACTCTGAAAAATCCCTTACCACCCAAATACCCATACACACCATCAACCCTAAAAAATCCCTTACCACCCAAAAACCTATATTCACCCTAAACCCTAAAAATTCCCTTGCCACCTAAAAACCCATACCCATCCAAATCCTTAAGAATTTCCTTGCCACCCAGAAACCCGTACCAACCCTAAACCCTAAAAAAATCCCTTACCACCCAAAAACCCATACCCATCTGTTCTGCTTGGGTTTTCGGATCAGATAGAACCCGCTCAACAGAGCCTCTCTAACCCAGCCAGAACGTTACCCCCTCCCTAGGGCCTATTCACACCTAAGAAACCACATATATATATACCACCTAATTCCTACTATATATACCAAGACCTCTTATAATACAAGTGGCGGCCTCGCGGTCCTAAATGGACCCAGGACTTCCTGCCCAGACGGCAGCCTCAGCCTCGCGGTCCCAGACGGACCCAGGGCTTCCTACCCAGACGGCAGCCTCAGCCTCGCGGTCCCAAACGGACCCAGGACTTCCTGCCCAGACGGCAGCCTTAGCCTCGCGGTCCCAAACTGACCCAGGACTTCCTACCCAGACGGCAGCCTTAGCCTCGCGGTCCCAAACGGACCCAGGACTTCCTGCCCAGACGGCAGCCTTAGCCTCGCGGTCCCAAACGGACCCAGGACTTCCTACCCAGGCGGCAGCCTCAGCCTCGCGGTCCCAAACGGACCCAGGACTTCCTGCCCAGACGGCAGCCTTAGCCTCGCGGTCCCAAACGGACCCAGGACTTCCTGCCCAGACGGCAGCCTCAGCCTCGCGGTCCTAGATGGACCCAGGACTTCCTGCCCAGACGGCAGCCTCAGCCTCGCGGTCCTAGATGGACCCAGGACTTCCTACCCAGACGGCAGCCTTAGCACGAGTTCATCCTATAATTACCACGACATACAACAAGGGAATCAGTGTTACTATGTATCAGATCACACAAGGACTGCCAGTTGAGCACAACCTGTTCCCCAGTTCGAGGGGCTCCTTTCTCCCTTATTCAGTTACCACTTACCTGATCAGGATTAACATCTGTTCATGTCAAGTCACAGCTGACTAGAAGAATAGGCTACCCTCTTATACAAGAACACGCAGCACATGTTGATTCACTACAAACTGGGTACTTTATTACTCATTACATACGTAACCACATAACATTATACTATGACATATAACCTGCAAAGAAAAGTGAAAGATTAAGTTGTACACAATAATAAAAAGGGGTCGACATCACCTTAGTCGTATGTAGCCTGTACTCAATGGTCATCTAGGTTCCCTTCTCGTCTGCGCCTCGGCTTCGCCTGGAAGTCACACCTCCGCAGATCTACTCCCTTCTCTTTCTCCGAGTCACTGGGACCTCTTCCTCATCGGCTACTCTCTTCTCTTTGGCTATTCTGTTAGAAGAATATCTGTCTCTCGGTTTTTCTCCACCTTCAAGTTTGTCATCTGTCTTCCCTGGAATAAGTAGTAGCTTTACTGCTAACGGCCAGGTGCCGCCTACGGACTAAAAGCAAGTGCCAGTATCTGCCTCAGACTTTCACTAATATAGAGGTGCATTTTCTCATGGAAAATTCCAGCCCGTAACCTGCCGCCCACCAAATTCTTGTACCTCCCCGTGCCAAGGACACGTTCCCAGCCGGCCGGCCTGATGTAGTGTCTTCGGCATGAAGAAAAATACAATCCTTCGATAAGGGCCGGCCTGAACCGGTTCTCTCCAAGCGAATAACACCTCCTAACTAAAACACTGCCTATGACCTAGAAGCATCCCAAGCTGCCGGAGCAAGAAGAAAGATGGAGTCTCTCCCGTTTAAGGCCTACCAGGCCTGAATTCAGCACGGCTCCATGAAATACCCTCACTACAGAACAGATTACCCCTAATACTAACGAATCTATCCCCTAGGATATGTGTGCAAACCCTGATCTATGGGGAAGAACACAGAATCATGTCGAAGTGCCTAATAAATAGGCTCTATACACTACTCTAACCCTTAGACTTGGATGGAAAGAGACTGAAGTCACACTAGTTAATCACAAGAAAAGGCCGGAAAAATCGAGCAGTACATTTCACCCTTGACTTCAGTCTATTATACATTCATTAAACAGAACTAACATCGGTGGAAGAATAATATGAAACAAAACTAACTGATCTATGTCTAGTACCAAGTGTGCAGAATTGAAGTAGTGAAGGAATACACTGAATAAAGCAACAGATAGAAATCAAGATGCCGATAATAATCAGAATACCTCCTAATGTTTGACGTAGCATATGTACATCAGGCAACCAATTAAAAAGCCAGTCAAACCATCCCTGGTCAATGTGTTTTCTAACTTCTTCCGTTAAGTCACGCAACTTGTCAATATGTGCGCGAATGGATTGTGTATGATCAGACAAGTTAAAACAACAGAGACCCTCGAAATCAGAACAGTCGTGTCCATGTTTAAGCAAAAGATAATCAATGGCCGCGCGATTTTGCAAAATGGCCCTACGTTCACCCTGGGCGTCTAATAGCATGTCAGACAGGACTGTAGAAGTATGATTAATGGATTTCACCATCCAGCAGGCCATTTTCCCAATAGATTTGGCATTATAAACTGCCAAAGCAGGAACACCAATAATTGAAATAGCTAGGCTAAGGTATTCAGACTTGGAATATAAATGTAAAGATGAGTCACAATCCTCCTGTAACATCACAGTATCTCGAATCACACGAGAGTTGGCATTCGGATGCGACGAAAACATCAGTAAACTTAGTCTAGTAATGGCACAAGGGCCTCCGGAAATGTTTGCAGGGACATATGGCCAGGAAGTATTACCACATGAGAAAAGCCATCCGGCAGGTAGTAACATCGTGCGATAATGACTGGGGGTAACTACCAAACTATTGCAAGTCATATTGTTCTGAACTGAAACACATGTGGTCGGTGTCCTTTGAAAGCACAAAGTCCGTTCATGAACTGTAAATGAAGTGGCACCTTTCAGTTTTAGGCGTAGACATTCAGAGATCGCACTAGGATTACACGTAAGAAAGAAGCATAAGTCACCTTGTGTGATATTATAAGTAACTATTTGGGACTGGATGGGGGGTTGCTCGTCTAGCATTTCAGTACATGAGGGGCAGTACACATGGGTAGCGAAATCACCCAGGAGAACATTGGGGCGAGCCTTTGAAACATTGAAAATGTGAGTTAGAGTTTCCAATGAGGCAGGGACAGCAACCAGACAGGTCGCCAAGATATCATGTACAGATCTCATCGGTGTCAAACAGAAGTGAGGGGCATCAGTCACCCTCTTAGCTAGCGATGTCCAAAAGTTCGATGATGAATCCCACGCAGCGAAGGAACGCAACACTCGGGTTCCCAGTTCATCCCGGGTTGACGGGATCCCTCCTCTCTCGTCGTACCAGCCCAAAAGGAGTCCAGCGCCGACACATCCTGCAGCAACAGTCCAAAGAATGATCTGAAAGAGAATCAAATACAGGCATTAATCATTCTCGTAAGTAACATTTGTAAGCCGGGACCGCTTCCCAGCTATCTTTCCCTGGTCTCATAACCAAAATGGTATTGTCCTGACCGGTGGCAATGACCTCTGCTTGTTCAGGGGGATTCTTAGGCGACTACACCCAAACCCTAGCCCCAGGGTTATCCGTAGAGCCAAAACCTTTCTGGCCTCGTACAGTTAGCAAAGTTGGGGCAGCGCCTTTTATTAATGAACCACTGAAAACAGGCATAATGAGTAATTGAGCCACTCGGTCAGTGCGGTGTATCAGTAAGTCAACCTCACTGCTATTCAGCAGGAGCACCTTAATCTCTCCCTGATAATCACTGTCAATGATTCCTCCAAGCACCTGAATGCCTTTTACAGCCAGCCCCGATCTAGGGGCTATCAATCCGAAATTCCCAGGTGGTATATGAATACCAACACCGGTAGCAATGATGACCCGATCCTTACTTTTTAAAACGGTGTCATCCATGGCATGCAAGTCTAAACCTGCCGACCCTGGGGTCGCTCTACATGGAGCCAAAGCTCCGGGAGTAATTTCCCAATACATCACAGTCTCTCTGATTTCATTAGGCATAGCCTCAACATTCGGGGGAAACAAACGCATAAGTGGAGATTCAGCATTTAGAAAAGGACGATTATTCAAAATCAATATTGCTTGGGGCAAAAAGTCTCGCCAATTTTTATACTTGTCATCTGTTAACTTACGCAGCTGATCCTTTAGCAAGCCATTCAACCTCTCCACAAGACCCGAGGCCTGTGGATAGTAGGGTATATGGAATATCAATTCAATATTGTTTTCCACACAGAATTCCTGTACCAATCTTCCACGAAAATGGGATGCATTATCAGATTGAATTTGGAATGGCACACCATAATACATCATAATCAATTCTAATGTTTTAATGGTATTCAATTGGGTAGCTTGCTTACAGGGAAGGGCTACCAGCAGGCCACTGTATGTATCAACAATAGTGCAAACATATTGACAATTCCTACTCATAGGAAGTGGACCAATGTAATCAATCTGCCAAATTTGAGCGGGCAGTTTCCCGCGATGTAAATGACCTTTAACAATTTGGGGCACCTTACGCTGTCTGATATGCTGACAAACGGGACAATGTAAAATAACATTTTTAATTAAATCTAGGGGAATATAAATTCCTCGATCAGCAGCCCACCTGCTAGTGGCCTTCTCTCCAAAATGTCCTGCCTTCTGGTGTGCCCATTTCGCCAATCCCGCAATATCAGAATCTTGCCTGTCCACCACTGCCTCAGCAATTTTAGATTTCTCATCTGCAATGTTATGAAAAAATTTGTCAAGAGAATCTATCGGGGTATGAGCATCCACATGGAAGATTGTAACAGTACTCTGTGGGAGCATCTCCCAAATCTCTTGCCATAACTCTTTTCCCCACAATTCTTTGGAATGCAACTTCCAATTATGGAAATGCCAAGTCGGCAACCAAACAGCCAGTCCATTGGCAGTAGACCAAGAATCGGTGAAAATATGACATGTACCAGGTAACTCTTGTTTCAAAACTTGATAAACAGCATAAAGTTCAGCAAATTGGCTGCTTTTACCTTCACCAGTTGTGCTCAGCAATTTCTGTGTGATCGGATTATAGGACACCGCCTTCCAGTGCCGTGTCGTCCCTATGAACCTCGCTGAACCATCCGTGAACCAAACATGGTTTCTGTCCGCTGCGGACAAATCATCAAAAGGCTTACCCCACTTGACAGGAGACTCCTGTACCAAAGGTACGGAATATTCACTCTCAGTCTCAGTCGACGGCGCTCGCGCCACCTGCTCATGTAAAGAGGCAACTCCTTTCGGGCCCACACGTGCCCTGTCTTGTATATACCATTTCCATTTAATCACACTCGCCTCTTGAGCATGTCCAATTCGGTGAGTTTTCGGCGAACTCAGAACCCACTGCATGATAGGAATTTCAGGACGCAAAACTATATCATGTCCCAAAGTCAATTGCTCGGTATCCACCAGAGCCCAATAACAAGCAAGTAACTGTTTCTCAAAAGGTGTATAACGCTCACCAGCATCAGGTAACTTTTTGGTCCAAAAACCTAACGGTACTCTACTCCTGCCTTGTTTCTGCCACAAACTCCAATTCGCATAAGGGCCCTGTACAGACACATTCAAATCCACGTCACCATCACGTACAGGCCATAAATCCAGAGCATGTTGAATTGCTTCTTTTGCCAGACTGAACGCATCTTGCTGCGGTTTATCCCATTCAAATGCATTCTTTTTACGCGTGACCCGGTACAAAGGGGCCAATATTTGACTCAAATGAGGAATATGCTGGCGCCAAAAACCAAACAGACCAATGAAGCTCTGGGCTTCTTTCCTATTCCTCGGAACTGCAAAATCAAGAATCTTCTGTTTAACCTGAGGGATCACTTCACGGTGCCCTTCATGCCAATTAATACCCAAAAATTTTACAGCCTGGGACGGACCTTGCAATTTATCCGGGTTGATTTCCCAACCTTTCCCACGCAGGCACTCAATGATCCTGTCCAATTGTGTCTGAACTTCCTCTCGTGTTTCACCTTGGATCAAAACATCATCAATATAATGACATATCTGAATTTGGGGAGGAACCGGTACCTCAGCCAAATGCTCTGCCACCAGCCGGTGACATATCGTAGGACTATGCACATAGCCCTGAGGAAGACTTCTAAACGTCATCTGACGCCCGTTCCACGTAAAACTGAATTGTTCCTGACACTCAGGGGCAATTGGAATCGAAAAGAAAGCATTAGCAATATCAATGGACGCATACCATGTACCTGGATGCTTTTGGATTCTTTCAATTAGGGTAATAACATCCGGTACTGCAACAGTCAAAGAGGGCGTGTGTTTGTTCAATTCTCGATAATCAACAGTCATGCGCCAAGAATTATCACTCTTACGTACAGGCCAAACAGGATTATTCCAAGCAGAAGTAACCGGGGTTATAACACCTGCATCCACCAACTCCTGAATAGTGGTACTAATCTCCTCATGACCACCTGGAATACGATACTGCTTCTGACAAACCACTTTTGTCGCCTGGGGAACTTGTATGGGGGGCATTCTTAAACGACCAACCCGTATAGGCCTGGACGATATATAATGCGTGGTTCCAAATTGGTAACACCCATCATCTAAATGCAACGTCATTCCTTTCAAAATATCAATTCCAATTATGAATTCTAAGAGAGGCACCACTAGTACTGAATATTCTTTTCTAGGGATTCTACCTATTCTCATTTCAAGCAAAGTTTGAACTGCAGGAGTTTCTTTTCCACCTAATCCGGTAATTGTAAAAGGCTGACCTGTAAACTTCTTTGATTTTCCATGAATAAGAGTGGCCTCCGCTCCTGTATCTACCAATGCTCGGGCCCTTTGGATATTACGATGTCTCCAATAAATATCAATATCTACATAGGGTCTATTATCTCTGTGAGCCCATCTGTGTACCGGAGCTTGACCTATTTCCTAGTCATTCTTACTGCATTCTGTGTACCAGGATAAATCAGGATAAAGACTCTCACGTTTCTTAGGTATCGGTACCTCCTGTTCATATCCATTCCCAGTACGGAACGGATTCGAGTCTTCAACATTGTACTGCGGGTTACGATCGACCAAACTGTGACGATCCTCTCTCCTCCTCAACTCAGGGGATTGATCCCTATCATCTCTACGTCTGCTGTAAACATAATCATTTCTCCCCCTTTCTCTTTCCCCCTCTCTCTCCCTGTCTCTCTCTCGACGGGGGGACATATCACGTACATAACGTCGATCATCACGACGAACAGAGCGCCCACGGCGGTCGTCATCACCGCTACCGTCAGAACCACCACGATCACACTCAGTGGTCCGAACACGCCGGGCACCCTCCTTCCGATCCAAACCACGTTTGCGAAACAACTCCCACAAACGAGCGGTAGTCTCACAGTCAATGTCCTCCCTACGCACACCATCAGCCAGAAGACCAGAAAAGATATCACGTCTAGTAAGTTTATTTTCACCAGGAGTACGAGTGTCAGGCCGGGACTGACGTTCAGGTTTAAACCACTCACCCAACTCACCGAGTTAGCGTACCGACTCCAGTACCGTAGATAACACATTACCAGTCTGATTAATCAATAAAGTCATCATGACCTGCTTATAGGCAACAGGGGAAGATCGAATAATACGGTTCCGCACAGAAGACGTCAACAAACCATCAAGCAACCTGTCAGCAGTACCCAGAAAAATTGCCGTTTTCATCACCTCCTCTTTGAGACGTTGAGCAGCATCGCGCAAAGTATACCACGGCTTGTCATTCACAGGCCAGTCAGATTCAGTAGGATATTTTTGATTACAACCCTCAGTCGCCAATTGGAGTAAAGAAATTTGACCACCACCATTATAGTTACGAAAATGATCCTGCACAGTAGAATCTAAACTCAAGGAACAGAACTTCAAACAATCGCCAGTATCCAACATAATACCAGCAGCGCCCAGTTCATAAAGGCGCACCATCCATGTGAGCAAGGACTCACCAGCTCGCTGCCGAAATCGCTGCAAAATATCACTAATTTCTTGTTGAGTAAAGTCTTCTAAACAGTCTAAAGAAACACCCTGCGGAGCATTGGGAGACTGCTGCAACTTCCGACGAAAAACTGGATGCGCAGAGACCGCGGGACGAGCATCACAAGGAGCCCGATCAGTACTCGTAGAGGGACAATCAGTGTAAGAGGCATCGATCCCACTCGAAGAACGAGCGTAATCACGGGGTGCACCATCAGAGGTGCGAGAAGCAGACTTACAATCATGGCGGGAGCGAGAAGACTCGCGCTTGGCAGACTCCTCACCCGAGGAACAAGAATCACTCGAGTCCCAGATATTACCATCCCATTCATCAGGATTCCAATCCAGCCCGGCTTTCGCCACGACCAGACGCACCTTTCACGTCGAAACCCGACCGCGCCTGTTCTTGTATTTATAACGAGCAATTCGCACAGCCGCCCTTTCGGCAATAGTTTGGTAAGTCTCAAGTTTATCAGCAAGCAACTTATTTTGACACCGCAACAAAGTATGAGAATTCTGAATCTCAACAAAGTGCGCTTCCACATCCTTAAGAGATATCTGTAACTTCAACAATCTCTCATGTAGAATCCTGTACGCAGACAGAACAATCCAACCTCTGCGCCCCAAAACGGGAATCTCCTCACCCTTCGATACGGGTGCCTTCTGTAAACAAGTAATCACATTAGCCGGCTCCGCCAGCTCCAAAGAAGAATTCCAATTCTCACTCAAACCAGTAGAATCAGCCCACTCACGGGCTAATGCTTCATAAGGCGTTGAATCCCATCCGGGAATATCAACGGGCAACTTAAAAGTAGATTTAGATTTTCTAGAAAACATCGTGAAAAAGAAAGAAGAAAAGAAAGAAAAAGAAAAGAAAGAAGAAGAAAAGCTAGACACATGAGTATACCACAAAGAATTTATAAACAAAACCACGCACACGCCGAGAGCAAACACGACACAACACGACGCACACAGGTTTCGAAAACGGTTCGTGATGCCAAATGTATGTTTGGGTTTTCGGATCAGATAGAACCCGCTCAACAGAGCCTCTCTAACCCAGCCAGAACGTTACCCCCTCCCTAGGGCCTATTCACACCTAAGAAACCACATATATATATACCACCTAAGGACAGGGAATTCCTACTATATATACCAAGACCTCTTATAATACAAGTGGCGGCCTCGCGGTCCTAAATGGACCCAGGACTTCCTGCCCAGACGGCAGCCTCAGCCTCGCGGTCCCAGACGGACCCAGGGCTTCCTACCCAGACGGCAGCCTCAGCCTCGCGGTCCCAAACGGACCCAGGACTTCCTGCCCAGACGGCAGCCTTAGCCTCGCGGTCCCAAACGGACCCAGGACTTCCTACCCAGACGGCAGCCTTAGCCTCGCGGTCCCAAACGGACCCAGGACTTCCTGCCCAGACGGCAGCCTTAGCCTCGCGGTCCCAAACGGACCCAGGACTTCCTACCCAGACGGCAGCCTCAGCCTCGCGGTCCCAAACGGACCCAGGACTTCCTGCCCAGACGGCAGCCTTAGCCTCGCGGTCCCAAACGGACCCAGGACTTCCTGCCCAGACGGCAGCCTCAGCCTCACGGTCCTAGATGGACCCAGGACTTCCTACCCAGACGGCAGCCTCAGCCTCGCGGTCCTAGATGGACCCAGGACTTCCTACCCAGACGGCAGCCTTAGCACGAGTTCATCCTATAATTACCACGACATACAACAAGGGAATCAGTGTTACTATGTATCAGATCACACAAGGACTGCCAGTTGAGCACAACCTGTTCCCCAGTTCGAGGGGCTCCTTTCTCCCTTATTCAGTTACCACTTACCTGATCAGGATTAACATCTGTTCATGTCAAGTCACAGCTGACTAGAAGAATAGGCTACCCTCTTATACAAGAACACGCAGCACATGTTGATTCACTACAAACTGGGTACTTTATTACTCATTACATACGTAACCACATAATATTATACTATGACATATAACCTGCAAAGAAAAGTGAAAGATTAAGTTGTACACTCTAATAAAAAGGGGTCGACATCACCTTAGTCGTATGTAGCCTGTACTCAATGGTCATCTAGGTTCCCTTCTCGTCTGCGCCTCGGCTTCGCCTGGAAGTCACACCTCCGCAGATCTACTCCCTTCTCTTTCTCTGAGTCACTGGGACCTCTTCCTCATCGGCTACTCTCTTCTCTTTGGCTATTCTGTTAGAAGAATATCTGTCTCTCGGTTTTTCTCCACCTTCAAGTTTGTCATCTGTCTTCCCTGGAATAAGTAGTAGCTTTACTGCTAACGGCCAGGTGCCGCCTACGGACTAAAAGCAAGTGCCAGTATCTGCCTCAGACTTTCACTAATATAGAGGTGCATTTTCTCATGGAAAATTCCAGCCCGTAACCTGCCGCCCACCAAATTCTTGTACCTCCCCGTGCCAAGGACACGTTCCCAGCCGGCCGGCCTGATGTAGTGTCTTCGGCATGAAGAAAAATACAATCCTTCGATAAGGGCCGGCCTGAACCGGTTCTCTCCAAGCGAATAACACCTCCTAACTAAAACACTGCCTATGACCTAGAAGCATCCCAAGCTGCCGGAGCAAGAAGAAAGATGGAGTCTCTCCCGTTTAAGGCCTACCAGGCCTGAATTCAGCACGGCTCCATGAAATACCCTCACTACAGAACAGATTACCCCTAATACTAACGAATCTATCCCCTAGGATATGTGTGCAAACCCTGATCTATGGGGAAGAACACAGAATCATGTCGAAGTGCCTAATAAATAGGCTCTATACACTACTCTAACCCTTAGACTTGGATGGAAAGAGACTGAAGTCACACTAGTTAATCACAAGAAAAGGCCGGAAAAATCGAGCAGTACACCATCCGAAACCCTATAAAATACTCTTGCCATACAAATGCTAAACCCCAATAAAATCATTATCGCCAAAAACCCATACCCGCCTTAAAACGTAAAGGCTCCCTTCCCACCCAAAACCCATACCCACCCTAAAACCTATAAAATTCCATACCACCAAAAAACCCATACCTACCCTAAGACAGCTTACCACCCAAAAACCGATTACCACTCTAAACACAAAAAATTCCTTATCACCCAAAAACCCAAACCCACCCTAGACCTTAAAAATTCTCTTGCCACCCAATAACCCAAACACCCTATAAACCCTACAAAATTCCTTCCCACTAAAAATCTCACACCCACCCTAAACCCTAGAAATTCCCTTGCCACCCAAAAACCCATACGTGCCCTAAAACGTAAAAATGTCCATATCACGTAAAAACGCATACCTACCCTAAAACCTAAAAAATCCCTTGCCACCCAAAAACCATACCCACCCTAAACCCTAAAAATTCCCTTGCCACCCAAAAACCCACCGTAAACCCTAAGAAATCCCATATAACCTAAAAACCCATACCCACCCTAAAACATAAAAAATCCCCTACCACACAAAAACCAATACCCACCTTAAACCCTAAAAATTCCCATGCCACCCAAAAACCCATACCCACCTTTAACCCTAAAAAATACCTTACAACTAAACACCCATACCCACCCTAAACCCTAGGTGTACCTTCCTGCACAAAAGCAATCCTGCTTTCAACGCACGCACCCTTGCACCATGACGCAAAGGTGACTGCGTTTGTGTTAGGCAGCACATTGTGCGCCAGCACAAGGAAAAGACAGGAATGCATCATATAATGTTAAATACAGCGCATTCCTGCCCTTTCCCTATCGCGCAGAGCAGCAAGGTGGGATGCTGCGCTGCTTGATTTCTTGATAAATGTGAACCCAAGAACGTGTGTGTCTAATGCCCTCTTGTTTAGCTGTTCAGTATTGGGAACAGATTGAAAGCAAAGTAGACCTAGATTTACTAAACTTTAATGAGCGAGCACATGCGAATCAATTATAGCAGTGATAAAGTTCCTCTTTAAAAAGGAATTTCTATGTGAAAGTTGATGCAAGCACAGTGACAAATGCAATGCTTTGTATAGCAGGGCAATATCCCTGTGCAAAGAGAGAGGAGGTGATAACAGTGAAAACACCACTCAGATTCCATGGAAAGCAAGATCAGCCAAAGTCTTGATAAGTAACGTAATGAAATCAGGTGCAAACAATGGACAAAGGAAATTGTACAAAAACGGAAAAGAATTTATGCTGACAACAAAAAAATGTGTTCCTTAGCTGCTCCATTTTATGTACATTAGGTCATGAATTTTAGTGTTCCAGTTTCATGCAGCATGAAGAGTTGCACACTCACAATATTTTATGAAGGATGAATACTGATTTAAATGTAATGCAGACTCTTTAGTTTCTCGCCGGAGTATCCCGCCATTATTTGTATTTTCTTCTACTTGTTTAAAATAAAGAGCCAGGACAAAAACATGTAGGAATGAGAATAGTTTACAGAAAACAAGCCCTGACCAATGCAACTGTTCCTATTGACAGTGAGAACCCCAAGCAGCGCTTAATTTAGCCCAGCCAGCGACGTGCAAATGCACGATCGCTCATAACAAAACACTGATTAGCATGACCAGAGGCCATGGCTGTGAAAGTCCCTGAACTTGCTGAAAACCGGCTGGGGGAAGGGCCCTACTGGAACTGAGCACACCTTTACAAAGCTGGCAGACAGGGCAGCAGTATGATTATCTGGTAAATCTGGCAACAGCAACGATGGGGCCGAGTCAATGTATAATAGGCTCTCCCGAATCACCGCTCGGACCTTTTTATGCTCTCACGAAGCAGAGACAGTAAAAATGTCAAGTGGCCTGCCAAACGTTACATTCACCTGGTCACTTAATTGTTGTTTCAATGCTACCTGGTAAATAAACAACGCTTTTCTCTTGCGCAAGCAGCAGCTGTGTTTGTGGTAAGGCTCAGTGACAGGAAAACGTCTTGGTAATAGTTTATCGGAGATATGTGATTGTTTGTTTTGAAATGGGTACATTTTGGATGATTTTCTAATAACTAGATCGTAGCAGTAGCTGTTGCTTTTCTATATTGGCTTTACTAAATTCCCCTGGAGAGAGCGCCTAGCCTTTCCCACCTCCTTTTCTCTTCAAGGGACGGAGAGCAATAGTGAATGATTATACATCAAAATACCTGCGTGGGGTGGTGGCATTGAGGGTGGGGGGATGACATAAATACAATAGATTTCCTTGGCATTTTTTAAATTTAAACAAGAGTATAGATGGAGTGAAATGGGTTACAGAGAAAGGTATGTAGGGAAGAAGGAGAAGTCGGAAAAGTCGAAGTGGAAAATAGAATATGAAAATTAAGATCCATATAGAGGGGAAAGACGAAGAAGGAGGAATTGTAAAGACCTGGAAAACTTACCTCCTAAGAAGAGACGTGATAGTGAGGCACGGACAAAGTGTATATTACACTTTGGACAAAGTGTATATTACACTTGATTAATCGTCATAATTTTGGGAATTTCCGATTACACTTTTTATGTAAAATACCTTAAATTACTCTGTGATGCCACTTAGCATATTCACAAACCATTTGTGGGGAAAAGTTACCATAAACGAATGAGTAAAAACAGGACGTGGGTAACTGCTCTTCATGGTGCTATAGTTGTTTTGCACTATTTTTTGCACGAAATGCACTTCACATCAAAAATTGATGTGAGGACACATTTTGAGAAAAAACAATATAGCATAGGATGAAAGATTTGCACTTAATGTAATTTTGTGTAATTTCACAGAAATTTCACATAGTTAAATGACAGCAAATTTCTCACACCCCTATTGATGGCACAGATAGTAAAAAACAGAACCCGGTGAGTAAAGAGGCAGGTGCAAATTAAAGGTAAGGGAAGGAGCAACTTCAGGGAGAAAGAAGGGTAGTCAGGAAACAATTCATGTGTGTGAGCCAACAAACTAACAGGGAGATCCGAGCCAGAACCGAGCCAAGGGTCAGCTCTGGCTCCAAGTGCCCATGCATGAGTTGAGCCATGAAAAAAGTTGGCATGCAAATCATGTAACAACAATATAATGCAGTCTCTCCAAAATGCACTTTTTAACATACTGAAGGGATTCATTTTACATTTAGATTATTTCACTAAACAGAGAGGCATTTACTAAAAATGATAGTTATTGAACTTGAAATTATAAACATTCCTGCCCTCTCTTGACCAGTCTCTTCGGGTAGCCCCTTTGTACAAGTCGGTCGCTCAGCTCCTCAGATTCCTGCATGAAGTCTTCTTTCTTGGAGCAGTTCCAATGGATCCTCAGGAACTGCCCGAAGGGCAAATTGTCCCATAGGCCCCTCAGGTGGTGGCTATTGTAGTGAAGTAATGAATTGCGTTCCGATGGCATCCGATATAATGTAGTGTATAATAAATTGTTCTCATTCCTGATGGTGATATCAAGGAAGTCAATCTTGTCTGAGTCACAGTGTATGGTGAACTGAATATCCTTGCTCCTCTGATTCAGCCATGAATGTAAATTGCCGAGCTCAACTGAATCAGCGGTCCAGATCATCAAGATGTCGTCTATGTAATGCCTCCACAAAGTAACCCGAGTGTGATAAGGGTTACTTGTGCAGAATACGTGTGAATGTTCAAAATGGTCCATAAAAATATCGCTAGGTCTGCAGCAAAGGCCGCCCCCATCAGTACACCTTTAGTCTGAAGGTAAAAATGGCCTTGGAAAAAGAAGAAATTCTGCATCATTGCGATACAGAGTAGTTTGATAATAAACTCAGTAGGTACAGCCACGGGTGCTATTCTCCGTTCCAGGGCTATCTTCATCACTTCAAGGGCCTGTTCTTGGGGTATACTGATGTAGAGTGACATGATGTCTAGGGTCACTAGAAGTTGTTGGACCAGGTCGATAGGTTGCTGGTCCACTAGGTTGATCATCTCCATCGTATCCCTTACGTATGCCTTAGTTGTTTCTGCAATGGGCTTAAGAAAGAAGTCCACGTATCTACACAGAGGTTCGAGCAGAGATCCGCAACCTGAAACAATGGGCCATCCAGGCGGGTTCTCCATATCCTTGTTGATCCTAGGTAATGTGTAAATCGTTCAGTGGAGAGGCTGCTGTTGATTTAGAAACAGAAATTCCAAGTTGGAGAGGAATCCTTGCTCTACACCCTCCTTTGTGATTTCCAAGATCGCTTTCTCCAGTTGTTTTGTGGGGTCTGACCTCAGTCTCCTATAGCTGATTCCATCTTGCAATTGGTTGAAGATCTCAGTTGTGTATTTGGTAACATCCTGCACTACAATAGCACCGCCCTTGTCAGCTGGCTTAATCATGATTTCCTTATTCTGCTTCAAGGACACTACGGCTTCTCTTTCCGTTTTGGTGACGTTGTAGTTAACGTTTTTTTTTTGTCTTTAAGAACCTTGGAAACATCTCCCAACACAACGCTCTCATAAGCTAGAATTTTACTGGTCATGGCATGGGACTGTTGAAAATTGAAACAACGATGTGATTAAGCATTCACTAAAGACATGAATTCCCCTTCTAGATCGAGTTTCTTCTGTTATGTTGGCTAAAGTCTGGACTCCATTTTATATTGTCATGTCTCCACGTGCTCAGCACGAGAAGAGTCCTATCTTCGTGTTAGTTGCTCTTGTAATCTGCCTAGTAACAGTCTATAAATAGCTCCTTTGTCCGTCTGGCGCATGCCCAGACTTGACCACATCTGTTATCAGTTAGTCCTTGCTTGACCATGTTTTCGCGGGCTCAAGGAGTGTGTTAGCTCCGCCCATATATTGATTCTGTATCGAAAATGACCATAAAAGGTAACGAATGTTGCCTCATGTTGTATCCACCCACTTATGAACCCCTCTGTTGTGGATAAAAGGGGACCGTGTACGCAAGTTTTTTGTGCTACTCTATGCAATACTGAAGAGTGTTGTATGGATTGTAGGACCACCCTTAAGGGTTAATAAACTTTGTCTTTGTACTTTGCAGTTTCCGTGCCAACTTCCTTGTAGATTCCATTTGCAGGAGAGCGAACCCTTGTGTCCTGCAGGCCTATCTGGGGCCAGTATTCATCAATTGGCGCCCGTCACGTGGGGCTCATCGGCGACTCGGATGCTCGAAGGACTGGTCGTGACAAAGGTGAGGAATTTGCCGGGGATGTGATCACTGCCAGAGGCATTTTAGTCCTGGCAACCCGAGGTTTTCTTCCTTCCCTTCCGAACTGACCATCTGGGTGGCGCCGGTCCTCGACTGAGACCTCTTCTGTCGGTCCTGCCGTGACAGCCGTTTGGGCGAATTTTGGAGCTTGGCAGTTGGAATCTGGACACTCTTGATTGGTAAGAACCGTTGTACGGTACATGCTCCGAGTTTTTGAAGCCTGGGTTGGCTATTTGAGTTTGATTTGTGATGACCGGTCATATCTTGTATTGATTACTGTGAGGATATATGCGTTGCAACACATATAGGCAGGTAATGTGGAGATATTTCTCCGGAGCTGTGTAAATTTGAACGGCGCAAAGTTTAAGTGCCATTTTTGATAATACTGCATATTTTGCATTATTTTTGAGCATGCCTGCTTTTAGCGCACTCCGTAAGTGGTGCTGCTGCTTTGGAAACCGGTTAAACCTCGAGGACTCTGCTCCAGCCCCCCCAGAGGGGACTCCTAATAGGGATATGTATGTGAAGCATGGTCTTTCCTCTATAATGTACAGCACAGTGTGGAGGAAATACACCAAAAAGGATCCTGAGTTACGATGGCCTTTGTATGGATCGTTTGATATGCGTAAGATTGAGTATGTGGAACAGTGTATGTGTAAACGGCGTGCTCGTCAAGATATGTTTGAGTGTGTGCGGTTATGGGTGAAGGAAGTGCGTGAGCGAGAAAAACGTGAGAAAGCGCTGTTTGATAAAGAGCAACGGAAGAATGATCATGTGCGAGCGCAGGAAGCGAAGCGTCGGGAGGAAAAAGAACAGGCGGAGAGACAAGAGAAAGAGCGTAGGCTGCAAGTGTCGGGTCAATATGCTGTTCGGCAGCCTCTTTATCCTGTCCTTACTAATCTTGATGATGATTTTTTCCTATTAGATCGTTCCCCGCCACCTTATGTAGGTGCGTCTGCTCCGACAGTTCAGGATTCTGGATCGGGTAAAGATAAGATAGACACGCGATCCATGTTATCTCTTGAGCGCTTGGGTGAGCTTCGGAAACTTTCTTATCGTGCAGTTTCAAATAAGCTGTCGTTTGCAGAGCTGTTACCGGATCTGGAAGGATGGCAGGATAGGGAGAAGTTGTATTTTGCTGCCATTTTTTTCTGATGAAGTAGTTGCTGCCTTTCGCAAATATTCTGATGTTTTTGAGCCACAGGAGATAGTGTCGGATTCTAGAGCACTACGTAATGTTACTTTCTCTCCCTCTCAGGTGCCTGATGCGGTCCGACGTCTATTTGCGCTACGGGATGAGATGCTTCGACTGCGGGACAAAGCGCGCCGGAACAAGGAGGAGGAGAGCTTGACCTTGCAGGCGGACGACCAGCAGCCGTCTTCCTCCCAGTCAGATAAGAGCGAGCTAGTGCATGCTAAACCCATGCGAGAGGCGGCACCTTTGTATGTTCCTCCTAAAGGAGCGGGAACTAGTGCGGATATTACCTCTGCCGATGCTAAGGGATATTTTGTGTACAATTGGGTTTATACTCCCTGGCATAGGGCTGATGTTATGGCATTAAAGAATGCATTGCCTGATCCCCGCAAGAATCCAGCGGCCTTTTACGAAGAAGTCGAAGGGGCCTTGAATTCTTGTACTATGACCTTAGCGGATATAGATCTGTTCTTTGGGCTTATCTTACCACCGGATATGTGGCGGTCTGTACGGAAGGTGGATGATCAAGCCGCTTTTAAGGCCCGGTGGTCTGAGCTTGAGGATGAGGATAGGGAGAGAAAGCCCGCGCAGAAACCGCCTCAGATTATCTTAGATCTCCCCGCTGCTATTTTGACCAAGTTAAAAACAATCCTTCCCCCTAAAAAGATTGACTGGAACATGTTAGCTTCGTGTAAACAGAAAGTTCATGAATCAGTTGCGGATTTCTTTACGCGCTTTGAGGAGACATTTCATGATTTTAGTGGACAGTCACTTACGGATGATACGGGTCGGCACCTTTTTGCTGATAAATATGTGGCGAATTTATTACCGGCAATAGCAGCTCGTCTAAAAGCGAGTGAAAGTTCTTGGTCCACCGCGTCTCCGACAGCCCTCCTGACTATAGCTCAGTATTATGAGCGTCAGGAACAAGAAGCGAAGGGGCAGGAGGAGAAGAAGTCGAAAGATTTAAAAACGAAGGTGATGTTAGCGCAAGTGTATGGTCCGCCCCGTCGGGGTGTCAATAGAGGTAGGGGAGGATTCTATGGTCCTCCTTCGGGTCGATCAGATTTAAATAGGAATCAATGTGCGTATTGTAAACAATCGGGACACTGGGCCAGAGATTGCCCGGCGTTGTATGCATCGCGTCAGGGGCATAATCAGGGTGGACCGAGAGGTAGAGGGGGTTCCTCGAATTTTAGAGGGAATTCTAATGATCATGCTCGTTTTGAACCTACCGGGCAGCAACGAGATAGACCTAATATCTTTGATCGACAGCACCAGTATCAAGTGTCAGGGACTGACCGCTCTGGGTACCATGATTCACAGCATGCATAGGAATGCGTTGGATGGGGGTTAGAATCAGTTGAGGTGCCGGTTGTTCAGAAGGGTCCTTATGTATCAGCGAAGGTTTTGGGTTCTACTGATCAGTTCCTAGTGGATACAGGGGCGACTCGTAGCGCTCTGTCTAAACAATTGGTTCCGAGGGCTCCCCCATCTGGCTTAATGGTTACATCGGTAGGGTTTGATGGTACACTCTCCCGAAGCCCTCTTTCTCGAACTCTTACATTCCAGGTTGATCCCTTTTCTGCACCCTGTCCGTTTTTGCTTGCCCCGAACACGCCTGACAACATTATGGGTCTTGATATGCTCAAGCACTTCAGAGCTACGATCCGCTGCTCCCCCGCTGGAGTACGTGTGATATTAAACGATAATCACCCTCTGACTGAACGGATATGTGTGGTTGCAGAGGATACTGTGTTAGCTTCTCTCCCTCGTACTTTGTGGGCCATTTCGGATACCGATGTGGGACAGATGGTGATTCCGCCTGTCCATATTAGTGTCCAGGAGGGGGCGGTGTTACCACGCCTCCCGCAGTATCGTATTTCCCAGGAGGGGGAGGAGGCTCTTATACAGATTGTGCAGGATTTGATTAAGGTGGGAGTAGTGGAGGAAGTTCCCTACAACGTCTGTAACAGTCCGATTTTACCCATCTTGAAGAAAGATACGGATGCCAAAGTTTATCGGTTTATCATTGATTTGAGGGAGGTGAACAAGATCGTGATACCTCAGTATCCAGTGGTTTCTGATATCACGACGTTGCTCACTTTGGTCCCGCCAACGGCGACCACGTTTTCGGTTATTGATTTGAAAAATGCCTTCTTTTCGATTCCTATTTATCCTGATAGCCGATACCTTTTTGGTTTCACACTGAATAATAGGTCTTATCGATTTTGTAGAGTTCCTCAGGGCTACACAGAAAGCCCTAGCATTTACAGTCAAGCCCTGAAAAGGCAATTGGACTCCTTTGTTCTGCCCGAGGGTGTCGCCCTCATACAATATGTCGATGACATCTTGTTGGCGGCTGACACTCCTGAGTTGTGTGCGGAAAGTACGTTATCCTTGCTTTCCTTTTTGGCATCGCACAATCACAAAGTGTCTAGGAAGAAATTGCAATTCTGTAGACCAAAGGTGACTTATTTGGGTCACCTTTTGTCTAAGGAGGGGCGTGCACTCACACCAGATCGTATTCGAGCAATTTTGGACACGCCAGTGCCTTCCACGCAGAAGGACGTGCACGCATTTTTGGGTCTTGTTTCTTTTTGTAGGCAATGGATATTAGGGTTTTCACACATAGCTAAGCCCTTATTAGCCCTATTGACAAAAGACACACCTATTCCTCTTCCCTGGTCACATGAGTGTGACATTGCCTTCCAGCAATTGCGACAGACCCTTTGTTCAGCACCAGTGTTAGGGACTCCTGATTATACAAAACCCTTTTCGCTGTATGTGCATGAGAAAGATGGATGTGCATTATCAGTTTTAGTGCAGATGCACGGCGACAAGCAGCGCCCTTGTGCATATTTTTCGGCTGTACTTGATCCTGTTGCCCGAGCATTACCTGGTTGTTTTCGCTCGGTTGCAGCGACAGCTGTGTCAATACGCCAAAGCGAGGGAATTGTGTTATCTCACAAACTGTTGGTATTAGTCCCCTATGCTGTTGATGCCCTGCTTAATCAGACAAAAACGCAGCATTTGACCAGTGCCCGTTTAACGGGATATGAGTTGACGCTTTTGGCTCCTCATATTACGTTAAAGAGGTGTGTAACGTTAAATCCGGCCACATTGTTGCCGTTCCCGGAAACTCAGTCTGAAGCATGAAAAGCACATGATTGTATTCTTGTGACTGAGGAACAGACAAAGGGTCGTATTGATCTCCAGGATACGCCCTTTCCAGATGTAGATGGAGAATTGTGGGTGGACGGATCATGCCTGAAGCTACCAGATGGTACGACTTCAGCAGCGTATGCAATTACCACACTGCAAACAATAGTGGAGACAGCACGCATACCACAGAAATCAGCTCAGGCAGCGGAACTTATAGCATTAACACGAGCATGCGAGCTCAGTACAGGATTGTGTGTGAATGTTTATACAGATAGCCGCTATGCCTTCGGAGTAGCGCACGATTTCGGCCTACTCTGGAAGGAGAGAGGGTTTCTAACGTCGCATGGAGTACAGATAATGCATGGAGAGTTAGTTCACAACCTTTTGACTGCATTGACATATCCGAAGAGGATTGCTATAATTAAATGTACTACTGCCATGTACGTAGTGAAGTCGCAGGTAGAAAGATGGCACGATGCGAAAAGAGAAGTGCTGGAAATACAGAGGACCGCTTCTGACAAAGAACGGGAGCAATGGTCCAATGATGGAGAATTGGATGATGAGGGTTGTTGGAGAAATAAGCAGATGGATAGGTGGAAGTTACCCACAGCTTTTGTACAACCTATGGTTCAGATGGCACATGGGCTAGCACATGTTGGAGCTTCCGCAATTATAAAATTGCTTACTCAAGTCTGGGAGCATCCAGAGATTGCTAGCACGGCAAAGAGGGTAGTGCAGACCTGTATGATTTGCCTGAGGTACAACCCAGGAAAGGGTACTCGAACTCCAGCAGGAGGATTTGTGACACCTACTGCACCCTTTGAGGTTTTGCAGATGGATTACATCCAGCTTGAGCGCTGTAACAATTTGAAGTATGTTCTAGTAGTGGTTTGTGCCTTTAGTAAATGGGTTGAGGCATACCCTACGAAAGATAATACTGCAATGACTACAGCCAAGATGCTATTGAAGGAGTTCTTCCCTCGATATGGCGTTTGTAGACTGCTGTGGAGTGAAAACGGACCCCACTTTATAGCGGATGTTATAAAGTATGTCCTGAAGGGTCTGGGCATCACCCAGAAGTTTCACGCAGTGTTTCACCCTCAGTCTGCAGGACTGGTCGAGAAGTATAATGGTACACTGAAGCTCAAGATCGCTAAGATCCAAGCTTCGACTTCTTTGACTTGGCCAGATGCTTTACCACTGGCATTATTGTCAATTAGATCGATACCGCATTCTCGAACCGGTCTTACGCCGTACGAGATTGTTTTTGGACGCCCAATGAATATTTGGGGTCCACCACGGCCTAAGGCTGTGTATGATGTACCTTGTGTAATGATGAATGATTATCTGGCACAGTTAACGGATAACTTGGTTTCTATTCATCAACAGGTCCGAGAGGCGCTCCCTGATCGGTCCACAGGCGAAGGTCACAGTCTCCGACCTGGAGACTATGTTTTTTTTTGTCAAATCTGTTTTATTAAGTTTTAAGATCATAATACATAAGCATATCATACGGCATCACATTACATAGACATCAGGTCGGAGATCTATACATACTGGTGAATCATGCCAACTGTCGGGGGGAGGGGGGGGGAACAGTCAGGTGTTTGCTGGCGCGCCCACCCCCGCCCCCCCGAGACCCAGTCCCTTCACCCTTAGGGGTTCAGATGTCATCTCGTTAGAAGGGGGCCAGCCCCACCCCCCACCAGCAATGGAGCCGTACAGAAAAACTAGACTCGCCAATACAACTGAGGCGTCGATATAATCAAGAAAGTGACATGCAATACAAAGGAAGGAACCCATAACGAAGGCAGCGTGTGTATTAACGTGTTTAGTGTGCTCTCACCCCCCAGTCCTCCCCCCGACCCCCCCTCCCCCACACCCCCAGGGGCACCCCTCCAAACTCCAATAGGCGCAGGTATCCCCAATCGCTCCCTACCGCCTCACCAGTGGACCCGTGACAATGGGGGCCCCCACTGGTTCGCCAGCAAGGCTGCCTACACTACGTCGCCGCTTGCTCCATTGCCGTCCTGCCCGGCCTCGTCCCTGCCGCTTGTGGTGCCCTCCCCCATCGAGCGCCGGAACTCGGCAAGCAACTGTTCCCAGCGGTCCGCCATGGGCTCCCTCCGCAGCCCCAGTGTGTCCTCCCTGCGGATGGCCGTCCCCTCCGCTCTGGCCCATGCCTGAAACGATGAACTCCAGGCCCTCGCGTGCGGCGGGTCAGGCGCCTTCCATCTCCTGGTGATGAGGCGCTTCGCCACCACGAGCCCCAGGTCCAGAAATCTTGACACGACCTTGTCTTTGGGCGATCTGGTGAATTGGTGTAAGATATGTTCGGGCCAGTCAAAGGGAACGCTGCGCCCCACACTCCCTTGCAGCTGCTCACTAACCGCCCTCCAATAGTCGTGCAGCACAGGGCAGCTCCACAGCATGTGTAGCAACCCCGCCCCCAGCTCGCGGCACCGGGGGCAAAACGCATCCACGCGGTGAAAGTACCTGTTAATCAGCTCAGGTGTGAGGTAGGCCCTGTGGACTATGAACAGCTGAATTTGGCGAAACCGCAAATTGCGGGGGATACGCACTGGGCTCCTGAGCACCCTCTCCCACTCCCTGTCCGTCAGCGGCCGTCCCAGGTCCAGCTCCCACTTGCCACGAAGTGGGCCCAGATCGACCGCCGTGTGCTCTCGTAGCGAGGCGGCAAACCAGCGGACCAAGTGCCCGCCCCGTCCCATGACATGCAGATATTGCATGGTCAGGTGTTGGGCAGGCTCCGCGGCCATGTTCCCCCATTTGGCGGTCATCCGACCTGGAGACTATGTTATGCTGAAGATTTTCGAAAGAACGAACAGCTTGGAGCCGAGATGGGTTGGTCCTGAGCAAGTCCTACTTGCAACGAGGACGGCTGTGCGGGTTTCCAACCGAAAGAATTGGATCCATTCCCTGCACTGTCGCAAAGTGCCGTCTGGGTTGGTGGAGCCTGCTGTATTTACCGACCATCGAGAAATTCTGACTGCAGAGAAAGGCCGTGCCGTGGAACCGAACGACACTGAGGAGCTCTTTCCGGACCACGTGATTCCTGGAGGAAGACGATATCATCTCAGACCAAGGAAGTGAATTCTTCAGTATCAGGACAAGTTGTCGGAACGGCCCTTAGGTTAGTGAAACGGAGAGCCAATGTGGCAAGGGGGGAGGGGATCAGCCCTGCATTAGTGTAGCGACACCCGTCTTGGCCCGCTGGTGAAGAAATCAACCGCTGCCTAAGGGGAAGAGTTCTGACAACCTTTTAGTTTCAGGAAGATATTGACTTTTTTTTTTATTCTAAAATGGAGAAAAAGAAAATCTTTTGTGCAACAGGTTTTATTCTTACAGTAGCTATTGTTGGGATAACCACATGGTTTGTGGAGGATGTGACTCCTGCTCGAGAGTTGCTTGTTTTGACTACTCCAGTGCCTGCGGAGCACTACTTTTATACCCTTCCGTATCAAGAGTTGAAGCATCGCCAGTCTTATTTGAATAACACTTTCATCCAGATGTTGCATCATACCCATGTTGCCACTAATGCTACGAACTGTTGGATATGTGGCATGATGCCGGCTCACCAGAAGAAAGGAGGAACTCCGTTCATACCTCTTCCTTTTTCTCATAATGGCTCTTGTAGAGCATGGTACACTTTGCTTTTTGCCACACGGAAGCCTACAGTGGGACGGTTACTCTTCAGACTTAATAGGGAATGTCATCAAGATAAAGATGGTTATCCACAAGCGAATGGGACAATTTGGGAATGGGAAGAGTATCGACCAGACAATGAATCGATTCCCTATATTTTCACGAACACTAGAGACACTGTGGGGAAAGACCGATTCGTGATTCAAGTGGCACAAGCTCAAGCGGACCTGTGTGTCCAGAGTGTGGGTTATATTCCTGTTGGTGTTAGTGATTGCATCACTACCTTAAACATCGACGGGTTGAATAACAGTACCTTCTTAGCATCCGATAATACATACTTCGTATGTGGAAATAAAGGTTATTATCGTTTGCCAGCCGGTTGGTCTGGAGTATGTTATGTAGCATTCCTATTACCTCCTGTATTCTTGGCACCTGCATCTTATCATAAAGATTTGAAGTTGTTGAATAATGTGACTGTAAATAGGTATAAACGTACTCTATCGATTGATGACGTGGACCAGACCGATACTAGCCTGCAGCAGTATATTGATTTTAATTTAGGATTGTTCTTCTTTGTTGGAGCTGCCCTAAATAGTAGGAAAGTTCGCAGGTTAACAAGAGTTGTAGAGGCTGTGACAAATCAAACCACTGCTGCTCTTGGGAACCTTACGGAAGAATTGCAAATTACTAGAATTGTTGCATTGCAGAATCGTATGGTGTTAGATGTTATGTTAGCTGACCGAGGTGGAGCATGTAAAATTATCGGAAGTAGTTGTTGTGTGTTTATTCCTGACCACACGCCATCAGTCTATAATGCTATTAATAAATTACATAAAATTGCAGCTGAAATCCATACAGAAAATGGCACTTGGACCTTTTCTGGATGGTTTTGGGCATTGATCACCACATGGGGATGGAAGGTTTTAACTGGTCTCTGTATTATTGTAGCGATTTTGTTTTCCTGTTGCATTTGTATCCAATGTGGTCCTTTACTCTGTTCCCTATGCATGTCACTCTGTATTCCTGATAAGAAAGCTATTGCCAATGTCACTTACCAGAAACATTTGACTGAAGAAATAGGAGAAATGATGAAAATTGACATATACGATGATTATTCTAATAAACCGGATGTCTTCAGTAAATGCTGAAAGGGTCGTCTATTGAAAATTGAAACAACGATGTGATTAAGCATTCACTAAAGACATGAATTCCCCTTCTAGATCGAGTTTCTTCTGTTATGTTGGCTAAAGTCTGGACTCCATTTTATATTGTCATGTCTCCACGTGCTCAGCACGAGAAGAGTCCTATCTTCGTGTTAGATGCTCTTGTAATCTGCCTAGTAACAGTCTATAAATAGCTCCTTTGTCCGTCTGGCGCATGCCCAGACTTGACCACATCTGTTATCAGTTAGTCCTTGCTTGACCATGTTTTCGCGGGCTCAAGGAGTGTGTTAGCTCCGCCCATATATTGATTCTGTATCGAAAATGACCATAAAAGGTAACGAATGTTGCCTCATGTTGTATCCACCCACTTATGAACCCCTCTGTTGTGTATAAAAGGGGACCGTGTATGCAAGTTTTTTGTGCTACTCTATGCAATACTGAAGAGTGTTGTATGGATTGTAGGACCACCCTTAAGGGTTAATAAACTTTGTCTTTGTACTTTGCAGTTTCCGTGCCAACTTCCTTGTAGATTCCATTTGCAGGAGAGCGAACCCTTGTGTCCTGCGGGCCTAGCTGGGGCCTGTATTCATCAGGACGGTGGGACAAAAGTAGATGGTATCCTCAATCCTAACTGGGAAGTCACCCCGGTGCAGGAGATTGTCTGAAGAAATAGCGTAAGCAAATCTTCCTCAAAAAACGGTTGAGCTCTGTCTTTATGGTGAAGTGATTCGGATGGGCAGTGGGCACAAAGGAAAGACCTTTGCTCAACACCTTAGTATCTTCTTCTTTGAGAGTGTAAGAGCCGATGTTCACTATTGGGTTCTCCGGTTGTTTTACCACCTGTAGACCCTGCGGCGGGTTTGAATCTCTCCATGGCTCTCTGGTTGGAACCGGACCTGTTTCTGTGCTCTCAAGCAGCCTACTTTAATTTGGGGTCGAAACGTCAACAGTGTTTCCCTTGTGTGGCAGTTTGGTCAACAGTGATTTTTTTGCTGTGCATGTACAAACAATGGCTATGTATTCGCTATCTGCTAACAGTGAGGCTGATGAAAGCCGTTTTTACAGTAAATAATGGTGTGATGCATTTATTGTCACTACTTCTTCTATTCCCTCCTTCAACCCTCACTTGATGCGCACTACCTTTCCCCTTTCTCCCCCCTTTTTACGTGGGGCACTTGTTTGGTACAAAACTATATTTTGTGTTGATATATGAGCATCAGTTCAATGTGATTAAATAACATTGGACTATGAATTATGGAATTCTAAGAGTGCACCCATCCAGCTCCAATACACTAAATCCTGTCTGGTAGGTGGTGACACTTCCCTGTGACAGGATACCTTTTGTTGGGCTTCCTCCACTGCGAGTTTCGGTCAGCAGCAGGAGGGCAGCCCAGTGTCTGTGCTGGTGGCATACATTTTGTGATGCCAGGGCTCTAGGAGATTTCTACCGTTTAGTACAGTGGGTACATGTCATCCCCTGTAGAAGGGTGGGATCATACTCTCACATCAGTTACTGGTGTGGGGGTATGATTCCAAGTTGTTTGACACCAAACCCGACATGTTTTAATGCTGTCATTCCAAAGTTAGCATTTACCGCGAGGTTATAATGCACTTAAGAGTATATGGTTTAACCGCATCCAAAAACAGCCACAGAGAATAGACTCTGCCAGCTGCAGAGAGGTCCTGTTCATGCAGAAGCACCCCCTCACATAGTAAACCAAGAACCCTGCCCTCCGGATTGTTAGGGCCTACAATAGGGGTGGCTGATAGGTTTATATGTGTGTGTATGGTGAGATATAGGAACCTATACCTCAGTGAGGAGTGCTAACACTACCTCACACAGGCTGCAGTAGCAGGCCTGTGGTGTCAGATTGAGAATGCTTCCCAGGGGTGGCATAATACATGCCGCAGCCCCTGGTAGGCCTGTGAAGTACCAATGCCCTAGGTACCTAAGGTACCATATACTAGGGGCTCATAAGGTACCACAGTATCCAATCACTAGTGCATCTAATATGCACACCAAGTTGTTTAGAGAGATCAGTGAGACTGGGGCCCTGATTAGCAGGGACCCAGTCAGACTATAGCCAGAAACCAGTGTATACATCAGAAAAAAAGTGGGGGCAACATAAGTGCAGATCCTACTCTCCTACACAGATGGCTATGTTACATGAAGAGGGGTCGACACAGGTCAGGATAGAGGTAAATAGAGAGACAGATTGCTCTAGATAGAAATGCATTTAAATTCAATTCAGAGTATCTTTCCTTTCTTTCTTTCTTCTTTACTCCTTCCTGTGTTTCTAGTATGTCTCTTCAACCTGTCCCTCAGCTTGTCTTACACTTTTCCTGTCTTTTCGTGTCTCTCCCCATTTCTATGTTATATTTCTCCCTGTTTTTCTCTTTGTCTTTCTTCCTGTCTTTCCATCTATTTCTGTCTTTTGCCCACTGTTTTTGTCCCCCTTCCTGTCTCTCCCTCCTTATGACTCTGTCTAACTTTATTTCTCTCTCCCCAATTCTAACTCTGTCTTTCCTTGACTCTCTCACCCATATGTCTCATATCTCCCAATCTATCCCTATTTTCCCTCTTTCCTTGTCTCTGTTTCTGTCTTACATTTTCCCTGTCTATTGCTGTATATCTATCTTTCGATGTCTCTCACTATATTTAATTTATCTGCCTCTCCTGTCATTCTTACGTCCTACCCTGTCTCCCCCTATATCTCCAACTTTCTCTCCCCTGTCTATCTCTCTCACTGGTTTTGTCTGACTTTCATTATGTCTAAATCTCTCTCTCCTGTTTATGCCTATCTTTTTATTTATCTCTCTGACTTTTACCTCACCCTTCTCTCCCCAAAGCTGACTCACCTTGGTTCTCTCCCAGTCTCTCTGTGTTTTCTCTGATGTTTTCCATTTCTCCCTATGTTCCTCTTACTTTATGAGGCTGTTTTCCTCCCTCTTCATTCTCTCCCCATATTCCTTTACCTGAGCCTTTCTTACTGTCTTGGGCGAAATGCACATTAGAGGCGCAATGCTTTATTTTCAGGTACTCAGTCATTTATACTAACTGAAAGGAGATGGAGAGGATGTGGCATTACTGCCAGAGCTGCCGACTGCAGAAATGGGAAGCCAGGTTCGATTCTCGGCGTCCGCTCAATATCCTGTAATTATGGGCAAATCACCTAACCTCCCAGTGCCTACCAAAAATGAACGTGTCTTTGTGTAACGTAACTGATGGTCATTTAAAGCACTCCAATACCTCACGGGAGAGTTGGTGCTATATAAACCTGCAAAGGTTTCAGCCCTGAAAGGTTAGAACTGCAAAGCTTTGGGTTTAGTTGCTTTCTATCTGTGTTATACATGAACTGAAACAAAGTGAATAGCACGACTGTTCGCAAGGGTACCAGATTTATTTGTTTGTCACTTTGTTTCCGAGAGTTGGTCCAGAGTTGCCGGGAGCAGGGGATAGTGGACAAGTTGCAAATAAATACATGCTTACATTGAAGGATGAATAGCTAGAGTCTTGAATTGTCAGCACGTAATGCACCAAAGTCTTCCCTCTCGTTTGCTTCACTAACAAAAATTACGAAAAAAACAATTTATCAAAAACGATTGACTTTAGTTTGTGCGTTGTCAATCTGGGCATTGCAGTGCATAATCATATGGTTATTGGTAGACTGCAAAGAAATAAATTGCAGTTTCTTCTTTTCGGGCAGCCCTTGTCAAACGCCTATTAATTGTGCAAACTGTCACTTGCAAAATACATTTTTTTTCAAAAGGGTTCTTCCGTGGTTCGTTGTTAAATTCAGTGTCTGCACTAATTACAAACCCCTTGCGACACCGATGCGTCACTTTTAATTTGGAAAAATGTGAGTACCGGCGGCACAGGGGGCTTGTAAATAAGCCCCCATGTTTTCAAGAGTTTTTCTCATTGCTGCAATCAACCTGTGTTTGGATGTTGGGGGGGGGGGGGAGAGGTGTTCCTTTCATTCCTAACTTAAATGCTCACCTCTGTGATCAGCCGAAACACAAAGGCTGCGATCTGCATACATTAACACTTTGACGGCTGCTCAGGAAAGTGCTCTACCTAGAAGGAACTGCGAACCACCTGCTCTTTGACCTGTCGCCTGAGAAAGGATGAAGATTTAATTTCTTAATTTTCTTTAAAGCCGATTTGTAGGGCCCGCATTATGACGAGCATGTTCTTGCTGTTGAAATTATTACTTGCTTTTAAACGGTGTAGCATGAGGCAATTTTGCTGTTTTAGTGCTTTTAAACATTATACGTCAGTTTGTTTGACGTAATGTAACTATGATAGATAAAAAGACAATATCACGTACCCTCAATGTATTATATTTTACATTTTTCAAACTATGCCACCTACTGTTATTTAGCATTGTAAAGAGAAGGAGACAGATGTTGGAGGAAACGTCGAATTGTCTCTTCTCATGTGTGATAATGCAGATTTTGAGATCAATGTTACACGCCCCAAGGCCTCACATTCTGTGGGAAGTGGATAGAACTGTCTTTTGTCTCCCTTTGAAGGGACAAGGCTGTGGGTCTGACAGCACAAGTGCACTGTAGCACCTTTCAACTCGTGATAGAGATCATTGTAAATGTTCTGAAGAATCTTGCTGCAGGTCTGGTAAACGTGTTTGCAAGGGTTGAGTAGATGTTTACTTTATGAAAAAGGTGTGCTCTGCAAATGGTACACTTCTCTCAAGGCATAGATTAGGAAAATAATTTGCAAAGATGTAGACGTATTTGGGACTGAGTGCTTTTGAAAAACAGCACTGTGAGTTGTGTAGCTTAGATGTGTTGCAAGTGATTGTTTTGCACTGCCTAAATGGTAGGCTGCTAAGATAGTTCAGAGGGCTGAGCGTCTCTCCCCGGAAACATACGGGTCACTGCTGGTTTAAGTCCTGACATGGACAAGGATGTCTATACAAATATCTAGAGTTATGGTGGCATCTTGTACGTAATTGGCTAGTTTTTTTTATTGCACACTACATGAATAAGAAATATTGGTCACCGTTCCAATATTAAAACTGTGGTTACACCAACAACAAAGGAATGATGGATTGACTAAGGCAACAGTATATGCTTTTATATAGTAATATGGTGCCTCGAGCTGATCTCATGCACACAAACCCTGATTAATTTAATCTCACAATTCGCAGGTTCAAACTGCCCAAATAGCGAAGCCACAAATGTGTGCTTCCCTACGGCATAGTACTTATTGGTGTACAATTTGCATCTATTTCTCATGTGCATCACCCAGAATGGGAAACTATACACAACATGCATATAATTCATCAATTCCCAGGTTCAAAAACTGGAATTTCAATTATATACACACCTTGAACCTGCAATTTGTGTCAGGTTGTACCTAACACAAATCACAGGTGCAAAGTCCTGCTTCATACCCATTTAAGATTTTGTGCCCAATGTGCTTATCTAGAAATAATGTATGGCGTTTGAAAAAATCGACTACGTAAAGAGTATACCTATAATTGGCCTTTACAAACAAAATCTTAAAACTACACCTTTATATGCACTCCGAGATATGGACATATGTTTTTTTTTCTTATTCACAGAAAATTCCATTGTTCATTTGGCAAGCTGCCCAAGGTGCAGGTTTCAAGCATACATCTGTACATGTCATGCAACCTTTTTTTTGTAGGCCTTTCACCAGTGCAGAAGTTTACACTCAATCTGTATTGGAAACACTTTAAAAAAAATCTCTATTGGGGAAATATTTCTCTGTGTGGCAAAACCTGCTCTGAACTAAAATGACCACCATGAATCTCTTCCAGTGTGTATAGTCCTATATTTGAATTAAATAGATATCTTTTTTTCTTTCAGTAATTTATTCGTATTTAGGATAGAATACGTAATACAGGCTATTTCAAGAAGAAAAGTACATGGCATTCATGCTCATTAAGGCATTTTGAGACGACTGTTATCTTTATTGTGATATTATCAGATAAATCACTTAATTTATGTAAGTGTGTGAGAGAGAAAGAGAGAGAGAGAGGGAGAGAGAGAAAGAAAGAATAGTTCTAGAGGGAGAGGAGATTAAGGGGTACAGATGTTTAATACATGGGATTCTGCAATTCCTGTGTATAAATTCATCTGTATAAACTCATCTCCAATTTCTTTATAATAGGCAACTTGTCACGCACCCAGACATCTATTATAAAGAAATGATGTCAGAGCTCAACTGTACGAACTCGTTATAGTTGAGGTCTGGCATCACAATGCTTGTTAGCAGGCGAGAGGAGAGTCAAGTTAGCTCACAGAACATAACTAAAGCGGCTGTTTAAAGTAGTAAACAAAAAATATTGCTTTTATTTCTTCTGCTTTTTTTTCTAGCTGTACAGGGGCAAGCAGACCGGCAACATGTTTAAGTCAGAATCTTAATGCATGTTTCAACATATTCTGAGCTACTGCGCCTTTAAAAAAAAAACTGATTCGTATTAAACTGATTCTAATATCTTCTTGTAACAAATATGCAATTAATTTCTTCATGTTTAATTTTGCAACTATTCTTCATGTTTGCAAACATTCTTTCTCTTTCATATGAATGAGCTACCACCAATGAATCAAGTGGTTTGTGGAAATAGTGATGGTGTGACCATAGGAAAGAATAAAGTACCCCTTGCTGTGCATGATAAGGATATTGAAAGTCACCTTGGATTTCCATGACCTTACAAAAAAACTCAGCTTTCAGCCTCATATCTCTATAGGCAGTGGCGACTGGCAACATTAATTAATGGTGAGACACTCACCATAAAGGCTGGCGGCTACCGGGCACTTCAAACCGATGCTCCTCTATCCACGCCGATCCTGGGGGTGACGAGGAGCAGGAAGGAAAGGGAAGGATTTCCCTCCTTGCGCAACACAAATCCAACCAATCCTGGAGCAGCAGAGCAGTTCCAGGATTGGTTGGAGCAGGCTGACCCAGCACTCATTTTGAGGCTGGGGGTCTGTGCCTGCAATCCCTCAGCTGTTTTACACTGCTGGGATTGCGGGCATTGAAGTGCGCATGTCAGATTGGCAGGCGGCAGGCAGTATTGAGCACCTACAACAATGTCATCCTACAATCTGCAGGAATCTGCCCCCTCCCCCCCCATTCACTCGCTATGGCCAGCAGCAAACAGAATAATAAAATAGTAATGACCATTTTATTATTATGCGTTTACCACTGCACTCTCAGCAAGTAGAGCAACACCGTTCCGCCCACAAAGTGAAGCCACCCTTGTCTAAACAGCCAAGGAACTAATCAAGGACTTGCAACATCTCCAGTTGAGATCAATTAGGGGCAAGAGGGTAGTAATCAACACTTTTACAGTGGATTAGAGTTTCGGCTGTGTTAGACCTGTCAGCCTTAGGGTGGTCTTCCCCCAAACCTTCTGCTTTTGTCCTCCATTTTTTGCAGATCTTTCTTTTTGTTGGTCTTAGGACTTTGCGCACTTTACGACTGCTAAGCAGTGCTAAAGTCCTTGTGTTCCCTCTTTTAAACATGGCAAAATTGTCTTACACCCACTTGGCACATTTAATTCACGAGTAAGCCCCTACTAAACTGGTACTACATGTACCAAGTGCTGTATTCCGCTTTAGGTGTCCGTATATAGGTTTTCCTGAATCATGTCCTTAGATAGGCACAATTTGCATTGCCCTTATATAGGCATAAGATCCCAGTCCTTATTTAGGCATTAGCCATGCTATCCAAATACAGACATGGCCACCTACATCCGTTCACCCAAACGTCACAACGAGTTCCTAGAAACCAGACTTTTATACAGTTGGGAGTTTCCCTAGCCCAGGATTATTGATTTATCCAAGAACTAATTTATTATGCATGAACCGCTATTCCCTAAGGGTTCATTCATGACGTCTTCCCCTGCCTGACTTTACGTCAGTGCAAACATTCCTAAGCACCTTCCAAATATAAATTTACCTTCCCTTGCCACGGCAAGGAGGGCAAGTACGGAGGAGACCTCGACTTTAGAGGAGCCCTTGTCCCAGCCTGACGCACCGACAAGAGATGCGGTCATCCCTGCCCGCAGAAAATCCAGCTTCCAGTGTTCTGACTCCCTTCGCGGGGTGTTAGAGTTCGAGACCCGGAAAGAGATTCCCACCTCTCTCATTCTCAAGGTATGGAGCTGACTAGAACCTAGAGGGACTCTTGGCATTCTATACTGAACTATAGAATAACATCCTATAGAATACAGCACCTACTTCTTACATAGTACTACACTTAGGTTAGGTACACTGGGGTAGAACTAGTTAGAGAAGCATCTCATGAGTACTCACATTTTTAGCCTATGTTATTTATGTATATGAATATATGTGTCATAGCTAAAAGATAATGCTAGCGCAGTATTATTTCTTTCTACTGCTTACGCTGTACATAATATATCTTGCATACTGTCTTGTGATTATAACAGCTCATATCTCTTACACGAGAAACAACTGTTCAATAAATCATTTTATTGAAACGCCCGTTCTTTCTGTGTAACTCTGAAGAAACTAAGCATGCACGATTAGCTGAGCGAAACTGTTATCTGCTGTTTCCACGATTCTGAGAGTGTTCCGATTCTAAAGGGAAACAAAGTTGTCATGTTTATGCGGTAGCCAGAAACTACTCCCTTCTTGTTTACAGGGAGTTTCCAGTGGCCCCTGAGTTAGCTGGTACAAATGAATTAAGTTTAATATACTCGATAGGGGCATACTGATCTCAGTCCTATGCCAAATCTATAGGGTATATTATTCCAATGCGCAGAGCCTATTAGAGAAATAGGAACTATACTATACCAGGGCCTGTAAATTAAATGCTTGTAGTGGGCCTGCAGCACTAATTGAGCTACCCACATAGATAGCTCTTTTAAACAGGTCATAAGTCTGATAATGCAGCCTGTATGTGCTGTTTTAATTATTCTATTATAACCTTGCAAAATAAACCTCCTTTCAAAACATATGTCACCCCAAGGGTAGGCCCTAAACAGCCCACAGGGCAGGGTGGAGAGTATTTAAAAAGTTGGACATGTACTTTTAAGCTTTACATGTCCTGGTAGTGAAATTCATCAAATCCGCTTTTCACTACTGCTAGGCCTACCTCTCGTAGGATAACATTGGGTTACCTTAATGCTTTGAACAAGCGATAGCTTTCAATTGGGAGCAGATAGGGATATTGACTTTGGTGTCTAGAGAATAGAACTTTAAAGCCCTTTTTAATGGTAAAGTTGGATTTCAATTCACAATTCTGAAGATGGCACTCTTAGAATGTTGACGTTTTCTTATTCCAAACATTTGGTGTCTGCAGCCTTTATCCTGGATCACATGACTAGGTGTAGTTGGCAATTGGTCTGTGTGTATTGCTCCTAGACAGTAAGAGAAAGAGGAATAAGTGAAAGCAGGATGGGCCACCTCTGACTTGATGAGTGGGAGTACACTTTTGTTGTGTATATTTGATACTAACAGTGAGTGGTAAACATATATGTTTGCCTAAATATGACACACTATGTATATTATTTTCATGCTGTTACTGACTGAATAACTGTTAACTATAGACTTTGTTCCTTTGTTTTGTTGCACTTTGATTATATATTTCACTTATGATGACCTTTACAGGTTGTTGGTGATCTTAAATTTTAGAGATTGCCTTAGCATGTTGCATATGTAAGATGAATTCCGATAATTTGGTATAGTATTAAGTGGCTTGGTTATTTGCTGTGTGATATGCCTGATAGATTATCTAGTTATTTTACCCTGCATAGCTTTTCGTGGGCTTGCAAATATGGCCCCTTTTCACACTGCACTTTGTGTGAAAGGAGCGTGCCATGGATGTTCCTGTGTGTGTTCCCACACGACACTCAGGGTTTCTGCGGCATTCCCAGATTTACAATGTTTCATAATCCTGGGAATGCGTCAGAATCTTACGCCTCTCCAGGGGAGGTGTAAGGAGGTGCAACAATGAGAAATACTTTTATTTCCCCTCATGTTTTCCTCTTTCAATGCTGCACACATAGAAAGAGGAAAACACCTCTGTGATTGTTTTTGTGCAGGAAGGGATACCATCCTGCACAAAAACAATCTCCCCTAAAATGCAGACACCCTTGTGCCATGGCGCAAGGGTGACTGCATTGGCGCATGGCTGCCAATTGTGCACCGGCACAGGGAGAGCTCAGGGATGCCTCATGTTGTTGTAAATATGACGCATCCCAGTGCTTTAAAAGTGACACAGCATGGTGCAGCCAAATGGCTTGCGGTTTCCCCGCTGCATCACTTTCTTGTAAATAAGGCCCTATATCTTTTCTAAATTTGTCCTCCCCATAACATAGCGCTTGGGTGGCCACAAGTCAGACTATAAGACTTAGAATAATTTTCCTGCAAATCCAGGTCTTCCATATAAGTAAAACATAAATCTAGAAGACATGTAGGCCATTTACTTTGTGGGCAAGAAGCACTGCATCATCCGCATATAAGAGAATTGGTACTGGTTGAGATCCCATGCGAGGAGTTCTTTGCCTTTATCCACTAGATGTTTGTTGAATCCATTTATAGAGCAGGAAAGTAAAGAGCGCCAAGATGCATCCCTGTTTAATACCCCTGGCGGAACTAATATGAGGAGAACATTCCCCAGAGGGGCCCAAAACAGACCCTAACTGTAAAGTCCTGATTAAAGCACCTTATGAGGACAAGGAGTTACATCACTCCATTCTATGTCACTCATCTGTACGGCAGCACCCAGTGCCAGGAACCCTGGTCCAAATACCTCCCGCAGCTACACCACTGACGAGCTCCACCTGCTCAACCCTGGACGCCGCTACAAATGTTGCTGCCGAGCCGCACCTCAGTCCACAGTGGGCCACTTTGTCTGCTCACATTGCCACTTCACCTGTCTCCACACCCCCGCGCCCACCGCCCATGCACATGCTGCACTTCTCAGCAAGTAGGAACAAAACAATTTAAGGTAAGTCCTAATTGGGCCGTGGATCACGCAAAAAGGCATCATAGATGGGAGAGTAGCCTATGCTTTTGATGGTGAAGGTGTGAGTGTGACCTGAAGGGTATATCAAGCTTCTGAAGTAGTGGTCCTAAACGCAGGAGGCTGAGACACCCTGTGGGACCCAGGGTTGGTGAAGGATAAGCACAAGGGAAGTACAGCTATGGCCTGTCAGTTAGAGGAGGTCATCTGCTGTTTGGGTGGTAACCCTGAGAGGTGACCCCCATCTCCTGTAGCACTCCAGAGTAAGTATCTCCATTTTCCAAGGCCTCAGAGGAGGAACTCCATGGTCACCAGAGCATTTGTGGAATGTAGCTGCTGGCACCTGGGCTAACTGCCTGACGCTATGGACCTACTTGACCCCCAAGGCATGCAATTTACGCTTGACTCCCCAAAAAGAGGCCATCTGTCTCGGGACTGTCAGTGTATAGAATGCAACATGCAGTGATTGTCCACAAGTATGGGATCAGTACTCAGTGTCCTATCTAGTATTGCCTCCCAGTCATTATAATTGAGTATTTGGGCCACTATGAAACATGGAGGGCCTCCCGCTGAGACCCTCCATGCTCCATGGATGTGAAGCTGTGGTGGGGGACCAGGTCTTTTTACCAGGTAGTCAATAATATTGCTGCTATGGAAACATTGTTGAGACATGAGCGGTCCTCCGAATCCTCTGCTCTTTGTTCCAGAATACGAACCATGTCCTGTAAGCCCTGTACCCAAGTATGAAGGTCAAACATAGGTGGCTGTAGCTCAGCCAATGTTCTCTCAGAGTTGGTGATGCACTCCGCAAGGCACCTGTGATTTTTCAGCAGGAGTTTCACTTTGGTTGCCACAGAATCCCACTGAGAGGGCTTGCAGCCCTAGGTCGTGGCTAGTCTCTCTGGACTGCGGCTCTGCTGACTTGCTGTATGGGTACTCTGACTCTCGACAGTGATCAGCAGTAGGGGACCACAGAGCACCAGGGCCTCCTGGGACCAACTGATTTCCTCCCGGAAGCATTCCGCGGGTCACTTTACCCAGCTGATAGAGGCCTTGCCTGGTCGAGGTTTCCCCGCTTTGCCCACAGCAAAGATGGACAAAGAACCAGGCTGTGTTCCACCCCCAGACCCTCCAGCACTGGACCACAGACCTGGGGATGAAATCTCCCTTGCATGGATAGATAATAGCCTGATTAAAAAAGCTTTGAGCTGTGAGGCTTGCTTCAGGTGTCTGTCGTGTTTGCCACGCAGGCCATGCCTCCTAGCATGAACATTGGTGTAATCACATGCACTCTTTAAGGGGCCTTTAACTTCACTATATCAACACACTATCTGTGTGGGTACTTGATCATGATTTCCTTCAAACACTGTCTCTGAGGGAATGTGAACATTCTTATCATTACACACAAATCTGTTTGGACCTGAGCATCATTATCTTCAAACGCTCTGTGTGAGGATTTAAGCATTGTTTTTACACACTATTTTTAGTGGGGACTTGAACACAATCATCTTCACACTATATCTCTGTGGAGACTTGAACATCATTATAATAACACATCTTTGTGGGGACTTGCAAAACACTATAATATCATACCCTCTCTGTGGGTGCTTCATCCTTCCTATAATTACAAAAAACCTCTGTCTGGACTTGATCATCATTAACTTAACACTCCCTGGGAATTTAATCTTTGTCATTACACACTATTTCAGTGAAGACTTGAATATAATCACCTTCCCACACTATCTCTGTGGGGACTTGAACATCATTATAATAACACTATCTTTGTGGGCATATGAACATTACTATAAGAGCACACTATCTCTGTGGGACATACACATCACTATAATAACATACCATCTCTGAGGAAACTTGAACATTTCTATAATTACATACAGCCTGTGTGCAGACTTGCACATCATTAGTTTCCTACTCTTTGTAATGAGATTTAAGATTTGACAATACACACTATTTCAGTGGGTACCTAAACACAATCATCTTCACACACTATCTCTGTGGGGACATGAACATCACTATAAAACACACTGTGTTTGTGGGAACTTGAAAATCACTACAGTAACACACTATCTCTGTGGGCACTTGAGCATTCCTGTAATTACACACAACCCTTGTTTGGACTTGAACATCCTTAACTTCACACTTACAGTATGGGTATTTAAGCTTTGTCTTTACACAATATTTCAGTGAAGACTGTAATACAATTATCTTCCCATGCTGTCTCTGTGGGGACTTGAACATCACTATGATACCACATTATCTCCACAGGGACATGAGCATCACTAAAATGCCACACTATCTTTGAGGGACTTGAAAATCTCCATAATAACACACTAACTCTGTTAGGATTTGAACATCACTAGAATAACATACCATCTCTGTGGAGACTTGAGCTTTCCTATAATTACACAAAACCTCTGCGTGGACGTGGCCATCCTTAGCTTCACACTCTTTATAATGGGATTTAAGCTCTGAAATTACACACTATTTCAATAGAGACTTGAACACAATCATCTTCACACACTATCTCTGTGGGGACTTGAACATCACTATAATAACACACTATCTTTGTGTGGACTTGAAAAAACACTGTAATAACAAACTATATTTGTGGTGACTTGAAAAAACACTATAAGAACACACTATCTTTGTGGGGACTTGAACATCTGTATTATAACACACTATCTTTGTGGGGACTTGAACAACACTATAATAACACACTATCTTTGTGTGGACTTGAACATCTGTATAATAACACACTATCTTTGTGGGGACTTGAAAAACACTATAATAACACACTATCTTTGTGGGGACTTGAGCATCACTATAAGAACACACTATCTATGTGGGGACTTGAACATCTGTATAATAACACACTATCTTTGTGGGGACTTGAAAAACACTATAATAACACACTGTCTTTGTGGGGACTTGAACATCACTATGATCACACACTATCTATGTGGGGACTTGAGCATCACTATAATAACATACCATCTTTGTTGGGACCATAACATTACTGTAATTACACACAAGCTCTGTTTGGACTTGAACATTATTAGCTTCACATTATCTGGATGGGGATTTAAGCTTTGTCTTTACACACTATTTCAGTGGGGACTAGAACACTATGCACTAATCCTGGGGACTTGAACATCCCAATAATCAAACACTAACTCTATAGGGACTTGGATATGATTACATTCAATCATTATCTCTGTAAGAACTCCTATAATCATTTGCTATTTCTATGGTTTACTTGAATAAAACTATCTTAACATTCTAACTTTGTGGGAACTTTCATCACGGCTGAAGCCACCATCTCTATATAGACCCTGGTGCTGCTATAATCACATACAACCTCTGATGGCATCATCACACACCATCCCAATCCAGTGATGACATACCACCTCTGTGATCATCATCCGCCACAACTCCAATGCAGACATTAACATTATATGCATCCCTAGGGAGGTGTGGTCCAACAGCTATTTTGGCGTTGTAGTGTTTTAGTGTTTTAATGTTTTAGCGTGTTAGTGTTGTAGTGTTTTAGTGTTTTAGTGTGTTCGAGTGTTTTAGTGTTTTAGTGTTTTGGTGTTGTAGTGTTTTGGTGTTGTAGTGTTTTAGTGATTTAGTGTTTTAGTGTTTTAGTGTTTTAGTGTTTTATTGTTTTAGTGTTTTATTGTTTTAGTGTTGTATTGTTTTAGTGTTTTATTGTTTTATTGTTTTAGTGTTAGTGTTTTTGTGTTTTAGTGTGTTAGAGTGTTTTAGTGTTTTAATGTTTTAGTGTGTTAGTGTTTTAGTGTTTTAGTGTGTTAGAGTGTTAGAGTGTTAGAGTGTTAGCATGTTTTAGTGTTGTAGGGTTTTAGTGTGTTAGAGTGTTTTAGTGTGTTAGAGTGTTTTAGTGTTTTAGAGTGTTTTAGTGTTTTAGAGTGTTTCAGTGTTGTAGTGTTGTAGTGTTGTAGTGTTTTAGTGTTAGTGTTTTAGTGTTTTTGTGTTTTAGTGTTTTATTGTTTTAGTGTTAGAGTGTTTTAGTGTTAGAGTGTTTTAGTGTTAGAGTGTTTTAGTGTTTTAGTGTTTTAGTGTTAGTGTTTTAGTGTTAGAGTGTTTTAGTGTTAGAGTGTTTTAGTGTTAGAGTGTTTTAGTGTTAGAGTGTTTTAGTGTTTCTGTGTTTTTGTGTTTTAGTGTTTTAATGTGTTAGTGTTTGTGTTTTAGTGTTTTAGTGTTTTAATGTGTTAGTGTTTGTGTTTTAGTGTTTTAGAGTGTTAGTGTTTTAGAGTGTTAGAGTGTTAGAGTGTTAGAGTGTTAGAGTGTTAGAGTGTTAGAGTGTTAGAGTGTTAGAGTGTTAGAGTGTTAGAGTGTTAGAGTGTTAGAGTGTTAGAGTGTTAGAGTGTTAGAGTGTTAGAGTGTTAGAGTGTTGTAGTGTTTTAGAGTGTTTTAGTGTTGTAGTGTTGGACTGTTTTAGTGTTTTAGTGTGTTAGAGTGTTTTAGTGTGTTAGAGTGTTTTAGTGTTTTAGAGTGTTTTAGTGTTTTAGAGTGTTTCAGTGTTGTAGTGTTGTAGTGTTGTAGTGTTTTAGTGTTAGTGTTTTAGTGTTTTTGTGTTTTAGTGTTTTATTGTTTTAGTGTTAGAGTGTTTTAGTGTTAGAGTGTTTTAGTGTTAGAGTGTTTTAGTGTTTTAGTGTTTTAGTGTTAGTGTTTTAGTGTTAGAGTGTTTTAGTGTTAGAGTGTTTTAGTGTTAGAGTGTTTTAGTGTTAGAGTGTTTTAGTGTTTCTGTGTTTTTGTGTTTTAGTGTTTTAATGTGTTAGTGTTTGTGTTTTAGTGTTTTAGTGTTTTAATGTGTTAGTGTTTGTGTTTTAGTGTTTTAGAGTGTTAGTGTTTTAGAGTGTTAGAGTGTTAGAGTGTTAGAGTGTTAGAGTGTTAGAGTGTTAGAGTGTTAGAGTGTTAGAGTGTTAGAGTGTTAGAGTGTTAGAGTGTTAGAGTGTTAGAGTGTTAGAGTGTTAGAGTGTTAGAGTGTTAGAGTGTTAGAGTGTTAGAGTGTTAGAGTGTTAGAGTGTTAGAGTGTTAGAGTGTTGTAGTGTTGTAGTGTTGTAGTGTTGTAGTGTTGTAGTGTTTTAGTGTGTTAGAGTGTTAGAGTGTTGGACTGTTTTAGTGTTAGACTGTTTTAGTGTTTTAGTGTTTTAGTGTTAGAGTGTTTTAGTGTTAGAGTGTTTTAGTGTTAGAGTGTTTTAGTGTTAGAGTGTTTTAGTGTTAGAGTGTTTTAGTGTTAGAGTGTTTTAGTGTTAGAGTGTTTTAGTGTTAGAGTGTTATAGTGTTATAGTGTTATAGTGTTATAGTGTTATAGTGTTATAGTGTTAGAGTGTTAGAGTGTTGTAGTGTTTTAGTGTGTTAGAGTGTTAGACTGTTTTAGTGTTTTAGTGTTTTAGTGTTTTAGTGTTTTAGTGTTTTAGTGTTAGTGTTTTAGTGTTTTAGTGTTTTAGTGTTTTAGTGTTTTAGTGTTTTAGTGTTAGAGTGTTAGAGTGTTTTAGTGTTAGAGTGTTTTAGTGTTAGAGTGTTTTAGTGTTAGAGTGTTTTAGTGTTAGAGTGTTTTAGTGTTTTAGTGTTTTAGTGTTTTAGTGTTTTAGTGTTTTAGTGTTTTAGTGTTTTAGTGTTTTAGTGTTTTAGTGTTTTAGTGTTTTAGTGTTTTAGTGTTTTAGTGTTAGAGTGTTTTAGTGTTTTAGTGTTTTAGTGTTTTAGTGTTTTAGTGTTTTAGTGTTTTAGTGTTAGAGTGTTTTAGTGTTTTAGTGTTTTAGTGTTTTAGTGTGTTAGTGTTTTAGTGTTAGAGTGTTTTAGTGTTAGAGTGTTTTAGTGTTAGAGTGTTTTAGTGTTAGAGTGTTTTAGTGTTAGAGTGTTTTAGTGTTAGAGTGTTTTAGTGTTAGAGTGTTTTAGTGTTTTAGTGTTTTAGTGTTTTAGTGTTTTAGTGTTTTAGTGTTTTAGTGTTTTAGTGTTTTAGTGTTTTAGTGTTTTAGTGTTTTAGTGTTTTAGTGTTTTAGTGTTTTAGTGTTAGAGTGTTTTAGTGTTTTAGTGTTTTAGTGTTTTAGTGTTTTAGTGTTTTAGTGTTTTAGTGTTTTAGTGTTTTAGTGTTTTAGTGTTAGAGTGTTTTAGTGTTTTAGTGTTTTAGTGTTTTAGTGTTTTAGTGTTTTAGTGTTAGAGTGTTTTAGTGTTTTAGTGTTAGAGTGTTTTAGTGTTAGAGTGTTTTAGTGTTAGAGTGTTTTAGTGTTAGAGTGTTTTAGTGTTAGAGTGTTTTAGTGTTAGAGTGTTTTAGTGTTTTAGTGTTTTAGTGTTTTAGTGTTTTAGTGTTTTAGTGTTTTAGTGTTTTAGTGTTAGAGTGTTTTAGTGTTTTAGTGTTTTAGTGTTTTAGTGTTAGAGTGTTTTAGTGTTAGAGTGTTTTAGTGTTAGAGTGTTTTAGTGTTAGAGTGTTTTAGTGTTAGAGTGTTTTAGTGTTTTAGTGTTTTAGTGTTTTAGTGTTTTAGTGTTTTAGTGTTTTAGTGTTTTAGTGTTTTAGTGTTAGAGTGTTTTAGTGTTTTAGTGTTTTAGTGTTTTAGTGTTTTAGTGTTTTAGTGTTTTAGTGTTTTAGTGTTTTAGTGTTTTAGTGTTTTAGTGTTAGAGTGTTTTAGTGTTAGAGTGTTTTAGTGTTAGAGTGTTTTAGTGTTAGAGTGTTTTAGTGTTAGAGTGTTTTAGTGTTAGAGTGTTTTAGTGTTTTAGTGTTTTAGTGTTTTAGTGTTTTAGTGTTTTAGTGTTTTAGTGTTTTAGTGTTAGAGTGTTTTAGTGTTTTAGTGTTTTAGTGTTTTAGTGTTTTAGTGTTTTAGTGTTTTAGTGTTTTAGTGTTTTAGTGTTTTAGTGTTTTAGTGTTTTAGTGTTTTAGTGTTTTAGTGTTTTAGTGTTTTAGTGTTTTAGTGTTTTAGTGTTTTAGTGTTTTAGTGTTTTAGTGTTTTAGTGTTAGAGTGTTTTAGTGTTTTAGTGTTAGAGTGTTTTAGTGTTAGAGTGTTTTAGTGTTAGAGTGTTTTAGTGTTAGAGTGTTTTAGTGTTAGAGTGTTTTAGTGTTAGAGTGTTTTAGTGTTAGAGTGTTAGAGTGTTTTAGTGTTAGAGTGTTTTAGTGTTTTAGTGTTTTAGTGTTTTAGTGTTTTAGTGTTTTAGTGTTTGTGTTTTAGTGTTTTAGTGTTTTAGTGTTTTAGTGTTTTAGTGTTTTAGTGTTAGAGTGTTAGAGTGTTTTAGTGTTAGAGTGTTTTAGTGTTAGAGTGTTTTAGTGTTTCTGCGTTTTTGTGTTTTAGTGTTTTAATGTGTTAATGTTTGTGTTTTAGTGTTTTAGAGTGTTAGAGTGTTAGAGTGTTAGAGTGTTAGAGTGTTAGAGTGTTAGAGTGTTAGAGTGTTAGAGTGTTAGAGTGTTAGAGTGTTAGAGTGTTAGAGTGTTAGAGTGTTAGAGTGTTAGAGTGTTAGAGTGTTAGAGTGTTAGAGTGTTTTAGTGTTAGTGTTTAGTGTTAGTGTTTTAGTGTTAGTGTTTTAGTGTTAGAGTGTTTTAGTGTTAGAGTGTTTTAGTGTTTTAGTGTTGTAGTGTTGTAGTGTTGTAGTGTTGTAGTGTTGTAGTGTTGTAGTGTTGTAGTGTTGTAGTGTTGTAGTGTTGTAGTGTTGTAGTGTTGTAGTGTTGTAGTGTTGTAGTGTTTTAGTGTGTTAGAGTGTTTTAGTGTGTTAGAGTGTTTTAGTGTTTTAGTGTTTTAGTGTTTTAGTGTTTTAGTGTTTTAGTGTTGTAGTGTTGTAGTGTTGTAGTGTTGTAGTGTTGTAGTGTTGTAGTGTTGTAGTGTTGTAGTGTTTTAGTGTGTTTTAGTGTTTTAGTGTTTTAGTGTTTTAGTGTTTTAGTGTTTTAGTGTTTTAGTGTTTTAGTGTTAGTGTTTTAGTGTTGTAGTGTTGTAGTGTTGTAGTGTTGTAGTGTTGTAGTGTTGTAGTGTTGTAGTGTTTTAGTGTGTTAGTGTGTTAGAGTGTTTTAGTGTGTTAGAGTGTTTTAGTGTTTTAGTGTTTTAGTGTTTTAGTGTTTTAGTGTTGTAGTGTTGTAGTGTTTTAGTGTGTTAGAGTGTTTTAGTGTTTTAGTGTTTTAGTGTTTTAGTGTTTTAGTGTTTTAGTGTTTTAGTGTTTTAGTGTTTTAGTGTTTTAGTGTTAGTGTTTTAGTGTTGTAGTGTTTTAGTGTTGTAGTGTTGTAGTGTTGTAGTGTTGTAGTGTTGTAGTGTTGTAGTGTTGTAGTGTTGTAGTGTTGTAGTGTTGTAGTGTTTTAGTGTGTTAGTGTGTTAGAGTGTTTTAGTGTGTTAGAGTGTTAGAGTGTTTTAGTGTTTTAGTGTTTTAGTGTTTTAGTGTTTTAGTGTTTTAGTGTTTTAGTGTTTTAGTGTTGTAGTGTTGTAGTGTTGTAGTGTTGTAGTGTTGTAGTGTTTTAGTGTGTTAGTGTGTTAGAGTGTTTTAGTGTGTTAGAGTGTTAGAGTGTTTTAGTGTTTTAGTGTTTTAGTGTTTTAGTGTTTTAGTGTTTTAGTGTTTTAGTGTTTTAGTGTTGTAGTGTTGTAGTGTTGTAGTGTTGTAGTGTTGTAGTGTTGTAGTGTTGTAGTGTTGTAGTGTTGTAGTGTTGTAGTGTTGTAGTGTTGTAGTGTTTTAGTGTGTTAGAGTGTTTTAGTGTTTTAGTGTTTTAGTGTTTTAGTGTTTTAGTGTTTTAGTGTTTTAGTGTTTTAGTGTTTTAGTGTTTTAGTGTTAGTGTTTTAGTGTTGTAGTGTTTTAGTGTTTTAGTGTTTTAGTGTTGTAGTGTTGTAGTGTTGTAGTGTTGTAGTGTTGTAGTGTTGTAGTGTTGTAGTGTTTTAGTGTGTTAGTGTGTTAGAGTGTTTTAGTGTGTTAGAGTGTTTTAGTGTTTTAGTGTTTTAGTGTTTTAGTGTTTTAGTGTTTTAGTGTTTTAGTGTTTTAGTGTTGTAGTGTTGTAGTGTTGTAGTGTTGTAGTGTTTTAGTGTGTTAGTGTGTTAGAGTGTTTTAGTGTGTTAGAGTGTTAGAGTGTTTTAGTGTTTTAGTGTTTTAGTGTTTTAGTGTTAGTGTTTTAGTGTTGTAGTGTTTTAGTGTTGTAGTGTTGTAGTGTTGTAGTGTTGTAGTGTTGTAGTGTTGTAGTGTTGTAGTGTTGTAGTGTTGTAGTGTTGTAGTGTTGTAGTGTTGTAGTGTTTTAGTGTGTTAGTGTGTTAGAGTGTTTTAGTGTGTTAGAGTGTTTTAGTGTTTTAGTGTTTTAGTGTTTTAGTGTTTTAGTGTTTTAGTGTTTTAGTGTTGTAGTGTTGTAGTGTTGTAGTGTTGTAGTGTTTTAGTGTGTTAGTGTGTTAGAGTGTTTTAGTGTGTTAGAGTGTTAGAGTGTTTTAGTGTTTTAGTGTTTTAGTGTTTTAGTGTTTTAGTGTTTTAGTGTTTTAGTGTTGTAGTGTTGTAGTGTTGTAGTGTTGTAGTGTTGTAGTGTTTTAGTGTGTTAGAGTGTTTTAGTGTTTTAGTGTTGTAGTGTTGTAGTGTTGTAGTGTTGTAGTGTTTTAGTGTGTTAGAGTGTTTTAGTGTTTTAGTGTTTTAGTGTTAGTGTTTTAGTGTTAGAGTGTTTTAGTGTTAGAGTGTTTTAGTGTTAGAGTGTTTTAGTGTTAGAGTGTTTTAGTGTTAGAGTGTTTTAGTGTTAGAGTGTTTTAGTGTTTTAGTGTTTTAGTGTTTTAGTGTTTTAGTGTTTTAGTGTTTTAGTGTTTTAGTGTTAGTGTTTTAGTGTTGTAGTGTTGTAGTGTTGTAGTGTTGTAGTGTTGTAGTGTTGTAGTGTTGTAGTGTTGTAGTGTTGTAGTGTGTTAGAGTGTTTTAGTGTTTTAGTGTTTTAGTGTTTTAGTGTTAGTGTTTTTGTGTTAGAGTGTTTTAGTGTTAGAGTGTTTTAGTGTTAGAGTGTTTTAGTGTTAGAGTGTTTTAGTGTTAGAGTGTTTTAGTGTTAGAGTGTTTTAGTGTTAGAGTGTTTTAGTGTTAGTGTGTTAGTGTTAGAGTGTTTTAGTGTTTTAGTCTTAGAGTGTTTTAGTGTTTTAGTGTTAGAGTGTTTTAGTGTTTTAGTGTTAGAGTGTGTTAGTGTTTGTGTTTTAGTGTTTTAGAGTGTTGTAGTGTTTTAGTGTTTTAGAGTGTTTTAGTGTGTTAGAGTGTTTTAGTGTTTTAGTGTTTTAATGTTTTAGTGTGTTAGTGTGTTAGAGTGTTTTATTGTTTTAGTGTTTTATTGTTTATTGTTTTAGTGGTTAATTGTTTTAGTGTTTTATTGTTTTATTGTTTTAGTGTGTAAGAATGTTTTAGTGGTTAGAGTGTTTTAGTGTTTTAGAGTGTTTTAGTGTGTGTTAGTGTTTGAGTGTTTGAGTGTTTTAGTGTTTTATTGTTTTATAGTTTTATTGTTAGTGTTTTTTTGTTTTTGTGTTTAAGAGTGTTTTAGTGTTTTAGAGTGTTTTAGTGCTTTAATGTTTTAGTGTGTTACTGTTTTAGTGTTTTAGTGTGTTAGAGTGTTAGCGTGTTTTAGTGTTGTAGTGTCTTACTATTTTAGAGTGTTTTAGTGTGTTAAGAGTGTTTTAGTGTTTTAGTGTTTTAATGTTTTAATGTTTTAGTGTGTTAGTGTTTTAGTGTGTTAGAGTGTTTTAGTGTGTTAGAGTGTTTTAGTGTGTAAGAGTGTTTTAGTGTGTTAGAGTGTTTTAGTGTTAGTGTTTTAGTGTTTTTGTGTTTTAGTGTGTTAGTGTTTTAGTGTTTTAGTGTGTTAGAGTGTTTTAGTGTGTTAGAGTGTTAGAGTGTTTTAGTGTTTTATTGTTTTATAGTTTTATTGTTAGTGTTTTTGTGTTTTAGTGTTTGAGTGTTTTAGTGTGTTAGAGTGTTTTAGAGTGTTTTAGTGTTTTAATGTCTTAGTGTGTTAGTGTTTTATTGTTTTAGTGTTTTATTGTTTTATAGTTTTATTGTTAGTGTTTTTGTGTTTTAGTGTTTAAGAGTGTTTTAGTGTGTTAGAGTGTGTTAGAGTGTGTTAGAGTGTTTTAGAGTGTTTTAGTGTGTTAGAGTGTTTTAATGTCTTAGTGTGTTAGTGTTTTATTGTTCTAGTGTTTTATTGTTTTAGTGTTTTATTGTTTTAGTGTTTTATTGTTTTAGTGTTTTATTGTTTTAGTGGTTAATTGTTTTAGTGTTTTATTGTTTTTGCGTTTTAATGTTTTAATGTTTTAGTGTGTTAGTGTTTTAGTGGTTTATTGCTTTAGTGGTTTATTGCTTTAGTGGTTAATTGTTTTAGTGTTTTATTGTTTTAGTGTTTTCTTGTTTTAGTGTTTTCTTGTTTTAGTAGTTTATTGTTTTAGTGGTTTATTGTTTTAGTGGTTAATTGTTTTAGTGTTTTATTGTTTTATTGTTTTTTTGTGTTATAGTTTTAGTGTTTTAGTGTGTTAGAATGTTTTTTGTGTGTTAGATTGTTAGAGTGTTTTATTGTTTTAGTGTTTTATTGTTTTATAGTTTTATTGTTAGTGTTTTTGTGTTTTAGTGTTTAAGAGTGTTTTAGTGTGTTAGAGTGTTTTAATGTCTTAGTGTGTTAGTGTTTTATCGTTTTAGTGTTTTATTGTTTTAGTGGTTTATTGCTTTAGTGGTTAATTGTTCTAGTGTTTTAGTGTTTTCTTGTTTTAGTGGTTTATTGTTTTAGTGGTTAATTGTTTTAGTGTTTTATTGTTTTATTGTTTTTTTGTGTTATAGTTTTAGTGTTTTAGTGTGTTAGAGTGTTTTAGTGTGTAAGAGTGGTTTTGTGTGTTAGAATGTTTTAGTGTAGCACTCCAGAGTAAGTATCTCCATTTTCCAAGGCCTCAGAGGAGGAACTCCATGGTCACCAGAGTATTTGTGGAATGTAGCTGCTGGCACCTGGGTTAACTGCCTGACGCTATGGACCTACTTGACCCCCAAGGCATGCAATTTACGTTTTAGTGTTTTAGACTGTTTTAGTGTGTTAGAGTGTTTTAGTGTTTTTGTGTTTTAGTGTTTTAGTGTGTTAGAGTGTTTTAGTGTTTTAATGTTTTAGTGTGTTAGTGTTTTAGTTTTTTAGTGTGTTAGAGTGTTAGAGTGTTAGCATGTTTTAGTGTTGTAGTGTTTTAGTGTGTTAGAGTGTTTTAGTGTGTTAGAGTGTTTTAGAGTGTTTTAGTGTTTTCTTGTTTTAGTGGTTTATTGTTTTAGTGGTTAATTGTTTTAGTGTTTTATTGTTTTATTGTTTTATTGTTTTATTGTTTTAGTGTTTTAGTGTTTTGGTGTGTTTTAGTGTTTTAGTGTTTTAATGTTTTAATGTTTTAGTGTGTTAGTGTTTTAGTGTTTTAGTGTGTTAGAGTGTTTTAGTGTGTAAGAGTGTTTTTGTGTGTTAGAGTGTTTTAGTGTTTTAGAGTGTTTTAGTGTAGCACTCCAGAGTAAGTATCTCCATTTTCCAAGGCCTCAGAGGAGGAACTCCATGGTCACCAGAGTATTTGTGGAATGTAGCTGCTGGCACCTGGGTTAACTGCCTGACGCTATGGACCTACTTGACCCCCAAGGCATGCAATTTACGTTTTAGTGTTTTAGACTGTTTTAGTGTGTTAGAGTGTTTTAGTGTTTTTGTGTTTTAGTGTTTTAGTGTGTTAGAGTGTTTTAGTGTTTTCTTGTTTTAGTGGTTTATTGTTTTAGTGGTTAATTGTTTTAGTGTTTTATTGGTTTTTTGTTTTAGTGTTTTAGTGTGTTAGAGTGTTTTAGTGTTTTAGTGTGTTAGAATGTTTTTTGTGTGTTAGAGTGTTAGTGTTTTATTGTTTTAGTGTTTTATTGTTTTATAGTTTTATTGTTAGTGTTTTTGTGTTTTAGTGTTTAAGAGTGTTTTAGTGTGTTAGTGTTTTAATGTCTTAGTGTGTTAGTGTTTTATTGTTTTAGTGTTTTATTGTTTTAGTGGTTTATTGCTTTAGTGGTTAATTGTTCTAGTGTTTTATTGTTTTAGTGTTTTCTTGTTTTAGTGGTTTATTGTTTTAGTGGTTAATTGTTTTATTGTTTTAGTGTTTTAGTGTTTTAGTGTGTAAGAGTGTTTTAGTGTTTTAATGTTTTAATGTTTTAGTGTGTTAGTGTTTTAGTGTTTTAGTGTGTTAGAGTGTTTTAGTGTGTAAGAGTGGTTTTGTGTGTTAGAGTGTTTTAGTGTTTTAGAGTGTTTAGTGTGTTAGAGTGTTTTAGTGTAGCACTCCAGAGTAAGTATCTCCATTTTCCAAGGCCTCAGAGGAGGAACTCCATGGTCACCAGAGTATTTGTGGAATGTAGCTGCTGGCACCTGGGTTAACTGCCTGACGCTATGGACCTACTTGACCCCCAAGGCATGCAATTTACGTTTTAGTGTTTTAGACTGTTTTAGTGTGTTAGAGTGTTTTAGTGTTTTTGTGTTTTAGTGTTTTAGTGTGTTAGAGTGTTTTAGTGTTTTAATGTTTTAGTGTGTTAGTGTTTTAGTTTTTTAGTGTGTTAGAGTGTTAGAGTGTTAGCATGTTTTAGTGTTGTAGTGTTTTAGTGTGTTAGAGTGTTTTAGTGTTTTAGAGTGTTTTAGTGTTTTCTTGTTTTAGTGTTTTCTTGTTTTAGTGGTTTATTGTTTTAGTGGTGAATTGTTTTAGTGTTTTATTGTTTTATTGTTTTAGTGTTTTAGTGTTTTAGTGTTTTAATGTTTTAATGTTTTAGTGTGTTAGTGTTTTAGTGTTTTAGTGTGTAAGAGTGTTTTGTGTGTTAGAGTGTTTTAGTGTTTTAGAGTGTTTAGTGTGTTAGAGTGTTTTAGTGTTAGTGTTTGTGTTTTTGTGTTTTAGTGTTTTAGTGTGTTAGAGTGTTTTAGTGTGTTAGAGTGTTTTAGTGTGTTAGAGTGTTTTAGTGTGTTAGAGTGTTAGAGTGTTTTATTGTTAGTGTTTTAGTGTTTTTGTGTTTTAGTGTTTTAGTGTGTTAGAGTGTTTTAGTGTTAGTGTTTGTGTTTTTGTGTTTTAGTGTTTTAGTGTGTTAGAGTGTTTTAGTGTGTTAGAGTGTTTTAGTGTGTTAGAGTGTTAGTGTTTTATTGTTTTAGTGTTTTATTGTTTTATTGTTTTATTGTGGTAGTGTTTTAGTGTTTTAGTGTGTTAGAGTGTTTTAGTGTGTAAGAGTGTTTTTGTGTGTTAGTGTTTTAGTGTTTTAGAGTGTTTTAGTGTTAGTGTTTTAGTGTTTTTGTGTTTTATTGTTTTAGTGTTTTATCGTTTTAGTGTTTTAGTGTTTTATTGTTTTATTGTTTTAGTGTTAGTGTTTTTGTGTTTTAGTGTTGTGGTGTTTTTAGTGTGTTAGAGTGTTTTAGTGTTTTACTGTTTTAGTGTTTTAGTGTTTTAGTGTGTTAGAGTGTTTTTTGTGTGTTAGAGTGTTAGAGTGTTTTATTGTTTTATAGTTTTATTGTTAGTGTTTTTGTGTTTTAGTGTTTAAGAGTGTTTTAGTGTGTTAGAGTGTGTTAGAGTGTTTTAGTGTGTTAGAGTGTGTTAGTGTTTTATTGTTTTAGTGTTTTAGTGTTTTATTGTTTTAGTGTTTTATTGTTTTAGTGTTTTCTTGTTTTAGTGTTTTATTGTTTTATTGTTTTAGTGTTTTAGTGTGTAAGAGTGTTTTAGTGTTTTAGTGTTTTAATGTTTTAATGTTTTAGTGTGTTAGTGTTTTAGTGTGTTAGTGTTTTAGTGTGTAAGAGTGTTTTGTGTTTTAGAGTGTTTTAGTGTTTTAGAGTGTTTAGTGTGTTAGAGTGTTTTAGTGTTAGTGTTTGTGTTTTTGTGTTTTAGTGTGTTAGAGTGTTTTAGTGTGTTAGAGTGTTAGTGTTTTATTGTTTTATTGTGGTAGTGTTTTAGTGTTTTAGTGTGTTAGAGTGTTTTAGTGTGTAAGAGTGTTTTTGTGTGTTAGTGTTTTAGTGTTTTAGAGTGTTTTAGTGTGTTAGAGTGTTTTAGTGTTAGTGTTTTAGTGTTTTAGTGTTAGTGTTTTAGTGTTAGTGTTTTAGTGTTAGAGTGTTTTAGTGTTAGAGTGTTTTAGTGTTAGAGTGTTTTAGTGTTAGAGTGTTTTAGTGTTAGAGTGTTTTAGTGTTAGAGTGTTTTAGTGTTAGTGTGTTAGTGTTAGAGTGTTTTAGTGTTTTAGTCTTAGAGTGTTTTAGTGTTTTAGTGTTAGAGTGTTTTAGTGTTTTAGTGTTAGAGTGTTTTAGTGTTTTAGTGTTAGAGTGTGTTAGTGTTTGTGTTTTAGTGTTTTAGAGTGTTGTAGTGTTTTAGTGTTTTAGAGTGTTTTATTGTTTTAGTGTTTTATTGTTTTATTGTTTATTGTTTTAGTGGTTAATTGTTTTAGTGTTTTATTGTTTTATTGTTTTAGTGTGTAAGAATGTTTTAGTGGTTAGAGTGTTTTAGTGTTTTAGAGTGTTTTAGTGTGTGTTAGTGTTTGAGTGTTTGAGTGTTTTAGTGTTTTAGTGTTTTATTGTTTTATAGTTTTATTGTTAGTGTTTTTTTGTTTTTGTGTTTAAGAGTGTTTTAGTGTGTTAGAGTGTTTTAGTGCTTTAATGTTTTAGTGTGTTACTGTTTTAGTGTTTTAGTGTGTTAGAGTGTTAGCGTGTTTTAGTGTTGTAGTGTCTTACTATTTTAGAGTGTTTTAGTGTGTTAAGAGTGTTTTAGTGTTTTAGTGTTTTAATGTTTTAATGTTTTAATGTTTTAGTGTGTTAGTGTTTTAGTGTTTTAGAGTGTTTTAGTGTGTTAGAGTGTTTTAGTGTTAGTGTTTTAGTGTTTTAGTGTGTTAGAGTGTTTTAGTGTGTTAGAGTGTGTTAGAGTGTTTTAATGTCTTAGTGTGTTAGTGTTTTATTGTTCTAGTGTTTTATTGTTTTATAGTTTTATTGTTAGTGTTTTTGTGTTTTAGTGTTTAAGAGTGTTTTAGTGTGTTAGAGTGTGTTAGAGTGTTTTAATGTCTTAGTGTGTTAGTGTTTTATTGTTCTAGTGTTTTATTGTTTTATTGTTTTAGTGTTTTATTGTTTTATCGTTTTATCGTTTTATCGTTTTAGTGTTTTAGTGTTTTATTGTTTTAGTGGTTAATTGTTTTAGTGTTTTATTGTTTTATTGTTTTTGTGTTTTAATGTTTTAATGTTTTAGTGTGTTAGTGTTTTAGTGGTTTATTGCTTTAGTGGTTAATTGTTTTAGTGTTTTATTGTTTTAGTGGTTTCTTGTTTTAGTGGTTTATTGTTTTAGTGGTTTATTGTTTTAGTGGTTAATTGTTTTAGTGTTTTATTGTTTTTTGTGTTATAGTTTTAGTGTTTTAGTGTGTTAGAATGTTTTTTGTGTGTTAGAGTGTTAGAGTGTTTTATTGTTTTAGTGTTTTATTGTTTTATAGTTTTATTGTTAGTGTTTTTGTGTTTTAGTGTTTAAGAGTGTTTTAGTGTGTTAGAGTGTTTTAATGTCTTAGTGTGTTAGTGTGTTATTGTTTTAGTGGTTTATTGCTTTAGTGGTTAATTGTTCTAGTGTTTTATTGTTTTATTGTTTTCTTGTTTTAGTGGTTTATTGTTTTAGTGGTTAATTGTTTTAGTGTTTTATTGTTTTATTGTTTTTTTGTGTTATAGTTTTAGTGTTTTAGTGTGTTAGAGTGTTTTAGTGTGTAAGAGTGGTTTTGTGTGTTAGAATGTTTTAGTGTTGCACTCCAGAGTAAGTATCTCCATTTTCCAAGGCCTCAGAGGAGGAACTCCATGGTCACCAGAGTATTTGTGGAATGTAGCTGCTGGCACCTGGGTTAACTGCCTGACGCTATGGACCTACTTGACCCCCAAGGCATGCAATTTACGTTTTAGTGTTTTAGACTGTTTTAGTGTGTTAGAGTGTTTTAGTGTTTTAGTGTTTTAGTGTGTTAGAGTGTTTTAGTGTTTTAATGTTTTAGTGTGTTAGTGTTTTAGTTTTTTAGTGTGTTAGAGTGTTAGAGTGTTAGCATGTTTTAGTGTTGTAGTGTTTTAGTGTGTTAGAGTGTTTTAGTGTGTTAGAGTGTTTTAGAGTGTTTTAGTGTTTTCTTGTTTTAGTGGTTTATTGTTTTAGTGTTTTATTGTTTTAGTGTTTTATTGTTTTATTGTTTTATTGTTTTATTGTTTTAGTGTTTTAGTGTTTTGGTGTGTTTTAGTGTTTTAGTGTTTTAATGTTTTAATGTTTTAGTGTGTTAGTGTTTTAGTGTTTTAGTGTTTTAGTGTGTTAGAGTGTTTTAGTGTGTAAGAGTGTTTTTGTGTGTTAGAGTGTTTTAGTGTTTTAGAGTGTTTTAGTGTAGCACTCCAGAGTAAGTATCTCCATTTTCCAAGGCCTCAGAGGAGGAACTCCATGGTCACCAGAGTATTTGTGGAATGTAGCTGCTGGCACCTGGGTTAACTGCCTGACGCTATGGACCTACTTGACCCCCAAGGCATGCAATTTACGTTTTAGTGTTTTAGACTGTTTTAGTGTGTTAGAGTGTTTTAGTGTTTTTGTGTTTTAGTGTTTTAGTGTGTTAGAGTGTTTTAGTGTTTTAATGTTTTAGTGTGTTAGTGTTTTAGTTTTTTAGTGTGTTAGAGTGTTAGAGTGTTAGCATGTTTTAGTGTTGTAGTGTTTTAGTGTGTTAGAGTGTTTGAGTGTTTTAGAGTGTTTTAGTGTTTTCTTGTTTTAGTGTTTTCTTGTTTTAGTGTTTTCTTGTTTTAGTGGTTAATTGTTTTAGTGTTTTATTGTTTTATTGTTTTAGTGTTTTAGTGTTTTAGTGTTTTAGTGTTTTAATGTTTTAATGTTTTAATGTTTTAATGTTTTAGTGTGTAAGAGTGTTTTGTGTGTTAGAGTGTTTTAGTGTTAGTGTTTGTGTTTTTGTGTTTTAGTGTTTTAGTGTGTTAGTGTTTTAGTGTGTTAGAGTGTTTTAGTGTGTTAGAGTGTTAGAGTGTTTTATTGTTAGTGTTTTAGTGTTTTTGTGTTTTAGTGTTTTAGTGTGTTAGTGTTTTAGTGTTTTAGTGTGTTAGAGTGTTTTAGTGTGTTAGAGTGTTAGTGTTTTATTGTTTTAGTGTTTTATTGTTTTATTGTTTTATTGTGGTAGTGTTTTAGTGTGTTAGAGTGTTTTAGTGTGTAAGAGTGTTTTTGTGTGTTAGTGTTTTAGTGTTTTAGAGTGTTTTAGTGTTAGTGTTTTAGTGTTTTTGTGTTTTATTGTTTTAGTGTTTTATCGTTTTAGTGTTTTAGTGTTTTATTGTTTTATTGTTTTAGTGTTTTACTGTTTTAGTGTTTTAGTGTGTTAAGAGTGTTTTAGTGTTTTAGTGTGTTAGAGTGTTTTTTGTGTGTTAGAGTGTGTTAGTGTTTTATTGTTTTAGTGTTTTATTGTTTTAGTGTTTTATTGTTTTAGTGTTTTATTGTTTTAGTGTTTTCTTGTTTTAGTGGTTTATTGTTTTAGTGGTTAATTGTTTTAGTGTTTTATTGTTTTATTGTTTTAGTGTTTTAGTGTGTAAGAGTGTTTTAGTGTTTTAGTGTTTTAATGTTTTAATGTTTTAGTGTGTTAGTGTTTTAGTGTGTTAGTGTTTTAGTGTGTAAGAGTGTTTTAGTGTTTTAGAGTGTTTGTGTGTTAGAGTGTTTTAGTGTGTTAGAGTGTTTTAGTGTGTTAGAGTGTTTTAGTGTGTTAGAGTGTTTTAGTGTTTTAGAGTGTTTTAGTGTGTTAGAGTGTTTTAGTGTGTTAGAGTGTTTTAGTGTTTTAGTGTTTTAGAGTGTTTTAGTGTGTTAGAGTGTTTTAGAGTGTTTTAGTGTTTTCTTGTTTTAGTGGTTTATCGTTTTAGTGTTTTATTGTTTTAGTGGTTTATTGCTTTAGTGGTTAATTGTTCTAGTGTTTTATTGTTTTAGTGTTTTCTTGTTTTAGTGGTTTATTGTTTTAGTGGTTAATTGTTTTAGTGTTTTATTGTTTTATTGTTTTTTTGTGTTATAGTTTTAGTGTTTTAGTGTGTTAGAGTGTTTTAGTGTGTAAGAGTGGTTTTGTGTGTTAGAGTGTTTTAGTGTAGCACTCCAGAGTAAGTATCTCCATTTTCCAAGGCCTCAGAGGAGGAACTCCATGGTCACCAGAGTATTTGTGGAATGTAGCTGCTGGCACCTGGGTTAACTGCCTGACGCTATGGACCTACTTGACCCCCAAGGCATGCAATTTACGTTTTAGTGTTTTAGACTGTTTTAGTGTGTTAGAGTGTTTTAGTGTTTTTGTGTTTTAGTGTTTTAGTGTGTTAGAGTGTTTTAGTGTTTTAATGTTTTAGTGTGTTAGTGTTTTAGTTTTTTAGTGTGTTAGAGTGTTAGAGTGTTAGCATGTTTTAGTGTTGTAGTGTTTTAGTGTGTTAGAGTGTTTTAGTGTGTTAGAGTGTTTTAGTGTTTTAATGTTTTAATGTTTTAGTGTGTTAGTGTTTTAGTGTGTTAGAGTGTTTTAGTGTTTTAGAGTGTTTAGTGTGTTAGAGTGTTTTAGTGTTAGTGTTTTAGTGTTTTTGTGTTTTAGTGTTTTAGTGTGTTAGAGTGTTTTAGTGTGTTACAGTGTTAGAGTGTTTTATTGTTTTAGTGTTTTATTGTTTTATTGTTTTAGTGTTTTATTGTTTTAGTGTTTTAGTGTTTTAGAGTGTTTTAGTGTGTTTTAGTGTGTTTTAGTGTGTTAGAGTGTTAGTGTTTTAGTGTTTTTGTGTTTTAGTGTTTTATTGTTTTAGTGTTTTAGTGTTTTATTGTTTTAGTGTTAGTGTTTTTGTGTTTTAGTGTGTTAGAGTGTTTTAGTGTGTTAGAGTGTTTTAGTGTGTTAGAGTGTTTTAATGTCTTAGTGTGTTAGTGTTTTATTGTTTTAGTGTTTTATTGTTTTAGTGGTTTATTGCTTTAGTGGTTAATTGTTCTAGTGTTTTATTGTTTTAGTGTTTTCTTGTTTTAGTGTTTTATAGTTTTATTGTTAGTGTTTTTGTGTTTTAGTGTTTAAGAGTGTTTTAGTGTGTTAGAGTGTTTTAATGTCTTAGTGTGTTAGTGTTTTATCGTTTTAGTGTTTTATTGTTTTAGTGGTTTATTGCTTTAGTGGTTAATTGTTCTAGTGTTTTATTGTTTTAGTGTTTTCTTGTTTTAGTGGTTTATTGTTTTAGTGGTTAATTGTTTTAGTGTTTTTTTGTGTTATAGTTTTAGTGTTTTAGTGTGTTAGAGTGTTTTAGTGTGTAAGAGTGGTTTTGTGTGTTAGAGTGTTTTAGTGTTTTAGAGTGTTTTAGTGTGTTAGAGTGTTTTAGTGTAGCACTCCAGAGTAAGTATCTCCATTTTCCAAGGCCTCAGAGGAGGAACTCCATGGTCACCAGAGTATTTGTGGAATGTAGCTGCTGGCACCTGGGTTAACTGCCTGACGCTATGGACCTACTTGACCCCCAAGGCATGCAATTTACGTTTTAGTGTTTTAGACTGTTTTAGTGTGTTAGAGTGTTTTAGTGTTTTTGTGTTTTAGTGTTTTAGTGTGTTAGAGTGTTTTAGTGTTTTAATGTTTTAGTGTGTTAGTGTTTTAGTTTTTTAGTGTGTTAGAGTGTTAGAGTGTTAGCATGTTTTAGTGTTGTAGTGTTTTAGTGTGTTAGAGTGTTTTAGTGTGTTAGAGTGTTTTAGAGTGTTTTAGTGTTTTCTTGTTTTAGTGGTTTATTGTTTTAGTGGTTAATTGTTTTAGTGGTTTATTGTTTTATTGTTTTATTGTTTTAGTGTTTTGGTGTGTTTTAGTGTTTTAATGTTTTAATGTTTTAGTGTGTTAGTGTGTTAGAGTGTTTTAGTGTGTAAGAGTGTTTTTGTGTGTTAGAGTGTTTTAGTGTTTTAGAGTGTTTAGTGTGTTAGAGTGTTTTAGTGTTAGTGTTTTAGTGTTTTAGTGTGTTAGAGTGTTTTAGTGTTTTCTTGTTTTAGTGGTTTATTGTTTTAGTGGTTAATTGTTTTAGTGTTTTATTGGTTTTTTGTGTTATAGTTTTAGTGTTTTAGTGTGTTAGAGTGTTTTAGTGTTTTAGTGTGTTAGAATGTTTTTTGTGTGTTAGAGTGTTAGAGTGTTTTATTGTTTTAGTGTTTTATTGTTTTATAGTTTTATTGTTAGTGTTTTTGTGTTTTAGTGTTTAAGAGTGTTTTAGTGTGTTAGAGTGTTTTAATGTCTTAGTGTGTTAGTGTTTTATTGTTTTAGTGTTTTATTGTTTTAGTGGTTTATTGCTTTAGTGGTTAATTGTTCTAGGGCCTCATGTAGGTAAATAAATTTTACCGGTTCTTAAATACCGAGCCGTACCGAATCGGTAAATTAGAATCGGTAAGTTATATGTAGGTAAAAATTCGGTAACAGTTACCGATTCGGTAACATTCGGTAATCACGAATCGGAATTCACCAAATCGGTAAATACCGAGGTGGTATTTACCGAATCGGAAAATACCGAGGTGGTATTTACCGAATCGGAAAATACCGAGGTGGTATTTACCGAATCGGAAAATACCGAATCGGTATGTACGGATTCGGTAAATAAAATCACATGACTTGACGAAACAGCTAATCCTGTGCAACGACAGCCAACCCAACCAGGAAGTGCCCACACCCAGGCAGGTGTACATAATTAGCCGAAGTGGCCACACCCAGGCAGGTGTACATAATTAGCCGACCCTGGAGAGGCTTGGAGTGCAGAGGAGAGGCAGGGAGCCGTTGCATGTGCGAGCGGGTAAACGAACAGCATGTCCAGCCAGAGAACACAGAAAGACGGAGGGGAAAGGAGGAGGAAGCTGAAATTTAGCCCCAAGGAACTCCAGGTGCTGGTGGAGGAGGTGGTGAAGCAGCACCAGAAGCTGTTTGGAAGGCAATCCCTGCAAGTGCCTGAGGCGGAAAAGCGCAACATATGGCTGGCCATCCAGGCGCAGGTCAATGCTGTGGGAGTGACCCACAGGGACATTGAGGTCCTCAAAAAGCGCTGGTATGACCTGAGGATTGTAACCAAGAGGAAGATGGGCGACATCCAGAAGGAGGCCAGCCAGACCGGAGGTGGAACCAACAGGGCACCTGCCCTCACCGAACTGGAGGAGCTGGTGGCGGCCACAATCCAGCAGGAGAGCGTCGTGGGTCTTGGGGACGCCGACAGCTCTGCCAGAGCCGCAACACACCAAGGTAAGACGAAAGCACAGCAATGTAGCCCCCCCTACCCCTATCCCACATCCCCCATTGTGAAACGAGAATCACACTGCAGTCCACACGTGTCAGTGCAGACAGGCAATGCATTCCGGGAGATGTAGTCAGGGCAACACTAACCATGACGTAAATGTTACAGGGCAACAAGGCATGTCACGCACTCGAGGCACAAGGAGACAGAGGACATATTGGAATGTGAAATGTGTTATTGTGACGCTTGCAATGCAGCCCTTCGGGGACACTGAGCCAATGTTGTATTTCTGTCCACAGATGTGACATCATGCAGGACAGGGCATGCTGCAGGAGAGACGGCACACCGGCCACAAGTATCACCTCTAGCCAGCACAAGTTCAGACCAGGGAGCAGGCCCACTGGCAGCCGCACCACCAACACAGCCAGCCTCGCCGCACCCAGAGCCAGCATCACCTCACCGAGAGCCAGCATCACCACAACCAGAGCCAGCATCACCACAACCAGAGCCAGCATCGCCACTCATGTTCGAATCACCGGCCACATCTCCGCTTGCAGGTGTGAGAATGAGGAGGCGTCCAGCAGCCAGGCTACGAGCCTTAGACACCTCGTCAGACGACAGCATGGGCCCAGAAGACCGCACCGGGCCCCAGGAAGGGAGCCATGCCACTGTGCCCCACACCTCACAGGCAGCACAGACGGGAGCAAGAGGGCGCCGCAGGTCGCGTGTCCAGAGTCCACCAGCACCCACTGACGGCCATGGTGTCTTCTTGGGGCTCGAGGGCCAAATGTTGAAGCAACAGCGCCTGCAATCAAAGGCAGTCATGTCAGTCCAGAGGCACATGCGGGTGATGAGGACAACATTAGTCAACATGGACAGTAACATTAGCGGCATGGCTGCGGGCATTCGGGACATGTCCCAGTCAATCCAGCAGTTGTGCAGCAAATTAGATGCTGACATCGAAGCACGGCGCTGGGAACGCCAGAGAAGGGACACTACCAGCAGGGCACTCAACCGTCTGGCAACTGCGACTTCTCTACTGTGCCGGCGCTCTGTGACGATGCAGGAGGGCCTAACACAGTGCTGCAGCGACCTGTCTCGGGGGATGGTGCAGGTGACAAGTGCACTAGGGGTGCTATTGACTAGTCAGGCGTCGACAACTGCTGCAGGGGATGCTGCGGAGAGCATCGACACCAGCAGCAGCATCACACCCCCCGTCCCAGAAGCACGCAGGAGCAGCAGGCGGCTTGGGGTTGGCTCTAGTGAGGATGCACAGGCCGTGCAATCCACCACTGCAGCGCGTATGCGCAAACATTGATGTAGCCCTGCTAAGCCACTTCCCATTGGGTGACGTAACCCTGGACATACTCCTTGTATAGATGGTATATTGCCTGATTGGCCTGTTCATGTGTTCATGGCGTGGTGCCACATTAAAACTACGTCAGGACTTCTCACAACTCGCTGTGTCCCCTCACTTACTCAGAAATAGTTGCATGTGATCTCTGCCCGTCTCTCTCTCCCATCGATTGCAGTTGGCACTCTAGCTGCGTTGCCCTCTGGCTGGCCTGACTCATCCTCGTTGTCCTCAAAATATGTTAGTTCCACATCTGTACCTTTTTTCGTGGCAAGGTTGTGCAGCATTGCACAAGTGGCAATAATCTTGCAGCAGGTGATGGGTTTGTACTGGCGTGCGCCTCCGCTCTTGTGCAGGCAGCGGAACCTGCTCTTCAGTAGTCCAAACGTGCGCTCCACCACATTGCGTGTTGTTTTATGTGCCACGTTGTATCGTCTCTCACTCTGGGTTGCTGGGTGTAGGTAGGGAGTGAGGATGAATGACCGGCATGCATATGCACTGTCGCCTGGATGAGTAAAAGGGAACCATCAGTAACATGCCTCTATACACTATGATTTGCAGGTTTCAAGGGGCGTCACTGTTACTTACCTAGCAGGTATCCCTCTCCGAATTCTCCGGCACTCAGTCGTGTGTAGATCCCACTATTCTGGAAGATGTAAGAGTCGTGGGTGCTCCCAGGAAACTTTGCAACAATATCTGTGATGATGTTCCCTGCATCACAGATCACCTGCACATTGATGGAGTGGGTGGACTTCCTGTTCCTGTAGATGTGCTCTGTATCAGCTGGTGGACAGATTGGGATGTGTGTACCATCAATACAGCCGATGACATGGGGGAACTGTGCCATGTGATAAAAGTCTGTTTTTGTTTTCTGCAGTGCAGCCTGTGTGTTTGGGAAGCTTATGTAGTGGTGCATTCTCTGCATCATGGCATCCAGGAACTTCCTGAAGAAACGTGACAGGCAACTCTGGGATACCCCACCCACCGCAGCTATCACCACCTGATAACTGCCGGATGCCAACAGATGTAGGCTGCAGAGCACCTGCACATGTGGGGGTATGGCGTGCGCCCTTCTTATTGGCTGGTCCAGGAGTGGGTGAAGGTCCCTGATTAAGTCCATGATGGTTTCGGGGTGTAGCCTGTACCTCTCATGTATCTCTGCATCAGTCAGCTGGAATAGTGTGATGCGCTGTCTGTAGATTTGTTCCTCCCGTCGCCACACCCTCAGTCCTGCTGCCTGTAGATGTAGGCGCCTTGCAATGACGTACATGGCGGCCATGTTGTCCACGCTGTTGCATTTTGGGTTTGCCTATATGCATTGTTGATGGTTACCACCTGCTTTCAATCCGTGTTAATTACCGACTCTTATTTACCGATTTTCCTGGATTTCTTAATTACCGAGTGCTCCTACATGTCATTTTAAATGTTACCACTTCATATTTACCACTTCATGTTTACCGAATCGTTAATTATGTATTCGGTAACTCTGATTCGGTATTTTGGAATTCGGTAAATATGAATCGGTATTTACCGCCTCATATTTACCGAAAAGTGGTTTTTGGACTCCTACATCTCACTTGTCTGAATACCGGTCGGTAACGGCATATTTACCGAAAATCGGCCGTTACCGACCGGTATTTGGCTACCTACATGAGGCCCCTAGTGTTTTATTGTTTTAGTGTTTTCTTGTTTTAGTGGTTAATTGTTTTATTGTTTTAGTGTTTTAGTGTTTTAGTGTTTTAGTGTTTTAGTGTGTAAGAGTGTTTTAGTGTTTTAATGTTTTAATGTTTTAGTGTGTTAGTGTTTTATTGTTTTAGTGTTTTCTTGTTTTAGTGGTTAATTGTTTTAGTGGTTAATTGTTTTATTGTTTTATTGTTTTAGTGTTTTAGTGTTTTAGTGTGTAAGAGTGTTTTAGTGTTTTAATGTTTTAATGTTTTAATGTTTTAGTGTGTTAGTGTTTTAGTGTTTTAGTGTGTTAGAGTGTTTTAGTGTGTAAGAGTGGTTTTGTGTGTTAGAGTGTTTTAGTGTTTTAGAGTGTTTAGTGTGTTAGAGTGTTTTAGTGTAGCACTCCAGAGTAAGTATCTCCATTTTCCAAGGCCTCAGAGGAGGAACTCCATGGTCACCAGAGTATTTGTGGAATGTAGCTGCTGGCACCTGGGTTAACTGCCTGACGCTATGGACCTACTTGACCCCCAAGGCATGCAATTTACGTTTTAGTGTTTTAGACTGTTTTAGTGTGTTAGAGTGTTTTAGTGTTTTAGTGTTTTAGTGTGTTAGAGTGTTTTAGTGTTTTAATGTTTTAGTGTGTTAGTGTTTTAGTTTTTTAGTGTGTTAGAGTGTTAGAGTGTTAGCATGTTTTAGTGTTGTAGTGTTTTAGTGTGTTAGAGTGTTTTAGTGTTTTAGAGTGTTTTAGTGTTTTCTTGTTTTAGTGTTTTCTTGTTTTAGTGGTTTATTGTTTTAGTGGTTAATTGTTTGTGTTTTATTGTTTTATTGTTTTAGTGTTTTAGTGTGTTTTAGTGTTTTAGTGTTTTAATGTTTTAATGTTTTAGTGTGTTAGTGTTTTAGTGTTTTAGTATGTTAGAGTGTTTTAGTGTGTAAGAGTGTTTTGTGTGTTAGTGTTTTAGTGTTTTAGAGTGTTTAGTGTGTTAGAGTGTTTTAGTGTTAGTGTTTGTGTTTTAGTGTTTTAGTGTGTTAGAGTGTTTTAGTGTGTTAGAGTGTTTTAGTGTGTTAGAGTGTTAGAGTGTTTTATTGTTAGTGTTTTAGTGTTTTTGTGTTTTAGTGTTTTAGTGTGTTAGAGTGTTTTAGTGTGTTAGTGTTAGTGTTTTATTGTTTTAGTGTTTTATTGTTTTATTGTTTTATTGTGGTAGTGTTTTAGTGTTTTAGTGTGTAAGAGTGTTTTTGTGTGTTAGTGTTTTAGTGTTTTAGAGTGTTTTAGTGTGTTAGAGTGTTTTAGTGTTAGTGTTTTAGTGTTTTTGTGTTTTATTGTTTTAGTGTTTTAATGTTTTAATGTTTTAGTGTGTTAGTGTTTTAGTGTGTTAGTGTTTTAGTGTGTAAGAGTGTTTTTGTGTGTTAGAGTGTTTTTGTGTGTTAGTGTTTTAGTGTTTTAGAGTGTTTAGTGTGTTAGAGTGTTTTAGTGTTAGTGTTTGTGTTTTAGTGTTTTAGTGTGTTAGAGTGTTTTAGTGTGTTAGAGTGTTAGAGTGTTTTATTGTTAGTGTTTTAGTGTTTTTGTGTTTTAGTGTTTTAGTGTGTTAGAGTGTTTTAGTGTGTTAGTGTTAGTGTTTTATTGTTTTAGTGTTTTATTGTTTTATTGTTTTATTGTGGTAGTGTTTTAGTGTTTTAGTGTGTAAGAGTGTTTTAGTGTGTTAGAGTGTTTTAGTGTTAGTGTTTTAGTGTTTTTGTGTTTTATTGTTTTAGTGTTTTAATGTTTTAATGTTTTAGTGTGTTAGTGTTTTAGTGTGTTAGTGTTTTAGTGTGTAAGAGTGTTTTTGTGTGTTAGAGTGTTTTTGTGTGTTAGTGTTTTAGTGTTTTAGAGTGTTTAGTGTGTTAGAGTGTTTTGTGTGTTAGAGTGTTTTAGTGTTTTAGAGTGTTTAGTGTGTTAGAGTGTTTTAGTGTTAGTGTTTGTGTTTTTGTGTTTTAGTGTGTTAGAGTGTTTTAGTGTGTTAGAGTGTTAGTGTTTTATTGTTTTAGTGTTTTATTGTTTTATTGTTTTATTGTGGTAGTGTTTTAGTGTTTTAGTGTGTTAGAGTGTTTTAGTGTGTAAGAGTGTTTTTGTGTGTTAGTGTTTTAGTGTTTTAGAGTGTTTTAGTGTGTTAGAGTGTTTTAGTGTTAGTGTTTTAGTGTTTTTGTGTTTTATTGTTTTAGTGTTTTAATGTTTTAATGTTTTAGTGTGTTAGTGTTTTAGTGTGTTAGTGTTTTAGTGTGTAAGAGTGTTTAGTGTGTTAGAGTGTTTTAGTGTGTAAGAGTGTTTTGTGTGTTAGTGTTTTAGTGTTTTAGAGTGTTTAGTGTGTTAGAGTGTTTTAGTGTTAGTGTTTGTGTTTTTGTGTTTTAGTGTGTTAGAGTGTTTTAGTGTGTTAGAGTGTTAGTGTTTTATTGTTTTAGTGTTTTATTGTTTTATTGTTTTATTGTGGTAGTGTTTTAGTGTTTTAGTGTGTTAGAGTGTTTTAGTGTGTAAGAGTGTTTTTGTGTGTTAGTGTTTTAGTGTTTTAGAGTGTTTTAGTGTGTTAGAGTGTTTTAGTGTTAGTGTTTTAGTGTTTTTGTGTTTTATTGTTTTAGTGTTTTAATGTTTTAATGTTTTAGTGTGTTAGTGTTTTAGTGTGTTAGTGTTTTAGTGTGTAAGAGTGTTTTTGTGTGTTAGAGTGTTTTTGTGTGTTAGTGTTTTAGTGTTTTAGAGTGTTTAGTGTGTTAGAGTGTTTTAGTGTGTAAGAGTGTTTTGTGTGTTAGAGTGTTTTAGTGTTTTAGAGTGTTTAGTGTGTTAGAGTGTTTTAGTGTTAGTGTTTGTGTTTTTGTGTTTTAGTGTGTTAGAGTGTTTTAGTGTGTTAGAGTGTTAGTGTTTTATTGTTTTATTGTTTTTGTGTTTTATTGTTTTATTGTTTTATTGTGGTAGTGTTTTAGTGTTTTAGTGTGTTAGAGTGTTTTAGTGTGTAAGAGTGTTTTTGTGTGTTAGTGTTTTAGTGTTTTAGAGTGTTTTAGTGTGTTAGAGTGTTTTAGTGTTAGTGTTTTAGTGTTTTAGTGTTTTAGTGTTTTAGTGTTTTATTGTTTTATAGTTTTATTGTTAGTGTTTTTGTGTTTTAGTGTTTAAGAGTGTGTTAGAGTGTTTTAATGTCTTAGTGTGTTAGTGTTTTATTGTTTTAGTGTTTTATTGTTTTAGTGGTTTATTGCTTTAGTGGTTAATTGTTCTAGTGTTTTATTGTTTTAGTGTTTTCTTGTTTTAGTGTTTTATTGTTTTATAGTTTTATTGTTAGTGTTTTTGTGTTTTAGTGTTTAAGAGTGTTTTAGTGTGTTAGAGTGTTTTAATGTCTTAGTGTGTTAGTGTTTTATCGTTTTAGTGTTTTATTGTTTTAGTGGTTTATTGCTTTAGTGGTTAATTGTTCTAGTGTTTTATTGTTTTAGTGTTTTCTTGTTTTAGTGGTTTATTGTTTTAGTGGTTAATTGTTTTAGTGTTTTATTGTTTTAGTGTTTTTTTGTGTTATAGTTTTAGTGTTTTAGTGTGTAAGAGTGGTTTTGTGTGTTAGAATGTTTTAGTGTAGCACTCCAGAGTAAGTATCTCCATTTTCCAAGGCCTCAGAGGAGGAACTCCATGGTCACCAGAGTATTTGTGGAATGTAGCTGCTGGCACCTGGGTTAACTGCCTGACGCTATGGACCTACTTGACCCCCAAGGCATGCAATTTACGTTTTAGTGTTTTAGACTGTTTTAGTGTGTTAGAGTGTTTTAGTGTTTTAGTGTTTTAGTGTGTTAGAGTGTTTTAGTGTTTTAATGTTTTAGTGTGTTAGTGTTTTAGTTTTTTAGTGTGTTAGAGTGTTAGAGTGTTAGCATGTTTTAGTGTTGTAGTGTTTTAGTGTGTTAGAGTGTTTTAGTGTTTTAGAGTGTTTTAGTGTTTTCTTGTTTTAGTGTTTTCTTGTTTTAGTGGTTTATTGTTTTAGTGGTTAATTGTTTGTGTTTTATTGTTTTATTGTTTTAGTGTTTTAGTGTGTTTTAGTGTTTTAGTGTTTTAATGTTTTAATGTTTTAGTGTGTTAGTGTTTTAGTGTTTTAGTATGTTAGAGTGTTTTAGTGTGTAAGAGTGTTTTGTGTGTTAGTGTTTTAGTGTTTTAGAGTGTTTAGTGTGTTAGAGTGTTTTAGTGTTAGTGTTTGTGTTTTAGTGTTTTAGTGTGTTAGAGTGTTTTAGTGTGTTAGAGTGTTTTAGTGTGTTAGAGTGTTAGAGTGTTTTATTGTTAGTGTTTTAGTGTTTTTGTGTTTTAGTGTTTTAGTGTGTTAGAGTGTTTTAGTGTGTTAGTGTTAGTGTTTTATTGTTTTAGTGTTTTATTGTTTTATTGTTTTATTGTGGTAGTGTTTTAGTGTTTTAGTGTGTAAGAGTGTTTTTGTGTGTTAGTGTTTTAGTGTTTTAGAGTGTTTTAGTGTGTTAGAGTGTTTTAGTGTTAGTGTTTTAGTGTTTTTGTGTTTTATTGTTTTAGTGTTTTAATGTTTTAATGTTTTAGTGTGTTAGTGTTTTAGTGTGTTAGTGTTTTAGTGTGTAAGAGTGTTTTTGTGTGTTAGAGTGTTTTTGTGTGTTAGTGTTTTAGTGTTTTAGAGTGTTTAGTGTGTTAGAGTGTTTTAGTGTTAGTGTTTGTGTTTTAGTGTTTTAGTGTGTTAGAGTGTTTTAGTGTGTTAGAGTGTTAGAGTGTTTTATTGTTAGTGTTTTAGTGTTTTTGTGTTTTAGTGTTTTAGTGTGTTAGAGTGTTTTAGTGTGTTAGTGTTAGTGTTTTATTGTTTTAGTGTTTTATTGTTTTATTGTTTTATTGTGGTAGTGTTTTAGTGTTTTAGTGTGTAAGAGTGTTTTAGTGTGTTAGAGTGTTTTAGTGTTAGTGTTTTAGTGTTTTTGTGTTTTATTGTTTTAGTGTTTTAATGTTTTAATGTTTTAGTGTGTTAGTGTTTTAGTGTGTTAGTGTTTTAGTGTGTAAGAGTGTTTTTGTGTGTTAGAGTGTTTTTGTGTGTTAGTGTTTTAGTGTTTTAGAGTGTTTAGTGTGTTAGAGTGTTTTGTGTGTTAGAGTGTTTTAGTGTTTTAGAGTGTTTAGTGTGTTAGAGTGTTTTAGTGTTAGTGTTTGTGTTTTTGTGTTTTAGTGTGTTAGAGTGTTTTAGTGTGTTAGAGTGTTAGTGTTTTATTGTTTTAGTGTTTTATTGTTTTATTGTTTTATTGTGGTAGTGTTTTAGTGTTTTAGTGTGTTAGAGTGTTTTAGTGTGTAAGAGTGTTTTTGTGTGTTAGTGTTTTAGTGTTTTAGAGTGTTTTAGTGTGTTAGAGTGTTTTAGTGTTAGTGTTTTAGTGTTTTTGTGTTTTATTGTTTTAGTGTTTTAATGTTTTAATGTTTTAGTGTGTTAGTGTTTTAGTGTGTTAGTGTTTTAGTGTGTAAGAGTGTTTAGTGTGTTAGAGTGTTTTAGTGTGTAAGAGTGTTTTGTGTGTTAGTGTTTTAGTGTTTTAGAGTGTTTAGTGTGTTAGAGTGTTTTAGTGTTAGTGTTTGTGTTTTTGTGTTTTAGTGTGTTAGAGTGTTTTAGTGTGTTAGAGTGTTAGTGTTTTATTGTTTTAGTGTTTTATTGTTTTATTGTTTTATTGTGGTAGTGTTTTAGTGTTTTAGTGTGTTAGAGTGTTTTAGTGTGTAAGAGTGTTTTTGTGTGTTAGTGTTTTAGTGTTTTAGAGTGTTTTAGTGTGTTAGAGTGTTTTAGTGTTAGTGTTTTAGTGTTTTTGTGTTTTATTGTTTTAGTGTTTTAATGTTTTAATGTTTTAGTGTGTTAGTGTTTTAGTGTGTTAGTGTTTTAGTGTGTAAGAGTGTTTTTGTGTGTTAGAGTGTTTTTGTGTGTTAGTGTTTTAGTGTTTTAGAGTGTTTAGTGTGTTAGAGTGTTTTAGTGTGTAAGAGTGTTTTGTGTGTTAGAGTGTTTTAGTGTTTTAGAGTGTTTAGTGTGTTAGAGTGTTTTAGTGTTAGTGTTTGTGTTTTTGTGTTTTAGTGTGTTAGAGTGTTTTAGTGTGTTAGAGTGTTAGTGTTTTATTGTTTTATTGTTTTTGTGTTTTATTGTTTTATTGTTTTATTGTGGTAGTGTTTTAGTGTTTTAGTGTGTTAGAGTGTTTTAGTGTGTAAGAGTGTTTTTGTGTGTTAGTGTTTTAGTGTTTTAGAGTGTTTTAGTGTGTTAGAGTGTTTTAGTGTTAGTGTTTTAGTGTTTTAGTGTTTTAGTGTTTTTGTGTTTTAGTGTTTTATCATTTTAGTGTTTTAGTGTTTTAGTGTTTTATTGTTTTATTGTTTTAGTGTTAGTGTTTTTGTGTTTTTGTGTTTTAGTGTTGTAGTGTTTTTAGTGTGTTAGTGTGTTAGAGTGTTTTAGTGTTTTACTGTTTTAGTGTTTTAGTGTGTTAAGAGTGTTTTAGAGTGTTTTAGTGTGTTAGAGTGTTTTAGTGTTTTAATGTTTTAGTGTTTTAGTGGTTTATTGTTTTAGTGGGTAATTGTTTTAGTGTTTTATTGTTTTAGTGTTTTATTGTTTTAGTGTTTTATTGTTTTAGTGTTTTATTGTTTTAGTGTTTTCTTGTTTTAGTGGTTTATTGTTTTAGTGGTTTATTGTTTTAGTGGTTAATTGTTTTAGTGTTTTATTGTTTTATTGTTTTATTGTTTTAGTGTGTAAGAGTGTTTTAGTGTTTTAGTGTTTTAATGTTTTAATGTTTAAGTGTGTTAGTGTTTTAGTGTGTTAGAGTGTTTTAGTGTGTAAGAGTGTTTTTGTGTGTTAGAGTGTTTTAGTGTTTTAGAGTGTTTAGTGTGTTAGAGTGTTTTAGTGTTAGTGTTTTAGTGTTTTAGTGTGTTAGAGTGTTTTCTTGTTTTAGTGGTTTATTGTTTTAGTGGTTAATTGTTTTAGTGTTTTATTGGTTTTTTGTGTTATAGTTTTAGTGTTTTAGTGTGTTAGAGTGTTTTAGTGTTTTAGTGTGTTAGAATGTTTTTTGTGTGTTAGAGTGTTAGAGTGTTAGAGTGTTAGAGTGTTAGAGTGTTAGAGTGTTAGAGTGTTAGAGTGTTAGAGTGTTGTAGTGTTGTAGTGTGTTAGAGTGTTAGAGTGTTAGAGTGTTTTAGTGTTTTAGTGTTTTAGTGTTTTAGTGTTTTAGTGTTTTAGTGTTAGTGTTTTAGTGTTTTAGTGTTTTAGTGTTTTAGTGTTTTAGTGTTAGAGTGTTTTAGTGTTTTAGTGTTTTAGTGTTAGAGTGTGTTAGTGTTTGTGTTTTAGTGTTTTAGAGTGTTGTAGTGTTTTAGTGTTTTAGAGTGTTTTAGTGTGTTAGAGTGTTTTAGTGTTTTAATGTTTTAGTGTGTTAGTGTGTTAGAGTGTTTTATTGTTTTAGTGTTTTATTGTTTTATTGTTTTAGTGTTTATTGTTTTAGTGGTTAATTGTTTTAGTGTTTTATTGGTTTTTTGTGTTATAGTTTTAGTGTTTTAGTGTGTTAGAGTGTTTTAGTGTTTTAGTGTGTTAGAATGTTTTTTGTGTGTTAGAGTGTTAGAGTGTTAGAGTGTTAGAGTGTTAGAGTGTTGTAGTGTTGTAGTGTGTTAGAGTGTTAGAGTGTTAGAGTGTTTTAGTGTTTTAGTGTTTTAGTGTTTTAGTGTTTTAGTGTTTTAGTGTTAGTGTTTTAGTGTTTTAGTGTTTTAGTGTTTTAGTGTTTTAGTGTTTTAGTGTTAGAGTGTTTTAGTGTTTTAGTGTTAGAGTGTGTTAGTGTTTGTGTTTTAGTGTTTTAGAGTGTTGTAGTGTTTTAGTGTTTTAGAGTGTTTTAGTGTGTTAGAGTGTTTTAGTGTTTTAATGTTTTAGTGTGTTAGTGTGTTAGAGTGTTTTATTGTTTTAGTGTTTTATTGTTTTATTGTTTTAGTGTTTATTGTTTTAGTGGTTAATTGTTTTAGTGTTTTATTGTTTTAGTGTGTAAGAATGTTTTAGTGGTTAGAGTGTTTTAGTGTTTTAGAGTGTTTTAGTGTGTGTTAGTGTTTGAGTGTTTGAGTGTTTTAGTGTTTTAGTGTTTTATTGTTTTATAGTTTTATTGTTAGTGTTTTTTTGTTTTTGTGTTTAAGAGTGTTTTAGTGTGTTAGAGTGTTTTAGTGCTTTAATGTTTTAGTGTGTTACTGTTTTAGTGTTTTAGTGTGTTAGAGTGTTAGCGTGTTTTAGTGTTGTAGTGTCTTACTATTTTAGAGTGTTTTAGTGTGTTAAGAGTGTTTTAGTGTTTTAGTGTTTTAATGTTTTAATGTTTTAGTGTGTTAGTGTTTTAGTGTGTTAGAGTGTTTTAGTGTGTTAGAGTGTTTTAGTGTGTAAGAGTGTTTTAGTGTGTTAGAGTGTTTTAGTGTGTTAGAGTGTTTTAGTGTGTTAGAGTGTTTTAGTGTTTTAGAGTGTTTTAGTGTGTTAGAGTGTTTTAGTGTTAGTGTTTTAGTGTTTTTGTGTTTTAGAGTGTTAGTGTTTTTGTGTTTTAGTGTGTTAGAGTGTTTTAGTGTTTTAGAGTGTTTTAGTGTGTTAGAGTGTTTTAGTGTTAGTGTTTTAGTGTTTTTGTGTTTTAGTGTGTTAGTGTTTTTGTGTTTTAGTGTTTAAGAGTGTTTTAGTGTGTTAGAGTGTTTTAGTGTTTTATTGTTTTATAGTTTTATTGTTAGTGTTTTTGTGTTTTAGTGTTTAAGAGTGTTTTAGTGTGTTAGAGTGTTTTAGAGTGTTTTAGTGTTTTAATGTCTTAGTGTGTTAGTGTTTTATTGTTTTAGTGTTTTATTGTTTTATAGTTTTATTGTTAGTGTTTTTGTGTTTTGGTGTTTTAATGTTTTAATGTTTTAGTGTGTTAGAGTGTTAGTGTTTTATTGTTTTATTGTTTTTGTGTTTTATTGTTTTATTGTTTTATTGTGGTAGTGTTTTAGTGTTTTAGTGTGTTAGAGTGTTTTAGTGTGTAAGAGTGTTTTTGTGTGTTAGTGTTTTAGTGTTTTAGAGTGTTTTAGTGTGTTAGAGTGTTTTAGTGTTAGTGTTTTAGTGTTTTAGTGTTTTTGTGTTTTAGTGTTTTATCATTTTAGTGTTTTAGTGTTTTAGTGTTTTATTGTTTTATTGTTTTAGTGTTAGTGTTTTTGTGTTTTTGTGTTTTAGTGTTGTAGTGTTTTTAGTGTGTTAGTGTGTTAGAGTGTTTTAGTGTTTTACTGTTTTAGTGTTTTAGTGTGTTAAGAGTGTTTTAGAGTGTTTTAGTGTGTTAGAGTGTTTTAGTGTTTTAATGTTTTAGTGTTTTAGTGGTTTATTGTTTTAGTGGGTAATTGTTTTAGTGTTTTATTGTTTTAGTGTTTTATTGTTTTAGTGTTTTATTGTTTTAGTGTTTTCTTGTTTTAGTGGTTTATTGTTTTAGTGGTTTATTGTTTTAGTGGTTAATTGTTTTAGTGTTTTATTGTTTTATTGTTTTATTGTTTTAGTGTGTAAGAGTGTTTTAGTGTTTTAGTGTTTTAATGTTTTAATGTTTAAGTGTGTTAGTGTTTTAGTGTGTTAGAGTGTTTTAGTGTGTAAGAGTGTTTTTGTGTGTTAGAGTGTTTTAGTGTTTTAGAGTGTTTAGTGTGTTAGAGTGTTTTAGTGTTAGTGTTTTAGTGTTTTAGTGTGTTAGAGTGTTTTCTTGTTTTAGTGGTTTATTGTTTTAGTGGTTAATTGTTTTAGTGTTTTATTGGTTTTTTGTGTTATAGTTTTAGTGTTTTAGTGTGTTAGAGTGTTTTAGTGTTTTAGTGTGTTAGAATGTTTTTTGTGTGTTAGAGTGTTAGAGTGTTAGAGTGTTAGAGTGTTAGAGTGTTAGAGTGTTAGAGTGTTAGAGTGTTAGAGTGTTAGAGTGTTGTAGTGTGTTAGAGTGTTAGAGTGTTAGAGTGTTTTAGTGTTTTAGTGTTTTAGTGTTTTAGTGTTTTAGTGTTTTAGTGTTAGTGTTTTAGTGTTTTAGTGTTTTAGTGTTTTAGTGTTTTAGTGTTTTAGTGTTAGAGTGTTTTAGTGTTTTAGTGTTAGAGTGTGTTAGTGTTTGTGTTTTAGTGTTTTAGAGTGTTGTAGTGTTTTAGTGTTTTAGAGTGTTTTAGTGTGTTAGAGTGTTTTAGTGTTTTAATGTTTTAGTGTGTTAGTGTGTTAGAGTGTTTTATTGTTTTAGTGTTTTATTGTTTTATTGTTTTAGTGTTTATTGTTTTAGTGGTTAATTGTTTTAGTGTTTTATTGGTTTTTTGTGTTATAGTTTTAGTGTTTTAGTGTGTTAGAGTGTTTTAGTGTTTTAGTGTGTTAGAATGTTTTTTGTGTGTTAGAGTGTTAGAGTGTTAGAGTGTTAGAGTGTTAGAGTGTTGTAGTGTTGTAGTGTGTTAGAGTGTTAGAGTGTTAGAGTGTTTTAGTGTTTTAGTGTTTTAGTGTTTTAGTGTTTTAGTGTTTTAGTGTTAGTGTTTTAGTGTTTTAGTGTTTTAGTGTTTTAGTGTTTTAGTGTTAGAGTGTTTTAGTGTTTTAGTGTTAGAGTGTGTTAGTGTTTGTGTTTTAGTGTTTTAGAGTGTTGTAGTGTTTTAGTGTTTTAGAGTGTTTTAGTGTGTTAGAGTGTTTTAGTGTTTTAATGTTTTAGTGTGTTAGTGTGTTAGAGTGTTTTATTGTTTTAGTGTTTTATTGTTTTATTGTTTTAGTGTTTTATTGTTTTAGTGTGTAAGAATGTTTTAGTGGTTAGAGTGTTTTAGTGTTTTAGAGTGTTTTAGTGTGTGTTAGTGTTTGAGTGTTTGAGTGTTTTAGTGTTTTAGTGTTTTATTGTTTTATAGTTTTATTGTTAGTGTTTTTTTGTTTTTGTGTTTAAGAGTGTTTTAGTGTGTTAGAGTGTTTTAGTGCTTTAATGTTTTAGTGTGTTACTGTTTTAGTGTTTTAGTGTGTTAGAGTGTTAGCGTGTTTTAGTGTTGTAGTGTCTTACTATTTTAGAGTGTTTTAGTGTGTTAAGAGTGTTTTAGTGTTTTAGTGTTTTAATGTTTTAATGTTTTAGTGTGTTAGTGTTTTAGTGTGTTAGAGTGTTTTAGTGTGTTAGAGTGTTTTAGTGTGTAAGAGTGTTTTAGTGTGTTAGAGTGTTTTAGTGTGTTAGAGTGTTTTAGTGTTTTAGAGTGTTTTAGTGTGTTAGAGTGTTTTAGTGTTAGTGTTTTAGTGTTTTTGTGTTTTAGAGTGTTAGTGTTTTTGTGTTTTAGTGTGTTAGAGTGTTTTAGTGTTTTAGAGTGTTTTAGTGTGTTAGAGTGTTTTAGTGTTAGTGTTTTAGTGTTTTTGTGTTTTAGTGTGTTAGTGTTTTTGTGTTTTAGTGTTTAAGAGTGTTTTAGTGTGTTAGAGTGTTTTAGTGTTTTATTGTTTTATAGTTTTATTGTTAGTGTTTTTGTGTTTTAGTGTTTAAGAGTGTTTTAGTGTGTTAGAGTGTTTTAGAGTGTTTTAGTGTTTTAATGTCTTAGTGTGTTAGTGTTTTATTGTTTTAGTGTTTTATTGTTTTATAGTTTTATTGTTAGTGTTTTTGTGTTTTGGTGTTTTAATGTTTTAATGTTTTAGTGTGTTAGTGTGTTAGTGTGTTAGTGTTTTAGTGTGTTAGAGTGTGTTAGTGTGTTAGTGTTTTAGTGTGTTAGAGTGTTTTAGTGTGTTAGAGTGTTTTAGTGTGTTAGAGTGTTTTAGTGTGTTAGAGTGTTTTAGTGTGTTAGAGTGTTTTAGTGTTTTAGAGTGTTTTAGTGTGTTAGAGTGTTTTAGTGTGTTAGAGTGTTTTAGTGTTTTAGAGTGTTTTAGTGTGTTAGAGTGTTTTAGAGTGTTTTAGAGTGTTTTAGTGTGTTAGAGTGTTTTAATGTCTTAGTGTGTTAGTGTTTTATTGTTCTAGTGTTCTAGTGTTTTATTGTTTTAGTGGTTAATTGTTTTAGTGTTTTATTGTTTTGTTTTTGTGTTTTAATGTTTTAATGTTTTAGTGTGTTAGTGTTTTAGTGGTTTATTGCTTTAGTGGTTAATTGTTTTAGTGTTTTATTGTTTTAGTGTTTTCTTGTTTTAGTGGTTTATTGTTTTAGTGGTTTATTGTTTTAGTGGGTAATTGTTTTAGTGTTTTATTGTTTTATTGTTTTTTTGTGTTATAGTTTTAGTGTTTTAGTGTGTTAGAATGTTTTTTGTGTGTTAGAGTGTTAGAGTGTTTTATTGTTTTAGTGTTTTATTGTTTTATAGTTTTATTGTTAGTGTTTTTGTGTTTTAGTGTTTAAGAGTGTGTTAGAGTGTTTTAATGTCTTAGTGTGTTAGTGTTTTATTGTTTTAGTGTTTTATTGTTTTAGTGGTTTATTGCTTTAGTGGTTAATTGTTCTAGTGTTTTATTGTTTTAGTGTTTTCTTGTTTTAGTGTTTTATTGTTTTATAGTTTTATTGTTAGTGTTTTTGTGTTTTAGTGTTTAAGAGTGTTTTAGTGTGTTAGAGTGTTTTAATGTCTTAGTGTGTTAGTGTTTTATCGTTTTAGTGTTTTATTGTTTTAGTGGTTTATTGCTTTAGTGGTTAATTGTTCTAGTGTTTTATTGTTTTAGTGTTTTCTTGTTTTAGTGGTTTATTGTTTTAGTGGTTAATTGTTTTAGTGTTTTATTGTTTTATTGTTTTTTTGTGTTATAGTTTTAGTGTTTTAGTGTGTTAGAGTGTTTTAGTGTGTAAGAGTGGTTTTGTGTGTTAGAATGTTTTAGTGTAGCACTCCAGAGTAAGTATCTCCATTTTCCAAGGCCTCAGAGGAGGAACTCCATGGTCACCAGAGTATTTGTGGAATGTAGCTGCTGGCACCTGGGTTAACTGCCTGACGCTATGGACCTACTTGACCCCCAAGGCATGCAATTTACGTTTTAGTGTTTTAGACTGTTTTAGTGTGTTAGAGTGTTTTAGTGTTTTTGTGTTTTAGTGTTTTAGTGTGTTAGAGTGTTTTAGTGTTTTAATGTTTTAGTGTGTTAGTGTTTTAGTTTTTTAGTGTGTTAGAGTGTTAGAGTGTTAGCATGTTTTAGTGTTGTAGTGTTTTAGTGTGTTAGAGTGTTTTAGTGTTTTAGAGTGTTTTAGTGTTTTCTTGTTTTAGTGGTTTATTGTTTTAGTGGTTAATTGTTTTAGTGTTTTAGTGTTTTATTGTTTTATTGTTTTATTGTTTTATTGTTTTAGTGTTTTGGTGTGTTTTAGTGTTTTAGTGTTTTAATGTTTTAATGTTTTAGTGTGTTAGTGTTTTAGTGTTTTAGTGTTTTAGTGTGTTAGAGTGTTTTAGTGTGTAAGAGTGTTTTTGTGTGTTAGAGTGTTTTAGTGTTTTAGAGTGTTTAGTGTGTTAGAGTGTTTTAGTGTTAGTGTTTTAGTGTTTTAGTGTGTTAGAGTGTTTTAGTGTAGCACTCCAGAGTAAGTATCTCCATTTTCCAAGGCCTCAGAGGAGGAACTCCATGGTCACCAGAGTATTTGTGGAATGTAGCTGCTGGCACCTGGGTTAACTGCCTGACGCTATGGACTTACTTGACCCCCAAGGCATGCAATTTACGTTTTAGTGTTTTAGACTGTTTTAGTGTGTTAGAGTGTTTTAGTGTTTTTGTGTTTTAGTGTTTTAGTGTGTTAGTGTTTTAGTGTTTTCTTGTTTTAGTGGTTTATTGTTTTAGTGGTTAATTGTTTTAGTGTTTTATTGGTTTTTTGTGTTATAGTTTTAGTGTTTTAGTGTGTTAGAATGTTTTTTGTGTGTTAGAGTGTTAGAGTGTTTTATTGTTTTAGTGTTTTATTGTTTTATAGTTTTATTGTTAGTGTTTTTGTGTTTTAGTGTTTAAGAGTGTTTTAGTGTGTTAGAGTGTTTTCTTGTTTTAGTGGTTTATTGTTTTAGTGGTTAATTGTTTTAGTGTTTTATTGGTTTTTTGTGTTATAGTTTTAGTGTTTTAGTGTGTTAGAGTGTTTTAGTGTTTTAGTGTGTTAGAATGTTTTTTGTGTGTTAGAGTGTTAGAGTGTTAGAGTGTTAGAGTGTTAGAGTGTTAGAGTGTTATAGTGTTGTAGTGTTGTAGTGTGTTAGAGTGTTAGAGTGTTAGAGTGTTTTAGTGTTTTAGTGTTTTAGTGTTTTAGTGTTTTAGTGTTTTAGTGTTAGTGTTTTAGTGTTTTAGTGTTTTAGTGTTTTAGTGTTTTAGTGTTAGAGTGTTTTAGTGTTTTAGTGTTAGAGTGTGTTAGTGTTTGTGTTTTAGTGTTTTAGAGTGTTGTAGTGTTTTAGTGTTTTAGAGTGTTTTAGTGTGTTAGAGTGTTTTAGTGTTTTAATGTTTTAGTGTGTTAGTGTGTTAGAGTGTTTTATTGTTTTAGTGATTTATTGTTTTATTGTTTTAGTGTTTATTGTTTTAGTGGTTAATTGTTTTAGTGTTTTATTGGTTTTTTGTGTTATAGTTTTAGTGTTTTAGTGTGTTAGAGTGTTTTAGTGTTTTAGTGTGTTAGAATGTTTTTTGTGTGTTAGAGTGTTAGAGTGTTAGAGTGTTAGAGTGTTGTAGTGTTGTAGTGTGTTAGAGTGTTAGAGTGTTAGAGTGTTTTAGTGTTTTAGTGTTTTAGTGTTTTAGTGTTTTAGTGTTTTAGTGTTAGTGTTTTAGTGTTTTAGTGTTTTAGTGTTTTAGTGTTTTAGTGTTAGAGTGTTTTAGTGTTTTAGTGTTAGAGTGTGTTAGTGTTTGTGTTTTAGTGTTTTAGAGTGTTGTAGTGTTTTAGTGTTTTAGAGTGTTTTAGTGTGTTAGAGTGTTTTAGTGTTTTAATGTTTTAGTGTGTTAGTGTGTTAGAGTGTTTTATTGTTTTAGTGTTTTATTGTTTTATTGTTTTAGTGTTTTATTGTTTTAGTGTGTAAGAATGTTTTAGTGGTTAGAGTGTTTTAGTGTTTTAGAGTGTTTTAGTGTGTGTTAGTGTTTGAGTGTTTGAGTGTTTTAGTGTTTTATTGTTTTATAGTTTTATTGTTAGTGTTTTTTTGTTTTTGTGTTTAAGAGTGTTTTAGTGTGTTAGAGTGTTTTAGTGCTTTAATGTTTTAGTGTGTTACTGTTTTAGTGTTTTAGTGTGTTAGAGTGTTAGCGTGTTTTAGTGTTGTAGTGTCTTACTATTTTAGAGTGTTTTAGTGTGTTAAGAGTGTTTTAGTGTTTTAGTGTTTTAATGTTTTAATGTTTTAGTGTGTTAGTGTTTTAGTGTGTTAGAGTGTTTTAGTGTGTTAGAGTGTTTTAGTGTGTAAGAGTGTTTTAGTGTGTTAGAGTGTTTTAGTGTGTTAGAGTGTTTTAGTGTTTTAGAGTGTTTTAGTGTGTTAGAGTGTTTTAGTGTTAGTGTTTTAGTGTTTTTGTGTTTTAGAGTGTTAGTGTTTTTGTGTTTTAGTGTGTTAGAGTGTTTTAGTGTTTTAGAGTGTTTTAGTGTGTTAGAGTGTTTTAGTGTTAGTGTTTTAGTGTTTTTGTGTTTTAGTGTGTTAGTGTTTTTGTGTTTTAGTGTTTAAGAGTGTTTTAGTGTGTTAGAGTGTTTTAGTGTTTTATTGTTTTATAGTTTTATTGTTAGTGTTTTTGTGTTTTAGTGTTTAAGAGTGTTTTAGTGTGTTAGAGTGTTTTAGAGTGTTTTAGTGTTTTAATGTCTTAGTGTGTTAGTGTTTTATTGTTTTAGTGTTTTATTGTTTTATAGTTTTATTGTTAGTGTTTTTGTGTTTTGGTGTTTTAATGTTTTAATGTTTTAGTGTGTTAGTGTGTTAGTGTGTTAGTGTTTTAGTGTGTTAGAGTGTTTTAGTGTGTTAGAGTGTTTTAGTGTGTTAGAGTGTTTTAGTGTGTTAGAGTGTTTTAGTGTGTTAGAGTGTTTTAGTGTTTTAGAGTGTTTTAGTGTGTTAGAGTGTTTTAGTGTGTTAGAGTGTTTTAGTGTTTTAGAGTGTTTTAGTGTGTTAGAGTGTTTTAGAGTGTTTTAGAGTGTTTTAGTGTGTTAGAGTGTTTTAATGTCTTAGTGTGTTAGTGTTTTATTGTTCTAGTGTTCTAGTGTTTTATTGTTTTAGTGGTTAATTGTTTTAGTGTTTTATTGTTTTGTTTTTGTGTTTTAATGTTTTAATGTTTTAGTGTGTTAGTGTTTTAGTGGTTTATTGCTTTAGTGGTTAATTGTTTTAGTGTTTTATTGTTTTAGTGTTTTCTTGTTTTAGTGGTTTATTGTTTTAGTGGTTTATTGTTTTAGTGGGTAATTGTTTTAGTGTTTTATTGTTTTATTGTTTTTTTGTGTTATAGTTTTAGTGTTTTAGTGTGTTAGAATGTTTTTTGTGTGTTAGAGTGTTAGAGTGTTTTATTGTTTTAGTGTTTTATTGTTTTATAGTTTTATTGTTAGTGTTTTTGTGTTTTAGTGTTTAAGAGTGTGTTAGAGTGTTTTAATGTCTTAGTGTGTTAGTGTTTTATTGTTTTAGTGTTTTATTGTTTTAGTGGTTTATTGCTTTAGTGGTTAATTGTTCTAGTGTTTTATTGTTTTAGTGTTTTCTTGTTTTAGTGTTTTATTGTTTTATAGTTTTATTGTTAGTGTTTTTGTGTTTTAGTGTTTAAGAGTGTTTTAGTGTGTTAGAGTGTTTTAATGTCTTAGTGTGTTAGTGTTTTATCGTTTTAGTGTTTTATTGTTTTAGTGGTTTATTGCTTTAGTGGTTAATTGTTCTAGTGTTTTATTGTTTTAGTGTTTTCTTGTTTTAGTGGTTTATTGTTTTAGTGGTTAATTGTTTTAGTGTTTTATTGTTTTATTGTTTTTTTGTGTTATAGTTTTAGTGTTTTAGTGTGTTAGAGTGTTTTAGTGTGTAAGAGTGGTTTTGTGTGTTAGAATGTTTTAGTGTAGCACTCCAGAGTAAGTATCTCCATTTTCCAAGGCCTCAGAGGAGGAACTCCATGGTCACCAGAGTATTTGTGGAATGTAGCTGCTGGCACCTGGGTTAACTGCCTGACGCTATGGACCTACTTGACCCCCAAGGCATGCAATTTACGTTTTAGTGTTTTAGACTGTTTTAGTGTGTTAGAGTGTTTTAGTGTTTTTGTGTTTTAGTGTTTTAGTGTGTTAGAGTGTTTTAGTGTTTTAATGTTTTAGTGTGTTAGTGTTTTAGTTTTTTAGTGTGTTAGAGTGTTAGAGTGTTAGCATGTTTTAGTGTTGTAGTGTTTTAGTGTGTTAGAGTGTTTTAGTGTTTTAGAGTGTTTTAGTGTTTTCTTGTTTTAGTGGTTTATTGTTTTAGTGGTTAATTGTTTTAGTGTTTTAGTGTTTTATTGTTTTATTGTTTTATTGTTTTATTGTTTTAGTGTTTTGGTGTGTTTTAGTGTTTTAGTGTTTTAATGTTTTAATGTTTTAGTGTGTTAGTGTTTTAGTGTTTTAGTGTTTTAGTGTGTTAGAGTGTTTTAGTGTGTAAGAGTGTTTTTGTGTGTTAGAGTGTTTTAGTGTTTTAGAGTGTTTAGTGTGTTAGAGTGTTTTAGTGTTAGTGTTTTAGTGTTTTAGTGTGTTAGAGTGTTTTAGTGTAGCACTCCAGAGTAAGTATCTCCATTTTCCAAGGCCTCAGAGGAGGAACTCCATGGTCACCAGAGTATTTGTGGAATGTAGCTGCTGGCACCTGGGTTAACTGCCTGACGCTATGGACTTACTTGACCCCCAAGGCATGCAATTTACGTTTTAGTGTTTTAGACTGTTTTAGTGTGTTAGAGTGTTTTAGTGTTTTTGTGTTTTAGTGTTTTAGTGTGTTAGTGTTTTAGTGTTTTCTTGTTTTAGTGGTTTATTGTTTTAGTGGTTAATTGTTTTAGTGTTTTATTGTTTTATTGTTTTTTTGTGTTATAGTTTTAGTGTTTTAGTGTGTTAGAGTGTTTTAGTGTGTAAGAGTGGTTTTGTGTGTTAGAATGTTTTAGTGTAGCACTCCAGAGTAAGTATCTCCATTTTCCAAGGCCTCAGAGGAGGAACTCCATGGTCACCAGAGTATTTGTGGAATGTAGCTGCTGGCACCTGGGTTAACTGCCTGACGCTATGGACCTACTTGACCCCCAAGGCATGCAATTTACGTTTTAGTGTTTTAGACTGTTTTAGTGTGTTAGAGTGTTTTAGTGTTTTTGTGTTTTAGTGTTTTAGTGTGTTAGAGTGTTTTAGTGTTTTAATGTTTTAGTGTGTTAGTGTTTTAGTTTTTTAGTGTGTTAGAGTGTTAGAGTGTTAGCATGTTTTAGTGTTGTAGTGTTTTAGTGTGTTAGAGTGTTTTAGTGTTTTAGAGTGTTTTAGTGTTTTCTTGTTTTAGTGGTTTATTGTTTTAGTGGTTAATTGTTTTAGTGTTTTAGTGTTTTATTGTTTTATTGTTTTATTGTTTTATTGTTTTAGTGTTTTGGTGTGTTTTAGTGTTTTAGTGTTTTAATGTTTTAATGTTTTAGTGTGTTAGTGTTTTAGTGTTTTAGTGTTTTAGTGTGTTAGAGTGTTTTAGTGTGTAAGAGTGTTTTTGTGTGTTAGAGTGTTTTAGTGTTTTAGAGTGTTTAGTGTGTTAGAGTGTTTTAGTGTTAGTGTTTTAGTGTTTTAGTGTGTTAGAGTGTTTTAGTGTAGCACTCCAGAGTAAGTATCTCCATTTTCCAAGGCCTCAGAGGAGGAACTCCATGGTCACCAGAGTATTTGTGGAATGTAGCTGCTGGCACCTGGGTTAACTGCCTGACGCTATGGACTTACTTGACCCCCAAGGCATGCAATTTACGTTTTAGTGTTTTAGACTGTTTTAGTGTGTTAGAGTGTTTTAGTGTTTTTGTGTTTTAGTGTTTTAGTGTGTTAGTGTTTTAGTGTTTTCTTGTTTTAGTGGTTTATTGTTTTAGTGGTTAATTGTTTTAGTGTTTTATTGGTTTTTTGTGTTATAGTTTTAGTGTTTTAGTGTGTTAGAATGTTTTTTGTGTGTTAGAGTGTTAGAGTGTTTTATTGTTTTAGTGTTTTATTGTTTTATAGTTTTATTGTTAGTGTTTTTGTGTTTTAGTGTTTAAGAGTGTTTTAGTGTGTTAGAGTGTTTTCTTGTTTTAGTGGTTTATTGTTTTAGTGGTTAATTGTTTTAGTGTTTTATTGGTTTTTTGTGTTATAGTTTTAGTGTTTTAGTGTGTTAGAGTGTTTTAGTGTTTTAGTGTGTTAGAATGTTTTTTGTGTGTTAGAGTGTTAGAGTGTTAGAGTGTTAGAGTGTTAGAGTGTTAGAGTGTTATAGTGTTGTAGTGTTGTAGTGTGTTAGAGTGTTAGAGTGTTAGAGTGTTTTAGTGTTTTAGTGTTTTAGTGTTTTAGTGTTTTAGTGTTTTAGTGTTAGTGTTTTAGTGTTTTAGTGTTTTAGTGTTTTAGTGTTTTAGTGTTAGAGTGTTTTAGTGTTTTAGTGTTAGAGTGTGTTAGTGTTTGTGTTTTAGTGTTTTAGAGTGTTGTAGTGTTTTAGTGTTTTAGAGTGTTTTAGTGTGTTAGAGTGTTTTAGTGTTTTAATGTTTTAGTGTGTTAGTGTGTTAGAGTGTTTTATTGTTTTAGTGATTTATTGTTTTATTGTTTTAGTGTTTATTGTTTTAGTGGTTAATTGTTTTAGTGTTTTATTGGTTTTTTGTGTTATAGTTTTAGTGTTTTAGTGTGTTAGAATGTTTTTTGTGTGTTAGAGTGTTAGAGTGTTAGAGTGTTAGAGTGTTATAGTGTTGTAGTGTTGTAGTGTTGTAGTGTGTTAGAGTGTTAGAGTGTTAGAGTGTTTTAGTGTTTTAGTGTTTTAGTGTTTTAGTGTTTTAGTGTTTTAGTGTTAGTGTTTTAGTGTTTTAGTGTTTTAGTGTTTTAGTGTTAGAGTGTTTTAGTGTTTTAGTGTTAGAGTGTGTTAGTGTTTGTGTTTTAGTGTTTTAGAGTGTTGTAGTGTTTTAGTGTTTTAGAGTGTTTTAGTGTGTTAGAGTGTTTTAGTGTTTTAATGTTTTAGTGTGTTAGTGTGTTAGAGTGTTTTATTGTTTTAGTGATTTATTGTTTTATTGTTTTAGTGTTTATTGTTTTAGTGGTTAATTGTTTTAGTGTTTTATTGGTTTTTTGTGTTATAGTTTTAGTGTTTTAGTGTGTTAGAGTGTTTTAGTGTTTTAGTGTGTTAGAATGTTTTTTGTGTGTTAGAGTGTTAGAGTGTTAGAGTGTTAGAGTGTTGTAGTGTTGTAGTGTGTTAGAGTGTTAGAGTGTTAGAGTGTTTTAGTGTTTTAGTGTTTTAGTGTTTTAGTGTTTTAGTGTTTTAGTGTTAGTGTTTTAGTGTTTTAGTGTTTTAGTGTTTTAGTGTTTTAGTGTTTTAGTGTTAGAGTGTTTTAGTGTTTTAGTGTTAGAGTGTGTTAGTGTTTGTGTTTTAGTGTTTTAGAGTGTTGTAGTGTTTTAGTGTTTTAGAGTGTTAGAGTGTTTTAGTGTTTTAATGTTTTAGTGTGTTAGTGTGTTAGAGTGTTTTATTGTTTTAGTGTTTTATTGTTTTATTGTTTTAGTGTTTTATTGTTTTAGTGTGTAAGAATGTTTTAGTGGTTAGAGTGTTTTAGTGTTTTAGAGTGTTTTAGTGTGTGTTAGTGTTTGAGTGTTTGAGTGTTTTAGTGTTTTAGTGTTTTATTGTTTTATAGTTTTATTGTTAGTGTTTTTTTGTTTTTGTGTTTAAGAGTGTTTTAGTGTGTTAGAGTGTTTTAGTGCTTTAATGTTTTAGTGTGTTACTGTTTTAGTGTTTTAGTGTGTTAGAGTGTTAGCGTGTTTTAGTGTTGTAGTGTCTTACTATTTTAGAGTGTTTTAGTGTGTTAAGAGTGTTTTAGTGTTTTAGTGTTTTAATGTTTTAATGTTTTAGTGTGTTAGAGTGTTTTAGTGTGTTAGAGTGTTTTAGTGTGTTAGAGTGTTTTAGTGTGTAAGAGTGTTTTAGTGTGTTAGAGTGTTTTAGTGTGTTAGAGTGTTTTAGTGTTTTAGAGTGTTTTAGTGTGTTAGAGTGTTTTAGTGTTAGTGTTTTAGTGTTTTTGTGTTTTAGAGTGTTAGTGTTTTTGTGTTTTAGTGTGTTAGAGTGTTTTAGTGTTTTAGAGTGTTTTAGTGTGTTAGAGTGTTTTAGTGTTAGTGTTTTAGTGTTTTTGTGTTTTAGTGTGTTAGTGTTTTTGTGTTTTAGTGTTTAAGAGTGTTTTAGTGTGTTAGAGTGTTTTAGTGTTTTATTGTTTTATAGTTTTATTGTTAGTGTTTTTGTGTTTTAGTGTTTAAGAGTGTTTTAGTGTGTTAGAGTGTTTTAGAGTGTTTTAGTGTTTTAATGTCTTAGTGTGTTAGTGTTTTATTGTTTTAGTGTTTTATTGTTTTATAGTTTTATTGTTAGTGTTTTTGTGTTTTGGTGTTTTAATGTTTTAATGTTTTAGTGTGTTAGTGTGTTAGTGTGTTAGTGTTTTAGTGTGTTAGAGTGTTTTAGTGTGTTAGAGTGTTTTAGTGTGTTAGAGTGTTTTAGTGTGTTAGAGTGTTTTAGTGTGTTAGAGTGTTTTAGTGTTTTAGAGTGTTTTAGTGTGTTAGAGTGTTTTAGTGTGTTAGAGTGTTTTAGTGTTTTAGAGTGTTTTAGTGTGTTAGAGTGTTTTAGAGTGTTTTAGAGTGTTTTAGTGTGTTAGAGTGTTTTAATGTCTTAGTGTGTTAGTGTTTTATTGTTCTAGTGTTCTAGTGTTTTATTGTTTTAGTGGTTAATTGTTTTAGTGTTTTATTGTTTTGTTTTTGTGTTTTAATGTTTTAATGTTTTAGTGTGTTAGTGTTTTAGTGGTTTATTGCTTTAGTGGTTAATTGTTTTAGTGTTTTATTGTTTTAGTGTTTTCTTGTTTTAGTGGTTTATTGTTTTAGTGGTTTATTGTTTTAGTGGGTAATTGTTTTAGTGTTTTATTGTTTTATTGTTTTTTTGTGTTATAGTTTTAGTGTTTTAGTGTGTTAGAATGTTTTTTGTGTGTTAGAGTGTTAGAGTGTTTTATTGTTTTAGTGTTTTATTGTTTTATAGTTTTATTGTTAGTGTTTTTGTGTTTTAGTGTTTAAGAGTGTTTTAGTGTGTTAGAGTGTTTTAATGTCTTAGTGTGTTAGTGTTTTATCGTTTTAGTGTTTTATTGTTTTAGTGGTTTATTGCTTTAGTGGTTAATTGTTCTAGTGTTTTATTGTTTTAGTGTTTTCTTGTTTTAGTGGTTTATTGTTTTAGTGGTTAATTGTTTTAGTGTTTTATTGTTTTATTGTTTTTTTGTGTTATAGTTTTAGTGTTTTAGTGTGTTAGAGTGTTTTAGTGTGTAAGAGTGGTTTTGTGTGTTAGAATGTTTTAGTGTAGCACTCCAGAGTAAGTATCTCCATTTTCCAAGGCCTCAGAGGAGGAACTCCATGGTCACCAGAGTATTTGTGGAATGTAGCTGCTGGCACCTGGGTTAACTGCCTGACGCTATGGACCTACTTGACCCCCAAGGCATGCAATTTACGTTTTAGTGTTTTAGACTGTTTTAGTGTGTTAGAGTGTTTTAGTGTTTTTGTGTTTTAGTGTTTTAGTGTGTTAGAGTGTTTTAGTGTTTTAATGTTTTAGTGTGTTAGTGTTTTAGTTTTTTAGTGTGTTAGAGTGTTAGAGTGTTAGCATGTTTTAGTGTTGTAGTGTTTTAGTGTGTTAGAGTGTTTTAGTGTTTTAGAGTGTTTTAGTGTTTTCTTGTTTTAGTGGTTTATTGTTTTAGTGGTTAATTGTTTTAGTGTTTTAGTGTTTTATTGTTTTATTGTTTTATTGTTTTATTGTTTTAGTGTTTTGGTGTGTTTTAGTGTTTTAGTGTTTTAATGTTTTAATGTTTTAGTGTGTTAGTGTTTTAGTGTTTTAGTGTTTTAGTGTGTTAGAGTGTTTTAGTGTGTAAGAGTGTTTTTGTGTGTTAGAGTGTTTTAGTGTTTTAGAGTGTTTAGTGTGTTAGAGTGTTTTAGTGTTAGTGTTTTAGTGTTTTAGTGTGTTAGAGTGTTTTAGTGTAGCACTCCAGAGTAAGTATCTCCATTTTCCAAGGCCTCAGAGGAGGAACTCCATGGTCACCAGAGTATTTGTGGAATGTAGCTGCTGGCACCTGGGTTAACTGCCTGACGCTATGGACTTACTTGACCCCCAAGGCATGCAATTTACGTTTTAGTGTTTTAGACTGTTTTAGTGTGTTAGAGTGTTTTAGTGTTTTTGTGTTTTAGTGTTTTAGTGTGTTAGTGTTTTAGTGTTTTCTTGTTTTAGTGGTTTATTGTTTTAGTGGTTAATTGTTTTAGTGTTTTATTGGTTTTTTGTGTTATAGTTTTAGTGTTTTAGTGTGTTAGAATGTTTTTTGTGTGTTAGAGTGTTAGAGTGTTTTATTGTTTTAGTGTTTTATTGTTTTATAGTTTTATTGTTAGTGTTTTTGTGTTTTAGTGTTTAAGAGTGTTTTAGTGTGTTAGAGTGTTTTAGTGTTAGTGTTTTAGTGTTTTTGTGTTTTAGTGTGTTAGTGTTTTTGTGTTTTAGTGTTTAAGAGTGTTTTAGTGTGTTAGAGTGTTTTAGTGTTTTATTGTTTTATAGTTTTATTGTTAGTGTTTTTGTGTTTTAGTGTTTAAGAGTGTTTTAGTGTGTTAGAGTGTTTTAGAGTGTTTTAGTGTTTTAATGTCTTAGTGTGTTAGTGTTTTATTGTTTTAGTGTTTTATTGTTTTATAGTTTTATTGTTAGTGTTTTTGTGTTTTGGTGTTTTAATGTTTTAATGTTTTAGTGTGTTATTGTGTTAGTGTGTTAGTGTTTTAGTGTGTTAGAGTGTTTTAGTGTGTTAGAGTGTTTTAGTGTGTTAGAGTGTTTTAGTGTGTTAGAGTGTTTTAGTGTGTTAGAGTGTTTTAGTGTTTTAGAGTGTTTTAGTGTGTTAGAGTGTTTTAGTGTGTTAGAGTGTTTTAGTGTTTTAGAGTGTTTTAGTGTGTTAGAGTGTTTTAGAGTGTTTTAGAGTGTTTTAGTGTGTTAGAGTGTTTTAATGTCTTAGTGTGTTAGTGTTTTATTGTTCTAGTGTTCTAGTGTTTTATTGTTTTAGTGGTTAATTGTTTTAGTGTTTTATTGTTTTGTTTTTGTGTTTTAATGTTTTAATGTTTTAGTGTGTTAGTGTTTTAGTGGTTTATTGCTTTAGTGGTTAATTGTTTTAGTGTTTTATTGTTTTAGTGTTTTCTTGTTTTAGTGGTTGATTGTTTTAGTGGTTTATTGTTTTAGTGGGTAATTGTTTTAGTGTTTTATTGTTTTATTGTTTTTTTGTGTTATAGTTTTAGTGTTTTAGTGTGTTAGAATGTTTTTTGTGTGTTAGAGTGTTAGAGTGTTTTATTGTTTTAGTGTTTTATTGTTTTATAGTTTTATTGTTAGTGTTTTTGTGTTTTAGTGTTTAAGAGTGTGTTAGAGTGTTTTAATGTCTTAGTGTGTTAGTGTTTTATTGTTTTAGTGTTTTATTGTTTTAGTGGTTTATTGCTTTAGTGGTTAATTGTTCTAGTGTTTTATTGTTTTAGTGTTTTCTTGTTTTAGTGTTTTATTGTTTTATAGTTTTATTGTTAGTGTTTTTGTGTTTTAGTGTTTAAGAGTGTTTTAGTGTGTTAGAGTGTTTTAATGTCTTAGTGTGTTAGTGTTTTATCGTTTTAGTGTTTTATTGTTTTAGTGGTTTATTGCTTTAGTGGTTAATTGTTCTAGTGTTTTATTGTTTTAGTGTTTTCTTGTTTTAGTGGTTTATTGTTTTAGTGGTTAATTGTTTTAGTGTTTTATTGTTTTATTGTTTTTTTGTGTTATAGTTTTAGTGTTTTAGTGTGTTAGAGTGTTTTAGTGTGTAAGAGTGGTTTTGTGTGTTAGAATGTTTTAGTGTAGCACTCCAGAGTAAGTATCTCCATTTTCCAAGGCCTCAGAGGAGGAACTCCATGGTCACCAGAGTATTTGTGGAATGTAGCTGCTGGCACCTGGGTTAACTGCCTGACGCTATGGACCTACTTGACCCCCAAGGCATGCAATTTACGTTTTAGTGTTTTAGACTGTTTTAGTGTGTTAGAGTGTTTTAGTGTTTTTGTGTTTTAGTGTTTTAGTGTGTTAGAGTGTTTTAGTGTTTTAATGTTTTAGTGTGTTAGTGTTTTAGTTTTTTAGTGTGTTAGAGTGTTAGAGTGTTAGCATGTTTTAGTGTTGTAGTGTTTTAGTGTGTTAGAGTGTTTTAGTGTTTTAGAGTGTTTTAGTGTTTTCTTGTTTTAGTGGTTTATTGTTTTAGTGGTTAATTGTTTTAGTGTTTTAGTGTTTTATTGTTTTATTGTTTTATTGTTTTATTGTTTTAGTGTTTTGGTGTGTTTTAGTGTTTTAATGTTTTAATGTTTTAGTGTGTTAGTGTTTTAGTGTTTTAGTGTTTTAGTGTGTTAGAGTGTTTTAGTGTGTAAGAGTGTTTTTGTGTGTTAGAGTGTTTTAGTGTTTTAGAGTGTTTAGTGTGTTAGAGTGTTTTAGTGTTAGTGTTTTAGTGTTTTAGTGTGTTAGAGTGTTTTAGTGTAGCACTCCAGAGTAAGTATCTCCATTTTCCAAGGCCTCAGAGGAGGAACTCCATGGTCACCAGAGTATTTGTGGAATGTAGCTGCTGGCACCTGGGTTAACTGCCTGACGCTATGGACTTACTTGACCCCCAAGGCATGCAATTTACGTTTTAGTGTTTTAGACTGTTTTAGTGTGTTAGAGTGTTTTAGTGTTTTTGTGTTTTAGTGTTTTAGTGTGTTAGTGTTTTAGTGTTTTCTTGTTTTAGTGGTTTATTGTTTTAGTGGTTAATTGTTTTAGTGTTTTATTGGTTTTTTGTGTTATAGTTTTAGTGTTTTAGTGTGTTAGAATGTTTTTTGTGTGTTAGAGTGTTAGAGTGTTTTATTGTTTTAGTGTTTTATTGTTTTATAGTTTTATTGTTAGTGTTTTTGTGTTTTAGTGTTTAAGAGTGTTTTAGTGTGTTAGAGTGTTTTAGTGTTAGTGTTTTAGTGTTTTTGTGTTTTAGTGTGTTAGTGTTTTTGTGTTTTAGTGTTTAAGAGTGTTTTAGTGTGTTAGAGTGTTTTAGTGTTTTATTGTTTTATAGTTTTATTGTTAGTGTTTTTGTGTTTTAGTGTTTAAGAGTGTTTTAGTGTGTTAGAGTGTTTTAGAGTGTTTTAGTGTTTTAATGTCTTAGTGTGTTAGTGTTTTATTGTTTTAGTGTTTTATTGTTTTATAGTTTTATTGTTAGTGTTTTTGTGTTTTGGTGTTTTAATGTTTTAATGTTTTAGTGTGTTATTGTGTTAGTGTGTTAGTGTTTTAGTGTGTTAGAGTGTTTTAGTGTGTTAGAGTGTTTTAGTGTGTTAGAGTGTTTTAGTGTGTTAGAGTGTTTTAGTGTGTTAGAGTGTTTTAGTGTTTTAGAGTGTTTTAGTGTGTTAGAGTGTTTTAGTGTGTTAGAGTGTTTTAGTGTTTTAGAGTGTTTTAGTGTGTTAGAGTGTTTTAGAGTGTTTTAGAGTGTTTTAGTGTGTTAGAGTGTTTTAATGTCTTAGTGTGTTAGTGTTTTATTGTTCTAGTGTTCTAGTGTTTTATTGTTTTAGTGGTTAATTGTTTTAGTGTTTTATTGTTTTGTTTTTGTGTTTTAATGTTTTAATGTTTTAGTGTGTTAGTGTTTTAGTGGTTTATTGCTTTAGTGGTTAATTGTTTTAGTGTTTTATTGTTTTAGTGTTTTCTTGTTTTAGTGGTTGATTGTTTTAGTGGTTTATTGTTTTAGTGGGTAATTGTTTTAGTGTTTTATTGTTTTATTGTTTTTTTGTGTTATAGTTTTAGTGTTTTAGTGTGTTAGAATGTTTTTTGTGTGTTAGAGTGTTAGAGTGTTTTATTGTTTTAGTGTTTTATTGTTTTATAGTTTTATTGTTAGTGTTTTTGTGTTTTAGTGTTTAAGAGTGTGTTAGAGTGTTTTAATGTCTTAGTGTGTTAGTGTTTTATTGTTTTAGTGTTTTATTGTTTTAGTGGTTTATTGCTTTAGTGGTTAATTGTTCTAGTGTTTTATTGTTTTAGTGTTTTCTTGTTTTAGTGTTTTATTGTTTTATAGTTTTATTGTTAGTGTTTTTGTGTTTTAGTGTTTAAGAGTGTTTTAGTGTGTTAGAGTGTTTTAATGTCTTAGTGTGTTAGTGTTTTATCGTTTTAGTGTTTTATTGTTTTAGTGGTTTATTGCTTTAGTGGTTAATTGTTCTAGTGTTTTATTGTTTTAGTGTTTTCTTGTTTTAGTGGTTTATTGTTTTAGTGGTTAATTGTTTTAGTGTTTTATTGTTTTATTGTTTTTTTGTGTTATAGTTTTAGTGTTTTAGTGTGTTAGAGTGTTTTAGTGTGTAAGAGTGGTTTTGTGTGTTAGAATGTTTTAGTGTAGCACTCCAGAGTAAGTATCTCCATTTTCCAAGGCCTCAGAGGAGGAACTCCATGGTCACCAGAGTATTTGTGGAATGTAGCTGCTGGCACCTGGGTTAACTGCCTGACGCTATGGACCTACTTGACCCCCAAGGCATGCAATTTACGTTTTAGTGTTTTAGACTGTTTTAGTGTGTTAGAGTGTTTTAGTGTTTTTGTGTTTTAGTGTTTTAGTGTGTTAGAGTGTTTTAGTGTTTTAATGTTTTAGTGTGTTAGTGTTTTAGTTTTTTAGTGTGTTAGAGTGTTAGAGTGTTAGCATGTTTTAGTGTTGTAGTGTTTTAGTGTGTTAGAGTGTTTTAGTGTTTTAGAGTGTTTTAGTGTTTTCTTGTTTTAGTGGTTTATTGTTTTAGTGGTTAATTGTTTTAGTGTTTTAGTGTTTTATTGTTTTATTGTTTTATTGTTTTATTGTTTTAGTGTTTTGGTGTGTTTTAGTGTTTTAGTGTTTTAATGTTTTAATGTTTTAGTGTGTTAGTGTTTTAGTGTTTTAGTGTTTTAGTGTGTTAGAGTGTTTTAGTGTGTAAGAGTGTTTTTGTGTGTTAGAGTGTTTTAGTGTTTTAGAGTGTTTAGTGTGTTAGAGTGTTTTAGTGTTAGTGTTTTAGTGTTTTAGTGTGTTAGAGTGTTTTAGTGTAGCACTCCAGAGTAAGTATCTCCATTTTCCAAGGCCTCAGAGGAGGAACTCCATGGTCACCAGAGTATTTGTGGAATGTAGCTGCTGGCACCTGGGTTAACTGCCTGACGCTATGGACTTACTTGACCCCCAAGGCATGCAATTTACGTTTTAGTGTGTTAGAGTGTTTTAGTGTTTTTGTGTTTTAGTGTTTTAGTGTTTTCTTGTTTTAGTGGTTTATTGTTTTAGTGGTTAATTGTTTTAGTGTTTTATTGGTTTTTTGTGTTATAGTTTTAGTGTTTTAGTGTGTTAGAATGTTTTTTGTGTGTTAGAGTGTTAGAGTGTTTTATTGTTTTAGTGTTTTATTGTTTTATAGTTTTATTGTTAGTGTTTTTGTGTTTTAGTGTTTAAGAGTGTTTTAGTGTGTTAGAGTGTTTTAATGTCTTAGTGTGTTAGTGTTTTATTGTTTTAGTGTTTTATTGTTTTAGTGGTTTATTGTTTTAGTGGTTAATTGTTTTAGTGTTTTATTGTTTTATTGTTTTTTTGTGTTATAGTTTTAGTGTTTTAGTGTGTAAGAGTGGTTTTGTGTGTTAGAGTGTTTTAGTGTTTTTGTGTTTTAGTGTTTTAGTGTGTTAGAGTCTTTTAGTGTTTTAATGTTTTAGTGTGTTAGTTTTTTAGTGTGTTAGAGTGTTAGAGTGTTAGCATGTTTTAGTGTTGTAGTGTTTTAGTGTTTTAGAGTGTTTTAGTGTTTTCTTGTTTTAGTGTTTTCTTGTTTTAGTGGTTTATTGTTTTAGTGGTTAATTGTTTTAGTGTTTTATTGTTTTATTGTTTTATTGTTTTAGTGTGTTTTAGTGTTTTAGTGTTTTAATGTTTTAATGTTTTAGTGTGTTAGTGTTTTAGTGTGTTAGAGTGTTTTAGTGTGTAAGAGTGTTTTGTGTGTTAGTGTTTTAGTGTTTAGAGTGTTTAGTGTGTTAGAGTGTTTTATTGTTAGTGTTTTAGTGTTTTTGTGTTTTAGTGTTTTAGTGTGTTAGAGTGTTTTAGTGTTTTAGTGTGTTAGTGTTAGTGTTTTATTGTTTTAGTGTTTTCTTGTTTTAGTGGTTTATTGTTTTAGTGGTTAATTGTTTTAGTGTTTTATTGTTTTATTGTTTTTTTGTGTTATAGTTTTAGTGTTTTAGTGTGTTAGAGTGTTTTAGTGTGTAAGAGTGGTTTTGTGTGTTAGAGTGTTTTAGTGTAGCACTCCAGAGTAAGTATCTCCATTTTCCAAGGCCTCAGAGGAGGAACTCCATGGTCACCAGAGTATTTGTGGAATGTAGCTGCTGGCACCTGGGTTAACTGCCTGACGCTATGGACCTACTTGACCCCCAAGGCATGCAATTTACGTTTTAGTGTTTTAGACTGTTTTAGTGTGTTAGAGTGTTTTAGTGTTTTTGTGTTTTAGTGTTTTAGTGTGTTAGAGTGTTTTAGTGTTTTAATGTTTTAGTGTGTTAGTGTTTTAGTTTTTTAGTGTGTTAGAGTGTTAGAGTGTTAGCATGTTTTAGTGTTGTAGTGTTTTAGTGTGTTAGAGTGTTTTAGTGTGTTAGAGTGTTTTAGAGTGTTTTAGTGTTTTCTTGTTTTAGTGGTTTATTGTTTTAGTGGTTAATTGTTTTAGTGTTTTATTGTTTTATTGTTTTATTGTTTTAGTGTTTTGGTGTGTTTTAGTGTTTTAATGTTTTAATGTTTTAGTGTGTTAGTGTTTTAGTGTTTTAGTGTTTTAGTGTGTTAGAGTGTTTTAGTGTGTAAGAGTGTTTTAGTGTTAGTGTTTTAGTGTTTTAGTGTGTTAGAGTGTTTTAGTGTAGCACTCCAGAGTAAGTATCTCCATTTTCCAAGACCTCAGAGGAGGAACTCCATGGTCACCAGAGTATTTGTGGAATGTAGCTGCTGGCACCTGGGTTAACTGCCTGACGCTATGGACCTACTTGACCCCCAAGGCATGCAATTTACGTTTTAGTGTTTTAGACTGTTTTAGTGTGTTAGAGTGTTTTAGTGTTTTTGTGTTTTAGTGTTTTAGTGTGTTAGTGTTTTAGTGTTTTCTTGTTTTAGTGGTTTATTGTTTTAGTGGTTAATTGTTTTAGTGTTTTATTGGTTTTTTGTGTTATAGTTTTAGTGTTTTAGTGTGTTAGAATGTTTTTTGTGTGTTAGAGTGTTAGAGTGTTTTATTGTTTTAGTGTTTTATTGTTTTATAGTTTTATTGTTAGTGTTTTTGTGTTTTAGTGTTTAAGAGTGTTTTAGTGTGTTAGAGTGTTTTAATGTCTTAGTGTGTTAGTGTTTTATTGTTTTAGTGTTTTATTGTTTTAGTGGTTTATTGTTTTAGTGGTTAATTGTTTTAGTGTTTTATTGTTTTTTTGTGTTATAGTTTTAGTGTTTTAGTGTGTTAGAGTGTTTTAGTGTGTAAGAGTGGTTTTGTGTGTTAGAGTGTTTTAGTGTTTTAGAGTGTTTAGTGTGTTAGAGTGTTTTAGTGTAGCACTCCAGAGTAAGTATCTCCATTTTCCAAGGCCTCAGAGGAGGAACTCCATGGTCACCAGAGTATTTGTGGAATGTAGCTGCTGGCACCTGGGTTAACTGCCTGACGCTATGGACCTACTTGACCCCCAAGGCATGCAATTTACGTTTTAGTGTTTTAGACTGTTTTAGTGTGTTAGAGTGTTTTAGTGTTTTTGTGTTTTAGTGTTTTAGTGTGTTAGAGTCTTTTAGTGTTTTAATGTTTTAGTGTGTTAGTTTTTTAGTGTGTTAGAGTGTTAGAGTGTTAGCATGTTTTAGTGTTGTAGTGTTTTAGTGTGTTAGAGTGTTTTAGTGTGTTAGAGTGTTTTAGTGTTTTAGAGTGTTTTAGTGTTTTCTTGTTTTAGTGTTTTCTTGTTTTAGTGTTTTCTTGTTTTAGTGGTTTCTTGTTTTAGTGGTTAATTGTTTTAGTGTTTTATTGTTTTATTGTTTTATTGTTTTAGTGTTTTAGTGTGTTTTAGTGTTTTAGTGTTTTAATGTTTTAATGTTTTAGTGTGTTAGTGTTTTAGTGTGTTAGAGTGTTTTAGTGTGTAAGAGTGTTTTGTGTGTTAGTGTTTTAGTGTTTTAGAGTGTTTAGTGTTAGAGTGTTTTAGTGTTAATGTTTTAGTGTTTTTGTGTTTTAGTGTTTTAGTGTGTTAGTGTTTTAGTGTGTTAGAGTGTTAGAGTGTTTTATTGTTTTATTGTTTTAGTGTTTTATTGTTTTATTGTTTTAGTGTTTTAGTGTTTTAGAGTGTTTTAGTGTGTTAGAGTGTTTTAGTGTTTTTGTGTTTTAGTGTGTTAGAGTGTTTTAGTGTTTTAATGTTTGTGTGTTAGTGTTTTAGTGTGTTAGAGTGTTAGAGTGTTAGCATGTTTTAGTGTTGTAGTGTTTTAGTGTGTTAGTGTTTTAGTGTTTTAGAGTGTTTTAGTGTTTTAGAGTGTTTTAGTGTTTTAGAGTGTTTCAGTGTTGTAGTGTTGTAGTGTTTTAGTGTTAGTGTTTTAGTGTTTTTGTGTTTTAGTGTTTTTTTGTTTTAGTGTTAGAGTGTTTTAGTGTTTCTGTGTTTTTGTGTTTCAGTGTGTTTTAGTGTTTTAATGTGTTAGTGTTTGTGTTTTAGTGTTTTAGAGTGTTAGAGTGTTAGAGTGTTAGAGTGTTAGAGTGTTAGAGTGTTAGAGTGTTAGAGTGTTTTAGTGTTAGAGTGTTTTAGTGTTTTAGTGTTTCTGTGTTTTTGTGTTTCAGTGTGTTTTAGTGTTTTAATGTGTTAGTGTTTGTGTTTTAGAGTGTTAGAGTGTTAGAGTGTTAGAGTGTTAGAGTGTTAGAGTGTTAGAGTGTTAGAGTGTTAGAGTGTTAGAGTGTTTTAGTGTTAGAGTGTTTTAGTGTTAGAGTGTTTTAGTGTTAGTGTTAGAGTGTTAGAGTGTTTTAGTGTTTTAGTGTGTTAGAGTGTTTTAGTGTGTTAGAGTGTTAGTGTTTTATTGTTTTAGTGTTTTATTGTTTTATTGTTTTATAGTTTTATTGTTAGTGTTTTTGTGTTTTAGTGTTTAAGAGTGTTTTAGTGTGTTAGAGTGTTTAGAGTGTTTTAGTGTTTTAATGTCTTGGTGTGTTAGTGTTTTATTGTTTTAGTGTTTTATTGTTTTAGTGGTTTATTGTTTTATTGTTTTAGTGTTTTATTGTTTTAGTGTTTTATTGTTTTAGTGTTTTATTGTTTTATTGTTAGTGTTTTTGTGTTTTAGTGTTTAAGAGTGTTTTAGTGTGTTAGAGTGTTTTAGTGCTTTAATGTTTTAGTGTGTTACTGTTTTAGTGTTTTAGTGTGTTAGAGTGTTTTAGTGTGTTAGAGTGTTTTAGTGTTTTAGAGTGTTTTAGTGTTTTAGAGTGTTTTAGTGTTTTAGTGTTTTAGTGTTTTAGTGTTTTAGTGTGTTAGAGTGTTAGAGTTTTTTAGTGTTTAGCAGCCTCATGCATCAAGCCAAAATCCAGTCGGTAAAATACCGATTCGTTATTAGCTCCCGCTAACATACCGAATCGCTAATACCCAAAATGCTAAATTATCGAATCGCTATATACTGATTTTGCAGTTACCGAAAAACTAACAGCTCCCGGAAAGTGCCAATAGCAAATAACGAATCGCACCCCAATGCAACAAAACTCGCTAATAACGAAAATCCCCAAAATCGCTATTTTGCAAGAGCTAAATAAGGGGAATCAAAACCTGGAGGTAATGTTAAAAAAAAAAAAAGTTAATGCAAAAAAAAATTCTACATGTGCAAATGATTGAGGCAATCACTAAACCCTTAAATGTGGCCCAGGAGACCCTGTTGGCTCCCACAAAATGGCTGCCCTCTACGTGCTTGCAAGGAGGATGCGGATCAATGCAGCAGGACAGCGCAGGAGAAGGGTCCAGGAGCGGGTTTTCAGACTGCGCATAACCTTGCTCGGGCAGAATGAGGACGAGGTGTACCAGAAGTATCGCCTCAATCGTGCCATGATCATGCGCCTGATTGCAGACCTGGAATCATTACTGCAGCACCAGACACACCGGACAAATGCAATCCCTGCGCACGTTCAGGTCCTATGCAGCCTGCACCTACTGGCCTCAGGGAGTTTCCAGGGGGTAATTGCGGTGGCCGGAGGTGTTTCTCAAAGCGCACTGTCACGCTTCTTCAAGAAATTCCTCGATGCCATGCTGACAATGCTCCACACACACATCAGCTTCCCCACAACCCCACAGCAGTTGGACCGCACCAAACAGGCTTTCTACCAGGTGGCACAATTCCCACATGTGATTGGATGCATCGACAGCATGCACATCCCCATATGTCCTCCCGCAGCAAATGAGTACATTTTCCGGAACCGCAAGTCATACCACTCGATCAACGTGCAGGTTGTGTGCGATGCCAATAACATCATAACGGACCAAGTGGCACAATTCCCAGGGAGCACACACGACTCCTACATCTTCCACCACAGTGGAATGCACAGGCGACTAATCAACGGAGAATTTGGAGAGGGACTCCTGCTAGGTACGTAGAAATACGCTTCCCCACACCAACACCACACATGTATGTACATCACCAATGCTAAGTCTATGCTTCTATCTTCTAGGTGACAGTGCTTACGCCCTGCGTGAATACATACTCACCCCATACTTAAATCCAGCAACCCCGCAGGAACATCGCTACAACGCTGCACACATCAGCACTAGGAATGTGATAGAGAGGACATTTGGGATTCTCAAGAGCCGCTTCAGAATCCTCCACAAGACTGGCGGCGCCATGCTATACCAACCTGAAACATGCTGCCGGATAATTGCTGTATGTGCAATGCTGCACAACATTGCCACCAGAAGGGGGATACCCATAGAGGTGGACAGGGATGCGGAGCACCGGGATGACCAACCACCCGCCCAACAACGATAGGCACACATCCCAAACACAGCAGAGGGCCATAGGAGGCGGACATACATAATGCTAAATCATTTTTGAAACATTGGAAAATGAGACATTACAAGTTAGTTTGGGGTGCAACTGTTTAATGCACAGTAGCACAGAGGATTGTGCAACAAAACTAGCATTGTAAATCATGCTCCATTTGCATTAATGTAAATTAAAGGTGCCTTAAAGTCACGCATGTGCATACACAGTATTTGGATGGCCATGGTTGCCCCACCATGGTCCTGCATGCATGTCCAACTGTCTAGTGGCACTTCCCACGTACCCCAAGCCTCCGCTCAGGTGTATCCAATGCCTCACCACGGCCTGTCCCCGTGGAGGCACGCAAACTGCGGCGCCTGGTGCTGGCCTGTGCCAGTGACACGCTGCTGACACTGGAGGCAGCCTCACTTGTGTCATCCCCTCCCAATGCAGCAGCACTGCATGTGCTGCTCTGTAGGTGTTCCATTGCAGTGGTGATGTGTCCTAGTGACTTAGCGACATCCCCGCAGAAGTGCCCAAGGTCCACCTGCAGGGAGACTGAGCGGCGTGCCAACACTGCGGTGCTGTTGCTGTGCCGTGTTATGGCCTTGGTTGCGGCGGCGGAACGCAACAGTTGCTGCCGGTGCCTCCTCTTATGGCACTCATGGCCCTCCCTCATGGCACGGGTGAGATCATGTACCTCCTCCCTGAGCTGCGCATTGCCCTCTGCAACCGCCGTGGTCATGTCCCTGACCGCCGTGCTCATGTCCGTGACTGCTGCAGTCATGGCGCGCATCTCCCTGGCAAGGCGCACGATATTGCAGCTAATGCTAGCCACATGTCGTCCCTGCAGGCGCTGTGTACGCAGCATCCTCTCCTCAATTGCAGAGGTTGTTGGGACATCCTGTTCGGCTGAGGAGACGGAACTGCGACGAGCTCTGTGCCGCCGTGTGTGTCTTGCGCCTCCAGGTGGTGCATCAGGTGGTGTGTATGTGCGCTGCCTGGGTGCCAATTGCGAGGAGGGTGTTTCCATCTCCTGCAAGGGCGCAACTTGGGACCTGTGCCTCTGCGCTATTGTGGCTGTAGTAGCTGCAGCCTGTTTGGCTGGTGCCATTGCTTGTGGCGCTGGTGCTGGTGCCGTTGCTTGTGGCGCTGATGCTGGTGGCGTTGCTGGTGGTGCTGGTGGAGCTGGTACTGTTGGTGTGGCAGGTGTTGGCGATGCATGCGCGTCCTGCGCTGTCTCCTGGTCTGACTCTACGGGTGTTTCCGAGATGATCAGCTGGCCGCTGTCGTCCGAATCCCCAGGTGATGCATCTGTGTGTGAAACAGTGCATGGTTAGTGGGATAATTACAACTACATAGTGTTGTACACATTAATGTCCCTCTGTGGTCCACTAAATGAACAGTCTCCATCCATGTTCAACTGCTGTGGTGTATGGTCATTGGATTTACGCCTGTACATGCACACTGGGCTGACTAGACTACAACTCCCAGGATGCACTAGTGTCATGTGTAAAGCTGTCTGTGCCAGCGCTGCAGACACACTGAGATCGGGCTGGGGGCGTGGAAATGGATTTACGCTACGCTGGGTGTGGGCACAGGCATGCATCTTACCTTGGGCACTTGTGGCTGCGCCGGACGTGTCCATCTGGGTCACCCCCACGACGGCTTCCCGCTCTATCGTCCCTTCCACAAGGTCCTCCAGGGCTGTGTTGGATGGTGCTGTAGATGGTCCGCCTCCAGTCCTGCTCGACTCCCGGAGCCTCTCCGCAATCCTCTCTTTGGCACGCTTCCGCAGGTCGTACCACCTTTTTTTGAGGTCGTCGATGCTGCGGGTGGTGACGCCAACTGCATTCACCCTCTCACGGATGCGCAGCCATATGCGCCGCTTCTCCTGCTCAGGCACCTTGAGGGACAGCTTGCCAAAGAGGCGATCGTGTTTGCTGGTGACTCCCTCGATTAGGTACTCGAGCTCCCTGTCCGAAAACTTTCGCTTTCGCTTGCGTGCTGACTCAGCGCTGGATGGCACTTCCTGCGCCATGATGTGTGTTTCCTTGGATTTGCTGAGTCGGTGTGGCCTCACTCTGCACAGGCAGTCCTCCTTCCCAGCTCCTGTCTGCTCCTCTGTCGAGGCTATGTGGGTGGGGCTGCAGTATTTCCTGGTTGGTGATGTCATCTGCACGTTCCCGGAGCGACGCGGCAAATTGCGATTTCGCTATTACCGATTCGGTAATAGCTAACTCGGTATTACCGAACTCGCTATTAGCTAATTCGGTATTACCGAACTCGCAATTTGCTAATGGGAGTTTGCATGCCCCGCTATTGAGAAATCAGTAAATTTAGCGATTTTTAAGGAATCGCTAAATTTTACCGATTCTGTTGATGCATGCCATATACCGATTCCTTAATGGCGATTCCTTATTTTTCGCTATTAAGGAATCGGTATTCCTTTGGTTGATGCATATGCCCCTTAGTGTGTTAGAGTGTTAGAGTGTTAGAGTGTTAGAGTGTTAGTGTGTTAGAGTGTTAGAGTGTTAGAGTGTTAGTGTGTTAGAGTGTTTTAGTGTTTTAGTGTGTTAGTGTTTTAGTGTTTTAATGTTTTAGTGTTTTAATGTTTTAATGCGTTAGAGTGTTTTAGTGTGTTAGAGTGTTTTAGTGTTTTAGAGTGTTTTAGTGTTTTAGTGTTTTAGTGTGTGAGAGTGTTAGAGTGTTAGAGTGTTAGAGTGTTAGAGTGTTAGAGTGTTAGAGTGTTAGAGTGTTAGAGTGTTAGAGTGTTAGCGTGTTAGCGTGTTAGCGTGTTAGCGTGTTTTAGTGTTGTAGTGTTTTAGTGTTGTAGTGTTTTAGTGTGTTAGAGTGTTTTAGTGTGTTAGACTGTTTTAGTGTGATTTAGTGTTTTAGAGTGTTTTAGTGTTTTAGTGTTTTAGTGTGTTAGAGTGTTAGAGTGTTAGTGTGTTTTAGTGTTTTAGTGTTTTAGTGTGTTAGTGTTTTAGTGTTTTAATGTTTTAGTGTTTTAATGTTTTAATGCGTTAGAGTGTTTTAGTGTGTTAGAGTGTTTTAGTGTTTTAGAGTGTTTTAGTGTTTTAGTGTTTTAGTGTGTGAGAGTGTTAGAGTGTTAGAGTGTTAGAGTGTTAGAGTGTTAGAGTGTTAGAGTGTTAGAGTGTTAGAGTGTTAGCGTGTTAGCGTGTTTTAGTGTTTTAGTGTTTTAGTGTGTTAGAGTGTTTTAGTGTTTTAGAGTGTTTTAGTGTGTTAGAGTGTTTTAGTGTGTTAGAGTGTTTTAGTGTGTTAGTGTGTTAGTGTGTTAGTGTGTTAGAGTGTTTTAGTGTTTTATTGTTTTAGTGTTTTATTGTTTTATTGTTTTAGTGTGTAAGAGTGTTTTAGTGTGTTTTAGTGTTTTAGTGTGTTAGTGTGTTAGTGTGTTAGTGTGTTTTAGTGTTTTAGTGTTTTATTGTTTTAGTGTTTTATTGTTTTATTGTTTTATTGTTTTATTGTTTTAGTGTGTAAGAGTGTTTTAGTGTGTTTTAGTGTTTTAGTGTGTTAGTGTTTTAGTGGTTTATTGTTTTAGTGGTTTATTGTTTTAGTGGTTTATTGTTTTATTGTTTTAGTGTGTAAGAGTGTTTTAGTGTGTAAGAGTGTTTTAGTGTTTTAGAGTGTTTTAGTGTGTTAGAGTGTTTTAGTGTTTTAGTGTGTTATGTTTTAGTGCGTTAGAGTGTTTTAGTGTTTTATTGTTTTAGTGTTTTATTGTTTTAGTGTTTTATTGTTTTAGTGTGTAAGAGTGTTTTAGTGTGTTTTAGTGTTTTAGTGTGTTAGTGGTTTATTGTTTGTGGTTTATTGTTTTAGTGGTTTATTGTTTTAGTGGTTTATTGTTTTAGTGGTTTATTGTTTTAGTGGTTTATTGTTTTATTGTTTTAGTGTGTAAGAGTGTTTTAGTGTGTTAGAGTGTTTTAGTGTTTTAGAGTGTTTTAGTGTGTTAAGAGTGTTTTAGTGTGTTAGAGTGTTTTAGTGTTTTAATGTTTTAATGTTTTAGTGTGTTAGTGTTTTAGTGTGTTAGAGTGTTAGCGTGTTTTAGTGTTTTAGTGTGTTAGAGTGTTTTAGTGTGTTATAGTGTTAGCGTGTTAGCGTGTTAGCGTGTTTTAGTGTTTTAGTGTTTTAGTGTGTTAGAGTGTTAGTGTTTTAGTGTTTTAATGTTTTAGTGTTTTAATGTTTTAATGCGTTAGAGTGTTTTAGTGTGTTAGAGTGTTTTAGTGTTTTAGAGTGTTTTAGTGTTTTAGTGTTTTAGTGTTAGTGTTTTAGTGTGCTAGAGTGTTTTAGTGTTAGAGTGTTTTAGTGTTTTAGTGTTTTAGTGTTTTATTGTTTTAGTGTTTTAGTGTTTTCGTGTTTTATTGTTTTAGTGTTTTAGTGTTTTAGTGTTTTAGTGTTAGTGTTTTAGTGTTTTAGAGTGTTAGAGTGTTTTAGTGTTTTAGAGTGTTAGAGTGTTTTAGTGTTAGCGTGTTTTAGTGTTTTAGTGTTGTAGTGTTGTAGTGTTGTAGTGTTTTAGTGTGTTAGAGTGTTTTAGTGTGTTTTAGTGTTTTAGTGTTTTAGTGTGTTAGAGTGTTTTAGTGTGTTAGAGTGTTAGCGTGTTTTAGTGTTTTAGTGTGTTAGAGTGTTTTAGTGTGTTAGTGTTTTAGTGTTTTAATGTTTTAGTGTGTTAGTGTTTTAGTGTGTTAGAGTGTTAGAGTGTTAGCGTGTTTTAGTGTTTTAGTGTGTTAGAGTGTTAGAGTGTTTTAGTGTTTTAGTGTTTTATTGTTTTAGTGTTTTAGTGTTTTAGTGTTTTCGTGTTTTATTGTTTTAGTGTTTTAGTGTTTTAGTGTTTTAGTGTTAGTGTTTTAGTGTTTTAGTGTTTTAGAGTGTTAGAGTGTTTTAGTGTTTTAGAGTGTTAGAGTGTTTTAGTGTTAGCGTGTTTTAGTGTTTTAGTGTTGTAGTGTTGTAGTGTTGTAGTGTTGTAGTGTTTTAGTGTGTTAGAGTGTTTTAGTGTGTTTTAGTGTTTTAGTGTTTTAGTGTGTTAGAGTGTTAGCGTGTTTTAGTGTTTTAGTGTTGTAGTGTTGTAGTGTTGTAGTGTTGTAGTGTTGTAGTGTTTTAGTGTGTTAGAGTGTTTTAGTGTGTTTTAGTGTTTTAGTGTTTTAGTGTGTTAGAGTGTTTTAGTGTTTCAGTGTTTCAGTGTTTCAGTGTTTTAGTTTTTTATTGTTTTAGTGTTTCAGTGTTTTAGTGTTTTGGTGTTTTGGTGTTTTAGTGTTTTAGTGTGTTAGAGTGTTAGAGTGTTTTAGTGTTTTAGTGTGTTTTAGTGTTTAGTGTGTTAGAGTGTTTTAGTGTTTTAGTGTGTTAGAGTGTTTTAGTGTTTTAGTGTGTTAGAGTGTTAGAGTGTTTTAGTGTTTTAGTGTGTTAGAGTGTTAGAGTGTTAGAGTGTTAGAGTGTTTTAGTGTTTTAGAGTGTTAGAGTGTTTTAGTGTTAGTGTACAGGGCCTCTAAGGGTGGCACAATGAGTGCTGCAGCCCTTAGAGGCCTTTACTGGTCACAAGGCCCTGGGTACCTAGGGTACCATTTACCAGGGGCTGACATGTGGCTAGGGTTTGCCAATTTGGGTTTTGGCTGTTAGGCAGTTTTTAGGAAAGGAACACAGGCCCTGGGCACCTGATTGGCAGGAGCCCAGGGCACCACAAGGAAAAGTGCATCAGCTATTAGGCAAAAAAAGGGGGGGGGGTTACTGCAACAGAAACCCACTTTCTTACAATCATCACCAGGCAAAGCGCGGGTAAGTAGCAAATCTGCACCGCCAACGGCACAGGGGCGGCTGGGTGCAGGGTTGAAAATTGGAATATGGCACCAATGTAATCCAATTGAGAAAGGGGATAGTCGAAGAGATTCTGCTCACAGGTGAGTAACACTGTTTGGTAACCCATTCTCCAGGACTTAAGGTAAGCATGGGAGGGCCACAAGGCAGCACCAAACTTACACCCACAGCGGTACAGGGGTGGCCGGTGCAGAGTGTCACCAGAGAGTTGGGTGCCCATTTCAATTCACTTGGGGAGATCAGTTTTGAAAAGAGGCTGCAGGCGCTGGCCAGGAGGCCGGAGGAAGAAATCCCCACAGCTGGCCAGGTAAGTAGTGATGCTATGGGATGTAGGGACACTGCTGGTCAAGTTCCCCAAGGCCCAGGGGCTTTGGGTGCAGGGCTGTCCTATGGCGTCGGGAACTCTTACCAGAGCAGATCGTGGTTGGGGGGAGTCTTTGGATTAAGGCAGCAGGCTCGGGACTGAGTCCGACAGGGGTCTGCCCATGGCGGACTCTGGCTCAGAATCACTGTGGGAACCTTTGCAGGACCGGTGGGCCACACGGTTCCTCAGGGCAGAGTTCTTTATCTTTTAAAGTTGGTTTCTTCTTGAACAGGTCATGTTCTCTGGAGAGCTTGATATTTGTCGAAGGAAAGCAGTCCTCCCAAGGATTTGGAGGTCACTGGGCTACAGGACTGGTTTTCTTTTGGTGCAGGATCATTGGGGGCTGCAGACAGGCCGGTAGGGCTTTGGCCTAGTCAGTTAGTTTCTACAGTCTTCTCTGCAGGTGCAACGCTGTAGTGTCCAGCTTTTTTTTTTCTTCAAACAAATTTTTATTGTGGCCTTACAAGTGACACATATAATATCAATCAGTATAGACACAGTCGTTGTCAACGTACAGATTAACATCCAAACAACCCGTGGCCATTTTATACAATGAGGTGTACATTTTGACGGACTTAGCTGGAAGGTGTGAAACATTTTTATACATTGAGCAGTTGAGTTGCATCAGTTAGTGTGTTGTGTTCCCTCGTACGTAGATATTGCAGCAGGGGTTCCCAAATATCTTTGGGTCTGGAGGTGGTCGGGAGCTCCTCAGCATATAAAGTTAAGGTTTCACGACAATATACCATGCCTTTCAACCACAGCTCGGATGTAGGGCTGAGCTTGCTGTCCTATACCATGGCCGCCCTTCCTTTGGCTAGTAGTAGCGCAATTTTCACAAGTCTACTCGGATTACCCTTTAGAGATGGTATTAACTGCAACAGGCATACTTGGGGTGGGGGGGGGCGGTGCAGTGAAGCTGTAACATGGTCATTTCTTACAAAGTGACAATGACCCCTTCCCAGTAGTCCCTCACTTTTCCGTATTCCCTTGCCAGATGTCTGCACCTGCGCAACCACATCTTTTACAGGTGTCAGTGTCTCTTCAGCCATATTTGAATAATCTATGTGGTGTGTGATACATTTGATGCAGATATGTGAAATGTATGATGCGTAGGTTTCCATTGGGTGTAAGTGAATTAGTTAATTGACCACAATGTTCCCAGTCTTGTTGCGTTAGTTGCGTATCTAGCTTCAGGTTCCATTGCCCTGTTATGTGGTAGCAGTGTTTCGTCTCTTGCAGCCCTATATAGCTTAGTTATCATTTTGTGCCTCGTGGGGCTGATAAGTAGGGCATGTAAGGAGCTTAATGTAGGGGGTTCTGATGGGAATGTGAGGTAATGCGCTTGCAATGCTTTTTTTCTTCTGTGTAGTGTGAAAATGAACAGTCGGGTTTGATTCTGCACATAGCTAAGATCTTCTGTTGTTAAAAAGGTTCTGTTTGGGAAGAAGTACTGTATTTTTTCAAGCCCTACAGATGCCAATATACGCAGAGCCACTCGTTCATGTGTGACCGAGGCAGCTGCATGATGTGACCAGGGTAGAAGCGGTAAGTATAATGGCAGTTTCATCGCTCTTCGGCCAAGTGCTTGCCAGGCTGCAATCGTGGAGTCAACTGAGTTAATTTCTATCTTGGGTGTACCTCTTTGTGTATGAGTCAATATGGAACCTAAAGGTATAGGATGTGTGTCTCCGTCCTGTATGGCTACGGATAAAGTCATGTGTATTATACCAGTTGAACGCGTATTGAGCTTGAGCGCATAGATAGTATAAGTATATATCCGGCACATTGAACCCTCCACTTTAATAATCCAGCATGAGCGTCGTCAGGTTCACAATGGCCGGTTTGCCACCCCAGATCAGCCTGAGTAATAGCGAGCGAACCGCCTTAAAAATGGTAGTAGTCAGCTGTATCGGGATATTACTAAAGAGATATCAAAACTTGGGTAGTACTACCATTTTTATCAGTGCCATGCGGTCAGCCAAGGACAGCGGTAACTGTATCCTCTTATCCACTTGTTGTTCTAAATGAGTGCAAGCTATTCCATAATTTTCACGGTTAACTATCTCAGGGTCACGGTGAACCCAAACCCCAAGGTACTTCACTGGCTCCAGCGACCACACAAGGGGGAATTCAAGCTCATACTGCGAGGTGACTTCAGTGAGCGGCACCACCACTGACTTTGACCAATTGATGGTAAGTCCCGAGAACCTCCCAAATCGTATATATTCGCGTAATATTGGGTTCACATATAAATAACTGCATGTCATCTGCGTAAAGGGAGATGCTCACTGGGCGGTGAGCAAAGCGCAGCGTTTTGTGCCGTTGTCTGATGACGCAGGCAAGTGGTTCCAGCGTAATCGCAAATAATAGCGGTGATAGAGGACAACCCTGTCTAGTTCCTCTTTGTATCTGTATAGGGTCTGAGGTGATGCCTTCCACGCGTATCCTTGCAATGGGGGTATGTGTACAGTAATTGTATCCAGTTAATAAAAATGAGGGAACCCCATAGTGTGGAGTATATAAAATAGGTATCCCTATTCGATGAAGTCGAAATCTTTTGGGCGCATCAAGCATCACAGCCACTGCCTTTAACTTTGGATCAAGAATATGATATATGTCAAAAAGGGTGTATAAATTATGTGAAGTAGATCTCTCGGGGGATAAAGCCAGATTGATCCGGCAGGACCAATTTAGGCATTAATGGCTGTAGTCTAGTCGCTAAAATGTTTGCGAGTTTCTTCGCTTCCATATTTATTAGTGTGAGTGGGCGATACAAATCGCAGCTGGTAGGCGGTTTATCTTCTTAGGTCTCGCCTAGCGTTGCAGCGCATGCGTTGCTCGCTCTGTGAGATCTATTGTCGTCGAGTTGATTTCGGAAGTGGAGTGCAAACTCCGCCCATGCTTTTGATTGACGCGTGTCACACTTTATGCTAAACGCTCGCTTTTGATTCAGAGTGAGGCTTGTTTGTTCCCTCCCTGTCTCCTTTTCGGCTCGCCCATACAGACTGGATTTTGCAATCGAGGCGTAACATGGTTGAATGTATATGTTGCTTCGGTACTATTTTATACATACATTTTCCGGTATGTAACTTCTTACACTTCACGGCGTTTCACGTGTTTTTTTTTTTTGCTACATCAGTGTGCAGCGTTTATTGTGTGTTGTATAACGTTTTCCATCTGCGCCAGCCAACCAGTTTATTTACAGCACGTTTCTCACTGGGCCGTTGAGCTGTTTGCCAGTACATGGCACTCTGCCTCGCTATAATAATTAAACGCGCCTCACTTAGTTCAAATCGTGTCAGCTGCTGGTGCGGCCGATCCTCCCCACATAGGCCTCTGCTGTAACAATGCCGCCCAATAGTTATAGTTCGGGTGGCCGCTATGCTACGAGCTACCTGTCGTGTCGCGTTATCTCCAGGAGCTCACCCGGCGTTATGATCACCGTCAGCGGCCCCGCGAGGGAGTCCTCTTCCTAGGAGTGCTCATGTTGCAGCTCGCTCCGGTATTGCTGCTCCCCAGCCGCACACGCACGTGGGGTCCTCGAGCCCGGAGGCTTGCTCGACACAGCAGGCGTTTCACTGGGCCGTGTGCGCAGTATACTTCGGGTCGGTCTCCTCTTCGTGCTAGCAGGATTCTCTGCTGGACATCGACGCAGAGCCCACCAGTCCTTAATTCCTAGCGCGGGGCACTAGATAAACGGCGGCGCCATCTTCAGACCACGGTCCGCGCCTTAAATGTTTTTTTGTTTCCCCCTATTACGGGCGGTCACCGCTAATATCTGTGGATCTTCAGCCGCCAGGGGCAATCCGCAATCAATACGCTTGGTTTATGGCTGACATAGGAAGCAGGAACTGCAGAATTTTTAATGATTATTGTCTCCGTCCGGCGGAGCTGTGCTTTCACGCCGCCATCTCGCTAAGCGCCCTCTAGCACCCCCGCTGTAGTTTCCAGCTCTTCTTACCTAATCACAAACCTGATTTTTGAGTCTGGGGAAGCCACCTAAATACTAGATTTAGGGGTGTTATGGGGGTAACAGGTAGGGTAACCTGGGGTATCTATTATGGCACCCACCTGTGGGAGGGGGCATAGTCTTATCCCCTGTCCCACCATTTTCAAAATGGTGGGCACTGAAAAATGTGCTTCACTTCTCCTCCAGCACCTGAGGGGTGGAGTTGACAAAGGGGGGCACACCTCTTTTTGATTAAGTTTTCCTGCCAAAAGTAGGGGTTTGGACCGGGGACTGCCATCTGCTGCTAACAGCAGAAGCTGGGGTTGCATTTCAAAGGCAACAAGGTCTTTGAAGCTTCCCTCTTGAGCAGTGTGCTCATCCTAGGGGAGGCGGTGTGACACCACTGCCCGGGATGGGCTTTGCTTCTGGCCTCCAAGAGCACAGGCTCTTGACCCAGGGGTCCACAACATGTCTGGTGGTGGCAGGCTGCCTAAAGTTGGTCAGAGACCACACCAGAGTTGGAACGTGTTCAGGGGGCTCCTCTAAGGTGCCCTCTGAGTGCATATTTTAATAAATCCCACACTGGCATCAGTGTGAGATTATTAAGAGGAGTTGTCTGGTACCAAACACTCCTGGGTTCAGTGAAATCCTCATGGTGCTGGAGAACTCAAGTTGTCAAGTTTCCATCCCAAGCACTCTCTATGACAGCCCTTTGTGTGTGGAAAGGGCACCGCCTGTATAGATGTGAGGCTGTGCCCAGCTCCTTCCTCCCATCCTGTCAGGATGGCCCGTCACTTCACACCTAAGCTCCCATTTTCTGTGGCTGTCTAGGGGGAATACACAAAGCACAACTGCCAACTACACCCAGACATGTAATCAGAAACAGTCGACAGGCACCAAATGGCTAAGGCAAGGAAATGCCCACTTTCTAAAAGTGGCATTTTCAGAATTTCAATTTTAAATCCAACTTCACCATATGTTAGGATTTTAAATTTGGATTCCAGAGACACCAACCGTGATCTAGTTATATCGTCCACTTGGAAATTACACTTCTAAAATATAATAAGGTAATCCCAATGTTATCCTATGGGAGCTATAGGCCTTGCAGTAGAGGAAAATTAATTTTGGAGTTTGTCACCATCAGGACGTGTAAAACTTAAAAGTACATGTCAACTGTTTAAATCATGCACCCTGCCCTCTCGGTTGACCTGGGCCAACCCTGGAAGTGACGTAAATATATATGAAAAAGGAAGGGTTGGGCCTGGCAAGAGACTTATCTTGCCAGGTCGACCTGGCAGTTTAAAACTGCGCACAAAGGATCTGCAATGGCTGGCCTAAGACATGTATAAAGGGCTATTTAAATGTGTGGCACAATCGGTGCTGCAGGTGTTTAATTTACATGCCCTGGGCACAGGTAGCGCACATTAATAAGGACTTATAAATAAAATAAATATGCTGATTGTGAATAAACCAATGTTACCACGATTTACGGAAAGACCACAATCAATTTAGAAGTTTTCACGAATCCAGCAAATAGTGGAGGGAAAATGCAAACAGTTCGGGGGGTGACCCTGGAGAAAGGGCCAATTCCAACACCTATTAAAGGATTTATTTCTTCTAGAACTTAAATTAATACCAGCATATTTTTTGCAGAAAGTTACAATTTTGAAATCAATACAAGGAGACATAGCATTGTTCGTGATTTTAAACTAGATAAAAATGACCGCTTTTAAATTAAATAGAGAATGAACCACTAGGAAAAATTACATGGGAAAAATATATGAAGAGAAATGGGATTTTGTTTAAATAAATGGTAATTAAATTGCAGAGAAGATATTAAATATTGCTTGGCCTATGTAATTTTGTTGCAAAGATATTTCACAAGTTAAAATAAATAGCAGTTGCGGTTGACTGTATAATTATTCCTTGTAATTCAGTTGCGTTTCTGATTTGATGCTAAATCTTCTACTTTTCTCTTACAAATTCAGAATGCCCTGGAGGCTCGGTGCATTGCTGAAGTCACTCCTCAGACTTGTATATGATGTGGCCACTGACTGCAGTCTCACCCCAGGAGAGGTGAAATTGATTCTACTTGAAGAGGCTACAGACTGTCTTATCCTCCTCGACCGATGCTCACAGCGACAAGTAAAGGTGAGTGGAGAGAAGTGAAAAAGAATGAATGTTCATAAACCCAAAGAGGCCACTTTTACCATTGAACAAGCAGGCAGGGGTTGTAATTTTGGGCCTATATGTAGAAAATGTGGGCATTGCGAGTTCCTAATTGCAATTCTTGCCGAATCGCAATTCGGAAATCATAATTCCTGATGTATGACAAAGTGCAAGGCTTAAATAGTGATTCCCAGTGGGTCACAAATTGACCTACCTTATGAATATAAATGAGGTAGGTCACAGTTTGTGACCCATTATGAATCGCAACCATGACAGGGATGGGGGCCTGCTGGAATCGGCAGACGACCAGGTCTATGATTTCTTTTAAATAAAACAATATCCCTTTTTTTTTTTTGTTCTTTGAAAATGCAGCCAGTTTTCCTTAAATTAAACCAGGATGTGTTTAAAAAAAAGAAAATTTAAGTTTTCAGTTTTTTAGGTGAAAAATGAATGTTTCCGTAATTTGGTCGCAAAACATTCAGACATACCACTGCAATTCGATATTTGGAAGGGAAGCTCTAAACATGTCTCTTTCAAATACTGAATCACTAAACGAAATTGTGATTTGTTAACAATATACCGACTCGCACTTTGGTATATGTACATTAGAAAAAAAAGTTTTCGGTCGCTAATAGGTTGATTTCAACTGCAAAAACGTTTTGTACATATGTTCCTTGCTTTCTTAATAGTTGAAAATGTTTAACCTCTTCGGAATCTTTTATCTTCTTGTGCCTTAAATGCATTAGCAGGCTGACTCAAGTATTAAGTGATATATATATATATATATACGAAGTGGTGGGAACAAAAATCTTTGTCTAAATATGTGGAGGCAGGAAGAGTCCCAAGAGGTCTAAGGATTTTATTGGCACCAAGCTACGAAAGCCCTAACCCAAACATGCTAAGGGAGTGGGGCAAGAGCAATTTACAGGCATCAACAAATTTGGTGAAAATATTGGTGAAGTACGCAGACATTGACAGAGAAGCTCTTATGCGAGAAATTGAACAAATTAATGAGAGCTTAAGCAAAATAGAACCTAACGAGTTTATTTCCAAAACATGGGCAGAAATAAAGGAGCGGCTACAAAAGCAGGAAGATAAGATTAAGGCTCGCAAAGCTTTCAAGTTCGCCAGGGATAAAGCGGATTATGAACAAGGCAGCATTTATACTTTTGCTCGAAAATACGAAACAGCTATGCGAAATAAGATCAGCAATAAAGGAAATAAACCACAAGAACAAGGCTCCAGCACTAATTCCAATTTTGAAATAAATGAACCGACAGTCATATCAGATATAGATTCACTAACAAGTGAGGAATCATTTGATAGAGGAAGCAGTGGGGAAGATCAAGCACACAATAGGGTGCTAGATCTGGGAGAGGAGGTGGATTTTTTAGCATTGGATCGGCGCCAGACGTTACGACCGAGGCAACCAACGAGGAGAGAAGAAGAAAAAGAAAAAACATACGAAGGAGGGAAAGGCGGAAAAATTACAAAAAACACAAAAACGCAGAAAATAAATATGAATGACAACACCATCATTAATCTGTCCACCATAACTCTCACGGAAGCTGAAAACCAATTACTAGCGTTAGGACTCTCATTCTGTCCTGCCAGTGACTTCAACTACACTCGTACTAGAGTCAACATATTTTGCTTTATCCGTAAGCTTAAACTTAAAAAGTTCTATGCTATAAAGGAAGGGTTGAAGAATACACAAACAGACGAAAATACCAACAAGGCCGAAACGGAGCTACAAGCCAAGGATGTTCCAACTCTTTTAACCTTGCATCATCTGTTTGAGGACAGGCCCAATGTAGTACAGGAGGACATTGAAACTTCTACTACACAGGAAAGTTTGACTGCATTTGAGATCAAACAAATCGGAGCAGGCATTAGTCCTTTCAAACCCAAATCACGGTTTATTCCCATGATGCCCAAAGATGCCATTGACATTTTCCATGAGGTCATAATAGAGGATATCAAAAAATTGCATCATCAAACTAAACACAAAAAACACCATAGGAGCAATCATGAATTGCAGTACTCCCAACTTATGAAGAAACTTGGGACGAATCATGAAATCATTGTTAGACCTGGCTCCTTGGCGCGAGTTTCCTTTCCACTTTTTGCTGATGTGCCTCATGTGTTTTGTTGGTGTTAGCTGCTCAGGTCACTGTGCCACTGCCAACCAGTGCCACAGTGCAAGTGCTCCCTATGAAAAGTGTATACATTGATTGGTGTCCATGTTTGGCTTATTTGGTTTACTATCAGCCCCTAGTAAAGTGCACCAGGAGTGCCAGGGCTTGTAAATACAAATGCTGCTGGTGGGCTTGCACCACGGTTTGTGCCACCCACAGAAGCGGCCTAGTAAAATGTGTCTAAGGTCTGCCATTGCAGAACCTGCGTGCAGTCTGGTACTGTCATGCTGACTGCTCAAGTGCACCTACTAGCCAGTCCCTAAACCTTCCCTTAACTACATATTAGTCACCCCTATGGTAGGCCCAAGGGCAGGGTGCATTGTAGGCATAAGGTAGGACATGCCCTGATGTGTGTGGCATGTCCTAATAGTGAATTACAGCCATTTTCGTTTTTCACTATTGAAGGCTACCTGCTCTCCATAGGCCAGAATGGGCTGCTGGAATTATTACACTCTATAATCCCAACGGACTCAGAGAGCATGGTAGAAAGTCAAGTTTAGTATGCCTGAACTCAGAATAATAAAATACTTCTTTTAGTAAAGTTTATTTTAATATCCTGTGTTTGTAAATACTACTTTTAGAAAGTTAGTATTTACTTGCTTAGCCATTTCAGTCCGCCTCTGCTGTGTGTGTGTGTGTGTGCGCTGCCTAGTTTCAGTGAGGGGAAGGGCTGGGGAATTCCAGGAGACAGGCTGGCTGCCAGGTGGTGGGTAGAGAGATTACACCAGGATGGGTGGGAGGAGTACAACTTGACTCTGAACAGACCTGTGCTCTGCCACCACAATGCTGGCTCCGCCCCCTGTGGAGCGGCTGATGTCTCTGCCCTGTGCACTGAAAGGAAAGAGCAGAGTCACCACAACAAAGTGCTCCAAAACCGGACTGAGACAGGCACAGGCCCCCTGGCGACAAAGAACAAAAGAAACTGTGTATAAAAGAAGGAGCCCTGCTCCTAAGAAATCAGATCCTGTTTACGCCAAGAAGAAACTCTGCCTGAAGAGGAGGACCTGGGAAAGCTGCATGGAGGAGTACTGTCTCTAAGCCTGAGAGACTGGCCTGTGGTGGGTGCCTTGCTGCAAGAAGGAGAGGAAAAGACTGAGAGAGACTTTTGAATCAACTTGTGCTGTGTGAACAATCTCCAAGGGCTTGCTGGTGAACTTGCCCCCTGAACTGCGCCCCAGGAACAGTAGGTGCTACCCCTCCCTGGAAGAAAGGAAGATGCTGCTGGTGATTTGCGAACGCTGACCCCAGAGAACTTGTGGGCCCCCACCTCGCCGAGCAACGTGACCTCTGCCCGACTGTGCTGCTGTGAGCACCGTGACGGCCTGCCCCGCCTGGCCTGATCAAAGTGAACTGCTGCCCCCTCAAGCCAGAGCTCGCACCGTAAGGAAAGACTGTTTGACTCCAAGCCCCAAGCCTCTGTGGCCCCGAGCCGTAGAGACCACTGCGAGGATCGACGACCCTCAAGTTCGCCATTTCTGGAGGATGCCGACAGAGCTGCGCCGCTGAAATCACCCCCGAGCCGCCCCTCGCTGTGGAAGTCCCGAGGTGCCCCCCCCAAGCACCGTGGTCCTCTGCAAGCGAAAACTGCGACGTGGGACGCCCCTCCTCTGACTGCCAAGGCCACCACAAACTCTCCCTAAACAAATCAGGTACTGTGCGCTCCGAACGATCCTGTGCGAAGCGTACCCTCCGCTGTACGGTCCCTACTGCGCTGTACGCCACCCTCCCCGTACGCTGCTCACACGGGAAGCGTGAAGCTTAGAAGGACTCGTACCCAGCCCGTACGGAGCGTACTTGCGACTGTACGGTCCGTACGGTTTAAATTTCTGTACGCTTGCTCACGCGGGAAGCGTGAGGTAACGAGGGAATCGTATGTGTGGTGTACGAAGCGTACCAAAGCCGGTACGACGCGTACCAACGCCGATACAAAGCGTACAAGCAGTGCTACGGTGCGCACGAACCCCAAAGAAGCAGAAATTTCACCAAACTTTGCTATTTTTAAGAACTGTGGCCTCCTGAAAAGCAATTACAAGTAACTGGAACCTCATTGCAAAGTGAAAGACTGTATTTAAAGCCTGCCTAAGAGTTTTTATATAAAGAACCTTATTTGTATAAATACAGTCTTGTGTCTCTGTGTGGTGGGTTAGTGGTTGTTGTGTGGGACATCTTAAATGCTTAACCTTATGCCCTCTGGGATTTAACCTGACTGCTCGCGCCACGTTACCTAGAGGGAGAGCAGGGGTTATTTTTCAAGAGGTAATCCTTTGCCCTGACTTAGAGGACAGGGTCCCTGCTTGTCGCAAGTGCATACCTGCGCCAACCAGAGACCCCGGATTCTAACAATCATCATTACCAAATCAGACAAAGGGGGCAATATTGTCATCTGGCCTCAAAAAGACTACAAAGTTGAAGCTCGCAGACACCTTGATGACCAGTCATGCTATGAAAAAGTAGATTTAAAAAAATACAATATAGCCAAGAACAATCTAAAAACTAAGCTGCTACAATGGAAAAGAGATGGGTGTATATCATCTGAGGAATATACATTTTTACATGTTGAGCATCCAATATTACCAAGGCTATATTTGATTCCAAAAGTTCACAAATTAACTACCCCGGTGCCAGGAAAACCAATCATAGCAGCTATTGGCAGCATGGGAGAACATATCACACAGTATGTGGACTTTTTTCTACAGGGCCTAGTCAAAGAACTTCCTACCTTTATAAAAGACACCGGAGATCTATTGAACTAACTGACATACAATGGGCAGATTATTTGTTGCTCATAACATTAGATATAGAATCTCTATATACTAGCATCGAACATGAAACGGGTCTAAATGCCCTAGCACATTTTTTAGGAAATGTATACTCATAATAACATGCTATTAGATCTAGTAACCTGGTGACTTTTTAACAATTTTTTCATGTTTGGTAATGAAGTCTTTTTGCAAAAGAGAGGTGTGGCGATGGGGGCCTGCTTTTCCCCCAGCTATGCATGTTTACATGTTGGCTGGTGGGAGGAGCAGGTCCTCAAACACACCTTTCAGGATGAGTACCACAACCACGTAGTTCAATAGTGGCGGTATATTGATGATGTTCTTATTGTCTGGAGGGGGGATGAGAAAAGTGCCAATGATTTCATTGACAAAATTAACATCAACTCTATCAATCTTAAGTTCACCTCACAAATAAGTAAACATCAAGTGGATTTCTTAGATGTTAAAATCTTCGTTAAGAACGGTCATATAGCTACCTCTCTCCATAGAAAGGTTACAGCGGGAAATACCAGCTTACATGCCAGCAGTGCGCATCCTCACCACACTATCAAGAGTATACCTCTTGGAGAACTAACTCGCCTCAAACGCATTTGCAGTACAGAAGAGGACTTTGAAGTCTGCAAACAAGAGGCTCTAGAAAGATTTAAGAACAGGGGTTATAATAAATCAACACTGACTGAGGCTGTATTAAAAGTAGATACTAAATCGAGGGAAACACTCCTTTCTACTAATGACCATTTGGAACAAAATAACACCATTAACAATACACCTAGACTCATCACTGCCTACAATAAACAGGAAAGGAAAATTAGATCGATCATCAAACGTAATTGGTCCATCATTATGACGGATGGAGTTCTGGCTCCTATCCTACCGTCTCAACCCACGATTACACATAGGAAGGGACCTTCCATGACTACACAGATTATTAATACTTTCCCCGAACTTGCTACAACAAGACAATGGTTACAACCTAAGCAGGGGTTCAGTAAATGTTCCTCCTGTAGAGCTTGCAGGTTCGGAGTCAACACTGCCTCATATTCTACTCCTTTTAGTCCTGATTTGGTTAAAATTCGAGGCAGTTTTAATTGCAAAACTGAATTTGCTGTGTATGTTCTGACGTGCACCTGTGGCCTAAGGTATGTGGGTAGTACCAAGCTGCAGGTGCACGTCAGAATACTACAGCATTTGCGAGCCATTGTGAATAACGACTCCACGTATCCTGTGGCTAGACATTTTAAAGCTATTCACAATAATGATCTGAGTTGTTTAAAATATTTTGTCATGGCAGCCGTTCCCAAACCCCACCGAGGAGGGAACAGAGAAAAGAATTTGAGACAACTGGAATCCAAAATGATTTTGGAGCTGGACAGTAAAACACCGAATGGCCTCAATAATACAGATGAGATGTATCATTTTCTATAAAATATGTTTCAGGACAGAGTTTTCCCATTACATGTAAGGCTCGTTGAAGGTACCAGAGTGACTACTGTTCTAGAAACGTGGTTTTAGCCCTGTTTTTAACTTTGTTGAATAGGGTTTTAAACTTTTTTTTACTCGGGTGTTTTTAGCCGTAACACATTTTATTATATAGCTTGTAGCACCAGCACTTTATTGGGATCCATTAAGGATCGTAGGATTTGCACTTAAAAATACTCAGGTATGATACGTTGCGAGCTTTGCACATTGTAGTCATGGAATTATTTCCATTTATTTACAGCATTCAAGCTGAAATTAGAAGACAACTTAGGTTCTAATAGGACTACCTTGAAAGAACAGTTACTCTTATGCATTCATATTATTTGCAGTATTTGCACATGTTTTCATTTTATAAGCCTATGCAGGAACATCATGTTGCCATCCAAGTTAAATATGTAGCACATGATGAATATTTGCACAATGGTAACATTTTCTATAATGACATTGCAAGAATCAAATGTGATTTATGCATAAGGGATTTGCACACATCTTATTCTATTTATATGAATATTTATATGCTTTTAGAACAAATTCAATATTTATGTATTTATTTATTTGTTGATTAGTTCTAAATAGATACTGCAATAAGAGAATATCGCATTAGTTGCATTTAAGCAACAGTGATTTTGATTTGTGACTAACTGGCAATGATCTATAAAGCTATGTTGTTTTCACGGTTTGGAAAACAGACTCATGACAGCCTGAGCAACAGCCAATAGAAGTATTTTTTCTATATTGTTATATCACATGGTGTTGGCACTTGAATACTGATTTGCATTTAAAAACGATGACTTACATGTTTCAAAATGACTTGTGAGCAAGGGCACTTGTTGCCCGCAACGCGTCAGGTTCGAGGTTCTGAAATAAATATCTTTTGGCCTCACATCGCTGGGTTCGCGTCTCTGTTCGCCAGTGCTCGGCGGTGCAGAGAATCAGGATTTATATATATATATATATATCTGTTTTTAAAGTCTAAAAACTATAAAGAGCCACCCACTTTACACCATTACTTTTCATAGCCTGTGTATTATACATCAATGAAGACCTTTCTGAGGAACCAGGCATGCTACAGATTTTTTTTAATTGCAAATTCTCAGGGACACCAACAGACTTTTATTATCTGTTGTACTTTCTAATGATTGAAGTTAGAATAAGATCGTAAGTAGATTGATCGGGAATAAAACTAAATATTCACACACAAATGAGACCAGAGGCTCGTTACCATATCAAACCACCAGGGAACAATACAACTCAAACTTTCATCCAAGAAGATCTCTACCTAGAAATAGTCCGTAAAAAAGGGAGGAAAAACTTGCCTTCCTGGGCTTTTCTCTTGCGATGTTTCTATATTTTGTCATGCTGTTGTTTATACTAATTTAGCAGTGTAAAGCAGTGACAAATCGCACTTGCGTGTCATCCGAGTATTGTTGTGAAAGTTTACATAATGATATTCTTGTGTTTTTTCGTTCTTCAAGTTCTGCTGGAAGGAGTTTCCAACACCTGTACAGACCAACAAGTATTAAAATGTTTGGCAAAAGTTCAACAAGATGTATGATTTGGAGTATCGCCAGGAAATCTAATTTGATCCACACTAGTAAATTTTATTTTTGTACCAAAATCGAAGTTGTCCTGGAGATTTTGTGCAAGTGAAATAACTGAATGAAGAGTAACACATTTATGTAAATTTAAGGAGGACATTACCGCATTGAAAGATTTTCCTCCTGCTCTACGTCCGCAAAGCTCCCTTGCCCCTGTCCATCATCTTCATACGTGCACTGGAGAGATTTGGTTTTCATATTTTCCTGGTAATGGTAAGATTATATATTCCCCAAGGGAAGTACCATTGCCACAAATGACCTGATAGAATGTTTTCACATATTGTTTGTACTTCCCCACTATTATGAGTGAGACTAGCGTAACTTTATTATTCTTTTTTTAAATAAAACCATGTAAAAAAGAAGATACCAAATTTGCAGTGAAATCTGAAGTGTGCCATTTATGGATACTTGCTAACCTTGCCAGAAGAATGAGCAGGTATCAAAGGAAGCAATAAGCCAGCGGCATACAATTCAATCTTGAAGAAATGCAAACTCTTTATCCGTCTGCGGGAAGGGACTCCATTGGAATATGCTGGATAGAGGCACTTGACCCAAGAGTGATTTCCCATATGGACTCATGCTTAACGTCTTGTGGCAGGAGTCCCAGGTAAGACCAACATAACCCCAAACCCTTCTTCAAACCTTACTGTAAATATGGAGCTTTCTCAGATGCCTGATTGCCATCAATCAGTGTTACTTTGAGTTGACCTGTGCGTTCCAGACAAAACACAGACCCACTTTAAGTACAAAAATGCTGAAACTGGAGCATTTCATTGGGTAAATGTAGTAGATGGCAGACCAGGTACATTAAAATAGAAAAAGCGAGGCTTGGTTAAGGAAAGACGGGTTTGAAAATTTGACAATGTTGCAAGAAGGCAGTCTGTGTATGAAGATCACAGTGCATTGTGTATTTGCCCTACTGATCCTCCTTGTGTTGGAGTGATCTTGCTGGAAGAGACTTTTCAATATATATTTCTATTTGTCCATACATATACCTTCACTGTTTTCTCACTGCTCATTGAGATCATCAAGATCTAGGGACACACCTTCAGTGGATTGGGGTCCAGCTGGTTCCATAACTCTTCACTTCGACCTATTTATAAGAGGCATTTATACCTGGTTTATCTAGGAAAGATACTGTACACTCTAGGTGGGTGAGGCCACTCCAGTGGGGTTTTCTTCAGTGTAGACCAATATGGCCTCCACCTCATTAACCCCTGCAGAGAAAGTTTACTACTGGGTACTGTGGTAAACTGTTATTGGAATAGTGCATCTTCAAAGTACTATGGGGCATATGCATCAACCAAAGGAATACCGATTCCTTAATAGCGAAAAATAAGGAATCGCCATTAAGGAATCGGTATATGGCATGCATCAACAGAATCGGTAAAATGTAGCGATTCCTTAAAAATCGCTAAATTTACCGATTTCTCAATAGCGGGGCATGCAAACTCCCATTAGCAAATTGCGAGTTCGGTAATACCGAATTAGCTAATAGCGAGTTCGGTAATACCGAGTTAGCTATTACCGAATCGGTAATAGCGAAATCGCAATTTGCCGCGTCGCTCCGGGAACGTGCAGATGACATCACCAACCAGGAAATACTGCAGCCCCACCCACATAGCCTTGACAGAGGAGCAGACAGGAGCTGGGAAGGAGGACTGCCTGTGCAGAGTGAGGCCACACCGACTCAGCAAATCCAAGAAAACACACATCATGGCGCAGGAAGTGCCATCCAGCGCTGAGTCAGCACGCAAGCGAAAGCGAAAGTTTTCGGACAGGGAGCTCGAGTACCTAATCAAGGGAGTCACCAGCAAACACGATCGCCTCTTTGGCAAGCTGTCCCTCAAGGTGCCCGAGCAGGAGAAGCGGCGCATATGGCTGCGCATCCGTGAGAGGGTGAATGCAGTTGGCGTCACCACCCGCAGCATCGACGACCTCAAAAAAAGGTGGTACGACCTGCGGAAGCGTGCCAAAGAGAGGATTGTGGAGAGGCTCCGGGAGTCGAGCAGGACTGGAGGCGGACCATCTACAGCACCATCCAACACAGCCCTGGAGGACCTTGTGGAAGGGACGATAGAGCGGGAAGCCGTCGTGGGGGTGACCCAGATGGACACGTCCGGCGCAGCCACAAGTGCCCAAGGTAAGATGCATGCCTGTGCCCACACCCAGCGTAGCGTAAATCCATTTCCACGCCCCCAGCCCGATCTCAGTGTGTCTGCAGCGCTGGCACAGACAGCTTTACACATGACACTAGTGCATCCTGGGAGTTGTAGTCTAGTCAGCCCAGTGTGCATGTACAGGCGTAAATCCAATGACCATACACCACAGCAGTTGAACATGGATGGAGACTGTTCATTTAGTGGACCACAGAGGGACATTAATGTGTACAACACTATGTAGTTATAATTATCCCACTAACCATGCACTGTTTCACACACAGATGCATCACCTGGGGATTCGGACGACAGCGGCCAGCTGATCATCTCGGAAACACCCGTAGAGTCAGACCAGGAGACAGCGCAGGACGCGCATGCATCGCCAACACCTGCCACACCAACAGTACCAGCTCCACCAGCACCACCAGCAACGCCACCAGCATCATCGCCACAAGCAACGTACCAGCACCAGCGCCACAAGCAACGGCACCAGCCAAACAGGCTGCAGCTACTACAGCCACAATAGCGCAGAGGCGCAGGTCCCAAGTTGCGCCCTTGCAGGAGATGGAAACACCCTCCTCGCAATTGGCACCCAGGCAGCGCACATACACACCACCTGATGCACCACCTGGAGGCGCAAGACACACACGGCGGCACAGGGCTCGTCGCAGTTCCGTCTCCTCAGCCGAACAGGATGTCCCAACAACCTCTGCAATTGAGGAGAGGATGCTGCGTACACAGCGCCTGCAGGGACGACATGTGGCTAGCATTAGCTGCAATATCGTGCGCCTTGCCAGGGAGATGCGCGCCATGACTGCAGCAGTCACGGACATGAGCACGGCGGTCAGGGACATGACCACTGCGGTTGCAGAGGGCAATGCGCAGCTCAGGGAGGAGGTACATGATCTCACCCGTGCCATGAGGGAGGGCCATGAGTGCCATAAGAGGAGGCACCGGCAGCAACTGTTGCGTTCCGCCGCCGCAACCAAGGCCATAACACGGCACAGCAACAGCACCGCAGTGTTGGCACGCCGCTCAGTCTCCCTGCAGGTGGACCTTGGGCACTTCTGCGGGGATGTCGCTAAGTCACTAGGACACATCACCACTGCAATGGAACACCTACAGAGCAGCACATGCAGTGCTGCTGCATTGGGAGGGGATGACACAAGTGAGGCTGCCTCCAGTGTCAGCAGCGTGTCACTGGCACAGGCCAGCACCAGGCGCCGCAGTTCACGTGCCTCCACGGGGACAGGCCGTGGTGAGGCATTGGATACACCTGAGCGGAGGCTTGGGGTACGTGGGAAGCGCCACTAGACAGTTGGACATGCATGCAGGACCATGGTGGGGCAACCATGGCCATCCAAATACTGTGTATGCACATGCGTGACTTTAAGGCACCTTTAATTTACATTAATGCAAATGGAGCATGATTTACAATGCTAGTTTTGTTGCACAATCCTCTGTGCTACTGTGCATTAAACAGTTGCACCCCAAACTAACTTGTAATGTCTCATTTTCCAATGTTTCAAAAATGATTTAGCATTATGTATGTCCGCCTCCTATGGCCCTCTGCTGTGTTTGGGATGTGTGCCTGTCGTTGTTGGGCGGGTGGTTGGTCATCCCGGTGCTCCGCATCCCTGTCCACCTCTATGGGTATCCCCCTTCTGGTGGCAATGTTGTGCAGCATTGCACATACAGTTACAATAGTAGTGTGCCAACAAGGGATTTTGTTTTGGAAAAGTTAAGTTTCTTTGTGTAAAGCAAATTAGTTTTTTGATGAGCTCAAGACTGATACTCAGCCACACGTTATTCAATTGTATTTGATCAAAGATATACAACACACACGGGGTATCTTTTCAAGTGAAAAAATCACTAACTTTTTATATAGAAACAATCACTTAAAAAGGAGTACAAAGAACAAATGAATGTGAAATGCGACATGAAGGGAGCAAAACAACCAAATATTATCCACAGTTCATGACACACAAAATATATCCAATCCAATAAATTTAACAGAGATCTATCTCATATTTGGAGAACAATCAACTGTGCATATGTGATATGGAAATGGATAATGTAGTCGACGTTTCGGTCTGTTAAGGCGTCAATCCGTCAGACCATCTTCAGGACAGTTGGAATGTCAGAGGAAGACTCTTTTGAATCATTGCATTCGTGTAGAGGTGTTATCATTTCCTCATCAACTTTGGTTATGCTCGTTCCGGTTTTAGTTGGGTAGGGATATACCTTTTGTCTGCCTATGGCGGAATAGTACAATAATAGGAGTCAGTATTCTGAGTATACTGTTCTTGTATAACAAGGAGGGCCAGTTGGTCCTTCGTTGATTGGGCTTCTTAAATCAGAAGAATGATTTTGTTGGTGTAGAAGCGAATTCAAGTACCGTCTGTCAGTGTATACTCAGAATACTGACTCCTATTATTGTACTATTCCGCCATAGGCAGACAAAAGGTATATCCCTACCCAACTAAAACCGGAACGAGCATAACCAAAGTTGATGAGGAAATGATAACACCTCTACACGAATGCAATGATTCAAAAGAGTCTTCCTCTGAAATTCCAACTGTCCTGAAGATGGTCTGACGGATTGACGCCTTAACAGACCGAAACGTCGACTACATTATCCATTTCCATATCACATATGCACAGTTGATTGTTCTCCAAATATGAGATAGATCTCTGTTAAATTTATTGGATTGGATATATTTTGTGTGTCATGAACTGTGGATAATATTTGGTTGTTTTTCTCCCTTCATGTCGCATTTCACATTCATTTGTTCTTTGTACTCCTTTTTAAGTGATTGTTTCTATATAAAAAGTTAGTGATTTTTTCACTTGAAAAGATACCCCGTGTGTGTTGTATATCTTTGATCAAATACAATTGAATAACGTGTGGCTGAGTATCAGTCTTGAGCTCATCAAAAAACTAATTTGCTTTACACAAAGAAACTTAACTTTTCCAAAACAAAATCCCTTGTTGGCACACTACTATTGTAACTATATTTGCCCAAGCCCTCAAGGGTATATTGGGTGTTACCCCTAGATTGTACTGCATTGCACATACAGCAATTATCCGGCAGCATGTTTCAGGTTGGTATAGCATGGCGCCGCCAGTCTTGTGGAGGATTCTGAAGTGGTTCTTGAGAATCCCAAATGTCCTCTCTATCACATTCCTAGTGCTGATGTGTGCAGCGTTGTAGCGATGTTCCTGCGGGGTTGCTGGATTTAAGTATGGGGTGAGTATGTATTCACGCAGGGCGTAAGCACTGTCACCTAGAAGATAGAAGCATAGACTTAGCATTGGTGATGTACATACATGTGTGGGGAAGCGTATTTCTATGTACCTAGCAGGAGTCCCTCTCCAAATTCTCCGTTGATTAGTCGCCTGTGCATTCCACTGTGGCGGAAGATGTAGGAGTCGTGTGTGCTCCCTGGGAATTGTGCCACTAGGTCCGTTATGATGTTATTGGCATCGCACACAACCTGCACGTTGATCGAGTGGTATGACTTGCGGTTCCGGAAAATGTACTCATTTGCTGCGGGAGGACATATGGGGATGTGCGTGCAGTCGATGCATCCAATCACATGTGGGAATTGTGCCACCTGGTAGAAAGCCTGTTTGGTGCGGTCCAACTGCTGTGGGGTTGTGGGGAAGCTGATGTGTGTGTGGAGCATTGTCAGCATGGCATCGAGGAATTTCTTGAAGAAGCGTGACAGTGCGCTTTGAGAAACACCTCCGGCCACCGCAATTACCCCCTGGAAACTCCCTGAGGCCAGTAGGTGCAGGCTGCATAGGACCTGAACGTGCGCAGGGATTGCATTTGTCCGGTGTGTCTGGTGCTGCAGTAATGGTTCCAGGTCTGCAATCAGGCGCATGATCATGGCACGATTGAGGCGATATTTCTGGTACACCTCGTCCTCATTCTGCTCGAGCAAGGTTATGCACAGTCTGAAAACCCGCTCCTGGACCCTTCTCCTGCGCTGTCCTGCTGCATTGATCCGCATCCTCCTTGCAAGCACATAGAGGGCAGCCATTTTGTGGGAGCCAACAGGGTCTCCTGGGCCACATTTAAGGGTTTAGTGATTGCCTCAATCATTTGCACATGTAGAAATTGTTTTTGCATTAACTTTTTTTTTTAACTTTACCTCCAGGTTTTGATTCCCCTTATTTAGCTCTTGCAAAATAGCGATTTTTGGGATTTTCGTTATTAGCGAGTTTTGTTGCATTGGGGTGCGATTTGTTATTTGCTATTGGCACTTTCCGGGAGCTGTTAGTGTTTCGGTAACTGCAAAATCGGTATATAGCGATTCGGTAATTTAGCATTTTGGGTATTAGCGATTTGGTATGTTAGCGGATATTTATTTTGCGATTCGTTATTTGCTCACGTTTTGGGTTGATGCATTGGGATTGGGTATTTGGGACTCGCTACCGGGAGCTAATAACGAATCGGTATTTTACCGACTGGATTTTGGCTTGATGCATGAGGCTGCAAATGTTTTGCTAGCATACTACAATAACTAAGTACTCCCAAATAACACCGAAAGGCCACATTATTTTCTTTGTTATCCTAGTGAACCTATTCTACATCTTTAACAATATTGTCAGCAATCCTTTCTCTTCTTGATGGCATCCTCACCTTGCAGGAGATTCTAGCACATGAAGCTATGAAATGGAACACTCCTTTTAAGTAAACTCAATTCTGATCCTTAATCTACAAGAAGCTGCATAAGAGCCTCATCACCACCTTGGATGTCACTTGTTAATTGGTTCCCTGAGCCGAAAATGGCCTTCTTTCTGTCATCGCTGTTAAAAGCTAAGTTGCTTAAGATGTTAGGCTGCCAGAGCATAATTAAGCCTTTCTCTGAGCAGACCAACCTCCTGATTATATAGTAGTATGAGTGGTAAGGAAGCACTTTTTATCCGCCACACCAACTGTGCCGATTGACGAGGAGTGCAGCTCGTCTAAGGCCTTAGGATAGAGCCCTTTGGAAGATGATATGAGGATTTCCTGATGATTTAGAATAAGCAAACCATCAAGAGTTCACAGAATTAATGCTTATTTGCAACTAAGTACAACAGCTGATGTGGTAGACGTAGTCACTGGTGGATACTGCCTTGGGCTATAAATATATGGATCAAGGCTTCAGTTGCAGATAGATAGTTCTTTCTTGAGCGATTAATTAAAATCATTACATTTGAGCCATGGTTTCTTCAGCAAAATGTGTATATAAATAGGTGTGTTAGACAACGGTTAAGAACAAATTAAACAACTCCGGTGTCAATATATGCTTACACTGGCAATTGTCAAGATCTTAAAGTACAGATTCGTCCTCTTGGTAAAAAAAAAAAACACCAACTCTGAAGCTCAGGTAAAATGCAGAGAGCTATGTTCATCCACTTTCAGCTGTGCTTGCAGAACCATCTTGTAGATGCTTAAAATGCAAGTTAGGTTCTGCTAAGATAGCCAGCTCTGAGATGGCCATGTAATTTAGAGCAGATCACATGCAGCGGCCGTGCCACTGTCAGTCCTCCCGCAGGGAGTGCAAACTCTGCCAAGTTGCTATGGAGCCTTTCAGGAATTAAAAAACTCTAGCCACTAGTTGAATTGATTCTCCTTTTAGACATGCTTGCACAGCATCTTGGCAGGTCCTGATGTTTATTACCCTCCATATTGGGTACAGCCAGAACTTTCTTAGCGGGAGCAACTTTTCTCAAATCCAGAGAATGTGGGAAAGAGATTCTTCTTCCTTTGCACAAAATCTGAATTCTTTATTATCGTCCTCCTACTCCATCCAGCCATACCAATAGGCTTTGTAAGAAGGGGATTTTATTTCCTTGCTGAGGTATTGTGAGATGTAAATGTATGTGTCTTGTAAAGCGCACTGCTGCCCTGAGGTGTCGTGGCGCTGTAGACCGCTGGGGAACCTGTCCTGGATATCCCTGTGAGATGGTCCCTCCTGGGTATCTCCAAGGTGAAACCAGGCATCCCCAGCGAATGTGGGGGGCCGTTGTGGAGATGAGGCAAGCTAATGCCCAGAGTTGCCGAGTGTGATCCCTGGTTAGAGTAGGCAACGAGGCGAGAATTATCGAGTCCGCTGGCCCTGATCCACAACCCTGCCGCGTCGGGAATTGAACCCTGGTCCTGGGCAGTCCTCTGCTTCCGGGTCTGCTGCCTCTAACCAGTGAGCCACACCACTCCACTCCAGAGGTAGAATGGATGACGATCTGGGCCGTACAGACTTGCTGCCCAACTTCCATGAGCTTTGAATTAGTTTTGCCTGTCTGACCAGCAACTTCGATACTGAAGCCACAGGAAGATCACTCGTCCAGATCTCACAAGCGTCGAAAGCATTCAATGAGCTGTTCAAATAGCGATGCCATCTTGTCTGTGGGGTATTTATTACTTCCCAGATTTTGTATGCTGAAATGTACCATTCTTCGTTTGCTTGGCTTTTAGGCAATAAGCGAAAACATTGCTTTTAATGTCAAGTGCTGCAAGAACAGGCAGAATTCTAGCCAAATTTGGTTGTGTGAAGTACAATCTGGTAAGGAGAAGGTTCTTCTATAGCAGATCGATTGAGGCCTGTCTAGCCAATCTGCTAACTTATCTTGGAACATCATTGCTCCGTACGAAATAGTGTGTAGGAGATTGTACCTTATCATTTTTAGGAAGGCTGTAGATCTGGATTCACCATTGGCTTTTGTAGTTTGTGGAAAGACCACATCAGGGAGTTTGTAGCAGCTTGCTAGGCCTGAATGTGTGGCGCCGTGCCACCCCCCTCCTTTACAGTCCAGCCATACCCCTAAATATTTGTAGGTGTCCACAATTTCCATCTCACTTCCCTGAATGAACCAAGCTCCCCTTTTTGTAAGCCTGCAGGATATGATCACAACCTTCGTTTTTGCAACGTTGGTCTTTAAATTATTGGGTTTGCAATCCGTGGCACATGCATTAAAAAGTCTCTGTAGGCCTGTTGGTGTTTGATCAAGAAGAATCGTGTCATCTGCATAGGGGAGGACCTGAATTCTAAAGCTGGCCATCTTTGGTGGAAAAGCCCTCTCCTTTTCAAGATGATCTTTTAGATTGGCCAAATAGGGATTGAGTTACCTCCGAGCATGCAGCTTTGCTGTAGACCTTTATTGGTTGCAATTTTTGGAGTTGTGGACCACCCTGAGCTTAATTTTATCTTTACCCAGGTATTGGAGTACAGTGTTAATGATTGCCCTTAATAATTGAGGTGGAATACCCCAGCCATTTAACTTTGTCCAAAGTTTTGCTCTTGGGACGCTGTTGATTGCGGTTTTAAAGTCTATAAACCATACATATAGGGTCTTTCTCTTGTACGCAATTGTTACTTCGTTCAAGTGAGAGATGCATATTAGATTGTCTACAATATGTCAGCCCTTTTTTAATCCTGTATGATTTAGAGGGATAATTTTTTTCTTTGATGCTTGTAGTTTCTTATTGTGGAGGCTTGCATGACATTTCCCCTCTTTATCCAAGAGTGCAATCACCCGATAGTTGCATGGGAAGGAATCGGGCCCTTTCTTGTATAGAGGTTACAAGAGTGAGAATCACCATGACTCGGTTATGGTTGGAGGCCGGCCCTGGCTGATGAGCTTGGAATATGGAGGTCATTACTGTGGCTCATCTTTTGAGAGCCTATTAAAATATCACTACTAGAATGCCACTTGGACCTGGTTCTCCATTTGTTCGCATAGTTGAAGACTTTTACCACTTGGTCCTCGCTAAGTTGAATTCTATCCACATAATTTCTGCGGCATGAACTACATATACAATTTCAATGTAGCACTCAGTTTGCTGAGACCACCTGCCATTTTGGGGCTAAGGTGCTGTTTGTCCAAATCTGGGATTTCCTCCGGTCTTCCATGCGATTGAGCCTATATGATTGTTTCCTCCTTTTTTTTTTCCTCCACTGAAGAGAGCTTTCTTGTATCTGGTTGTCATCAATGAGACCCTACTCCGCAGCCACTTATTATCCTCCTTGTCGTGGTTCTGTGCTTTGAGAGCTGTATTTAATTATTTCTTTAGGGCGGCTGCTTGCGCCTTAAGATTGCTTATATATGCCATGGACTTCTGCAGTCCAATGCCATTTCCAGTTGCCTGGTGCCAACTGCCTCCATCATTCTCCCTTATGAAGAAGGCTAAAGACACCCATCAATTTGGATTACGGTTGACATCTGTTGTCCTTCTTGATATTTCTTTCAAAAACCGATCCACTCAAACTCCCTGCCCTGTTTGGGCATCCATATTCCATTCTTTTTATGGGCTCTAGCCCCTCTTGCTTTCCAGTGTGGGTTACTTTCAATCGGCAGGTCATTGGGGCCTGGACTTCACAATTCAAATTGCATGGTCACTAGCCAGAGTTAGTTAGACTTGAAAATTGCTTGACTACCGGAAGTGGGCTCAGGACACCCAAATGTAGTCCAGGGTGGCCAACCTGAAACACGAACAGTGGGTGCAGGCGGAAGGCATGTCTGAAACTAACCTGTCATTTAAGACACATAGACCTAGTTGAATTAAAATGCTGCCTAATACTTTGCCCTGTTTATCCGGCCTTTGCTATTGTTTTTGAATCTGCGGTATAGCCCAGATTTCATCTTCAAAATCCAAGAGCATGTCAGTCGGCCCTAAGCTCATTCAATCACCATTAAAATCTCCTATAATGATCCACATTTCCTCAGGATGGGATTGATTTAGCCTTTTCATTGTTGGGTGCAGTGATGAAAGTTTAGACTCCCTTTTGTCCTTAGCAGGATGGAGATAGATGCTTCCAATAATATAAAAGATGTCGTGCTCTGACTTGTTATTTACTTGAGCTGCCAGGATAAAAATAAACTCTCCCTTTCTCTTACTGTCATTTTTACCATTAGCTTGTTTTTCATGCAGATTGTGACAAGTCTTGAGACATGCCCATTGCCTAAGATTTGATTGCTGGGGCTGCATATACACCATCCCACCAGACATCACCTTCTTTACAGAAACATGAACCGACACCTCCTCCGCCCCGACATTGCCACTGCCATCCCCGGCAGATACAAGATCCAGAGGAAGGACCGCCCCAACCAACCAGGAGGAGGACTCTCCCTTACACACAAGAGCTCCCTCCAGACCAGCCCTAGAACAACACTTTGCGGCACCCTTGCCTACAGAGCCCCTGCTCCTCGCGCCTCATTCACCACGACCCTCGCAGATCTCATCGCACCCCATGCCATTGCCTCCATGGACTACCTACTCATCGGAGACCTGAACTACCACCTCGACAACCCCAACTCCACCACCCTCCTGGACAGCCTCTCCAACATCGGCCTAAAAGTCACCACACCCACCTACAAGGCAGGACACACCCTCAACGCTATCTTCGCAGGAAGCAATAACATCCACTTCAGCCACACCATGCAACCCCCATGGACAGACCACCACTGCAGACACTTCCACATCAAAAAAACCACTCAGCCCAAACCTGCACTCGCCCTCCATGAAAGAACTGAAGCAAAATCACTGAGGAGCTGCTCAATTCCACTCTCAACCGCGACCAACCTCACAGCCAAAGAACTCCACGGATGGATCTCCCAACTGCGCAGACGAACTAGCACCCCTACGTAACTCCGACAGACAGCGCCCCAGGAAGGCCACCTGGTTCACCACTGACCTCCAAGAATCCAGACGCAACTGCAGAGGTCTCAAGAACAACTGGACAGCACCACCTACAAGAACGCAATGACAGATTACCACAAACTCATCAGATCCACCAAAAGGACCTTCATCCAAAATAAGATCATCGCCAACTCCAAGGAATTCTTTACCTTCATCCAGGAATTCACCAAACCCCCCCAGCAAAACCACTGATATCACCCCCTCCCAGGACCTCTGCAACAAACTCTGATCCTACTTCTATCTGATAATCAATAGCCTCTACGATCACTTCAATGACATGATGCCAATACCTTCTCCTTCTCCAGCAACACCAGCCAGTCCACCATCTTTTCCTGGACCCTTCACCACCAAAGACACCATTTCAACCATGAAACGCATACATGCAGAAGCCCCCATGGACCCCTACCTGCCGCACATCTTCCACAGAGCCGCTGCCACCATTGCTCCAGAACTACAATGCACCATCAGCGCCACCTTCAAAACCAGCACCTTCTCTGACTACTGCAAACGAGCAGAAGTCCAACCCCTGCTCAAGAAACCCCCAGCAGACCCCCACGGACCTCAAGAACTAACGACCTATCTCCGTCCTCCCTTTCCCGGTCAAAGTCACCGAGAAGATTGTCAATGCCCAGCTAACAAAATTCATTGAAGAAAACTCCATCCTCTACCCCTCCCAATTCCGCATCAACCACAGCACCAAGACCGCTCTACCCACTGGCACAGACAACATCTACACCCTCCACGACCAAGGACACACCACGGCACTCATCCTGCTAGACCTCTCCGCAGTACTTGACACTGTCTTCCCACCGCACTCTCACTGCCAGACTCCATGACGCCGGCATACAGGGAACTGTCCTCGACTGGATCCGCTCCTTCCTCACATGCAGAACCCAAAGAATCAAATGCCACCCTTCTTCTCCGATCCCACGGAAATAAACTGTGGAGTACCCCAAGGATTGTTACTCAACATCTACATGGGCCCTCTTCCCGCCATCGTCAGACAGCATAGTATCCTATGCCGACAACACCCAGCTCATCCTCCCCCTCACCAAGGACCCAATTAGCACCAGACTTAACTTCCAGGAAGGAATGAAGGACGTTGCATCCTGGATGAGCAACAGCTGCCTGAAGCTCAACTCGGAGAAGACAGAGGTCCTCGGACCCTCCCCCTCTTCATGGTACAACACCTGGTGGCCTACCGCCCTCTGCAGGCCTCCCCCAACTGACCACGCCCAAAAACTCAGCATCATACTCAACTCCTCCCTCTCCATGACCCGCCAGGTCAACGCCTTCGCCTCCACCTGCTTCAACACCCTCCGTATCCTCCAAAAGAGCTTCAAATGGATCCCCACAAATCAAGGAAGACCATCACCCACGCACTCTTAACCAGCAGATTGGACTAAGGAAACACCTTCCACGCCAGGATCAATAAGTCTCTGCTCCGAGAACTCCAGACTATACAGAACACCGCAGCCAGACTCGTCCTTGGCATCCCTCGACACGAACCCAACACCTGCTTAACCTCCACTGGCTCCCCGTTGAGAAGAGATTCACTTTCAAACACCAGACCCCAATACCTCAAAGAGAGACTCTCCTTCCACGTGCCCAAGATAAACCTCCGATCCGCCGTCCTCGTCGAAACCCAGCGCATCAGCAGAGCCAGAACAGGTGGAAGAACCTTCTCCTACATTGCAGCCAAAACCTGGAACGAGCTCCTGATCGACATCTTCAGGAAGACACACAAGACCTGGCTCTTCAACTGATAGTTTTAGTATTTTAGTGTTCACTGGAGGGTTGTAGCATAGAGTGAGCTGGTGTGGAATGCGTTGGCATAGAGTGTTGCAGAGTATAGCGGCATAGAGTGCAGTGGTGTAGAGTACAGAGGCATGGAATTCAGCAGCATACAACACAGTGTCATATAATGAAGTGGCATAGATTAGAGTGTTGAACAGTAGAGTGCAGTGGTGCAGGGTGAAGTGGTGCTGAGTAGAGTGGTGTAGAGTGCAGTGGTGCAGGTTAGAGTGGAGCTGCAGAGTGTAATGGCATAGAGTGGTGCAGAATAGAGTGGCACAGAGTGGCGCACAATAGAATATAGGGCTGCAGAGTGCAGTAGCATAGAGTGGAGTAGAATGGAGTGGCCGGGTCTGGTGACTTAGTGGACTGATGTATCTACTGTAGGGGCCAGTGTTTGACCATATGGTCACAGGTTCAAATGGTGGTTTAGAGTGGAGTGGCATAGAGTGCAGTGGCATAGAGCAGAAAGGGGCAGAGTTGAATAAAATGACATAGATTGCAGTGGCATAGAGTGCAGTGGCATAGAGTAGATTGTTTTAGAGTAAAGTGAAGTGGCATAGAGTGTAGTGGTGTAGAGTTGCATAGAGTGCAGTGGCATAGAGTAGATTGTTTCAGAGTAGAGTGAAGTGACATTGAGTAGAGTGGAGTGGTGCAAGGTAGAGTGTCAGAATGCAGTGGTGTAGAGTGGCATAGAGTAGAATGGCAATGGGTACAATGGGGCAGTGTAGAGTGCAGTGGTTTAGAGTGCAGTGATGTAGAGTGCAGCTGTTTCGAGTAGAGTGACGTAGAGTGCAGTGGCGCCAAGTGGATAGAGTGATATAGAGTGCCGTGGCATAGAGTAAAGTGACGTAGACTAGATTGTTTCAGAGTAAAGTAAAGAGCCATATAGTGTAGTGGCACAGAGTGAAGTTGAGTGGCATAGAGTGCAGTTGCATATAGTACAGTGGCGTAGAGTGGATTGTTTCAAAGCAGAGTGAAGTAATGTAGAGTGGAGTTGTTTAGGTAGAGTGCAGTGGCATAGAGTGTGACAGCATGGAATTATGCGGCGTGCAATGAGCGTCATAGGATGCAGTGGCGTAGATTAGATTGGTGCAGAGTGGAGTGTGCTGAGTAGAGTGGCATAGAGTGAAGTGGCATAGAACGCAGTGGTGAAGAGTAGAGTGGCAGAGAGTGCAGTTGCAGAGAATGGTGCAGAGTGGAATGGTGCAGAGTGCAGTGGCATAGAGTGGAGTGATGTAGATTGCTGTCATGCAAAGTAAAGTGTCATAGAGTTCATTGGCATAGAGTGCAGAGCAGAGTGCCATAGAGTGCAGTGGTGTAGTGTGGTGAAGAGTAAATAGGTGTAAAGCACAGTGGCATAGAGTGCAGTGGTGCAGAGTGGAGTGCATTGGCGTAGAGTGCATTGGCGTAGAGTGCATTGGCGTAGAGTGCATTGGTGTAGAGTGCAATAGTTTTGAGTAGAGTGGCATAGTGTAGTGGCATAGAGTGGAGTAGAGTAATAGAGTGCAGTGGCATAGAATAGATTATTTCAGAGTAAAGTGAAGTTGCGTAGAGTGGAGTGGTGCAGGGTAAAGTGCTGCAGCGTAGAGTGGAGTGGATTGGTGTAGAATTAATAGGGCAAAGCGTTGAGTGTTACAGAGTAAAATGCATTGGCATGAAGTCTATTAGCATTATGTGCAGTGGTGCAGAGTGGTGTAGAGTGGAGTGGCATAGAGTGGAGTTGTGCAGAGTAGATTAGTGTGAGCTAGTTTGTAGTGATGTAGAGGGCAGTGGTGAAGAGTGCAGTAGTGTAGAGCAGAGTGGCATAGAGTGCATTTGAATAGGGTAGAGTGCAGCAGAATAGAGTAGAGAGGTGTGGAGTACAGTGGCGTGGAGTGCAGTGGCATAAAGTGAAGGGGTTTAGAGTGGAGTAGAGTGGACTGGCACAGAGTGCAGTAGCATGGGGTGGTATAAAGTGGAGTGGTGCCGAGTAGAGTGCATTGAAATGGAATGGTGAACAGCAGAGTGGAGTGGAGTATGCATGGTATGGTAGCACACTGCCATTACAGACAACACATTTTCAATTGAAATGTCCATCACATTTGCACAGACATACCGTTTTACAAATAAAGCTATACAGTACACAAACAATATTGTGTGGAAATTCCATCACCTAGTGTATTGATTTGTTTTGACCTTATTAAAGAATTTGTTTCCAAAACACTTCAGAATTAACAAGAAATGTGCTTCATTTGTATGTTGCTATTTTGCAATATTCTGAAATACTTGCAGTTATTTTAAATGTTGTTGTGTGCTAGAAAAAACCTTTCTTACATCTAGTATCCAGCATGAGTGTCACATAAATCCTCTCACTTTTATGTCCGAAAAAGAAAAGTAAACACTAAGCTCCCTCAGAAGACAGAGCCTGACATTTGACCTCTGTCTTTGAATGCAGAGCAAATGGGACGCATCCCTATAATCCCATACTATCTCTGTGGGACCTGGGCATCAATATAATCACACACTATCTTTGTGGGGACTTGAACATGGCTATCACCATGCACTAACTCTACAAGGTCTTCAACATGTCTATCAAAAAAGATTATCCACACACAGACTTGAAATTGACAGTCATCAGACCATTTCTCCACAGGTCTATAATCGCTAATTCTATGAGAATGTGACCTCCCTGTAATCCTCATTATCACTGTGGGGACCGGAGTTTCACTATAATCACACAATATCGCTACAGGACCTAAACAAGAATATAGTGACACAATATTTGTGCTTAGATCTGGCCTTCACTATGAAAACATAGCATCTCTGCAGGGACTTCAGTTTGACTATTATGAACCAGTGTCTCTACTAGGACTTGAACATGACTAGCAGAACACTCTCTATGTGAGGACTTGAATCTGCTTAAAATCACACACCATCTCTGTGGGTATTTGAACATAACTATAATCACATACTACTTCTGGGGGTACTTGATCATGAATATAACCCAATACTATCTCTAGTTGGACTTGAGAGTAACTTTAATCAATGGTATATTTGTGTGGATTTAGTGTAATAAAACCCTATTTCGACCTGGGAGTTTACATGACTAGCATAATACACTATTTCATTGGGGACTTGAACATGACTAAAATCAAACAATTAATCTGTGGAGACCTTGGCATGACTTTAATAAGTCACTATCTCTTGGAGAAGTTGAACATGACTATAATCACACACTATATGTGTGGCGACCTGAACATCAGTCTCATGACATACTACCACATATGGCTTCAACATAACTATCATCACACACTATCTATGCAATAACTTTAATATTACTATAATCACACACTATATCTGCAGGGACTTGAACATAAATATAACCACACACTATGTCTACGGGGCCAGGAGAGTGAGTATAATTAAATGCTATCTCTGTGGGGACCTGGGCATCATTATAATCAATCACACACTATCATTATAAGGAATTGAACATGACTATCATCACACACTATCTCTGTGGGGACTGGGGCATCAATATAATCACACACTTTGTGTGGGGACCAGGGCATCAATATAATCACACACTATCTCTGTGGGGGCCTGGACATCAATATAATCAATCACACACTATCTTTATGAGGAATTAAACATTACTATCATCACACACTATCTCTGTGGGGGCTGGGGCATCAATATAATCACACACTATCTGTGTGGGGACCAGGGCATCAATATAATCACACACTATCTCTGTGGGGGCTGGGGCATCAATATAATCACACACTATCTGTGTGGGGACCTGGGCCTCAATATAATCACACACTATCTGTGTGGGGACCTGGGAATCAATATAATCACACACTATCTCTGTGGGGACCTGGGCATCAACATAATCACATACTAGCTTTTTGAGGAAATGAACAGGACTATCATCACTCATTATCTCAGTGGGGACCTGGGCATCAAATAATCACACACTATCTTCGTGAGGAATTGAAAATTACTATTATCACTCACACACTACCTCTGTGGAGACCTGAGCATCAATATAATCACACACTATCTCTGTGGGGGCCTGGATATCAATATAATCAATCACACACTATCTTTATGAGGAATAAAACATTACTATCATCACACACTATCTCTGTGGGGGCTGGGGCATCAATATAATCACACACTATCTGTGTGGGGACCAGGGCATCAATATAATCACACACTATCTCTGTGGGGGCTGGGGCATCAATATAATCACACACTATCTGTGTGGGGACCTGGGCCTCAATATAATCACACACTATCTGTGTGGGGACCTGGGAATCAATATAATCACACACTATCTCTGGGGGGACCTGGGCATCAACATAATCACACACTATCTCTGTGGGGACCTGGGCATCAACATAATCACATACTAGCTTTTTGAGGAAATGAACAGGACTATCATCACTCATTATCTCAGTGGGGACCTGGGCATCAAATAATCACACACTATCTTCGTGAGGAATTGAAAATTACTATTATCACTCACACACTACCTCTGTGGAGACCTGAGCATCAATATAATCACACACTATCTTTATGAGGAATTAAACATGACTATTATCACTCATTATTTGTGTGGGAACCGGGCATCAATATAATCACACACTAGCTCTGTGGGGACCTGGGCATCAGTATAATCACAAACTATCTGTGTGGGGACCTGGGAATCAATATAATCACATACTATCTCTGTGGGAGTTTTGGGCATCAATATAACCACACACTAGCTCTGCAGAGACTTCAACAGGACTATCATCACACACTCTGTCAGCTCTAGAAACATTATTGCCATGTATTTTGTAACTATTATTGCACAGTCCTATAAAGAAGAGGAGGCCTAGTGGTGAAGGTAATGAAAAAAAGCAGGTTATGCCAACTTGGCTTTCCCATTTGACCACAATGTAGGATCTTTGGCATCTAATTTAATTTAACTATGTGTTGTTTCCTTATTCCTTAACGTGTGTGAGCACACAACAATAGACTAAATATGCACTTGATATGCTATTGTTTTCTCCTGAAAAAAATGCATTATCATTAAAATCAAATGTATATGTCCTTATGACACATAGGGTTGTTCCTATAAGACTAAAATATCATGTAATTTAGGTATAGCACTGAAAAATTCTATTTAACAATTTGCCCATGACTGTATTCAATCACAAATTAAAAGTTTGGAGTAAGTCCTCACAAGGATAGTAACACGCGTTTAAGTCCCCATAAGGATGGTACTGTGCGCATGCAGAAATAAAGCTATATTTTCACATTTCAAGCAGGAACCTGTATCTTGATTTTTTTCTTAACAATTTTCTGTAATTATTATGATTTGAGACCATTGGGAAAGGTTAGTCCCCACAAGGCAGGTATCCACACATAGTCCCCACAAGGATGGTAACACGTGTATGTGTGCACGTACGTATACACACACACTGAGCGCAAGTGTACCTGTAATGATACATTACATGGAGGGCACTGGGTTCGATTTTGGAAAATGCAGTCCTGCCTAATGAAGGCATAAGGAGTACAGGAATCCCCCACAAATAGATTTGTGTATCCCATCATATTATGAGCTTGACGGGACACACTGGGAAAGGGAAAGAGGGGCTTACCCTGTACACTTCAAAGGTTGCTCTTTCATTCAGCGAGAGATCATAAGGAAAGGGCCTGTACTCATCTCAGGATGGAATCATAAAGAGTAGGACTGTGAGCCCATTATGAACCTTTTGATGCACATATCACTATGGCTGACGTCAAAGTGTGAACTCTAGTCACTCTCATGCAATGTACTGTGGGACTGTCCGCTTCAGAGTCACTTCTGCTGTGACAGACAGCCTTTCAAGAGGGATAGGAGGGGGTGTACTTCAAATGAATCAGAATGACCACATAAAACTTCAAATACCCAGACCCTAAATTACATTTGGTGTCTGGAAATGGACTATAATGGAAGATTGAGACCCCAAATATTGTCATCTACCAAGCAGCCAGATGGGCTGTGTGATAAGGGGAAGCTCTACAAGACTTCTTCCTGTTGCCAGGGCTAGGGACCAAGGCCTGCTACTTTCCCTGATGGGTAAGGGGGGACATAACCCAAGGAAATAATGACCACCTGCTCTGGAGCATCTGCGCCTGCCTGCTTACAAAGACTAGTGTGCCCTGTGAGGAAGAGGAGAGCATTGGAGGGAGCAAGGTCTAGTTGGGAGCCCAACCAAGTGGATTGCAAGTGTGAAGAGATGGCTGTTGGACCGTTCGGTTAGTCGCCCAGTCTGCAACCCTTGTATTCTAGGAGAGGGCTGTCATGAAGATAGCCATGATCAGAGTGCTGGGTGGGGTGAATGTAGCCTGTGAGGCACCAGCTGCAGCATCCCCATATGCCAGGAGGTGCTACCGCGAAAGTTGATGCCGGATTGTAAGGACCGAATCCTGTGAGGAGCCTAGCGGTGTTCCTATATGCCAAGAAGGGGTGCCTTGTTATCGACGACCATGGGATTAAGGCCTGCACTTTGGCTGGTAGTGTTACGGCAACCCTGTATGCCAGTAGGGGCTGCTGATACCAAGGTTGCTGTGAGGATTGAGCCATCACTTGAGAACTGCGAACTGCGTGGCCCATAGGTCACCAAGCATCAAGAATAAGGGCCTGGGTTGCCCCTGTGAACTGAGGACACCATGGATGCATTGCCACATCACCAAGACCCCAGCGAGGAGATATGAATTCAATTCAAAACCCACCCCACCCACTGTTGGGAAGTTAAAGACTTTACATGAAGGAGGCACACCAGAGCACCTCAGATCGCTGCTTGAGCTGTCCGCGTGAACTCAAAAGTGAGCCCATGTGCAGCCGACTCTTCAAAATGGTCCGGCATAACCCCTACCTCATTATTTATTTATTTGAAAAGATTTATAGAGCGCGAACAAGACCCAAAGGGGTATCAGAGCGCTGTACAGAGTTGTCTTCAGCCATAATACAAAACATAAAGAAGGTAAGTGAAAGTACAACCTGTGGGAAAACATTCAAGAGTAACAAGTAGGGTGTATCAGAGGCGCCATAGAGTTCTCCGAGGAAAACATCATACAATAGAAAGAACCAAGCTGTGCAATAAGCATTAAGGAATTTTAACAAAATGGAATCGAGCAAAAATCAACAAATGATGCAGTTAAAGGAGCTATCGAGGATTGGGACAAAAAGAAGGTAAAAACATATAAGCATCAGTGAGAATACATCAAGAATTTGGTTATTAACAAAACACACGAACATCATCAGTGCTATTAACGTTCGTTCATTAGTAGTCTTTTGACCAGTATTTTAAAGGAAGTAGTGGAAGGATTTGATCTGATCTCGGATGGCAAGGAGTTCCAGATTCTCGGAGCAAGACTGGTGAACGAACGGTTGTACGATCTTTTCTTTTTGAATCTTGGCGGTTTCAAGAGAAGGGTGGACGTACTCCTGAGGTTCCTGCTAGAGCCCGATAGCTCAAGTTTATTTGCTAGGTAGTATGAGGTATTGTGGTGTATGGCTTTATGAGTCAGACAAGCAATCTTGATTCGGATTCCAGCTTCAATAGATAACCAGTTTAGCTGCAACAGGTCGGGTGAAATGTGATCAAATTTCCTAGATCCCGTTAAAAGCCTGGCTGAAGCATTCAAGGTAGCTCTGAGTGGGGCTAAGCTGGCTTTGGGAAGTCCTGCGAGGGTCACCAATCCATATTCCAATCTAGGGATAATCAGGAATTTTACCGCCGGCCTGAGGTCTTCAGGGGGGAGGAATGGTTTTTCTTCAGTGTGTTGAGTTGGAAATTGGCTCCCCTAGTAGTAGCGCTGATATGTGCTTGCATATTTAGATGTTTATCCAAGGTGACACCTAAAGATTTAGCAGAGTCTACAACGTGCGGTGTGCAGTTGAAAGCAGTTAGTTGTTTTAATCCAGTCAAGTGTAGGAGCTGAGTAATTAGGTGGGGTGATCAAAAGAAATTCAGTTTTGAGAGTATTTAGTAAGAGATGGTTCTGGGCTAGCCATTGTTGAGTTTGTGCAAGTACAGCATTTAAAGTTTTTATGTCATCATGTGATGAGATCTTCAGTTACAATTGCGTGTCATCATCCGCATACATGTGGTATTGAATGTTGGCTCTGTTCAGAATGACTGCAAGAGGCTCCATAAATAGATAGAAGAGATTGGGCGAGTGCGTAGAACTTTGGGGTACTCCAATCAGGACAGGGGTACTGGAAGCTAGGGCATGATTAACTTTGATCCTTTGCGTGCGGTTGTGAAGGAAGGAGGCAAACCAATTTAGGACGGTCCCGATAAGCCCATCCTATGTTATAGGAGATCAATCAAGTTTTCATGTTTAATGGTATCGAAGGCTGAGGACAGGTCTAGAAGGATCAGAAGACAAGGGACATTTTGGTCAAGGGCTCTCACTGCATCATCAACAATGTGAGTTAGTGCTGTGTCCTGCTCTGAATCCTGACTGGTGAGGATCCAGGAGCTGATATTTCCCAATATGTTTGCAGAGCTGCAAATGAACACATTTTTCAAGCACTTTAGTTAGATTCATGCTGCTGGTGATAGGTCGGAAGTTGTTAGGATCTGATAGGTCCACATTAGGCTTCTTAGGAATAGGAGGAAATTGCCCAACTTTTAGGCAGTCCGGAATCTTTCCCTGTATGAGGGATTCATGAATGATCTTGGACCAAAGAGGGAGAACGGCTGAGATTAAATCTTTATAGAACTTGGCAGGTAGAGGATCACCATTGTGGTTGGAGGGTTTGTTGGATGACATGTTGCAAAGTATCTCAGTGTAGTCTGGTAGGAGAAAACTGCTCCAAGAAGCGTCGTCTTTGAGAGAGCTGCCCAAAGGCCGGTAGTAATTTGTCATGGATTCAGCCCCCTCCCCTGATTCTGTGGGTGGTATTTTGGATAACAAAGTTGGGGCGGTGGGTAATAGCTCCAGCTCTATTTTCGTTGTGTTTTTCAGCGAAGTGACCTGTAAAATGATCACCTCTAGGGAGTAGGGATAACGGAACAGAGCTCTGGTTAGGAGATTGGTTAGATTGTTCCTTAATGAGTTGGAAGAGTTTTTTGGTCTGTTTTAGCTTCATCCAGTTGAGATCTGAAGTGTTCGATTTTTGCCAAGCGTATGTGTTTGTTGTAAATGCTTCTCACCTTTCTCAATTGAGAGAGTGCTGTGGTGGAAGGCGAGTTTCTCCAGAGTCTCTCAGAGAGTCTTAGATTGCGCTGTTCATCATTTAGGCCACCATAAAACCATGGTTTAGAGAGTTTGACTGGGATCCTTTTCGAGCTGTTTCGGAGCAACAGTCAAGAATGTTAGAAAAAGTGTTAAGTAGTGATCAGAAAGATAGTCAAGGTTGGTCAAATTAGAGGGGGGTTGTAATCTATTTTTGGTTATTGTGGTTATCATGTTAATGTCGAGGTCCCTCATATTGCGAGTCATTTGTTTCGCTCTAAGGGGTTGCCCCTGTCGATCCAGTCCCTTGTCTAAGATGAGGAAGGGAATTTGAAAGTGATCAGACCAGTCACAGGGTTCGATTACTCCTATTTGTATGAAGCTGTCTTTGGCAATGATGAGGTCTAGAGTGGCGCCTTTATTGTGAGTAGGGCCGTTACAGAGCTGTGAGAAATTGAGGTCAGAGAGGAAGGTCTTAAAGGAATGGACAATTGGATCATTTGTGTCATTCCAATGAAGGTTGAAATCTCCGAGTAAATATATGGCAGAGTTGGTCCGAGCTGATGACCTCCATGATTTGCTCTGTGAAGACTAGATTGTCATCAGGAGGGTGATATATCGAGTGCAGCACACAAATCTTCTTGCCTTTGTTCCAGATTTCAGAGACTAGCTGTTCACACGTGGATACGACAGTACAAGATGATTGTTTTACTATGAGGTTGGAGCGATGAATGCAGGCAATGCCCCCTCCTGTTTTATCCAGGCGATCACTTCTGAGAACAGAGTAGCCAGGAGGGAATAAGATATCAAGAATTGGGACGGGAGGATCACTGAGCCAGGTTTTAGTGATGATCAGAAGGTCCAAATTATGCGCAATGATGAGATCAGAAATATCAGCTGCGTGTTTCACAGCTGATCTACAATTGAGTAGCATTGCGTTGATGTGCCTGCTGGAAGTGACCACTTCTTGAGTCGAGGTGTTTATGTGAAGTAGGTTCTCTATGTTCAACTTTCTGAGATTAAGGCTTGGTTCCCTGTCGGGGTTAGCAATGATTGAGGGGATGTTGAAAGTAAAGTTGGGTTGGGAGTCTATCTTTGATTCAGTGTAGGACCCAAGCAGGACGAGAATGTCTTCATCAGATAACTGAGGTAGGGGTCTGTGGGGCAGAGAGCGGTGGTTGAGCAGAGGCCTCGAGCTCCAGCTGGTGCAAAGATAGGAGCAGAATGAGGTACTGTCTTTGGTAGAGTAAAGTTTCTGTGGATTGAAGATATCGTACCTCGTGTAGGGGTTGAAACCCTACGTTTCTCCATCTTCAAGGAGAACTGCAGAAAGTTTTGCACCAGCTCTTTGACTGCCGATTATATCATGTTTGAGGTCATCAATCTTCTTCTCAAGACTTTGATTGTTTAAGCACTTATTCGCTGGAGTAACTTGCGCAGGTAGGATAGGTTCCACTGTGGTAGGGTTAGTAGAGGGTTGGGTAGGACCATTGACACAATTACATAGGGAGATAGGGTCATACTCGAGATAGGTATCAGACTTTGGAGTGGGAATAGGGAGAAGCGGAGTGGCATTAGGAGGAGTAGAGGGTGATGAAGCGTGAAGTGATAGTGAGTATCTTTTATTGTTCAATGTATAGGAAACATCAACAAGGTTCCTGGCAATGAGATTGGAAGATCCAGGGCCTAAGGGGTGAGTATCCAATCCTGTCTGATAGTTAGGGTTGGTAGGGTGGTCATCATTCCCGTTATTGGAACGAATAGAGTGTGATACCACGGATTGAGGATAGTAAGTGAGGCAAGGTAGAGGAGGAGCATTGGTACGGCTATCGAGGTGGGAGGTCCTCTTGTCAGTTAAACCTTCATCGGCACGAGATAGCCGTGGGTTTTCCAAGTTTGTGGTGTGGGGGGTTGGGATTTGGGATAGCATCTGTTAACTTGGGTCGAGCTGAGGGGATCATGTTAGCAGACGTGAGCGTGGGCAGTGGGGAGGAGGGGCCGTCAATCGCTTCTGTATCAGAGCCATTGAGTGGCACATTTTGATTGTCAGTGGAGGTGTTGGAGTTAGAGAGTTCTTGAACCTCAAAAAGGCAGAATTGAAACGCTTGAGGTTCAGGTCTGATGCATGGATAAGGACATTACCATTATTGTAAAGGGAGATAGTCAGCTCTGCCATAAGGGTCGGGGATGGAAGCGTGGTTAAACGGAAACCATGTGGAGTTTTGGTCTGTTTTGAGCGCAGCATAGAGGTGAGGGCCTTTCTCCACTGCGCTCTTCTGTTTGTGTAGAAGATGAGCTCACTCACTATAGTGCCCATATTTGAGGTATATGTGTCCGATATCAGTGTTTCGGGTCATCTCTTGAGGGTATTGTGCTTAAAGGTTTTCTTAGCCTTTAGGGATAGATTTGGGTGGGTAGATGATCTTAACCGAGTTTACGCCAGATTGGAAAAAGGAGTTAGAGTCCTGGTAAGTATTTTGTGCCATGTTGACAGAAGTAGCGTAGTAGGCAACGAATAAAGGAGCCCAAAAGAATAAGGGTGGAGAGGTAGCCCAATTAGTAGGGGTCCTGGAAGTAGAGACCCAAAAAAAGGGGGCGGGGGCATAGTGAGTAGCGAAGTCCGAGAAGTCATGTACCTAGTTTACAATGCAGTATTATAACTGAAACTGATGTACTACGAGGTGTTTAGTGATAATGACCACAGGAATAGCAGCGTGACAACTTTAGGGGCTCGGGGAAGGCGGGAGTAGGAAACGCTCTCTTGTTGCTGAGTTAACTTGAGCCCAGGCCATCGCGGGTTCTTCGAAGGATGCACAGTAGCTCGTCATGTGGTCTCTAGGTCAACCCTCATCACCCTCGATATGTGAACTGGTTGCCAGTAATAATGGTAAGACTAAATCAAATCAATAGGCGATGGTGGAAGATGGCTAGGTTAGGTGAGGATTTTAAAACAGAAGATTATCTTCAGCCTGGAGATTCCTAGGCTAGCTCCTCTCCGTCGGTAGCCACCTTAGTGTGTTTCATGGTTGTGCAATTTATCAGTTTCCCTGTCTTTTTACCTCACCGGTCATTGATTATTCCATGTTCGCAGTTTTTTTCAGTTGGCGATTAGGTGGTCCGTGGGTATTTGCGCACATTTTATCACTATCCCTTGTCATATTACCTCACCTTTGCCATCTTAAGGTCAGGCGACAGAAGTCAGGCAGCCTTCAGAATCATATTACCTCACCGGGCAATGATTGTTCACATTCGCCCTGTTAAAGTAAGGAAACAGAGGTCAGGCAACCTTCTGAGTCATATTACCTCACCGGGCAATGATTGTTCACATTCGCCATCTTAAGGTCAGGCAGCAGTCAGAAACAAGCAGCAGATGGAGTGCAGTTAAAAATTCTCGAGGAGATCAAACAATTGTTTTCCTACTGGTTGTATCTGCCTTATTCTTGAAACAAGGCTTGCATATTGATATGGGTGGGCGCTTGATTGAGTTGCTTTTAATTCTCGCAGTAACCGTTAAATAGCCGCCATGTTGAGGACAGGCATAAAGGTCAGGCCAGCCGGAGAGGTCTATGTGCGAGAGAACACTTGCTAGCGCATATTTGGGGTAAAATGGATCTTACTTGTTGTTGTGTACCGACCATTTCACGGGCAGTGTGCTCGTTTCAGACTGCAGCCCCGCTCTCTCTTGGCCTCACGCGATCACGGGCAGCGTGCTCCACACCGCTAACACCGCTGCCGACTGAAAGTATCCTTTTTCCCCACACTGCTGTTTGCCCAAACAGTATTGTGCCCTGACCGCCTAACGGGCAGCGTGCTTGGCTCATGCCACAGCTCCGCTCTCCAGCCTCACGCGATCACGAGCAGCGTGCTCCACCTATGCTGCTGTCCGCTCCGATTTTTCTTCCTCCCATGGTAGTGCGGCCTTGTGATCGTCTCGGCCGTTTCTCTTACGATGTTGCATCGTGATATTACGATATTGATTCCTTATTCCGTTCCAGGGGAAAAGTGGCATGGATGTCCATGGGTATATTAGGATATATTTACCATTTTGGTGATCCAGTCCCTAAGGAGCTCGTCTCCGATGCTCCTACCATGTCGGCCATCTTCCGGAACAAATTATGAAGAGCGGGTGACACAGGGATTTACCAGAAGAACTCTAGAGCCCCGACTTCAGGGGGAAGTGTCATTGTTTATACATGTTGTAACATTGATTTGAATGGGTAGTTAGTAACAAAGTACTTCTTTTTAATAAAAAAAAAATACGTTTTTGACTGGACATTGATTTATTGACACTACTGTGTGCTCTTTGAGTTATGAGTTGTGTTCACTAATCTCTTTTCATACTTTCACTCCAAGGGAAGCTCAACTATAGTTATCACTGAGAGTCAAGTGCAAAAGCTGTATTTGGCCCAGTTGCTCAGGACCCATAGTAGGTCGGGCCCCGGGACATCAGGAATAATATACCTCAAACCCTACAGTGGGCTCAGTAGCCCCCTTGTGACCCATGGCCCTCTGAAAGGGGTTCTGACAGACTATAGTATAAATGAAATAATACAATTATTTACATTTTTTTTTTAAACAATACATGTAAAAGAATATGTAAAGTAAATATTTTTAAAAAATCCAAATAAAAATGTTTTTAAAAAACGAATTTGAAAGATTTCCTACTCATTTCCCCTATAAAACGTACATTTTTAAAATGTAAACTAATATGTGAGAAACAATATCAATTTATACATACTAAATAAATATGTTTTAAATAATTACAAAAATGTAATGTTTAAAAGAAACAAACAAACTGCATACATTTTTAAAACATTTTAAAATACAAATTACTCCTCAGCCTATTCACTAAGCATCCAGTTTCAAAAAAACTTTAACCAATGTAAATAAAAGTAACAAAAATACACAAACTACATAGAATAAAACAACAATATTTTATATGACAGTTTAAACAATGATATGAGTAAAGATATTAGAAATTAAACAATATTCTCCTTGCAATATCAAAGTCAACGATATTTTTGACTTTGCAATATTATTGCAACGATATTCTTGTGTCACTATATTTTGTCTTCTATATTTTGTCAGAATACTGTATTAACCTCTCTACACCAGTTAACTCCCACCATGCTGAGGGGACAAGCTTGAAATGAGGGTCCCCTTTCATGGAGACATCAAAACCCAAAAGGCCAAAGGAAATAAGACTATGGGGCTGATAACAATGTCAGTCGAAGTTTCCTCCTCAGGACACTGACTCAGAATCGGGACCGACTGTCAGCGGTTTCTCCTTACCGATTACAATGCTTCCGAACACCATTCGGAAGGCCTTCCGTTGACTTTAGTGGGAGCCTGTGTTCCAACCGACAAAACAGGTTCCTATGGGGAAAATGGGTGTCTGCGGAAAACCTTGCACCCTTTCGTGAGCACCCCATGGTGCCTGCCACACAGTGCATGTTTTTACAGGGGGTCCCTTAGGTATCCCCACTGCCCCCAACCGGAGGCCACAGGATGAAGGGGGGGGCCTGCTAGGGGCCCCCAAAGTCAGTTTCTGACAGCCTTTTTGTGTGGGACAGACCGAGTTGGAAAGGCTGTAAGAATCCGACATTGTAATCGGTTGGTCGGAAACGCCGTCTGTAGAGCTGTAGGAATCTGCTCCGACCGACTCTGATTCTCTGAGTGCCGGTTGGAACCGATTCGGAATGACCGAACGGTTCCCATTCTGACCACGACTATCGTAATCAGTCGGTCGGAATTGTTTCGGTGAGTCGGGCGGATGGGTTCTGACACGGTCTAATAGAATCCAACAGTCAGTCAGAGGCTTTCCAACCGACATCGTAATCGGCCCCTATGTGTTTGACATGCGAATGCCAACAAAACAATTTTATGTAAAGGCATAGAACTCCCATCATCAATGTTAAACTAGCAAAGTTGAATGGAAGTGAAATTTTTCACAAAATTTGATATGACATCTGGCTACAGCAAACTTGAATTGCAGGAAAAATCAGATTCCATCACAAACATTTCAATGCAAGTTGTGTTACTTTGATACAAACTCATACATTTTCAATCACTTAATTTTTCTAAACTATCCTTGAAGAAGGATTTGCATGTATCCCAGGTGTGCTTAATGGGAGCTTCGACATTCTGGTATTTGCACTAAACAAAACCGCCTGACAAATGACTGTCCTTGAATGAAAGGTAGAGAAGATCGATTTCTTTTGGTTCCTGTTCTCAAAACATCGAATTATACCAGATCCAAAGAAGTAATAAGAATGCCAAACTGCCAACAAATGCAATAGAAATGCACAGCCTTTTGGGACTAGCAAATTACTGTGGATACCATGATACTTACCCTTGGGAACGCAAAAAACCCCCATAAAAATAGTGTTGTGGACAAAATAAAAATATAATTCAATAAACTAAACTGTAAAATTCCCTGTAGAAACACAGTTTTCATATAGCAGATTGCCCCGTACTGGACCGAGGCAAATGGGGAATTGGAGCGCTTTATACAAACCATCAAAAATGGTTCTGCATTCACAACAGAACGCTGACGCTACAGCAGACCATCAGTTCACTCTTAAGAGCTCACTGCACATCATTACACTGTACTAACGGGATGACTCCAGAACAACCTGCTCTTGGCAAATCAGTGACAACACATGGTGTGCAACAAAAAAAATGATTGATATGGAAACTAAGACATTTTGAATTGAAGAATATATGAAACAAGGGACAATGATTATGGCAAAAAGAAATAGCCATAGAAATTCTCGCTGTAGCAGAAATAAATGGTCATAGGTTTGCTTGCAGTATATCATTCTTCAAAAAAGTAAAAGACTGCGGCAATAAAATAAATGGCACTTCTCCAACTCAAACAACGGAGGACCTCTGTGATCTGGTTTGTGAAGAGATCTAGTCCATGCTGTGAAAAGAGGTCAAACGTAACTTGAAAACCTGAAGATTCCAGCCTGATGTGCTGAGCACCAACTCCTTATCAACAGTAGAAAGCAGTCAACCCAGGACTGTACCTCACCTCAGGTAACATCTAATGATCAATCAAAGTGGAGGTACTCCCGAAGACAATGAGTATAGCCTAGATGCCTGAATTACTAGTTTGACTACTGTTAGTGGACATTACCAGTTTGTTAGTTGGGCATGGATGTGATGGAGCACTTTGCGTTATTGGGCATTTGCACCAAAATAAACGGAAGACACGCCTACTGTTTTGGGTAGCAGCAGATGAACAACACTAGTTGCGTCTAAATGTGTCTTGTTTGCGTGTTCCACAGCCTGCATTAAGGTCACGTGGACAAACACTCCTACAACCTGAAGAAAGAGGCATTCTGAATCTGTTCCAGTTCAAGAAGGGCTTTATTCTCATTGCAGTCAAATCTGAGTAGCTAGAGTCCATAATGATAGACCAAAATTGAAAAAGCAGTTTAACTTTGGTTGCTCAGGTTAGAAAAAGAAGGTGCAGTTTGGCTTGCCAACAGCCTCCAAATTTAAGCTAGCACACTGTTTAACATGAGTAGAGAAGAAACAAGCATTTGCAATGCAATAGGTCTCACATTTATAAGAGTTTGAGCTATTGGCATTGTAAAATTACAATGCCTTTTATTTATGTTTTGGCATTGTAAAATTACAATGCCTTTTATTTATGTTTTGGTTTTAAAACAAATAAAAGGCATTGTCATTTACAATGTCAGTAGCATAAACTCGCATAAAAGAAGTGTGCGGCGTGCAGCAGTGTGTGGCGTGCAGCAGTGTGCGGCGTGCAGCAGTGTGCGGCGTGCAGCAGTGTGTGGCCTGCAGCAGTGTGTGGCGTGCAGCAGTGTGCGGCGTGCAGCCTTGTGTGGCGTGCAGCAGTGTTTCGTGTAGCAGTGTGCGGCGTGCAGCAGTGTGCTGCGTGCAGAAGTGTGCTGCGTGCAGCAGTGTCATGCAGCAGTGAGTAATGCAGCAGTGTGCGGCGTGCAGCAGTGTGTGGCTTGCAGCAGTGTTTCTTGTAGCATTGTGCAGCGTGCAGCAGTGTGTGGCGTGCAGCAGTGTGTGGCATGCAGCAGTGTGTGGCGTGTAGCAGTGTGCGGCGTGCAGCAGTGTGTGGCGTGCAGCGGCATGCAGCAGTGTGTGGCGTGCAGCAGTGTGGCATGCAGCAGTGTGTGGCGTGCAGCAGTGTGCGGCGTGCAGCAGTGTGAGGTGTGCAGCAGTGTGCGGCGTGCAGCAGTGTGAGGCGTGCAGCAGTGTGTGGCGTGCAGCAGTGTGCGGCGTGCAGCAGTGTGCTGCGTGCAGCAATGTCGTGCAGCATGCAGCCGTGAGTAATGCAGCAGTGTGTGGCGTGCAGCAGTGTGTGGCGTGCAGCAGTGTGCGGCATGCAGCAGTGTGTGCCGTGCAGTAGTGTGTGGCGTGCAGCAGTGTTTCGTGTAGCATTGTGCGGTGTGCAGCAGTGTGTGACGTGCAGCAGTGTGTGGCGTGCAGCAGTGTTTCGTGTAGCAGTGTGTGGCGTGCAGCAGTGTGCGGCGTGCAGCAGTGTGTGGCGTGCAGCAGTGTGTGGCGTGCAGCAGTGTGTGGCGTGCAGCAGCATGCAACAGTGTGTGGTGTGCAGCAGTGTGTGGCGTGCAGCAGTGTGAGGCGTGTCGCAGTGTGCGGCGTGCAGCAGTGTGCGGCGTGCAGCAGTGGGAGGCGTGCAGCAGTGGGAGGCGTGCAGCAGTGGGAGGCGTGCAGCAGTGTGTGGCGTGCAGCAGTGTGAGGCGTGCAGCAGTGTGAGGCGTGCAGCAGTGTTTCGTGTAGCAGTGTGAGGCGTGCAGCAGTGTGTGGCATGCAGCAGTCTGTAATGCAGCAGTCTGTAATGCAGCAGTGTGCGGCGTGCAGCAGTGTGTGGCGTGCAGCAGTGTGTAGCGTGGTTTGTAAACAACAAGAAAAGCGGACATCAAAGGAAGGGTGGGAGGGAGCGAGCATATGGGGTGTGAGTTATAACGAAAGTTAATTGTTGTAAGAGGGGATGCAGGAAGTGAGGCCGAGCGCGCGCTGGCGAAAGCAGTCTGCTGCTTTCAAGTCCGATGCCAGATGCCAGCTTCGCGCTTGAATGCCTCACATGCACTGGCCATAAACTGCATTCCTATGGTCTTGTGCCCCTTACTAAATCTCTCTGAATGCGTGAGGCGGCACACGCGCAGGAAGTAGCTGGTGGCAAATGGAATGCGCGTGGTTGTGCGCGTAACCGCCACCCGATCCGCCTGGGAAGTCTTTGAGAGCATTTTCTGAAGCCCCTACATAAGTCTCGCTGAGCGATCGCTTACGCGATAGCCAGGCGAGACCTAAAAAGGATTAAAGATATCCAGAAAACATTGAAGAATGGTATAAAACATCAAAGAGGCTTTGCTTGAAAGGTATAGAGTCCTCGTCCAATAATGTCTAATTGAGCATGTGAGCAGCTACTGAGTGGTTGTGGCATGTGTGATGGAGAGCTTTGGCTAAGGAAAGGGATTTAATTGGGAGATGCTGAGGCAGACTGTTGCTACTGTTGTGCTCATGTATTCCTTCAGTATTCCGATAAATTAATTCATATAGGAATTTGGCTGTGCTTTTGAAGTCATTAGAGAACTGGTAGTGAGCAGGAGCAGCGTCCCAGCAGTTGTTGGTTTAGCCATTAAACTGCATTGCAGCAGTCAAAGGAGTCCAGAAATCGGAGTCTTTTAATTGAGTTACAGTTTATCCTGCTGTAATCCCCTTAGAAATGAAAATAAACAGTGCCAATTCAACGTGCATTGATGGTTTGCAATGCTACTTGGAAACTAAAAATAAATGAATCTATAGAAGAAAATGGCTCTTTTTCTGAGATCGTTGATCTTAACTAGGGACTTCGGAAACATCACCAATGACCAAGTGTTGGGAGATGAAATCTTCATCGAGACCAAGAGTGAGAAAGACCTAGAATGATTGTGCCCTGGTTCAGAACTGACTAAAGAATGCCAACGACGTTGCCAAGAGCATAGAAAAGCCAGAAGAATTTGTGGATGAAGTAGAAGCCCAAGCTTGTCTGCAGTCCATTCAAGTGTGTGTGGCGTAAATAAAAAATGGCGATGTTAAACTGAGCACAGGATGAGAGTGGTAAAAACTCCAAGGCGTTTGTTATAGGTGTCACAGCAGCATCCATTTTCACAAAAAGTGTCCTTGTTGGGATAAAACTTGTCAACGATGTAAAAAGAATGGACATTTTAGGAGCATTTGTAGAGGTGCGAATGTTAATTTGGTGGTGGGAGCAAAGAGAATGCTTACTAAAGAGAGCCAAATTACAGAGAAGATGAGTTGATCTAGATGTAATGCAGAGATGTCTCCAATGAGCCATTAAACACCAGCTCAAATGGAGAGATTTGCACAATAATATTCATTTTTACTTCATTAACAGTTACAGATCAGCAAGGTGCCGGTAACACGTTTCGTTCCTCAGCGGCCTTTGTGCATCTAGAGCGCAGCAGGCCTCTCCTCCAGGCAAGCATGTCAGTCATGGATGTCCAACCCCTACTGTACAGGTCTTTTGCCTTGCACAGTGATAGTTGACCACAGTCCCTGTGCCTAAGTCACTACAAACGTGCAACCCCCACAGCGCACTGAAGGCCAACCTGCTGCATGCAGCCAGTCTCAACAGCGAACGTCCTTTGGCCATGTGCAGTAGGGGTTGGAGCAGTGCTTGGACAGAGGTCTGCCTGCACCCAATTGATCACAGGCAGCCAATTTCCACCGTGCATGGTCTTTGGCCATGCACAGCAGGGGTTGGCAGCAGGTGCTTCCAACACACCGGAAGCATGCAAACAGAGACTAGGCCTACACCTAACTGGATAAGAGTAGCCAAACCACCCTGTGCATGTCCTTGGCAGTGCACAAAAAGGGCTGATTGCAGGACCAGACCTCCAGCTAGAGCCAGCGTCCAAGCCGCTGCAAGAAGCCCACCCTCTCTGTGCACGTATTACAACGATTTACTGGGGAGGATGGCTGGCGGACCTTGCCTTTAGCCATGCTCTGTACCTAAGCTGCCATATGCTGCTAGTCCCTGTTGTGCATGGCCTTCAATCTTGTGCAGTGGAGTAGATGCTGGAAGGAGGCTATGCCTGTACCCAACCAACCAAAAGAGGCCTCCACCACTGTGCACAACCTTCAACCTTGCACAAAGGGAAGTGCCTGCAGTCCTAATGCCAGCCTGCTGTGAGTGCCCAACCACCGCTGCACACAGCTGCCGGTCGTACGCAGTGTAGTTTGCTGAATTCCCTGGCCGTGATGGTAGGGTTGATTGCATCTAAGCCGCTGCAGCATCGTATATATTTTGCACATAGGGCTTGTACCTCACCACTTGGCCTTTGGTGGTACCGCTAATCAAAGCTCACCATTTTAATTTTTAGATACCTGCAATTTATCTTTTTATTATTTGCTACTAGGGAGCTCTGTCAGGGTCCCTCTACTTTGGCCTGGTGGTCACATTGTAGCATCCCTGACAAATTATATGGTGTCACATTTTTCTCCAGGACTCAATCGCTGTGCCCTGTGTCCTGAAATGGCTGCGCCAAGAGAGATTTTTCAGTGGCTGCCAGCCTATAACAGCACTCTGATCTATGGTTCCAACTTTTAAACCCCAGATCGGAAAAGGATGACTGGGGAAAAATCTCCCTTACTAAATCAGATTTCTTTATTTTTCTTTGAGAAGGATCTGCAAATCTCAATCAACACTGATATACAAATATGTTAACCATTTCATGTCAGTAACTTTTAAGCACTTGTGAGAATATGGGGTTCTGTTGCAGTACCCTCCACTTTTAGCCTGGCTTTTTATGCAACTTTAACTGTAGAATACTGGGTCCCTGCTGTCCACTGAAAAGCATTGGATGCCCAATGCTGATTTTGAACCCTTCGCCCATACACCCCTGGGCCCTGGTTGTGTATTTTTGGTACTGCTTTGTGCCCCCCCCGCATGTACTTATGCTACCCCCAAAGCTTGGCCCCTGCAACCGATACTTACCTGCAAGCAGTGTGGCTCCAGGCACCCCAGTCTCCATTGAAACGCATTGGGCCGAACTCTGAATTTGACTTCTGCACCCGGCCTCCCCTGTGCAGCTAATGGTGCAGTTTTGGTACTCACCTGCCCATTGCTGACCTTTGAGCCCGAAGACTTGATTTGTAAGTGTGGTACTTACCTGTTAAATCGCATTATTGTTTTCCTCTGCTTCAAAAGTATTTTAAGTGTCGACTTTTTGAAAGTTAAAAGTATTTTAATTTATAAACATGCTTACCTTATTGAGAAGATCTTGGTCTTCAAATAAAATGCAAACAAAGTATATTTTTCCAAAATTGGTGTGGATCTCCTTATTGAGTCGTGTGTCGATTATTGGTCAATGTTTTCCAATAAATGTCTTACACTCCTCTGTGTTAGGCCTAAGACTGCCCACACTACCCATAATAGAGCACTTTGGGTTTTGCACTGAGCCCTGTACACTTTTGGGGAACCCCTAGAATTGGTGCATGGTTTAACCACGTAGTGGCACACCATATACAGAGCCAGCTTCCTACAGCACATATGCCAAAACAATATACTCCGGAACAAATCTATCAACAAAAAGATTTTCTTTGTTAAGTTTTATGTTTGGACCTAGTTCGATGTAATTCCGCCCAGCAGTTTGGGATGTAGGTGCAAGCAACACTTGCTGTGAGCAAAAATGGAAACACACCATTTATCCAACCTCTCCCCGTAACTTTTTCCCTTGCACAGTCTGCACGAAAATTGGTTTGCTGTAAGTTCGCTCACTATGCCATGTGTCTGCCAAATTTGTTGCAGATCCATCCATGGTGTCAAAAGCTAAATCACAAAATTCCCTTTTTAGAGAAAAGTGCAGCTGAACCACATCTATACCTGCAAATTAATTATAAAAATATAAGGGGGCAAGCTGAGCACACCCTGACGCCATTGGGAAATGTGCGTTGCCCAAAGGGACCACCACCTCCCTCCCCCACCCTTCATTGGCTGACCACCACATGAACAACACTTTGTGGCAGCCATTACAGGAGTCAAGGACATGTTCCCCATTGAAATGCATAGTAGTAAATGAATGATTCTGAGGGTCACAAAAGGAGCACACAATAAAGGGCGAGAACAGATTTTAGTAGAAATATTAATCATTTGTTGGTGGTACCAAAATTTAGGAATTGTGGTGTGTTCTAAGGTGATTGTACACAGTGAAAAATCTTGACCTTCTGCTGGCATTTGATGTGCCATGTTTGAAAGAAAACTTTACTCTCATGATTTTCTCATAGAGGTTGTAAAAGGACCTTCAGAAGTTAAAATGAGAGTACATTTTCTATAAGTTCATGCTATCTTCCTCAGCCATGTTATAACAAGGGCTGATAGTTTGAGTAAAACAGGAACTTCGAACAGCAGCAGCATGTCAGATGATTACCCAGTGTTCTACTGCAGCTTTCCACAGTGCTCTAATGAACAACAGGAACACTATCATTCAGTATTTATGACAAAACTGTAGCACACGTCTTGGTGGAATTAAAACTGTAAAACGTACAGCATTTCCTTTAAGGTTCAAATCCATGTATTTGTCCATTGACTGTGAGGCATAAACCAGGCTATAAATAGGCATAGGAATGGTAATATTGTTTTAGGATGAGGAAGATTGGAGAGGAAGGATTGAATATATATATATATATATCTATATATTATCTACTGGCGGTCGCCAGTAGATAGTTATAGTTAGGACCCTGTTTCCATAGGAAATCCGCAACATTCTATTTTGAATAACTTTGGCGCCGGTCGACGAATCATCGCGAAATTTTCAAAATAGGTGGGGCGTTGAGCTCCGCTCCTACCCTGAAAGTCTCGGGGGGATTCGTCAAGCGGGGGCTGAGATAAAAGGGGGGTCCCAAAACGCGTTTTTCCCATGCATTTTTCCATAGGACCTTTAGACAGAGCTACAGCCCGAACGGCTGAACAGAATTTAATGAAATGTGGCAGAGAGGTAGTCCTCAGGTCAAGGAAGTGCCTTTTGTAGGTTTGGTGTAAATCTGTTCAGTAGATTCTGAGAAAATAGCCTTTAAATCAATATATATATCTGAGCCAGCTTACGGTGCACTTACGGCGCGCGTACCGTACGCGTACGGTGACGTGCGCGAGCGCGATTCTGATTGGCCGCTAGATCTTAGTAAACATTCGAATCGGTCGAAACCAGGAAGCGGCGGCCGCCATTTTCTCTCTCGCACTCTGACAGGGGGTTGAAAAACAAAGAGCAAAAACATGTAAAGGGGCTGTTTAGACAGCTCCCAAGCACCTAGCCATGTCGAGGGAGTCCCCAACGATCCCCCAAGTGAAAAAAGGCAATTTGAATTTTTTTGAAAATTTCGCCGATTACGCTTACCGTACGCGTTCGGTAATAATTAATAATAAAAAAAAAAAATGTCCACATTCTCCCCAGCCCGTGTGCAAATGGTGCCCGCATGGCCCCATTTGTGCATGGCTTATTATTGCAAAACAAAACATATATTTTACCTGTCACAACGATGCTCATCATATGTCCTCCATGTGCGCACGGTGCGCGAAGCGCATCGTGCGTTCATGGCCCATCTAGCGTAACGTGGGCACGCGGTGCGCGAAGCGCACCGTGCGCGCACGGAACGAACTGCGTTAAGTGGGCGCACGCCACAAATGGCGTAAAGTAACTTAGCATTTAAAAAAACTTACAAATTCACTGAAAAAACCATAGGTTTCACACACGTTATAGTTAGGAATTAGCATTTAAAAAACCTTGCAAATTCACTGAAAAAACCATAGGTTTCACACATGTTATAGTTAGCTGGACATTTTACTGATAAAAAACCAATGAAATTCCCCCGTTATAGTTAGTGCAGGCAACTATAACTCACGCGACCGCAATCTTCTGCTGATGACATATGTGTCTTTATGAAAAAAAAATATTTGTAATATATGTATAGCTAAAATTTAATGGAAGAAGACATGGGCAAATAAGTGTCTAAATACAGTATTAGCATCAGCAGAGGATTGCGGTCGCATGAGTTATAGTTGCCTGCACTAACTATAACGGGGGAATTTCATTGGTTTTTTATCATATATATATATATATAATACAGTTGGTAGTTGGGAGGAATTACAGTCCCTAACACAGGGCCTTGTCCACAAACTTAAGACAGTCTATAAGATTGGGCTTATTCTGGTAGATCTCATTGTCCAATAGAGCCAGCATCCTTAGAGCTTGAGAAGTTGGGGCCACATTCTTAACGGTTCACAGCACTTATAGGTAATTGGGTAAAGTGAGTTCCCTAAACTCATGTGAAAGAAAGGATAGGCAGGCACCTCACATTTTATCAAATACTTTTTTGTTGGTTTGTTTTCTAGTAAGTCAGTAATTTTCTCCATACCTATGAGGTCCCAAAGTTTATGCAGCCACTGGATACTTGTCCGTACCCCATTTGGTTGTGAGGGCTTGTTTCGCCCCGCACACAGGGCCAGTGCAATTGTTTTCCTTTTTTAGGAGCGTTGTGAAAACAGTCTGTTTATTTGGGAGCCCAAGTAGGATATATCTAGGTAGAGATGTGATTTCTGTATCAAAGATTTTATTCATGTTTTTCAACACCTCCTTCCAATACCGTTTGAGTTTTGGACATAGTCAGTGGACGAGGTTTCGTGTGTAGGGGCTCGCACAATTGCACCAACATCCTTCAAAGGCACCAAATGTCCATGTTGCTATCCTAGCAGGGGTGCAATACCAATAATGAGTTATTTTAAGCATCACATCCCTTCCTGCTACACTGAAGGGAGATGTGCAGGTCCTGTAAAATACATCCAACCGTACCTTGTGAGTGAAGGGACATTCTAGTTCTGGTTCCCAGCGATTTTGGCCTAGGGATTTGGTGAAGCAACTTATAAACATTAAAGAACAATTGTTTGTCATCTGTCTTGGTAATTAGACATTGCTCAAAAGGGGTAAGGGGTCTTCTAGCATAAATTCGGAGTGTGTGGTGTGTAACCCAGTGTTTAAGATGAATGTACCTAGGGAACCCCAACAATTTCCTTTCATTTGTTAAAAGTCCATCAGTTTGCTACGGTCTTATAAGTAGCCAAATCTTTTGCAATCGGAATCCTACCTGGTCCGATACTCCTCACTTGTCAAAGCAGGGTCAAGCAGGATTACCGATAATGGGGTGAGCGGAGAATAGTGCAAGGATAAGCCTCTAGCTACAATGGCCTAATCCCAGGCCTCCATCGTGTCTCACACAACCGGGTAAATACAACTACATGCAGACAATGTGTTTTTAGGAAACCACCCGTACATTCTGAATGCGAATACCTCCTTTGGTTTGGTCAATAAAGCGCCAAGATTTCTCTGTAAGGACTATTCTATCCCAGCAAGTACCTCAACTAAGTGGCTAGGTATTAATTGGACATTTTGGTACACACAGACTACACTGCGCCACAGACAAGTATGCCCTCTTTCTTGCCCTGCAAGGTTTCTTGCCACCCCAGGTAAATGCTTCAATCATCTGTTGTAGTTTGCGCTAGAGGTGTTTGGGGGCCAGGGGTAATGGTGGAAGTGTCTGCATAACGTAACACATTTTGGGTAAAAGGGTCATTTTGACTGCTGCCTTCCTTCCCAACCAGGAGAGTCCCCCTGAGTACCAGGACTGCAAGTCTCCGTAGGCAGTGGAGGCAAGGTCAGCATAATAACATTCCACTGTTTTCTCTTGGAAGAGACATATCTTGAGTCCAAGGTATTCCACCCAATTCTGCTCCCACAGAAGATGGAATAGGTGCTCTAACACAGACTTGTCCCGCTGTGGTGAGGTTAAGAACTATAATTTTTGGATAGTAATCTTAAGACCTCAGACCAGGGCACAAGTTCTATAAAAAGAAGTGGGGGGACTGACCAATTTATGCAGCAAGATCATGACGCGTGCCATCACAGCGCATGACGTGCGACATTCCACGTTGCATCACAGGAAGTGACATCACAAAAAGTGACATCAGATACTAAGATCTCACACATATGTTTATAAGGTGTATAATGAAGAAAATTTAAGTGCTTTATGATATTTAACAAATGAGATCTGGAGTCGGGTTGTGCCAAAAAATTTGCGCAAATCTAGGCCTCAACTAATACTTTTTTTTTTTACTTTGCCATAAGGAAATTAGCAACAAGGAAAAGCACGGTAGTAGATGTGTTCTGTTTAATTGGTTGCAAAGTCTGAATTTTAAAATATTTTATGGTATTAAGGCATCTGCTGCAGAGGTGCCCAGTAAATCTCAGGGAATAATAATAATGGTGAGATAACTCTGGAGGTTAACTCATTTGTAGGAGAGATCTGTGTTTTGTGTAGTCCCAAATTTGAATCAAAGTATTATAGAAGATTAAGTTGTCTCCTGCAAAACATAATCACCCAAGGTTCTTGGCAGGGAGGGGGACAGGGCGTTTAGGGATTATTGAACCTCTATTTTGTTGCTACCCTCTTTGGGTTTGTTGTTCATGATATCGCAACACACATGGTGTGCATCTTATAAAATGTTGTGAGCATAAATGTACCTCTTAATTATGCAATAGTGCTCTGGTATGTGTATGTTATAACCTATGCCAACTGAAAATGCAATAAGTATGTTTAAAGAAAAAGTTGTCCCTTGCAAAGCACATCATGTAACATGCAGAATCACAGATTTTTATTTTATGTAGATAGGTACGTGGATTATTGCTTTGAACACAGAGATCCTTTTGCTACTTGCAGTTCATAAATTGTAATCCTTCTAGTAGACAGCAGTGAGCTATGAAGGGCATTTGACTTCTAAACCTAGTAAAGCTGACTGTCTCATGTAACACATCCTGAACATTGATCTGCACATGTACGTGATTTATTTTGAAGGGATAATGTGTATGTTATGTAAATCGCTCTAACACTCTACATTGGGATGAGTAGCGCTATAAAATAAATGAAATACTACTTTTTAAATTGTTATTTGTGTAAATACTGGGGCAGACCAGCCCATCTGACATTCTTACAGTGCAGGCACTTATGTACAGGGACTGAACAAAGTAAAAAGCATGCCTCTCTTAAGTACTTGTGAAGAGATAACAAGCACTGTGCTTTTGTTTCTTCTCCCTTGCATTTGCATTTAAGTGTGAGTTTCCAGGCAGCCTCCATTCCGATACTAGATCAAACGGAGGCCTGATGGCCGCTTAACTTCTGCCTTTATTTGTGGCACACCTTGAGGTGGAATGGCCCCTTGCTGCCTGCACATTGCTGCTGGGAATAGAAAGCAGACAACGTGAAGGCGCTTTGAACGCGTCATGGTGTCTTACAGCGGTACAAGTTCAAGATATATCTGTGGGGCCCAACTTCTTGGCAGGGGGGAACAGAATCTACCCAGTGAAAATAGTGGGTGGACGCCGTGGACCCGCATGTACCCCAGACTTGTGCCCTGCCTGAAACCCTACCAAAAGGTTCAAGTTCTTGTAGTAGGACTGGAATTAAGTTATGTGAGTGTGAAATGGCAACCATGGCATTATCTGCATAGAGAGCCAGCTTATGTAATTGGTGTCTTATGGTAATTTCAGAGATCAGCGGAGCCAACCCAATCCTTTCAGCAAAGGGCTCCATAGAAGTGGCAAGAGACAAGTGGGGACAGAGGACATGCCAGTTGTATAACTCTGGCCACATCAAAGGTTTTTGACATGGTGCCATCGTCTATCACGTGGGGTTTGGGCTTGTATGGCCGCACCATACTGATTTCTTAATCAAGGGTGCTAGGTAGGAAGGGCCAGTGTACTCGACTGAACTTTATTCACTGTCAATCAATAATAGGAGTGGAGGAGTTTGGGCATGTGAACCCATCTATGATGTGTAGTACTCTTTTTGAGTATTCACTGCAGGTCCTTTCCTGTATAAAACATGTTTGGTCTTGGTCTATGAGGCCGTGCATATATAGGATAAGGCATTTAGCGTGTATGCCTGTAAAGAGTTTGGCATGTAGGTTTATGAGGAAGATGGGTCTATAAGAGGAGCACAGGATAGGGTCCTTCCCTGGTTTGGTGATCAGTGTTATCACTGTCTTGTGCACTGTCTCAGTCACAGTTATGGTCTCCCCAAATTAGTTATATAGAGGGGCAAGGATGGAGGCCAATTGGGAACCGAAGTCTTTATAAAAGGCTGGGTTAAACCTGTGTAGCACTGGAGTCTTGCCGATCTGGAGTCTGGCGATACTTGCAAGCACATTCTCTATACAGATATCTACCTCAAGTGAGGCTACCTCCTGTGCGAAAAGTCTTGTTATGTGAGCCTCAGAAAGGTATGAGTCTGCCTCCTCTGAAGCCAACCACTCTGCTGTGTAGTCATCCACATAAAAGCGTTCAAAATCCTGTGCTACATTTTCATCTGTACGAGCTTTGCCCCTATCCCCAGCTGCAATCTGCGCAACTCTGCTCTTTTTACCCTGACTTGTAATTCACAAGCCAGCAGCTGCCCAGCATTGTTGTCCCCTGCGTAGTGTCTTAGTCTGGTGCGGAGAAGGGTGGATTCTGCTCTGTCAAGGTCTAGGACTTTGAGCTCCTTAAACGTCACTTGTCTCTGCACTTTATGGGCTCCAGTGCGTTTGTGGGCCTCCTCTGTGGGATGCACCCACTTCCCTAATTCAGATCTTTTCCCCCATCTGATCTTATTGAGATGAGCGGAAATAGCCATAAAAGCACTGCTGACAACCACTGTTAGTGTTTCCTAGTAGAGGGAGATAGGGGTATCTTGATTATCGTTGTCTTGTATCTACTGTTTGATCCCCTCTCATATCTCTGTCAGGATAGAGTTGTGATCTAGGAGCATATCATTGAGTCTTGATAGTCGAGTACCTGCTGGAGCCCTGGGAGTCTTAATAGTAATTGGGATAGGAGAGTGGTCTAACGAGACAGACACATCCACCTCTGTTTGAGAAGTAGTGGCCAAAATTGAGGTTTCACCAGAAGATAGTTCAGCCTCCCATATGTCTGGTGAAGGGCCCAAAAAAAACATAATAATCTCTAGTGGTATAGTGCACTGAACATCAGACTACTCTCAGGCCCATGCCAGTTAGCCATCTCAGTCCCTCAGTTGTGAATGCCCCTGTCTGCCTTGTTCTTTGAACTGATATAGAGTCCAGAACCAGATTATTCGTTGGGCATGTATTACGCAGCTATGGTGAAGGTACTGTTGAGTAGGAGAGTTGTAGGGATATGAGCCTCCCTGGTATCTCCACTTAGCTGTGGAGATCCTGCCCTTTACATTTACTAGCTAACAAGATAGCCACTGCTAGGTCCCGAGGTAAAATATTGTCTAGTGAACCATCAGGATCACATCCTCCCCCAGTTCATTTTAAGGACTGGGGTCTCCTGAAGGAGACAGATAATGCAGTCTGAGTCTTGCAGCATGGACAATACAGCTAAGCGTTTAATGTGAGTGTTGAGGCCTCATATTTTGGTTCAGAACCTTAATCATAGGGCTGTGACTAGTGGTGTATGGCACTGCTGGCTGTCTGTTTGTTGGGATGTGGCAGTTGCATTAGTGAGACTTCAAGCATACTGGTGTCAACTTGCAAGTTCTTTGGTTGCTCCTTTGATAGGATGAGATAAACTGGGTGGAACAACTAATTAAACTGTTCTCCCTGCGCAAGACTAAACCGTGTAATGTAAGAGGCTTTTGATAACGTACTTGTCGTTGGTGTGCTCTCAGAATCAAGTGTGGTCTCCGAGTCAATCCGACTCAGATGTGTAATAGAGAAGTCAATTACCCCAGGCCAAGATAGCAGTTGTTCTCTCGTGGGTGATTTTGGAAAAAGGGGTCCCCTCCCTACTAACAACACATGTTTTTGCTCCAACAGGCTCACTGTTCAGGCGTGTTAGCTTGGCTTTGGAGACGGTGGATCTGGCTGACCTTTTGCGTTGGTTCTCGTCGGATGAGGGCTTGTGGATCATTATCCTGGTGGAACCCCTTGTCCTTCTCCCATATTGCTTGTGCAAGGCCCTTCTGAGGTCTTTTGTGGGTGATGATGATTGCTTGGGGGTATCTAAAAGCCCTAATATAATGTGGGCTTTGTCTCTTGTGCACATTATATGGGTTTCAGTGTTCCATACAAAAGTGAGACAGAAGGGGTGACCCCATTTGTATTGTATGCCTTTCTCTTGTAGAAATGTGGTGGCTGGCTTCAGTAAATGTCTCTTCTGAAGTGCTAGGGGGGACAGGTCATGATTCAGCCACACCTTTGCATCCTCAACGGTGATTGGATGCAAATTCCTTCCTGCATTCATATTGTCCTCCTTTTGCCTATAATGATGTAAACAGATTAGAATGTGGTGCAGTGCAGCGGAGGCGCCAGATTGCTTAGCTCCAGATTGATATTCGTGTTGGCCAGAAGTATTTGCCTTTAGAGACAGGTCATCTGCAGTGTCACCACATCACAAGTTTACTGAGCTAACTATAACTAGTGCCCTCATCATGTGCTGCTTATTACCTCACTCATATAACTCATGACATGTTCCAACGCCAGCATCAATCAACTGCAGCATCACTCTAGAGTTCAAATGAACAACTAGAGTGCTTACGTTTTGTATTCAAGACAAAAGTGAGGCATTACTGGATTTCATTTGGTAGGATTAGAAGTTGTTGAATTTAAAGCCTTTCATGAATAGCAGGCTGAAATAAATGAGCATTTAGATGTTAATGCAGACATGAAAAAAAGGGTTTACATGTGAGGGCAGGTGTTGGATTGTAGTAATTTGAGGCATAATGTAGGGGCTAAAAAATAGTTAAAGAGAGAGACATCTGCATAAGTACAGCATCCCTATTTGACAGCGGTTTAGTTTACTCAGCCTACCCATCTTCTCAATCACCTAACTGCTCCCTAGGTTTAAAGTGTGTGTCTGTGTGTGTGTGTGCGTGCGCGTGCGTGCGTATGTGTGTGTGTGTGTGTGTGTGTGTTCTCTCACTGGGTATAGTTGATAGAGCTAACTAACTTGTGCCCCGCCATGTATTGATAACCAAAGATGCTGCTGACAATACACTAAACAACAGTGAATATCTAGGCATGTGCCCATGTTAAATATTGTAATACAGTGGTATAGACACATCCTTTAAGCTGTGCAGTTTTATTTCCGTATCTTCACTAAAGATGTTGAGGAATTACAGATTATTGACTTATATAAAATGTAAGGGTGTCCCACCTTCAGGTGGTTTATCCCTTACTGGTGTTGAAAGCATGGCTCCTAGGTTGTATGCCATTATGCCTATCTCAGTAGAGTATTTTATGAAATTACAATGATGTCTTTAAGATGCAATAAGTGATGTAACGTGCGGTCAGAAAGAGTGGATGGCGGGGTCGCAAGTTATAGTTTCTTCAGTAACCTATAACTGGGGAATTCCAAAGTTTTTTTTAAACATTAGTATTTGCCTTGTTTCATTATAATGCCACAAAAACCTTTTTTTTCTTCAGTGAATATATGTGTGTGTGTGTGTGTGTGTTGTTATAGTTAGGTCAGTGTTTACATAGGAAATGACTTTTTTTTGTGTTGCTAATAACTTTGGTGCAGTTTGACACATCTCCATGAAAGGCTAGTTTGTGCATGGAAAGTTTTGGGGTGATCTGGGATCGAGAAAAAAAGGGAGGGGGTAATAGCGCAAAATCCCCATCTATTTTCCATAGACCATTTTTAGGCAGCGAAAGGCAAAAACTGCTGAATGGAATTACATCAAAGTTGGTAGGAAGCTAAATATTGGTCCAGAAAGCGTGCTTTTTGTGATTTGGTGTAAATCCATTCAGTAGTTTTTGAGAGTACGAACGTTTTTTCCGACTTAGGTGCCGATTCCGATCCTGTAAAACCCGGGTACGAATGGTCGTACGGAGCGTATTCTCCGTACGACTCGTACCCGGGAAATGCACCTTACAAACCAGCAAGTATGATTCGTACAGAAATACCATTTCCGTACGAATCGTAAAAAACTACGTGCAACGAAAAAATACCCACAATTCCGATCCGGGACATCGCGTACGTGACGTCCGGACGGAGTCAGGCAGCGTTCTACGGACCAGCAAGTACGATTCGTGCCTACGTCACTCCGCACGGATAATTTTTTACGGCAGCCAAAAACTCCCAGGAAATTGAGGATGACGCGAAGAAGGAGCTGCGGTACGCGACGGACAGCCATGGACCCCATCCTACGTGTCATCCCGGCCCTCCTAGACTACGACCTGGTGCACCGAAACTGCTGCGCACGCCGCAGAAGGTCAGCACAACACCCAGGGGCAAAGGGGGGGGGGGCGAGGGGCAGGAAACATAACCTCCACCAAATTTGTAAAATGCCATATACTGTCCATACATTACCTCCAGGGTCTGGTCACTTCGGGGGGCGTGTCCACCAATCCCCGCGTACCCATCACCACTACAATGGTGGTACGGGCCGTACCCACACACTCAGAGCATGGGTACGGCCTGTACCACCATTGTAGTGGTGATGTAGGGGTACGCGTGGTACGGGCCGTACCACGCGTACCCCTACATCACCACTACAATGGTGGTACGAGCCGTACCTACGCCTTCAGAGCGGGGGTACAGACCGCATCACCCGTACCTCTAGGGCACCAGTACATTAGTGATACAAGGCGTACACACGCCACAAAAGTTGGCTTAGGGCCTGGTGCAGCATATATCCAGTATATTGGGGTGTGTACATGGCCAGGACAGGACCAAGGGTGCGGGTGGGTGGGTGGGTGTCTGCCAAGGAGTCCCAGCAGTGGACATAGACATTTGAGGGGTGGGTGCATATCACTACCAGCAGTGGACAGAGATATGGGGGTGGGTGCAGAGGACTCCCAGCAGTGGACAGATACATGTGAGGGGTGGGTGCAGAGGAATACCAGCAGTGGACAGAAACATATGAGGGGTGGGTGCAGAGGATTCCCAGCAGTGGACAGAGACATGTGAGGGGTGGGTGCAGAGGACTCCCAGCAGTGGACAGAGACATGTGAGGGGTGGGTGCAGAGGACTCCCAGCAGTGGACAGACATATGAGGGGTGGGTGCCTATCACTCCCAGCAGTGGACAAACATATGAGGGGTGGGTGCCTATCACTCCCAGCAGTGGACAGAGACATGTGAGGGGTGGGTGCAGAGGACTCCCAGCAGTGGACAGAGACATGTGAGGGGTGGGTGCAGAGGAATACCAGCAGTGGACAGAGACATGTGAGGGGTGGGTGCAGAGGAATCCCAGCAGTGGACAGAGACATGTGAGGGGTGGGTGCCTATCACTTCCAGCAGTGGACAGAGACATGTGAGGGGTGGGTGCAGAGGACTCCCAGCAGTGGACAGACATATGAGGGGTGGGTGCCTATAACTCCCAGCAGTGGACAGAGACATGTGAGGGGTGGGTGCCTATGACTCCCAGCAGTGGACAGAGACATGTGAGGGGTGGGTGCAGAGGACTCCCAGCAGTGGACAGACATATGAGGGGTGGGAGCCTATAACTCCCAGCAGTGGACAGAGACATGTGAGGGGTGGGTGCAGAGGACTCCCAGCAGTGGACAGAGACATGTGAGGGGTGGGTGCAGAGGAATACCAGCAGTGGACAGAGACATGTGAGGGGTGGGTGCAGAGGACTCCCAGCAGTGGACAGAGACATGTGAGGGGTGGGTGCAGAGGACTCCCAGCAGTGGACAGACATATGAGGGGTGGGTGCCTATCACTCCCAGCAGTGGACAGAGACATGTGAGGGGTGGGTGCAGAGGAATCCCAGCAGTGGACAGAGACATGTGAGGGGTGGGTGCCTATCACTCCCAGCAGTGGACAGAGACATGTGAGGGGTGGGTGCAGAGGAATACCAACAGTGGACAGAGACATGTGAGGGGTGGGTGCAGAGGACTCCCAGCAGTGGACAGAGACATGTGAGGGGTGGGTGCAGAGGAATACCAGCAGTGGACAGAGTCATGGGTGTGTGTACATCATGATCAGATGAGCACAACTCCATGGGTGTATGTACGCATCCCTAATGTTCGACTATGTTGATAGTGCCATAACAACACATCACTGACAGCAGTGTCCCACTCCCATGAGGATGGATGTCCTTCCCCCACTGCATAACACAACACATGTGGGTGTGAGGACAAATGACACGCGCCGTACTCACACCCTCAGAGCGTGGGTACGGCCCGTACCACGCGTACCCTTACATCACCACTCCAATGATGGTACGGGCCGTACCCACGCCCTCAGAGCGTGGGTACGGCCCGTACCACGCGTACCCCTACATCACCACTCCAATGGTGGTATGGCCCGTACCCACACACTCAGAGCATGGGTACGGCCCGTACCACCATTGTAGTGGTGATGTAGGGGTATGCGTGGTACGGGCCGTAACACGCGTACCCCTACATCACCACTACAATGGTGGTACGAGCCGTACCTACGCCTTCAGAGCGGGGGTACAGACCGCATCACCCGTACCTCTAGGGCACCAGTACATTAGTGATACAAGGCGTACACACGCCACAAAAGTTGGCTTAGGGCCTGGTGCAGCATATATCCAGTATATTGGGGTGTGTACATGGCCAGGACAGGACCAAGGGTGCGGGTGGGTGGGTGGGTGTCTGCCAAGGAGTCCCAGCAGTGGACATAGACATTTGAGGGGTGGGTGCATATCACTACCAGCAGTGGACAGAGATATGGGGGTGGGTGCAGAGGACTCCCAGCAGTGGACAGAGACATGTGAGGGGTGGGTGCAGAGGAATACCAGCAGTGGACAGAGACATATGAGGGGTGGGTGCAGAGGATTCCCAGCAGTGGACAGAGACATGTGAGGGGTGGGTGCAGAGGACTCCCAGCAGTGGACAGAGACATGTGAGGGGTGGGTGCAGAGGACTCCCAGCAGTGGACAGACATATGAGGGGTGGGTGCCTATCACTCCCAGCAGTGGACAGACATATGAGGGGTGGGTGCCTATCACTCCCAGCAGTGGACAGAGACATGTGAGGGGTGGGTGCAGAGGACTCCCAGCAGTGGACAGAGACATGTGAGGGGTGGGTGCAGAGGAATACCAGCAGTGGACAGAGACATGTGAGGGGTGGGTGCAGAGGAATCCCAGCAGTGGACAGAGACATGTGAGGGGTGGGTGCCTATCACTCCCAGCAGTGGACAGAGACATGTGAGGGGTGGGTGCAGAGGACTCCCAGCAGTGGACAGACATATGAGGGGTGGGTGCCTATCACTCCCACCAGTGGACAGAGACATGTGAGGGGTGGGTGCCTATCACTCCCAGCAGTGGACAGAGACATGTGAGGGGTGGGTGCAGAGGACTCCCAGCAGTGGACAGAGACATGTGAGGGGTGGGTGCCTATCACTCCCAGCAGTGGACAGAGACATGTGAGGGGTGGGTGCAGATGACTCCCAGCAGTGGACAGACATATGAGGGGTGGGTGCCTATCACTCCCAGCAGTGGACAGAGACATGTGAGGGGTGGGTGCAGAGGACTCCCAGCAGTGGACAGAGACATGTGAGGGGTGGGTGCAGAGGAATACCAACAGTGGACAGAGACATGTGAGGGGTGGGTGCAGAGGACTCCCAGCAGTGGAAAGAGACATGTGAGGGGTGGGTGCAGAGGAATACCAGCAGTGGACAGAGTCATGGGTGTGTGTACATCATGATCAGATGAGCACAACTCCATGGGTGTATGTACGCATCCCATATGTTCGACTATGTTGATAGTGCCATAACAACACATCACTGACAGCAGTGTCCCACTCCCATGAGGATGGATGTCCTTCCCCCACTGCATAACACAACACATGTGGGTGTGAGGACAAATGACACATGTATACCCACCCCTGGCGGATGCAGCACAATACACACACAGAGATTATGCCACAAGACTGTATACTCATGTCAATGGCCACTACACTAAGAGAGCCAAAGGGAACACACACTGTCACGCACATCCCAGGACTGATAGGAATGTACAGGCGCCGGGACAGCCACCAAGATGTTGCCTCTCATGGAAGGAATAGGGTGGACTTCCCACAGATACAATGCCCACAATTGTCAGTCAGGTGCTCAAATACCCTGCAGAACAAGTACCAAATGTGTGCTAGGCTGGGATAACACACATGCATAGTGTGGAAAAGGCTGATTGTCGCCATTAAGGCATGACAACATACTCAATACACAAGTATAGTGACTAGCAAGGATGGCACAGACGATGCAGCCGGAGACATTGCTGAGCAGGCATGGCCATAGTTGAAGGGATCCGTCACCAACAAAGGAAATGTAGACACAGGTCAGCACAACAAAAGTGCAACTCCCTGCAGGGTAGATGTCAGGTGCCACAGAGGAAGGAACAGTCCTTGGGACAATGCAATGTCTCCAAACACAAATAGCACACACGGCCAAATATACTTTGCACAGACATTGTGATGGCACGCAGATACCATGGTCCACCCCATTAGCATCAGACTACAACTTTTTCCTGACACATAACACATTACCACTACCCCAACTCCGGGACCATCAGCACCCACATCAATACCTGAAATGCAAATGTGTTCAAACTGAAAAGAAAATGCTTTATTCAGCATTAAATGAAAAAGTAGTTAACGACACTATTAACAAAGGCACATGGCCAGTCCAGATCTGAAGTCCTTGGGGGGGACACATGGCCACGCGTCTCCCCTAGCTTGCCTGCACATTAGAACCCTCAGGTTCCTCGACTGGGGGGGGGGCATCATGTGGGGAAGGACCAGGCACCGCATGGATAGGAGGTGGAAGGGTAGGTTTGGTGGGTGCAGGGACGGACGCCTCCACCACAGGGGGTGGGGCAGCGCCAAAGGTGGAGGTCAGCTCGGCGCTGCACACTGCTGCCAGGTCGTCAAGCGTCTCCCCTTCACCCGAAGACAACACAGCCTCAAATGAGGGGGGGGGTCGGAGTGATGGGGTGCAGCGCTACTGGGGGAGGGGGGGACAGGGGGGGGACTCAACTCCCCTACCCGTGGAGTGCCGTTCCCGTTTGCGGGCTGGAGAGACAGAGGGGCTGAGGCCCAGCACAGCCATGTAGGCCTCTTTCTCTGGATGTGTGGTAGGGGAGCCGAGTGGAGTGCCTTTGGAGGGACTGGTTAGTGTGCCATGCGGCCTTGGACTGTGGCTGCGTGTATGCCTGTGTGCCCCAGACCCAGTGGGTGTGCCCTCATCCCCCTGAGTGTGCGTGCCAGGGGGAGTGCGCTTGCCCTTACGTGGTGGTGTGCTGCCTGTGTCTGCTGGGGTGCGTGCTTGTGAATGTCTGTGTGTGCTTGGGACAGGTATGGGAGTGGGAAGTGTGGATGGTGCAGGGGTAGGGGGGACGAAGCGCTGCAGGAGACTCCCTGCTGCCGTCAGTGAAGAGTCCATGGACCTCAGCAACATCCGTTGGTCAGACATCGCTGATGACATGCCCTCCATGTACGACACCATCTGTGTCATCATTCGGGTGTGGCCATGGAGGACATTCAGCAGCGATGTCTGTCCAACCTGCAACTACCGCAGAATGTCCACAGACTCTGCAATGAGGGCAGCAGGGGGGACAGGGGCAGGGGGTGCGGTGCCTGGCACGAAGGAGACACGGTGTTGCCTAGCACGGACAAAAGGGACCGGAGCAACTGGGAGGGCGGTGATGGGAATTGAGTGGGCGGTGACAGATGTAGTGCTGCTGCCAAGTGTCGTAGCAGCCTCCGCCCCCTGGAGGAGTTCAGCATCGGACCCGTCTGCGTCATAGTCAGTGTTGTCACTAGACAGGTCCTCCGCCTGACTCCCCTCGCCCTCCGTGCCACTTGCTCCCGCAGACTCCGCAGCAGTGGTGGCAGCGGTGCTGGATCCCTCCTCCACGTCCGTGCAGGTGTCTCCCTCGGTGTCCCCCGATGATGCTGTGGGCAAGGTGAAGAGACAGAAAAAAATCAGTCACCTGTATACAACAGACACATGAGTCCCAATAAAAATGTCACAGTGCATATCAGGAAATGCATCATGAGTAACATCTAGAATAGTCCGCACATATGTAACCCTGCACTTCCCAGTTGGTTGACCCACCATGACACTTGGAAACAATAGAGATCATGACACAACAGCAAATAACTTGATATCGAATTATACCGAGAAGCTAGTGTCTGGGGACAGTTGAGCACAGCAAGAATATGATTCCATGCTACCTCTTGTTTACTGTGAACGAAACAGTATTGGTGCACCCCAGGCCAAATAACAAACCTCAATACTGAAGGTGTCCCCACACTCTGAGACCTGTGAGTACTTAGGAAACCATAGCCAAAAACATTGCAATCCCTTGGGACTCACAACACTTTACACAATGTACATGTTTAGAATGTGTGAATGCGCCACTTTGTGAACAGAAGACACACCTGCCTGTATGACAGAACTCACACAATGATGTGCACACAAAAATACATTTACACAGTCATTGTATGAGCTGGCAGCCGAATTCTAAAAAGCCACTGTAAATAAGAAATGGGTTATCAGTAAGTACATATACATGGCACCACGGTGGTCTGGATGACTTGACACTCCGTAAGTTCGTATCAGCAACAACCAAGGACTTACACACATGCAAACACACTGTGTGAACATGGACATGTATCTTCAGAAAACAAGTGGTAATCAAACTGTGCCTTCCAGTGAAATGTGCCTGCGTGTCCACAAAAAGTGTAAAAGTACTTTCGTTTGCACTTCCCTGGGAGACATTTGTCATGCAGGCACATTATTTTCCGTCACAACCAACTAGCAAAAAGAAGCATAGGAAAAATGGAGACATGTTGACAAGTGTAGTGAGTGCCAAGGTACAATACTTATTGACTGAAAACTTGAATCATGCCACCTGTCAAATGGCCATCTGTACCATGATGAGACAGTTGCCAACACATCTGACCCACTGCCTGTCATGTGGAGTGGCACACATGTCCAAACACAGGACAATGCATTAGCTAATGGGCCTGCAATGTGATAAGGAGCACCTGCACTGAGGAGACACCCCCATGGCAAGAAAGAATGTCCACACAGATGTCAGCACACACAGACTAAACTATGTAGCATCTCGCCCACACACTTGTGGTAAACATGGATGAGCATGAGCCATGTATTAGCATTTTTGACACATGCTGCAAAGCACAAACATTAAACCCTGCGAAACATGACTGGGTCACTGCATGTTGATTGTCTGTCCAGAAAATTATCACACACAGGTCAGACCCGGCAAGGAGACATAAGGTTTGGACATGTAGGCCTTGCCCGCACAAACCCCCCATACCTGAGACAATGTGATTGAGACAGATCAAGAAGTGACACCTCTTTATCTGGGTTTACTCAAATATGCATCAAGAATTCCTAAATGTACTCCACATCACCTCAGGAGGCTGCCAACACATATTTGTGACCAACAACCATCAACAGATAGTTGTACATAGACACACAGGCACTGCCCAGTGTGAGGATGCACAAGCAAAATGGGGTCAGCCTGTACAATGGGCACATGTAGCACACTTCAGATAAATACAAAAGAGGGCAGGAAACTATGGCACAGAGGCCAAACTATGCTGAACACACAGAGAATGGGCACAGTGTTGGATGACACACATGATTCCGAGGCAAGGGTGTCTTAGGGGACTGTAGTGGGAACACTGCTCCATTGTCCTGGAATTATCTGACTGTAACCTGAGCTACCGTCCCTGCACTATGCATATCTCCCAGTCATGCACATCATGTCTGAGGCCACAACATTGTTAATGCATGCTGCAAGTCTGTTCATTTGAAAACTCACACTCCTATGTTGAGACTCAGCATCCGTGCCAACTAACATGGACACCCAAATGACTGAACAGGACAGGGCACAGGCAAGGTAACAACACATGTCTCAGACCCCCCCCCCACATGATGCAGAAAGCAATGTGCACTTGGATTAACTGGCAGCCTAGATGACCATGTGCAATAGTGATTACACACAGACCAGGGAACACATGTCATTTAGGGGAAGGGAGGCGGAACAGCACCGTTTGACTTTGGGGGACAGGATATGCACTGCACAAATTAACCCTCGCTGTGTATCCAGGCAACTGAGCACTCACAAAAGCTGGTGACACACAACAAACACACATGTACCTACCCCCTTCCTGCTGCTGCAACTCCTGTAACCGCCTATCCAAGTCAGGGAAGACCACCGCCAGGACACGCTTCATCTGTTGGGTCAGTCGTCGGCCCCCGCCGTGCTTGTGGGGAGGTGAGTCTTTGAGCTGCCACCGGGCGATCCTCCGGGTCCAGCACCGGATGTCCTGCCAGCGTTTCCTCACCTGGGCGAGGCGCCGACTGCGACCCTCCACAGATCTCACGGCCCTGACGGCCTGCTTCCATATCTCCCTCTTGGCGTAGGCGGTTACCTGTGAGGATGACAAAGTGAGACAACATCACTACACCTGCTCTATGTCACAGAGACACACATTTGAACATCTTTGATATTTAGAACAGGGCATATTATGCTGGCAACCAATTGCACCTTTCTCATAGGGACATTAGCCTCTGTGGAAGCCCCAATGCACTACATGGCATTGAAAGTACACAGGTGGCATGAGGGGTGCAACACACTCCAAGATCATGGCACACGCTGTGCATCACATGCAACACCAGGCTGATGGACAGCACGTCCAAGCAGTCACATGCCCCAGGCCACTGACGCAACCTCAGCAGAGTACACAGACACACACAGGCACAGATCAATCACCTCCCATTGCCAACAGCGGATACAAACCTCACTCTGCACATGTGCCACTTGCCTGTGGGGTGTCACAGGTGTGGTGCTAGCTCAGCAAGTCAGACACTCTGCACGGCTTACTTCTCACATCAGATGGGTGGAGCTGTTGCCTCCTCCATGCAGCTGGGGTGCAACACTCCACATAGACACTCACCCACATGACAAGGAACATTCACACACATCAATGTCCAGGGGGCGTACACATCATTTGGATACTCTCACCACAGCTCCACTCAACTCACACACATCTGTGATTACAGTCACCTGTCACACCGGGGGGGGGGGCAGGGAATCACCTCTGGACAATAGGACAAAAATCGGCATGAGGATTGGGCAGGCTGAATGTGCCATGCACTATTCAGTGAATGTCACAGTAAGCACAATGCAAGTGAGGAGTGCACACAGGAACTACATCATGCTCTGCATGGGAGACATAAGCCATTCCCCCCCTGGGACCCACGCTAAACAACATTGCATGTCTGTCACACCTGGACACAATGCCAGAAGTGACAGTCACAAAAAAGGGGCACAGTCAAAGCTGGTGGAGTCAGCACTCACCTGCTCCCCTGGTCTCCCATACAGGCTGGGGTACTGTGGGAGGATTACATCAAGCAATGCCTCATTCTCCTCATGGCTGAAAAGCTGGGCCCTCTCCACAGTCCCTGACATGGTGCCAGAGGAATCACAAGCAGCAGCAGTGGTGTCGAGTGTAAGGTAGTGCAGGCAAGTGCCCTCTCATGGGTTCTGGCTGACTTATATCTGCCTTGCTGGGCTGTTTCATTTACAGGAGTACAGAGTGATTGGTCAGTCTCATTTGTATCCTACGTTTCCTCCAATCCCTTTAAACATACTCCAGTGAGGGCCTTTGCATGGTTCAAAATTTGAGCATGATGTGAAGTCAACAACCACTTTGCAACATTGTATTTAGTTGCCAACTGCCTATTCCAGGCCACATGATTGAAACTTTGAACTTGAAAATCGGTGTCCATGACAACCAGCATGCATTTAGGCCCTAATACTTGTCCCTCATGTGTCCCTATGTAATTTAGCTATCCACACACAGGTACGGTGCATTTCACACGTACTCCTACCGCACCAGTTGCACATTGCGTTTGCCACGTATGTGTACGACCAGTGTGTACACGTACGTGGACTACCAGTGTGTACACGTTGATGTACACACTTGTCGTACACGTACGTGTACACATTGGTAGTCCACGTATGTGTACACACTGGTCGTACACGTACGTGTACACACTGGTAGTCCACGTACGTGTACGACCAGTGTGTACACGTACGTATACGACCAGTGTGTACACGTACTTGGACTACCAGTGTGTACACGTACGTGGACTACCAGTGTGTACACGTATGTGTACGACCAGTGTGTACACGTACGTGTACGACCAGTGTGTATACGTACGTGGACTACCAGTGTGTACACGTATGTGGACTACCAGTGTGTACACGTACGTGGACTACCAGTGTGTACACGTTGGTGTACACACTGGTCGTACACGTACGTGTACACACTGGTAGTCCACGTACATGTACACACTGGTCGTACACGTACGTGTACACACTGGTATTCCACGTATGTGTGCACACTGGTAGTCCACGTACGTGTACGACCAATGTATACACGTACGTGTACGACCAGTGTGTACACGTACGTGGACTACCAGTGTGTACACGTTGGTGTACACACTGGTCATACACGTACGTGTACACACTAGTAGTCCAAGTACGTGTACACACTGGTCATACACGTACGTGTACACACTGGTCATACACGTACGTGTACACACTGGTAGTCCACGTACGTGTACACACTGGTAGTCCACGTACGTGTACACACTGGTCGTACACGTACGTGTGTACGGTCCGTACACACACCCGTACTACGGCGGGAACAACAATGTGATGATACGGACCGTTCACACGCCCTCAGAGCGTGTGTACGGTGCGCTTCACAGCTTGCACAGGTGATAGGAGGCGCACACGAAGGGAATGGAGGTGTCAGACTCGTGCATGGCTGTACATCAAGTCATAGTCATTGCAGTCCTACATGTGCAGGGCCTAGGTGTGTCAGGCAGTGATGTGGCACATGTCTCCTCATGTTTTAGCACAATAGATGTGTGTTGACCTGTGTACACATGTCATGTGTGATGGGGCAGTATGTGGCACACTTCCCCTTCCCACAATGCACATGTGTGCATGTAGTACAAACGTGTCAAGCACTGCATCACTGGTATGGCACAGTCACCAACACCCGCAAATGTCCCCTGATGCCAGGGACAGGGACACTAACACCTGACATGTAAGTAACAGTGTGCCCCGATGTGAACATGTCCTGTGTGTGTCATGTGTTCCCATGAGCTTGCTGGTGTTGTTCCGTTAACTGCATCTGCTGTTGCTGCATCCAACATGTGTCTGTGTGTAGATGGGCATGGCACACATATACGCACACCATGCCACATGTGGATTCACACGTTACGTGTGTCTCGGTGCTTCAAAGATGATTTTATGACATGAGGACATATCTGCGGCGTATCCATGTCTGTGTTTTTGTTTTTCACGTGTACCCCTTCATCGCTATGTGTATGATCTGTACATTTCCAATGACATGTGATCTGTGCGTCTAGATTGACGCCAGCAGTTTGTATGAGATGACATCCTTCAAATGCAGATATGTGGATGTATGTCACTCCTGTGATGTCTCTGGTTGTTCACTTACACTGGCCCACAGCTTGTTTGGGGCCATGTCATGTAGAACGTGACTATCAACGGGTGTAGCTGGCTTGTCGTAGGAGTATCACCTGGCTGCCATACGTGTCCTGGATGTATAGCACAGACCTGACTCTGTATTTAGCAGATGTGTAGTAGCAGTTGAGCATGTGCTCAGTTCATTGACATTGATGTTGTTAGGTACTCACTCTTCGTTCTTCCTTCCAATTATCTGCAGGGCACCGCCTCACCCACACTGAGGAGGCAGGACACAACCCCAGACCCCACACCAACCGTGGCCGTCTGTCATCCGAGACCCCGTTGTGCCAACTCCATGCATCCAACCTTGCCCTGGCCACCATTCTTCACATCCACCGTACTCCAGAATGCTGGACATAGTTCTCCCACCTGGCAAGACATACCTGCTACTCCCTCCCTGGCAACATCCACATAAGCCATGACCTCTACGCCTTCAGGATACTCTTCCAAATTGGTCTGTCCGCACAGTAATGCATGCCCCCCCTCAGCATCTTGAGGCCATCACGGGTGAGTATTGTGCTCCATGTCTGTATAGTATGATACCTTGTGACCCATGTGTGTCCTGTCCCAGACTCAGATTCCAGGGTATGGATGGCTGGAGTTAGTTCAACACTCATGCATAGTTTGACATTTCCCCACACGTAGGTTGTGTACTCATGCAAAATGAATGCAAAATGTAATTGTAGAAAAATAGATTTATTCTCGGTGGGGGGCCTGTTTAGTGTGGACAAATAGGTGCTATACAGTGTGCATGGAATCCTAAGTTCACAGGGGGAGATGGCATCCTTGACAGTTGGAGTCATCAGAGTCCAGACCACAGTGTTGGTCATCATTGGTCAGACTGTGACCAGCAAGTCCATGTGGCAGAGAATGTCATTGGATGAGGTGCTGCTGTTGCGCCAGAGGGCCAGGTGCCAGCCCATGTGACCTGGGAGATGTGGATGGTCCGCTGCCTCTCACGGTCTTTTCCGTGGACGACCCACCTTCCTCGGGGGACCCTTAGACGATGCTTGGGACGCTCCGTCGGGTGAATCCTCCTCCCTCCCTGTGGCTGGTGCTGGTCTTCGCCTGGTGGCACAGGGAGGGTTGCCCATGTTGTCGGCGATCCGTCGGAGTGAACGGCTTATGTCCGTTTGCACCGCCAGGAGCTCAGCCAGTCTTGCCTCCATCCGTCCTTGGTGTTGATGTTGACTGGCGTGTTGCTCGGCCTGCTGGTTCTTAATCTCGTTGAGGGTCCCCACTACCTGGCTGATGCCCCTGGTGTCACGCCGGTATGTCTCCAAGATGTGGCGTATGTGTGACATACCGGTTCCCTCAGCTGGCTGGTCAGGTTCGCGCCTCCGCCTGCCTCCGCCTGCCTCCACTCCCACCACCCCTGCCCATGCGAGCCTGGCCTGCCATTGTGGGCACATCGGGTCTACGGGACCCCTGAGGGATGGCATTTGCAGGGTTGTCTGCCTGCTCCTGGGTGGCCGGAGAACCTTGTCCCTCCAGGTCAGACTGGCTCAGTTGTTCTGTGCGGGCAGGGCTCCTGGGTGTCTCCTGGGATGTGGCAAGAATGGGGGTGGTGGTTGGCACAGATGTACCTGACGCAGGTGCTGCAGGGGCTGGGGGTCCAGGTTGGTTGGGGTCATCCACAGAGTGCTGAGAGTCGTCGCTGCCGGTGGGATCATCTTCCTGCCGAGCCTGGGCCTGTGATTGTTCCCCCCCAGTGTTGGGGGGAGATCCATGACGTTGCCCTGTGTGTGAGAAGGAGACAATGTTAATGCATTTTCATGCAACATCCATGTTTCATACATGTTCAGGTTGCCACAGTTCCACCAGGTAGTTGTATGTGCCTAGCATTCGCATCAATGTTCACTTGTGGATGGGTATGTTGCAGGGGACTGATTGAAAGGTTATCCAGGGTCTTTGACATGTCGCATTTGGTCTTGGATGCTTTTTTGGCTGAGGCTTGATCTAGTTGTGTCACATGTCCATTGTGAGAGTGTGTGACTCACTTGGCTGCCCCGGGGGTGCGTGCTTGTGTGAGGGGTGAGTGATCATCACTCAGCCCGACGCTCTTCAACATCCACAAGGCCCCCCTCACACAAGTGGCCCGCCACCACAACCTCTAAGACATCTCCTACGCCGACGACACCCAGCGCATCCTCTCCCTCACCAAGGATCCTCACACCGCCAAGACACACATCCACGAGGGTCTGAGGGCCATAGATGACTGGATGCGGAGTGGCCATCTGACACTGAACTCGGACAAGACGGAGGTCCTCATGCTGGGAACCACACACTCAGCCTGGGACGACTCCTGGTGGCCAATCGCTCTGGGGACATCACCGACACCCACCAAACACGCACGCAACCTTGGATTGATCCTCGCATCCTCCCTCTACATGTCCAAGCAGGTCAACGGCGTCTCCTCCTCCTGCTACGACACCCTACGCACGCTCCGCCGGATCTACTGGTGGATCCCGACTTAAACAAGTAGAACAGTGACACGGGCCCTCGTCAGCAGCTGACTGGACTACGCCACTGCACTCTACGCAGGACTCCCATCCACACACCAACGGCGGCTACTACGCTTCTGCAACACCTCGGCACAAGTGATCGTCAATGCCCCCCGCCACAGCCACATCACCCCCCTCCTGAGAGACCTACACTGGGTCCACAGCGACAAGAGGATCACCTGTAGGCTCCTCAGCCACGCACACAAGGCACTCCACACCCATGGACATGCCTACCTGCACATCAGACTCAGCTTCTACACCCCCACCCGCAAGCTCCGCTCCGGCATCCTCGCCCTCGCAGCTGTCCCCCGCATCCAACGTACGCCCGCCTGCAGCAGATCCTTCTCCTACCTCGCCGCAAGGAGCTTGAACACCCTCCCAACCCACCTATGACTGACCCAAGACCTACTTGCCTTCTGATGTCTCCTCAAGTCCTGTCTCTTCAAGCAGTATTGTAACCCCCCCCCAGCGCCTTGAGACCCTCACAGGTAAGTTGCGCGCCTTACAAGTACCCAGATCGATTGTTGATTGATTGACGGTGCCTGCTGGTGGGCGTAGTGTGATTTTGCTGTTAGTCTGTCTCCCAGGTGATGTATCTGTCCCCCCATGGCGCATGCTGCCATGTCAGTGAGTGTGAGTTCCTGTCCTAGTTATCTGAGCTGGTTGTGTTTGTGTTAGATTTTGCAGTTGTCACAGGAGGGCCTTGTACTGCCTACAGCAGGGCCAAGTGTCAGCTACCTTGTCAATACTTTGGCAGTCCCTGTGCATTGCGCATGGTGCATGGGTGTTGGAAGGCGGACCCCGAGGAGTCGGTGGGACCACCAAGGGGTGGGGCCCTCTCACTGCACGAAGTAGCCGAGCGCTGCCGAGAAGTCTCCTGAGAGACCCTTCTCCTATCCCGTACTAGCACAGTAACACCACCACACCGGACTCAAGGAGGTTGTCTCAAGACAAGCAATTCTTTATCATCAATAAAAGGTTACGAGTTCAATATTTACACGAAGGGATCGAGGGATCCACCAAAAGTCTCAATGTCTCTTTGGAAGGGTAGGGGTAGCGGGACAGTCTTTGGCAGGAATGTGGTACGAGGGTACCTGGGGCCCAGTTCTTATCCTCACGCTGGAGGACCTCCGATCTCGGAGGGGTCGAGCCGCGACGGCGTCAGCAGGGCTCTGGCGTACAGTTCGTGGAGAGCCGCGATTCAATCAGCAGGGCTCTCAAGATGGTCTCTGTTCAGCTCGAGCCGCGACGTCGTCAGCAGGGCTCCGAGGAAGGTTCCAGCGAGGTTGGGCCGCGACAGCGTCAGCAGGGCTCCGATGTTCCAGGTGGTTCAGAAAGAGTTCACAAGAGGGAGCCGCGACGCAGTCAGCAGGGCTCGTGATGGTTCCGACAAGAGTTCTTCTCCGTAGGGTCAGCCGCGATTCAATCAGCAGGGCTCTCGACTCCGGGATACAACTGCCGAGCTGTGGTGGGGTCGCCCCAGATATAGGTCTGGAGCCCTTTGATGTCCGGACCTATGCGCCCGAGGGGGCGGAGTGGCCGGGTGGAGGTGGCCAGACGCCCAGCAGGAGAGGCGCCAGGCCCATGGGAGTTGCCGGGCGATCACACCTCGAGAGGGGAGGACAGTTGGGGGTCCCATCGATACTGTCCTCCGCCGGGGGCGATGAATGGTTCCTGCGGCACCCCCTGGCTAGTTCGTGGTGCCTCGATGTCGGGCTTCGCTGGGGTCGAGGCCGGGTTGGTGCACGGGGTGACGTGGATGCCAACAAGATGGCGGAGCCACGAGGAGTATGCGACCACGTGCAGCTCCGGGTGAAGGGCCTTGGTGCAGTTCAGACGGGTGGCCCGTGAAGGCCGGGGCGGGGAACGGGCACAATCCAGGGGGTTAAGGACCACGCCACGAGGCCGGGTCCAACAGGCGTCCCCCCCAGCCGAAGGCATGGAGAGTCACCCATCTCCTTGGGGATTCTCCTCGTCAAGGCGGAAGAAGCGGGACAGGCCGTCGGCGTTGGCGTGGTCATTGCCGGGCCGGTGTTCGACGTCAAAGTCCATCCCTTGTAGCGAGATGGACCACCGCAGCAGCTTGGGGTTCTCGCCCCGCATTTGCATTAACCATTGCAAGGGCCGGTGGTCGGTCTGGACCCGGAAGTGGGTGCCAAAGAGGTAGGGCCGGAGCTTCTTGAGGGCCCACACCACAGCGAAGGCCTCACGCTCAATAGTGCTCCAGCGTTGCTCTCGGGGCAGTAGTCGTCGGCTGATGAAGGCCACTGGTCGGTCGAGCCCCTTTTCGTCGGCTTGGGATAGGACGGCCCCGATCCCATACTCGGAGGCGTCCGTCTGTACCACGAACTCCTTCTGATAGTCCGGGGCCTGCAGCACCGGGGCAGTACACATGGCTGTCTTTAGGGTGTCGAAGGCTGTTTGGCAGCGGGGTGTCCAGTGTACCTTCTTGGGCTGCTTTTTGGACGTTAACTCTGTGAGGGGGCCAACAATGCTCCCATAGTCCCGGATAAACCGCCGGTAGTATCCGGTGAGGCCCAGGAAGGCCCGGACAGCGGTCTGGGTAGTGGGGGGTTCCCAGGTCTGGATGGCATCTATCTTCGCTTGGAGGAGGGCCACCTGCCCGCTCCCCACTTGATGGCCCAGGTAGGTCACGGATCCGTGGCCGATTTGGCATTTGCTGGCCTTGATTGTGAGCCCGGCCCGCTGGAGGGCGGCCAGGACGGCCTCCAGGTGGAGGAGGTGCTCGGCCCAGTGGTTGCTGTACACGGCAATGTCATCTAAGTAGGCCGCGCTGAAGGCCTCAAGCCCGGCCAAAACCTTGTTCACCAGTCTTTGGAAGGTGGCCGGGGCGTTCTTCATTCCGAAGGGCATCACCCGAAAGTGGTAATGCCCATCCGGAGTCGAAAAGGCGGATCTTTCTTGGGCGCCGGGGGTGAGCTGGATTTGCCAGTACCCGGCGGTGAGGTCCAGCGTGCTCAAGTAGCGAGCGGCCCCTAGGCGGTCGATCAGTTCGTCGGCCCGGGGTATCGGGTGTGCGTCCGTCTTTGTTACTCCATTCAGTGCTCGGTAGTCCACGCAGAATCGCAACTCCGGGGGGTGACCGGGAGCTGCGGCCTTGGGCACCAGGACGACAGGGCTGGCCCACGGGCTGTCGGAAGGCTCGATGACCCCCAGGGCCAGCATCTTCGCTACTTCGGCCTGGATGCAGGCCCGCACTCGGTCAGGCACCCGGTAGGCTCTGTGTCGTATGGGGGGGTTCTCCCCGGTGTCGACGTCGTGGACGCACCAGTGGGTCACCCCCGGGGTGAGAGAGAAGAGGGCTGCGTAGTCCCGCAGTAATCGCTGGCAGTCGTTGCGCTGCTCCGGGGTCAGGGACGAGGCGAGTTGGACACCTTCGATCGATCCATCATGGATGTTGGACTGCAAGAGGTCGGGCAAGGGCTCGGAGTCGTCCTCGCTCCCCTCGTCGGTCGCCAGCAGCAGGCTCAGTTCGGTCCGGGCGAAGTGGGGTTTTAGCCTGTTCGCATGTAGGACCCGGAGGGGGTTCCGGGGGGACTCCAGATCGACCAGGTAGGTGACGGGACTTTTCTTCTCCACCACCTTGAAGGGCCCGGTCCACTTGTCCTGGAGGGCGCCGGGTTCGACCGGGGCCATGACCCATACTTTCTGACCTGGCTCGAATTCTACCGTAGAAGTGTTGCGATCGTACCACCGCTTCATGTCCTCCTGGCTGGCCTCGAGGTTGGCTTCGGCTATGGCTCGGAACTTGCGGGTCTGGTTTCGGAGGGTCAGGAGGTATCGGTAGACGTCAGGAGGGGCGCCTCGGGGCTTCATCTCCCAGCCCTCCTTGACCAGGCTGAGTGGTCCGCGGACCGGGTGCCCATACAATAGTTCAAACGGGCTGAACCCCAGGGACTTCTGCGGGACCTCCCGATAGGCAAACAGGAGGCAGGGCAGCAGGACATCCCATTTCCGCCTGAGGGGTTCTTCCAGGCCCTGGATCATCCCTTTCAATGTTCGGTTGAACCGCTCAACCAGCCCGTTCCCCTGAGGGTGATATGGGGTCGTGAACTTGTATGTGACCCCGCATTGTTGCCACAGGGACCGCATGTACCTGGAGATAAAGTTCGTGCCACGGTCGCTCACCACTTCGCTGGGGAATCCCACTCGGGAGAAGATCCCCATCAAGGCCCGGCCTACCACAGGGGCCGTTATAGTTCTGAGCGGGACCGCCTCCGGGTACCTGGTGGCGTGGTCCACGAGGACCAGGATGAAGCGGTGGCCCAGGGCGGTTTGGGGGTCCAGGGGTCCCACAATGTCGATTCCGACTCGTTCAAACGGGGTGCTGACGGCGGGAAAGGGCTGGAGGGGGGCCTTGACCCGACCCCCCGTCTTTCCGCTGGCTTGGCAGGTCTGGCAGGACCGGCAGTGGTTGTCCACATCTCTCCGCATCCGAGGCCAGTAGAAGTGGGTCACCAGACGACTGTACGTTTTGTCTTGCCCCAAGTGTCCGGCGAGGGGCACATCATGGGCCAGGTTGAGAAGGAACTCCCGGAAGCGGAGGGGGACCACCAACACGCGGCCGGCCCCGAGTTCTGCCACTTTCTGTTCACTGTACAACAGGCCCTCGGCCCAGTAGATCCAGTGGGTGCCGGTCTGGTCACCGTTGGCTTGCGCGGTCGCCTGCTGTCGGACCCCTTCGAGAGAGGGACAGGACTGTTGCTCTTGCTGGAACTGCTCTCGGGTGGGGCCCCCTTCATGTTGCCATTGCGTCAGTTCTGGTAGGGCGCTCGGAGAAGCCATCTCTTCGGGGGAGGATTCGCTGGGCCCGGGGTCGGTGTCCGCCTCCTCCTCGCTGCTGGCGGGAGGGGGTGTGAGCCCCTCGGGTCGGGCCGTCCCGGAGGTCGAGGAGGAGCGGGGGGCCGGGGCGGTCATGGACCGGGTGATGGCGCAGGCCCAATCAGCCAGTCCCAACATTCGGAGGTGCTCTCGTCGTTCTACTTGAGCCCAGGGGGAACTCTCCAAGTCGTTCCCCAGGAGGCAGTCGACCGGGGCGTCGTCGCGCACCGTCACCTTCAGCAGGCCCGTCACCCCTCCCCACTCGAAGGGGACCAGGGCCATCTGGCATAGGCTTTCACTGTTGTCGGCCGTCCGCACAGGGCACAGCACATTCGGTAGAATCTGTTCAGGGGTCACCAGGTGGCAGCGGACAGCGGTGATACTGGCGCCGGTGTCGCGAAGGGCTTCGGCCCGTTGTCCGTTGACCGTGACCTGCTGCCGGTACTTCTGGGTGTTGGTTGGGATGGGGGTGCAGGGTACCATCTCTCGGCTACCCAGGCAGACCAGGGACATGGCTGCCGGCTCCCACTCAGTGTTTTCTTGGTCGAGGGCCTCTTCTTCCTCCTCTCCCCCCAAGGCGGCGGCTGTCAGCTGCCGGGGCGGGGGCCCGCCGGCCCCGTTTCTTCGGTTCAGGGGGCAGGCCGGGTCGCTGGCAAAGTGTCCGGTTTGTTGGCAGCCATAGCAGGTCACTGGTGGCCGTGGTCCGGGTCGGGCCGGGCCCACCCTTCGCGCTAGGCTCGGGGAGAGATGTGGCTGCGGTGGCCCTCGAGGGGGGCTCCTGGGGGCCCCAGCGGGAGGGTCTCGGTTCCTGTTCGGCCCTCCCCCCCCACCGCGCTGGCGTGGGGGTCCGTTGGGGTTCCTCTGGTACTCCCCCATTGAGCTCCGGGGGACCCGGGAGTTGACCCATCGATCGGCCTCGACAGCAAGTTTGCGCGGGTCGGTCATTTTGCTGTCGAGGAGGTGCTGTCTCAGTTCCACGAAGCAATTATTGGAAAGGTGTTCCCAGACGATGAGGTCGACCAGTTGTCCGTAGGTGGTTACTTTGCTGCCTTTGATCCACCCTTCTAGGGCCCGACTGAAAAAGTCCACATATTCCACCCAGGTGGTACCCGGGATTTTCTTGCAGTCTCGGAACCGCTGGCGGTACATCTCCGCTGTTAGCCCGTATCGGGTGAGCAGGGCCTCCTTCATGTGATCGTAGGAGGTCATCACCTCCTCCGGTAGCTGGAGCAGCGTGTCCCGCCCTTCACTCAGGAATCGCCCCCACAGGCCTGCGCCCCAGTCTTTTCGGGGCACCCGATGGGAGGTCATGGCCACCTCGTAGGCCTTGAACCATTGTTGGATATCGTCATTCTTGTAATACTCCTTGACGACCTCCTTCGGGATATGCACCTTGGCCTCGGGGGGCGGTAGAGTGTCTCTAGTACTGGGGGTGTCGGTCCCTCCGTTCTTGGCCTTGATCTCGAGCTCCTTGAGACTGCGCTCGTGCTCAAGAGTTATTTTCTTTTCCTCCAACTCCCGGTGTCGTCTCTTCTCTTCTATTTCTTCTTGAAGGCGTAGCTGCTCGAGGGCCAGTTTCTTTTCTGCCAGCTGGAGTTCGCCGTCCAGCCGCAGTCGGGCGAGCTCTAGTTCGTGGCTCCGGACCTTTTCCCGCTCTCGTATTTCTTCCTCGGAGAGGCCGGTTTCTAGGCTCTTTCTTCCTCCGGTTGCCGGGGTCAGTGCGGTTGCTGTGGTCTCCGTCAGGGGCAAGGGCCCTTCTTCCTGGGAGGGGCCTGCCCCAGCCTCCAACCATGCCCTCAGAGCTTTCTGCATCTCTTCCTTGGTACCGAGGCTGGTGGTTGCAATGCCTTTGTCTCTGCAGAACTGTTTTAATTCTTTGTGCGTATATTCCTCCAGCCGTTCGGGCTGGAACTCCATTGTCGCGTTGTTTTCCTGGTTGCTCATGATGCTATTTGTTTGGATGGGTAGCTAGTGGGTACTGGCTGGTACGTACTGCGTTCGGCTCGGATCCCGTCGCTGGCCACCAAATGTTGGAAGGCGGACCCCGAGGAGTCGGTGGGACCACCAAGGGGGGGGGCCCTCTCACTGCACGAAGTAGCCGAGCGCTGCCGAGAAGTCTCCTGAGAGACCCTTCTCCTATCCCGTACTAGCACAGTAACACCACCACACCGGACTCAAGGAGGTTGTCTCAAGACAAGCAATTCTTTATCATCAATAAAAGGTTACGAGTTCAATATTTACACGAAGGGATCGAGGGATCCACCAAAAGTCTCAATGTCTCTTTGGAAGGGTAGGGGTAGCGGGACAGTCTTTGGCAGGAATGTGGTACGAGGGTACCTGGGGCCCAGTTCTTATCCTCACGCTGGAGGACCTCCGATCTCGGAGGGGTCGAGCCGCGACGGCGTCAGCAGGGCTCTGGCGTACAGTTCGTGGAGAGCCGCGATTCAATCAGCAGGGCTCTCAAGATGGTCTCTGTTCAGCTCGAGCCGCGACGTCGTCAGCAGGGCTCCGAGGAAGGTTCCAGCGAGGTTGGGCCGCGACAGCGTCAGCAGGGCTCCGATGTTCCAGGTGGTTCAGAAAGAGTTCACAAGAGGGAGCCGCGACGCAGTCAGCAGGGCTCGTGATGGTTCCGACAAGAGTTCTTCTCCGTAGGGTCAGCCGCGATTCAATCAGCAGGGCTCTCGACTCCGGGATACAACTGCCGAGCTGTGGTGGGGTCGCCCCAGATATAGGTCTGGAGCCCTTTGATGTCCGGACCTATGCGCCCGAGGGGGCGGAGTGGCCGGTTGGAGGTGGCCAGACGCCCAGCAGGAGAGGCGCCAGGCCCATGGGAGTTGCCGGGCGATCACACCTCGAGAGGGGAGGACAGTTGGGGGTCCCATCGATACTGTCCTCCGCCGGGGGCAATGAATGGTTCCTGCGGCACCCCCTGGCTAGTTCGTGGTGCCTCGATGTCGGGCTTCGCTGGGGTCGAGGCCGGGTTGGTGCACGGGGTGACGTGGATGCCAACAAGATGGCGGAGCCACGAGGAGTATGCGACCACGTGCAGCTCCGGGTGAAGGGCCTTGGTGCAGTTCAGACGGGTGGCCCGTGAAGGCCGGGGCGGGGAACGGGCACAATCCAGGGGGTTAAGGACCACGCCACGAGGCCGGGTCCAACAATGGGTATGTACCTGGGCGATATGGGCTGAGGGCATTGGTGTCTGTTTCTGAGTTGTACTATATGTTTAGTGATCCCCACCCTCCCAGCATCCCGGACATCCTGTATTGGGTTTGTGGTTTGTGTAGGCTGGGACATGGCATGGCCTTGCTTTGTAAATGGGGCATACTCATGTTAGTGGCCTGAGCGTTGTTTAGAGTGTGGTTGTGTCAGGTGAGGGCTTGGGGGTAGGTGAGTGCATTTGTTGTAGTTGGGGTGTGGATGCCATTCCCCCCATGTTACGTGAGTTGTTTGTGTACTCACCAGGCTCTCGGACTCCTTCGACTCCGTGTACTCCCACCGGCGGAAGCAGGGCCATCACCTTCTCCTCCCAGGGATGGTAATGTACCGGTCTGCGGGGCAGCCCACCTCCTGTGATGTTACTCTGGGCGTATTCCTCGTTCATTTTGCGCTTGACTGCCCTGCGCAGATCGTACCACCTGGCTTGACATTCATTCTTGGTCCTTCTGATGGGCGCAACAGCATTCACCTGATCGACGATCCTCTGCCACAGGCTAGTTTTTTGGGATATGCTGGTCTGTCTGACCAATGTTCCAAACAGCTGTGGCTCAACTCTGATGATTTCGTTGACAAGGATGTCCAGCTCCTCCGTTGTGAACTTTGGATTCTTGTCTGTGGGCATGGTGTGGGGTGTGGGTGTGAATGTGGAGGTGTGTGTGTATGTGTAGAGGGGGTCTGTGTGAAGGAGGTTGTGTGAAGGTGTGTGAGTTAAGGTGTATGGGTGCAGTTGTTTGTATGTGATGTCTGTCAGCAGTGAGTCTGTTGCAAAGGCTCATGGTTTGTGTTTGTGGGCCCTTTTTATTGCTCCATTTGTGGGTGTGGCTGTGTTTGAAATGTTGGTGGGTGTGTTATAAGAGGTGGTTGTGATTTTGGGCCTCTGTTTGACTGTTTGGATGTGCCAGGTCAGTCTTTTAGTTGTTTTTTGTCCTGTAGACGTGTTTTGTGGTGTTGTGCGAGTCGAATTGACGGTCCTTGTGCTGTTTTACAGTGTCCTGGTTCAGTACAAGTCTTTTTCGCGTAGGTAAGGTGCGTCCATGGCTATGTTGTTGTTCAGTGTTCACATGTGCAATGGTGTTGTACGACTCGTACATACGCAATGCTGGGGTATGGTGCGTCCAAGTAAGGGGCTGGGGTGGGGTGTACGGGGCGTACATACGCGGGTGCTGTGGTGGGGGGTACGGCACTTACATACGCGTGTGCTGGGGTATGGCGCATACATGGGGGATGCTGGGTTACGGTGTTGGGGTATGGTGCATCTGAGTACGGGGCTGGGGTGGGGGGGTACGGCGCTTACATACGTGTGTGCTGGGGTGGGACCATACGCAGGTGCTGGGGTACGGAACGTACATGCGTGGGTGCTGGGGTGGGGGGTACGGTGCGTACATGTGCGGGTGCTGGGGTGGGGGGGTACGGCTCGTACATACGCGGGTGCTGGGGTGGGGGGAACGGCGCGTACATGCACGGGTGCTGGGGTGGGGGGGGTACGACCCATACATACGCGGCTGCTGGGGTACAGCGCGTACAGGCACGGGTGCTGAGGTGGTGGGGTCCGGCACATACATACGCGGGTGCTGGGGTACGGCGCGTACATGTGCGGGTGGGGGGTCCGTACGACTCTTACCCCATGCCCAAGTGTACCGGGGTAGTGGTCATACAAAGTTCGCTCCGTACGGGACGTTTTCCATACGCTTGGGGATTCGGAACGCCGCTACGGATCGTACTTATGCGCTCAGACTTCAGTTTTACGACTCGTACGTAAATCTGTCCGGGGACGTCTCGTATACTTTTCCCGAGGCAATTCGTATGTAATTTGACAGTACGAATCGTACTTCGCCGTTTGTACGGGACTTGTACGACTCGTACGTAAAAAATACGGATACGAGTCGTACGGGAAATATTTTTACCGGATCGGAATCGGCACCTTAATGTCTGGGTGGTTTGTTTAGAGGGACTCTCACTAGAGTCCTTCAATCCCAAATAAAAAAAAATTAGAGCATTCTGATTGGCCCAGGGTGCTTTTTTTTCCCCTGGGCAGATTTGCTCCCATAGGACACAGGCTCCAACAGGAGCAAGCGCTCTGATTGGCTGCTTGCAACAGGAAAAAAAAATGTTGCAGGCAGCCATTACCGGACTGGGGGACTAAGTCCACTGTCTTGATTTATAATTTATATATATATATATATATATATCCCAAAGTTCAAGTTTCCTTGCATAGAGACGCCAACTCAGGTGGAAATGTAGCCTTCGTTTATTGCAGGTAACCAGCACAGCGCGTTTGAACCCCATCAGCAAAGCGCCAAACATGTTTCGGGCTCCATGCCCTTGTTCACTGGCTGCATGTGCTAAGTCCCAGCAGCTGTGTGGACTCGTTGCCTTAATCCTTTCAGCACAGTGGCATTATGGGGCAGGTAGTCCGTGTCTAAATCAAATGATTGCTGCCAGGGCTCATTACATAACAAAAATAAAATCCCAAGTGGGTGCTGCGAGGAAAAACTGCCACAGTGCTAGTCAATGTCAATCCTGGCAATACTGGCATTTCCAGCTCCACACGGTGCACACAATCTTACAGCACCGAAGGTACCGCTTACTGCGCGGCGGGGCATCTCTGCGACGAGGCACGCCGCTGTTAAACATCCCAAAGTTCAAGTTTCCTTGCATAGAGACGCCAACTCAGGTGGAAATGTAGCCTTCGTTTATTGCAGGTAACCAGCACAGCGCGTTTGAACCCCATCAGCAAAGCGCCAAACATGTTTCGGGCTCCATGCCCTTGTTCACTGGCTGCATGTGCTAAGTCCCAGCAGCTGTGTGGACTCGTTGCCTTAATCCTTTCAGCACAGTGGCATTATGGGGCAGGTAGTCCGTGTCTAAATCAAATGATTGCTGCCAGGGCTCATTACATAACAAAAATAAAATTAATTTGGCGTCTCTATGCAAGGATACTTGAACATTGGGATATATATATATATATATATATATATATATATATATATATATATATATATATATATATATATAGAGTCCAATCCCACTTTTACTCAAAAACGTGTCGCCAGTAGATAGTTACAGTTAGGACCTATTTTCTATAGGAAATCCGCAACATTCTATTTGGAATAACGTTGCCGCTGGTTGATGAATCCTCGCGAAATTTTCCAAACTTTTGGCCAGCTCCGCTCCGCTCCTACCCTGAAAGTTTTGCGGTGATCCGTCAAGCGGGGGCCGAGAAAAAAGGGGGGTCCCAAAACGCGTTTTCCCCATGCAATTTCCCATAGGATCTGTTGTCGCAGCTACAGCCCGAACCGCTGAACGGAATGACACCAAATTTGGCAAAGAGGTAGTCCTCAGTTCGGACTCGTGCCTTTTGCATATATGGTGTGAATCCGTTCAGTAGTTCCTGAGAAAATTAGGGTAAAAAAGTTAGTGATATCTATGGCCGCGGAGGACCCGCGGACCGTACCCGCATCATAAGCGCACCCTCCCCGAACCGAGCGCGCACCCTCCGGATCACGCCCTGAATGCTAATTGGCTGTCGAGTGTCTCTCTACATTCGAAACCAGGAACTGTTGGCGGCCATTTTCTGCCTCGGTAGAAGCTAGGCTGAAGAAGCAAGGGGAATAAGTGTTTAAAACAGATAAAGGGGGCAGAGTGGAAATACTCTGACCCTCTAGAGGTGCTTAGGGGGTCCCAGAAGGACCCCCCTTTTTTTTTTTTTAAACGGCGAAATACATGCACGTTGCACGCATCCTAACGCGTTGGGTGCACGGATTCTCACGCGTTGGGTGCGCGGATCCACGGCAATGTTTTTTGAAAAAAGACAAGAAATCATTGGTTGTATGACTACTTTCTACACTGAAAGGTAGGGTGTATATTTCTGTTTTTTAAAGGTATGATTCTTATTGGTTAACAAAAACAGATTGTAAGGAACATTATATATGATAAGCTGATATGTTGAAAAGTCAAGCACACTTCCTGTCTTGTGTAGGAACATTGTGTGCTGAACTTTTGACCTTTGAGCTCGGTGCAGTGTTCCATGACCTGTTTCTATGGTAACAGGCAGAAGGCAGATTGGGGCAAGGGTTGAAATGTATTTCAGTTGGAAAGGGTTGAAATGTTTCACCAATAGAAATGTGTATTTGCTTTTGAGTTTATGTGTGAAGGATTGTGATTTGATGTTTACATGTATATGTGTGGAAAATGAAAGGGAAACTTTTCCATTCTTTGTTTTTGCTGAGAGGTGCACAGTGCAGAGATTCTGTAAAAGAAAATATGGTGAGTGATTGATATACTTCTTAATCTACAAAAGGACTTGAAAGATGAGTTATTTAATTGTGAGGGGATGTATGTAGACTATTTTGATTTTAATCAGACTAATGTATTTCTCCTGCTAACGTGTAGGGAGTTCTTTTTTTCTCTACAATGTGTGTGCATGTAGAAACCATTCTGTGATAAGCATTTGTGTTTTTCATGTGTTTGTAGACAGATAACTGTGCTGTTTTTATATTTTGGTAGAATTAGAAAGCAGTCATTGTTTATGAATTTGTGAAATGAGTTATGTTATGTTTCTATAGTAAAATGATGAAGAAATGTGTTTTGGTATAGTGCAAGGGATAGTGTTGTCTGTCTAGAATCACACAGTGAGTCTGTGTGCATTTGGGAACCACTGTGAGAGAAGCTTTTGGTAACATTGTGTGTTTGCTGACAGATAACTGTTTTAACTTGTCATGTTGTGAAGTTTTAGTAGCATTAGAAGACAGTTATGGCTTATGATTTGATTAAATGAGTCAGGCTTTGACAGAAATGTGCAGTCCTGAAATATGTAGATTGTGTGCAGTTCCCTTACCACTTGCACTGTAGTGAAAGAGTTTTGGTAAACTCCTAGGCATGCTTTGACACTGATGTGCTGTACTTAAATATGTAGATTGTGTGCAGTACCATTAACTCTTCCAGACTAGTGAATGAGTTTTGTTAAACTCCTAGGATAGTGTTGCTTGTCTACAATCACACTGTGAGTCTGTGTGCATTTGGGTAAGGATTCTAAGAGAAGCATTTGGTAACATCGTGTATTTGCTGACAGATAACTGTTTTAAAACCGGTCATGTTGTCAAGTTTTAGTAGCATTAGAAGACAGTTATGGCTTATGCTTTCATTAAATGAGTCAGGCATTGACACTAAAGTGCAGTCGTGAAATATGTAGATTGTGTGCAGTTCCCATACCACTTCCACTGTAGTGAATGAGTTTTGGTAATCTGCTAGGGATAGTGTTGTTTGTCTAGAATCACACTGTGAGTCTGTGTGCATTTGGGAACCACTGTGAGAGAAGCATTTGGTAACATTGTGTATTTACTGACAGATAACTGTTTTAAAACCGGTCATGTTGTCAAGTTTTAGTAGCATTAGAAGCCAGTCTTTGCTTATGCTTTGATTAAATGAGTCAGGCATTGACACTAAAGTGCAGTCGTGAAATATGTAGATTGTGTGCAGTTCCCATACCACTTCCACTGTAGTGAATGGGTTTTGGTAATCTGCTAGGGATAGTGTTGTTTGTCTAGAATCACACTGTGAGTCTGTGTGCATTTGGGAACCACTGTGAGAGAAGTGTTTGGTAACATCGTGTATTTGCTGACAGATAACTGTTTTAAAACATGTCATGTTGTCAAGTTTTAGTAGCATTAGAAGACAGTTATGGCTTATGCTTTCATTATATGAGTCAGGCATTGACAGTAAATTGCAGTTGTGAAATATGTAGATTGTGTGCAGTTCCCTTACCACTTGCACTGTAGTGAATGAGTTTTGGTAAACTCATAGGGATAGTGGTGCTTGTCTAGAATCACAGTGTGAGTTATTGTGTATTTGGGATCACTGTGAGAGAAGCATTTGGTAACATCATGTATTTGCTGACAGATAACTGTTTTAAAACCTGTCATGTTGTGAAGTTTTAGTAGCATTAGAATCCAGTCTTTGCTTATGCATTGATTAAATGAGTCATGCTTTGCCACTGATGTAGTGTACTTAAATATGTAGATTGTGTGCAGTACCATTAAGTCTTCCAGACTAGTGAATGAGTTTTGGTAAACTCCTAGGATAGTGTTGATTGTCTAGAATCACACTGTGAGTCTGTGTGCATTTGGGAACCACTGTGAGAGAAGCATTTGGTAACATTGTGTATTTGCTGACAGATACCTGTTTTAAAACCGGTCATATTGTGAAGTTTTAGCAGCATTAGAAGCCAGTCTTTGCTTATGCTTTGATTATATGAGTTAGGCTTTGACATAAAAGTGCAGTCCTGAAATATGAAGATTGTGTGCAGTTCCCTTACCACTTCCACAGTAGTGAATGATTTTTGGTAAACTCCTAGGTATAGTGGTTGTTGTCTAGAATCACACTGTGAGTCTGTGTGCATTTGGGAACCACTGTGAGAGAAGCATTTGGTAACTTCGTGTATTTGCTGACAGATAACTAATTTAAAACCTCTCATGTTGTCAAGTTTTAGTAGCATTAGAAGCTAGTCTTTGCTTATGCATTGATAAAATGAGTCAGGGTTTGACACTAAGGTGCAGTACCATGTACTATTCTGTTCACTGTGGCAGAACTGAAAATTTAAAAGTTTTACCTAAGCACTGTCCTAGAAGTAGTCTGATTATTTAGTCAGTTTCTAAGTACCAAATAGATTGCTTCAAATGTCTATGCAGTATGCATGTAGTGTTCTAACATACTATACACTTGTCTTTTACACCTTCAATTCCCTAGTCAGTATCCATACACTTCCAGGAAACATCCTGTCACTTCCTTTGCAGTCCTCTAGAGACCCATTCAACAGCATGTACTAATCCATTCACTTTGCTAAAACCCAAACACTTATAAATTCACCAAGACACTCTCTTTCCAGTACTCTAATGATTCAGTCACTGCCTAAGTATTCATGCACTGAGCCAGGTCTTAGCACATGGACTTCTTCAAACCCCTATCCACTATGCATGCAGTCCTCTAACCATCTACACACTTGTCTTTCACACCTTCAATTCCCCAGTCAGTATCCGTTCACTTCCAGCAAACACTCTGTCACTGCCGTTGCACTCCTCTAGTGACCCATTCAGCATCATGTACTAATCCATTCACTTCGCCAAACCCTAATAAATTCACCCAGGCACTCTCCTTGCTGTACTCTAATCATTCAGTCAGTACCCAAGTACTCATCCAGTGACCCAGGCCTTAGTATATGGACTGCTTCAAACTCTTATCCACTATGCATGCAGTCCTCTAACCACGTACACAATTGTCTTTCACACCTTCAATTCCCTAGTCAGTATCCATACACTTCCAGGAAATACCCTGTCACTCCCTTTGCAGTCCTCTAGTGACCCATTCAGCACCATGTACTAATCCATTCACTGTGCTAAAACCCAAACACTTATAAATTCAACAAGATACTATCTTTGCAGTACTATAATCATTCAGTCAGTGTCTAAGTATTCATACACTGAGCCAGTCTTCTGACCACCTAGACACTTGTCTTTCACACTTTCAATTTCCTAGTCAGTATCCATACAGTCCAGCACTTGTCACTGCCTTGCACTCCTCTAGTGACCCATTCAGTACCAAGTACTAATCCATTCCCTGTGCGAAAAGCCTAGCACTTATAAATTTAGCTGGGCACTCTCCTTGCTGTACTCTAATCATTCAGTCAGTACCCAAGTAGGGATGCAGTGAGCCAGGCCTTAGCACATGGACTGCTTTTAAATGTCTATGCAGTATGGATGCAGTCCTCTAATCACCTACACAGTTGTGTTTCACATCTTCAATTCCCTAGTTAGTATTCATACTCTTCTAGCAAACACCCTGTCACTCACCCAGTGTGTCTCCTTATAGTACTGTAATCATTTAGTCAGTTAGCATGTAGTCTTTTAGTGAGGTAGGCTTTAGGGCATGAACTGCTTCAAAGTAGTATGCACTATGCATGTAGTGTTTTAACGATCGTCACACTTGTGGTTCAGGGCTATAGTTTCTTAGTCAGTTTTTATATAAAATGTGTTTGTACAGTAATGAAATAGTATAAATTAGAAAGTTATTAATATACATTTATTTGTGATTCTTTTTTACAGATACAGAACAGGAGTGTTTCTCATCTGTTTGCACTCTTCTCGTGCAAGATTGTTTGGATGAAGTGTCATTAGGTGTTTCATCATACTTGCTGTGCCGCACGAGTATTTGTTGTTAGGCTCCCCTCGTAACAGAACTCTTTGGCAAATCTTGCGAGTGATGAAGGTGGCATTGGTCTTTGTTTGCCCCTTGGGAAAAGTAAAAAATTTCCTCATATTTTAAAGCGGCAATATTTACAGTTTTTGTAAATTAAACCTATAAAATTGTGTTAGCTGTATGCATTTTATATATCTGTGATTTGTTTCTTGTGGTATTTTGTTGAGAATACCATGTTGTTTTTTTTTTAACAATCTTTCTGATTTTCCAGGTCTGTCGTCGACATCCATGATTCCCACAGGAGTGTTCCGCCTTGTTGTTTTGTATTATTGTTGTTACATTTTGTTTATTAGTTTATTGTTCATATATATGTTAATAAAAAAATAAAGTTTGAAAATAGTTTATCGTTTATATATTTATTATTATAAAAAATAAGGTAAAAAAAAAAAATTAATAACGTTTTTGGTTGTTCTCTTAACTGCTGTGTGACTCTTTCTTGTTCTTATTACTGTTATTTGATGGAGTCCACCATGGTGTTAAATGTTGGGGCACTTATCGCTGGAATACTGGTGATATCTGCAGTTTGCACCAACTTCTGAATAGTGTGTTAGATTTATCTCAACTTTACTTCCGTTAAAGTGCTAATAATGAAATGGAGAGTAGCCGTTCCTGTGCAAAAAGACACGAGGTGCACCTTTCCGATTTATTCTAAATACTAAAATCCTGTATTGAATTGCACTGAGGTATTGGCTGCACTTACAGTGTACACACAAAATCTATTAAGAAATCTCATTGTATTTATATTGATTAGGAATAGCGTGTCAGGTGCTGGATCTTGACGAGATACACTGCTCAGTTAGTATATTGTTCTGCTCACGAAAAAAATCACATCACAACTTTCACACCAATTGCAATGCGAAACAAATTTTGGCGATAAGACACGTTAGCACCAGGGATTTTACACCTGCTTTCTGCTGGTGTTAAGCAGGACAACTACCTGCACCATGAAAGGGAACACAGCTAAGAGCCACACCAGAACACCCACAGGTGCCATAGAGTCAATGAGCATGATACAGGGATACCCATGAGGGCCACAAGACTCATCGCAACAACTTCAGGACCGCCAATGCCCCCCAAAGCCGCCCGCATCTGAGCAAGTGTGTCCCTGTGGTCATTGTGTTAGCATGATAGGCACGAGCCCTGCAATATCACAGTGTGCTGTCACCTCAGCTTTGGCAGTGAGCCTGGAGATGTAGCTACGCACGCATCCTCCTGCATGTACAACCGGCGTGTGTTGGTCCGGGGTACACAGGTCAGCGCAGGGGTGTGCCTATTCGGCAAGGGGAACGGGGTGTCTCGGACATGTCCGTGTACAGAAAGTGCGGTAAGTGTGTCTCTGTGTTCTGGTGTGGCCTGCCACAAGGGCCACAGCAGTCGATGTTGTAAAGTGGCATGCACCACCACCAAACGGCACTGTGATGGTGTAGTTGGAATGCAGCAGGACACGCGAGAATAGGCATTACAATGGTGTGCCGTACGAGTGCACGAGATACAACAGCGCACCGTACATACGTGTGGGGGCTTGTGTGAGGGAGGAGCAGCTGTTTGGCAACGTAACAGACAGTGAACTCGCCCATGTGCCACGTGCTGGGCATCTCATCCATGATGACCACGGTCGCAGATATCCCACAACACCAACGACTGGCCTTTGTACACATCCTATATGAATGCAGCATGGTTTTCACTTCTATGCTCGTTCAGTGGTGTGATGTTGGCGGGTTGTGTGACTTGTGCTCCTTGTTGGTGTGTTTCATTTTGGCCATTGTTAGTCTATATGTGTGTTGTACTTAATTGTGCATGTGTGCCATTCTGCCCATCTCCCCCCCTCCCCCCACTCTCTGCTTCTTCCTCTTCCTAGTGCTGTTGTGTCTATAATTTTGTTGCCGCACACATAAATACATGTAAAGAATAAATTAGAATAGTTCCTTGATTCTTTTAGGTTTCAAAACTTCTCTATTGGTTTCTTTATAATTTTCCATATGAACCGTTTTTTTAATATTCAACAACACATAGAAGTCAGAAGTGCAACGTATTCTATCAACACACTTTCTAGAACATTCTACAATACGTGCAGGTTAAAAGTTCATCAATTTTTTAAAACTTTACGATATTTTTTTGTAACATTTTCTTGAACATTTAATGACACGTGCAGGTTAAAATTTGACGATTGTTTTAAGTTCGAACAGGGCCTTCCAAATGCAAGTAGCAGGTGTGGTTGAGCTGAGCAAATTTTATCCTATGATATGTATTCCACGTTGAAACTGCTTTTTCTTAACCAATCACAAAGATGCTTTTCCGCAAAACTAATGTGCACCCTACTTTTAAAAAAGAATGATTTTCATGATATCTTTAGAGATAAGTTATAGATAGGAATTAGCATTTAAAAAACCTTTGAAATTCACTGAAAAAAACATAGGTTTCAGGGGCGTTATAGTTAGGAATTGGCATTTAAAAAAACCTTAGAAATTCACTGAAAAAACCATAGGTTTCAGGGGTGTTATGGTTAGCTGGACATTTCCCTCTTACAAAACCCTAGAAATTCCCCTGTTATAGTGAGTTCTGCTAACTATAACTCGCGCCCCCGCAATGCACTGCTGATGACGTCACATATTACATCACTCATGACATGGTCAGTGACATCACTGATGACATCACTGATGACATCACTGATGACATCATCCATGTGATACATTACTGCATCTTCTCACACCCTAATTTAACCGTTGATACACAAACTCAAAATTTCAGACGTCCATTCTCAAAACCATAGATACTCCAATACCAATAACTAAATACCCACTTATTAACTCTTAGGTCTACATACACCTCCACTCATTCACATGTACAGTCACTCATAATTACAGTCACTCCGTACAAGACTATCATATGCATTTATACACCTACATAGACACTCACACACCACCAATCATCCATAGAGTTACTGTCACACCTAGTCAGTCATGCAAAGAATTAATCACACTCCCATTTACTCACCTATGCAGTTATACACACTCAAGTTCACTTACTCATAAAAATAGTACCACATTCTTACGCTCTTATACAATCATTGATACAAGCACACACTCATCCATACAGCCACTCTCACAATCACACACTCTCACATATACCCACTTATATACTCTTACACGCATATATAATGCCTTTCACATATGTAGTTAGTCACAAATGTACCACTGAGATATACATTCAATCCCTAACACACACATACATACACTCACTCAACCATACAGTTCATCACAGATGCACTCTTAAAACCATGCACCCATAGAATCACCCACTCACACATCTATGCACAGAGTCACACACAGCCTACCCACACAAACACTCAGGCACCCATACAGATACTCAGACAACCAACCGATAACCCATATAGACACTCATATAGCTATTCACAAAACCATGCAGCCACTTATACACCAACAGACAGAAACATACAGACATTCACACAGTTTAGTCACTAGTCTGCAGTAAGATACATTTAATGACTCACTTATAGAGTCAGTTACGCACCTAGAAAATCATCCATTCACACACTTGTACAGCCACTCATTCTGTAATCAGTGATGTCATCAGTGATGTCATTTGAGATGTCATCAGTGATGTCACTGACCATGTCATGAGTGATGTAATATGTGACGTCATCAGCAGTGCATTGCGGGGGCGCGAGTTATAGATAGCTGAACTAACTATAACAGGGGAATTTCTAGGGTTTTGTACGAGGGAACTGTCCAGCTAACTATAACACCCCTGAAACCTATGGTTTTTTTAGTGAATATGCAAAAAAAGAAAGAAGCAGAGAACTCTTGGTAGTTCTCAAGTTTAGGTGGAAAGCAGCTCCTGTTAGAGCACTCTCAACACCAGCGACACTCTGATAGAAAAGCAGACATTTGAGGAGAGCAGATCCAAAGTATTTAGGCATAGGATTAGAACAGTGCCATCCACGCCGAGATAGAAAAGGACAAAGTCTTTTGTCATTTCTACAGCAAAGTCTTTAAGCATAGGACTAGCACAGTCCATGCCGAGCTGTAAAATGACAAAAGCCATTTACCACTCCAGGCACAGTATTACAGCTTTGAACTGGTAAAATACCAACCAAGCCAACCTGAAATGAGTAAAAGCAACCCCTGACACAGTGTTTTGCTCTAATTAGAGCTCTTCAGAGAGGTATAGCTTTGTCCAGACACAAGGGAGCACCCAGTATAAGTCAAAACAATACCCTGTCAGGCATAGAGTGATGCATAAATTATGCAGAAAAAGAAGCAGAGAACTCTGGGTAGTTCTCAAGTTTAGGTGGAAAGCAGCTCCTGTTAGAGCACTCTCAACACCAGCGACACTATAGATCTGCTCACCTCAAATGTCTGCTTTTCTATCAAAGTATTTAGGCATAGGATTAGCACAGTGCCATCCACGCCGAGATAGAAAAGGACAAAGGGGCAGATTTATGTTCCCTGGCGCATCCTTGCAAATCAGCATGGATGCGCCAGGGAAGATGCGTCACAAAAGTTTACCCTTGCGCCACAATAGATGCGCCACATTTACAATGCAGCGCATCGTGGCGCAAGGATAAACAGATGCGTGACGCATCTGATGGCGGAAGGTTGGCGCATTGCTGGAGTTGCGTCGCAAGCGCGACGCAGCTCTAGCAAGGCTCGGGGGTGCCCTATCGTTACAATGCTGCGTCAATCCTTACGCCTGCTTCAAGCAGGTGCAGGGTTTTGACGCAGCATGGCCGGAAAAGGGACTGAGTGAAATCTTGTAGATTTCACTCAGCCACTTTTCGGAGGCGTTCCTGCACCGGAACGCCCCCCCCCCTGTGCAGGTACGCCCACGTGGCGCAAGCTTTACAACGTGACGCATCTCCCTAGATGCGTCACGTTGTAAATGGGGCGCATCATGGCACAGGGTTTACGCCGCCGCTGCGTCACAAAAGTGACGCAACGGCGGCGTAAAAGTGGCGCAAGTCCGTTATAAATCTGCCCCAAAGTCTTTTGCCATTTCTACAGCAAAGTCTTTAGGCATAGGACTAGCACAGTGCTGTCCATGCCGAGCTGTAAAATGTATATATATGTATGTGTGTGTATATATATATATTATATATATATATATATATATATATATATATATATGTCTTGAGAACTACAGAAAAGGGTGAATTTTCATTAATTGAACAGAGCACACCACAGTTGTATCACAGGGAATTGTTTATATCCTCACTCTTTCTCCCTCGATATGGCAGAGAGGTGCAGAACCAGAACATTACTTGTGAGTGAATTACCTGATGATGATGCAGTACCATCAGCTAGTGTGAACACCGCTACAAGCCAGGGAAATGGAACCATGAGAACAATCACAACTGTGATTAGAGAATTACAGCAAAACCCCATTTTTGAAGCTAACAAATGGTGGGAGAAAGCTGCCTTGCAAAAGTACATTGAATAGAAGAGGATACCTAGTGGACTGAGAATCCTCATCATGCCTTCTCTGAATGATGTGGACACTGATTTAATAAAGCAATGGTAATCTGACACCAATGATTGCTCACTCAAACTCATGAGAACACTAATCTTCCATGCAGAAAGAAAATTAGAGATAACAGCAAAAATTAAAGAATTGAAAGAGGAAATGGATAAATATCCTGGTAACTGCGAGAAAAAGGATTTGATATCATCAATGGAAAAGAAAATTGCCAAACATGAAACGGATGTGGAGAAAAGAAAGGCCAGCAAGTTCAATAGAGATCGATTGGACTATGCCAATGGGCGGATTTATACCTTCGCTCGAAAGTATGATGTATATCGTAATACACCATTGATGGATAAATGTGCTGGATATGAGACTGCAGGCACTGTGGACAGTTCCGACATCAGCTCGGCAGATGAGAAACCCAGTACCTCCAACTTGGATTTTTGTGGGGAGATGAGATTGGTGCAAATGATAATGCAACAAAGAGGCAGAGGAAGAACAATCCCACGAGGGAGAGGACAAACTCGACAACAACCAGAAGAAGCAGAAAATGTAGTCAAATCAAAAAGAGGAAGAGGAAAGAACAAGTAAAATTAAAGAAGATCTCGATCCAAAAGGACTTAGTTATTAACATCTCAGACAAGATCTTAAGTCCGGATCAGACTACATTGCTAAATAAAGGTCTGGCTTTTTGCCCAAACCACGATATTGACATTCCAAATTCTCGGATTGATTTATATAAATTGTGTCGCAAGTTGAAATTAAGGAAACACTTTGACAGCAATCCGCCAAACCAAACACTATCTATGGGAACCGCCATTGCAACATCATTACTGTGTACCAAGGATCTGCCGGCAGTACGCACTCTAATGGAACTGATGACAGAACAGAACATTGTAGGAAAACCACCAGATCCGTCAAAGGAATTGGACAAACATCTTTGCACTCGACTGAGGATTTCTACCTGGAAAGGAGGCAACAGTGGACTAAAGGCTCATTCCACCATTTGCTCACAACTTCCATCTGGCAATAAAGTGGACCTCTTCCACAAAATCGTGGTGGAAGATGTGAATCGGTTATTGCATGACTACCCAAGTCGTAAATGAAACAATACAACAAAGAAAAATTGGAATCGGACTCCTGGGGAACAAAGAGCCCTAAAAGAACTATGGGATGACCCAGAGATCATCAACAAAGCCTCTGACAAAGGTGGAAATATAGTGGTACAAAACCTTGAACAATACATTGATGAGGCTAACAGACAGCTGGGAAAGAAGAAACATTATGAAAAGCTAAAAGCAAATCCCGTGGAAATCTGGACCAATGAATATCACTCAATGTTGACAGAATGGAAAGATCAAGATCTCATTGACTATGAAGAATTTATGTACCTCAAAATTGATTTCCCCATTGTTCCCACTATATACTTTCTACCGAAAATCCATAAATGCATCTGAAAACCACCAGAAAGACCTATTATGAGCTCCAAAAGCTCGCTCCTGGAAAAAACGACATGTTTCATTGATGTCTTCCTAACGATGTATGTAACATCGTTGCACTCTTACATAGGAGACACTATGGATTTTTTAAATAAGATCCAGGGAATCGAATGGAAAGAGAACCTCCTAATGTCAACGATCTATGTCACCTCTCTATACACCTCTATTGTCCATTCTGTTGGCATCCCTGCAGTTAAACACTTCTCAAGTACCAGATTGGTGAGTTATCTTGAACACTCTGAAATGTTGGGAGACATGTTAACCTTTTGCCTCAATCACAATGTGTTCCTTTTCATGGGCGACTTCTTTCACCAAAAGCAGGGGACGGCAATGGAGACTTCTTTTGCACCCACGTATGCTAATTCTGTGATGGCAGTCTGTGAAACTGAAATCTAGAAAACACCAGAATGCAGTAAAATCAAGTCATGGATCAGATTTATAGAGGATCTCTTTGTGATCTGGGAGGGAAGTCGTGCTGAACTTGAGATATTTCTTCAAACATTGAACAACAACATTTACAATCTTGCCTTCACTTCCAGCGTCAGTGAATCCAATGTTGTGTTCCTGGACGTAGAAGTATTCATAAAAAAATCTAAAAATATGTATGAAAATGCACCGGAAGCCAACATCGTGCAACAGCATTCTCCATGCCAAAAGCGGGCATCCGCAGAACTTAAAATGGAGTATAACCTATGAAGAGATGCTCCAGGCCAAAAGGAACTGTTCAGAAATCACAGACATGGAGGCCCAACTTGTCGCTTTTTGGAAAGGGGATACCCATTAAAAGTTATAGAAACTGCCAGAACTAAAGTGGAACTAAGAATGCGAAAGGATCTCTTAAGCAAACATCAGAATACTCCAGGTACACAACACGAGAATGACACCACAACTCGACTAATCAATGATTTAACAATCAACATAACGATCTAAGAGAAACTGTAAAGAGAAATTGGAAAATACTGTTATTGGATGAGACTTTAAAAACAGATCTCTCATTGCATCCCAGTATCACCTATAGAAAAACATCATCCCTTGAAAATATTTTGACACACAGTCATCTGACGATAAAACAGCCCATCACAACCTCTTGGTTCAATACCCCTGGTTTTTGGAAGTGTAAAAAGTGCAAGGCATGTGCCACTGGTCAAAATACCAAAACATTCCAACTCTCAAATGGCAAAACTTGTGAATCCAAGTTTGTGTTCTATATATTGAAATATCCCTGCCAGAAACTATATGTGGGGAGCACAATAAATAAACTAAAATTGAGGATTCTGCCACACCTATGGGCCATCAAAAATATGGGTTTTTCTTTCACATGGACAAATATTTCCATGAATTCCATTCCAGTGATAACCATCAACTGAAATATTTTGGAATCAAAATCATCATGCCGAAAGAACGAGGTAGAGACAGAATACTGAATTTAAGAAAAGCATAATCACGACTGATCTTGGCCATAGGCACTGAGAGCCCACGAGAGCACAATCTGGATGCAGAACTACATACACATCTACAGTAATCAGGTATGAACTTTTCTCTTGTATTTATCAAATTCATGGATATACTAACTTTCGTGACTTTCTGCTCCAGACTTTTGTAATTGTAAATTTAGGCTTGTTTTATCTTTGCGTAACTTTGAATTACAGAATTATGTGATTGGCCTGCATCTATACACTCATCTGTACAGGGATACCATTTTCTCCACATAGTTTGTATTCAGGCCCATAAGAAGATAATTAGTTCCAGAATTATACACAATAGATCCATTAATTTTTACAATATAGGTACTTATGCTTTTATATGTGAGGTTCCATTTAACAGTCTCAATAGCGGAACAGGGACCAATTGTATGGTTCATGGGATATTGAATTGCCTCTGCAATATATTGCCATTTTTGTACTTTACTGTTATTATTCATTTTTATTTCTTCTTTTTTGTTTGCATTGGCACCTTACTTCTAGTCAACTGGACTTCCGATGATCCCATTACCCAGCCTTAGCTGGCTATACTTTCCAAAGCTTTGGTCTACCATGACCTTTGCTGCAATAAAACCCTCTCTTTTTCAGATGAATTATCCTATGGTTTTGTTCTCAAAAACTCTCTGTAAATTCTCTCCCTTTTTCTCCTGTTGTGGAGGGTTTTGACCGGAATGGGTTTTAATTTGATGTGTACTTCACCTTGAATTCATTTCTACCCATGATATATATTTGCACTAGTCACTTTAGTATTATCTCTGCACGTACTGTATTGTTTTTATGATCCTTTTATTGTTGTGATATATGATGAATCTGGGATCCTCTCTTAACCCCTTCAGCGCGGTGCGGATTTCCGCGCTGTGCTGAAGGTTCTGTGCGCAGGCGGGGCCATGACGGAGCGGTTCCGTCATGTGCACAGCGCAACCGATGCGCATCGAAGGGGTTACCTTTCATGTGACTTTCACTGAACGTGTAATTGTGGCCATTAATTGGAATTGTTTAAAGTTTAATCTGCACGTGCACTATATGTCTTTTGAGGGAAATGAACACAATGTACTTCACATTGATGAGGAACAACACATATACAGAAATAATGTAAAAAACTATTTTAAAAATATAAATGGGATATTTGTGTACCGTTTCCAAAAAGCCAAAAAAACAAAAAATGTAACTGTAAAATGACTTTTTATTTTGCCAATTCATGTATGTGGAGATGCGCAGTTTAGCTGCTTAGGAGCAGTAAAGAGTAAAAAAATATCGGGCACTTGTGCCCTTTAAGAAGACATTCTACACGGTGGGACTCTATGGTCCAGTAGAAGGCTGTGAAACCGAAACGCATAGACCGTCCTTTTTATTCTGTATTGCACTTTGGGTGTGCTAAATAACTATATTTTTTCAAACCAAACCTCTGGAGTGGTGCCGTGTACTTGCGTTGGAGGAAGAGGATCATGGGGGTGAATTTGTGATGTGTGTGCGTGTGTATATATATATATATATATATATATATATATATATATATATTCACTGAAAAAACCATAGGTTTCACACACGTTATAGTTAGGAATTAGCATTTAAAAAACCTTGCAAATTCACTGAAAAAACCATAGGTTTCACACATGTTATAGTTAGCGGAAATTTTACTGATAAAAAACCAATGAAATTCCCCCGTTATAGTTAGTGCAGGAAACTATAACTCACGCGACCGCAATCCTCTGCTGATGCTAATACTGTATTTAGACACTTATTTGCCCATGTCTTCTTCCATAAATTTTTAGCTATACATATATTACAAATATTTTTTTTTCATAAAGACACATATGTCATCAGCAGAAGATTGCGGTCGCGTGAGTTATAGTTTCCTGCACTAACTATAACGGGGGAATTTCATTGGTTTTTTATCAGTAAAATTTCCGCTAACTATAACATGTGTGAAACCTATGGTTTTTTCAGTGAATTTGCAAGGTTTTTTAAATGCTAATTCCTAACTATAACGTGTGTGAAACCTATGGTTTTTTCAGTGAATTTGTACGGTTTTTTAAATGCTAAGTTACTTTACGCCATTCGAGGCGTGCGCGCCCACTTAACACAGTTCGTTCCGTGCGCGCACGGTGCGCTTCGCGCACCGTGCGCGCACAGTGAACACGCGGTGCGCTTCGCGCACCGCGCGCCCACTTTACGCAGTTAGTGCCGTGCACGCACGGTAGGCACGCGGTGCGCTACGCGCACCGCGTGCCCACGTTACGCTAGATGGGCCATGTACGCACGATGCGCTTCGCGCACCGTGCGCACATGGAGGACATATTATGCGCTTCCTTGTGATAGGTAATCTGTTGAAATTTTTGGGGGAAATGCTGTGCTCTTATATGCCATGCACAAATGGTGGCCTTCGGCCACCATTTGCACACGGGGTGGAGAGAGTGTGGATTTTTTTTTTTAATTTTTTTTACCGTACGCGTACGGTAAGCGTACGGTAAGCGTAATCGGCGAAATTTTCGAAAAATAAAAAATTACCGTTTTTTGCCTTGGGAGATCTTTGAAGACTCAACTAACATGGTTATGTGCATGGGCGCTGTCTAAACAGCCCCTTTATATGTTTTTGGCATTTGTTTATCAGCTCCCCCCTCAGAGTGCGAGAGAGAAAATGGCGGCCGCCGCTTCCTGGTTTCGACAGATTCGAATGTTTACTAAGATCTAAGGGCCAATCACAATCGCGCTCGCGCACGCCACCGTACGCGTACGGTAAGCGCACCGTAAGCGCACCGTAAGCTGGCTCAGATATATATATTGATTTAAAGGCTATTTTCTCAGAATCTACTGAACAGATTTACACCAAACCTACAAAAGGCACTTCCTTGACCTGAGGACTACCTCTCTGCCATATTTCAAGTAATTCTGTTCAGCCGTTCGGGCTGTAGCTGTGTCTAAAGGTCCTATGGAAAAATGCATGGGAAAAACGCGTTTTGGGACCCCCCTTTTATCTCAGCCGCCGCTAGACGAATCCCCCCGAGACTTTCAGGGTAGGAGCGGAGCGTAGCGCCCCACCTATTTTGAAAAATTCGCGAGGATTCGTCAACCGGCGCCAAAGTTATTCAAAATAGAATGTTGCGGATTTCCTATGGAAACGTGGTCCTAACTATAACTACCTACTGGCGACCGCCAGTAGGTAATATATGTGTATATATATATATATACATAGATACATACATCCATACATACAGACATACAGACATACAGGAGGGCAGGGTTGGGATACCCTTCTCCCCTAGACACCCCCTGGGGCCAACATAATGGGGAAAAAAGTCATGATCCTGCAGAATCTCTGTTTCGTCTTCCCTACCCAAAAAAGAAACACCCTTCGTAATAGACCCTTAGGGTGGACCAAGGCCTGGGGTTCTTCGTTTTTGAACTTTGGGCAGGGGGTGTGATTGGGGTCCACCTCCCTGAGTCATTCAGGGCCCCGGGGACTCTATCCTGGTGCCAAATGTAATTCTAAAGGGAGGTGGGAGTTTGAAAACACAGTTGATGTGATGTTTTGTAACAACTATGTAATTATTGAATAACCTATTAATTGACCTTTTGTAAGACACATTGTTTGTGTGACTATTTCATGGGCTACCTGTGAGCAGCCATTTGAGACCAGCTGTTTACCCATGTGGGGCTAGCTACTCCCCCTGCCGCAACAGTAAATCTGCTTTTACCTTGCTAAGAGTAGTCTTGTCTTATTCTTTATCTCAGTTTTCTTACAATAGTTGGCGAGCCAGATAGAGGTCCAATTTATCTTCAACCAACTGCTAGTGCTGGAATACCGCCTACCCCCACTACATAGATTATTGCGGATCTTTGATGAGGGAAGCGGACACCGCATTGCCTAAAGTTCTGCCTATTCACGGGGTGAGTAGGACCCGAAGTTGCCGTCTTTAAGATGAGGATAATGGGGACTCCGTTCTATGTTTTGTATATTGTATGACATGTCTCTTTGGCAATGGTAAATGTAATGTAAATAGGGTTATCGTATGCAAGATTGTATATAAGTGCTGCACAATATTAAGTTAAGGCGCTATGTAGTTGGTAGAGGGGTTATCCCAATATAAAGTTGGGAGTGGTCAATGTGAGTGATTCAAAGTTGGGAGTCCAATATGTGTTCCAATATTTTGAGATAGAGGGGCGGCTGAGAGGCTGATGTTGCTAAACTTTACCTTCAAGTACGATCAGAACACTCAAATTACTGTCTTGTTCCTAATGTCCCGAGTTCATTCCATGGTCTATAAGATGCATGGTTTGAGGGTCATCCTCTTTTGAGTGCAGAGGGAAGTGACCAGTTGCTACCGACATAGTATACAGTTTAGAGTCAAACAATTGGGATTAAAATTTAGAAGTAGTTGAAGTGTTCATTTTTTAAAATATGTTGACAATGAATGTGTGTGTGAGTACGCATGTAAATAAAAACGTGGCCAAAGAGTGAGGTTATTGTATAACGTTGTTGTGATGTATAATGTTGAATATATATGACTGAAAAGACAAATTGATGGACTTATTTATTTGTGAGGATTAGTGTAAGAAATTAAAAAGAAGAAATATTGAGTAGACCGATAAAAGATTAGATTATAACATTGCTAGGAATACTGGGGACTATGGCGACTCCTTTAGAACATATGAAAAAGACCATTCCAGGTGATAACAAAAAGTTACAAAAATATTGTAGGGAAGGGTTTAAAGTCACTCAGAAGCACATGTATCCCTGGCCAAAAGAAGGGACGTTTGGAGACAAAAAATTAGAGTACTTTGCTACACATCTTAAGAGTTGATATGCAGGTGTTAAGTTATTGAAGCGAGAAGCCACCTTAGCCTTGTGGATTGTCTTCTGTGAAAAGCCTAAGGACTCCTCAAACGCTGACAAATCTAGTATCCTGTCTGCTCTCACACCTCCATATGATTCTATAAATACTTCCCTCGAGGTACCTGGCATTTATCCATTGGCGCAGCTACAGGAAGCCGCAGTGGGATTTGAGAGTCGTGAGGTTGAGACCCCAATTTTGCCCCACAGATGTCAAAGCTGAGACACACTAGTACTCCCAGACAACCAGTGAGGATGGATGAATCTCAGTTTTCAGGACAATTAAAAGCACATTTTACAATGCATTGAGATCCAGCCTCTCCCCAGGAGGGTAGTGGTGAAGAGTAGAGTCCAGAAGACAGTGATGATCAGATGCTTGTTTAATAAGCAATAACGCACTTGTTACAAAAGAGAGAGCTAACAGGAAGGGTAGTTAAGGAGCAAATGTCTATGCCACAACAGAGAGAGGTAGATGATACTAGATGGAATGACTATGTAGACAGGGCTGTTAGTATGGCACAATAGCCATTATCTCAAGAAAAAGATGGGGATTTTTGGAGGATTGAAGATAATTTTCTACCTTGGCAGAAGGAGAGTGTAATAGTTTCCCCAGAGATTGTTCAGGAATGATTATCATGAAGTGAGAATAGAAGAGATGCGAGGGAAGCAAGTAGAGAAGAATATTATGATAATCTCTCAGGACCGATTCAGAGAAGTTTTAGGAGGATGGCAAATAGAACAGAGTCAATGCATAGACGTGTAGATAATATGGGTGAAATACTTTGATCTCCGGAGGCTAGGCGCCCTGCTTATGACACTAGCAATCAAGAAAGGCCCCTTATCCATTTTGATCATACAAAGGGAACAATGGCACCAACACTAGAGAAGGAGAACAGGACATGTTCTCTAAAACTAGGAGACCCCGACCAACAGAGCTTGAGCAGTTGCAGTTTCAGGGAACACATGGTTAGCCAAATCCTAGAATGGGATCTTGTGAAGCTATAGGAGGATTGACGTTACATGATAGACCAATGCAGCAGATGAGTCTTCAATCATTTCTATGCTGCACTGATCTCATCCCCAATGAGATAGTCATCAAAGGGGAAAATAGTTGGTACAGTGTGTACCCTATGTGGATAATTTAGCAGTATCGACTGAAGCTTTAGCCCCACAGATGAGTCCATGGCCACGTGAAGGGTCATTTGATCCACATGACATGGCAAATGCTGAGGGTTGCATTCTTTATGGTGAGAGAGATCCAGACTGGGATTATCTCTACATGCGGAAATGTTTGCCTGTGTGATAAAAATATGCCAGGCAGTAAAACCCCCAGTATTCGTTTGCACCTGCATATCAGATGCCCCTGATACGTAAAGGACCTGGGGCACCTCATTATGTTTCTTGGCCACAAAAGGACAGGGAAAATCTTTAAAAGTTGTTACCGCCGCTTACAGAGGGAGAAAGAAAATGGATTAGGTCCTTTGAGAAATAAACTACAGGCATCCCCCTGGCAGTAGGGGACATAAAGATTTTACTTAGCTCTCTTATTGGAGATGAGATGGATACTGTTTTCCATAAGGCTGCAGTGAGAAATGTTACCCTCACTGAGACTAGGTATGATGTTTCTCCATTCAACTTATTCCGGACAGTGGTCTGGGACCAGCTGAGGAAAATGTATCCTGACAGGCCAGACGGTCCCTCGTGGCTCAATCAATGCAGCCAAATGATGACCCCGCTCAGTTTCCTAGCAGTAATCAAGATAAATGGACTCAAAAAGTAGGTCAGGGTTTGGAATTAACAAGGGGAAATGCTGTGTTGCTTTAGAGTGTAGTGAAGTGATGTACAGGATAATCTGGATAATATAGTGACATTGGAAGCCAAATCCTGGACAGAGATCCAGGCACATATAATTGATTTTTGTAAAAAGAAACAGTAGAAAGAGAGGAATCAGCAGGAGGTGACAAAGAAAGTGGCAGCCAAGTTGGTGCAGCAAACGTTGTCAAAGAAACGGGCAACAGAAGAGGCTGTATTAGCAGCTACCACTCAGATGACTTCAATGTCAGTGGGATGGGTCCCAGGGACCGTCCAACAACAGTACCCTCAACATCAGGACAGTGTAAGGGCACAAGGAAGTAGCTGAGGAGGATGAGAAGGTGTAGGAAGGGGCAGGATAGTTCCCCAGAGAATGGATCAAGCATGTAATTATTGTCATGGATATATGGACATTTCATTAAAAAAACTAAGAGATGGGATGAACAGAATGGAAGGACAGGGATTTACAGTCATCCGGGGAATACAGTAGTGCAGCTACAGTCAAACCCGCAAATAATATATATACCTCAGATGCCGCTGCAAAATGTGCAGCAACCAGTAATGCCTCTAGTACAACAAATGCTGTAATTGCAAATTTACCAAGCAACCCCAATGGCAACTTCACCTCAAAGTGGACAGGGAGATGTGTTTGTGAGACAATGAAACCCCCTCTAAACAAATTATGTGGGAGGATATATGCAATGAAGGTGTCCACAGAGTAGTTCCATGTGTCCAGCATTGCCAGTGACTCACAGGTCAGATGAGGAACCCACTGTGACAGGAGCTATCAATAACAAGATGTATGCATTCCTCATAGATACGGGAGCAACCCGATCTTGTATTAGATAGGGAGAACTTCCAATTTCTAAAAGATCAATTGACACAGAAGGATTCTCCAAGGTAGTAATGAGGGTTCCATTTTACAAAACCAGGGAGATGGAAATAAGAGAGAGGTACTTTGCTGGATGTTTACTATTCTCTCCGGCTACCCCAGCGAATCTATTGGTGAGAGTTCTTATGGGTAAGTTAAACATGACCATTAATTTTGGGCCTGATGGTACTATGATTTGTTCTTCCCCTTGATTTCTACCTTCCAGGATCACGGCTGTAACAGTAGATTTTTCTACTGGAGATCAAATCAGAGCTTGACCTGCTGATATATAAGCTCCGAACGGCAATAAAGAGAAGCTTTGACCCTACAGACCCTCAGCTAAATTGTAAACTTCTGAAATTTTTGCAATCACATGGCAAATTACTTAAACAGGGCACCAAGGGTACTGTGCCAGCATGAGAAAGCTGGTTAGCTGAATGATCAAACAACCAGATGACTGAGAATAAAATACAGCTATAGGATTTTTTTTAAACCTGTTACTCTGGTATTTTGCATAAATTTAACAAAATCCAACTTGTCACTTTCACGCACAATAACACTTCATAATAACTTAGTTGAAAGACAATGACTATTTTATCTGACGAAAAATGAAACAACAACACCTGATTTGTTAAATGGTTTCAATACATTTCATATCATCAAAATAACAAAGGGAACTTTTAAGAAATTGACAAACCTGAAAAGTAACTATGAAGTATTTTATTAAAAATGATTTTATCTTGTATTACCTGATAATATTGGGACGGTTTTAACTTATAACAATAACATTGAATTGAATTACTGATATAGAAGCATTTACCACAGTGGTATAAACAATAATAGTAGAAACGCCAAAGTTACTGGGAAGGGAGGTCTAGTTACCCAAAAAGTTCCTTTTCCTGCGACAAGGGCAAGATTCTTGGATACCTGACAATGAGTTGATACTGCAAATGGAGATAATACCGACTTACAGCGCTCTGATAGCCTGTGATAACAACCATGTTTTGTGGGCATGTGTTACATTCATTAAGCCAAGTAAAATGGTTAAGGAAATACTGGATGATCAACTGTTTGATGATGATTCTAAGTAAACAGTAGTCTTTCTGGATGACATACCATTGAGAACAGTATTGGAAGTAGGGACGCCCACAACAGGTAGACTTCGATCCTGTTAGGGATGCAGATCTTTCCCAAGTACCAGACACGTTGTGGACAAATGGTCCCCATGATGTAGGCCTTATTTGTACTGCTACTCCATTCAGAATTACATTGAAGCAAGGTGCTATCCTACATAGGGTGAGGCAGTGTCCTCTTTCCAATAAAGCAGCTGAGGGCATCGCCCATACTATGTAGGCGTTGCTAGAGCAAAGAGTAATTTACCCTGGAGTGGCTCCTTGTAATACCCCTTTTACCTGTTTAAGAAATCCAAGGGTAATACTTGACGTATGGTTCAAGATCTGCACCCCCTGAATGGCGTAGTGGTACCAGGATTTCTAATTGTGCCTGAGCTTTCCATTATTTTGACAAATATTCCTCAGGATGCTAAATTATTCTCTGTCATAGATCTTAAGAATGCTTTCTTTAGCATCCCTCTCCATCCAGACAGTTATTATTTGACAGCGTTTTCATATTGTATTCTCGTTTGCCTCACTAGTATTGTGAGTCCCCTAGCATTTTCAACAGAGTGGTGAATAATGACCTGTCAAGCTTTCAGTGTGACAGTAGTTGTTACAGTATATCAATGACATTAATTTGCAGTCCTATAGAACAACATTGTAGGAAAGATACTATATTTCTTTTGGTTGCTCTCGCACAGAGAGGATATAAGGTAGAGAAAGACAAAGTTCAGTATTTTCAGGAGGAGTCCATTACCTTGGACAATTATTGTCAGCTTCTGGTCGATGAGTAACTCCTCAAATAGCAGCACCTATATGTCAAATGACTGAGCCATAAACTGTTATGGTAACACAAACGTTTCTTTACCTTCTGTAACTATGTGAGACAATGGGCCTTTGATTACAGCACTTTAATAACATCCTTGTTGACTTCTATTAAAAAGTTGAAAGACGGAAACAATAAGATAATGTGGACACCAGAAATGAGGGAGACTTTTCTAAAATTGAAGATTGAGATAATGAACGCCACAGTTTTGGTGACTAGTAATTACACGAACGAGTTTTGGGGGGGCGTTTCCAAGATGGCGGACGAGAAGGACGTGCCTGCTCGCCGCTCCTGTCCTTCGCGTAGGCCCTGGCCCTACAGCTACGTACAGCGAGCCCCAGACGACATACCAGGCTCCCTGCCGGACTGGTGAACACTTCAGGGACATCCTGGGCCCGAGAGCCGAGCTGCGCCGTAGCGCATTCCCCAAGACCGGGGTTCTTTGATCTACGCTGAGAGGCTGGTGGCCTCCGTAGCTTACGAGGACTAGGCACGCCTCGCGGCCGATTCGCACTCTGGGAGTACACTCCCGTGGCGGCACCTTGAGGCGGTCTAGGCAGCAATCGGCAGCGGCGCACTCAGTCCTCCCAGCTGGGGGTGTGTATCTAGGCGGAGGAGAAGACTACTGACACGTGCCTCCCGCTTTGCAGAGAGACTGGAGACGCCCTGGGCCCTGTGACTGCCGGGAGAGACTGAACTGCAGGTGTGGGTGCAGGTGAGCCCACTGTTGAAGACCCCGCGCCCTCCCTGTGTGACTCAGGTGGCGCCGCACCTCTCCCCTGGGCTCCGCATCGATGCATGAGGGGGGGCACGAGATCTTCCAGTGTCCGGGATCTGCACGCCGGCGATACCCGGGGACAGCAGGCCTGAGTGACCATCTTAAAGTCCTAGCGGCAGAGTTTCTTAGATCACATTCCCTGGTGGGCCCGGCCGCCTCAGTGGGAGTTCAGCCCCCCCCCGCCTCACTGACGCATTATTTACAGGCTCGCACTGCAGGGGGACAGGACAGGGACTGCTGGAAGCGATTGTCTTGGGCGGCGGGGCGAGCACCCTGGGAGAGGTGAGCAGTGATTGTAGATACTGAAGAGGAGTTCTGGACTAGCTCGTCAGAGGGTGTGCGGCGAGACAAGCATTCACCAGATCGTGGGACCTGGCTTCGAGGTGCTGCCAGGTGGGGGAAGGGAGCAGTGCTGCACATTTCTGGGCCTTCTTACACAGCGAGGTTTTGTGTGCTTTGAAATTGAAGGCTGGCCCTTGTGACATTCCCTCTGCACCAGCCCATGCGCTGCTTTGCTTTTTGGGGGGGATCAACGCGCTTACAGGTGGCCACCGGTCCTGCGAGCGGCCCTCGAGAGGCGAGTGTTTTGAGGTGGTCACCCCGGGGAGCTGGTGGCGGCGTACTGCGGCCTGCAGATCTTGAGGTCTTTTCGCGATTCCTGCTGTCGCAGTGCCTGTGCCCCGGCCGATACCTGCTCTCGCTACCATCGGCGATCCCTCCGGACTATGGCGACCCTCAAGAATAGGAAGGAGCGGTCTGTTAAGGATCTTCTTGTCAAGGCGGGTGCTGGTGAGGCTGAGGCAGCGCCTCCACCGGGAGGACACGCTGCAGAGCGGGACCAGAACGACGCGGAGGGCTTGGTCACTCGCAGTGTCCTTGAGTCTCTCTTTGTCACGATCACCGGGGAGTTCCACACAACGAAGGAGATCTCCTCGGAGCACTGTGAAATCCGTAGAGACATTGACTCAGTGGGCGAAAGAGTGGACACTCTGGAGACGTAGGCATCGGCGAGCGACGACTAGATTGCCTAACTTCAGCAGGAAGTTCTCCGTCTTCAAGATCAGCATTTGGACCTTCAGGCCCACGCGGAGGACCTCGAGAACCGATCCCGGGGAACAACATCAGGGTCCGAGCGGTTCCTTAGGGCATTGAGGGACAGGATATTGAATCCTTCGTCGTGGAGCTCTTTCGGCACATCTTGGGTGCCTCCCCGGAACAACGGATCAAACTGGACCAGACCCATCGGGTTGGACCTCGACGGCCGGCAACAGCACTCTTCCCGCCCCCCCCCCCCCCCGCGGACTTTTTAACGTGCGTCCATGATTTTCAACTCACAGAAAAGACCCTGCGGGAAGCACGGGCCAACCACCCTATAGAGTTTCGTTCAGCTAAACCTCTCCTCTCCCAGGACCTAGCTGCCTCCACTCTACAGAAACGCCGGGAGTTTGGGCCTGTCACGGCTTTCCTGCACTCCAAGGACATTCCCTACTCCTGGGGCCACCCCTTTAGGATTGTCTTTAAGTGGGAGGGCAAGTTGCACTAGATCCATTCCCTACAGGAGACTGCATCGCTCCTTGGGTTGCCCGAGGAGGACACAGTAGCCACAGCACGCGAGGACACTGGTGTTCGGCGCCGGGGTGCTGGCAGGTGGCAGTGAGTGGGGAATGCTTCCCTGCGCCCTGACCCAGACAACATGGAGAAGGAACGTAAGGCAGTAATTGCAACCCTGGCGGAGGATTTGGCTGCAGCGGACTGAAAACTACGCAGACCTGATGCTACAGGGGCGAGTTGTTAGGGGGTCTCTTTTGATCTTGGAGGCTGGGTCTGGGGTGAGATAGGGGCAGCGGGGGGTTTCTGTTGGACATCTCACGCCACACCGTGGGGTTGTCACCCAGGACACTTATGGACTGTTCTAGTTCCAGTTTAGTTGGGTTTGTTTTGTTGTTTGGGAATGAGGTCCTCTCCTCCTTCTTCTACGCTTGAATACCGTGTTAGATTCATGAGATGCGGTTTGGCTTTGAGGTCTCTTGGCGGGTCATGTTATGGCGGGGCTATGGGTGGGACTGGGCCCTACCTCTCCAGTCTCTTCATGGGCATTTTTGATAATTTCTCTCGCGATGGCTTCAGTTAAAATCCTGTCGCTCAATGTCAAGGGCCTTAATAGCCCCACTAAGAGGCGGACATTATTGTGCTTTCTGGAAAACTGAAATACCCATATTTGTCTTCTCCAAGAAACGCACCTTCTATCTCACGATACATATAGGCTGCGGTCCAGAACATTCCCTCACCAACTGTGTTCCTCCCAGTCCACAAAGAATGCAGGGGTGGCAATCCTAGTCGCTGCGGGGTTTCAGGGCACTATAGGTCTCAAGCGAATTGAGTTCAGGGGTCGACTACTAGCTTATACCTTCACAGTAGGACCACATACCTTTACGGTGGCCTCAGTGTACGTCCCTAATGAAGGGCAGGAGGGGTTCTTACGGGAAGCAATCCAGGATCTGGCGAGTCTCCCTGACAGGTCCCTAGTTATAGAGGGGGGGGGGCTTCAATTTGGTTTTAGACAATGAGATGGATAGGTCCTCCCAGCGGATGGGACAAACTGGGGCCATCTCTAGCAAAGGGAAGTGCCTGCTCATGGACACAGGGCTTATGGATATCTGGATTGCCCATCACCAGACATCCAGGGAATATACCTTCTACTCGCATTCCCACAAAACGTATGCTAGGATTGACTATATCTTAACATCTGATACACTTACACAACAGTCTCAGAATGCAGAGATTCTTCCTTGCCCTTTATCTGACCACTCCGCGGTTTGGGTGGCACTATCCCTGCCGCATGGCCACCCCCCCCCCTGTCACCTTTGGGGTCTTGGAGAAACAATGCTCCAACGCCCCTCTATGGTTCAGCAGGTCAAAGACACAATAATGGACTACTTGGCGAATAACGACAGTCCTGATGTCTCGATGGTGACCCTGTGGGATGTCTTAAAGGCGGTTGTCAGAGGGGAATTTTTGGGGATCTCGGCAGCAGACAATAGGCTTAGAAGGAAGACATGGGAACAACTCTCAAATGCAATTATAGAGTTAGAGCGCATTCACCAGAGACAGGTGCTCCGAGGGTCTGGAAACAACTTAAAGCGGCGAGGGCTCAGTTAGCCGGGTTGGACGCACAGACAGGCATCCCACATCTCCGGAGTCATGTACTCACAGGGCTAGGTACAGACCACGGACCAAGGGATAGCCACAACCTTCGGACAATTTTATGAGACACTTTACAGAGTTCAGGGTCTCCCTGCGGAGGGTCCCGCCCAATATCTGGAAGGGGTGGCTACAGCCAAGTTAGTCCCGAGTCAGGTTCAGGAGCTGGAGGGCCCTATCGGGCTGGAGGAGGTAGTCTCGGCCATATCTAAAGTGAAGCCTCATAAATCTCCGGGCCCGGATGGCTTTTCTTCCGCCTTTTTTAAGACCTTTTGTTCGCTCCTGGCTCCGTTGCTTGCGAAGATATACAACTCCATCGGGGCTTCTAGCCCTCTCCCATCCTCAATGCTGGAAGCGCTTGTTACTGTGATTGCTAAACCCGGCAAGGACGCAAGGCTTTGTGCTTCATACCGCCCGATTTCCCTCCTTAACGCTGACTTAAAGATTTTTATTGGGATTCTGGCACAGCGTCTTTCCCCCCACCTGCCATAATTGATAGACCCGGACCAATCCGGCTTTGTCCCTGGGCATCAATGCTCTGGCAACACGAAACGTCTTTTACACTTAATAGATAGGTCGAACGCTTTCCCGCTGGGCACATGATTTTCTCAGTCGACGCCGAAAAGGCATTTGACAGAGTCCACTGGCCGTACCTCGCTGAGACCTTAGCCAACTTTGGCCTGCCACAGCGCTGTATCACCTGGGTGCTTGACAGCTATTCGAACCCTACAGCCTTGGTGAGGGCGAACGTGCTCTGCTCGAAGGCCTTTAACAACCGGCGAGGAACAAGACAGGGGTGCCTTTTGTCACCCCTTCTGTTCGCCTTATAAATGGAGCCTGTGGCTCAACGAGTCAGGGATGACCCCTCCATTGTGGGGGTGCAATTTGGGGGGACGAGGCATAATATCGGCCTATATGTCGATGACGTGGTGGCCACGCTGGGGAAGCCTGGGAAATCTCTTCCTGCCCTGCTGGCGGAGCTTGATCAGTTCGCCTTGGTGTTGGGCTTCAAGATTAACGTGCACAAGTCTCAGGCCCTTAACCTATCTCTGCGCCCTGAAATCCTGGCCTTGTTACAGCGGTCCTATAGAATTCAGTGGGCATCGGGTTCAATTCCATACCTGGGCTTGCAGCTCTCCGCCGATATTCAGACGACTAATAGCATAAACTATACGAAGATACTACGTCATGTTAGGGAATGTCTTCGGAAGTGACTGCCATATACACTCTCATGGCTGGGTCGCCTCGCAGCTATAATGATGACCATACTTCCCAAGCTGGTCTATCTGTTTCAAACGCTTCCGCTGGCTCCCCCGTCGGGAGTCATCCTCTCCCTTCAATGAGATATAGAGCGCTTCTTCTGGCGCAATCAGCAACCCCGGATGCGCAGGGGCCTGAGCTATAGAGACCCTGTTGACGGTGGCTTGGGTGTCCCCAAACTCTTGGCTTACTGGTGGACAGTGCAGCTGAGAGCATTGGTCGAATGGTCTCGCCCGGAATCCGAGAAGCACTGGTTGTTTATGGACAGATCTCTGGCCAGGCAGCCCCTGTGGGGTAGTCCGTTCCTCTCTTGCTCTGCCAGGCCCCGTGATCTGTACCTCTCCAAGGTGACCCACCCAACCCTGCTAGTATGGGACAGAGTGGCTACCACCCGGGGACTTACAACTTTCCCATTGCCACTTACAACCATAGTGCACAACCCAGACTTCACCCCGGGGCTGGACTCGGTGGGATTCTCACATTGGACCATGGAAGGCCAACGCTCTATAGGGCACTTTTTCGACAAAACAGGTCCCCGGTCTTTCTTGGACTTTAGGCGGGACCAGGCCATTCCTGAAATGGAGCGGTTCCGTTTATTACAGATACGTCATTGGGTGATGCACCCTGAGGTGCGGGAAGGAGCGGCTCTGCACCTCACCTCCTTTGAGAAGTGGCTCCTTATGAGACACACTGATGCCCACTTGACAATGGACTTGTATAAATTCGTCAGGGACGCTCCTAGCGGCGGGAAGTCGCCTAGCCAGCTGCACTGGGAAGGGGAACTGGGACGTTTGCTGACACAGAAAGAATGGTCTGATATCTACTATAGGTCTAGACACACTGCCCGATATGTGACATCCATTGAAACGGCCACAAAAATCGTCACCTATTGGTATTTGACATCCCGGCTACACAAAGGGAACCCTTATCGCAGTCCTCACTGTTGGAGGGTGTGCGGCTCTCTGGGCACTCTCACTCACCTCCTATGGGATTGTCCCTTGCTGTCGGGATACTGGGCACAAATCCTAGACGACATCGACTCCCATTTCGACACTGAGATTCCTCGCTTCTCAGCATAAGTTCTCCTGGGCCTTCCCAACCCGCTCACCTTTCCACTTAGGCCCCGAAGGGGTCGGCAGATGGCTCTAGCTTTAGGAGCTGCCCTACACAATATCCTCTCCTGCTGGGGTACTCCGAAGGCACCAACCTACCTGGGGCTTTGGGGAATCATTGGGATGGAAAAAATGACACTCTCTCTCAGGTGCCCAGGTACCGCCTTCCATGACCTGTAGAAGCCATTCCTCTCTCTGCTGACAACAGAGTTCACAGAGCTCACCTGCCCTAAGTATCTGAGGCTCTTACAACTCTCCAGTCCACCCACACGTGTAGGCCCGGAAGCTCCCGCACACCATTAGAATCCCACCATTGGGAAATCTTGCAGTGTATTCTTTGGTCACTCACTGTTTTGCTTTGTATAGCTTGAAGGTTGGAGGGGGGGAGGGAGGGGGGGTTATGGGTCAGAATTCTGTTATGGTTTATTGCCCATCGAGATGGCCCTCCTGTTGGGCCTCTGTATCATGATCATTGTTTGTGCTGGGCTTGTAAGTGGATTTATGTTCTTGAAGTCAATAAAAGGAATCTAAACATAAATTTACATTTTTTACGTGTCACAGATAGCAATGTGTGTAAGGTTGTTGCTGAGTGTTAGTTATTTTAATGCAAAAACAACAGTTGATGGACAGAATGCAGAACAATGTCATACATTAACCCCAGTACAGAGATCTGGGCCTAAATCCATCGTTTTTTTGCTCACCATGCCATTCAAGTTTGAACCCAGCCATATGCATATCAGTCTTCACCCTGCGCCCATTGGGAACAGACCAGCCCGAACTGCCAGGCCAGGTCCTCCCTGGACTGGAAACAAGCATCCTAGGACCGGTTTCGGGCTTTCAGCTCCCATCAGCCAGGATAGCTTGACTCCAGTGGCATGGAGAGCACGGGACCCATGTCTGGGCATACCCGTCCCACTCTGGGTGACAAATGCAGTTCGGGCTGGACTGTTCCCATAGGGCACAGGGTTAAGACTGATTTGCATTTGATTTTAATTCCTTTCCGTGGAAAACACTTTTTTGAAGTGATGAATTGAAAAGTGTTAAAAACCAACAGCTATTTCTCAGTAAAAGTTTCTAATTACGGATCTAAAGCCCCTTTTGGAAACTGAAATGTTACATTACTCAAGAGTCTCCTTGTTGACAGGTCACATTAGTTTTCTTTGTTCCTACCACTGGAAATGGTTTAGTTTCAAGAGGTATTTTCAACTTTCCTCCAGGAAGACGGACATTGACTAGGACCAGGTCTCTATTGTAAATCCCTGCTTGATATGCCTCTGATGTTGTTCTACAGTGTCCTAGTTATTAACAAGTGACAGATGATGTGGTGAATAGCAAAGGAGAGTGTTGTGCTCTGTACATGAAGACACTGGTAGCCATGTTGTACGTTTCTAAGTCTTCTTTATTGGTTCCAGTTCCAAATAGTATCAGTCTTAGTTCAGCCATGTACCAGCTCCTACACCAGCCCCACCAGGAGCAGCCTGCCCAGCTGCTCAGCCCATCTCCAACTGTCATCCACACATCCACTCAGGCACCCAGGCATTCCACGCATCACAGTCACACCAACATTCCGTCACCATCTGTCACTCTGGCTGAGCAGCTAGGAAGACCTAGGCTAATTACAATTAAATGTAATACTCAGGATGTAACAGAGAGGTACAAACAGAAGTTGTCCTATCACAGCCACTGAAAAGGCTACAGTGGTTCAAGTGTATTGGGTGAACCTCATTCTTGCTAAAATATGAACACCGTCATTTCTATTTTTCTGCAATCATGATAATTTATTCAATATTTGCTGAGTATTTAAGACAGATTGGGAGGAAGATCTCTCCCTTTGTCCCATTGCCTAACTCATAATACTGATGGCTGTTACGCTTTTAAAAAAAAAATTCTATGGAGTCAACCACAGGAATCCATCTCTCTCCCTCACTCGTCCTCATTGCAAGTGGGCCAGAAAATGTGATCATCTGAACAAACACCTGGAGGGTGCAGAAATCTAAATTGTTTAGACTTTATTGCACTGGGTAATTCCTGAATGTGATAAGGTCCACCCTCCCACACCACCCCAGTGACATTTAGGCAGGTCTTACCTGGCAAAGTTTAACGTTTGGAAAAATGCCTGATAATTCCTGGGACATTTGGATTTAGTTGTGATAAGTACCAAAATCCAATATTATTCCCAGTTACTAGGAAGAACTCGGATCTTACAGCATTAAATGTTATTGTGTGCTGTAAATAAGATATCTCTCCAGGTCATTCATAATAGGGCTATTGCTTTTGAGTTTCACTACCCCTTGAAGTCTGATATAAACAATTTGTAGGAACCTTTGTGTCAACATCATAGGTAGCAGCATTATCATTCCCCATCTCAATGATGGCCAAGTCTTGCTGTATGCAAGCCATTGGTGATACTCTAGTGTCCCTTCATGGTTCTTCTCAAAGATATTCTTCTAATAATTCCCTTTAAACACTGTTGTAGACACTCATCTTTTTAGGTAGCTCTGATTATTTTTTTGATTAGAAGGCTTTGGGTATGCCGTGGCCACTAGCACTCTCATGTGCTCTTCCAGAAACCCAACCGCCTCGCGCTCCTTCTTCGTGATTTGTCTGAGATGAATTAGCTCGAGCCCTGGATTGTCGGCCCAAAGAAGTTATTTGACCTGAAGTTGCATTTCCAGTAATATTCATTTGAGGGGATGGGTTTTCTTAGGAGCATCTTCAGTGAGAAACTAATAATTTGTGGACTGTTAGTACTGTTAATGTATCATGGTCAGGTGTAGATGGACGTGTGTGCACCCACGGACTATGGCAATGGCTTCTTGTTCTATTTGAAAGTATCTACGCTCAGCAAGTATTGATGCAGCGGAGTTTACTAGCTCTACACATACATACACACAACACTCATTTGGGCCCATATACATTCATACAGTCAATGAGCTAGCAAATATCCGCTGGTCATCAATTTTATTTTGCCCTAGGAAACCTTTACACCAGTATTCTTACCATTCCTGTCTCCTGAGTAAATGCACCTTCGAAAGATCTACTAGTAGATTAGAATAGGGAGGAAATAATATGATACATTTATCTTTTAATCAAAGAACCACAGACTCAGAAGGAGTTTTAAAATTTTATCTGAATTAATAATTTTGTGGGTCAAATCAAAATACACATAGATATACCAGAATTCTCCAGCAGGGAAAATAGTACAGTTAGTTCATAATCAATTTCTTGTAATGACAGTACCTGAGGAGGGAAAGAATAGAGAGCAGACACAAAACATTAACGCTACAGTTATATTTACCTAGAATGGTGTGAGGATCCCAACATCAGATGTCAAGGGATTCAGAACTGGTTCAGGACGGGGAAGGTGACCTCTTCTAGTGTAACACCAGCGTTACACTCCTCTCTGGTACTACTCTCTCCGGCTCGGGCTCGTCCGGACCCCTTCCTAGATGTGCCTCCTCGGTTGTTCCATGAATTTCCCTAGTGTTGGATTCTTAAGTCAGATTGCAGCAAATCGGGCAGCATCTCAGCATAGCATCAGCATCTCATAGGTCAAGTGTGTCTAACTATCTAGAACTTACCTCTGTTATACCAATTCAAATGTATGATCCACCCCCAAATGTTTCAATTCCATGTACACCCGCAATTTGATTGGGCCAGGCAGTGGGGTGAGGACATCACACCATACTAAGTGCAATAATTGTTCTTTACTTCTATTGTCTAGCTCCCCGCCCCTTAATTTTAATACCCACAAGCTTTATTCCCACAAGCATCTCATATGTGGATCGATCAATCTGTAAAACTATGTTGCCTCTTCTTCCTCTCGCAGGTTCAAGAGTTGTTCTTCCCATGTCCTTGATGGGCACTTGGATTGGCAGTCATCCAATGACATCATTAGTTTCAGAACAAGGAGGTTGCGCACATGCGTAATGGTCGCAAAGCATAGGGACATCGGTCCCCCTCCAAAGCCCGAATACGAGCTATTAATAAAGTCAGAAAAGAACATGTTGGAAAACAAAATTAATTGAATTCATTGTATACCACTTACTTCTACTCTAACCCCATTTACTTAATATTTCTTTTGCATTAATAGCTTAGTAAAACTTGCATAGGTTAGTTTCAGCACAGCATGTGCATTAGTGTGATAGTTTCAAGCAGCCATATTAAAAGCTATTGCGCAGCTGCAAAGATTTCCCCCCAAGCGACAGAAAACGTCATACCACGTAGATGTGGTAGATGCATGCTCAGAAGAGTTCCCGTGTTGTTGGCGGCCATTTTAGGACACTCTGGTTATTCATTAGTGAAGCACATAGAAAAGCTTCCCTAGATACAATATGTAAACTGGTGCAAAATTAGTATTCACGGACAGGTTGGTTAAAATGTTACAGGTTATTTGAGAGGATTGCATACGAGCAAGTTTCTTTTTATACGAAACCTTGTTCCATCAGTATTGCCTCAATACTTCCTCTCTGATGCCAATGCACACTGTTTGGGGGAACCTAAATTTCCCCTACATCCGCTGCCAGCCTATCCAGAATCACGCAGCTCGTCTGCTTTTGAAGGTCAATCTATTTGGTCATGCTTACTCTTTATTGTCCTATCTGCATTGGTTCTCCATTACAGATTGTGTAATCTTCAAGTTTCTTTGCACTGTTCAAAAGGCCATCGAGGGTAACTTTCCCAGCATTATGTATAGTTGCATTTCACCCTAGCCTTCCAGTAAGACTTTAAGATCCTCTTTCACCTTGCTGTGCTTAGATTCTTTCACAGCGGTCCAGACGGGCACAGCTTTACTTTTATACCTCTGTCTATCTCTAATGCCTTACCTTTAACTTTTCTCCTTTATGGAATTGTTTAGCCAACCTGAGTGCATTAAGAAGTCCGACCTGTTATGGGTAAGGAGTTTTCTTGGTTATCAGCAGTTTGCTACAGAAACACTTTAATAGAGCAAACCCTCCGTGCTTTCACGTCCAAATCACCACAACATAATCGATTGGGCCTTCTCTTATTTTTGTTACTAATGCAAACGACAGATTTCTCTTTATCAGGTTCTGATTAAATGTATTACATTGCCTTTTGGCATTCCCCAACTAGTGGAATCGCCTTAGTGATTTGGTACCATGTGGATTTGACATGTTGTGATATCAAGACATATTGTAATTTACCATGTTTTGTGATTTTTATGCACCTCTTCGAGCTAAATATATCTTACGTTTTTTAAGATATATGAATTTTACACAGGCCGGCACTGAACTTTTAACAAATGCTATCTCCTGATCTGAAGAGAGCTGTTATTTTCTTTCAGGTTTATCTGACGCTGTGAGGAAAAATGTATTTAATGGATGTTTAACTGTTTTATTTGTATGTACTTTTATGGTCTATTCCTAGATTGAAATAAAGTTATTTTGAAGATGTTTTCGATCCTTTCGTTCCTGTAAAGATTTTCAAAACTTTCCTTTCACCAAATTAGTTATAATTAGGCTTCTGTTTTCTTCCTCGTAACACCATGTAACCAGTTTTCGTGGAAATGCACAATAAAACAAGCATTGGCATAGCCAATAGGTCTCGCCTTTGGGACCTTATAAGTGTTTAGCCATGCAACAGTTGCATAACTAAATACTTATAAGGTCCCAAAATCGAGACATATTGGCTATGCCAAGCGGCCATGCGGCTGCGAAAGTGAAAATGATCGCCATCGCGATCAAACATCATAGCGGCCTTGCGGCCGCGAAAGTGAAAGCAATTGCGGTAAGAGCGGTGCGCGCGCCCACGCACATGCACTGTAGCTCTAGGCTGGCCTGGTAGCACTTTTTGGAGCCCTCTCAATAAGTCTCGCCAGACCAGCGCATGCACTAGGTCAGGCGAGACCTAAAAAATGTAGGGCTGTGGTCTTCAACTTCTTAAGGCTGTGCTTTCCTTTGTCTATTGAAATTTCATCAGGTGCCGCACAGAATGGCAAACATATTTGTTTCTCAATTATACAATAACATTTGCAGTTCCAAATATATTTAGCAATTCAAACATTGCAGTTATGTTATGCGATCTATCTTGAAAAGGCAATGAAATACAGGATTGCCGACATGCTGTGGGCAGACTGCCCCTTCAAAGTGTAAAAGTGTGAACATTGTGATCTTTTTTTTAATCAGAAATGGGTGAAGAACTTCGAGGGTTAATCGCCCTCCATGACTCACCGAACACCCATCATCAGCCAGGACATGATTGGCTTACAGCCACTTTTTTCAGCAAAAAAACACAACACTGTTTTCAGCACGTTGCTTCTCTTGGCCAGTGCCTGGTGCTTCTCTGAGGTGGATTCAGTGGCGCACTCTCCCTGTTTGAATACTCTCCTGTAGGCTCTAGTTGTAAATATGGCCTGTTTCCTCTCCACCCCATTATTATTTTTAGCATATTTTGAATCTAAAAACCCTATTTAGTATTTTTACGGTAGAACTGCAATTTCTCTTACGAATATAAAATAAAAATTAGGAAGCAAAAGCATGTCAAATATTTTGAGGGTTTGTATTTGGAGGTTTTGGGCTTTGACTTTTTTTTATTTTTCACTTTTTTTTATCCTTACTATCTCATTTCTAGTCTACCACTGAAGATTACAGGCCTTTTTACAGTTGTCCCCTCACGTTTTGTCCTCATTGGGATAACTAGCTGCAGTTTTTTCCCCTCTTTGACAGTGCACTGAAGTCTGCTACCCAGGCCACAGTGCCTGTGCTCTCTCCCTAAAACTGATGTGTGAATTGGTAACCCCAATTGGCAAGGTCTTTAACCCCCTTATAAGTCTCTAGTACATGCTGCCATTGGTACCCAGGTCCGGGATGTTAAAGGGCTCACCAGGGACTGAAGCACTGTTTTTGCCACCCTAAGTGACCCAAGTAAATTGGCAGCAGCCCTGCCATTGTAGACTGCAGGAGCAGTAAAAACTGCTCAAACGCGACTTTGCCCTCACTGTGTGTGCAACGTCAATCACTATTTTTAATTTATGCCAGTCACCCCTGAGGAAGGCCTTCAAAGCCCATGAGGCAAGTGCATTATATTAAAGGTGTGGACATCTTAAGTGCAAGCTTATATGTCTCTATAACGGCCTTTATCATTGAAGGCTACTATAAGTTACAGGCGGCCCAAAGGATACATGGGCTGCACCTGGGCAAAACAGAGGTTGGCAGCTTCATTATGGTACTGCTGAAATTGTCATGTTCGGTATCAAACAACATGCCTCCTCCCCCCTGACATGAATCGCATGTTGAGGACGATATGACATGCACCCAGGTGGTAATGTTAGAGGTTGCCCCAGTCTTTCCTGTGCTCTGGCTCCCAGCCCACAGCTGCTGCCGCCAAGACAGAAATCTGACACCCTGCCAGAAGGTGTGAACTCTTCCAGGAGTCAGAAACAATGGTCTGAACAGGAAGGAGGTCACATCTCCTTTTCTTGACAGGTTGGCTAGTGAAGTGGCACATCAAGGCAGTGAGTTTCAATGTCTAAGGTGGAAACAGCCTTAAACCCTGCCCTTAGGCACATTTGCATTCAGACAGGTGGGAAAAGTAGGTATTTAGGAGCTGTATTCCCCCAGAAGGCTAGCCACACCTCTAGTGTGGGCTACCTAGTTTGTACAGCTAAGGAAGACTTCTGCTATTTTTTAAACGTGGTAGAATAGGGGGTTCTGGGTAGAAAAGGTGACCCACCACCCTGGATGTGGTTCCTTCAGGGGTGGATTGGTCACTGGGGCTAGTAGCCAATTGGCCACTTGCACCCACACCCCTAAAACCCCGAAATCTAAGATTTAAGGGTTACCCCGACACCAGAATCTCAGTTCTGATCTGCAACAAAGGACAAAGAGGAGACCCGTATCTGTGACAACAGGATCTGTACAAAGCAAAGGTGTGATACTATGCACCTGTGGCAACCTTCCTGGAACTGCACAACTGCGAGTCTTTCTGGACCAAAGCTCGCTTCCCTCAGACAGAGGGACCCCAGTGAGAGCCAAAGGCAACTCCCCTGGACTAGTGGCACTAGTCCCCTGCACACCGCAAGTAAAAACAACGTACCAGAACCAAACAATTGCTGGTTATTAGGCCCTCCAAGGGATCGCACAAAAGTAGATGGTCCAGTGCATTGTAGGAAACATAGTCCTAACCTCCACGACGTTTCAAGCAGCTACAGTTTTCCTCTGGACCTCAAAATAACTTTCTGCTGAGCTCACTGCTGCCGAGACTTGTTGGTTGTCAGTCCAGCAACCACCCCTATACTCGACATTGCACCGCAAGAGAACTCTGCAAAACCTTCATCCGATGTCTGCAGTGGCTTCGTTGTCAACTTTTTGCATCCAGATCCCCACCAGCACAGTGTAAGCAGTAAAACTAGCTCCCCCTCGGTTCCCACATCTAGTACAGCCAGGACAACTTGGCATCGGGGATTTTCGAGCCAGGTAAAATCAAACCGACTGTTGTGGCTTGGTCTTGGGACCCGCATAACCTTTACCCTCCTTGGGTTCCTTGCAACTCGCCTTGCAGGTGACCGATTGTCACTGAAGCTTTTTAGCATTGACTGCAATGATAAAGTTTTGCAGTAATGTTTTGCATTGATTTAATATTGCTTCAAAAATTCATAACTCTGTTTATACTTATCTGATGTACTTTGTTTTTGTGTCTAAATTTTCAGAAATATCTGCTTTATTTTTTTCCAGTCATGTCAATTACTTATTATCCATGTTAGTACTCTGAAATACTTAACACATGTTCCTCTAGTAAAGCCTGACTGCTCTTTGCCACTCTACCAGGTCTGAGCTAAGGATTTATTAATGGGAATCCATGGACCAATTTGGGGTATTGTGAGAGTATTGCATGGTGAAGCCTAACCAGCATCACCACATAATACTCCACCTTCCTACATTGTTGTTACAACGGTGGGATCCTGAACTTATGTTTCGCAGGAGAAATCCACTACTGACTTTAGACTGATTTTTTTTTTTTTTTTTTTTATATATTCGATTTTCGTACATTGGAATTTTGGGGGCCTGTGGAGACCTCCATTCCAATAGTACAACAAAAGACTTCAGAAGTTAGGAAAAGGTTTAAACGTTTTTTTAAGTTTAAAAATGGTCTCAACTTCCAAGTAGAAGGTTAGGCACAGTGGAGGCTGGTAAGAATCTTGACTTGTCAGCCGTCCCAGTCCTGAAAATCAGTGATCTGAGCATTTTGTGCAAAGCAAGTGGTATTACCTATAGAGTTATAGCTGAAAAGGAGGCACTTTGGGAAAAACTCGGCTCTTATGAAAAGGAAAAGCTAGAGAGGGAGGGCCATTGCGCAGAAGAAGATCCTGAAGAGGGTGAGGGTCAGGCCCTTGCCCAAATTGAAGATGATGAGGAAAAAGGTGAAGACCAAAGCTATCCGCCCTTTCCCAGTGGAAAGTGACAGGAGTCACTCTAGCAGACCCCCTACTGATAAGGTAGTAGTAAGCCTCGAGGAAGAGCTTGATCTCCTCTCACTAGAGGAGAAAGAGATTGAACTAGCCCTGGAGAGTAGGGCACGAAGACTGATGAGTGGGTAAAAGGACAAGAGTACCCAAGAAAACCCAGGCGGTGACCTCAGAAAAGGGGAGTTAGTCCCATAAAAAGCAAAGGACAGAGGTGGTAAGCCCATCAAAGAGACTCCCTCAGGACCCCATAACCCTAAAAAGGAGGACATTCAAACCCACCCCACCTCTGGCAAGCAGAGTAAGTGGGACCCAGGCCTAAAAAACTCTAATAATTGGCTGTGTTTTGATTACCTACAGGCAGGGCACTACAGAGGGTTTGTTGCCTGTCCCAAAAGGTTATTTAGCACTGGGCTGGCCAGTGTAGCCTTTGAGGAAGAACCTCAGATGAGGAGGCTCTCATAGCTTTTAACTAAGAGAAGGGTCCAGATGGTAGGTTGGTGATCCCTGAGGGTGGAAGTGAGCACTTCCACTCCATTCGAGTGAATGGGGTCCTACCACTGCCCTGAGACACACAGGTGCCAGTCATACCATAGTGGTTGGCAGGTTAGTGTCCCCAGATCAGTATATTCCAGGGTAAACAAGAAGAGTACAGGTTGTTCCTTGGGAGGTCACTGCCAGACATTTAGCCTTAGTACCCCTATAAAGAGGGGATACTTTAAGCTGGCATAGGGTGATAGTCCTGACCCCCCTCTATCCTGTATACTAGACATTGACCTCCCAGAGGTTGATGTGTACCCAGAAGGGGCGGTCTCCCCGGGTACCATCCAACACAAACATCCTGGACGTCCGGTCCCTAAGGTTAGGCGACTTAGGCTACCAATAGAAAGGGACAGAGAGTAAGGAAAGGAAATCCATTCTTAAGTAGAGATCCATTAGGCCAAGGGCATTCTATCCCAGTAAGGGAGCACCCCAAGGTTGGGACTGGTGAGGCCTCTCCTGACCCCAAAGAAGTCCTGAAAAGTCAGGCAACAGTTCATGGGTGACACCCTGGTTCTGAACAGACAGAAGAGGAAGTGGAAGAAGTTTGTCTGCCACAGAGATGGTAGCCCCCTACTTTGAACACCTAGGGAGGCTCCAGTAACCCACAGTTGCTCCTAAGGTAGCTCATGCACCTGTCAGTGGAGAACCCAGGATGTGGTTCTGGATTCTGACAGCCGTCAGACTCTGTTCGGTGCTGGACTTTCTGGAAGCACTCGACTGAGCATGGGAGGCAGACTCGATGGTCAAAAGTAAATTAGCCCCCCTGATCCTGCTGGTCATTATGGGGTTACTCAAGTTTTGGGTGACTCCCTAGGGGTAAGCTAGGTGTTGCCCTAGCTAAGAGAGGCTCATAAGAGGTGGGTACCTCACTAACCAAAGTAAAAGGAGAGGAAGGCAAAGACACAGCTGCAGTTAAGGTCCAGTGTAGACTGGGTCCTGTTACTGTTGAGATGAGTCAACTGCCCAGTGGGAGCGATCCTGACAGAAGGATGTGAGGTAGATTAGGTGCTGCAATAGTTCAGTCAGTTTTCTTTACATTCTTCCTCGCTGACAACTCATCCAGGGTTGGGCTGAGTCTCCTGGATGTGTTGGCTGGGGGTTGTGTAAAAAAAAACAGGCCTTTTTGAAGATGCCCCACCACCACCACCTTTTGCCCCCATTTGGATGACAAGCTGCTGGTTTTTGACTCTGACAGGGCACTGAAGCCTGCAAACCAGGCCCCAGTGCTGGTGCTCTCTCCCTACAACTGATATGTTTGAATTGGTAACCCCTATTGGCAAGGACTTTAACCCCCTTATAAGTCCCTAGTATATGCTACCAGTGGTATCCGGGCATGGGTGTTAAAGGGGTCACCGGGGCCTGAAGCACTGTTTGTGCCTCCCTGTGTGACCCAAGTAAACTATGACAGCAGGCCTGCCAATGCAAACTGCAGGAGAAGTGCAAACTGCTCAAACTCAACTTTGCCCTCACCATGGGTGGGAAAATAAATGCACTATTTTTAAGATATGCCAATCACCCTTGAGGAAGGCCACCTAAGCCCAGGAGACAGGGTGCATTATATTAAAGGTGTGGACATGTAAGTGCAAGCTTAGAAGTTCCTATTGTGGCCTTTACCATTAAAAGCTACTATAAGTGATAGGCGGTCCATAGAATAACATAGGCTGGCACCTGAGCAAACCCGAGATTAGTAGCTGCATTATGGTACTGCCGAAATATGTAATGTTTGGAATCAAACAACGTGCCTCCTCACCCCTGACACAAATCTCGTGTTGAGGACAGTGTGGCATGCACCCAGGTGGCTACCTTAGAGACTGCCCTCCTGTTTGCCCCACCTTTCCTGCGCTCTGCCTGCCAGCCCGCAGCTGCTGCTGCCAAGACAGGAATTGGACCCCCTGCCAGGAGGTGTGAACTCTCCCAGGAGTCAGAAACATGGGAAGAACGACACACCTTCCTCCCTAACAGGATAGCTAGTGGCACATCAAGGCGGTGAGTTTCAAAGCCTTCACCGCTTGTGATATTTGTCCAGGCTCCCTCCCAAAGGAGGAAGTAGCCTTCGTTCTGCTCCCAGGCACATTTGTGCCCTGACAGGTGGAAAAATTAGGTATTCAGAAGGTGTGCACCTTAGAAGGATAGCCATACCTCTAGGGTGGGCTACCTGGTCTAAACAACTAAGGAAGGGGGGCATGTCCAAGATGGCGGGCGGCTAGGAAAAGTTTCCCGATCGCTCCGAGTCAGCATCATTAGCGCACTTTAGAGCCCACCAGCTCCCTGTACACTGACATCGGTGTGCGGCGAGGACTCCTGATAGATTGGGTCACCTGCCGGCATATTCCGGAGCGGAGGACAACCGGAGCGGCACCCGGTGAGCTGGGGAAGACGGATGGCATATGAGCCTGAGCGTGGCCTGGACCTGGGCCTAGACTGAGACCGGTTCCCACGACGAGCGCGGAGCGACAGGTGAGAGCACCTCTGTGCTACCGGGCACCAGCAGTGGAGGTGTGCCCCCCCTAATTGATTGGCTCCGCCTGGGGAGGCTCAGCAGGGGTGCGGCGCCATGGGCCTGGCCGCGGGGCGGAGCCGGCGACCCCCAAACAGATCGATTTGCGGCCGGGAGGGCTCGTCCCACATTAAGTGGCCCCTGTGGACTTTTCGCCCGTCTTCTGGGACGGAGGGGATTGTGTTCCCCGCGCCTCTGCCCTACGCTTGCAGCATGCCTGTGGGAGAGTTGAGGCCTACAGTACAGGACTCTTCACGGCCTGGGGCGGACCTGCTCCCGGATGTGGGTCCCGGTGGAGCCCTCCCGCCTCTCCCTGAACTCAGCCTAGTACAGCACCCCCCATGCAAAACTCAGCATCCTACCAAGGAACTGAGGGGGCACGCAACCTCACATCCTTACCCTCTGCAAGTTGATTGGCCCTGGAACCTCGGCAGACCTGGGGGCCATACGCTGAGCTGCGCTGGTCCAGCCGCGACTGTCCCAGCTGTCCCAGCCCTATCAACAGCCAGAAAGGTGCTGGTTCTAGATTGACCCAGGCATTAACTGGGAACAGCACGATCTGCGAGATGCGTGACCGGAGCCACATACTTACGCTTTGCGCTTCGGCTGGCGGGCGGACCGGGATAAGAGACACTGGGCCCTCCCGCGAGGAGGAACGCCGAACGTGCTGAAGCTTGGGAGTTCAGCTGTAGGATATCTCCACTGGGGACCAGAACGCGGGAGCCGAGGCCTGCAGAGATGCGGGGAGGGCACTCGCATTAACCGCCATTCGCTGTATTGGGACCGTCGAGGAATCTTGAATAGCAGGCGCTCCGGAGTCACCACACAGTATCTGTAAAGTCAGCGGGAGACACGCAAGGGCAAGACTAACGTTGGACCACCATTGGCACAAAGACACACAGGAACCTAGTAACATGGCGGTAAACAGATCCAAGAAGAACTGCTCTCTTAACGACATGTTCGGCAAGCAAGGTGACACCGCTGCAGAGGACAAACTCATCCCCACAGGCACCGACCTTAAATCAGACTCTGAAGATGAGGAAGGTCCGGTGACTAAGACCTTTCTAGAATCACTGTTCACCTCGTTGCGCGCCGACCTGCAGGTCATGAAAACGGACCTGACCGCGGAATTGCATAAAGTGCGCCAAGATGTAGACTAGGTGGGTGAAACAGTGGCTGTGCTTGAGGATAGGGAATCTACTCGAGAAGAACTTTGTTGGCTCCAACAAGAGGTCCCGAGGCTCAAGGGGCAACATCTGGACCTTACGGCACATAACAAAGATCTGGAAAACCCCTCACAGAGAAACAACATCCACGTCAGAAGGGTACCATCAAAAGCAGAAGGGTCCAATCTCAGAGAATACCTTACAGAGCTCTTTCGACACCTCCTAGGATCTACAGACGACCCCCCCCTGCAATTGGACCGTGCCCATCGGGTGGGCCCTGAGCGATCGGTAAAGGAACCCCCGGCAGACATCTTGGTGTGCGTGCGCGATTTCCAAACCAAAGAGGAGATCCTTAAAAAAAGCACAGGATGCGCACGCTGTTCAATTTAAAGGCCACACACCAGTGCTATCCCAGGACCTCTCCCAGATCACTCTTCTAATGCGTATGGTCTTCTGCCCAATCACCGACCACCCGAGGAAAGCTGGCATACCTTACGCTTGGGGCCACCCTTTTCGTATCATCTTTCACTACGACGGTGTGCTCTGCCAGATTTCGTCCTTTAAGGAAGTGTGTGCCCTATTGCAAATCAACACACCTGAGGACTCTGGAGATGGGCCCCCACCCCTGGGTGCGACTGGACTGCACCGACAAACATGGCAAACAATCAAGAATGGCTGGTAGAGAGTGAAACCGGATCAAGACACCATTAGCAAAGAGCGGCAGGTAGTCTTGCAGGCTCCGTCGGCAGACTCTGCCTCTGCCCTTTCGGCAGCTTCCTGAACCCGTAGCAGATCGGCGGTATAAGGAGAAGAGGGTGCTGAGTGGCTATGACGACGGCGGCGTGACATCGGGAGGATCGAGAATATGGATACTATGACCCTCCCGATGACCCCCCCATTGTCTCTTGCTCCGCCTTGGAGGTCTTCCAACTGGACCCACTTAGTCCTTCATAGCTGTAGACTGCCCCAACTTTACAGATCTGATGAACTTTGGTCATCAGAAAGTTTTCTATGTTAACATTTTTACTCATCTTTTTAGCTTGTTGGGGTTTAGATTACTTTATTGGGTTGCCCCTTCCAATGAACTGCACCAGATAGACCCCACGCTTAGGGGCTTGATCAGACCCCCTCCTCATCCAGGCGCAGGGAATCTTATTCACGCAACGGAGATGGTATTGGCCCGATACCCCATAGCGTGCTTCCTTCCCTGCCCCGATGGAAATTAAGATAGTTAGCCTCAATGTACATGGCCTCAACAACCCGGTTAAGAGGTCGGCAGTACTTTCCCTGTTGGAGCACACTCAGAGCAATATATGCCTACTCCAGGAGACTTATTTACTCCCTAAAGATACACAGAGAATGTACACCTGGAGGTCCCTGCACCAATTTTGGTCCTCGGGAGGGGAAGGCCAGGGGGTGGCTATATTCCTCTCTAAACACTTCTCTGGTGCTGCTCTAGGGCCTACAGCTGAGATTAAGGGCCACCTCCTAGCATTCCAGATGCAATTAGGCACATTTCATTTCACTGTTGCATCGATATACTCCCAAACGAGCAGCAGAAGCCCTTTCTGTTGGACGCCCTAGCCAGCGTTCGCCACACCCCTGATGCAGCGGTGGTGGTGGGTGGGAACCTGAACATTGTGATGGATGCAGAGCGGGATCGCTCGGGCCACAGAACTGGTAACTCAGGCTCTCTTTCCCCAGTGGGCGGGAATGGCTGGAAGAGTGCAGGCTGCGTGATGAGTGGCGCTCACAACACCCAGACACACGTGATTACACCTTCTATTCTGCTGCCAACAAGACTTTCGCCCGACTAGACCACTTTCTAGCTTCTCCGTCGGCATGGGAATGTGTGATCGCTTCTACCATTAAGCCTGGCTCCTTGTCCGACCATTCACACATAACAATGACTCTCTGCGTCTCTGCCTTCTCCAGGCAAACAACTCCTTGGCGCCTCCGAGAGACATTACTGCAGTTAGGGACTATGGTCATAGCACTTAAAAAGGCCTTACAAGACTTCCTAGAGCTTAACGACACAGGCAGCAACGCGCTGTCTTCGGTTTGGGAAGCCTTAAAATTGGTGATCCGGGGAGCTCTTATTGCAAAATCAGCTCACAATAACCAGTTGATAAAAATCAAGAGGAGTGAGCTAGAGAGGTCTGTGCTAGAGCTAGAATTGATTCACCAGCGCACCAGTGCCCCCCGTATTTGGAGGCAGTTGGAGAAAGAGCGGCTACAACTTAAACAATTGGATCTAGATAGGGCCAAACATGCAATATTACGCCACAAACATAAATGTTATTTTGGAAGCAAAAAGGGTGGCTGCATGCTTGTGCATCAGCTCCGTAGCAGGCAGTTTGCACAGTCAGTCAAATCGGTTCAGACAGGCTTGGGAGCCTTAGTGTCTGACGTTCACAGCATTTCAGACGCCTTTCAGGCCTATTACGCGGGGTTGTATAAACGTGAACCGGGCAGATTGGTACAGACTGGTTTATTGCGGCATTTAATAAGACCTTTTGCGCGGAGCTCGCCCCAGTACGTACTTGTTTATTCAGCGCATTTGCTGAGACGGGCACCCTTAGAGTCGATGCTTCAAGCTTCGATATCAGTCATCCCGAAACCTGGCAAGGAGCCTAAGCAGTGCAGTTCCTACGGACCTATCTCGCTCTTAAACATCGACGCAAACCTGTTTGCCAGTGTGCTAGCTCACCACCTTAATCCCCTGATGCCTGGCCTCATAGACCTTGACCAGGCGGGATTCATTCCCAGTCGACAATACTAAACACACCTGTCATCTGATTGACCAGGTGCAGCGTTCCCGGGAAGAATCCCTACTGTTGGTGGTTGACCCTGAGAAAGCGTTTGACAGAGTGCACTGGCCCTATCTCTTCACAACCCTAGAACACTTTGGTTTGGGCCCACACTTCCGGAGCTGGTTCAAGAGCATTTATAGCTCCCGCTGTGCGGCGGTCCAAGTGAATGGTGTGAGCTCCCAAAGATTTACTATTGAGCGGGGCACGCATCTGTGCTGCCCCCTCTTGCCGCTTCTGTTTGCATTATATATTGAGCCCCTGGCACAGCGTTCTAGAGACAGCCCTAAAGCCGAGGGTATCCGATTTGGTGCTGATCGACATTTAATCAGCCTTTACGCGGACAATGTTATCTTCTCTTTCACTCAACCTCTGGTCACTCTACCAACTATTGTTAAGGAGCTCCGGCACTTTGATGCAGCCTCAGGGTTCCGCGTGAACATGCAGAAATTGCAAATCCTGAAACTCAATATCACCCCTAATTCTAAATTGGCCCTACATTCCCAGTTTGACTTTCAGTGGGTCACAGATGATGTCCCCTATCTCGGTCTAGCCATAAACCAGAGTCTCTCCAAAACTGCTGACACCAACAACGCAAAACTGCTTTCCCTGATCCGGAAAAATCTGACACAGTGGCAACGACTGCCACTCTCATGGCTTGGCAGAATTGCAGCCGTAAAGATGAATGTCCTTCCACGAGCCTTCTACATATTTCAAACCCTTCCATTACCTCCACCGACTGGCACGATTCACGCTCTCCAAAGAGAGATTGAGCGCCTTATCTGGGGGAAGACGAAACCTAGACTGCAGAAACAACTTCTGCAGCGTTCTAAACGAGATGGCGGAGTCTCGGTGCCCGATCTGTTCCGGTACTACCAGTCTGCGCACCTGTGCTATTTGGTGGGATGGAATCGCCCACTAACGGAGAAGCACCGGATCTTCATGGATCAAACAGTCGCAGGACCACACATCTGGAGGGAGATGTGGTTGACTCGACCTCACATGGCGTAGTCCTCTCTGGTAACGCGCCCAAACACTCCAGACCTGTGATAAGGTAGCAATTGCAGCGGCCCTCACCCTTAACGCCTTTGTTTGCCAATCCGGATTTCCCTCCGGGCAAGTGCCCACACACTGCTAAGCGCTGGCTAGCGGGCGAGTGTAAGCGCCTAGGAAGCTTGTTTGACCACAACGGCCCCATCCCTTTTGACTAATTAAAAACAAATAATGCTCTACAGGAAGGGAACCGATTCACTCACTCGCAAATGACGCACTGGGTGCAGGGCTCCTCTATCGCTCAAAGGTAGGGAGACCGATGACTGCATTCGAGAAGTGGTTGCTCCTCAAGTCAGACAATAGGAAGCTTATTTGAGAGATCTACTTACACCTCTCGGAGAACACGCAAAACTGCAAGTCCCCAGAGCAGATCCGTTGAGAGACAGTTAGGCTAAGAGGCGGATAAAGAATGGGAAGATATTTTCTATAGAACACACCACAAGGCTCACACTGCAGGACACACTGAGACGGTCTATAAAATCACCTATTATTGGTATTACACTCCCTCACGCATGCAGAAATGGAATGATCAGAGCGATGGCCTGTGCTGGCGGGGCTGCAGGAATCCAGGGATGCTGATTAATCTGTATACACTAAAATCTAGGGCCCCTTTATCTCTATCCTTTCTGCTGAGTTCAGGGAGCTAACATGCCCAAATTACCTACGAATCTTGCAACTGCTCCCAGATACTCAGGAGGGGGGCAGGGGGAGGGTTGTGATGCGGATTGACCGGGACGCATAGCTTATTCCCATTATATGCTCTTTATTGCTTTACTACTGGTGGTTCATTCGGATGTGGGGGGGAGGGTTGGCTGTTTAATTCACTTTATATCTTAGGAGTGTCTTAGGGCTCTTTTGTTTTACACACCTCACTGCGACAATACCTGCATTAGCTGGTAATCACCAACCTTGTTTGTGGGGGTCTGTGTGGGGCATGCCCTTACCTAAAAGAATTATACTTGAGGTATTTGTCACTGCTATGCATTTTACCCCATGACGCGGATGGCCCATTGTGGGTTGTAGGCGGCATGCTGTGTAACTCCTTCCCCAAAGTGTGCTACCAGTTTGATTGTGCTGTCGGAGCAGGCCTCTTGTTAGTGGACATTTCTGTATAGGACCGCTGCACACAGCATCTACTGAGCACGTTATTTGGTCAACAGGCTTCACTATCATTTATGGGGCTGCACTAAGGTGGACTTCGGAGCCTGCCCGGTTGGGTTGTAGGCGGCATGCTGTGTATTGATTTTTCTGTTTACCTTTTCAATAAAAAGAGATTTGATTCTAAACAGCTAAGGAAGACTTCTGCTGCTTTTAAAAGTGGTAGAATAGAGGGTTCTGGGTAGAAAAAGTGACCCACACCCAGGACGTGGTCATCTCGGTGGCAAAGATTAGCTACTGGGGCTAGTAGCCTATTGGTCACTTGCACCCACACCCATAATGCCCCTACATCTAGGATTTAAGGGCTACCCCTAACACCAGAACCTCAGTTCTGATCGAACTTGCAACAAAAGAGGAGACCTGTGTCTGCGACAACAGAATCGGTACAAAGCAAAGGCTTGATACTCTGCACCTGAAGCAACCTTCCTGTAACTGCATGACTGTGATTCATCCTAGACCAAAGCTTAGTTCCTCTAGACAGAGGGACTTTTTCGAGAGCCAAAGACAATTCCAGACTCCCTTGGACTAGTGCACTAGTCCCCTGCACACTGCAGGTACAAACAAAAGAACCGAACCAAAGAATCGCTGGTCATTAGGCCCTCTGAGGGGTCCCCCTAAAGTAGATGGTGCAGTGCATTGTGGGGAATGTAGTCCTGCCCACAAAGTTTCAGACAGCTACTGTTTTCCTCCAGACGCTGAAATAACTTTCCGCTGAGCTTACTGCTGCCAAGGCTTGTCGGTCGACAGTCCAGCAGCCCCTCCCTTTACTTGATGCTGCACCTCGAGGGAACTCCACAAAACCTTCATCCGCCGTTAGTCGCTTTGTTGTTTACTATTGAACTTTTTTCACCTGGTTCCCCACCAGCACTGTGTAAGCAGTAAAACCAGCTCCCTTGTGGGTTCAGCATCAAGGACAGCCAGGACAACTCTGCACCTGGGATTCTCGAGACAGGTAAAATCGATGTGACTGTCGTGGCTTGGTACTGGGACCGGCATCACCTTTCCCCTCCTTGGATTCCATGCATCACAACCTGCAAGACTGTCACTGGTGCTTTTTACCATTGACCGCAATGATAACATTTTGCAGTACTGTTTTAATATTGCTTTTAAAATCCATAAACCGGTTATACTTACCGGATTTATTTTGTTTAGATGGCTAAATTTACATAAAAATTGGTGTTGGATTTCTTTCGAGTCATGTCAGCTACTTATCATCCATGTTGGTACTTTCAAATGCTTAACACATGTTACTCTTTTTGTGGGGGTGGGGGGTTATATAGCGCAAACTAGGCCCAAAGGTATCAGAGCACTTTGCATGCGAACCAGTTACATTACAGATAGACACATTAATTTCTGTTAGGCACAGGGAGATTAAGTGTTTTGCCCAGAATCACAGGATGTTGGGCATCCCTGCAGAGACTTGAACTGGTTCCCCAGCTACGAAGTTGGCTGCTCTAGCAGTTAGGCCACATCCTATCCCCTCTAGTAAAGCCTGACTGCTCTTTGCCACTCTACGAGGACTGAGCTAAGGATTTATTAGTGTGAATCCAAAAACCATCTGTGGGATATTGTAAAAGGATTGCATGGTGAAACCTAACCAGCATCACCAAATAATACTCCACCTTCCTACAGCTAAGAAACACAGGCATTAAAAATGTGTAAACAGCAGATGAACCACTTTACAGAAAGTATATTTTATCTAATCCATCAACATAAACTCCACAATAGCTTATTAGTTAACTTCAAACAAAATAGTTCCGATACATTTTAGAATAGGCTCTCAAAATACCAGTCAGGCCATTTTACGAGGGCCTTAAATTGGAGTAGGTAGTCAAATTGAGCAGGCTGTAAACGACCCATCAACTCTCCTTACCATAGGCGATCACTCCACTAGTTCTCAGTCTGAACAAGGATTGGCACCGAGTCCAACTCTATTCAATTTTTATGTTACTCCTCTCGCGTCAATCATCAAAAATGCGGGGTTTCTTTTGGTGTCTTATGCCGATGACACCCAAATTGTGCTGTCACTGGCAAAGCCCAAACAAAAAATCTGGCACGGCACTCAGAACATGTATGAGCAATGTGAGAAAGTGGATGGACCACAACTACCTTAAATTAAATGCCACTAAAACGGAGGTTATCTTCTTTGGTAACAACCCCTCACTCTGGACACAGGACCGGAGACCACCCGAACTTGACTCACTTCCTGAACCCTCAAACAAAGTGAAAAATCTAGGCGTCATGGTAGATAAAGAACTGAAGTTCGCGGACCAAGTAAATAAAATTACATCAGCCGCATTTTTCTTGTTAAGGCTTATAAAAAAAAGATTGAAAAATTCCTGCCTCCTGAACTTCTGAGAATGGCTATCAGTGCATTGGTTCTCATAAAGATCGACTATTGCAACAGCCTCTATCTTACTCTCGCAGTGGGTATCAAAAAGAGGCTCCAGACTTTACAAAATGCTGCGGCTTACTTCCTTTTAAAATCTCTAAACATAAATCGGCCAGAAGAGCCATTAGGAAACTATACTGGCTGCCAGTTAAACAACGATGTAGATTTAAGGCGCTCTCTCTGGCCTACAAATCATTGCATGGATTAGGGCCTGCCCACTTCAGGGAGAATCTCAAGTGGTATGTCCCAGCAAGGACGCTTCACTCAGGCTCCGCAATGAACCTGATTGTCCCCCCATTTAGAAGAACCAACTGGGGTGGGAAGAGCTTTTTTAGGGCCACAGCAGTGCTCTGGAACAGCCTCCCACTGACACTAAAAGCTGATCCCTCCCTACTTACTTTCAGAAAAGCCTTAAAGACCTGACTGTTCCTGCAGGAGTAGAAGGCACCTGGCCATTGGCTAGTTTCGCTTCTGACATCGGCTGTAGCTATTCCTCTTTTCTTATAGCGCGAAGACGCCCATGGGCATTAGTTGCGCTTGATAAATTCTATTCATTAATTCATTCAATAAATTTTAAAATCTTCTGCCTGACCAACAAAAATTTCCCTTTAACTTGAAGACAAAAGATCTTCTCCTTACTGCATTCAGAAACCGACAGCTCACCTCTATAGCTCTGAGGTACACCTACAGGCGCATGGCTGTGGTGGTTCTCAAATAGTTGTACATGATCTCTCTCTACATTACCATTGCTCCACAGTCTACCCCCATCGGATTGCATTACACGCTTTTACTTTGATTTTCCAAATTCAGTCATTGAACAGCCTTTACAAGGTTAACTCTGGTGATGCCCAACAGCTCCACACATACAAGAAGCCTAGAAATTCGCAAGGATTCCAAATCCCATGTCCCAGAATTCAAACAATCTAGAACCTACTCATGTATGGAACTAGAAAAGTTGAGAACACGGATTTAAGCCTCGCAAGTTGTATGGAAAGTGATGTATAGATACAATACAGTAGTTTGTGAAAGGGGACACCAGTAACTGTATGTAGCCAAAACTTTCCTGTTTTAGCCAGCTACGCATGCGTATTTTTTTTAATGAGCCTAGCCCTAAAGTGTGTGCCTCAGATCTGCTGATACGTTCGTACCCAGCCACAGGGGACCTGGTTTTGTGTCCCCGCGACAAAACATTAGAGGACAATAACAGATGCAGCCGCTAGGTGGCAGGATTAGGCAAAGAATGGGAACACATGCGAGCACCTGTTCAAAGCCAGACAGATGACAGGAAAGACCGGGGACTCTTATGGTATCAGGAAAACTGTACTATTTTTGTTTAAATAAACGGTAGCCCGGAAATTCAATAATGAATTAACACGAAACATTCAGAAAATTTAACCGACATTACACCTGCACACATTTTCATTGAAATATATCGATTGGTTTCCAATTGTATTCCTAATAACCCCCTCCAGGATATCAACGTCCTTGACGTGTGCAGATGTGTGCCAGTCTGCCTTCACCATTAGTTCTGATTTGAGCTAAAAAAAAAAAACTAGAAGGGCAATGGATGATTCTGCCAGTCCCCGTGAGCATGTCTCTTAAAGTACATATGATGGCTTCAGTGGAGTCTGTAAGGGGGGTGTAGTGTCTTAGGTCAAGGATACCAGACACTGAATATTCTTTTATACCGAGCTTTATTACATGCTTCGTACTTGGTCCCTGTCCCTACTCTAACTGCCGTTTCCTGGTGTTTCTCCTCCTCTTCCCGTTCCCCTCCTGGCTCCACCCACTCAACAACTATACCGCTCACATTCTACATCTTCCCCCTTTTTTAACAAAATGAAATGACTGACTTGTTTATAGTTCTTCAATTAGTCGTTTCGGTCTGCGGATGTCCCGTCGAGGTCGGAGGGACATGGTCTCTGCTTCAGACTCAAGTTCTCCGTGAGTATCAGGATGCTGACCTTCGACAGCCACAGCAGGTTGTTCTCTTCCTTCACTCCCTGGTGGCCCCAACATCTTCTGGAGCGACTCTCTCAAGACTGGAGTGCACTTCTGAAAATGCAACACGTTCCTGGTAACCCTCCGGCTGTCGGACTCTGCGGTCACCATGGTACCCTTTTTTTGAGTAATCGTCAGAGGCTCAGCTCGGAATTTATAGTCCGTTTTCCTTTGCTGTTCCTGTTTGACTATGACGCAGTCCCCTTCATGTATGGAGGGTGATCTCGCTCTCCTTCGGGCGTCCACATATGACTTCATTTTGTCTTTTCCACGACGGTCAGCTGACATGACCTCTTGATGAATACAAGCGGGTGAGACCGCTCTCAGAGCGCCTTCCCAGGTAGGTATCCGGGTTCTGATGGATCGACCTAGCATTAATGTGGCGGGGCATTTTCCTGTGGTGGCATGCGGTGTTGTTCTATAAGCCCTTAGGACTTCATTGAGAGCCACTTGAAGATCCCTTTTTTCGACTGTCGCTTGTTGAAACGTCTTTTTGAGAGTGGCCATGAATCTTTCAATGGTCCCATTGGCCTGTGGCCATAAGGGCGTGACTTTACGATGCTTGAAATTCAGATGCCTCGCAAATTCACCAAACACATGTCCATTAAAAGGAGGGCCATTGTCCGTCTTAAGTTTTTTGGGAATACCCCACGCCGCAAACACTTCATCCAACACTGCAATGGTGCTTGAGGCACTGGTGGATGACACAAATTGGGTTAGTGGAAACCTTGAATATTCATCCATAATTGCCAGGACATACTTTCCTGATTGAAGAGGTCCATAAAAGTCCATGGCAAGTTCTTGCCACACGCCACTGGGCAGTTTTGTCATTTGCAGAGGAGCTGGGGAAGCTCCTTGACTAACGAGTTGGCATTGAGGACAGTCTTTGAGGGTGAGTTCCACCATCTGATCCAACAGCGGGAACCACACCCGCTCTCTAAGAGCTCTCTTAGTTGCAACCACTCCTCGATGACCTTCATGAGCGAGGTTGATGATGCCCTGCCGTAATTGCGTCGGAATGACAATCCTTTGGTCCCTCAGCAGAAGACCTTCCGAGGTGGCAGAGCTCTTCACTCACATGACGGAAGGCTTGCATTTCTTGTCTGACTGTGGGATCCTTCCCTTCCTCCTCACTGTCGTGTCTCCACCTATTGGTCTGCAGTCGGCGAAGTACTTTCTGCAGAACGACATCCTGCGCAGTGGCCTCTTGAATGGCTTCCAGGGGAACCGCTGGTGGTTGAGCATGGCCCACCACAAAGTGGATGTATTCCTCAGCCATCGACGATCGTGATGCCATCGATGATTGAGGGTGTCGTGACATATAATCAGCCGGATTTGCTGATTTTCCCAGCTTGTGCAGTATCGTGTATGTATATTCCTGTAGACGCAAACCCCATCGCTCAATCCGAGGTGGCATCTTCGACCTGGGATTTCCGAAGATGGTGACAAGCGCCTGATGATCAGTCACCATTGTAAAATGTTTGCCATAGATGAAAACATGGAAATGCTTGCAGGCCCAAACAACCGCCAGACTCTCTTTCTCTGGTTGAGAATATGCCTTCTCCGTGTCTGACAGGCTGCGACTCGCATAAGCTACGATATGGCGCTGATCACCGTCATTGTCGTACTGAGCCAAAATCGCACCCAGGCCCACAGGTCTAGCCTCTACAGTTATTTCCGTCTTCCTTTTGGGGTGGAAATACGCTAAATTGTCGGCCGACTCAACGGCACGTTTGATGTCTTGGAACGCCTGCTCACACTGAGGGGTCCAGTTAAAGGGCTGTCCTTGCTTTGTAAGCGTTCTGAGGGGATGGCTAAGTGTGGCATAGTCCTTGATGTATCTGGCACAATAACTGGCCATACCCAGAAATGATCGAATGTCACTGACATCCTGGGGACTCTTGGTGTCATTTAGGGCCATCACTTTTTCAGGGTCAGGCTTCATTCCCGCTCCAGAGAACACATGTCCAAAGAATTTGAGAGTGGATTGATGGAATTCGCACTTGCCCTTGTTTAGGGTCAGATTAGCTTCCAGGAGGGCATGACATACCCGATCTAGGGCCTTATCGTGTTCCTGCACGTTTGACCCATACACAAGAATATCATCGCTATAATTCAGTGTGTTGGGTATGTGTTGTATGGTCTGACGGATGGCCTCTTGAAAGATCTCCGCAGCCAAGGAACCGTTTGTATCGAAACAAACCCAGGTGAGTTGTGAATGTTGTTATGTACCTCGATTTTTCATGCAACTCCAGCTGATGGTATCCCTTGTTTAGGTCAAGTTTCGAAAATACCCTGGCACCATTTAATGCAGAGATCATATCACTCAAGTGAGGCCCGGGATGACGTTCCCTTTCAATCGCAGTGTTAGGAAGCCGCATGTCAACACATAGACGCACCTTTCCAGAGGTGCCTTTCTTCGGCACAATGACTACCGGCGACACCCATGGGGTGGGGCCGTCGGTCCGCTCAATAATGTCAGATGCTAATAGTTCTTGGAGTTCATCCTCCACCGCTTGCTGAAAGTGGAAAGGCACTCGCCTGGAATGTTGTGCTACAGGCCTTATCTGGTCATTAATGTGAAGTCGAACTTGACATTTGTTCATCTTTCCCAGCCCAGTGAACAGCTTGGGGAATTTGTGTAAAATGTCCTGGTCACCACTAACCCGGTATAGAATCTCAACCAAACGAAGGCGCTCCGCCGTTGGTAAGCTGAGAAGACAATCAGCTTCCGGGCCATCAATTACGTGTATGAATGCTGACACAGACATGTTCTGGTGCCAGAGGGTGGTTGAGAATTTTCCTAGACAGGGAAGTGGCTTCTTTGACATCCAAGTAAATACCCTGACATACGCTGGACACAAAGGCGGCTGTGGCTTCATTTTCTTGTATTCCGTTACCAGGATGTAATTCAGTGATGCTCCACTGTCCAGAACAAACTTTGTGGTGTGATTTCCTACGCCTATGTTCAATCTCGGGTACTTTTTGAGTTGGTCCGGATCTGCGACCATACTGGCATATTCAATAGTGTATTCAGATTCACATGACTCTGATCGAGAGTCCCTGGACGGTGACCTCCTCAACCATTGAGACCTCCTTGATTCTCTGCTAGAATGTGAGGAGCTATAAGACGACTGTGGTCGATCTTGTACAGTTTTCACATGGTGTCGTCTAGTGTCAGAACGAGTTGGCCTTGTCCCTTCATTCTTTCTTTCCTTGCGATATTCTCCACACATTGCTTCAAAATGATTTGTTCGTCCACATTTTCGACATTGCTGGCGCATGGCTGGACAGGCCTCTCTGTGCGGGAAGTCATACCCGCACCGATAGCATTTTCGTCCACGGTCTGGTTTCTTGTCACTTCGGCCTGACTCATGCCTTCTACGCTCCGTGCGTTGCTGGCGAGAGGACTGTCGGGATGGGTGCCGTCGCTCCTTCGCATACCTGCTCTCGCCTTTCAGGGCGCCCGGTCTCCATGCTCTTAGCTTGTTCCTCCGCTTGATCATAAACTCGGGTCATTTCCTCAATCTCCTCCAGATTATGACTCTTCCTTAATAGTCTCCTTCTCAGAGTCTCGGACTGACAGCCATCAATTATTTGTGATCTGATGGCATCATCCGTGGAGAACGCATCAAATTCACAATACCTGGACAATCGACTTAGTCTCGTTATGAAGGTGCTCATCACTTCCTCTTTCCCTTGACGGGTTTGGTGAAAAGCGTATCGTTCATAATCCACATTTCTCTTATGTAAAAACTTCTTGTTTAGAGCATCTCGCACTTTATCATATGTCCCTGTGTCTGCCTTTGGCAGTTCTTTGATTAACTTGCTGATTTCTTTACCCACCAGGTTGCGCAGTGCGATCACTTTGTCTTCATCCTCCGTCACTTTTGATCCCTTGATGTAATCCTCAAAGTCCTCGAGCCATTCCTGCCATCTGGGACCCATGCTCCCTCCAACCGTCAGCGTTAAAGGTTCTGGTGGGCGCAGATGTGACACTCCCGTCATAATTGGTTTGACTTCATTCCTTTGTGGAGAATTATGGTTCGACATTTTGGCAGCACACTCCTGTTTCCTTCTTGTCTGTGCACGTGCTTGTTTGTTTCTTGTCCGCCTGAACTGGTGTTTGTTTACTTTTCAGACTTTTCACCCTGATCTTTTCTCTTTTTTTTTTCTCCAATGCTCGTTTGCTGGGCCTCGCCTGACTTCAAAATGGCCGCCCCATTGACTTCATAGGGATGTCTTCCAGGAACCGCCTGACTCTAAGATGGCCGCTACATAGAAACTCTCACTCCCATGAGGTCTTTGCTGCAGTCCTTATCAGGCTCACCACACTTCACTCAGCACTCCCGCAGTCACTTCCACAGGTGTCAGCACAACAGCAGTGCTTCACGCACAATTTGGGGTATTTCACCTCGCCAGGCAAGCTCGGAGGAAGCTCCCAACTTCTCCTTCGCGCGCGTGCCGTTTCCCACGCATCGGGGGTGAGCTCTTTGTTTTAGGCGCGCAACGGCGTGCTTTCTTCCGATCACTTCAACAAGGCTTCAGTATGACCTCAGATACCTCCCGATCACCAGCGCAGCCAGCAGAGTCGGGGTGGGCTCCCGATCTCTCCTCGTCACTCGCGTGTTAGCTCTCACGCATCAGGGGTGACTCATGATTCGGCACGAACCAGCGCTCCAATTCAAACGCGCCTTCCTTCGTTCACACCGTAGAGGGACAGGGACACTCCTCTTGCTTTTTCGGGGACGCTGGGCTGCAGCATCCCATCCTCGTCGCCAGTTGTAGTGTCTTAGGTCAAGGATACCAGACACTGAATATTCTTTTATAACTAGCTTGATTACGTGCTTCGTACTCGGTCCCTGTCCCTACTCTAACTGCCGTTTCCTGGTGTTTCTCCTCCTCTTCCCGGTCCCCTCCTGGCTCCGCCCACTCAACAACTATACCGCTCACATTCTACAGGGGGGGGGTGGAATTCAGATGGACCATGTGCCCCAAATATTGGACCATGCTCCCCATTTGTGCCCTACCACCACAGCAGCTGTGCTAAAGTGACACATATACAATACACCGCACCATGGCACACACAACTCTTCTAACCACAAATCATTCACCAAATCATGTAGTTTGCCGAATATGTGTAAATGTGTGTGTATGTATACACGTGGGTGTGTATATATATATATATATATATGTTTGAATATATACAGTCAGTATAACTTTATTTCGGCCATGGGCCATGAAAGTTGCAATAAAACATACATAAAGCATTCCATTATTAATGTATAATCTGTTAAAAACTATCAGCACTCCCAAGGAATAGAACACAACAATTCTCTGTTAAAAGAATAATCTCGGTTAAGAATCGCCCCCAAAATGTTGGCACTCATTTTCCTGACACTGTTGAAAATAAAATTTACATACCTAAAAAACTCATTTCTCAATCACTATGTATAATATTGAATACACTCAATTCAAATATTTAGTTATTTGACATTAAATACCATTGAGGTCCTATAAAACGTAGTTTACCAATCTATTAAATATGCTTGTATTTAAAATAATAAAGTAAAATATCCATGCTAACAGTTTACAGCACTATTAGAAATTCACCCCCATCTTCTTGCGTATAAATCCAACTGCAAGTAAATATCGACTTAGAGCAAAAACTATATATGATGATGTATCAGCTTTCAATACTCTTAGGGCTTCCTCACATCTTCTGAAGCCCAACTACTTGCAGAATGGGTGAATCCATTTTTAAAAATTTGTTGTTATAGGCTGTTCAAAAAAAAAAAAAAATAGGTGCAATATTTTCTATCTGACCTAAAGTGCAAGTCGCATCCTCAACAATGGCATTCATTTTACATTTGGAAGTATATGTTCTAATTTGCCAAATTTACAAGTAAAATTTGATATTTAATATATTTGCCAGATAAGGTCGGATTACACCCCAAAAATCTGCGAGAGTGGGGTCTGATTTAATAGTAAGAAATTGAGATGTCAATTGGCCTAGGTTTGAATTACAATGGTAGTTATTTGCAAACATACTCCCAGTATACTAGCTTAAGATGTTTTTTCAAGCTAGTTTGTAGTGTTTGCGGTTCATCTCAATATAAGGGTAGGCCAAGTTTATTAAGCCATGTTTTTACATGTTGTAACCAGGGTAAAGTATGATTGCCATCTAGTTCCAAAATGTTCCTGCGACCTTCTCTATAGTGGCCCAATTCCTCCGTTGTCCATACTCTGATCCAATAGAGAATAGGTCTTAATACTGCAATATGTTCTATTTGTTTAATATTTAGATCAAGGTACATTTGTATCAACAGCTCTCCAACTGGGAGACCTACGAGCCCTTTCATAAACGTATTTTCTATTATTGCAAACGATTTTACTTTGTCTGTACCCCATAATTTGGCACCATATAATGCTGCCTGGGCCTTATGTCTATAAACCTCCAGGGAAGATGTTACTGCCTTACCAATAGACGTATTATATTTGTTCATGATATATATGCTGGGCAGCTATAGTTAGGTTAGCTGTTCCGTAGGAAAACCGTTGATTGTTTTGCTAATAACTTTAGCCCAGTTTGACGAATCTCCTCGAATTTTTCCGAAAAGGTGCTATATTTTGACTAGTGGGTACATGGAAAGTTCCGGGGTGATTTGTTAAGCAGAGCCGAGAATAAGGGGGGGGGGGCCAAAACAGAAATCCCCCATGCGTTTCCCATTTTTTAAGAAGGGCTACCGCAAAAACTGCTGAACAGGATTTCAACAAATTTGAGAGGAAAGTCTTGTACCATGCTTGTTGACAAAGGGGGTAGCGCAGGCTTCCTCGTTAAGCCCCACCTTATTGAGCATCTATGATGCCCTTTTGGCACAGATCATCAAGACATGTGGTTTTGAGATCATATCCTATGCTGACAACACTCAATTGATCATCTCTTTTGGTCAGGATCTGGATGGGGTGAAATCTCGCCTTTCTGACTATGAGGAAAATAGCTCTTTGGATGTCCAGCAACTTCCTGCAACTAAATGGAGATCAAACTGAAATACTGTTATTGGGTAAAGCTCAGCATTTGTGGAAGACTGATTGGGGGCCATCCGAACTGGGGCAAGCACCGGCCGTAAAACAAGTAGTAAAAAATCTCTCTGTAAAGTTAGATCTTACTCTGTCTATGAAGGAGCATATCTTGACTATTTGTGGAACTGGCTTTGCCACTTAGGATTACTAAAAAAAAATACTTTTCTTTGGCTTCCTCCAACATCCAGAAAAACCTTAGTTCAAGCCTTAATACTTAGTTGCTATGGAAATACTTTACTGGTAGCAGCCAACAAGACTTTGTTGTCTAAATTGCAGGTGGTGCAGAATACTGCAGCCAGATTAGTTTGCAATCTCCCATCTGGTTCTTCTTCTGCTCAAATTTTAACTCTGCATTGGCTACCTATCAGGAAAAGGTTGATCTTTAAGTTATGCTGTCTCTCCCTTAAGTCTGTTGATGCCAATGTCTTCATGAAATAGGCAGAGGTGGGAGACCGTGTTGACTTGAATGGGCTCTTTCCTTTGCAGTAGATGCCAGTCTGTATGGATGCCACCTTTTTCTTCAGACCCCAAACCTCTCAAATTTGATGCTCCCAGGGCTCTGTCTTACGCCCTACATTGTTTAATGTGTATATGTCCCCCTTGGTAACCCTGGTGGAATTCTTTGATGTGCAGATTATCTCTTATGCTGATGACACACAGATTCTTTTGACGTGGGATGGTCACATCTCTGTCGCCCAGGACAGATTTTCTGCATGCCGTCAGCAGTATTCCAATGGATGTGCCAGAGTAACCTTCAGTGCAACACAAGTACAACGGAAGTGCTGGTCTTTGTTTTCCCTCCCTCTCTCTGGGATGGTGGGAAATGGCCTAGCTCTGCCCCTTGTCCCCCAATTCTAACCATAGTGGTGTGACACCTAGAAATGAAGCTCTATAATAACATGTCCATCAAACCTCAGTGTTATCTGGACTTGTTTTGGCTCCTTTGGATCCTAAGGAAATTCCGTTCCTGCTTCCAGCCTCTTGCCAGAAGATGGTAATCCATGCCCTCACAACATCTTGGCTGGATTATGCCAATGCTCTATACTGGGGTCTTCCTTTGTACCAACTCAAGAAACTCCAGCTGGTGCAGAACACTGCAGTGTGGCTCCTGCTTAAGATCCCCCGACACACCACTGTTCAGGCTTATCTGAAGGAACTGCACTGGTTACTTGTCTGGGAGATTGAAATTCAAGGGCTCTTCGCCTAGGGTGCATTATCCTCACCAAGCGTCTCCAACACTAGCTCCCTGCCCGTCCTCTGAGCTCTGCAGATGCGCAGCTTGCGGCAGTGCCCAAATCTAGACAGAAGAGATGGGGAGGCTTTTCCTTCTCGGCACTGCCTGCAGCAATCAGATGGAGACATATAGCTGCAGATTCCTTACCTTTGAACTCCCAGGCATCAGGCTGGATCCGGCAGTTTTTTGGTAGCAATACCACTGCATGTCGGTAGGTGGCTTCGGTCGACTTCACTTGACGTCAGCAGCGTGTTCATCATTGTGACGTCCATGTCGTTAATATAACCCCCACTCCAGCGCGCTGTCAGTTCTTTTCTTTCCTTGCCAGCCAGCGCCGATCCATTGAAAAGAGCTACCCTCTGTCATTTTATGACAGACTTTCAACTTTTTGTCGACTCCTTTTGGTGTGCAGGGATGTCTAGCAAGAAGGCCTCGGGGTTCAAGCCGCACGGCACCCGTCACCGTGCCATGTCGGTCATGGACCCCCACCTAGTGTCTCTCTGGTGCCTCGAGCGTGACCACAAAACAAAGTCATGCTCCAACTGCCAGGCCATGGCGCCAAAGGCTTTGAGGGTGTGGTACCTATAGCTGATCATGGACCAGCATACAGTGCCATGGAGGTCACCTAGTCTATCTCACTCCCGGTTAAGAGGAAGGTCTGAGCACTGCTCCAGAGGATCGAAGTCCTCTTCCTCAAAGTCATCACAGTCAAGTAAGAGGCACCACAAGAAACCCAAGAAGTCGAAGCATGCTTCGACCTCACCCTGTCCGTCACGCGACGAGATGGATGAACCTTTGCGCTTGCAGCCCCGTTCCGCAGAGCGGGTGCCTGGGTCAGCTATATGTTTCACTCCGTTTCCAGGGCCGGGAGTGACCCCCGCCCAGTGGAAAGAGTTTTTTGATGCCATATGCTCCCTATTTGGGCGGCTAGACCCTGCTAGCGCACCTTCGGGCCCCGCAGGTTCGGATGAAGGAGACCTGTGGGTTCCGTGCCTCTGGCTCCGGCCACTGCCTCCTACTGGACCCGTCCTCGGACCGGCGCTGGTTCGTACCTCCGAAGCGACCTTCCCCGGCACCGCGCCCGATGCCGAGGTCCTCTGGGTCACCGGCGGCGCCTTCCCAATAGTCATTCCGGATGACACAGAGCCAGTCGGATGCCCACTGATGCAGAGATTGGGACCGACGGAACCGTATGACTCCATGCTGGTTAACCCACCTTATTCTGAAGGGTTAGGAATGGATGATGAGGATTGGGGAGACAGCAGGATCCCTTGGAAATCCTGCAACCTCAAGACCTGGACTGGTATGAGGAACTGGGCGATACCAGCAGCCTGGACACCTCCCCAGATTCTGACATGCTGTCTCCCCCCGATCTAGCGACGGAGGAGGGGGCATTATTTGCTATGGTGGTGTGAAGGGCTGTGGATGTCTTAGACCTCCAGCTTCCTACAGTGGCAGTCAAGACTAACATCTTGACAGAGGTCCTGAAGCCTGGTGTCTCCACCTCCGTACCCCTGCTGCCCTTCTACGAGGCCTTGATGGAAGTACTTCTGGGCAACCGGTCCAAGCCCAGCACAGAGGCACTGTGAACAGAACCATTGCTCAGGGCCATCGCCCTGCATCGGGCGACCCAGCTTTCCTCACCGCCCACCCCACAAAGCTTGGTGGTCCAAGCTTCCACTTTGTGTGGGGCGTTCCCTTTCATGCTCCAGGACAGGTTATCCAAAAGTCTGGAAAGCTTCGTAAAGAAGAGCTTTTTGTCTGCCAGCCTAGCATTACAGTTGGTGAACACCGTATGCCTTTTGGGCTGTTATTCCCATTCGATATACAACACGGTTGCGCGGGTGCTGCCCAGAGTCTCGGAGGACTTCTTGATTCTGCTCTCCCAAGCTATTCGGGAGGGATGCAGCGAAGTTTGCCACCCGCTGTGGCTTGGACACAACAGACTCGCTAGGCAGAGCGATTTCCTCAACAGTGGCTATAAGGCCTGGTTGGCTGGCCTGACTGAGGACATCTGGATTTTCAGGGAATGTCCAAGCGAATCTTATGGGCGTTCTCTTTGATGGCTCCTGTCTCTTCAGAGACAAAGCAGATGCAGCACTTGGGCATTTTTAGGACTCGCAGGCTATTGCCAAGTCTTTAGGCCTCATCACATCTTCCCAGCCCGTCTCTCCTTTTCGCTCCTTCTGTGGCTACGGAAGTGGCTTCCAACCACACCAACCCTACTCCAGCCAGAGGGTCCTACAAGTTCAGCAACCTCTGCTGGGCCGCGGTTCACCCCAACCCCGAGGAACAGGTGGCCAGAAGTCGAGGCAAGCCACAAGCTCCTCCTCCACCGCAAAACCTTCCTAGTCCAATCCTTCTGGATCATACAGGTCGGGTTGGTGGCAGGATACGCCATCACCTCCACCACTGTTGGGACATCACCTCGGACAGGCCGGTGTTGCAAATAGCACAAAGGGGTTACTCCCTCCCCTCCGACACTGCTCCTACATCCATGTCCCCAGCTTTAGATCGGCTGACGGAGGATCACCTTTCTCTCCTCTGCGAGGAAGTCAAAACTCTCTTGGCCAAGAGAGCTATAGAGGGTTCCCAGGCCAGAAATAGGCTGTGGTTGTTATTCCTGCTATTTTCTGGTTCCAAAGAAAGATGGAGAATTCATCCTATCCTCGACCTCAGAACCCCCAACTACTTCCTCAAAAAGGATAAGTTCAAGATGCTCACCCTTGCTCAGGTTCTGTCTGCCCTGGACCCGTGAGACTGGATGGTAGCATTGGACTTGCAAGATGCCTATTTCAATATCGCCAATCTGCCTGCCCACCAGCACTATCTGTGGTTTACAGTGGGCCACGAGCACTTTCAGTTTACCGTGCTCCCTTGTGGCCTCACCTGTGCTCTTCTGGTGCTCACAAAAGTGATGGCAGTGGTCGTAGCCCATCTGCGAAGATCGGCGGTTTTAGTCTTCCCCTATCCAGACAACTGGTTGTTGAAGGCAGGCTCATGTCAGGCAGTCGTCCCCCACCTCCAGACTATGGAGAACCTCCTGCACTCACTAGGGTTTGCAGTTGGCTCGCACCTGACTCCCTCTCAGACACTCCTTTTCATTGGAGAGATTCTGGACACAGTGCAGTTTCAGGCTTATTCTCCCGAGCTGCGAGCCAGGACATTCAGACTATGATACCAATATTTCAGCCTCTGTCCTGGATTTCGGTGAGAATGACTCTGAGGCAGTTGGGCCTCATGGCCTCCGGCATCCAGCTTGAGGACCGTGCTAGATAGCACATGCGGGCTCTGCAGTGGGACCTGAAGTTCCAATGGGCACAGCATCAAGGAAACCTCACTGACCTGTTTCAGACCTCGGAGGGCACTTCAAAAGACCTGCAGTGGTGGCTAACAAACCGTGATTGGGTAAGAGGCAGAACCTTCTCCCTTCCCCACCTAGATCTTACAGCAGTGACGGATGAGTATCTTCTGGGATGGGGCGGCCATCTGGGAGAGGTGGGAGATCCGGTGGAATCCAGGTTCCATATCTACCTGTTGGAGCTTCGGGCGATCCGATTGGCACTGAAAGCCTTTACCATGAATCAAGGTAAGGCTGGTTCAGGTGTTCATGGACATCATTACAGCCATGTGGTACTGCAAAAAACAAGGTGATGTGAGGTTGTGGACCCTCTGTCAAGAGGCCCTCGAGCTCTGGACTTGGCTCGAACAGGAGTGTGTCTCCCTGGTGGTTTAACATCTGGCCGATTCTCTGAATGCCAAAGTGGGCGAACCCGGCCATCGGTGCCTTGCGGATCACGAGTGGCGTCTCCATCCGGAGGTAGTACAAGAACTCTTTCAGCGGTGGGGAGAGCTGTTCCCCTCTGAAGAGAATATGCAATGTCAGCAGTTTTATGCGTTGGCGTTTCCAAGGCAACTTTCGCTCGGCAACGCTTTTCAACACAAGTGGAGCTCAGGCCTCCTGTACACCTTTCCGCCAAAACCACTGCTGCCCAGAGTGCTCAAGAAGATCAGGAATGACCAGGCAGAAGTCGTTCTTGTGGCTAATGACTGGGCACGGGGAGTCCGGTATCCCGAGCGTCTGGCAATGAGCATCGATCCTCCGATCAGGTGCCCCCTTTGGGAGGATCTTCTATTGCAGCACCATCCAAACCTGTCCCCTCTCCACCTCCTTGAATGGAGATTGAGCGTTGACAGTTGTCAGCTTTTGATCTTCCGAACGAAGTCTGCGAAGTAATTCTGGCAGCAAAGCATCCCTCTTCAAAGTCGGTATGCGCCTCCAGATGGAGCACATTTTGTAAATATTGTACAGAAAGGTCTATCAACCGCTTATCTGCGTCCCTGTCAGATGATCTCCCGTTTATTCTTTCCTTGGCCCAGCAGGGTTCTGCTCTGGGCACTCTGAAGGGATACCTTTTAGCCCCGTCTTATTTTCTTCGGCTGCCAGATCAGCCCTCACTTTTTAAATCCCATCCTGTTCAGTGATTTTTGAAAGGGTTAACCTATGTTTCCCCCTTCTCCTTTTATTATGCCACAGTGGGACCTTAATTTGGTCTTCACTTTGTTGATGTGCGTACCGTTTGAGTTGCTGCACAACTGCCCTCTATGGCTGCTTACTATCAAAACAGCCTTTTTGGTGGCAATTACTTCTGCCAGGAGAGTGAGCAAACTGCAGGTATTGTCATCACAGCCTCCTTACCTGACTGTCTTTCCAAACAAAGTGGTACTCCGGACTAGGGTATCTTTTCTGCCTAAGGGGGTAACACCCTTCCATCTGGGACTGTCTGTTACTCTGCCCACTCTCCATGCACCTTCGCATCCTTCTAAGGAAGATAAGTGTCTCCGCTGTCTGGATCTAAAAAGAGTGTTATTGCTATACCTTGATCGCACCAAAGAGTTCCGGTGGATAACCATCCCTTTTATAGGGTATGTGGGAGCAAAAAAGGGGCTGTGTAGGAAAGTGCCACTTTTTGCATGGTTACCCCCCACTTATTGCCTGACATTTGATGCAACCTGACTTGATGTGTCCTGTGTCCCTGCCAATCAGAGCCTGTGTTCTTTCCCAAGACTGTACCTTTGCATCCACAAATGGCACATCCCTGGTACCGTGTAAAATGTACCAGGGATACCAAGGGAGCTGTGACCAGGGAAGGCCTCTAAGGGCTGCAGTCCCTATTGTGCCACCCTTAGATGCTCTGCACCTTATCACACACACATTGCCACTGCTGCTCCGTGGTTTGGTGCAGTAAAAAAATTGAATAGTCGACATGGCACACATCCCTACGTGCCATGCCTGCAATCCACTGCCTGAGGCCTAGGTAAGTCCTTGGCCCCAGCCCTACTGGCTTGTCCCATCTACAAACTGCCTACAGCAAGAACCTAGACATGTCCAGCAACCCCCAGAGGACCTGCCCTGCGACCTTCCTACAGACTCTGTGTGCTGTGAGCTCCAGATTTGCACAAAGCCTCACCTCCAGAATACAGATTCCGGTGACTCTGATTCTGCAGCACCATGTACCCGACGGCACGAGTTTGAGTAGTCCAACACCTCAACGAGGTCTCCTCAGTGATCCTGACCTGGGATCTGGAGGTCTTCCCAGTGATCCTGGGATCTGGTGATCTCCCGACCTCCCTCAATACAACGCCTGCAGCCTCAACCTGAAGGGTCCTCCCCCACCCCCCGACCACAACCGGGGCTGGTAAGAAAACCCGATGCCTGAAGACACCCCTGCACCCCATGGTCTTGGGTGACCCAACCGACAGTGTTCAGACATCTCCCCCAGATCCCAACTTAACTCTCCAACCGGTGGTCGCCTTCAGGAAGCCTCCCAGCCCAAGCCTGCAGCATCTTTTCGAAACTGAAGGTCTCCATTGGAAAGGACAGGGTCCCAGATGTCCTTTTTGCATCTTGCACCTGGCTGCCCGAGTGCCGCTGGTGGTGCAGGTCCTATGCTGGTCGTTGGCCCCTGCGGTGCTGATATTAACCCCAGGAGCTTTGCTCCCACAACCAAGTGGCCTGCTCATCAGCAGACCCAAACTGAAGGCCCCTCTAGCTGCATTGACTAACATTGGACCCCTGCACTCTGCACCTGGCCACCCCAGTGCTGGTGCAATTTGAGTGCTCATCTAGACCTTGGGAAACCTTGGTCTTAACCCCCAAACCTCGCCCTCCTAAGTCGTGTACTTACCTGTGAACCCGCTAAACATTTTCCCCATAAGAGCCCATGTAAATAGAATTTTGGGCCTGAAAAATGTCTGTGTTTAACTGTGTTGTATGAAGAAAAGAGAACTCCTTTGCAAAGTATAACAAGTTGTGCTTAATTTGTATTTAGAGATTCTAAGGTGTGGTATCAAAGCATACCACCCCTGTACTCAAAGTAATCCAAGAGTATTGAAAAGTAATAACTGTGTAAATTAAAACTGTTTCCAAAGCATCTACAAACCTGTAACAATTGCAACTTCAAGCACAACTGCATTTCCTTGAAGTGTCTTGCATTTGAAAGTATATTTTACTCACCTGTGCCAAGTCCTGCTTGGTTACAATATAAAATATAAGTATACCCTTTTTATACTTACCTACAAAGAGAGCTGTTACCTAATTTAGCCTCTGCTATACTTCTGGTGACTCCCTGGACTCTGAGCACACTATACCTCATTTTGGTATACTATAAACAGAGTCAGCTTCCTACAGGCGTGCTGTCCAAAAGAGGACCATATCACTCTGGGTTAACCTCTTTCCTGAAGGCCTTAGGGCCCATTCCACCAGGGCGAAGGCAGCCACCACGACCCTCCAGAGTGGTGTTCCACTTGCTGATATCTGCCAAGCGGCCACATGGGCGTCTCTACATATGTTCAACAGACACTATTGCCTGGATTCTCAGGGTAGGGCCTGTTTGACCGCTGTGTCTTGCAGGATTTGCTGGTTTAAAGCTTTTTCGCAGTCCCACCTCTGGGGAAGGTATTGCTTGGGTATCAGTTCAAAGGTAAGGAATCTGCGGCTAGATGTCTCAGATGGACAAGTAACTTGCGTTCAGTAATGACCTAGCTGGTATAGACATGATCTAGCCACAGATTCCTTATCAACCCACCCATCCTTCCCAGACTGCAGATTTGTTTTTAGTGACAGGGCTTTTCCCTTCAGGGACCTAGTTGTCTTTTTCACACACCAGGGTCAGTCACTTCATTGCTCCGCGCTTCTGGCATGGAAAAGTTGTGAAAAGTCATGGCGTCAGTGTGCTGGAGTGGTGGTTCTATTGTCAACCCGGACGTGACGACTAACATGACACCAACAATGTCACGCGGAGTCGAACGACGCCACCTACCGGCGTGCAGGGGTACTGCTATCAAAAATGTTCCAGATCAAGACGGACGCCTGGGAGTTCAAAGGTAAGGAATCTGCAGCTAGATCATTTCTCTGACAGATAAGGCGTTACTGAAGGTAAGAAACTTGCGAAGTTGGAATTCTCTTCCTTTGCACTTTCATGCTACCAAGAATGTGTGCTCTCTCAAGCACAGCTTAAATTCCTGGCTATTTAATGCTGCCTTTTAATTTTTTTCTTATGGAGTGGTCAGTGGTCACAGTACCTACAGTGCTGGAACACTCAGAGTAGCTGTGCCCTTTACAAGTGCCATTTGATTTGATTCCACTTGCAAACTAGGCTTAGCTACTATCGCTCTGTCAGACTTGCCTTGTGTCAGCTAAGCGCAAAGATAATCCTTTGGGTATGATTTGCTGTGCCATGTGAAGCTTACAACATGACACTGGCTGCCAGCAAATTGAGAAAAATGTTGCTGGCAGGTATTACAAGACTCGGTGACTTAACATGTATAAAACAAAATATATAAGGGGGCAGGGTAGGGATTTCCTGACCCCCTAGGCTCCGGGGAGGGTGCAAATAACAACAAAATCCACGATTGTAAAATGAAAAAAACAATAGTGTCAGGGGCCACTTTGTTTAATTATTTGGAGGGGGCGCATGCCCCCCCCTTAACAGGCCCCAGGGAACCCACTCCCAGGGACAAAATTATTGTATATGGGTTGTAGGGACATGCAGCCCCCTCCCCCTAGCCTTTACAAGTCCCGGGGAGCCCACCCAGGGGCTGAAGTTAATGTATGGGGGGCAAAGCCCTGCCCCTGAGCCCCACCCTGGGGCCGAAATATGTTAAAAAAGTGGGAGGGGGACAGTGCATTCCCTCTTCCAGAGTCATGACAGGCCCTAGGGACCCTACCCCGGGACCAATATTTTTCAAAATGGGGAAGGGTGCCGCACGCCCCCCCCTCCTCAAGCCTCTTAAGACCCAGTGGAGCCCATTCCCAGAGCCAAAATATGTCAAAAATGGGAGGGGGCAGCGCGACCCTCCTCCACGAGGGGCAAAGCAGTTTCCCTGCTCACACCGGCGCGGGCAAGGAAACCTGTGATTGTGCCCACTTTGCAGGAGCACTTTTTATTCTTACGCCATGCAGGTGCAAACACGAAGTGTGTCCCCAGTGGGGCAGGAGCTAAAAAAAAAAATGCTCCTTCCGGGCAGGAGTAGAGTTTCGATCTATTTCCTTGCATACACTGATGCGGGCATGGAAACAGATCAAGAGATTACTCCTGCCCGGAGGGAGCAGCATTAGTAGCTGCTTCCTCGGGCAGGAGAAATGCTGGCTTCTGCATGTGGGGAGTCAGCTGGGGCTATGGGGGGGGGGCCTTGGGGATCCCCCTGCATTCCCCAATGAGTATATAGTGGGTGTCCTGGGTAGGCACCCATCTTTAAGAAATGTAGGCTCAAGGGGATGGGGTCACCGTGCCAGAAAAGCTTCGGCGGGGGGGGGGGGGGGGGCTTAGGCCCCTCCCCCTTTAATTAAAAAATAAACAGCCTTAGGTGCTTGTTTGGTCTGAAACCAGCTTGCGCCTCATTGAGATTATTGGTTCTGGAAGCTGCGAGTAGATGACTAGTGAGAGCAGTTTTGCTAGGATTAATAAGCTTGATTTTGCAATTTGGTTGTTGAGTTCATAGGCTTTAGTAAAACTTTGACAGAGGCATTTAAAAAAATGTGTTTAGCATTATTTGGAGTCCAGTAAATTGCTTAAAATGTCGGGGTAGGGTGGCTTGACCGAGACTTTGCACATGGGTTGGAATGGCCGCATGATGAGAATTATGTTGTGGAGTGGCAGAGGAGGGTTATGGTATGAAGTGCATTGTTATGACATCACAGAATGTTTGAGATGGATGATGGTGTACAATTGTGTTAGGTTTTCAATTCTTTTATTTTCTGTATGGTTCTCTTTTGGGCATGGGACTGAGATTTGATTTGTGTTTTGGACTTTTTTTATGTTTGCAGATTAATGCTTTGTAGGGTCTCATATCTGTACTAGCTTACTTTATCCTGTGGTCGGATGTTTCCTCTATGTTCTCTAATGTATTTGCTATCTTAGTTTGGAGTTGAACCATTTGAAGTTTGGGGTTACTGGTGGATGTAGGTTTTTTCCTAATGGTTCTGTGCTGATCAGGGTGCAAGAGAACGGTCCTTCTAATGTGGCATCTTGAATTAATGGATGCAACTTTGGGGTTTTGGTAGAGTCAATAGCTCTGTGGTAGTGGCATGGTAATGAACATCTTTGTGTTTTTACTTCTAGGAGACATAGGTCTCAGGAATGAACGAGTCCTCATTTGAGGTCGAAATAGAGCTAATGATAAATTTGATTGTATGGTGATCCATTTACGGGTGGTTTTCCTTTGCAAATTAATGACATTCATGTGGAACTGAAAGTTGCATCAAGAAAGTGAACTGCTTTGTAGTTTGGGCCTTTTTCTCATCAGGGTATGTAGGTTTCTAAAGGTGATCAAACAGTGTTGAAATTCCATAGAATGGTGATTTCAGAGTGATTAATGGCTATGGATGCAAAGGACCGGCAGAAAGTTTTAGAAACCGGAGCTGGATTTACACGGATTCCAGTGATCCAAAGGGAAAACATGATGGCAGCTGAGAAATTCCAATTAAACCCCCAAGAGCTCAGGGAGTTTTTTGGTTTTTGACATAAATGATGGCCAAACCTGCAGCTTTTGTTTTGTCTGTTCACATAACAGCTTTTATAACCTGGGGGTTTGATTTTGTAAATTGTAGGCCCAGAATCATCACAGAACCGTTTTTGGTAAAGATTAGTACATCTGTTTCACCATGTTCTAATACATCACAGATCTCACTTTGATGTTTCGAATCGGAGTGTGCTTTCATGAGCATTTTTTTTTTTAAAGATTCCTCAACAGTTGTTGATACAACGTCTTGACTGTTGAGTAGTTCTGTGGTTTATGGAGTATGCCTGTCGTCTTTTTGCCTTGTTGGTTGAGATGGAGGTGAGAGAGGGACTGAGATATCTGTCCCTTAGGACTGAAGGACAGGAGTTGAATGGATGATGCGGTCATTACTTTTACGTCTTATTTCAGGTGCATGTATTACTGGTTGATAGGGTAGGAGTGTGACAAGTTTGAATTGTGGTTTTGTATTGGAGCACTTTAGATTGAGTTTTATTGGTACGATCCAAAATCAGCTCTGCTACACAGGCTAATGTATTTGATTTGTATGAGAGGTTGAGGGATGGTATGTTTTTTATATACTAAATAGGTTATTTTTGGTGGTTTTGGTTGAGGATTGCACAGGTATTTAGAAGTGGTATTGTGAGTCAATGTTGAATACTCAGTGGAAAGAGATGCTGCGTTGTCAGTGTCGGAAGTGAAATCATGGTGGCCATATAAGCGCCACCCCGGCGCGCTGACAGTTTCTTTTGTGACTATTTCCGAGCGAAAAACACGGAGCCACGTAAAAAACAATGTTTCGACCAGCGTGAAGGTTCTAATGGGATCTTTATGATGAAGAACTCAGTTTGTAGAGTGGGGAGGATGGGAGGGTTAGTGAAGAATCTTAAGTTAGTCTTTACCAGAAAGTGTTACAGAAAATAGGTAAGTTTTTCTTCTGATAGAGAATTCTAAATGTAAATTCTTCCCCTTAGAATAGATACCCAAGCAATACCTCTCCAGATGCAGGTATGTGAACTGGGTCAAATCAAAAAGTCGTGGAGGACGAAGCGAACAAATTGGCTGTTTCAACGGACCAAACTACCGAAGCACTAGTGCTTCGCAAACGTGTTTAGTGATGCCCATGTAGCGGCTTGGCAGATGTCTAGGGCAGGCACCCCACGTGCTAGCCATTAGCAGCAGCCTTGGTCCTGGTGGAATGGGCCCACGAGCAATCAGGCTGCTTTTTAGCTAGAGTAAGGCAGATCTTAATGTAGAGTACAATCCATCCCCTTTTCACTCCAGTAAACCTGATGAAGAGTTGATCATCCACTCGATAGTCTTTGGTATGATCAATGTAGAACAAAAGAGCTCTCAGCTTGGTGACCCTCCTGGCTGATGTTTTGGCCATCAAGAAGACCGTTTTTGGAGCGACAGAGGACAGCCGTTTAGTGGCTCGAAGGGGGAACACATCAGAAACGGGAGGACCAGAATGAGGCCCCATTAGGACATCGCAAAAGGGGTAGGAGGGAACAAGTGTTGTAAACCTTGCAGAAGAAAAGTCACAAAAGGTAGCTGTAAAAGGGAAGTTAGGTCAGACTACCGCAGGAATGCCAAACTAGCTAACAAGAAACCCTTGACATCGACCAGGGCAACTTCTTGTCGGGGTAGAGGTAAAACAAACAGCAACACCTCTGACAGTGGTGCAGATAGGGGGTCCATAGATGGCGAGTTTGTCCACTCTGGCATTCAATGAGCCTGCTAAATGCTCTACCCCAAAGACAATGTATTTGGGCTCCAGCCAAGTCCAGAGGCATACAGCCTCATGGCACAGGGTCCACCCCTTTTGGTGCAGTACCATATGGCAGTGTTGTCTGTAAACACTTGAAACAGCCCACCCTTGATGGATAAAAAGGTTTTCAATGGCAAGTGGAGCACTCTTGGCTCCAAAATATTGATATGAAGCTGAGATTTCACTGGAGACCACAGCCTTCTGATCTCCTCTCCCAGATGGCTGCCCAACCCACAAGCAATGCAACCGTCACCACAGTCAGCTCTGGGTAGGGAAGGGAAAGGGCTCTGCCACTGACTCATTCACAGTTCATCAACCCCCACTGCAGGTCTTTAACAGCCTCTTTCAAAATCTGGACCGGGTCAGCCAGGTTCCACTGGTGCTGCGCCCAATGGGACTTGAGATCTCACTGCAGAGCCCGCATATACGATCTGTCATGCTGTACCAATAAGATGCAAGAAGCAATGAGGCCCAGCAGCCTCAGTCAGGCTCACCAAAATTCAGAATTGAGGCTGAAACATCAGGATCATAGCCTGAATATCCCGGACTCTCCACTCCAGAGAGTAGGCCTGGAAGTGCACTGTATCCAGAATGGCACAGATGAAAGTGTGCATCTGATAAGGAGGCAGGTGTGACTTTGCCACGTTGAGAGCGAACCCCAGCAAGTGTAAAAGGTTTTCAGTAGTCTGGAAGGTGGTCAGGACTGCCTGCGGTGAGCTTTCCTTCAGCAGCTAGCCGTCAAGGTAGACTGGACCCCTCCAACTCCGAAGATGAGGTGAAACCACCACCATCCATTTCGTGAATACCTGAGGGGTGCGGGTGAGGCCGAAAAGGGAGCACAGCGAACTGAAAGTGCTCTTGGCTCACTGTGAACCACAGTTAATGTCTGTGGGCTAGTAGGACGGGGATGTGAAAATGTGTCCTGCAAGTCCAATACTACCATCCAGTCTCCAGGGCAGACAGGACCTCAGCTAAGGTGAGCATTTTTAATTTCTCTTTCATTAGAAAGGTGTTAAATGGATGCAAATCTAGGATAGGGCAAAGTCCTCTGTCCTTTATTGGCACCAGAAAGTAGCGGGAATAGCCATCATAATCTACTTCTGGTGCAGGCACCCTATTGTTGGCACTTTTGGCCAAAAGGGCCTATACTTCCTGACAGAGGAAGGAGAAGTGGTCCTCCATCTGCCGCTTTTGGGATGGTGGCACAGGTGAAAGGGTTTCCACAATGAAAGGGAGTACCCCTGCTTCACAATCTGAAGCACCCACTTCTCAGAAGTAATTGCAGACCCATGGGACAGGTGTTGCCTGATCCTGCCACCAGTGGGATGGTGGGTATATTAAAGGGGCTTAAAAGGTGTGGCTGCTACAGGGATGGGGGACTAGACAGCTTGCTGGGTTTGGCTCCCGCTCTTTTATGGGATCCTCAACCCTGTCCATGAAAGGACTGTCAGTTTGTTGTACCGGCGGCTAGAGCTGGTAGAGCAAATGCCCATAGATGCCACGGCTGCGGTAGGGACGAAAGGACTTGTGCTGAGATCGGGCAGGCAAGGTAAGCCCGAGAGATTGGGCGGAAACTCAGGTCTCTCGAAAGAGACGAGCACCGTGTCAGCCTTATAGCAAAAGAGGCGGAAGCCGTTGATGAGCATGTCACTGAGAGAACCTTGGATACCCAGTGGGCCACCACCAGGCATGGCGACGGAGCGCCACTGTGGAGGCAATGGCTCCACCCTGGAAGTCATTTGCGTCCAGCCTGCAACTAATGGCAAACTTTGCTGCATCATGACCATGTACCAGGGCCTGGTTGAGGATAGTACCTCAGGAAGCATCCATGCTACAGAGTCCTACAAGGCGTGGGAATAATGGCCCAAAAGGCATGTGTTGTTCACTGACTGCAAGTCTAGGCAGGTGGAAAAAAGATGTGCTTCCCAAAGGTGTCTAGCCTGTTAGGTTCCCTGTCCAGTGGAGTGGATGGGAAAGCATTTGAGTTGACCTTATAGGTTGAGGCCTGCACCACCAGACTCTCAGAGGAGGGTTGCTGGGAGAGGACAACTGGGCCCCCTAGGGTGGAACAATGATTTTGGGCAATCATGCAGTGCACAGGAGCCATTGTGTGGTGTAATGTTACGAATTTGCTGTGTATAAGTTCTCCTTCAGCTGATCATTATTCTGATGACCATGCATCGAAAAGGATTATCAAACCTATTTTATCCAAGCCCAATTTGGGGTTACTCCCAGTCTCCATCATTGAAGTAGGGTTTTAACTGCCTTAAACCCTCAAAGCTCATAAGATTTCCTTCATTTCCTACATACTATGAAATTTACTTCTGATAAGATTTGGTTTGATCTTTATTTTATATATTCACAATTGAAATAATAGTATTAGTGATTGTGTTTGATGGCCATACTCCCTATTTTCCCCTTATTACGTTTCTTAAAAACGTAGGTTTATCTTTAGATGTTTTCGCTACAACCTTCAGTTCGAAATGCCTATTATGTACATGTAATATTGCACCTAGTAATGCAAGTTCTTTTACCTTTTTTTTTAAAGTGTGTTATTTTGTTTTATTTTCTAGAGATTATCTACGTAATCTTTGTTTTTAATTTTGTGTCAAACTACATTTATCTGTAGTATAATTATTTAAACACAAGGAATAACAAAATGTTATTGGATAATGGCCTTCCGCGTTTGCCCTTAGAGGTAAGCGGTATTGCTCGAAAGATGGGGCATGTTAGGACCCTGGGCGATGTACAAAGTGCGTAGACATGGAGCAATATATGATGGCATAGAATGTAATATATCAGGGAACGGGAACTGACTGATGCCAATTGCTGCTGTGCCACTATTTTATTCAGTTATGGTTTCATGAAAAATCATTACAAATATTTATTTAATAGGAGGAGCTACGCCTTTCATAGCTGGAATACATTTAAAGGCAAGTGGAAGTTAGAATGTAGTGAAGAGACCATGTCTCTTGAAGCTGGCAAGCTCTTTCCTGATTCCCTCCATCTCCAAACGGTAAACAGAAGTAACGCTCTCCCACATTATATGACCGGTCCGATGTCAGCAATAGCCTGAATGAAATAAGGATTACAGAAACAGTTTAACTGCAGTAAAATGTAGCTATCAGTTCCTACTTTTTCAACCCCTAGATCAGTAACTTTAGAGTCGCAAGACTCCGGGTGTAACCAGTAAGCAGAGAAAAAAGACCCAAAACAGGATCAATCCTAAAACGAAAAACAGAGAAGCATGGGAAAACTACAAGCAAAAAAAAAAAAGAGAGACGTGGACACATCAAAAACAAGAAAAATGGAGCCACAGTTCAAAAAGGCATTTTATTATTCCCGTTCCCCAAAAAAGAGAGAGTTTGCAGTACAGGGAATTCTGTGTCTAAATGATTGGCGGGCCAAGATCAGTCACTGCTAGTTACAGTCTGTTCTACAATTCTTCTCAATTTTAAGCAGGGGGAGAGAGAAGAAACAACACAAGGCTAAAAACAATAAGTAAATCTCGCTGCAAAGATGAGAAAGTTGGGGGACACCACAGGAAATATTTTTTGGAAGGAATTAAACAAAGCATACCCTCTTAATCACCGCCAACCAATCAGAAATGAAAGAACTCTGCCTCTGCTTTGACACTTGAGGCAGTATTTGCTCATATAAAAAAAAAAAAAAAAACATGTTGGTATTTCAACCGTTTTGCACAATCTCTGAGAATTTTTGTAATGCCTCCAAAACCACTCCCTGGCCCATTTTTTTGCCAAATGCCACGTTTTTGCTTCCCTAACCGTATCTTGATCATGGGTCCTGCTTCAGCCCAATGTGTGTGTACCTTTTGGTCAAAATCTATTTTTTGCATGGCTTCTGAGAAACTGCTTTATTCTGGAACCTCCCCTTGCTTTACCCAGTACTGCAGGTTCTCATACACGCTATTTGAGGAGCACTTCTTTCATCTGGTGTGTGGGACCCCATCAGTACTGGGAGGTGACACAGATACCTTTGCATCGATTCAGAGACAACATTTAATTCTACTCACCCCAGACAGAGTTCATTACAGAGTTTCCATTTTGTGCTACATATCTTAAAATAGCTAAAGTCAATCGAGGGGAAAAAAACACCCATTTAAATGTCACTCTGTATTTCAATAAGTAGCACAAATGGCAGGCCTGAATCAGTTTCTGTCTCGACCATTACAGACTATCTCAGTAAATGAATCAAACGCGATGCTCTCCTGATAAAAAAAAAAGAAAGTACTACTCACTTCAAAAAGTTACTGTCTCCACCTACCTGGCAATGTGTGAAAGCTTTAAAAATAAAAGCGTTTTTAAGGAGCTTACAGACATAAATCCAGACTAAACACAGCAGGGTCCTCAACGAAATCTGGCTAGAACAAGAAGGCTGGTTAATATGTACTATTTCTAGGCACTAGACAGAAGAAAGAAGCAGGACACATCAATATGCAGATCCAGATGCCTGGAGACCACAATCAATTAAAAAAAATGTGTTTCCCTACACATTTATGTGGCAATAGAGCATACCAGACAGACACATTAGAAACATCTCTAACTAGCATGGCGACCTTTTTAACCTGATAATCACCTGCGGTCAACAATTGCAATATTCTTACATAGATGAACAATTTGGTGTGCTAATAGAAGAGACGCCTATATTCATGCATGGGCCCATCATGCACACACCGTCTCATCTGTACCGGATCGGCCAGTTTCAGAAACATCTTGTATACTTGAGAAGCCCATCTTTTTACGCCTACTTTTGGGCAAAAAGCTATAATGAAATAATGGGCTTAAGCGAAGCCGAGAGGGCAGGGAATAAGAAATGTGAAACTTTACCATGTTGTGTCAAGGTCATGAGGAGAAGGAATAGATTCACCCGTATGGTTCGACAGTATAATTTTGCGATATTGCATCCACCCATTATGACTTCTCACCACACAAAATGTCAATGCAAAGCCGCTAGAAATCAAAAGGGTTATATTTTTTATATACCCAACTTTGTATGAAAGAATAAAAACTCCAGGAACATTTAAAGAGACCTTATTAATGAGGCTGGCAAAATCCTCTTTTCCCTACAAAATGTTTGCAAGAAATCTGTATTTCTTTTCAAAACTGCCCACATAAGAGAATTCAAGATGATATCAGGAGATTGATTCGAAGAGAAAATGTCTTGGCCATGGGTTTACTATTTCTGCTTGACATTTAGTACACAAACCAGTGTACACAAAGTTCAAACTAACTGAAATTCCACAACTGCAAAAAATATATATATATTTTTTAAAACTGTGAAATTCACATAATGCAAAATATACAAATTTCACAAGATTTAATTTGTGAAATTAACATTTTAACCGGAGCTACCTGTTCTATCATATGGCAATATCAACAAGACTGCATATATCACCGGACATAGACCCAGCTAAAAGAAAAGCCCTATATTTAACTGTTAATGATTTCTGAAGATGCCTTGGAAGCAGTAGTGTATTCTATCCGAAGAATCTTGAGTGAAAATAAGTTGTTTTCTGCAAGAACAAAAACTACAGGACGAAGAAAGATTATTAATTTGTATAATGGGTTCCCCAACGCATACACAATGGTTACGCTTCTAGTCAAGCAGACTTTTGTTCACCAATAACAGGTAAAAATCTGGAAAGAATGTAAAGTTCTGCCATCCCAAAGGTGATCTTGTGGGACCTTGAAATTGCAGTCCCAAAATAGAGACCGATCAATGCAACAAAATGTATCAGTTTTTTCTAGCTTACTCCTGCACCTTTTTAAAGAGGATATCAATCCACAGATCTAGTCAATCTACCAGGAACAGACACCACAGCAGCAATAACATTGACAAGGAGTATGCAGAGCATTGAAGCCCCCCCCCCCCCCACGAACAATGTGTTGCCACTGTATGAGCATTGTAAACCAGAAGGGATGCAATACTTGACAAAAGGCTTAAAGAACAAGTGATGCTATATCAGGAGCATTATCCACCGACACTGGTGCTGAAAAGAGCTGAAGGGATGCATTACCACTGAAGAAGCAAATTCAACTACAAAAATGCAAGGACGGGCAAATCAGATCAGGTGGTGAAATCACAATGGAAATAGTACGGCAGGCAAAATCGCAATTCTTGACTGGAAGAGAGATCACTTCAAGTGAAGGCAGTAAGTCAGGTAAGTATAAAAGAAATAATCAGTAAAAAGGTCCTTAATGAAAAATCAACAGGAAGTGATATTACAGTTGAAAAAAACAGTTTAAGAAGAGCTGTCACTATGTGCATTCATAAATGAGAGAGATTACTTTGAAGTTCAACCTGGATCGAACACATGATCACTTAAGAAAACCAACAGCATATGAAACCACTGTTGGTAAGCCTTGAGAGGAAGTGATGCAATTGCAGTTATGTTCTTAACCCGAAATGATCATTTGTTAGATAAGGTCCCGACAGAAGGAGAGATCTGTGAAAGTGCACATTTTATTGAAGATAAATCATTAGTAAGAAATGTCATAGAAAGAGGCTTCCCTGTTGGTTATTGTTGTACTGGTAACAATCAAATCAAAACTTTGTGGCAGAAAATTACATGTATCCACCTTTCAGGAAAATCGTACAGGGTTGGAGTCAGAAGGCTTCCAGATTACTACAGTCATACCCACTGGTTCGTCTTGAGAAGTACACTAAAAAACCTTAGATATCAAGATGCATGGTTTGCAGGTCAGACCTCATCAGGCAACATGTTGACTGGGCACCCATCCTGCAAGTTCACTAATGGAAAGGATGCGCAGAGCGAATGCTAGACAGCAATTTTGGTCCCTTTGTTCAGAAGTGCTCTTTTCTTTTGACGCAGGAGAGGAGCAGGATGCATAGAATAGATGTTCCTGATGCTGCCAATGTTTCCTTGTATCCTTTCATGGATTCGGGCAGGGGAGGGCAAGAAACTGAACTTCCCCCTCTCCTATCGAACGGTTACACCAAGTTTCTCAAGGATGCGGACTCCTTTCTCCAGGTACTCTTGTCGAGTCATCCAGAAGCTGTCCTTGTCCTTCATAATGTCGGCCAGAACTGCCCCTCCCAGGAAGACCATATGCTTCCGGCGTGGTGGATCCTCAATTCGGATCTTGAATTTCTAGAGCAAGAAAATCACATGACAATGAGTGCAAAAGGGAGCAGATCAGAGGGCATAAAGAAAGAATTAATGACACATATTACTTTTGCAGCTTGTTGTCTTTTATAAAATGGACACATTTTGCATATACTTTGAAAAAAATACTCCGTGGGCCTTGAACATTTTGTATTAAGTGGACCCCTAGTGACACTGAAGAAAATGCAGTTTGAGTCCATGTCATCCTCAGCGATTTCTCGGTCAAGCTGTTTTTCCACCTTGTGGCTGTCTTGATAAATCACAGATAAATGGGAACACACATCAACTCCAAAACTAGTGTTAAAGCCAAGTAACTTTCTTTATATAAATACTTTTGTATATCACAAAACAGAAACAGGTATGTGCCAATTTTTGGTATATTCACTTTGTAGTCTTCTTTGTAAATGTCAGGGGTTAACTCAGTAAACAGTGCCCCTTTGCTCTCTGCAACTCCTCTCCTCCACTCTCCACCATCAGCTCTCCTGCTCACTTTCTCATACCCATATACATTTCCGCAGCCTTTCCAACCTATCCACATATTCCCATAAAATTTCACATATGACTTGAAATCCGTCTGTTTCCTAAGACTGTTCATTGTATGCACAAGTGTAAGAAAGCGGGTTTCTGTTGCAGTAACCCCCCACCCCCCCACTTTTGCCAGACTTCTGATGCACTTTGACTTGATTTGCCCTGGGTCGCTGCCAATCAGGTTCCCAGGTCCTGTGTTCTATCCTGAAACGGTACCTTTGTACCCCAATTGGCACCTCTCTGCCCACATGCAAGTCCCTTGTAAAAAGTATCATGGGCACTGTGACCAGGGAAGGCCACTAAGGGCTGCAGCACATATTGTGCCACCATAGAGGTCCTGTACCTTTGCAGGCTGCGTGTTTTGGTGCAGAGAAAAGTGAAGTCGACATGACACATACCTGTGTGCCATGCCTGCAACCCACTGCCTATGGTATAGGTAAGACACCCCTCTAGCTGGGCACACTATACCATTGGTGAGGGTACAGTGTCTAAAGTTTATTCTTAGACATTCTAAGTGCAGTAAAGCCATAAAGAGTATATGGTCTGGGAGTTTGTCATTATGATCTCCACAGCATCATAATGGCTTTACTCAATTCTGGGAGGTTTGGTAACAACCTTCTCAGCATAATAAACCAGCATTGATGCCAGTGTGGGATTTATTATACCATGCACTCAGAGGGCATCTTAGAGATGACCCCTGAAAAACGACCAGCCTCTGGTGGGTTCCCTGACTGATAAGCTCCAGCCTGCCACCAAGAGACCTGTTTCTGAACCCATGGGGTGGGAGCCTTCGCTCCCTGGGCCCAGAAACAAAGCCTTTCCTGGGCGGAGATGTTCACACCTCCCCTTGGTCAGGAAGAGCCATCTGTGGCAGGGGAGCTTCAAAGGCCTTGCCGCCTTTGTAACGCGACCCCCCGCCTCTCCTGCTATCAGGAGCAGGCTCCCTTTCTGTCTCACCCCCTTTTTAGTGGGAGGACAGATGGGAAAAATTAGAACAGCCCGCAAGGTGTGACCACCTCTCAATGCACACGTCTCACTCTTCAGTGCCTGCCATCTTGTAGATGGCAGGCACTCTTCAATCAGTGTTAGGGGTTATGCCCACTCCCCCATGTAGCGTGAGCACACCAAGGGTGTAGTCACCCTAAGGTCAGTAGCCCATTGGCTACTGACCTCAAGATCCCTAAAACGTCCCCTAAATACAGTATTTAGGGGGGCAGCCCTGAACCCAGAAGGGGTTGATTGACATGCCCATTGATAGCAATCGTGTTCCAGTTTTTAAAAAAAATTTAAAACCTGGTTTCTTTGGCAGACCTAGCTTGTTTCCTCTCTGAATTTCAGCTTTTACTGCACCGGGACACTCCCTGGAGTAGCTGTACACAATATAAATAGTATATCATATCATATATCTGCGCAGATCTGGGGTTCCAGTCTTCCCCTATCTCGACAACTGGCTATTGAAGGAGGGCTCATCCCAGGCTGTCGTCTCCCACCTCTAGCCTGCGGCAGACCTTCTGCACTCGCTGGGGTTCACTATCAACGTGCCAAAGTCACATCAGACTTCCTCTCAGATACTTCCTTTCATCGGGGCAGTTCTGGACACAATGCAGTTTCGGGCCTATCCTTCCGAGCCTCATGGCCTCCTGCTGGTAAATCATGCCAGATGGCATATGCAGGCTCTGCAGTGGGACCTGAAGTTCCAGTGGGCGCAGCATCAGGGGAATCGTTGCGACTAAGTCCAGATATCGGCGGGAACTGCACACCAACTGAAGTGGTGGCTAACAACCCAAGATTGGGTCAGAGGCAGATCCCTCTCCCTTTTCCCAACCAGATCCAAGGGTGGTGATGGATGTGTCACTTTTGGGATAGGGCGGCCATCTGGGAGAGGCGGAGATCAGGGGCATCTGGTCTCCAGCAGAAGAGTTCGGTCTCCATAGCATTCTTTTGGAGCTTCGGGCTATCAGACTGGCACTGAAGGCAAACCTTCCCTTTCTCAAGGGGAAAGTGTTGCAGGTGTTCACCGACAACTCCACCGCCATTTGAGAATGCAACAAACGGGGTGGGGTAGTGGACCCTTTGTCCAGAGGCTCTCCACCTCTGGACATGGCTGGAACATCAGGTCAGACGAACTTAACCGGCGGTGCCTGGTTGATCACAAATGGCATCTCCATCCCATCCGGAGTTGGCGCAAGGTGTCTTTCAATGGTGGGGAGAGCAGTGGTTAGATCTGTTCGCCTCCAAAGAGAACCCGCAATGTCAGCAGTATGGCAAGTTGGAGTTTCCAAGGACGCGCTCGCTCGGCAATGCTTTTCGTCGTGATTGGAGCTGTGTCCTCCTGTACACCTTTACACCTGCATGACTTCTCGATCTTCTTGAGCACTCTGGTCAGAACAACCAGGCTCAAGTCCTTCTTGTAGCTCCAGATTGGGCACGAAGAGTCTGGTACCCCCAACTTCTGAGCAAGGCCATCGATCCTTTCGGTCAGACAGCCCCTTTGGGATGGATCTTCCGTCGCAGCAGCAGGGGGCGGTTTTTCACCCGATACCTGTTCAGTCTCCACCTCCTTGTGTGGAGATTGAGCAGGGACAGTTGACAGCTTTCAACCTTCCGCTTGAAGTCTGTGATGTTATCTTGGCAGCCAGGCATCCCTCCACTAAAACAATATAAGTCTGTAGATGGAACAAATTTGTGGCACGGAGCGCAGAAAAGGCTAGTGACCCCCCCCTCCCCCCCCCCTTTCTGCTCCACTTTCCGAGGTCCTTTAGAACATACTTTCTTTGGCCTGGTAGGGATCTGCTTTGGGCACTCAAAGGATATCTTGTAGATATCTCTGCTTTTCTTCGGCTGCCAGATCAGCATTCCTTATTCAAATCTCCTATTGTTAATAGATTCTTTAAGGGCTTTACTTATCTGTTCCCTCCATCTCCTTTCGTAATGCCCCAATGGAATTAAATCTGGTTTTCACTTTTCTTATGTGTGCTCCTTTCAAGCCTCTTCATAACTGCCCTCTCAGGTTGCCATCACTTCTGCTTGCAGAGTGAGCGAGCTGCAGGCTTGATCTTCCAAGGCACCTTTCCTTTCTGTTTATCCGGATAAAGTGGTGCTTCGGACGAAACCTTTGTTCCTTCCTAAAGCTGTCACACTGTTTCATGCGGAGAATCTATCACTCTGCCAACCTTTCACCCACCCCTGCATCCCTTAAAGGAGGAGGAGAGACTCCACCGTCTGGACCCAAAACATTCATTGTCTTTTTATCTTGATCGCACCAAAGACTTACGGGTGAATAATCAACTCTTTGTTCACAATGTGGGTGCCAAGAAAGATCAGGCTATTCAGAAAGGAACCATCTTCTGATGGGTTTTCCTCGGCATCAAAATATGCTTTGCTGAAGAAGGAACCTACCTGTGGGGTTGCGTGCTCACTCCGCCAGAGCAACAGCGGCAAACACGGAGTTGGCATGCGGAGTCCCAGTCCTTGACATCTGTCAGGCAGCAACGTAGGCATCCCTGCATGCGTTTACTAGACACTACTGCCTGGTCAGGCAAGTCCGGCGGGACAGGTACTTTGTCCGTTCGGTCCTCCAGGACTTCCTGGCATGATCTCGGTTCGCAGACCCTCCTACGGGGATGGTATTGCTGGGGTATCTATTCTAAAGGAATCTACAACTTATAGTCGCTATCAGATGAACAAGTTATTTACCTTTGGTAACAATATATCTGGTAGAGCCATATATTAGTTGTAGATTCCTTACCGCCCCACCCATCCTCCCCACTATGCAAACTGATTTCTAAGGATAGGGACTCAACTACAGGGCCCTAGTTTTGATGCACCAGTGGTCAGTGTCTTTCGTGGCTTTGCGCTTCTGGTGTGAAAAGCTGTGTTAAGAACTGTGTATGTAGGTCCAATGACATCATACCGGCGCCCACGATACTGATGACTGACGCGAGCTGACCGACTCCACCCAACGACGCGAAGGGGTACTGCTGAAGAATTTTTCGGGGATCCAGACTGACGCTTGGGGGGAATTCTAAGGTAAGGAATCTACAACCAATATATGTCTCTCCCAGATACATAGTTACTGTAGGTAACTTGTTCTTTAATTGCATGCGGTAGGAAAGTGACCCTTTTTAACGTAGTCACCCCCATTTTTTGCCTGGTATTTGATGTGATTTCTGATCATATCTTTTTATTGGCAAACAATTAAGCAAATCACATACACAGCAAGCCGCCTACAACCCATTACGGGCCGACCGTGAAGATCCAATACTTACCCAAGAGCAGAGCCTGACCCATCAGAGTAGCAGTCACGTAGAGAGCAAGATAATATACAGCAGGTCGCCTAACCCAAGATGGGCCGGCCGCGTATGGGGAACAAGAGATAGAGGTCATTCAGGTTCAATAAAAGTGCAAGAATTGTCAGAGACACCTGAGAATAACAGTGACCTTAGCACAATATTGCTGGGTGCGTTGAACGGCTTTGCACGTCAAGAAAAACAATAGAACAAAGAGAAGGAACATTTAAAGTTAAACAAAACCCACACCCTCTCCTTCTGACCAGACCATGTTAAGTTTGCAAGTTTCCTGATTAAAATTGCAGTGAGACAGGAACATGGGGATTATGGAGCCTCGACTTCTCCCTGTTCGAGAGACAATAGTCTAAGAATACGCAAGTACGCTGGACAGGTCAATTCCCTGAACTCTTTGGACAGGATGGTAATAAATGGGGAACATCTTTTCGCTTATGTTGTGGAGTCAGCATTGGAGGCATCGATAATCTTTCCAAACCCAACCAGGACCAAAGCTGGTGGAGCCATAGTCTATGATCAGGAATTTTGTCCGAACCCCAGTTTATCAGTAACCTATGCGCAGCATTAAGGGCCAATACGATCCGTCTGTCCTCTAGTGGACTGGAGGGGACATGTGAGAGCTTTGGGGCGCCCCAAGAGTATGTACGCAGGGAATCAGGGGAGCTCAGTGAAAGCACTATCTATAGCAGTTAAAATCGGTTCCTAAAATCTCGTGAGTTTGGGGCAATTCCACAGGAGGTGTTTCAGAGTCCCGGGGTTGCCAGAACCTCGCCAGCAGTGACCATTGCATATTGTGTTCCATTTCTGAATGCGTACGGGGTATAATACCAGTATGAGCTGATTTCATATGCTGTTTCGGTATGGCCTACATTATATGCAGTGTGGTGCGTCCTGTAGAATTTATCTCCCCATTCCTTGTCAATGAGACTACGCCCAAGTTATGCCTCCCAGCGCAGCTGGCCCGGGGTCCCATGATTGAGGGAAGCTTTCGTCAAGTGGCAGTACATTTCTGAAATAAGTTTTTCATCTTCTTTGAGAAACAGCCACGTCTCAAAAGTGGTCATAGGTCTGCTAGCTTTAGGGCGTGTCTCTGTATTGAGCAACCAATGGGTCAGCTGGGTGTGATTAAACCGGTCTTGTTCCAACAAGGAGTAATGAGTTGAGTTGGTCAAAAAGTGATCTAAAAGGCAGCCTACCAGCACAGCCTCCATTCAGCCAGTGCTTGGCAAAATCCAGTGACAGACCGGGTGGAAACTCCAGGTTCGCAAACAAGGGAGTCATAGGGGAGGGGAAAGACGAGAGCCTGGCAGTTTCTGCTATCTTTTCCCAGATTTTCAATGTAGGGCTGGTGACCAGGGATGAATAGAGACTCAGGATCTATGGACACAGGGAAGCCAGACCTCTCTCCAGCTGTGTGAGCCCACTACTGTTTGATCCATGAAGATGCAGTGCTTTTCTGTGATTGGGTGATTGCACTCAGATATCTCAGTTGCGCAGCTTGATGGTACCGTAAGACATTAGCAACCGCCATACCCCCTTCCTGCTTGGTGCATTGCAACAGTAGTTTTTGGAGTCTGGGCATAGTCTTACCCCAGATAAAGCGATCGATCTCCCTTTGTAACTCACTAAGCTCTTCGAGTGGGAGGGGGAGCGCTTGAAAGATGAAAAGAGCCTGGGGAAGGACGTTCATTTTTACTGCAGCTATTCTACCTAGCCAGGAGAGAGGAAGGTGCCGCCAGTGATATAGGTCTTTGCGGATTGTGGTCCTGAGTCTCGAGTAGTTGGCCTGTGCAATTTTAATGAGACGCCGAGCCCATACCAGTCCCAAATAGGGGAGATTGAATTCCACCCATTGAAAGTCGAAACAGGCATGTTCCGTTTGCTCGGTGTCTGGGTGGGCGGTGAGGCTTAGTATTTGTGATTGAGGAGTTTACCATGAAGCCCGACAGAGCCCCAAATGCCTCCAGCTCCGGAATAATAGCAGGAAGTGAGGAGAGGGGTCAGGTGATGGAGAATGATATCGTCTGCATAGAGACTATTCAAGTATTGATCCGCCCCGAATGTAATGCCTACTACGCTGGGGTGTTCTTGCAGCCTCTGTGCGAAGGCTTCCATATATAAACTAAAGAGGAGCGGGGAGAGTGGGCAGCCCTGCCTTGTGCCCCTCTCCACCAGGAATCTGCTAGAGCATATTCCATTGACCCAAACTACTGCACTAGATTCTATGTACCCAATTCACGAGGTGCTCACCTATCCCAAAGCGCATAAGAGTTCGAACAGGTAGGACCAGTGCCCTCTGTTGAATGCCTTCTCAGCATCGATAGCTAGTAAAAGAGCCTCTTCCCGGGAACGCTGGACTTTATCAATGAGGTGACACGAACGCTTGGTGTTGTCCCCGCATTGACTGGAGGGAATAAAGCCAGCCTGATCTGTTTCAACAAGGCCAGGCATCAGGGAATTAAGGCAATAAGCCAGGATGCTAGCAAAGAGTTTCACATTGACATTGAGCAGGGATATACGGCGTTATGAGCTGCACTGCTGGGGGTCTTTCCCAGGTTTCGGAATCACTGAGATGGAGGCTTCTGGTATCAGAGAAGGAGTTAAAAAGGTGAGTAAAGCAGGGGGGCCAGTTCGTTACAGAACACCTTATAAAAAAATGGTGCTGAAGCCATCCAGGCCCGGTGATTTCATAAGCTTCAGCCTTGCAATCGCAGAGATCACCTCTTCTATTCTAATAGGCTGTTCAAGGGACTCTGATTCAGATGGTGGGAGAGGAGTGATCGCAACGGACTGTACGTAGGACTGGGGATCCGAGGAGGAAGCGTGATCCCCTGTGTATAAGTTAGCATAGAACGCCTGGAATTCGGCTGCGATGGTTGAAGCTTCAGATACCACTAAACCTGTGTGCATTTGGATGGCCTTTACTACGTTCGCGTATGGATTGCTGCGTAAGCAATGGGCTAGCATCCGTCTCCCTTTGTTACACCCAATATAAAATGTATGCTTGAGCCAAAGCATTGCATATTCAGCTCTGTATAGATCAAGGCGTTTGAGCTGAAGTCTCTCCTGTTACTGTTTGAGCCAGATTCTAGGAGCCACAGTGCCCTTATGAATGGACTCTAGTTCCAATACCGACTTTTCAAACTCCTCCCTTTCATCTTTCTGAGTCTTGTCATGGGCTGCTTTCGCTATAAAGGCTCCTCAGACAACCAGTTTAAGGGTTTCCCAAACCGAAGAGAGGAGGATCAAAAGTCTCTCGGGCTGAAGTTAAGGCCACATTTTGTTGAAACATAGCTTTCAGTCTGCTCAGCCAATCAAACTATATACTGGAAACATTCAATGAAGGCCACAGTGGTGCCTCCCTAACTGTGCGAGCCGGGGGAAACCATTCTTGCTTATAGAAAACAACCTTCAAGTTTACTGTGACTAGATATGCTTAGTGCCATTCCACAACAGCCTTGATCATTCAGAACTAAATAACTTCCATTAAAAAGTAATTCAAAAACTGGATGAATCACAGCAGCTGGGGAGCCTTTCAAGTAGCAAGATAAGTTCGCTTTCGGCACATTACACGTTCCATGAAGCGACACTTCTTTGCACACTAAAGACCCACTTAAAGCCTTCCCGCAGTCAGTACCACTTAAGAAAACTTCAGTGTCCTTATTTCTGCACCCTTTATCTATACTATAACTCCCAGGTTTCCTGCATGAACCCTTCACCCAACGCTTCATACCTGCCTGCTTGGATGTATCTAAGGCAGTAGTGAAACTGAAATGTTGTGATTGGCAGTGTGATATAGCCATGAATTAACCATTCTGTAGATCGTGACTCAGCTACTGTGAAAGGAAACTTCTCAAATTTTTCAATAAGCAGCATGGTGTACTTTGCATCTCTGTGTGCCATAGTCAACTGTCTGTCGGTCAGATTGTATACGAGAACAAACTTGTGCTGTTAATGTATCGCCATGGCACGTCTCCTGAACGCAATGATTGCAGCATCCAGCTTAAAATCATATTGGAGCGTAATTGAGATTGCCCATGTTGTAGAATAGACAAATCTTGTTCCATTATGTCGATTGCAGAGGACACAATGTTGCTCAGTGAATAAATACGTGAATAAAGCGTGTTCGTACCATTGTCTACCACAGCCAGGGCCATTTTTATAGGTTAATCATATCAATTTCACGTAATCTCTCAGCAGCATCCTGTTGGGAGATTTTCCACAGTTCGTTGTAGATGGCATACAAGAAAAGTTTCTAACGCAGTTTCTTGGGACCCAGCAAGAAATACCCAAGATCCATGTTGTCAGCTAGAAGGGACAAGTGTTGTTTTAACTGTTGTAGTTTTGAGATTTTTAGCCATTCCAGGCACAACTTCTCAACACTAAGAAGTCACTACCCCTGGCTCGTCTGTGTGTACATAGCGTGGGTCGGGCCTATGGAAACTAAACCCTCCTGTGGTACCCTTGAATCTTGATTGGCACCAATTTGTGTCGATAGGCCAAACCAACCATCCCTTCCAAATGGAAGTTGAGGAATTGTATGTACAATTCTGTATCATTGCACCCAGAATTCCCTCACTTATCAGTGTGTCATTCGATATACCTGCAATAGGTATGGATAAGGGGATGCGTGGTGTTTTCAGGTCTTTAATTTTTGCAGACCCGCAGCAGGTAGTTTGTTGCACTGTTCTGTTCAGAAATATCATCTGTAACAGTAAGAGGCAAGCCCTAAATAAAGCCTCTGTTCCCTGAACCAGCCACTCTTTCGTCTCCCAGATGGATTTAGTGTCTATCGTGTCCCTCCAATAGTCGAAACCTTGTATAGACAGTTGGGCGATGAAAGGTGCTGAATATATGAGCTTTGTGTTAGTCAGCATCATTTTCTTCGCAGATGTATTCGTCTGTACTAATTTATAGTAAGTAGTAGGACATTGGGTTTAATGTATTGAACCCTGAAAAGTATGCAAATTTCTTTACAAATGTGGCAGAACTACCTTTCGGTGGTGTCGGGCAATGTTCCTATTGATGGTACGTGTTTACAGTGCGTGGAACACTTGCTCTATGCAAAAAGTGATGACCATAATGCTGGTAACAAAACATACTATCGTAGTCAGGTGTATCTCCAAACAATTCCCTGTAAGCAAATGCAGCAGATTGTTCTAAATCTGAAAGCATAGTATTTACAGTCTCCATGTCCCAATCATCAGAGAGTGTACTCGGGGTAATGAAATCATTCATTGAAACTTTAAAGAACGCGTTGCATTTTCAAGTGTTCAGTAGGACCAAATACATTATATGAAACCCTATTCCCAGACTACACCATCCAGCACTGGAACTGCTGAAATGTTCGCTAGGGACAAGTCTCTTTGTTCTCGGTGTGATGACGTATGTGGTTTCAAGATAATGTTCACAGGTTGTACTGCAGAGCGTTGTGGTAGGTAATGTCCATTCAGTAGTAGGAAAAATACAGTTACTATACCAGTCCAAATTAACAGGAACAGGGTCTCTAATGCAAACCAAAGATGCAACCAAGTCGACACAAAGTAAGTCTTTTAAGTGAGCGATAGAATTGTCGAAATTGTTCTTTTTTAGAGACGGGTGGCGTTTGCTCAGGTTCACTTGGATCTGAAGATTAGTCATCGAAGTTGATGAAGTAGCCAGACACAGTACGATCAATCTTTGGGAGCTCAGCAGTGTTTGTGGAACTGGATGGTGCTTCTTGTGAAGGCACGTTGATGTAAAGTTTATTGTTGGCCCGAATTGCAATTTGCGTTTCAGTTTTATTTAGATGTTGTTCTGTTTCAACAGGTGTAATTTGTGCTCCATTATTGGCGACTCCGGCATCTTGCACAGAAGAGTCTTGAAACGTTATTAGTCTTTCCATCTGAACCTCCTGTATAGTATCGAGAGGAGATCTGCGACTATTCAGGACTCCACATGTTCTGCTGTTGAGAATCAGCCACATAGTGTGGTCTGATCAGATCAATGGAGACGCATCTTTCTTTTTTGCCGGCAAGAGGCATAAGAAATACTGTTCTTGTTCCTTGAACCCCACCGCCAGATTATGTACAGGTGTTCTGTAGGATGAAGCAAAAACCAAAGGAAATGATGGACGGAGTGTTGAACATTGCAAGCACTCACCCCCAGTCAAGTGATCTGGGTTTAATCCATCACCGTTCTTTAGCCCACTCTGCCACCCCAGTTCAGACATGGCCATATGCACACCAGTCTGACCCTGTGCCTCATGGGAACAGTCCAGCCCGAACTGCCAAGCCATGTCTTCCCTGGACCGGAAACAAGCTTCCTAGGACCGGTTTCTGGCATTTCAGCCGTCTTCAGCCAGGCTTGCTTGAATCCAGTGGCAAAGTGAGCAAGGGACTCACGTCTGAGCATACCCTGCCAACTTATGGCGAACAAAGCAAAAACCAAAGGAAATGATGGACGGAGTGTTGAACATTGCAAGCACTCACCCCCAGTCAAGTGATCTGGGTTTAATCCATCACCGTTCTGTAGGATGGCCCAAGCTCCTCCTTGTCCATGATCTTTTTTTCTGGACGGGTCCCCAACCTTCGGGACCCAGACAGGTCTTGCCGGATCCAGTTTCACTTCCCCAGTGGCAGTGCGTTTTACTTGGACGCTGCTTTGTAATGCCCGGAATTCAACTAGTTCCTGTAAAACGCCTAAAACAGCGATCTTCGCTGCAACAAACAATTGTGAAAGCTAACGATCCTGCCGCCATTGACGGCGAGGAACCGAGGCCACGCCTACCCTAGGCGACGCCCACCCGCCCAAACCAGTATAAAACGCTGCTGACAGCGCGTCGATTTCAGAACTTGCTTTACTCCTGAGGCGGAAGCCGGGAGATCACCTTTTTAAAAATCTGTATATCTTGTGTCACTACTTCGCCGAACACCTGATTTTAAAATTGCACTCACCTGCCTGGCTCCACCAGAAACGGGCTACAGAAACGCCTAAAACAGCGATCTTCGCTGCAACAAACAATTGTGAAAGCTAACGATCCTGCCGGCATTGACGGCGAGGAACCGAGGCCACGCCTACCCTAGGCGACGCCCACCAGCCCAAACCAGTATAAAACGCTGCTGACAGCGCGTCGATTTCAGAACTTGCTTTACTCCTGAGGCGGAAGCCGGGAGATCACCTTTTTAAAAATCTGTATATCTTGTGTCACTACTTCGCCGAACACCTGATTTTAAAATTGCACTCACCTGCCTGGCTCCACCAGAAACGGGCTACAGAAACGCCTAAAACAGCGATCTTCGCTGCAACAAACAATTGTGAAAGCTAACGATCCTGCCGCCATTGACGGCGAGGAACCGAGGCCACGCCTACCCTAGGCGACGCCCACCCGCCCCAACTAGTATAAAACGCTGCTGACAGCGCGTCGATTTCAGAACTTGCTTTACTCCTGAGGCGGAAGCCGGGAGATCACCTTTTTAAAAATCTGTATATCTTGTGTCACTACTTTGCCGAACACCTGATTTTAAAATTGCACTCACCTGCCTGGCTCCACCAGAAACGGGCTACAGAAACGCCTAAAACAGCGATCTTCGCTGCAACAAACAATTGTGAAAGCTAACGATCCTGCCGCCATTGACGGCGAGGAACCGAGGCCACGCCTACCCTAGGCGACGCCCACCCGCCCCTTTCCGCTCCCTCAAAAGATGTGCAATCACCGGACGCGCAGCGGACGGGCGCAGCGGGCAAAGGCAAGCGGCCAAAGGCAAGCCCGTCTGGGCCAGTCCGGGCCCAGACGGCCTTAGGCCTAGCCACTATGCCCAATCTGCAAAAGCGCATATCATACTCCCGAGGATCACTGCTCGCCTGGAACCTGAAAAAACACCCCCAGTGCAAATACATCCTCAAGGAAGACACCCCCTATGCAGGATGTATCCGCTGCAATAGACCCGAGGAAACGGAACGCCACCAAGGACTTCGGCTTGGCCTTCTGAATTGCAGATCCTTAGTAAAGCACGCCCACGAAATTAACATCCTCGTTCAGGATGCGATGTTAGATCTTTTATTTCTGACGGAAACATGGCTGACCCCGCACAATGACTTTGATGTGGCCAATGCAACACCCCCCGGCTACCAAATATGTTGCCTGAACAGACCAATCGGTAGAGGTGGCGGCCTCGCCATACTCTACAAAGATCATCTTAAATGTAGAATTGAATATGGGACCATTAAAGACTGCGAGAACTGCCACTTCACTATCCAGATCTCACCATCTACCTCCCTTTCGGGACTGTTAGTGTACCGGCCACCAGGCTCTCTAGGCGAATTCACCAATACTCTAATGGACCACATCTCACTTAAGACTATTTCAGTCTCTAACTTTCTCCTCCTAGGGGACCTTAACATGCACTTTTTGGACCCCACGGACAATGCCGCAGCAAACTTGCTTGCTGATCTCACTACAGCCGACCTCCATCTGCAAAACCCCAAAGCCACCCATGAGAAAGGTCAACTTCTTGACCCTATCTTCTCCAACATTAAGAACCTATACGTCCAGGACCCTACTCCCCTTCCCTGGACAGACCATATGCTGATCCTCTTGCACTGGTCACTCGAAACGACACCAGCGCTCAAACAAAAAACAAGGATACTAACCAGACGATGGCACAAGTTAGTACCAGAGGAATGGGAGGCCAAACTACGTGAAACCATCGCCCCCCTATCCACGGAGCCAAACACCGCGGACAGAGAATTCACGGATTGGCTAGTCCGACCCTTAGATAGCTTCATCCCACTAACCAACACTTTAAAACATTTTAAAAGAATCAACCCCGCCCCCTGGTACACACCCGCCCTCACTGCCCTTAAAAAACAATGCAAAAAGTTAGAACGCACTTGGAGGAAAAACAAGTCCATAGAAGAGAAAAGCGCTTATCAATTCTCAATGAAAGCATATAAACGTGCCCTACAAGACGCCAAAAGGGCTTACTATGAGGAAAAAATAAAAGGCTCCTCCTGCTCATCCAAGGAGACTTTCTCCATTCTCAAAGAACTCCTCCATGTCCCTGACCCCCCACAGAAACCCATGGACCCCAAAGCAGCGGAGGAAAAATGCGTCAAGTTGGCCACCTTCTTTGACGAAAAAATAAAAAAAATCCTCACCTCCCTCCCGACCGCCAACTCAGACTCCATAGAGAGAGCTAAGGAGCAGCGGCCCCCTCCCGACAAGCCCTCTTTGGAGTCGCTCGGCCCAGTTACAGAAGAGGAAGGAACATGCTACTTACCAGTATGCATCTGTTCTTGGCATGTAGAGCTGCAGAGTTGTACACTTAGCATAGATCGCCATCTGGTGTTGGGCCCGGATGTTTGCAGTTTGTTTTTCTTCTTGGACAGTCTTTGGAAGTCACGAGTTTGGTGACTCCTCCTTCGGTCCGTACTGCGCATGGGCTTCGGCTCCTACTCACCACAATCAAGAGCGGAGCCCCTAGTGACCCAGTCCTCATACGATTCGCTAAAAACATCCCGCTGACCATAGTTCCCCAATTGACAGCCCTCATTAACATTTCGCTGGAACAGGGAGAGGTCCCTTCAAACTGGAAGGAGGCTGTCGTCAAAGCGCTTCTCAAGAAACCGTCGCTTGACCCAGCAGACCTTTCCAACTACAGACCTATCTCACTCCTTCCTTGGATAGGTAAAGTCGCCGAAAAACTTGCGAATAAAAAACTGTCGCACTACTTCGAGTCAAACCAACTCCTCAACGACTCACAAACAGGCTTTAGACCAGGTCAGGGCACGGATACTGCTCTCCTCGCAGCAGTAGAAAGAACTAGAGAAATCATCGATACAGGAGGATCAGGGGCAGTGGTCCTCCTAGACCTAAGCGCGGCCTTTGACACGGTCAGCCACCAGGTCTTAACGCAACGGCTGGAGAATATCGGGGTCAAAGACAGAGCGCTGAAATGGCTATCGTCCTTTCTCTCTCGACGCTCCTACCAAGTATGGGAAGGCGAAAGCCGCTCCCCCTCCATCCCCCTCCAGTGCAGCGTGCCTCAGGGCTCATCCCTGAGCCCCACGTTGTTTAACGTTTACATGGCCCCACTGGAGGAACTCATCTCTCCCTTCGGAGTCACTATCGTCAGCTATGCTGACGACACACAATTGGTGGTGACACTCTCCCACCCCAAGCTAGAGCCCTCTAATCTCCACGACTGTCTCTCCAACGTACATCAGTGGATGAGTGACTCTGCTTTGAAATTAAACGGCTCCAAAACGGAGATCCTGCTCCTAGGACATAAAACCACGAACCTCCCTTCTAACATCTGGCCTGCCTGCATGGGTGAACCCCCCACTCCCAAGAAGGAGGTCAAGAGTCTCGGAGTGTGGCTGGAGACCGATCTTACCTTCAGGACACAGGCAAGAAAGACGGCCGGCATATGCTACGGTCTACTTAAATCCTGCAGGAAGGTACTCCCGCTACTACCTTTCCAGCCGCGTCTCATGCTGATCCAGGGCCTAATTTTATCCAGGCTGGACTACAGCAATGCCATTTACCTAGGCTCTCCAGAATCCACTCTTCAGACTCTGCAAAAAGCTCAAAACGCCGCAGCCCGACTCCTAACGAACACCCCGGCTAGATCATCTGCCAAACCCGCACTTAGGAGGCTGCACTGGCTCCCTGTCAGGGAAAGGGTCACTTTCAAGGCCCTTTGTCTCGCCCACAAGGTATTACACAACACCGGCCCTCCCATACTCAACAACTGGATCACCCCCTATAGACCCACCAGAGCGCTCCGCTCGGAGCACGGAAACCTCATTACGATTCCCAAGGTGAAAAAGGCCCGCATAGGTGGCCGCCGTTTCTCGGTCAATACAGGAAATAAATGGAATGCACTCCCTCTGAGCCTCAGAGCGGAACCCAACCTCCTTCGGTTCAGAAAATCCCTCAAAACCCTACTTTTCCCCTAAGCTGTCACTTCTACTGACCAAACCCCCTTTGCGAGTAAAAAAGGTTCAGCGCTGGGATACCCACTGGGTGACTACGCGCTTTATAAAACCATAAATAAATAAATAAATAAATCAATAAATAAAATAGCCAAACGATCATTCAATTCCAATGGTTTTACATCCGCCACTGTGCTGGTACAAATCGAGGTCAGGTACCCACATTCTTGCCCCAAACAAGATCTCATAGGGGGTATGTCCTCCCAAGGATTTTCTTGCCATATTATTCGGTGCCCTCTGGACCCCATATAGGTGATTGATCCAACTACCGCCCGCACCCAATACCCTTGCTGTTAAGGATTGCTTTAGATCCTGGTTTTTCCTCTCCACCACTGAATTTCCCTTGGGATGGTAGGGGGAGGAGTATTGCAAGGCTACGCCCATATTTTCTATGGCTTCCTTGTAAGCCTGAGAGCAAAACACAGGGCCATGGTCGGAATGTAACGTGCCAATTGTGTATGTCCCTATGAAGACTTGCAAATCATTTAGAAAACTTCTAACGTCAGCCGAGCGCAGAGGCCAAACCCATAGAAATCTAGAGCATGAATCCACTGCCACCAAGATGTATTTGTAAGCCCCGTCTGAATTTAAGGGGCCGCAGTGATCTAAGTAGACACATGCGAGAGGACTGTCTGAAATGAGAGCAATGGTGTTTGTGGTGGCCATGCTACGGTGGAACCGTTCATCTGATGAGACGCACACTTTAAGACACAAACCTTTGTTTGTTTAGACAAACTTGGCCACCAGAATCGCTGCCTCAGAAATTAAACTGCAGGAGTGACTCCTGCTTGTGCAGAGCCCAGACCCTTGTGTGCGGCTAGAATTAAACCTAATCTGCAGTCAGTGTTTCCTATAACTCTATTCCCCACTCCTGGAATTTGAGCACATGGTGGGTTTTGCACATCTAATTTATTGAAATATTTGAGGGGAAAGCCCAATGGAATGGCAGAGCTGTTATTTGAGGCGCTGACAGCTATCAGTATGCCTCTGTGAGTCCTCGTGCTAAATAAGTGATTGCAGCAACAGCAGAAGGTAACACAGCCACCTGTTAAGGGTACGCCGTGTTCTAACAATTTCAAAGTAACTGCATGTCTGAAGATTTCTGTAATGTTAAGAGTGTTGGCCAACTCTTCCTCCCAATTCCCTGAGCCACTGCTCATGGACGCAGTCATTCTCAAATGGAGAAGAATAAATGTTTGTGTTTTTTTTTTATTTAGGGTTTTGCACAATGTGGGGAACCTTTTATCCTTACAACTTGCTAAACCTTCAGCCAATACACAAGAGTATATCTGCTCAGCTGAGGCGGATAACCCTTGCCACGCGAGACGTCTCTGAAAGGTGTGATTAGGGCTTTTCTGAGAAAGCACTAGAGAACTACTCAGATTTTCACTGTTAATATAAGAACTAAACCAATTATGGCAGCGCCATGTCGTGTAGTTCCTAGCAGTCCCCAGGAACTGCGCGTTTTGGATGACCTAAACTGAGGGCTTGGTGTCACAACTGCTTCCGGACACCCCCACAGGATATGTCACCGTTAGACAAGCTAGCTCTACAGTGCCACTACCATCCGCTGTATTCTACAGTGGTGTAGGTAGTCTGTCAACCACTGAACAGGACAACCCAGATTCCTCAGGGATCGTAGAAAACAGTACAGTACGTTTTGCTCCGACACATGTGCTTGCTTTCTCTCAGAAAATACACAGGATGGAGATTAGGATGCTTCAATAAGTATTTATTGGTCCAGTGACAACCTTGTATAAAACATATGTGCTGTGGCAATCCGGAGACAGAAGCATACGAAAGAGATTGCTAGTACCAATATAGTGAATAGTAGATACATTTCTACTATAGTGCTAATAAGATGAACATAAGCAGTTCAGCTAAAAACCGTAGCATTTGCATATTCCTAAAATGCACGCCCTAAGTAACATGCCTAAATGTACCTAGCCTAACCTGGATGTGTAGGTGCAAATGCGCATAGCTAAGTGTATCTGTAGCCAAGACACCTCCGGTGAAGAACCAGCCCCCTCACCTGATGGTTTAGAACGAAGGACACAGTCTCTGCGTCGAGGAGGACAACCCGCAAGGGATGTCAGATCGCTGCGTGTCAGAGATTCGGCATGCAGGACCCCCGGCTCGGCCTGGAAGTAATTCTCCTCTAATTTGTAGGGGGAGTGAGCGTATTTTATACTAAAGTGGTCACTCCAGGGTTTTTCTAGAATCAATGTTTTGAAAACAACCATGTATGTTTTGAAAACAAAATGAAGTGGCGACCCTTATACAGATAAATCAGCCGTGCCTCGGGACATGGTTATGTAAGTCAGGTACAGGGATTATGATAGAATACTTAGAGCCTGGTGTCATGGAGACAGGAGTTATTGTCATGTGGATGGGACAATGTATGTAAAAATGGGGTATACATCAATGGGACTATCCTAAAAGACATGACACCCTAGGCCGATTGCAAATATTTATTCTAAAACCCTAATTTCGTCATGCAGGGGTTATTACTTAGGTTTATACCATCTCTTTTCTTTTTAGTATGGTTTTAAGATCGATAAACTGTAGCACACCATATCAAGCCCTATAGGATCACTGTAATCAGAATCTGTCACTGCTGATATGTGCTTCAATCTGGCTCCAGGTTTTCCACTTATCTCTAGCCAGAAAGTCAGGCAATTTCACAAAACTATTGACTTTCCACCTGGTTATGTTTGCAGGGTCCATTCTACATTTATTCTTCCATTAGAGTTGATCCAAATGGGATAATCTAGGGGATATCATATGTTCTATAAAATTGTACTCATAAAAAAAAAAACCTTTGTAACGTCTTATACCTCACTTTTTTGGAGGGATTTGGTTAATCTTAATATCTCCAATTTGATTTTAATCATATTTAACAGATCATTCTCCAGGTGGCTACATAAAATTCTAATTTTACTAAACCTTAATGCATGTATTGCAATAATAATATAATATAGCTTGGGAGAGCCAAGCCTCCTACCTCTGTGCACCTATATAAAGTGCTTAGTGCTAGTCTCAGGCTGGAGTCGCACCATAGATGGGACAAGATCCTAGAGTCTACATACTTTTAAAAATATAAATACAAGGGGCAGCTGCAAAAAACAAAAAAATGTAATAAGGGAAGAACCGCCATTTTTATTAAAGTTACCCTTCCAAGTAGCATAAAGGGGAGCAGGGTCCAATTCGTTAATCCTTTAACTTTACATAAAAGGGGCTAATAATTAATATCACACAGATATCCCATATCTTGTGTATAAAAAAAAAAAAACCCTTGCAACGCTTAGGCAAAGCATGTATTTAATTCCAGATATCTGGCAACAAATCCTCTACCGAACAATTATTTAAAATAATGTTGATCTTAGATTTGTTGACTTGATATCCTCCTAAAATATGAAATACCAAGATAATTTCAAATACTCTCTCCTGCACTTCTTTTTTCAACAACATCGTTGGAATATAACTGAATTTTGGCCATTTGAGAAATGGGTGCCTGAATGGTTTTACTGTTCCGGATAGCCAATGCTAACGGTTTGATTAAGACCAAAGGAATGTCGCAAGAAGGGAACTTGCCTTGTTACATGCCACCAACATGACTGTAAATCATGAGGTGGCATGACCCAATGCATGGGCATGCTTTTCCTGAGTAACTCTTTTACCTTTACAGGACCGTCTAAGGAACTTAGCGGACAGTTTTGCATTGTTGGCTGTGTCTATTTATGCAGTGCTCCGGATTTTGTTAACAATTTGTCAATATGGATAATGTTACTTACCCAGTAAGCATCTGTTCTTGGCATGTAGAGCCGTATGTTCACATGTTTTGCATATTCCTGTCATCTAGTGTTGGGTCTGGATGTTTGCACTTTGTTTTTCTTCGAAGAAATCTCTCCAGTCACAAGGTAGATGACTCCTCCTTTCGGTAATAGTGTGCATGGGCATCGACTCCATTGTTTTTCCCGCAGAAGGTGAGAATGAAGTTAGTAAGAGTAGAATAGAGATGTCCATGCGTATGTCTATAAAGTAAGAGAGAACTGCAACAAGCACAGGTACCCGGGTGGGCGTATGTGACTCTACAGATCTATAGGCCAAGCACATGATGCTTACTGGGTAAGTAACATTAGCCGTTCGAGGCATGTGAGCTGTATATCACATGCTTTGCATAGACTATACAGCAGTATTCTCCCAAAGCGGTGGCTAACCTGTAGCTGTTGCACTTGTCTGAAAGAAAGGTCTAAGTACTGCTTGGCCTACATTAGCGTGCTGTCTCACTAACACATCTACACAATAGTGTTTGGTGAATGTGATCAGTGAAGACCATGTTGCAGCTTTACAGATGTCAGCTATGGGGATGTTTCCTAAGAAAGCCATAGTAGCCCCTATTTTGCGGGTGGAATGCGCCCTAGGGGGTATTGGTAAAGTACTCTTTGCTTTTGCATAGCATGTTTGAATACATTTAACTATCCACAGAGCAATACCCAATTTAGAAATATGATTGCCTTTATGTGGTGGAGCAAAAGCCACCAAGAGCTGTTTAGTTTTACGAAATGGTTTTGTTCTTTCTATGTAATACAACAATGCTTGTTAAACATCTAATGTGTGAAGAGCTCATTCTGCCACTCAATCTGGTAGAGGAAAGAACACAGGCAACTCAACAGATTAATGTGATGTGAAAGGCAGATACTACTTTGGGTAGGAATTTGGGTTTAGTGCGAAGGACCACTTTGTTTAGGTGGACTTGATAAAAAGGTTCCTCTATGGTGCCCGAAGCTCACCCACTCTCCTCATTGATGTAATAGGAATGAGGAAAGCAGCCTTCCAAGTGAGAATTTGCAGTTCACATTTGTGCAATGGCTCGAAAGGTGGACCCATTAGTCTGGTAAGGACAATGTTAAGATTCCACACTGGAGCAGTTGGAAGTCTTGGTGGAATAACTCTAGGCCTTCCATAAAAGTCTTGATAATGGGTACTCTGAAAAGGGATAGATGTCTATTTTGCAGGTATGCAACTGTTGCAGAGAGATTTAAGTGTAAGGATGTGTAAGCTAATCCTGACTGCTGTAAGTGTAATAAATAAATTATATTTTGAATAGAAGCATCTAACGGGTTGATATGGTTATTACAATATATATAACAAACCGTTTCCATTTAGCTGCGTAGCAAGCCCTTGTAGTAGGCCTTCTGGCCTCTTTAATTATATTTATACAGACAGTGTGGTGGATGGTACAGATATCCAAACTCTATGATTTCAGGTGCCAGATCGCTAGGTTGAGATCTTTGGGATGTGGATGTCTTATTTCTTCATGGCTCTGCGTGAGGAGACTGGGTGTGAGCTGTAGTTTTTTTATGAGGGATTACTGAGAGCTCCAACAGGAAAGTGAACCAAGTTTGACGGGCCCATGTGGGAGCTATTAGGATCAGTGTGAGAGATGTTTGTCTGAGCTTCCGAACCCCTAGTGGAATGAATGGGAGGGGTGGAAAAAGCATAGGCAAATATTCCTGCCCAGTTCATCCATAGCACATTGCCTCTCGACAATGGGTGTGGATAACTAGAGGCGAAGTTGGGCATTTTGCGTTCTGGTGTGTTGCGAACAGATCTATCTGTGGAAAACCCCAATTTGAAAGAATGAGAAGAGAACTTGAGGGTGAAGTTCCCACTCGTGAATCTGTTGCCTGCTGAGAAGATCTGCGATCTGAATATTTACTCTTGGGAGGTGTTCTGCCAGGAGATGCATTTTGTGATGTATGGCCCACCTCCAAATGGCTTGTGCAAGGATTGACAGCTGGAGAGTGTGTGTCTCTCCCCGTTTCTGTTGTAATACATGGCTGTCATATTGTCGGTGCGCATCAGGACAGTTTTGCTTGCAGGGTGTGTCTGGAAGACTTTGAGTGCTAGAAATACTACTAGTAGCTCTAGATGATTTATATGAAGGTGCTTTTGACTCCACAAACCTTGAATTGGGTGAGTCTGGAGATGAGCTCCCCAACCAGTGGCCGATGTGTCTGTTGCTAGCACGGTCTGTGGAACTGGGTCGATGAAGGGTCATCCTTTGGATACGTTTTGTGGATTCCACCACTGCAGAGAGTGATGGGTGAGGCCGTCTACCAACACTAGATCTGTCAATTGACCCCAAGATGGATTCCACTGACGTGCTAAGCATTCTTGAAGGGGACGCATATGAAGTCTTGCATGGGAAACTATCATGATGCACAACGCCATAATTCCCAGCAGCTGCATGTATACTCGAGCTGGTAATGATTGGTTAGGTTGAAACTGGGAAATTAGAGCCTGAATATTGTATATTCTGGCTGCATTGGGACAGACAAGGGCTTTGTGAGTATCCAGAGTGGCTCCCAAATATGTTTGAGGGTTGGAGATGGGACTTCGACATATTAACTGTGAATCCCAGCTTGTGCAGCAATTGCAGGGTTTTTTGAGTGTGCTGGAGACACTTTGGGTAAAAGCTGGCTTTGATTGACCAGTCGTCCAAGTATGGGAAGCCATGAATTTGCGGTCTTCACAGGTGAGCAGCGACTACTGCCAGGCGTTTGGTGAATACTCTGGGAGCAGTGGTGACTCCGAATGGAAGCACTTTGTACTGGTAGTGTTGGCCCGCTACAACAAACCTGAGATATTTGCAATGAACGGGATGTATTGGAATATGAAAGTATGCGTCCTTTAAGTCTAGAGTAGACAAAGTCGCCTTGATGTAGGAGAGGGAGCACTTGTTGAAGAGTGACATATGAAAATGATCTGAATGAATGTATTGATTTAATTCTCTGAAGTCTAATATAGGCCTGAGAGAGCCGTCTTTTTTCGGTATGAGAAAGTATAGGGTGTATATGTCTGACCCTTGATATTGTAATGGTACAGGCTCTATAGCTCCCTTTTCCAGAAGAGACTGAACCTCTTGTTCGAGGGGGCGTAGATGTTCTGGTGACATTTTGTGTGACCGTGGAGGAATGTTTTGGGGATTGTCGGTAAGCGCTAGGCAATAACCAGATTAGAAAATTCCTAGCACCCATTTGTCCCAAGTTAGTGTTCCAGACAGTAAGGAACCGGGAAAGACGCCCCCGACAGGAGTGGAATGATTGGGGGGTGGTGGGGGGGGGGTTTGGGGGGAGCAAGTCATTGTTTGGTTGTTGAGAGGAAGGTACGGGGTGTGGAAACTTCACCTCTTCCCTTTCCATTATTGCCTCAATATCCTCCTTGAAATTATCCGCTTTAAGAGGACGAATGATTGTTCCCTTTATAAGAGGAAGAGGTGTTGTCCGTAGATATATTTTTGGAGCCCCCTCAGTAGAAGAAGTGATGAAAGGAACCACGATTGGATGGGGACTGCAGGGCTACCATAGATTTCGCTACATCAGTGTCCTTTTTCATTTTTTACAATGAATTGACTACAGTATGACCAACCAGAAAGATGCTCTTTATCAAAAGGCATGTTTACAATAGAAGCCTGCACTAAGGGTTTAAACCCTGAAATCCTAAGCCATGCATGCTTTCTTAATAAAACACTAGTGTTGCCTGCCCTTGCAGCAGTGTCAGCTGCATCCAAGGCGCATCTAATGGATGTATTGGAAATTAACTTCCCTTCCTGAACCAGGTCATGTGCTTTTGCCTTGTGTTAATCAGGTAAGTATTGGATGAGTTTTTATAACTCCTCCTAGTGTGCTCTATCGTATCTTGCTAAAAGGGCCTGGGTATTTGCAATACCCCAGTGACTGGCTGCCTGCGCAGCCACTCTTTTCCCTGAGGCATCTAATTTGAATTCTTTACCTGGAGGAGGAGCATCCCCTGATGTTTGCGAGTTTGCCCACTTACGGGCATTAGAAACAACTAGTGAGTCTAACAGTAACTGACCCCGAATGTAAATGGGATCTGACGGTGCAGCTTTATATTTATCTACCCTTGGTGTAAGGATTCTCGTGCGAACCGGATCTTTAAAAATGTCGTCCGTGTGTCTGAGCATACCCTTTAACATAGGTAAAGCTTAGTTAGACCTTTGGGAGGAGCTCAATGTTTCAAAAAGAAAATCTTCCTCAAGAGTATCTTGGTGAATCTGCACTCCGTGGTATTCAGCAGCACTATTTATTGAATCTATGTACCCTACACTATCGTTAGGTGGAAAAGGCTTTATAGGGTATAAGTCTGGGTCATTGTTTGGATCTGTGCTATAGTCATTCCATGGCTCGGGCTTATCTGGATTTACTCCATCTCCATCATCCTGGTTGTCTTTGTCAGGTGTTGTGGTCTTGGTGAATTTGTGGGTGAATTTTTAGGTGTAACATATTTGGGGTAGGTGGGGAAGGAGGTAATAGAGGAGGAGAGGGGTTAGTACCAACGTTCTACCTTTTAAGAGGGATATGGTAAATGTCCTCTGTGTCCTGTTTCCGTTACACTGGCAATTTGGAATTAATATGTCCTGTTTTGGTTTCCTGTTTGGAGTCGTCTCCAAAGAGGTCGTTCCATCCACTGCGAGGTGGCCCGATGCGGCTAGGCCCGACAGCCTTCCAGGAAGTTTCCAATCGAAAATGTTTTTTTCTGAACCGATAAGATACGCAGAGAATGGGAAACGCTATCGAATAACAATAGCGTCGAGGGTGAGTGAATTGCGCACTGAGGGGAACCCGAGGAACGGTTTCGAACCAGAGCCAAGCAATACACATCCAAACCCGATGGCGGAAAAAAACAATCTAACAATGAAGTCGATGCCCATGCGCACTATCATCGAAAGGAGAAGTCACCTACCTCGTGACTGGAAAGACTTCTTCCAAGAAAAACGGAGTGGAAAAAACCGGACCCAAGACTAGATGGCAGGAGTATGCAAACCATGTGATCTACAGCTCACATGCCTCAAACATGGAATTTCTGGTTTTTCATATATTTACACTACTGAGGTGGCGTAGTGTTTGTCCATTGTAGCACACGTTACTATTGCATTATATGTACACGCCATAGATTGTGAGCGGATGTGCTAGCAGTCTGTTATTACCACTGCCATCTCTTATCTTTGATTCACTCTTATTTCAAGTCAGGTAGACCCCACAGAGGACACCTGTATCCATGTCAAAGTATCACTATGAAAAGGAACAAACACCACGCCAATATATGGCTCAAACCAATGTCATTGGGGACCCTTGTCAGGGGTCTCCCATTGACCCTGATTTGTTCTGTTTCTGTCGCAGACACTAGCCCTAGCCACACAAGTGGGACAGCGTTTTTATCGGCACAAGTGGGGTAATGCTGGTGGTAGGAATTTTGTAGATTCCTGGGTATTCCAGTCGTTGCCATCACAGAAATGGAAGGAAAATGTGTTGTTTCAGGCAAGGTCTAAGGTGCACAAAGCATTTTTCTGTGGTTCGTAGGTTTGCATGAGTGGCGCCACAGACCGGCCCCAATTACAGCACCTATCCCTATTCCTTATCTCACAACGTAGCGCTTTAGGGCCTTTTGTGTCGTGGTCTCTTGACTCACCCACACAAGTGGGGTACCATTCTTATCAGGAGATGTGTGGGAACTAAGGGTGGTAGGAAATTTATGGCTCCCTGAAGAGTACAACACTTTCCATCACAGAAATGTGAGGAAAATGTAGATTTCTTACCAACATTTGATGTTTGCAAGGGCTTCAGGGTAAAATTAACTGGTGAGAGACAGGCACGTCATGCACCCCTGCACTCTCCTGCTTGTCTAGTTTTCAAAAATGTTAAAGTCTGCCTAGGTTCCAGTCGGCCCAAAATCCACAGCTACTCAATTTGCAAAACAATTGCCAGTTTTCAGTAGATAAATGTGATTTATATTGTGTTTTGGCCCGTTTCCTGTCACGGGCACCGGGCCTACACAAACAAGTGAGGTAGCAATTTTATAAGGAAACTTGGGGAAATGCAGGGTGTAAGGAAGTCTGTGGCTTCTGGCAGATTCCAGAACTTTCCATCACAAAAATGTGAGGAAACTGTGTTTTTTAGTCAAAGTTTGAGGTTTGCAAAGAATTAATTCTGTGTAGAAAAAAACCTAGTGAGAGCTACGCAATTCACCCCACCGTGGATACCCCTAGGTGTCTAGTTTTAAAAAATTTAACAGTTTGCTGGGTTTCCATTGATGCCGGCTGAGCTAGGGTGCAACATTTACAGCTATCCAAATTGGGGAAAGAGGGTCAGTTTCAGTTGAAAAATGTGATGCATTCATGTTGTGTTTTGGCCAGTTTCCTGTTGCAGGCACTAGGCCTAACCGATCAAGTGAGGTACCATTTTTATCTGAAGATTTGTGGGAGCATAGAATAGTAGAACATTTGTTATAACATATTGGATTTTGCTGCATTTGTACCTCTCAGATGTACGCTAGTGTACAAGAAATATGACATTTTCAAAACTACCCTCTAAATCATACACTAGTACGGGTACCCAGAAATTCAGAGATATACAAATGACCACTGCTTCAAAACTCCTTATCTTGTGCTTATTTCATAAATACATAGGTTTGCTCGATACCCATTTTTCACCATCAACATTGGTCTATACTCCGTACATAATGAAAAACCATAGTACGGTGCAGGTCAGTTGTTGGCTCTGGGTACCTTGGGTTCTTGGAGAACCTACAAACCATATATATATCCCTGCAACCAGAGGGATCTAACAGACATAATGGTATATTGCTTTTGTGAATCGACATTGTGGCAAAAAGTTACAGATGAAAAAGTTGTCACAAATGGTAGTTTTTTACTACTCATTTTCAATATTTCTTTTTTTCCAAGTTATTTTCCTTGGGACATATTACTCCTTTCTGAATTTTGTCTACTTTTCAGAAATCTATAGCGTTCCTGGATCACCCATGGATTTCACACTGGTTTCTACCACAAACTGGAAGTAGATTGAGACCACAAAAAAATAGAAAAAATGGGCTACCTTTTTAAAAAATGGCAAAGCTGTGGTCTAAAAGTATTTAGTTTGATTCAGCTCTGCAGGTTTCTAAAAGAGGCTATCTTTGGTAGGTAGAGAGAAGAGACTCCAGTGGAAGTACAGCTTCATATCAGACACCAGTTTCAGACCATTGTCTGGCGTTGGAGCCTTCCTGCTGTCCAAAAAAGGGGAGCTGGCGCAGTTTCTCACAGACCTCAAAGGTATGTAGTACTGCAACAAATAGGGCGAAGTAGGGTCTTGTGTTTGGAGGCTAAGCTCCTCTGGAGTTGCCTGGAGCATCAGGGTACTGCCTTGGTCGCAACCACCCCTAGGCAGGATTCATGAAAGGAAGAGCAGATAAGCTCAGTAGACAGCGCCCAGGAGATCACAATTGGAGTCCATACCAGAGGTGGTGCACAAATCTTCCAACTGTAGGGAAAACCATGGCTACATCTTTTTGCCTCCATCAAGAGCACACAGAGTTAATGGTTTTGCGTTTTGGAGTTTCCGTAAAGACATTTGCCAGGAGATGCTTTCTAGCTGGAATGAAATACTGGACTCTTGTACACCTTCCCGTCCCTGCCTTTTTAGTCCCAAGTTCTGAAAAAGATAAGGTATGACTGGGGCCAAGAGATTTTTGTGGTTCTGGATTGAGTCAGGAGTGTGTGGTACCTGGAATTTCTGGTAATGAGCATCCGCCCTCCGATTAAGCTCCCATTTCGAGAGTAAATCCTGTCACAGCAGCAGGACAGGGCTCATCATCCAAACCTTCACAAACCTTCTACACCACCATGCATGGATATTGAGCGACAGTACTCATGTATGATATGCCGCAGTAAGTGGTGGAGGTCATCCTCGCTGCCAGAAACTCCTCCACAAATTTAGTTTATGCCATGCACTGGGACAAAGTTGTGGCCTAGTGTGGAGTTTGCAAGAGAGACCCCCTACAAGCCAAACTGTTGGACATTCTCCTATTCGTGTTGTCATTGGCCTGGCACCGGGCACTCAAAGGTTATTTGTCACCCCCTTTCATCCTTTCTACATTTGCCGGCTCAAACAAGCTTGTTTAAATTACCTATTGGGATGCGGTTTATTAAGGGTCTCATCTCAGGAGTAAACCCAGGCACTGGCAGTGCAACCGCCCTATACTACCATTTTTTCCAGATAAACTGGTGCTTAGAAATTGGTCACGGCATTCTTTCACGCTGGGTAATCCATCACCGAGACTGATACCACTGCTTTGAAGGGCAGAGTGCCTATCCTTGAAATCTGCCAGGCTGTGATGTGGATATCGGTTCACACGTTCAAAAAGTACTACTGCCAAGACAACCAGGTCTGTAGGGAATGATGATTTGCCCATTCGATCCTGCTGGACTTTTTGGTTTGATCCACTTCACTGGCCCTTCACCTAGCAGTGGTATAGCTTTGGTATCTATTTTAAGGTGAGGAATCTGTGGTAACGAAAGAAAAGGTTACATACCTTTAGTAATGTTCTTTCTAGTGGATACTCTAACTGCAGGGAGAGAATGTGGTGTAATAACCAGACCTGCCAACTTTGGAGCTGGGGATCCAGGTTCGAATCCCAGCGTCTGCTCAACATCCGGTGATTGTGTGCAAATCACTTAATCTCCCCGTGCCTATGGACAGCACCTGGATACCTTCACTCTACAAATTCTAGTATACTGCCCTCCCACCTCCTTGTTCTGCTGAACGGCCTCTTTTTAACATCTAAAAAGGTCCTAAGTTAGGAATCAGTACACTGGGATGACCAATTGTTTCACGCTCCGCAGCTAGAGTGCAGAAAGTGTCAAGCAAGAAACGGGCATCAGCATGAATATGTGGCGCTTATATGCAGCTCCACTCCACCACGGTCTCTTAAGCAGATGACACCGAGATTGTTGTGTCCTTTTCCAGAAGTGGCCTGGACTCGAGTGACTCATTCCGAGCTTGTATTCGAGAAGTTAGTATCTGAAGGATGCGAACTGTCTCAAGCTGAATTCTACAAAAATGGAAGTTATTCTAATTGGCAACAACACTTCCTTTTGGAATCCCTCGTGGTGGCCAAAAGAATTGAGTTACCTCATGATACAAGTAAAAAAGGTGAAAAATCTGGGTATCCTGGTTGATGTTAACCTTACCTATAAGGAACAGGTGGACAAGGTAACCTCTACCTCCTCCTTCATGCTGCGCATGATCAGAAAGATAGCACAGTTTCTTCCTTCTAATTTACTGTCCACCGTGATCCTTTGCCTTGTAATTGCCAGGATTGACTATTGCAACGGGCTCCATTTTAACATTCCTAAGGCTCAGTTGAAAAGACTACAAATTCTACAAAATTCAGCAGCTAGAGTGCTGATGAAAATTCCTAGATTCCAGTCTGCTGCACGCATGCTCCGATTAGATTGCATTGGTTGTCTGTTCGGCAAATAGTTCTTTTTAAAGAATTTTGTATAACCTATAAAGCACTTCAGGGTCAAAGGCCAGCCTTCTTGAGGGATAAAATCAGCAGGTATGTGGATAAAATCAGCAGGTATGTGCCCATCTGGACCCTCAGATCTAGTTCAGCAATGAATTTGGTATGCCTACCTATAGGCTTTCGTCCTGGGGTGGCAGGAGCTTTCTGTTCTGCACAACCCAAACCTGGAACAAGCTTCCTTAGGCAATTAAATCAGCCTCCTCTTTCCAGAGTTTCCGTAAGCTTCTTATGACCTGCCTTTTTACTCAAATGTAATGTTATTCCCTCTCTTCTGCGCCGAGATATTTCCGGGTATTTGATACGCTTTATGAAACTCAAATCAAAATCAAATCACTTAAGGAGTGGTGCGGAGAGAGCACCGAGCGGCTTGGCACCACCTAGAGACATGCAGCAGCATTGCTGAAAAAAGTTTCTGTAAAAGAAATTTAAACCTAAAAATAAAAGAAATTTAAACATAAAAAGGTTTCTGGATTCAGTTTGGCGCTTGGGATGTATGCAAAGGTGAGGAATCTGAGGTCAGGTAGAGTATCAACGAGAAAACGTGTTACCCTAATATCAATGTACACCCCCACAGCACATGCACAACTGCCTCTAAAAATCATGTGTCCAGAGCGATGTATTGACAAATTCTCTTGTGCTTGGTGCTGCAGCGGAAGCCATGCATCTCGCACGCAAAATGCCTTGCCATTCATGTGGCAGTTGCTAACAAAAATAAATGATCACACACACTGTATTTCTAACTCTTGGAGATTGCCTCCTTTAAGCATTACCCCCTTCAGACTCACATAGCATAATAACAGACCTTTAATGACAAAATGAATACATGCTGTACCGTCAGTGCATCACTGAAATTCATAAATCACTCCTCAAAACCATGAGGGAGAGCACACAAATGCATGGCCACCGGAACCTGTGCTGTACTCCGACCACCACATGTGAGGGAATTACCCTTACCAGTATAACATCAGTCTCTAAACCCAACGGCAGGCTTATTTACCTGCACTGTCTGCCTTAGGGAGCTTCCACTCAGCAGCCTATCACTGGTACCCAATTTGCACCAGATTTAATGGAGGGCACTACAGATTGCAAGCTTTTGAATACTGGCACCATATATGATATGGGAAGTCGTTGGAAGACAAATTGTGTCGAAGTCAATACATTTATTTCAAGAAAAGAGCTCATTAAACATCCAGTCAGACTTCTGAAGTCTTATTATTGGCAAGTTTATTTTTACTTCAATAATTGAAAACTCAATTGCTTGAGTTTAACTTGGTTTTTACAGAACTCTACTGGCTAACACTTGTTTAGCGACCATATACTATCGCAATTGTAGCATCGTCAGAGCCTAAAATAACAATCATTGGTGAGCCAGAGAAAGTGTCAAAACTAAACCAAACTATGGGAAAAAAAGAACTGTAGACAGAAAAAGTAAAGTATTTAAGAAACAGAACAAAAAATATTGTGAACCGATAGGCAACAATTTTAAAAAGAGTATCACTGACCAAAACAAATAAAACCATACAAATGTATCTGTACAAGGTTATGAAGAATAAATTCATGATGAAAAATAAGGAGAAATTTAGTGCAAAAACCCAACAGAAGAAATTCAAACAAGATGAGAGAGCCAGAACCACAAAAAAAGAAATATGCCAAGGGTGACATCAAACCAGAAGAAAACTCTAAAATGCCCCGTGTTTTATCTGAGAAAAGGGAATGCAGGTAAAAAGACCGGACCTATCACCCGGTGATGAGCTGAAGAACAGTCCACAATGCTAGCCAGTCAGAAGAAAAAAAACAAGAGCACAATACAGGAAGTGCTCATTTCATCCCAGATCATATCTGCCTACGTTTGTGCTATGCAAATACAAGTGACATAAATACACACAATCTCAATGCTCTTTCAGAAGCTGTCAGCAATTTCTCCGTTTTACATCTCGCCTACGACAGCGCATGCACCGCATTTGCTCTCGCTTGGAAGAGACATTGTATACTACAAGGGACTTGCACCCTGCCCATTGCTTAACATTTGTTGTCTTCATTGTCACTCTTATTTGCAGCATTCTAATAGTACAGCGCGTGCTGAATTCATTTCCCCTTCTTTCGGCTGGAGTACGGACCAAGTACTGATTGCTTCAGCATGATTGCTGTCCTTCCGCTGATAGCGCTGTGATTGAGGCACTACTTTTATTTTTTCTTCTTCTTTGTTGTCCTTGTTCAGCCTCTTGGCTTTTGAAACGATGTTTTACTATGCCACACACACTTTGAAGAAGCCATTTTCTGTTTCAAAATGGATGTTCATTGTGACAGATATTTGTTTCCAGATGTATTTTCAATAAGACATGGTAATGAGTGCAATTGCTTTCTTTATGTGATACGATGTATTGATAAATCTCATTTGTTTCTTTTTCACGCATGGTGAGATTAACAAATTTGCTTAGAATCACAGGGGTACTGCACCGAGATCTACCCAACATTGGTAAAGCCAAAAAAGTCTTTCCTTTAAGAATATTGGTTCGCCATTTCCTTTTATTCATGCTGTACAGAATGGGCATTGCTTACATGTGCAATGAATTGTAGATATGCTGTGCAGCATAGCTAAAAATAAAAAATAAAATAATAAAAAAAAAAAGACTTGAATGCATCCAGCCCTGGCTGTGTCATAGCAATTTTTTAATTCGTTTTTGCTACACTGCAAAGCATCCGCGCTGCTCTATAGCAGGGCTGCAAATCTTTGCCAAAGCCAATAACTCTTATAGGCAAGATCTATTGGCTTTGCCGATGGTTGTTCTCCATTACCTCTGCCTCAACTTCTCCTCTGACAGGCTCTACCTCCCACATTTCTACAGAGGTTGGTGGCAAGTTAATAATTCATCTTTTCCTTGTTGCAATCAATACGTAGCTTGTATGGTTGGGTCCAAAAACTGATGAGAAATGGCTCACTAGAGCTAAAAGACAAATCATCTTTATTAGTATTGCAACTTGGGCTAAGCAATGCTAAATACATCCTGTTAGCTTGGAATGTTCCGCACAAGAGTTTTGCCTGTTGCAATAAATGCTCAGTTCAAACCCCCTAAATGTTTCAGACATCATCCTAACTCAAAAGGGATCATAAACTTATAAGGCACACAAATCACTGAATGTACAATCCACTAGGACACCACAGACTGCTCTAAAGGCCAAATCAATGAGGTCAGAATGGACACTGAGCAAAAACTCGCAGATTTTCCTATTTAAACCCAAACTCCGCCTACAGTTGTTCATGGAGGAATTTCACAAAAACTGCAAGCCGAGTATGTATGTTACAGACCCTTTCTGTAATTCATTTAGACAGTCGGTAGCCACGTCAGTCGTGGTGTCCAGATCTGGTAGTGAACACTGGTTGTTATTGCAATCATGTACAGAACCGCTAAGATCATTCATATGGCAAACTCTTTAAACCTGACCGGGCATGTTCCAGGGTAGTCTACTGCCCGAATGAAAAATATGAGACTGAGTTTTGTGATCTTTAAACAGATGGGTTTTTAATGAACTTTGAAGCAAGAATTCTTTCACTCACCGAAAGTTTCTCCACATCGCCTTTGAGAACCCGCTCCAGGTAGAGCTGTTTGATTTCCCGTTCCAAACGAGAGGGCAGACCTGGGTACATGGTAGAGCCACCAGAGAGCACAATGTGCTTATAAAACTCTGATCTGCAATAAAAGAGGCAAAACATTAGCACATTCCCATAAGTACATCTCAACACTGATGAAATATGTATTTGCAGCCAAAGTGTTATTTACCATATGCAAAGAAACTGCTGATGGCAATTGGTGACATAACTAGTTGACTGGCGATCTTTACACAATAATTTAAAGCAGCAATAATACGGTTTGATTCGATGGTCTCTCAACAATGTAGTCCGCGTTAATCACTTAGTAATCCTGATACAAATTCACATAAGTTGATTAATGAATGTATCACACCGCCTCGGACACTTTTTCTCAGAGGCAAAGATTTTGATAATAGAAAACTTCTCCAAAGCCCCAGTTTGTCGCGTTCTGTGGAAGTAATCCCTGTAATAAAACATGAAGGCTAGCAATTCTATATCAGGCGAGGATTATACTATACAGGAGTTGCAGGACTCGTTTATGGAGGCGGAGTGACTCTCCTACCTACCTATTGATGACAACTTGTGCAAAGGCATTGACGCCTCTATTTGTAAAGCAGTCCTTGAAGTGGTAGCACCCTTAGAGCAGAAGCTTTTCGCAATGGCGAAGAGATGTTTTAAACCCCTCAACCAGAGGGAGGACAAACAAAAGCCTTCGGCCCCCTTACCTCTAGGGCGGTCAGTCACTCAAATCCAAGAGGAAGTGCACCAAGGATCGATCTAGATGCCTTTGTTAGGCTCAAAGCGCATTCCTTGGCACTATTGTATTGTACTGTAAATGCATTTATATAGCTCTTACTACACCCGACGAGGCGTCAAAGTGCTTTTTCGGCGAGTAGCATGCTACCTGGAACCTATAAAGGATTAGTGGTGAATTATTATAGTGAAATATGAAAGTAATTTGAGTGGTGGATATGTTAGCCAGTTATTTGGATTGAGAAGGATAGTGGAGGGATAGAAGATGGAAAAGGGTTTGCATTTATATAGAACTTGCTACCCATGATGAGGCGTTTATGTGCTTTTTCGGGGATCCCTCCCATCCACACACCCCCTACTCCGCCACCACCGTCTGGGAACCCTGCTAAATTCGCCTTCAACACAGGGAATTCCCCTGTCACCCCAGCACGCCTGGATGGTGATGACTCCCCACGAATTCTGATGGGGATATAGAGCCAGAAAGACCCTGGTGCCCGTTCTCAGACCTCACGTTGTCCACCGACCATAAAGACACCCAAGCCCCGGACATGCTGAACCCAGATGACCTAATGCACCCAAGATCATCGGACTGGATGCCGGCAGAAAACATAACCACATATGTAGCCGAGAGGCTACGCAAACCCTTACACAAAAAGGTGCGCAGCCACCTTAAGGAGGAGTGCCCCTGCCCATCCATCGAGGGCAAGGTGACCCTCACACCTAAAATTGACCCCCAGGATGGCTACCTTCTTAACCCATATAGCCGGGATCCCAAGAAAGGAAATGAGCGGTCATGCCAAGATTAACTGCTTGACTCGGCCGGTCCCCAGACGAAAATTCAATACATGGCGTAGGACTCCAAGGCCTCTGGTTCCCTCATCTCCCTGGACACCCTTTCTTGCTGGGCAGATTGGGCCATCTATTTCTTGGCCATGCCAATTGCGTCCACTCTACAGAGAGGCGCCAGCCCCTTTTAATCAAGATTGATCCAAAACTAGGGGATCTCGCCACTTCAGAGGCCGAGCAGATAGCGCAAGGGGTCTCTTTGGGGACCTGTTCATAAAAGAACTAAGCAAGCTTGTGGTCACATTTAACTCCCTGAACAAGACCCAATCCTCAATCAAGAAGATCTTTCATCCCCGGGTTTTCACTGGGGCTGGCCATGGTATGGAGCGCTTTCCTGCCCTCTTTCAACATCAAGCTCCTTCCAGAGGTCAGACCTCTAAACAAGGACAGTGGCCGGACCAGGTTTGGGGGCTTCTACCCTACTTTGAGGATTCTTCCATCACAGAGGCTCCAGAAGTGTATACCGAGGTGGCACAGTCCCAAATCTCCTCACATGGTGAGTTTTCTCCCTTCCTCCCAAGCAAGACTAGGGGGGCAGGTTTTGCCCACATCTGGAAGACAGTGAAGCCCGACGCATGGGTTCTTCAGATCATGCATTGATGCATTTAGTTCTACAGCTCTCCGGTCCAACCTCACCCCCCCCCCCCCCCCCAACCCATGTAGTTCACGGATAGAGAGGCCGCTCTGGTATTTGCAAAAGTATCTGAACTCCTTTTCAAGAGATCTATCGTTCTATGACCCCACACCCTTCGGGTTTCATCAGCAATCTCTTCCTTGTGGAGAAACAGGATGGGGGTCAACATGCAGTTATAAACCTCAGAGTTCAACGAGTGGATGGTTTTCTGTCACTTCAAGATGGAAGGAATCCATCTTTTACAGGATCTTCTTAACCCCAAAGACTGGGTAGTGTGTTTACACCTCAAAGATGCGCATCTTCCGATCCCACACCACAGGCATTTTCTACAGTTCATTTGGTGGAAACAGACGTTAAAGTTCACAACACTACCTTTCAGGCTCTACTCTGCTCCCTGGTGCTTTCACCTAGGTACTCAAGCTGTTGTGGAACTTGTCCAATGCAAGGGCATACACCTGATAACATAACTCAACAATCTTCTCCTCATGGATCAGTGCCTTCTGACCCAGGCGGACCATTTCCAAACCAGTTAGCCTATTCCAATCCTTAGGGTTAATCATTCACAAGAAAATGTCTGTGCTATCCCTGACCCAATCGTTAATCTTGTAGGGCTTCGTAGTGGACTCAGTCAGCGCCACCCTTAGTCTCCCATTGCAGAGGATTGAATATGCTACTTACCAGTATGCATCTGTTCTTGGCATGTAGGGCTGCTGACATTCATATCTGTGCATAGATCGCCGCCTAGTGTTGGGTCCGGATGTTTGCACGTTGTTGTCCTGGAAGAGTCTTCGAAGTATCCTTGGATAGGTGACTCCTCCCCTGGACTACAGTGCGCATGGGCATCTTCTCCATCCTCAGATTGTTTTTCGCCATTGTGGCAGTGATGGAGTAGATACAGAAAGTGATGACCATGCTTGCAGTAATTCTGAGAGCTGCAGCTGCGACAGGCGCCGGGGAGGAGGGAGGGCGATATGAATGTCAGCAGCCCTACATGCCAAGAACAGATGCATACTGGTAAGTAGCATATTCAGTTCGAGGCATGTGGGCTGCTGAATTCATATCTGTGCATAGAATACATAGCAGTGCCCTCTATTGGCGGCGGCTACCCGTGCCAGCTGCAGCGGTCTGAAAAAGTGTTTTGAGAACAGCCTGTCCTACAGCTGCCTGCTGTTTTGACTGCACATCTACGCAATAGTGTTTTGTAAATGTGTGTGTAGTGGACCATGTGGCTGCCCTGCATATATCATGCAGGGGAATATTTCCTAGGAAGGCCATGGAAGCCCCCAACTTACGTGTTGAGTGGGCTCGTGGTGGAATAGTTAATGTGCGTTTTGCTTTTTGATAACAGATTTGAATACACTTAACTATCCATCTGGCTATCCCTGCTTTGGAGATGGCGTTACCTTTGTGGTGTGGGGCAAAGGCAACGAACAGTTGTTTTGTCTTCCTGAAGGGTTTAGTCCTATCGATGTAGTACATGAGGGCCCTCCGTACATCTAGTGTATGTAGTGCCCTTTCTGCAACAGTTTGTGGGTTTTGGAAGAAAACTGGCAGTTCAATAGTCTGATTCATGTGGAACTGCGATATTACTTTGGGCATGAATTTGGGGTTGGTACGTAGTACGACCCTGTTGGTGTGAATCTGTATAAATGGCTCTTGAACGGTTAGTGCCTGGAGTTCACTAACTCTTCTTAGGGAAGTGATCGCTACAAGGAAGGCCACTTTCCAGGTAAGGAATTGAATCTCGCATGAGTGTAGAGGTTCAAAGGGTGGACCCATCAGGCGTGTGAGGACCAAGTTGAGGTTCCACATTGGAGCCGGTGGGTGGCTTGGTGGAATGACTCGTTTGAGTCCTTCCAAGAATGCTTTGATGGCAGGCACTCTGAATAGAGAGAGGTGCTGCCTGGTTTGCAGATAGGCTGAGATTGCGGTCAAATGGACACGTATAGAGGTGTACGCCAGATTGCATCGATATAGGTGTAAGAGGTAACAGATGATGCTTTGGATGGATGCGTCCAGCGGGTTGATGTCATTATTACCGCAATAAATGACGAACCTCTTCCATTTGGCTGCATAGCAAGCCCTGGTAGTGGGTCTCCTGGCCTCCTTGATGATGTCCATACAGTCAGGTGGCAGGTTGAGATAGCCAAACTCTAGGACTTCAGGAGCCAGATCGCTAGGTTCAGCTGTTGCGGATCTGGGTGCTGAACCTCTCCATGGTTCTGCGTCAAATGCGCGGGTTTGATCCGCAGCCTTTGATGCGGCACCATGGAAAGTTCGAGGAAGGTGGTGTACCACGGCTGGCGTGCCCACGTGGGAGCAACTAGGACGAGTGTCAGGGAGTGTTGTCGGAGTTTGCGGGCCACTAGCGGTATCAATGGCGCTGGGGGAAAAGCGTACGCAAATCTGCCGGACCAGTTCATCCATATCGCATTGCCCTGCGACTGCGGATGTGGGAATCTGGCGGCGAAGCTTTGGCATTTTGCGTTTTCGCTTGTTGCGAATAGGTCTATCTCCGGATGACCCCACTGCTGGAAGTACGGTTGGAGTACTGATGGGTGTAACTCCCACTCGTGCATCTGGTGGCTGTGTCTGCTGAGCAGATCCGCCATCTGGTTGTCCTTGCCAGGGAGGTGTTCCGCCATGAGGAACATGTTCCTTTGAATGGCCCACTTCCACATGCTCTGAGCCAGATGAGACAACTGTGGAGAGTGTGTTCCTCCCCGTTTCTGTATGTAGTACATTGCGGTCATGTTGTCCGTCCGGATCAACACGACCTTGTTGCATAGATGTACCTTGAATGCCTTCATGGCTAGGAAGATTGCCATCAGTTCCAGAAGGTTGATGTGCAACTTCTTTTGTTGTGTTGTCCATAGTCCCTGCACTGTGTAGTGGAGTACATGAGCTCCCCATCCCTGGAGAGACGCGTCCGCTGTCAGTACTATCTGTGGGACAGGCTCTTGGAATGGTCGGCCCTTGCAAAGGTTTTGTGGATTCCACCAATGCAGAGAGTTGTATGCCCGACCGCTCACCAACACTAGGTCCTTTAACTGTCCTTGAGCCTGATTCCACTGACTTGCTAGGCACTCCTGAAGTGGGCGCATATGTAATCTCGCGTGCGGGACTATGAAGATGCAGGAGGCCATCATGCCTATCAACTGCATAAACACTCGCGCTGGAAGTGAGTGATTGGGTTTGAACTTGGAGATCAGCAGTTGTATGCTGATGATCCTCACTAAATTTGGCTGAGCTGTGGCCGCCAGAGTGTCTATAGTCGCACCTAGGTACTGTTGTACGTGTGCGGGCTGGAGATGGGACTTTGGATAATTTAGTGAGAATCCCAGACTGTGAAGAAGGTGAATGGTGCGGGACATGTGGCTTGCACATTGCTGGGCTGACTTCGCTTGAACGAGCCAGTCGTCTAGGTAGGGGTAGACGTGTATATGCTGCCTCCGTAGATGAGCTGCCACCGTAGCTAGGCACTTCGTGAAAACCCTGGGCGCTGTTGTCACGCCGAAGGGAAGGACTTTGAACTGATAGTGCTGCCCCTGAACAGTGAACCTGAGGTATTTTTTGTGTGAGGGGTGGATGGGTATGTGAAAGTACGCATCCTTGAGGTCCAGTGTGGCTAGGAAGTCTCCCTGCTTGAGAAGCGGAAGGACTTGCTGTAGAGTGAGCATGTGAAAGTGCTCTGAAAGAATGTACTGGTTCAGGGGTCTCAGGTCTAATATAGGTCTGAGCGACCCGTCCTTTTTTGGAATTAAGAAGTAGAGGGAGTACACTCCCGTACCCTGCTCGTGGATGGGTACGACCTCTATAGCGCCTTTTAGAAGCATACTTTGCACTTCTTGCTGTAAGAGCGTTAAGTGCTCTGAGGACATAGGACGGCTTCTTGGTGGTATTGTGGGTGGAGTGGAGGTTAACTCCAGACAGTAACCGTATTTTACAATATCTTTGACCCACCCGTCCGTGGTGATGGAGTTCCACGTGGACAGGAACCTTTGTAGCCTTCCCCCGACAGGTGTTATGTGGTCGGGAGGAAGGGAGAGGGCGTCACTGCTTGTTCTTGGGGGAGGACCTGGTGTTGCCGTAGCCACGTCCTCTGCCCTTTGTACTGGAGCCACGATATCCACCTCGGGTGTTTTTATCGTAGGTGGTCTGTGTATTGCCTTTGTTATATGTTTGTTGTGACCCCTGTCCTCTACCTGCTCCCTTGTTTCCGGGGCGACGAAAGGAGCCGCTCCGAAAGGACTGAGTTTGTAGGGCGCCCATGGACTTTGCAGTGTCCGTGTCCTTTTTTATCTTTGAGGGTGGTGTCAACCTCTGGCCCGAATAAATAGTCGGGGTTGACGGGCTGGTTCAGTATATTGTTTTGTACCTCAGGCTTGAATCCTGAGATCCGTAGCCAGGCATGTCGTCGCAGCATGACGCTTGTGTTTATGGCTCTGGCAGCCGTGTCTGCAGCATCTAGTGCACATTTGATGGAAGCGTTCGTGAGTAGCTGTCCTTCTCTGATGAGCATTTCTGCGCCTTCCTTGAACTGGTCAGGGAGATGTTGGAATATTTGCTCCAGTGTGTCATAGTGCGCTCTATCATAGCGAGCAAGGAGCGCTTGAGTGTTGGCTATGCGCCATATGTTGGCAGCTTGGGCGGCAACTCGCTTGCCAGAGGTCTCTAACACCTTGGACTCTTTGTCCGGGGGAGGAGCGTCACCTGTCGTTTGCGAGTGTGCCCTCTTGCGTGCATTCGCTACGACGATGGAGTCGAGTGGTAATTGGCCTCTGATGTAAGTAGGATCCCCAGGTGCTGATCTGTATTTTTTATCAATCCTGGGGTTTATCACTCGTGCCCTGGTGGGTTCCTTGAAAATGTCCTTGGCTGGTTTGAGGACCCCCTTCAACATTGGCAGAGTCTTTACATGTCTTTCTGAGGATGCAAAGGTGTCCATTAGAAAGTCATCTTCGATGGTATCAGAGTGAAGCTGTACCCCATGGTTATTTGCAGCACGTTCAATAAGAGCGTTGAACGCCGCAGTATCCTCCGTAGGAGATGTTTTTGCCCCATAGAGTTGTTGGTCCTGTGCATCGAGAGGTGCACTGGGGTCTGCAGGGTCGCCCCAAGTTTGATCAGGGTCCTGCTGGTCATCAGGGTCCGTGTCTACATGGTAGGGGACTTGGTCATCCATGTAGTCCTCCAATGCATCCGTATCGGAGCGTGTGGGGTGAACCGGTGTGGATCCTGGTAGGATGAATGGAAGGGTTCATAAAGGAGAGGTTCCGATTCTACAGGCAACTTCCTTTTTAGTGGGATCCTGAAAGGGTCCAATGGCGGCTCCGAAGTTATCCTTCGGTCGTGGAGAATCATCCTGCCAGTGTCGGCGTCGATGACACGTGCCGGAGACGTCTCAGCAGGTGTGACCGTAGGTTGGGTGACCCGTGTCCTGAGTTGGAACATTTTTGGGATTGTCGACGGAGGCAAGCCGAAGGTAATGTTGGCCGGCACCGAAGAGGCTGCCGGAGCTCCGATCGAACCGGAACCCGACGTGTCCTGGAGGACAGCCGTGGTTTTGCTGCCTTGCGTCGCACCAGGTCGTACTTGGGGCGCCTTTGAGGCTTTGGCACCGGCCAGGTTCGTAGAGGCGGCCGTGCATTTTTTCGGCGCCGGCGGTTCATCGAATCGAGGTGCGGAGATCACCGTCGAAGTCTTCGATACGTGAGGCTTAGGTGTCGTCGAGGGAGCGATGCGAGACACAGCAGGCGGTACGGCCCTCGGTGTCGTTGGTGCCGGTAGCCGAGCAGGTTTGTCGGTGCCGACGGCCTTTTTCCGTTTGTCGACTCCAACGTCGCCCGCTTCAAGTTCGGCACCGAAGTCTCTCTTGGTGCGGTCGGTGCCGACGCGTTGCGCTGGCGTCGAAGGCCTCGATCCGACCAGCGCCAGTTTCGGTTTCGGTGGAACCGGAGCAGCTTTCGGTTTCGGTTTTGTGGTAGGGAAACCAGCTTGTTTATGCAGTAATGGCTGCCGCTGAACGTCCGAGGCCGAAGAACTGCGGGATGGGTCTCGGGTAAGGCCCGAAGGCGATCCCTCGACCGGAGCCATAGGCTGTGGCACTGGTGTTTCTTCGGTTTGAACAGGTAGGCCTTGTTCATCATTGGAGCTACTCTCTTCGGCCCCTAAGGCCTCCTCGTCGTCTCCTACCTCGGTGTCGTCTTCACCTCTGTGGAAGAGTGACTCGTCTACCTCGTCCGATCCGGGTTCGTGTTCGGAAACGGGACTGGAGGGCAAGACTTCTAGTTCCTCGACGTCTTCGGCCTCGTCGAAGATGTCTGTTGGGGCCGGTGCCGCGTGCTGCGCCTCGAGTCTCGCCGCTCGTCGATTCCGTAGAGTCTTCTTGGAACGGAACCGGGCACAGGCCATGCATGTCGATTCGTCGTGGTCCGGCGAAAGGCATTTGTTGCACACCGGATGGACGTCGATGTGTGGGTACTTCGCATTGCATACCGGACACCTTTTGAATGGCGTCCTCGATTCCATCGTCGAAGTAGGCGATGGACAGGTAAATGCGAAAAAAGTCGGTGCTGAAAGTTAGTAAACTAACAGGATTGTATCGAAACCCGATCGATAAACAGTACCGACGCAAACTAAAGGCCTTTTGGCCTCGACAAAATATTTTCCTAACTTGAGCTAAGATAGCACATCCGAACCCAATGGCGGAAAAAAACAATCTGAGGATGGAGAAGATGCCCATGCGCACTGTAGTCCAGGGGAGGAGTCACCTATCCAAGGATACTTCGAAGACTCTTCCAGGACAACAACGTGCAAACATCCGGACCCAACACTAGGCGGCGATCTATGCACAGATATGAATTCAGCAGCCCACATGCCTCGAACATACCACAAACTATGGCGCACATTGGCCTCCTAGTCTACTTCACTACAGCATATCGAATGTGTGATGAGTCTATTCTTTTTGTCCATCCAGGCCATCTTCATGGGGCGACTCAAGATCTCCTATCTCAGGTAAAGAGTTGCGTACTCTCAGAAAGTTCTCCTTTCTGACGAGGCGAAAGCAGAGATTCGCTGGTGGCCGGCTCATATGGAGGCCTGGAACGGCGGTCCTATCTTCGGAGCCCAACCAGATACCAGCAGCACAGGCTGGGGGGCAAAGTGTAGGGATTTCTCCACAGGAGAAAAATGGTCCGATCAAGAACAAGCTTTTCATATCAACTACTAGGAGTTTTTGGCGGACTCCTTCACAGTGAAATGTTGGACCAAGGAGACGGTTCAGTGCTGAGTTTTCCTCAACATGGACAATGTAGCAGCAGTATGCTAAATCAACCAACTGCGTGGTACCAAGTCCAAGCCCCTTTCAGACTAAGCCCAGAGTTTCTGGGAATATTGTCTCAAACATCATATCTCGGTCACAGCAGAACACCTCCCAGGGTCAGCTAATCTGGTAGCTGGATGGCAGTCTCGTTACCTACAGGACTTCAGCCTCCAGAAGATGGATCCCTCTGTGTTTCAAGCCCTCCAACTCAAGTGGGGCCCATTCAAAACCGATCTGTTTGCATGCAGACTGGATCACCGTTGACTAGGCACTTGGGGACAATTAGGGGTCGGATTCCAATGCCCAGCCGACAGGTGCCTTTTTACAGGAATGGACAACTGAGGTGGGATATGCCATTACCCCATTCTCCATGAGACTAGTGGAGCAGGTGAGGAGATAGCAAACTGGCACATTTGTTGTGACCCCTATCTTGGAAATCTCAAGTTTGGTATTCAGTGCGGATGGAACTTTCTTGGGATTGTCCAGTCCCTCTACTTCTTTCCGAATCTCTTCAGGGATCCCTCCGGAAATCCTCACCATCTGGTTTTGTTAAGTTCTCTGCAGCTTATGGCATGGAGGATTACCGGGGTAGATGGAAAGCCCCAGGACTTGAGCCATGCAGCATACCTCCTTTAAAAAGCATGGGTGGGCAATACGGTCCAACACTATTGGTTGGCCTAGGCCAGATGGATGGGTTGGTGTCATCAGAGACACCTGGAATCCGAGAGGACAGGAATTGACCACATCCTGAACTTTTTGGCCTCCCTAGCCTCAGAGGGACTAGTGTATAGATCTGTCAACACCTTTTGCTCAACTCTCTCAGTAGGGTATGCCCCAATGTATGTAGATTTGAAAGGTGAACACCCTCTGGTTCATAAATTAATCAGAGGCATCAGGCTATTGCTTCCTCCAAAACTGCACTACTCTGTGCTTTGGGACATCAACACGGTACTTAACCTGTTTCTTTCCCGGCCAGACAAGTATCTTTCCCAAAAGGAATGCTTGGCCAAATTTGCAATCCTGCTCTGCTTGGTTTCTCGCAGATGTGTATGCGATGTTAGGGCCCTGGACATCACTGGCAGAAACATTACCTCAGATAGGGTTACCGTCCAGATTTCCCTCTGGTTGAGGGGTTTAAAGCATCCCTCCAACATTGCTAAGAGCTTCTGTTCTAAGGGTGTTACCTCTTCAGAGACCGCCTTACAAATAGAGACGTCAATGACATTGCACAGGTTGTCATCAATAGGTAGGTAGGAGATGCACTCCTCCTCCATAAAAGTCCTACGACTCTTGCATAGTATAATCCTCGCCTCCATGTCCTTAATGGAATTGAAACTTACTGTTACGAAAGCTATGAAATTGTATATGCTTTAATAAAAGCCTGCAGGTAATTTCCTTATTACAGTCTAATTGCAACATCACTGTTCATCTGTAATGAGAAAATGAAATAACTACTATACAGCAATAGTTTTACAGTTGCCTTGCAGATGCTTTGCCTGCTGCTGGCGCATATGAACAGTGTTGAAAACCTAGTCTGTGATCAGAAGCTCAACTAATCAAAATAAGTAGCTTTTCAAAATCCCTCTAAACAATTTTCCTGGAAATTCATAGTCATTAATTGATCATCAAACCGTGGAATTGTTTACCGCACTTCAGTACAGAAGTGCAGACATCTTTCTTTTCAAATTAATTATATCTGTTGGAAATGGCCTTTTTTTGCAGGGTTACCCCCCAAACATTTTGCTGCTTCCTCCTATATTTTTCCTGACCGGTTTGTGTTGGTTTTAGGACTCTGGGCATTTTACCACCGCTAATAAGTGCTAAAGTGCATATGCCCTATGTGTAAATTGTGTTATGGATTGGTGTTTCCATGATTGATTATTTGATTTACTTGTTAGTCCCTAGTAAAGTGCACTGAGTGTGCCAGGGCCTGTAAATCAAATGCTAGTAGTGGGCCCGCAGCACTGATTGTGCCACCCACTTGAGTACCCCTGAAAAGGTAACTCAGACCTGCCATTGCAGAGTCTGTGTGCAGTTTGTAACTGCCTTGTCGACTTGGCCAGTGCACACACTTGCCAGTCCTTGGCAGTGTATATGAAAGGTAGGACATGGCAGTGTATGTGAAAGGTAGGACATGCCCTGGTGTGTGTGTGGCATGTCCTGATGGTGAATTACGGCTAATTTCGTTTTTCACTATTGGAAGGCTATCTGTTCCCCATAGGACAACATGGGGAGTTTGTTAATAACATCTTATAAACCGGGGAATTAGGTTGGGAAATAAAGTTTTGTATGCCTGAACTCAGAATCTAAAGATGCATCTTTTAGTGAAGGTGATTTTTACATTCTGTGTTTGAAAATACCACTTTTAGAAAGTAGGTAGTTTCTTGCTCAGTCATTCCGTGTGCCTCTGCTGGTATGTGGATTGCCTGTCTGGGTTTTGGATGACAGAGGCTGGGGAGCAGGAGTAGCTCCAGATAGTCTAAGGGGGTCAGGAAAGGGCTGAATAGAACTGGGCTGCAATTGGGGAAGGGGGGGGGAGGAGATTTCCTTGCAACTCAAAGGGCCTGGTCTGCCTCGGACAACGCAGTCTCCACCTGCTGCCAGGAAGTCACACCAGAGAAGGCAGAACTGGTTCTGGCTGGGCACAGACCCTCTCTGCCTAAGAGATCAAATGATTTTGGGATATAAATATTGGGGTCCAGACCCCGGAGCTTTAGAATTCCTTTGGACTAAGAAGTCTGTCAAGAAGAAGAGCCGGAGAAGCTGAAAGGAGGAACTACCACTTTGCTGTGTTGGCCTGCAGTGGCTGCGTCTTGGGCAGTGAAAGGACTGGACTGAACTTTATGCTATCTACTTTGTGAGTTTCTCCAAGGGCTTGAGGTGGAGCTTGCCCCCCTGTTCAAGAAGTCTCAGGAACAGCAAAGACTTCAAGCTCTTCTGCCCTCAGCACTGGGGACTGTGTGTTTTGTGCTGCAACAGAAGAAAAGCAACCTAACGGCATCTATGATGCCACTGTCGACTCCGTGTCCTGAAGGCACCGCCACAACGCCGCACCGCGACCCTGGTCTCACCAACGACGCCTGCTGATGCCGCCACCGAGCCGCTGCTCGCACCGTGACCTGTGGGCACCGCACTCCGCACCGCCTCGCTTCACGACAACGCCTTGGTATCCCCAACGCCGCTCTAAACCAAAATCTACGCCGCTGCTTGCACCGTGGTTCGAAGGCACCGCTCGTAAAATTACAGAACGCTCCGCCCTCATCCCGCACCGCAGCCGTCACATTCCGACGCCATTGACTCCAGTTTGTCAGCCCATGAAGGCGCTTCAGCAACGACGACTATGCACAGCTACCTGCCAGCACCGTGACGAGCACCGCATTAATTTTGCACCGCGAACCTGGTGTCACCGATGAAGCCATCTGACGCCGCAGCACCCGACGCCAGCGCTCCTGACTTCAACAGAGAGGAGTTCGATCTCTAACGCATGTGACTTTGAGGGCCCGACGACTCCTGCACCGACCTCCGGAACAGATGCCTGCGGATGCCGTGCTTTCAAAGCTCAACGAGAGGTCGCAGACGCCCGGCAATTCTAAAAGGTACTGTTTGCGGGCCTTTCCAATACCGTAGCTGGCCCGCAACACCACGGTCAGCCAGAACGGTATGGATTTGTTTGCTCAGGACGCCGTGATAGCCCCGGACGGTGCTATCGACATCAAGGAACTATTTTTCAAGCGTATTTTGATAACCGAAGATTGTTAAGTACTGTATTGTGGATTTTTATCGTTTTTGGTCTTGTCTTAAGTATATAAAAATATTAGATATTTTTCTAAACTGGTGTCCTTTTGTAGTGCTTACACTGTATTACTGTTGGTTATGTGCCAGTGCTTTACACACTGCCTCTAAGATAAGCCCGACTGCTTGTGCCAAGCTACCAAGGGGGTGAGCAGGGGTTATTTTATGAGTGTAACTCCCTTATCCTGACTAGAGAGGTGGTTTCTGCCTGGCTTTGGCACATGCCCTAGCCTACCAAAAATCCAATTTCTAACAATATCAAACTCCTCAAATAAACCACACACTGGTGTACTTATTTTCACAATATATGCATCACATAAAAGCAAGCAGGAGACACAGTAAAAGTAAAAAAAGAAATTGGAGTAGAAATGATGTGGCCAATTCTTATAGGAAAAAAGACACCCTACAGTACATAGCAAGAATACTGCAAGTCGATTTGGAATTTAGTGACATTGTAAAGGTACTCATCATTTGGCCATCTTCTTCTATATAGTCATAAAACTCAGTCACTTGCAAAATCCTCATAACATAAAATAGGGAGTCTTGTATTGTATACTACATAACAGCATATGTCTCATAAGAACACTTCTCTACAGCCATGCCCCTCATGGTACAAGTCATTCTTTCCATTAAGATAATCTTCCAGAGTAAGCTCCAAATGGAAGATTCTCCCACATTTATTACAAGAAGGATGTCTTCCCATACCTGGTATCAATATCGGCAGCTTGGATGGTATTGAAGAGCAATTCTGCCACACCAACCCCTTCCACATTGATGAGATGAGGCTGGAACAGAGCTTCTGGAGCTTCAAAACGTTCACCTCCCACTTTGATGACTCGTCCATCTGGGAGCTAAAAGGAAGGACGAAAGAAGTAGCACTACTCCATAAAATGATAAATATAATTCTGAGTGAGATTGATGTATTGAAGCATACTTTCTTGCTCCAGAAAAGTGTGGTAAGGTCTGTAAATAAAGCATGGGCTCACTTGAGAAAGCTGTGTGTAGCTTTCTTAAATGAGGAGGCAGGGAAGTCACTGTCCGCAAACCGAACACTTATCTGTTTTTTCTTTAATAAAATTGTGAATTGTGAGAGAATGACTGGGGTGAACGAGGGGTGTAGGGGGATGGGGGTGTCTGTGTCTACATAAATCACTGAGGGGGGTGCATAAAACACTATTTGATCATTTTGGCTCAAACGCAAAAAAGCTGAAATGTGCAAACTTCCATAACCACCCGCCATCTTTTGCTCTTGGTAGTCAGTCTTTTTATTTTGTGCCTTTTTGAAATGGTTGTTTTGTTTTGTGTTTTCTGCATGGCGGGCAACTTAAACTATGGCGTGCAATGTGTGGATTGCATATCATAACTGGTGAATTTCAGTACTTCTGCATATTTGAGGCAGAGTCCTAACTCAATTTTGAACGTCTTTTTTAATTTATGAATTTCATGGGGTTTTGCGCAGGCTTTGGCCTTGTGCAGCTGCATTGCCTGCCTGGGATCACACTCATTTCGGCGAAGTGGTCAGTTAGCCGTAACTCCATATCCAACCCATGGTAGAACGACGATCTCGCTATCTTGTGTAAAACCTGCAAAAGGCTGGAACGGGTATGGAGACGGGAGTATGACCCTTTGCAGAATAAGAGTTAGCAAGCAGCAATGAAAAGCTATCACCGGGCCATACACAGCGCGTGCAGCTTATTTCGCAAGGGAAATCAGTAGTGACAATCCTTCCAAAACTATTTTTTCCATACTGAAAAGTTTGAAACAGCCTGGGGTCCCGGCAGTGCCTCGTATATCATCCAACGAGCAGTGTGAGGCTCTTGCCACCTTTTTTGTTGAAAAAGTGGAGAACATTTACTCGTCCTTTACTCACACCGTTATGAGTCCTGACCCTGTGCCGGGACCGCCCCACACTCACACATTGGCTGCATTCCCGCCAGCCTCCTTGGAGGAGCTACGGTTGGTATGCACCATGATTAAATCCGGCTCCCCTCAAACCTGACTAGTTCATGAGATCGCTACCTGTGCTCTTGTCACCTCTGAGCCAGGTGATTAATATATCTTTGTCCAGTGCGGCTGTTCCCAACTCTTGGAAGCAAGCAAGGGTGGGTCCTCTGCTTAAGAAACCTACCCTGGACGGTGCCAAACTGGAAAACTATTGCCCGATATCTCTTCTCCTGTGGATCGCCAAGATCACGGAGACCTACGTTAACTACATCCTCACCAGATTTTTGGAAGTGAACAACTACCTGGACATCTATCAGAATGGCTTCCGCTCGGGCCACAGCACGGATTCTGCTCTCCTGGCTGTCACCGAGCATCTCAGGCTCACTCTAGATGAGGGACGTACGTCGGCTCAGATTCTTTTACACCTCATTGCCGCATTTGATATGGTCTCTCATCGGATCTTGTTACACAGGTTGAAGGAGGCAGGTGTTTTGGACTTGGCCTGGTTTATTTTTCTTTCTAATAGGATCTTCCAGGTCGTGGGTCCTCTGTTCGCCTCCACGTTCCATGCCAACAAGCAAGGGGTTCCGCAGGGCTCCGCGCTGAGCCCCACACTTTTTAATCTTTATGTCCAACCTTTGGCAGTCCTGGGGAGGAGTAGAGGGCTTACCATTGTATCATATGCTGATGATACACAGCTGGTGGTTGCTCTCTCGGACGACACTGGGGAGGCAGCATCCAAATTTCAGGATGATCTTACGGCTGTCGCCGAGTGGATGACTGATAACTGTCTCCAACTGAACTCTAGCAAGTCAGAGGTCTTGCTGGTGAGAAAGCATCAAGAGCTGTGGGGAGATCGGTGGTGGCCGGCCATATTGGGCTGTGCACCTACTCCTAAGCAGGTGGTGAAAGATCTTGGTGTCTGAGTCAATTCGGACCTCAGCTTTCAGTTTCAAACCAAGAAAGTTGCAGGGAGCTGGTTTAGCATACTTCTGGGGATTAAACCATTGCTTATGTTTTTTGACCCATCCGTCAGGCAAATGATTATTCAGGCCTCCATTATATCAAGACTGGATTATGCCAATGCACTGTACTTAGGGGTAAACAAGACCAAAACCCTGAGATTACAGCGAGTTCAAAATGCGGCGGCTAGAACCCTAATGGGTCTCCCCAGAACCTGCCCCACTTCTAGGGCAATCCGTCGGTTGCACTGTCTGCCTGTTGCCAACCGAGTGGAATTCAAGGTCCTTTGCACTGCATTCATATTCTTGAAATCTTCCTCACCGGCCATCCTGTCCAATTTGTTATCACCCTATTCCCCTACGTGCCTATTTCGTTCAACGGGCCAACATCTGGCGACTGTGCCTCGTATGAGGAGGGCTCGGTCGGGCGGGCACTCTTTCCCCTTACTGGCTGCCAAGCTCTGGAATGCTCTGCCATTTCCCATTTGTGCTATGGAGAACTACATGGCCTTTCGCAGGGCTATTAAAACTCATCTTTTCCCCACAGCCTAGTGTCTTCTTCTGATCTCCAGCCCCTATGTTCTGCTTCAGCGCTGGGACGCCTCTTTGCTGAGGCAGCTGTGCGCTATACAAAACATACTAACATAACAGGACACCTTGTACATATCCAGGTGCTTCGGCCAACCCCGCCTTGCGCATATTATATCATGCACACATATGACAGATATAGTACTCAAATGTATGACTGTTTTGTTGGTTCATTTCAAAGGGGCTGCCTCAGCACACTAACAAGGAACTGGATACCAGTCCTTTGTCACCCTAGGCCTCTTGTAACCTGGGTACGGACAAAGAAAAATTCCAGAACCAGATCTGGTGGGGGAGGGTCTAGAACTTTCTCCCTCTTCTAAGGCTGGCCCTGAGTATTGGACCCTCCGACCAACTCCTCACTTCTCTCCAGGACCGGCGGCCGACTCCCAGAAGGACTGCCCTGTGCTACCAGAGGACTGCCCTATGCTACCAGAGGACTGCCCTGCTGATGGAAGCCTGCCTTGTACCCACAGAGGACTGACGTACTTAGGCCTGCCTTGCTGATTGATCCCAGGGCTACCCGAGTGGCTCCAGGGTCTAGTTGGCTCACTTCCTGTTCTGAACTACAGGGGGACCCAAAAAGCTCCAATAGCCTTTGACCCACACCCTACCTGAAGTGAATCCTGCCCTCCAAGTGGTGCCCCACCACTCCCGGATCCTTGGGTTCAAATATGCCCAAACAGCTAAAAACTGAAGTTTGGGACTTCAAAGGTTTTCCACAAAAAAACTGCCCTGAGAACCGACAGGAGACCGGGAACTACCTACTCAATGATCTGCCCAAGTTGCAACACCAGTCAGCATGACTTTGCAGTAGCTCCCTGTACACTCTTCTTTGCAGCATCAAATCCTGTTCAGCTGTGTTGGACTTGGCCCTTTTGCAGAGTCATCCTCAGACGTTTTGCCTTCAATCTCCTGTTTTCTGAACCCCGCTTTGGTAACGTTTAGTAGTCTGTACACTTTACCACTGCTAACCAGTGCTTGGGATTTCTCTCTTAAACATGGTGAAACGGGCATATCCCCAGTAGCCACATTTAGTTTACTTTGAAGCCCCTAGTAAAGTGGTACTACATGTACCCATGGCCTGTAAATTAAATGCTACTAGTGGGCCTGCAGCACTCATTGTGCCATCATCTTAAGCAGTGCTGAAGTCTCAGGCCTGCTATTTCTGCTGCCTGTGTGCAGTTTTAAACAGCCATTTCTACCTGGAAAAATAAATCTTTTACCAGTCCTAAAACTTTCTTTTTTAATATATACAAGTCACCCCCTCGGGGAGGCCCTAAATAGTCCAAAGGTCAGGGTTCAGTATATTTAAAAAGTTGTACATATACTTATAAGTTTTAAATGTACTGGGAGTGAAAAACTCTTAAATACATGTTTCACTATTACAAGGCCTACCTCTCCTTCAGGATAACACTGGGTTACACTATTACATTTAAGTGATAACTTTCAACTAGCAACAGGTAGGAATATCACGTTTGGTCTCTAAAGAATGTTAATTTAAAACCCTCTTTAATGGTAAAGTTGGATTTTAAGTCACAATCTGAAAATGCCACTTTTAGAAAGTTGGCATTTTCTTGTCCCTACGATTTGATGTCTGCAGCCTGTAGAATTGGTCATATGACTAGCTTTAGCTGGCAGTAGGTCTTTGTGCATTGTTCCAAAACAGTGAGCCAGAGGGGGAATAGGTGTTGGGAGGATGGGCCATCTCTGACTTGATGGGGGGCAGAGCTGTCACCTATCACACTAGCACATCACAAAGCCTCTGCCTCAGCGCACTAACAAAGGGTTCCACACTAGTCTATTGTGCCCCAGACAAGCTGAGGTCAGGACAGAGAGGAAGGAAATTCCAAACAGTTCTGGGTGTGGAACCCTCTAGAAACTTCATTTACTTCAAAGCTGGCACCAAATATAAATATTGGACCCTGATACTCAACTCTTCAGACCACTTCTGGACCTGTGGACTCTGCCAGGAAAGAGGACAGCCCAGCTGGGAAGCCTGCCCTACTTGCTGGCAAAGGACTACTTTGTTGTCAAGACCTGCTGTTGCTGCACCAGGACTCTTCTGCTGCCGTGGGCTGTCCCGCTGAAGCCAGCATGCCTGTGTGGACCCAAAACTCCAGTAAATCACCAAAGGTGTGAACTCCGAGTCCTCAAAGGCCGCCTAGACACTGGCGTCGAAACACTAGACGACCTAGGGTTGGAATCAACAAAAAAAGGCAGCACGGGTCCCAAATCAAATGACACCTATGGGGCAAGCCTTCTAACGAACCCTCAAAGTCGGTAGGCACATGATAGGGGGTGAAGTACAAGGAGGCGAAAAACAAACAGCTGCCAACCTCAAAAAGGAAGGGGTCATAGATGGTCAAAGCCGAACAACGAGCGCTTGAGGTTGTTAACTTGTGATATTACCGGTTTTCTCTGTCCCACTTGGTGACAACTTGCAATGAGATGTGTTTACTTAGGGGAATCATGGTAGTGTGCAGATGTATGGATACTGTGATTAATCACCACTGTTTTTATAATATTACAAAGGACTGTTTTCAATGAGATGTTAAAGTGATGAGATATTGCATAAATTGTGAATGTTTTTATTAAAAAAATTGAGGATATTCTAGTATATGACCTGAATACATCACTGTACATAGAATATTTTATAGGAGTTGAGGATTTATTGAATACAATAAAAGGATACATTTTTGTACTGAACAGGGTTCAGTGCATAGATAGCTGTGAGAATATTAAATATATGAGGGCTTCCCTGAAAATAAATGATTGTATAGAGGGAAGAAGACTAATGTGAATCAAAGAGGGACCTTTCGTTGTTTCCATTAATGGGGAGACTCATGGCCACCATATACCCAAAGAACGCCTACCTACAAATACCAATGAACCAAGGGCACAGGCAGTGCCTCAGATTTGTGTTAGACAAGGTGCACTGCCAGTTCAGGGTGCTACCCTTCGACATACAATCAGCACCAAGCAGTTGAGAAAATGCCTGGCAGCAGTAGCCACATACCTGAAGAGACCAGGCATACATGTCTACCCATACTAGTGCAAATGCTAAAAAAACAGACAAGTTCAAGACAGAAGTGCCAACAGGACATACAGATGGTCATCTCTACACTACTACAGCTGGGATTCACCATAAACCAGGAAAAATCATGCCTGTACCCAGAGCAAAAGAAAGTATTCCTGGAAGTGACATTGACCTGAAAGACAGCACATGCATATCCAATGCCCAAGAGGGCAAAGGCAATAACAGACCAAGCTCACCTCTACCAGAAGGGTCAATCTCTGACAGTGAGGGCAGTTACTAAACTAATGGACCTGCCGCCATCTTGCATCCCACTCATACTGCAAGCCAGACCACACAAGCAACCCATACAGGATTGGCTCTGCAACAAATGGTCATAAGCCACAGGGAGCTGGGAGGAACTAGTGGTTGTCCCTGAAAAGGTACAGGAAGCAGTAAAATGATGTAACACAAGGAATGTAACAATAGGGATTCCTTTCAAGCTACCGAATCTAATGGCGACCATAACTGATGCATCCCAGAAAGGATGGGGATCACCCATGGACAGCCTAAAGGTCAGGGGTCTCTTTAGCTCTGTGGAGGCAGTGAAACACATAACCCTTCTGGAACTCAAGACAGTCTTCCTAGCATTAAAAGCATTCCCAGCGCACATAAAGAGACAGTGCGGATTCAGACCGGCAACACAGCAACAATGTCCTATCTCAATAAACAAGGGAACAAAGTTTTTACAACTCTCCTAATTAGCATAGCAGATATGGAAATGGGCAGCCAAACGGAACGACTATGGTGGCAATACACCTCCCAGGAGAACACAACCCTGAACCAGATAGACTAAGCTGAGAAGCAAACGTTTCCCACTATTGGGAGCTAGCACAAGAGGTTTCTGGGTCAAACTAAGCACAAACCTGTTCTAACGCCCAGAAAAAGCAGAATGCCAAGACTTCCTGTCCAGACACGCACACTACCAGTCCAAGGGGAATGCTCGGTTGATAAACTGGTCAGGGACATCTACAAACGCCTTTCCACCGATTCCCCTGATCCCAAAGGTGCTAGACAAATTCAAACCGTCGAATAGGTCACTCATACTAATCACTTCAACAGTGGGCCAGACAGACTTGATACTCAGATCTACTAGAAATATCCATTAGGCAGATCACACCCAAAACGGCCACCTCCAGCTTCCCCTGAGACAATGGAAATCCTCAGGGGGGAAAGACGACGGAATACACAAGTGCTACATGCCTAAGTGAGTCAGATATGTCCACTGTGTAAATACCACAAGAAACTAGAGACAAAAACAGAGTACAGAATGGTGCTAACGTACCTCACCCACCACCTGGATAATAGCTTGATCTACACATCATTAGGGATCCGCCATAGTTGCATACATCAGAGGAGTAACAGGGGACCTCTTCTTCACCCTACTGGTGGTGAAAAAGATTCCTAGAAGGATAAAAAAAAAAAAAGGAGCACCACAAATACCAATGTGGAACTTAAACATTGTACTCACACAGCTGATGACAGGACCCTTTGAGGCTATGTACAAGTAAGAACTAAAATTCCAAAATCTAAAGACTGACTTGTTTATAGAAATTACATCACTATGCAGAGTGAGCGTACTACAAGCGCTCACCACCCTAGAGCCCTACCTTCACATCCACAAGGACAAGATGGTACCAAAAACAAACCCTTTGTTCCTACCAAAGGCTGTATCACAATTCCACGTCAACCGGAGCATCCAACTACCGGCCTTCTTCCTGGATCAAAAGACTTAGGCCAAAATGGCACTGCACGCTTTTTACATGCGAAGAGCACTCATCTACTACCTACAAGAGAGTAAAACACTAAGAAAGGGGAACAAACTTTTTGTCTCTTGTGGAAGGGCACACCAGTAACGGAGGGAACCATTGCAGGATGGATAGTAGAGACAATACAAACCAGTTACACAAGGGCGGGAAAACCTTTGCCAACATGGCTCAGAGCACATTCCACAAGGAAGGGTGCAATCCTGGCCTTCCTAGCAAATGTGCCATTCACTGACATTTGCATGGCTGCAACATTATCACCTACACACACATTCACAAATCACTGCCATGTGGACATCTAGATAAGCAAGGAAGCATAGGTGGAACAGAGTGTACTACACCTATTTGTAAACTCATGCACATTTTAACCCAACCCCCCCCCCCCCCCCCCCAGAGGGACAGATACCGCTACATAAATGAAAGGATTCATGCTGCAAAATAAAATGGTTACTTACCAGTAGGAGCAGCTTTGCAGCTCAAAGAGTTTTCTGGATTCACATGCGACCTAGCTACCTGCCCAGAAATGTGATGGGACAAACAAGTGAGGACAACAAAACATTGAAGGTTCCAACTAATAAAGTCACCAGCGGGGGAAAAAGGTTCTGAAGATGGTGACCATGCATATGAACTTCCAGGTGCACATTTGACATCACATAGGGGATGTAATTACCACCAAATGGTGGCCGACGACATCCAAACACAAGGAGATGGACGGAGTGCTGAAACTTTTCAGATTCTCACACCCATTTACAGATCTGGGTTGTATCCATCATTGTTCTTTAGCTCACTTCGCCACCACAGCTTGGACCCAGCCATATGCAAATCAGTCTTGACCCTGTGCCTCACTGGAACAGTCCAACCCGAACTGCCAGGCCAGGTCATCTACTGTCTATTAGGTTTTTCTCTCCCTTAACTCATACTGTTCTGATTGCCCGCATATGGTAACCACCAACATTGCCTAACGATTTTCTTTGAATATATTTATGTTTGTACTAGAATCTAATGTGTCTTGCGTCATATGCTCAGCAACTTGATTACATTATGTTTTTCACTATTATGAAAAGCGCTTTGATACCTTAAGGTCTAGCTAGCGCTATATAAAACCTATAAATAAATAATAAAGACGAGCAAGAAAAAAAAGGATAGATTTATGCAGGTGTTATGCTTGGTGGGCAATGTAAGACAACCATCAAGCTATGGGGTAGGACTGGCTGATTAAGCAGAAGAAAAGCCAGCTGACAGCTGCCCCAGGCATACCCAGGTTGGAGGCCATGTGTTGTAGCAAAGGTTAGATATGTGGTTCCGTAGTATAATGCAGTTAAGAGTATGAAAAGTAGAAAAGCCGTTCAGAGAGTGGAAGATTGGAGACTACGTGGGCGTTATGGGTGGATATAAAATTGGAAATGAGGCACAGGGTGGAGCTTTTCTAGAGGAGAATTTGAAAGGGTTGTAAAGGTCGTGAGTCAGTTTCCAGGGAAATGCATTCAAGAGTTTGAAACCAAGTGATAGCTCTGGATGTCTGGGATGGGGAGTGGAATCAATAAAGGCCTCCAGATTTCAAGGATGAACACAGCTATTTGATGATTGAGGGAGCCTAGAGCAGATGGATTAGTTGACTAGTCAACACAGGCTAGAGACCGTGAGAATACATGCCATTTAACATTTGTAGGATAAAGGGGTCAGATGTTCAATAAGGATTTTCTGCTTAAGGAATGGCGACATTTTTGCTGAGGAAGGTAACAGAGAGCTGACTTTAACGGGTTGGTGAGGCAAAAGAGAGAAACTGAGACATGAAAAAAGGGATACCCGATGATGTGAATTTATGATGAGATCATGGTTGCAAAGAGGGCAAATGGTCTGAATGGAAAAGTTTGGATGGCATCTGAGAGTTTCAAAGAGTGACAGTGAAAAGAGGAGAATGAGTCTGATGATTTGGATTCAAGCATGGAAGCGAAGTTGGGGTGATCAAATATCTGCATAGTTTTTGTGTTTCTGGGCGGTGGAGCTTCCTCCTTTTCCTGAGATGGCCACTAATGCAAGAGTTCATGTCCTTGGGAGCCATGGCATTAGGTAGGGCAGGGCTTGTTCTGCAGCATAATGCAGCAGGAAAGCTAGGATAATAGTTGAGGCAGGTCTGATAGCAGGAAAAATATGGAAGTCATCTTCATGATAGTCACAGCTGGTGTTTAGAAAAAATGCACTTGGAGAGAATGACAGGGGTTGGGGGGGCATGGCAGACATTGGGATTGTCATGTAAACGAGTGGTCAGAAAAGGAGGAACTGACTTGAGGGTAGATGTGATTGAAATTAATCAGGCTCAGGGGGATTCCTTTGAGTATGCCAGCTGAGAAGATGTGATGTTGAGAAAGAGGAATAAAAAACAGCATGTTAAAGAGCATGACAGGGAATCTTTGTGTTTAAAGTCCCATCCAATTATAACCAGATATCGGGTGGCTAAGACCGTAACAAAGTGGAGTTCTTAGAAAAAGTTACTGATACGCTGGACAGCATCCAAGTGGGAACATGTTGAAGATAAGCAGATAATCAACTTTTAAAATTAATTCAGATGAATGAAGATTATGGAAGAATGTTTGTTTTTGCTATGAAATAATTGCCGGTGTTGTTCCAAAGGTGTACCATAAGAAGTAACTACACCCTACTATACTTCAGGAGAAAGCCTAAGACATCCACTCAGAATTCTCTGGTCTCTGTTGGCATCATAACTACTATTTAAATCATCTCTTTCTGTGCTAACTGCATTCTCGAGTTACTTGTCAAGTGATTAGTTGCACTTGCAGCTAGGTATACAATTGTGCATCCTTACAAAAATAGCTAGGAAACAAAGACAAGAACCCAATATTGATTTATATGCTTCCGGAAAGAAGTCGGGGTGTGCCTATAGGAGAGTAAAAAAGGCCCTGCCCTCAACAGAACGGACTGAGGAATCTCTCAGAAAAGAGTACTATGCATGGAACATTCATGCTTGTAAAGATTTGGGTTTGTGGGATGGTGATTTAGAACCACTGGTATCACTCACCATATAGGATTCCACTAGCACCGTAGTCTCCTGGGCCAGTTTCTGCTCTTGCTCGATGTTATATCCCACGTAGCACAGCTTCTCCTTCATCATCCTCACTGTCTCAAAGTCAGCCGAATGGTTAAATGCGTATCCTCTCAGGAGCAGAAGCTATGTGATGAGCCCAAGAGCAAAGGGATAGTGCAGAAGAAAAGAAGACATCGCCGGGGCATGATCAGAATATGAAAAAGCAATACAAAAAAGCAAAAAGGTAAGGGGCAGGGGGTGGTAAGGAATACATAGGAACAATGGAATAATGGTAAAAAAAAAGAATAAGAGGGGAAGAAACAAAGATAAAGTTTAGCATGGATGGTTCTTCCCTTTCCTGCCAAGATTATTCTGCTTCATGGAATACAAATACCCAACAGCGTGCGAAGAAGACCAGAACATCCCAGACTTGCAAACAAAATGGCAGATAACTACTCCATTGTATTTGGTTTTTATTTGGCAGTTCACTTTGTCACACTGTAGAAGAAAGCACACCTCACCTTGATGAGGTAGCGTGTAATGTCTCTGCCAGCAATGTCCAAGCGACGGGTAAGATGAGGTAAAGAGAAGCCCTCATAGACAGGACAGATGTGGGTCACGCCATCTCCCGAGTCCACAACTACCCCAGTGAGCAGTCCTGAAGGTGGAGAAGAAGGGCACTTAGCTGGAGAGCATCAAGACATACACACAATAGTCTGGATATAGCTGGTCACTGACAAGAATACTGCAGAGCTGCACAACCCAATCAGAATGAGCAGGAGAAAAAGGTTCCGAGGAGAGAAATAGCCAGAAGGCTAGCTCTCAAAGAGGAACACCTGGATGCTAAGCCCAGGGGTCCCACTTGCTCACACTGTGTCAGTTACATAAACTTACAATGATAGTGCTTCTAAGCAATGTAAGCCTTACATGTAATATATAAACAAAGTTACATTTGGGTGCTGTGGTTGTGCTGTCTTCCGTTGTGTGCCTGGAAATGATTTTCCTATTTGCTGAACAAGCGGTAGTAATGCCGACTGATGTAGTTCAAAAGCAGAACAGACCATGCATTAAAATAGAATGAATAAATAGTACATTTATTTTCAAAACGGTACAAATAAAGCAAGGACAAAGCTGGAGTCCATTTAGTTGTGTTTGCAAACTACGTCCACATATGGGCAGACATGATGGGCATGCAGGTCTTTATCTGCCATCAAATTTGAGTTTTATCACTTTTAATACAATGCGCTGACAGCCTGAATTGGTGAATCAACTTCTCAAACTGTCAGCCCTCACCTGTAACCTCCAATAAACTTGGCGGCTTCACAGAAATGCTATTCGACATATATCGACCAATTGCAATGCAAGACTTGTTGCCTGATGTAAAATACTCCAATTTCTTAGGGAAATGCTAATTCTAGAGGGGAAATGAAAGGTTGAACTTTATCTGCCATCGGTGTAGAATGGTGAAGGCCATTCAACAGTGGATTCTTCAGAGCTTGCATCTTCCTGCAGAAATTGGAGAATTTATATTATTACCACTGAGCTCATCTCATGCAGGTCTACTCTTCCAACATCTAGGTGTGTTCACTGGGACATCTTTTAGATTTGTTCCACGTTAATCTACACGTTTGTTCCACGTTAATCTACAAGTGTAAGCCAATGACACCCTCATCCAATTTTGGCTGGAAAGCAGGTCTGTGAAGCGGGTCAACATCTTCACCTTCATGCTCTATGGATTATTCCGGATGAAGGAAAGATCCCACTGCCTGAAAGGAGCTATAATAGAAATCTTCAGAACGGGAGGTCAAGAATTCTCCTCTCCGTCATTCAAATGGTACTCCAGTCTAGGAGCATTGCCTACTGCCGCACTGAAAGTCAACAACATGGGAGTCATATTAAATTCTGGTCTCTCAATTCATAGAAAAACGCGCTGGCCAAATGAAACAATTTGGATCCTTCCACTCATCCAAAATGGACAACAGGTGGAACTGACAAGATGCCTTGTGATGGCCTGTCTTGACTATTCTACATCGTTTTCATTGGGCTTCAAATAAACTCTTCTATGGGTATTAAAGGCTCCAGAACCATCCAGCCAGAGTTTGTCCTACTTTACAATGGTGGGACCACAGAAAAACAAACCTTAAATGCTCTCTACCGGCTCCCAGTAAATGCAACAATAAAAGTCAAAGTCCTCTTCACCATGAACAAAGCATTCTAAGCTAAAGGCCCAGGATACTTGCGGAATCTGGCCACTCAGTGCTCAATAGAAACTTTAAACAGTAAGTTCTCAAACATAATAAACATGAAGGCAAATCCTTGAGAGCTCAGGGACCTGGACTGTGGAAATCACTGAACCCGTTCATCGGGATGGAACAAACTACCACAATTTCTGGTAAAAGCCTCAAAAAGTAACTGTTCTAGTGCCTCGTTAACACAATGCCACATCAAATGAGCCGTGTTTGGAAAAACACTGGGCTAAGATTGTACCATCATTATTGCACACAATCTACCCCCTTCCCTGCATTTAATATTTGTCATTCATTCTAGTGCTTTGTGTCTCCTCCCGCTTTTTTCAAAGTACTCTGTAAAAACATCTTAACTAAATATTAACAGTGAAATCTAAATCTGCCCGTAGCTCCTCCTGAAAAAAACCAGTCAGACCACTGTCTTATGGACACAAGAAGTAACTGCAACTGAAAGGAAAATGTTACCTCCCCATAACCATCTGTTAGTAACCCATAGTCCTGTATATTTAAAAGCCGGGCAACGGGCCAGCCATTTACAACTTGTCTTTCTTCAAAGTCACATGTGTTACAAAACCTGTAGTGATTCAATTCTTGGTCTAGAATGCACCAGCACACTGGCTCCATCTCTGAAGGTTTTCCTTTCAGCAAAAAGTGGAGAGCAGTACTTAAGAAAGAGTGTGCTGTGCATTGTAAAGGGAGTGAGAAGGACAAATAAACAGTGATCATTGGTGTTTCCACGAAGGAGGGTGGGCGGGTGCATGTAATTCTATAGCACTAGATGCTACAAACAGATGGTTACAGTGTAGCATTTTCCACTCATAGCATAAGTGGTTGTAGACACAATGTTCTGCATAGACTACAAAGCATTTACTCTCTAAATTGGTGGCTAGCAAGCAGATAATGCAGATGTTTGAATAACTGTTCTTCGGCCGGGCCCACTAAAGCCTGTTGAACGTCTACACAATAGTGCTTGGTGAAGGTGCGTTGAATTGATTAAGAAGCAGTCTTGCAGTTTTCAGTTATACGGATATTACCAACGAAGCATAGGGTAACTCTCTTTTTGCATGTAGTGTGCGCTCTACAGGGCACGGGTAGGGGGCGCCTGGCCTTAGCACAGAAAGTCTGTATGCGCTTAAACAAGCTCACAGGGCCTGCTTTAGAGATGGCATGACCCCTGTGGGGCTTGGTGAAGGTCACAAAAAGTTTACTGGACTTCCTACAAGGATTTGCTCTAGCAATATAATACACAAGTGCCGTGTTAACATTTACAGGCCGAAGGGCCCTGTCCACTACAGACTCTGGTTGTGGGAAGAGGGCAGGCAAGCTCAATGATCGCCATCATGTGAAAAGGTGAGACAACTTAGGGTTATTCTTCATACAAACCCCATATTTCTCCCTATCTTTGTGAGCCAAGATGAATGGTTCTTTTAAGAGCCTAGAGGGCAAAAATTCATCTGAGTGAAGTGACTGCAACTAGGAAGGCCACCTTCTAAAACAATACCTGTAGATCAACTGATTGTAGGAAGTCAAAGGGAGCGCCCACGAGTTGTGAGAGTACCACATTCAGTTTCCACACAGATGCATGGGGCCTTTTTGGAGGGTTTACCCTCCAGAAAGGCCTTAATGTCCTGCACCTTGAAAAGAGTAGAGTGCTGTCTGTTCTGTAAGTATGCTGCAACTGTAGTTACGTTTAAGCGTATGGAAGTATAAGCAAGGCATGCCGCGTATAGGTGTAGGAGGTACCAGAAAGTCTCTTGCACAAACTCTCAAAGTGGTCTAACTGTTTTGAGATCCAGTAGTGCATCTTATCCATTGGGGGAGTCACACAGATGCTCAACATCAAAAGAAACATTCAAGAGGGGTTGCTGCATCTCTGATTGAAACTGTGAGCCTGGCATGCCTGCTGAGGAGAATGCTGGAGATACTCCCTCTAGGGGCAGTATCTGCTGCGTTGATGGCACATCTAATATTACTGCTGCTGGTGGTGGTTTTGCCCAATGCAACCAGCTTATGTACCCTTTTACGTGGGCCTCCAGGAGGTACTTCACCCATCTCCTTCATTTCCTATCAGTGGTACAAGTTATACAGAGAAACGGGACTTACAGATTGGTAATGAGCCAGTGGTAGGCTGCATCAAACGCTATGCGTTTCCCTGCCATCCCTATGTGCTTGCTTTCGTTATCAAGTGGTGGAGTGTTCCTTGTTGCTTTTGCCAATACCCTCTTAGAGGCAGTATCATGACTGTGCGCAGTGTCTTTGGGGACCGGTTTTTTCTGCAACCCTTAGCTTGATAACTTTGGCCTACATGGGCAAGTTGTCTCTGGCCAGCCTAAGCATTCCCTTCACCATGGGGAGGCAGTGCACTGTCCACTCAGTTTAGGAGAGGGTCTCAAATAAGAAGTCGGCCTCATCTTTCCCTGTGTGCATTTATATTTGATGGTGTTGGCAGGCCCATTGTATTACCCATGGTAGACAGGTGGTGCTGCCTTGGCAGAGTAGGGTTCAAAGTCTAGTCTAGGAGGTCGAGTATGTAGTCTTTCCAGAGGTTTTCTCCCCCCTAGAGCTGCAGGACTTATGATAAGGGTCCTACGGGAAAAAAGGGCCCTAGGATTTGAGCTAGTGAACTGTGGTTGGAGGTAAGGAAGTGTGGAGGGAGCATTGGTGATGAAGGTGTTGTAGGTAAGTGTGGGAATGGAGGCTTTCTAGCAGGGGAGTTCCTGACCATTGTAGAGGTGGGTGGCCTCAAGGGGTCAGGGTCTGATTCATCTTTGAAGGCCAGTCTTTTGGATTTGGTCAAGTCTTGGAGCTGGGGGTTTGGCAAGGAACTGGCCTGTGTACCTATATATGAACAGTTTCTTCTGCTCTGCACTGAGTACCTAGGACAGTTTTTCAAAGATCAATCCCACGGTGATGTCCGATCTCGCCAAGGGGTGCTTCGGCAACTATTTTGACTCCGACTTTAGCCATGTGCCCTTGGAAGGGGCTTTCACTGACATTGACTCAGTCTCTCAAGTCTGGGGCGTCCTCGGTCAGAAGGATTCTGCCTTCTATGGCTTAACTTAGGGCTCTAAGCTGGACTCCCATGGGAGCTGTGCTCTGCCTCTGGTGAAGCATGTTATGGCTCAAGACTCACCTTGTGGTGTAGTCTAGGTCGGGGGGCGGAGGGGTCGCCCTGGTTTTCGGGTCTGGGGCTTGCATTGGCTGCGCAACAGGCTCTAGGAACTACTCCTCAGCGTCAGAAGCCTCCAAGAAGATGACCTCTGGACTATTCTCCTTGGTCTGCTGGAATGCAGGTGGGCCCAGCTTCTTCCTCAGCATGGGCGGATCTTCAGCCCTAAAGAGGTCAGCCATCTCAGACAACGTTTGTTGCTCCATTTTGTGGCAAGACCACCATCATTCCTTCTGGTACTAAAAAAGCATGGCAATCTTCACAGGGGGTGGTCTTACAGCCTGGTGAGAGGCACCGATTGCAGACATAGTGTTGGTCTCTCCAGGCATATTTGGTGTTGCACATAGGGCACATTTGAAAGCGATGCAAACCCTTGCTCTAGGCGCATTCTCTAATGAATTACCAAGAAGACTCAAAATTTGGCGAGGGCTAAGGTCAAAAGCCATCATGCGTCAAAAGATAACTGTCGGTGACAGATCCGAAGTTCTGGAGTCACCAGCAGAATCTCACAGCACAATGTTGTTGTTTTCGTCGCAGGGGGTGGAAGGGAGGTTAGCCGTTGTGGAACATATCACTCCAAGTGCAGCATTCCAAAACTTCCTAGCCTAATGGAAGTAAGCAATCGGAGGTGCAGCCATTTCGGAGTAAGGGCGGAGTCACAACAGGTTGTGACCTAAACGTCTTTGAAGGAAAACAAGGTGCTTCCATGCCCAAACTTAGAGGGCAAGAGTATGTGTATCTACAGCCAAGCTTGCTACGAAAAGCATGTCATCAATTGTTTTTCTTTTGGGGTCAGGGTACAAGGCGATGAAACAGAATCAATATATGAAGACCTTAAGCCTCTTAATATGAGGACAGGTCCGATAGCAGAGGAAGCTATGTACACATTTCCAGACAGCATGTATTCCTTCATTGTACAACAACATGGTCTCAATGCTTTTGGGTACGTTTCACTTTCCTCCTTTCCAGATTCACAGAAAACGACTGAATCCTCAAACTATAGGACAACGTGTGATATTTAACAAGTCTCAGAGCTTAGTGGTAAGGATTTGTTTGCAATCCGCAAGTGCAGATGGAGCAACAGTACAACTAGACAGAGCAGTTATAATGTAAAACTCATACATAAAACTAGTGTGAAAAACAGTACTCTCAGCAAAATGGTTTGGTACCAAAATATCGAAACTTAAATAACACCTGACAGAAATACTGGGTCTTAAATTTAATTTACAAAAATATCACTTCTTTCGAGTCAATAACAGAAAATCTATACCTTATGGGAAAATATTTTTGTAAATTATATTTAGGATACAACATTTCTGTCAGACAATATTTTTCCTCTTACAAGTCAAGTCAAGTTTATTATGAACTGGAAATCCTACGGAGGTCCACAAAATTACACACTACAGATAAAACGAGAAATGCATTTCATTCAATAAATAGTTCTTCCTTTGTATGAAACTACCTCCTTAAAATCTATTATCGTACATACTATACGGAATGCGGGAAAGAATAAAAACTGTCATAAAAACAACAAAGTGCAACATACAAGGAGCAAAATAAAACATGCATTCCTAAAAAGCGACAGTAAAAAATGTTTGGACGCATATACAACCGAATAAACAAACATCCATAAATAAAATAACATTAAAATTGCCTAATAAACAGCGAAGTAAAAAGAAAAAGGTAAATCCTGTGACAAACTGTTTCATTTGGTGGGGACAAGACAAATAAACGGGCCTCATGGGCGGAATGGATGCTAAATTTGATGTAGGACTATCTTAAAAAAATACGCCTAGCCTTTTGCAACTCCGGACACACAAATAACACATATAAAATCTTGAACTTGTAAACAAGATATTTCATAAATTCTCTCCTCTTTCTGTATTTTATCCCAAATACCGGTAATTTCTCTTAAGGGCAACAAATAGAGTCTCAACAAGAGCATCAACCTCCTAATCCCTTGAGGTAGATTCCAAGTTAAATAGGGCTGTGGTTTATTCCCCAAAGCACTCCCACAGACCACCTCATTACGCGATTTGGGCTGACTTAAAGCAATATCTCTGGTCAGACTAATGGAGGTCACAGACTTCTTTATAAACAGCTTCCATAAAGACTTTGGCATGGGGGAGTCAGCGTTTCAGCGAAGCCCAAATGCATCATTTGCTTGCTCAAATTTCAAGGAATTGGCTTCTGCATATTTGGTCAAGGCTTCCAGGCTTAGTTGCAAGCCAATAGGCGTTAAATCAAAGAGGGCCACGTCATTCGCGTATAATAGAGAACCAACGGACATTGTACCAATTTTAGGGGTATTCTCCCTCACCAGGTTTAAGGCGCGAGGAAGATCAGATAAATATAAAGAAAACAAGAGCGGGGCCAGCATGCAATCCTGCTTAAACCCATTATATGTTCTAATCTTACGCGATAATCCTAGCGATCCTCCCATCAAATCTTGTCACCAAGTATCGGAGTGTAATTCCATGATGAGATCCAGAAGATGATGTGGGATAGCCAATCGGAGGAGCTTTCGCCACAGCGTTTGGCAGTTCACTTCATCAAATGCATGCCCCGTAAAAAAACTTTTTTCTACAATGTTATCCAAAGTACTATGTTTCTTTCTGAAACCGGCTTGTTCTGGAGGCATGCTATTCTGGTCATGCCCTATTGTTGCAGATTACACTGGATGCTTTTAGCAAATAATTTGCCCGAAGCATCCAGCATGGCTAAGTTTTTGGACCCTTTTTATACAAAGGGAATACAACACTCCCCTTCCAAGAAAGGGGAACCTTCCTAGTTTGAAAGCAATAATTTAACAGCAGGGCAAGAAAAGCTCCCCAGGCAACAGCCTCCTATTTAATTAACGCAATCGGAATTCCGTCTGGATCTTGCACGCCAGATGTTCTGGCTTTCTTTATAAACCCCACTAATTCCTCTCCTGAAGGGTGACCAAATTTAAAAAAAGTAGACTCATCCAACCAATCACAACAGAAACAATTGGACTGTTGTTATTAAATAATAAGGAGATATAATCCACCCAGTCCTTCTCTGGTATAGGCAGAGCCTTCTGCTTTGAGTCGCAATATTCCGCTATCAGGCACCAGTACTTTCTAGAGTCTTTGGCCCGTGCAGATACTTTCAGGCCAATCCACTCAAAATCGTAATCCCTTCTCCTTTCACTTAGTTTGCGGCAACTTCTTACTCATTTAAGGCGATTAATTTCCTGCTGACGACTCAGAGAACTGTAAGTGCTGTTTTCGAACTAACTGATTTCTTGATTTAATATTTTCTGCGAAAATATGCCCTGTTTAGCTGAGCGACGGCCAACAGAGCTAGAGCATGAATTACGGATCTCTTCCATTTGGGCCTCAAAACACTGAATGGTGTTATTGGTTACACACCCTGAATGCTCTATATAAGCCTTCTTAATTATCAAACTGACCTCAGACATATTTTTTGATGTCCAAAAGGAACGTCCTTTTGCTTTATTAAACACATTCATGCCCAGGTCGGAGTTCCCCAGATCCAAAGTAGGTCAATCAAAAGCCACTGTCATACCCACTACACTATGGTCACTCAATGCAGATAGGAGAACAAATACATTTTCACAAGCCCCAAACATTTGATAAGAGACAACCACATAATATAAGAGGTAATTACCCATTACTACGGAGGTTTTACTCCGCATACCATTACTTCGCAAGCGTTACAACGCATGCGATGTAACAACGTGTAACCTTTACTACGCAAGTTGCTGCATCGCATGTGTTGTAACTATGCATGCGTTGTAATGGGTATGGCGCTAAGGCGGATCAGGAAGCTACGCTGACCAGATGAGCGCACACACAGGATCAGGAAGCGACGTTGACCGGATGAGCACTGGGGCCCAGAGTATGGAAGCGACGTAAGGCGTGAAGGTGCGCGATGACAACTGCTTGAAGGAAGCGGAGCTGGAGATGATTTGGAGCACGAGCAGGAGGTGACAGGGAGCGGCAAGAGCAGCACCACCAGTCATAATGGAGTGAGGCGGCCCTGGGCGCTACGAGGAGGACGTCAGGAGAGGTAAGCCAGGGGCATTGTCCTAGGGGGAGAGTCGTGCAGGGGTAGTTTTTTAGGTTTTAGGGTAGTGTAGTTGTGTTTGTTTAGTGTAGAGTAGTGTATTTGGGTTTAGGGTAGTGTCGGGGGTCGTGAAGGGTAGTGTTTGGAAGTAGGGACAGGACTGGGGGTAGGGACAGGGTCATACTGGGGGTCGTTTTGTAGGTTTTAGGGTAGTGTCGTGTTTGTGTAGAGTAGTGTATTTGGGGTTAGGGTAGTGTCGGGGGTCGTGAAGGGTAGTGTTTGGGAATAGGGACAGGACTGGGGGTAGGGGCAGGGTCGTGCTGGGGGTAGTTTTTTAGGGTTTAGGGTAGTGTGATGTTTGTGTAGAGTAGAGCAGTGTATCTGGGTTTAGGGTAGTGTTGGGGGGGGGTCGTGCAGGGTAGTGTTTGGGAGCAGGGACAGGATTGGGGATGGAGGCAGGGTCGTGCTGGGGGTAGTGTTTTAGGGTTTCGGGTAATGTGGTGTTAGTGTAGGGTAGTGTTTTAGGGTTTAGGGACAGGACTGGGGGTTCGGGGGAGGGTCGTGCAGGGGTAGTGTTGTGGTGCTGTGTAGGGTAGTGGTTTAGGGTAGTGTGGGGTGGTCGTGCAGGGTAGTGTTTGAGTGTAGGAAGCGGGCTGGGGGGAAGGGGGAGGGTCATGCAGGGGGTAGTGATTTAAGGTTTAGGGTAGTGTTGTGGTGTTTGTGTAGGGTAGTGTAGTGTTTGGGGGTTTGGGTAATGTTTTAGAGTTTGTTATGTGTAGGGTAGCGTATTTGTATTTAGTGTAGTGTTGGGGTAAATGTCTGTTTTGATTACTAGGCAGCTTTTTAGTTCACATACATTAACACTTGCAATGTAAAGGTATGTGAACTAAAAACTTGCGTAGTAACAGCAATTGCTAAGTAAAAACTTCGTGGTAAAAAGCTGCGAAGTAATGGTATGCTAAATAACGAGTCCTATTCAATCTAAGAGACTGAGTATGGGGGAATGAAACTACTTTATTTGCAGGCACTTTCGCATTTTAAATAATCAGATCTATACTTCTGAGGGTCTCGAGCAAGGAGAACCCTCGTTTATCTGTTTTTATATTTTTTGGTAATAAAATCTAGAGTATATACCAGGTTCTCTTTATCAGGATTAGCGTAGATCTCAGAAGCAGAGTTAGAGACTTTGGCATTTAAATCTTCAACGATTATTACTAGGGGACAATATTCCCTAATAGCTATGTCATGAATGAATGAAAAAAATACACTCAGCAAGGGGTCATAGTGTCTCCCAGGAGAAATATACAAATTAGCAAGGAGGAAGAAAGAGAATCTACATTTGTCTCCCAAATATGCCAACTTCAAGCATTTGCAAAGATTTGAGGGATGACAAATACCATCTGATTCCAATTAATCAAATTCTTAAGGAGAATAGCAACCCCCCCACTAGCGTGTCCTTTTTCAGAGCACTTAGCAGGACTAAAAAACACAAAATTACCATCACAGTCAAACTCATTACAAGACTAAGTCTCTTGTAAACACATAATTAAAGGGTTCAAGGTTTTCAACAAATTTCCTTTTATCTCACTGTGACCCAAACCAGACATGTTCCACGACAATAGTAAACCCCCCATGCTACCTCAAAGGATCACTCCTTTCCGCTAAAGGGCGGGTACTGTTCAAGGCTCTCGCGACCCAACACCACTGGGCCAATTCATCTTCCATCTTCGGAGCCTGGGGATCAACTGCCAAGCCCATCACCATGTTTATTGATCGTCCCCTCTTGCCCAAAGAGACGACAATATTTTGGGGATTACCAGGTAAATACTCAAGTGTTGGGACCCATTGCATCCGACACCACTGATTTAACGGCGCTTAGGGTTTTCGGGCACTGAATTATGGGATGCATGGGGGAGATTCCACATAATCTAAAACAGATGTAATGTCAATCCCTTGCTGAAGAAAATGCTTGCAATTCTGCATAACCAAATTAGCAACAATCAGGGTGCAGAGCGTAACTCTAGAATAGGGAAAAGTATTAAATGAATTCATTTTCACGTTTAGAATATCCCTACTGGATATCAAATTTAAGGCCTCAATCTGGGAGAAAATGCTGAGAATTAATCATCTATTTACCGGAAAAGATGTTGTTGTTGAATAACAAAGTGAAGTCCAGGCTAGTGGATGAAACATTCTGCACCACACTGGTTCTCTTTATGGCGTCCCTCGAGGGGATCCATAAAGGCTGTAGCTAGATGCTTGTGCACCACCATTAGGCTGAGTATTCAAACGCGAGACAGAAGCGTTGGGTGGAGCGCCCTCCATATTTTTATTAGACAATAGAATGGTCTCAGTGAGAGCTCTATTGGACCCGCCTTGAATGACACTTGAACCCACCCCTCTAGATTTCCGACCACCCCGACCCCGGACCCTGTCTGGGGCATGGAAACCTCATGTCCTATTCCCGTGTCCCCTCCCGAGGGGTCAACCAACTCGTAAATCAAGGTGAGTTGGGCTTCTTGGGGGGACTGCAGTAACAGATTCGGTGAAGACACTGCCGCTCCAGAACCCCCCACCTCCTGGCTGTCACCATATGTGGTGTGGGGGCCTTCAGAGGAAGCCCCCCCCCTTCAAACAGAGATTTAGCAACTCCCTCCTCCATCATTCTATGTGTCACACTCTGCCGGTCAAAAAATCCATGAAAAATGCGATCTTTTGGTGATTTTTGTTTGGGAAATAGTCTTATCTTTTTATGTTTCCATTTCATATTTACCACCTTATGATTTCTTATGGGGTTGCCCGTCTTGCCTGCCTTCCACCCGCCACCCTCTGGCAGATTAAGGTACAGGGCATGGGAGGTAGTGGGAGTTGAAACCTCCTCCTCCACTCTCCTACCCAACTGTGAGACAAGTCCCCTGGTTTTCTCAACTCCTCCGATGCCCCTTTTTTTAATTACCATTTAAACAAAGGGAACTTTTTTTATATATAGGTTTTACCGAAGGGGGACCTTGTTCTACCTCCCCAAGTAATGTATTTAAACAAAGCTCTTCCTTTTTAAGGTCACACACGGGTTCTGTGGGGGACAGCAAATAAAGGGATATACCCGCTTGAACAGAGATCTCTCTCAACTTTCCGAAGGAGCAGATGGTAATGGCCTGTCATTCGCAGGTGCTTCCATATGGGAGTGTATCATAAGTATATTTTTATCTGTGCCAAACTTATTTCCCTTCTGCACTTCGAACAGCATTACAGACATAATTTCCAATATATGATCAGAAATTGATACAGATTTCTCCAATATGGACAGAACAGACTATAAAAAAAAAATATTTTTTGAAAAAACAAAAATCGATACAAAAGAGATATTCCAAGTGGACACCATCCCCATTGTTTCCAATCTTTGGCTGTGTACAAGGCAAAAATACATCGTGAGCAGATTCCGAAGAAGAACCAATCAAATGACTTAAGCTACAATATAAAGGGGGCAAGGAGAGGCGCCTAGGAGAAGAACCTAAAATTAGAGAGTTCTTTTCATTAGATCTACTCATTGGGTGCTCATCCTTATAAGTATGGTCAGGAGGGCCTCCCCAACCCCCTATTTGAGCTTCTATGTCGATATCTGGGAGTGTATAATCTTCCCCAGACCTCGATTTTTTACATATCGTTGCCTTCTCGACCCTACTAGGATCATCTCCCAAAGGTTCTTCGGGACCACCGTCCTGGCTAAATCCCTTACAGATGCGCCCCCCTGCCCCCCCCCCCCCCCGCCCGACAGGTGTAACAGCAGGCATGCAGTCTATCTTAGACCTATTCAGAGAAACGTGAGGCTGGTTCCGTTGGACGACGATGGCATCTGTAACCATATTTGAGCCAAACTAGGCCATACTGGACACCTTCATTTATCTGAGTCCGTTCCCCAGCAGGCATACAATAGCGCCCCCCCCCCCCCCGAGATTCCAAAAGGTCTGAAGGAGAAGACGCTACTAGATTGGAATTGGAAACCAATCCCTCTGGGACCACTGCTACCATCTCAGGTACAATCCGACACATCTTTCAGAAGAAACCGGTGATGACTGGATGGGATTTATAACAAATTGCCTAGTACTGCTGTGCGATCTCCTTGTTTTATGGGATTGTCTTGGTGACGAGGAAATCACACGCCCTACGAGTAATTTTCTTGAGGTCATCTTACTCAGGCTTCGTTGCCTGCCTGAGTGACTGACCGCCGCCTCCGCGTACTCTGGATGAGACATTACTACTTCCGCTCCCAACCACTACAGCTGAATGAGATTGACGAAGTTTCAGCTAGTTACTTTTATATGCGTATTTCCTCTGATTTTCAGTGGCAGCTGTAGCACAGTGTTACACTGCACTACACAGCTCCGAAAACTAGCCTGGAGCTAGTAGAGACCAATAATTAAAATTCCAACTTCTGGAACTGTTGGCAGCCCTTAGTAAATTTTCCACTGTATGGCCGGATTGTCGCCTCGGAGGTTTGTGTCTAGATCCTGATTCAAGGTAGCTACTCACAAAACAGAGAGCGAAGAGCAGGGGTTGGGTGAAACTACAACGGAACCGCCCCAGACTAACGCTGGCCACCTCCACAACCTTGAGACCTCCCTAGGCTACCCACGCCTCCCTTTCCTATTTTAAAAAAAAGTCAGGGAGATTGGGGAGGCCGAAGGAGCAAAAAAAGAGAGAAGACCAGAGTAGTAGCACACTAGGCACAGCAGGCATACCACAAGCCACACACAGACCTAGCTGGGTCGCTTCCGCAGGGCCTGAGCACTCACTCTGCAAGCGGCAACTAATACCTTCTGACATGGGCCTTACCTCTCCTCCTGCTATCGATGGCTCTACTCTATTTTTCCCTGAGCCAAATTACCGCCGTCTAATGGCTACTTCTGCTGGCTGAATCAGCCGGCCAAGATCTTTCGGCCCGTTCTCTCATAGGGGAGCCACAACAACGCGACCACTCAACAGCTCACAGCAGCTCGCGGCCCCCTTCAGAGCTTCTGCACCGATGCTAATGCCCCTTTCCACTCCGGAGACTGTGTAAAATTTTTGCCAGTGCTTGCCTTCCTTTGCCAGTACCAGTGCCAGGGCCGGTGTTTATCGTAGGAGCAGGGGGGTACTGAGGCTGATGGCTCAACTTCACTTTTATTTCCAGATCACCTGAGCAGAAGACCCCAGCTGAACGGAGCACTGACTCAGGAGGCCAGGAGGGAGTGGGGTGGTCCTCTCCGCTGTGCAAGCCGCACCCGTCCTAGCGCCGAACTCCTCCGCGCATACGTTAAGAATCACGGCACTAGCTGTGTCGCCCTCCCTGCACAACCGCTCACTTCCCTCTCAGGAGTTTAGTCGCCCTTATCACTTGCAGCCTCCCTCCACTCGTCCATGCTGGGCTCGGCGGCTCAGCAGTGGCTCGTCACTTCCACACTTCCCATCACAGAATAACCTCCACAGCCCACACCTCTTGCAATTGTGACATACAACAAACATAAAAAGTATGCAATTTTGAAAAGCATATTCTCCATTAAAAGTCTTTTAATTGTTTAACAATGTGTCCCTCACTATCACTTATCAAATGTCAATGCTACATCCCTAAGAGGTATCCGTGTTATTCAAGATTGCTGTTCTCTGCCTTGATAAAAGTTTGATTACAGGAGAGACCCACCCCGAACAGACCATGAAGCAGCTAGCTAAATAGTTCTAGGTTATTACTAAGTATGATACCAGTTGAGAGGTAGGTCCTCTGTTTATATCTAAGCCCACACAGCACTTACTAATTGCAGTGTATGGGGCATAGACACGACCCTGATGAATGCCTTAGACCCACGGCTGATTAGAGGCAGAAACATGTTGGCATAATTATTTGTTCAGTGACGTATACAGGTCATTACACCCAAGTATGCCTCCAGTATTTACCCCTTGGTAATCTTCTAATCAACCAGGGATACCACCAAATTAAAGGATACTTTAGTGGATTATCCCATGGTTTTTTAACGTCATGAACTGGACCTAAATCATTGTCCTGAGAGAAGAAAGATCAAAGAACTCCCTCAGAAAAGCCCCATTCTGAGGTCGAGTCCACCTTGGTAGTAACCTCTTACCAGGGTGGGATGAGGTGGCAAATGATGAAGCATGTCACATTATGTGAGTGAGCCATCCTCGTCCAATTCTTGGACTTTCCTTGAATTTAGGTAACAAACTAGCAGCATACAGAGAACTCATAGGGTCTCTGGTACTAACCTGCTGAGTTGCTGATTAACCAAGCCGCATTTCTCTGAGGGTATCACGCCAATTTATGTTTGAGTGATTAAGGGCTGGTGGGTGCCCCATAATGCCCCTCTTGTCTCCCCTTTGTGATAGTATTTTATTCAAGATTGGACCACAATGGAATCTGTGAAAATGTAATGTGTCCTACATTTTTATCTTCTGCTGCATCTCCTCATCAACTCCATAATAAAATGTGTCCATTTAGCTATCAGGTGGTCAAATGTCACATTTGATACCATTGGTCATCTTAGTTGTAGTTTTGCATTTCTCATTAAACGTATAGGTTTAAGAGTGATGGCATTTGAGGGCATTGGCTGAGGGGCAATGGCTGGCTAGCCGGGCAGTAGCACATGTCTGTAGCCGTCTCCCAACTATTTTATTAAACTAGATAACACAACACATCATATTGTTCTTTGCAGTTCTTGAAACTCTAGTTTTGTTTATCGAACCCTGACAGATATTGGTAGCTATCTATTGTACGTAAGAATATTTCCAATAATAGTTTATCCAATTATTTTTTGCCTCTGGTTCTCAAACATTAAAAAAGGTCAGTCTTTGCTATCATAGTCTTTTCATACCTGGTAGCATTTATAGTAGACGCCTTAAAATCAGTTAACAACAAGAGGCAGCGAGCCAGCACTGCATCAGACAGCAGTACGTAGGCTGGAGAAGCCCTCTGCTTCAAAACAGGAGATGGTGGCAAACAGATTCCAGGGGAAGACTGAGCAGGAAGAGGGTATGCAGAATTCTGAAAGTTACTCCAATTGACAAGTGCCCCCAAAGGGTACATCAGGTCTCCAGATTCTCTGGAGGTTCCTCAAACCAAAAGGGAATATGGCCCCATGCCAAAAAAAGCCTTGTTTAAGAGTAGCCACAGTAAATCAAACCAGCACTTAACATTTCTCCCTCCTCCTCCCTCCTACCTCCCACAGAGAAACATTATTTACATTGCCATAACTTTGATACAAAGATCTGGGAAACGAAGGCTTTAAAATGGGAAAGGGGAGTTTTTTGCTCAAAGGATCAGAATTTTAAACAGAGAAGGTGGAGTGCTTTGTTAACTGCCTTTACACAGGATTAGCAGGGGAAATCAGGTTTAAAAGCACATTCATTTACAATTACATAGGTAGGTTGGATTCGATTTTTTTATTTGAGAAAAGAAGAGAGATTGGAGGAGGCAAGAAGGGTAGGGTGCCATTTTAGAATTAGGTGGGAATTTTGAAAAGAATCGAAAGGGGATGTATTGGTCTCGCAATAGTGTCAGGGCTATAATGCAAACCAGGAAAATGACCCCTCCTCCTTGCAGATTGGTAGTAAAAACAGTCCTAGCTGGGATGCAGTGGGCTTCTCAACACCCAGAGCCTATGTACCACCACCAATGACAGCTGCACGTTTTTTAAACTGTGGTCCAAGGACACCAGGTGGTCCATAATGCATACTCAGGGGGTCTGTGACTGCTTGGAAAATTAAAAAATATTAATAAAGAGTATATGAACGAAGAGGCAAAATGTAAAATTGACATTTGTTAAATGCTCTATAAATGTGAAGGAATTTCAAATTGGAGGCTAAAAATTAAGTTGGTATCCTCCAGCTGATTCATGGGAGCAGTCCAGTGCATCAAAAAGAATATAGTATGGACGTTGGGTGGCATCAATTGAATTTCGACAAGTTCTAACCTTTTTATTAAACTTAAAATTGTGATTTTTTTATATCTGAATTTATTAAATTGATTATCATTTGTGTATTTGCTAGATGAATGCTTGTGTCTGTATTTTTGTGTGATGTTTTGCAGTCCAAATTATTAAAATTGCTTTGGTCGAAGTTCCCGACTTTCAGTAATGACTCAGTAGGAGTCACTGGATTCCAGTAATGTCTCATTGGGGGCCACTAATTTTAGTAATAAGTAAGTGGGATTCTACAGAAGTCAAAAGGTGAAGCATCACTGCCCTAGAATGACTGCAGGAGGGCAAAGGAGGCAGACTTTCAGTGAGAGCATGCAAGTGTCAGCAGGGACGGGGGCTGTTTTGCCCACACAAAGCAGTCTGACATTAAGTGAGAGCTCGCTAGTGCCTTGACAGAGACCTTTCCGGTTTGAGTTTCCCTAGAAGCACAAATTTCATATTGGAGGTAAAGAAGGAAATTGGGGATAACAACTTCTGTAAGGATAGCGGTAATTAGCTTTATTAATACAGGAAAGCAGAGTTATGAATTAAGAATAATGGTTGGGTAGAAATGTGGATTATTTATACTGGGAAGAATGGCATGTTTAATGAAAAATATTTGTTGGTTCTGTGTATACAAGAGTTTAAAACAGTAGTAAGTGTATGTATTTGTGTATTACTTTATTGTACACATTTGTAAAATGTATTATAGTTAAACCCATCAATTAAAGTATAAATCCTAAAACAGATTACAAAGTTTCTTCCTTTCAGTAGATTAAGAAATATTAGCCAACTTTTGTGTCTTAAGTGTAATCAAGGACTTAGTTTGTTAAGAATTTGTGTGTGTATAGTGTGCAGTATGCACTTCAATGGAGAGTTTGTTAAACAGTTTATGTGCATATTGTACAAGACACAATGCTTCTCACATAGTCCTGTGGTGAGGATAGTTCAAGGTTTTAGCTTCCCATGTCTCGGTCTGTCATGCAGACCAATCGGAAATTTCTTCTGCCAAACATTAACAAAGGTATTTAAGCAACTGTCTTGAGTCTGCAATAAGCAAGATCCAGGATCTTTGTCAGTTTCCCGATGAAACTGTTTGTAAGGTTAAGCCCTTCTCAGTCGCTTCTCTATTTGTGCAAAGAGTTCGTTTTCTGAATGCAGGTAAAAAATTATTGGCTTTATAGGTCGTGTAATTTCGTGCATATACAGAAGATATGTTTCATTTAGTAGGTCGCTTGCCTAAAATTGCAGTCTGCCGGTTTTAAGAAGCAGTTTGTGGTTGTTCCAGGAACCTTTAAACTGTCGAAGTGGATTATACAGACCCCAAAATCGTGATTATTTCTGTTTGAGGCTGGCTTCGAGATAGGATTCAATATACTGTTGCCTACTCCTAAGACAGCATTGCTGAAGGTAAACTGCAGGTTTGCATATCGACTAAGTGCCTCATTCTGTCTGAATCCCGCAGAGCATTTCTTATAGCAATTTCTCACTTGAGACTGGGCATTTTCAGCAATTCTTCTAATGATGGAAGAGAGGTCTGTGGGTCCATTATAAGAGAGTTATAGATTATACTCATCATTGTGTCTTTTCTAGCTGTGGCACACTCACAGAAGTAGATTTTTAGCAATAAAAACTGAGATTTAATAGAGGAAAGATTACACTTCAAGCTAATCCTCAGCTTAGGCTTACCTGCATAATAATTGTGTCCTCACTCGCATTTTGCGGGACTTAGGTAGTAGGGTCGTGGTGCTCCGTCCGCCATCTTGGGTGGGTGTTGACGCTTGGGCCACTCTCAGGCGCCATATTGGTCGGGTCTAGAGGCTCTAGCAGCCGGAAGCCCGCGCATTGGAGAGCTTATTTAAGCTGCTCTCTCAACACGCTTTACAGACCTTTCTTTCATCGCGCGCACTGCTGGACAGATTTTAATCCTATTTGTATATTCCTGGGCATATTACTTTTAAATTGCGCTGCTTGTAATCGCGCTGTTGTTTTCCTTGCCTAATCATCAGGCGCTTGTCAGTACAGCAACTAGGGGCATAGTTAGGCTTACCTGCATAATAATTGTGTCCTCACTCGCATTTTGCGGGACATAGGTAGTAGGGTCGTGGTGCTCCGTCCGCCATCTTGGGTGAGTGTTGACGCTTGGGCCACTCTCAGGCGCCATATTGGTCGGGTCTAGAGGCTCTAGCAGCCGGAAGCCCGCGCGGCGTTCTACTATAAATAGATATGGGCAAGCAGGCGCGCAGCGGATACGCGCCGGAGGTGCGCCAGAGGTAAGCCCGTTTGCGCCCGGCGTGCTTGCCACCTCTCATTTGGCAGATACTCGTGAGGATTCTTACGATTCATCGTGCCTTACTGCGGCTGGTATTCAATGTTTGTCTATCCCATCTTCTCATAGGACTCTTTCCTGTGGCCTGCTGAATGTTCGCTCTCTCGTTAAGCATTATGCTGAGACTGCTCTTCTAATAGAATCTTTACATCTGGACATATTATTTGTGACCGAAACTTGGGCTTCAGCAGACTGTGGGATGGAACTCGGTTGGGCTTGCCCACCGGGCTACCTCATAAGACACACTCCCCGAGCTTCTGGTAGGGGGGGTGGAGTAGGTTACATTTTCAGAGACTCAATCTCCCTTTCGGAACTGGTGGTAAAAGAGGTGTTAGGGTTCGAGCTCATGGGCTTCTCTATTACGGCCCAGGGCGGTACCTTGATAGCAGGCCTTTTATGCTACAGACCTCCCTCTTCGACCACAACAGGCCTTCAGTCATTGGTCGATTTGATTTATGACCTCTCAAACTCCCATGCTAAATTCTTAGTACTGGGTGATTTTAATCTCTGGCCCTCAAGATCTGGCCTATAGGGAACTTTGCCAAGCGTGTAGCAATATTCAACTTGCACAGCTGGTCTTGTCACCCACTCATGTCAAGGGGCACACTTTAGACCTGGTATTTGCCGAGAAGGAATTGGTTGTAGTGAAAGAGGTCGTGGATCAGTGTTGGACCGATCATTCACTGATCAATATGTCTATTGTTTTGCCTGCTCCGCTAAAATCAAGTAACCCGGGCGGCACTAAGTTTAATCGACAATAGTCTCGCCTTTTTAGGGAGCCGATTCGACCCACTCTATTGCCTAGGACTTTTCTGGTGGAGGATAGTGTGGACAAGAGCTATGCTGTCCTTTGCCAGCAAATTTTGACATCTCTGGACGAGTTGGCCCCTTTGCGAAGGGTGAGGGACAGACCTAGAGGAGCCAATGCTTGGTTCACTGATGATCTTGGACAGCACAAGCTCCGTTGCAAACAGGCGGAGCGTACCTGGAGGAGAGGGTATAAGGTGCTGGATAGGGCAGCATATAAAGCGGCCCTGCAGGTATATAAGACCCAGCTAAGAAGCGCTAAAGCAAAGTTCTTAGAAGATACCTTGGCGAAGGCCTCTAATAAATTGCAGACTCTATTCAAGCTGATTAACAACCTATCTAACCCGTCTTGTACAGTACCAGCCATTCCGGCTTCCCAGGAACTTTGTGATTCTTTGGCCCTCGCGTTCGAGGAGAAAATTAGGACCATTCTGAATGGACTTTCAGTTCCCGGACAGTCTGTGCCGTCTTTATCCCTCCCCTTGGAATCCCCCTGCCATTCGGTACCCGCATGGGATAACAACAAGGTAGACTCCTCTCAGATGTCTTGTTTTCCTATTCCCTCGCTAGAGGAATTCTGTGTCTTGGCCAATGGCGTATCCTCAGGTTCACCACTTGATCCAATGCCTCATAAGATCTGGAAGGCATTCCAAGATGAGTTGTTTCCTCCACTCTATTCCATCTGCTGCCAGTCATTGACTACAGCGCTAGTCCCAGACAGTTGGACGTTGGCAATAGTAACTCCACTGCTAAAAAAGGCTTCTCTAGACTCTCTATGCTCGGCCAACTATAGACCCATCTCGCTTTTACCATTTGCGATAAAAATTCGAGAGGTGGGTCACGAGAGCCTTGTCCAACTTCCTGGAAACAAATTCCTGTCTGGATGCCGCCCAATTTGGCTTCAGACCGGCCCACGGCACTGAGACCGCACTGGTTACCGTGTTGGACGATCTACGAACGCGTGTCGACAGGGGTAAGTCAGCATTCTTAGTGCTGCTTGACATGTCGGCCGCTTTCGACACGGTGGACCATGAGGTTCTTCTGGGCCGTCTTCAAAGCGTGGGAGTAAACGGTCTGGCTCTAAGTTGGCTAACATCTTATCTCTGCAACAGAGAGCAAGCTGTGGCGTTACCACCATTTCGATCAGCCACACGACAGGTGAACCATGGTGTCCCCCAAGGGTCGGCGGTCAGCCCGATCCTTTTAAACTTGTATCTCCGACCCCTGGTAGACCTGATCAAGTCATTTGGCAGATCAGTCATCAATTATGCCGATGACACTCAATTGATTTTTTCATTTGAGGGCACTGAGATAGTTTCGAGGGACACCTTTCACCGCTGTATGTCGGCTACAGCAGAATGGCTGCAAGCTAACTCACTCCAATTTAATGGGTCGAACATGGAAGTACTCCATTGCTCCCTAGACCGTCTCCCTCGCGTGCTACCGGATGACTTTTGGCCAACCTCTATTCCGGGCTCGGTGGAAGCCGCAGAATCGGCTCGTAATTTAGGAGTTTTGTTTGAACCCAATTTACAGCTGGATGCCTCTGTAAATAGGACTGCAGCGACCTGTATGGGCCTGCTTCGTACCCTACGTAAGATCCTACCAATACTCCCCTGGGGAGCCAGAGCAGAGGTAGTGCGAAGTTCTATCCTCAGTAGGTTAGACTACTGCAACGCACTACTTCTGGGAGCTCCTAAGATCCTGATCCTAAAGTTGCAGAGGATCCAAAACATGGCTGCTAAATTGGCTCTATCTCGGCCACGTTCTGCTTCTTCATCTGCAGCACTAGCCGATCTGCACTGGCTACCGGTCCAGCAGAGGATTGCCTTCAAGGCTTCATGCCTGGTATTCAGAGCTCTGCATGGACTAGGACCAATACCACTCCAAAATCTTTTTTCTTGGTATCAAGCTGCCAGACCTCTGAGATCCTCCTCGGCGTTCCTGGTGAGGATTCCCAGGATTAATAGAGTGAGGATGGGCGGCCGCGCTTTCAGTTTCACGGCTGCCACATTGTGGAATACTTTACCTCTGGCATTAAGGAGTAGCCAAGATCTGCCCTCTTTCAAAAGGGATCTTAAGACCTACCTGTTCCCAAGAGCAATGTAATACACCTCACCTGATGGTTAGATACGGTCTCAGCGCCAGGATACCCTTTCGGGTGACAGTTGCGCTTAATAAGCATTAAATACAATACAATTTGGAGTTGAGGTGCGAAAACTGAATAATGTCCTTATATTTTGTATGTAAAAGGTTTTGAGTTTTTCGAGGTTTTTCCTCCGTGAGAGAAATGGACACATGTTAAAACTGGAAATAACTCAGCGTTCAAACCCAGGATTGTTGGATTGATTGCTCTTCCACTACGTATTTAAGTACGTCTTAATTGATTTGGCACTGTGAAAGCTTCCGCCTTTATCTTTGACAGCTGCTAAGATGCTGGTCATTTTGCTTCCTATGTAAAGCCTAGGTAGTCACACATATATACAAAAACAATTGGTTGCTCGCCCAACTTCCAAATGAATTGCACTTTCGCCATTCCAAATGAAAGGATCAACTGTCAAATTATTTGTGAAATTGAACTGATTTAGAGTTTCTAATGGATTCTGGAGTCCTATTGGCGTTTGTGAGCAGATGGTGATATGAGCAGAATAAATGTAATGACTTATCTGGTAGGTACCTAGTTTAGGAGTTTAGGAGGAAAAACGTTGGTGTTATGAATATAAAGGTGTATGTCCGAAATATAATGAGAAAAAAGAAGGGGTGCTAGGACGCACCATTGTTTGTGTTGGTTTCCTACAGTGTTGTCAATGTGGTTGTGTGCGAGGCAAATATAAGGTGTAACACACCTCTATCAATACCCAGGGAGGGATGTTTTGCCCCAAGATGATTTTGATTCACTTAGTCAAATGCAGCGCTGTAGTCAAAGCAAACATAGTGTGTCCTCTTTTCTCTGGTGATTTACAGTGAGTAATGTTGAGGCAGTAATACTGCCAATTGTTGCACATCCAGGGTGAAAACCGACTTAAAAACATATACGATATTGTTGTTTACTCAGTTAGTTAAAATTTTAAATAGATGTTTTGCAGATAATTGTCCTTCTACGTACAATAAGCCTATGACACGAACGTTGGATGGGTTGTTTTGGGGATCTTTTTTGTAGCTTGGTTGGATTATTGACTACTTCCAGGCAAGAGTTACTTGTACAGAGGTAAGAACGTGATTGAACAAAAGCTTCAATAAACAACTTCACAATGATATTGGGAGATCATAAGTACAAGGCGCGCAGGAGTTACTACATTTATTTATCAAAGCTATCATTTCCACCTCAGTAATTGCAAACACATTGTTGTTAAAGGTCAAGGATGGTACCAGCGAGTAGGCTGGACTGGTGAAATGTTTAAGGTAATTTTCAAATGGAATACTATAATCAATTGCCTGTCTGTAGGCAGATGTACCCGTGCCAATCAATGGTCTCATGTACATCGAATATATTTTTTGGTACTAATGATATAATGACCAAAGTCTTAAAAAAATTGTGGGCACACAACTGAAATTTTATCTGCGTCTTACGGTACGCTATGTTCCTATTTGCAATAATTTCAACTTCATAATTGGACCTCTGCATCAATAACGGTTGGTTTCCACAATGGGATGTTTCCCAGATGTGGCCCCATCAGTGAAAATAAACAACTCACAAGGTGCCAACCAGATGACACTGTGGATCTCTCTCATTTGCTGATAGACTCAACAAGGACCGTGTTTACATGAAAGGTATTTTAAACAAGCCTAATGCACTGTTATATTTTATTGTTATCTACGATATAATGCCCGAATCTTTTTAAAAGAATAGTGGGCCTATTAATGAGATTTTATTTGTGTTTTATTGCATGCGCCATTGTTTTTTTTTTAACAATTTTAATTATTTGAATCAAATAAACTCACTCACTACTGCCCATGCCAATCAGTGCCCAATATTATTTCATGTTTGAGGTACGTTTAGGTATTAAGTGACTTTAAGAAAAATGCACTGGTCCAAGTCATGGGCAGACTTCTATTAGGAGACAGAGGATAAATACTAACATGATAGCATAGATAGTCTTTTTTAAGTCGCCCTCCAGACTTCCTAAATATGTTGCAGGGTTATTATAAACTTTCAAACAGTGAAATTGTTGTGCAGTATCTAAGGAATCTAATAATATTGGGGAAGGGCCATATTAAAATGGTCTTAAATGATAAACAAGTCACCTTTTGAAACTAACAAATTAGCACAAGTCTCCTTTGTCTATCCCCCATGTTCTGTTATTCACTTAAAATACTTTGGCGCTTACATGCATTAAAGAGACAAAGTGAATAAGATAAGACTGATTAAAAGATGTGTGCGTGCATGTCCTTACCCTGTGCATAGAGCGTCAGTACAGCCTGGATAGCGATGTAGACCCCTTCAAACTGATATGTCTCGAACATCACCTGTTATGGAAGAAAACGGAGGCAGAGTACCAGTTAGTGTAACCTTGTGCATGCGTCCCCAGCATGGAGTGGGATGCCCATTTTAGGTCTGGCCCAGGCAGTGCTTGCGCTGTCTCTTCGACACATGCTGTGTTCAGGATATGTGTATGAATCTCTGCCCACTTTCAGCCCATCCTTTCAATTGGCTCATGGCAGTCTTCTTTGTAACTGGTGGCTTTTCATTGATCAATAGGCTTAGTAGTCCCTCCTTAGTACCGCCTTGGCTCTCTTTTCTCAACCTTCCATAAGGACACCTCCTGTTACATGTGTTGTTACGTTCTAACTTTCAATTACAGCCTCAAAGCACTATTTTTTACAGGGCTTTCTCCTGCCTGCTGTTGGAGACACTCTCCCGCAACGCATGCCAAGCTTGTTGCACCCCAAGCTTGATATTCATTGTGGCACGCCTTTCTCCCAGATGCCTTTAACTTTAATAATGGAAACCGCGCAACCAAATCTTTTTTTAATTTTATTTTTTTACTTTTTTTGTAAAGTGCATATGGCGGCCGCGTAACTTTTAAAGCGCAAAACCGGCAAAATCCTTTTCTTTTCAAATTTATATTTATTTTAATAAAGTACAGCAGGCCGAGCTTCATATTCATCGTGGCCGCACACCTTTCTCCTGCTGCGGGCTTAGGTACGGCTCTTCCCTTTGCCCTGGCTCAACTGAGACAAAGGTGGGGACACCAAGAGAGTGAAGCTGCTGAGATACAAACTTCAAAAGTGCCCTGGGCAGATTGCACGCCATGTCATTGATGTTTTTGGAGAGGGCGGTGTTTGACCATGAGCAATAGAATAGAGGGCCTTTAAAGTATAACTTCTCTCAAAGGGGCGTGACTGATGTAATTAAGTACGTGGCTTGAAAGCAAGTACGCTGAAAAACTATGCTTAGCTTAGTGTTCCGCCCGACTGGTATTTTGCTACTTCTGTCATAATATCTAAAAAGGAGTCTCAACAGAAACTAATTTTTCCATTACCTAAAATTACTTCCCTTGCATGAGCATGCCAGTTCGTTTTGAGTTTCAAAAACCTCCACTTTGATGGCTAGAGGTTGTCACTTTGGAAGGCAAATCATCTATTTTAATTTAACATAGGCTTAGTACTTCAAGCCGTTCTCACAAGTAATATAGAGAAAGGGGACAGGGTAGAAGCTTTGATGGGGTGTCTGAACAATGCTATTAAACAATATTCACGTTTTCACATTTAAGTGGTCATCATCTTAAGTAACCTTCTAATGAAAAGATTCTCCTTGCGTAGGATGTAAAAATGAAGAAAAAAACTCCAAGGTTCTCACCTCAATGATCTTTTCGCGGTTCTTGATAGGATTCATGGGAGGTTCCGTCAGTAGGATCTTGCAGTTCTGGGGGTCCACATTAAGCTTCTGGGGTCCAAAGGTGTAGTCCCATAGGTGCTTCATGTCATCCCAGCTGCGCACAATACCGTTTTCCATGGGGTAGTTAACCTCAAGCATGGAACGTAGCTCACTGGCCTCATCTCCCACCATAAGGTCCTGCCCACAGGAAGACAAAAAGAATCCATCAAAACTATTCTCAGGTACTTTAAGCCCGGTGCAATATACTGGTCTACTTATACACACCATTCCAAATCTGAAGTGCCCCATTAGTCCAGTACTGAGACAGACAGAGTCAGTCAGTCTCTCTCTCACTCACTCAATCAGAACATTTGTAGAGCGCACTACTCACCCGTGAGGGTCTCAAGGTGCTGGGGGGGGGCGCTTTTGGGTGCTACTGCTCGAAAAGCCAGGTCTTGAGGAGTCTTCTCAAGTTTAGCAGGTCCTGGGTCTGCCGTAGGAGGATGGGGAGGGTGTTCCAGGTCTTGGTGGCAAGGTGGGAGAACGATCTGCCGCCGGAGGTCGCTCTTCGAATGCGGGGGGACGGTGGTGAGGGCGTGGTCGGTGGAACGGAGCTGGGGGTGTAGAAGGAGAGTTGTCTGTTGAGGTAAGCTGGTCCGGTGTTGTGGAGTGCCTTGTGTGCGTGGGTGAGGAGCTTGAAGGTGATCGTCTTGTTGACAGGGAGCCAGTGCAGGTCTCTCAGGTGGGATGTGATGTGGCTGCAGTGAGGGATGTCGAGGATCAGGCGTGCAGAGGCGTTTTGAATGCGTTGAAGTCATTTCACGAGTTTGGCTGAGGCTCCTGCGTAGAGGGTGTTTGCGTAGTGCAACCTGCTGCTGACGAGGGCCTGGGTGACCGTTCTTCTTTTTTGATGGGGATCCACCTGTAGATCTTGCGGGGCATTCGGAGGGTGTTGAAGCAGGAGGGCGAGATGGCGTTGACCTGCTTTGTCATGGAGAGAGTAGAGTCGAGGATGAACCCCAGGTTGCGTGCGTGGTCGGTGGGTGTTGGTGCTGTTCCCAGTGCGGTCGGCCACCAGGAGTCGTCCCAGGCCGAGGGGGTGGAGCTGAGGATGAGGACTTCCATCTTGTCCGAGTTTAGCTTCAGACAGCTGTTCTTCATCAACTCTGCTACGGCTTTCATTCCTTCGTGGAGGTTGGTTTTGGCGGTGAGGGAGTCCTTGGTGAGGGAAGAGGATCAGCCGGTGTCGCCACTCTCTCACTCTCACTGCAGCCTATTCCTGCTCTTTAGTACCTTCAGTTTTTCTAGTAATACGTGGACACATGGGTTTGCCGGTGAACTTGAATTTGGATTTTGCACCAGTTATGTCACACAAAAAGCCAATCTATTCTAAACCCGATCTATTTTTATTCTGTTACTGTGATCTAACTGCAGTTCTGTCAATGTGCACCAAATCTGACAAAGTATTAATTGGCATTCAAGTACCGAGGTGTCGATCAGCCACTCAGCAAAACGTCATTTACTGATATTTCAACAATAAGTTCTAAACAGCTCTGTTGTGGAAGTCAGCTCGGTTGTGGATATCAGTACTGTTATGCAGCACCCCCAACAGTTCAAGTCCCAACACTCCCATTCAGCAAGCAATGATGCACCTCTATCCTGACTTGCAGCACCCTTTAATATTCTCATAGTGGAAAACCAATCAAGGTTCTGTCAAAGCACAAACAGCTGCAATTGGCTAAATCTTGTTTAATGACAATTCATTCCTCCATGAGCATTTCTACTGCCCTAAAACATCAAGACCTCTTCGATCAGAAGCTCTTTCTCTTATGCCCATTGCCCACATTGAGAGTATGCACTCTGAGGTCATACTTTCAACTTTCTTGGTCCCAAGCTCTGGGATAAACTTTCGTTTACTTACCCACAAAGTAATCTCTCTTTTAGGAACGATTTGAAGATTTTCTTGTATTTGCCGATTCGCTTTCCGTCCATTTGTATTTCTTTACCTCACCGTCTCTGTTCTACAGTTTAGAACAGCTGTGGCACAACTAAGCCCCTTGTGTTCTACACCACATTGTACAAGTTCTAAATTCAAACAGTCGTCATAATACTCTTAAAGAAAGCTCCTCGGATCGCGTGTCACTGGTGTTGCACGCGCCTACGAAGTCTCACTAAATGTACACATCACCACAAGCTATAATGAGATGGATTCTCAATCATACTCTACAAGACTTCACCCAACTGAGTGTAGCTTCGCTTATTCCACATCAACTCCCTCCTCGCACCAGAGGTCAGGCAAGAAGACGATCTATCACACACAGACAGAGGGTTATAGTTTCTTGATTTTGCTCCATGCATAGTCCCAAAATAAACCCACTTCCTCTTTCAGCCAGGAGCCAATGGCTAAACTGTTCCTTATACAGAAGCTACAATACAGTGTCTACTTGTTACTTCCTGTTAATTTCCACTTTCCAAAAAGAAGACACCAACTCCCCCTTCACCGATCTGTCCGACTCCGGAGAGCTCTTACCTTGATCTCGATGTTGCCCACTTTCGTGGAAGAACGGATGATCGGGCGTCCCACCAAGGCCGGGAAAATATGTTCGGGGAAGTTGGAGCCTGCATAACCGCACTTGACAAACTACAAGAGGGAGAAGAAAGAGACAAGTAAAAAGATGGAAAATAATGATATGGCAATGCCATCCAGAGTCAAAGAACCAGACGAGAAAGGCGAGTGAACCAGGACAACAAAACACCAGCACACCTTTAACTTTACATGGTTTTACCATATTTCACAGAAAAGTTTAATTAACCAGCTTCATAAAGCGGTCTTATCAAGAATCACAGCCTCCTCTTTTTGTTATTTCTCTGCCCAGAGTATAAACTGTAATTGCGGACATTAAAAACGTGTTATTTCTCTTTATATTTGATTTTGTTCTTCCATCTGCTTGAAGAATTTTACCCTTTATCCTTTATTCAACATTATTGTAATAGCGCCTGAGGAAAATGGGCCACGTGTTAATTTGTTTGCTCAATTTCTGAGTCGTTAGGTTCTTGATCCTCTTTATTGTGTTGTATTTCCTCTGTTTATACCATCACAATTGATAGTACTCCAATGTCTGTTGTTCCCAAAAACACTTTACTTTGTTTTCTTCTCTAAAAAGTCATTTTCTGTGAAACTCTTTGCATAATATTGGGTACAGTCCCACGTCTTCTGGCAAATTAAAACACTTTCAGTATTGTAAAAGGAGTAAACATTCTTGCACTGTCTCTAAAGCACATTTGAAATGAGTTCCCAAATGTGTGACAAGTTATATCATAGTAAATACATCCACAATTAGTTTTATTTAATTCTCATATGCAGTGCAAATTGGGATTCGTCATAAAAAACATAATTGGTTTTCCCTGGAAAATAATTTTGGTAGTTTCAGGTTTTTTTTTTTTGCAGTATCATGTTAGACCTTCCCATAAAGAAGTAACTGGATGAGAACATCAGGATTAAAACAGGTTTTCCTTAGTGAAAGATATACTTCTGGCACACAGTATAGATCAACCAGATGCATTAATAGATCTGACTAAACAAATCTCAGGTAAAGGTCAGAAGGCTGGCCCCTTATACTCTGGCATTTCACAGGTTTAAATGTCATTTATCCTCAGTCTGTTTTTTAGATCTTCTTGCTGGTCAGCTGAAGATCAGCTTTGCCTCTACAAAGCGCTGGATGGCAGTGGTTACATTACCTCTGTCAAATGGCATCGCAGAAACGTTCCACCCTTCCAAATACTTTGGTGGCCCCTTCTGTGCGCTTCATTTTTTTTTTTAAGGTGTTCCTCCTTTAAACTTGTAATATTTCTGATACATTTCTCTTAGCAGACTAGCTGATGGTAACCTTTGCTCAGGTTTCCTTTCACAAATAAACTCATACGTTTTCATTTTAGCATGTCCCCCTCTAATGAAATTTATTTACGTTGTGCCAAATTATCACAGTTTTAGAAATCTAGTCTTAATTGTAAATGTGAGACTTCAAAAAAAGAAAAGCTCCACAACCGAGGGGGAGGGAAGAGTACTGGGCACTTGCCCCTCTGCCTTCATCCTACCCACTGACAAGTGGGCCTCTTTCATTCTCTCTTTTTCGACTCTTCAATTACATCTAGGCTGAAGGGAGGAAGCTTAGGCCCTAACAGTCAAAAGGCCACGAGGGAGGCAACATGGAGACATTTGTAGAGCTATTCTGCCAGCTGATTTTCATATTTTTTTTAGTCTTGCGCATCATCTGCCTCCCAGAAAAGATCACCAACACCCCCAGAAGACCTGTTAGGGAGGAAGGGTGCCAGCAGCTGCAAAGCAAGGGTGAGACTTGGGAAGGGAGCATTATTAAGGAACATGCAGTAGCAAGGGTGGAACCTATTTGAGGGGCAGGGTTGCTTTGGTGTGGGAAATCTTCCTTTGAATGAGGGCAATATTGACGGACTAAATACATTTATGAAATTATATCTTATACATTAAAAGGCCGGGGATGGAAAAGAAATAAGAGCCAAGACGAATGGCAAATACATTTATGGAGAAAAAAAAGGGGGGGGGGGGGGGGAGACAAATATACATCCTCTTTTTCTCTAGGACTCTTAATTTCATAAAGATTGGAATCCGGGAGGCCAGCCTGAACAACACTATGATTTTAGATACATTTTCTATCTTCCATTACTTGTATTAACACAAATCGAACTCTTAGTCTCCACCCTAGAGATTATTTGTCGTATGCGTTAAGGGAAGCTTAATTACTAACAACAAAACAAGTTTTGTGTTGTCTGGGAATTCAAATATAAAAACAATGATGCTCGTCTGTTGAAAAACCACCACAATGCTATCTACTTATTAAAAGAGCATGCTGAATGAAATACAGTTACAAAAGTAACTACATGCGAGCTTCATTAAAATATGCAACTAGGGCATCAAATCCCCTCCAAAAGATGTTGGGTGCATTTTGAATTAGGGACTACTGCAGCTCTGTCTAGTTCTCGACTATGGGGCTAAAAATGTTGCTGCTAAGCTTGAAGACTCTTGAACAAACATATCAATATGTTTCGGCTTTTATGAAGTTGGCTATACTCACTGCTTAACATAGTAATATATCTAGCTGCAAGAACCCCTTTCCGAGGGCCACAGGGCACACAGTGGCTACTGAGCCCAATCATGGTGGTTGAGACCTTTTACTACGGATGTCCCAGGGCCTGGTCTACTATGGATCCTAAGCAATGGTGCAAAGTACCCCTTCTGGACTTGACTCTCTGTGGTAGTTGTGGTCAAGCAGTCAAGGCTCCCCCGGGGGATGTAGATAAAGGTCAGTGAGCACAACTCATAGCTCAAAGTGCAAACAGTACGAACAATAAATCAATGTCCAGCCCAATACTCAGTTTTATAGCACAAGTAGTATTTTTATTTCCAACTCTACACATGCAAAGGTATACAAAATTCAAAAGCAATACCAATCTCACTTGAGGTCGGAGCTCTAGTAGTTATCGGGTCAACCCCTGTCCAACCCCCCTTTGTGTAAAATGTTTGGAGTTATCCCCCACTTGGGAGCCACCTCCATGGAATGCAGACTATTAGACCATACTCAAGAGTCCCCCCCCCCCCCCCGACTCTTTACAAATGACTTTAAAGTGTCTATGGTGCGGCAGCACTGTTAGCAGCAAGTCCCCTGAGCCCCAAAGAGCAGGGTCCAGTCTTACCAGTTCTGGCCGTATGTCAGTGGTCAGCGGTACAGTGAGTGCCCTCTCCTTGGGTGCTCACAAGTTCGGATCCTGTACGGTGAAATCGGACCACTCCCGCTCAGCAGATAAAAAGGTAAGTTGCTCTTCCACCAAGTTTGTTCGGAGGAAAGCAGCACGAAATGCTGGTGTGATCCTCTGACTCCCGCTGGGGCTCCAACATAACATCACATGTGTATTTATGAAGCTCCTCCGGTCCAGGCGACGACCCGAACTTATGACCAAGTGATACTGACAGCCCCTCCTGGTATATGGGGTTGCAGCGATAACCACGATCCGGGCACAGACTCTCCGGATGCGATAACCGTCACTACGGCAGCTCCTCCTGACATACGGAGTCACCAACTTCGCAGTCACAGGTCCTGCGCTTCTGGCCCAAAATCAGTTCACTGTTGACCTCTTCTGGCATATGGGATCACCGCGGTGCTGCCTGGTGCTCCCAGCTCATCACTTCTCACAAAGCTCAGAACAAGGCTGCCCTCTCCTGGCACAGAAGGGTCGCAGATCCAATACTGCAAACGGGCAACTGCACGATCGGTGCACAGCCACACACCTCGGTTAGGGAATCCACGTGCAGGGCTCCCACTGGACCCCACTTCCTCCAGTGCTCTCTTCTCCCTCACAGGGCACACTGATCTTGGCAAGCAAGCAGGCGGTGGTGCTCCAGGTCAGGTGATCTTGGTGTCCTGGGTGATGTTTCTCATCCAGCAGGGAGACTAGCAGGCTTTGAACTCTGAAAGTGGTTATCCCACAACATAGTCCAAGGGAGTGAGCAGAGTTCACACCTGGATATCGGACAGTCATTTTTATCAAAATGTTAACCCCCGACTCAGCCCTACTCTTTAGGATTCCCTTATCAGCCCCATCTACCTTCTAAAGATGTGTCCAGGCCCTTTCCTTGCGACCTATAACTGAATCAGAGTTGTCTTTTGGAGTGTAAATTGAGTAGTTTCCTTTTCCCTCCGGTGTGTGTCCCTCCCAGCTCACAGGAATGCAGCAATAAACAAATCTGTCTTGGGCGATTCCTCTCCTCCTCATGTCTTCATGCTTCCCAAAATGGAACCCAGGGCCCTACATATACTGTACCATTGCAGGCATTTTACTCACTGTGTAGTCACAGAACACTTAGTGTTCAGCACTAATACCACTATGCATTGTACCCTCACATGTACACATGCATTCAGCTTACACACACAGCCTGCACACACTGTTCAGCACTGAAGCATTTCTATATTCAACCAGGGTGTTCTATTTTAAACAAGCACACCCTGCCAGCACACACACCATGTGCACAATACTTCACCCTTCATGTATTGTCCTTCACGCAAACATACATACACTGAGCTATTACTTTCTTTGTGCCCACACTGCACAGTACTACATTTGTCAGGTCATGTATATCTTTCCAGGCATGCATACACTCAGCACATGCACCAGTCTCACATGTACTACACAGTACTGCTCTATCCCTGTATTTTACCCTTCCCAGACACATACAACCAAGCAGAGTAACTACTCCAGCATTATGCAGCACTCCCGTTCTACCTGAGGTATGCCAAGGGTGGGTTAAGCACACAGCAGCCTCATTTGAGTGGCAGAGGGTAAAAAAGGTCCTGGTCACTACTACTGATCACTAGACTGTAAGCTGCCACCACCACGCTTGTGCTGCTTACCCATTTGTGAAGGCGGTAGCCTTCCACCACTACGAGGGTAGCGTTTTGGGCGTTCTCCCGGTTTAACAAGACCACAATCCGTGAGACAGGCCTATGTCATGGTGCACACGTGTTCAGCTATGACAAAAAGAAAAGTCAGCAAAAGGGATCCAGACAACAGTACAGATGGGCACTCAGGGCAGGGGTATATGTCTGTACCATGCAGAGGACTTTTCCATCCCAACACTGGCCACTTGTATCAAAAATGATAAATGAATACTTGCTGGTATTTTGGTGCTCTACTGTTAATAGTGACAAGATTAGTATTTGTGCCACGGTTATCTGCAGATGAAGGAGGGATTTAGGGTGTGCAAGAGTAGTATTCAGTAGACTGCCTGCAGGAGTCTGGCTTCTGCATGCAGTAACAGGACTATTGGCTCCCAACGGCATTGCTCGTCACACTCTATGCTAGCTGCCTTGCAAAAGAGAAGCATTGCTGCCAATGTGCTGAAGTTGTGGTAGATAGCTGTAATGATGGGTAGAGGTAGACCAGTGGACGATCAAGGACCTCTCCAGGCCTGACACATAGCCCATGAGACATCCTCACTGGCCCCCAACCCAGGTTAACAATCCAAATGGCACTCTCTTGATGTCTCCCCTAAAGCAGGGAGCCTTGTCCTGGAATGCCTCCCTCTCTTTGTTGTTGCACTAAAAGATGTCCCCTTCCTGCCCAGCCAACTCCGTGGGCCACAATACAAATGGACACACCCTCAATCTCAGGAATGGTGACATTTTCTGCTACAGTACACTGAGGCCCCATGCAGTGCCCCACCAACAGCTCAGTACCACCAATCAGTGGCTGGGTTAAAAGAGCATGCACTACCCTGCATAGAGACTGGCCAAAGCAGAAAAGAATTGAGAAACAAACAGCACCCACGAGTGCGTGCAACAGTAAACTACACATCCATCCCGAGTTGAGGTACTTTGGAAACAACAAATACCTAACAAAAAGGTTTGACTTTTCTTCAGCAACAGCCAATGGTGTGCCATCTTTGAATTATTATGTGACTGAATGGTCTATAAGCGCCATTAAAATTAAACCAAAGAAGGCAACTTTCTTTCTCAGGTATTATGGCAAAGTTGTCATTACCCTTCACTATGGCAACAGAAGCACTCCCCGCCATCAGACAAGGATGTTACCGATCTTTACAGCTAAAATAGACTAACCAATAAAGGGGGTCTCACTTTCGCACGTGGGGTGGGGGGGGAAATCGAACAACTGATTTATAGACAAGTTGCGTGCGGTTTCACAGCGTTAAATGTGACTTAATTCTAAACAAGCATGTATTGATGCGTACCTTCAGATACAAGGACCACCCTGGTGAACCAAATCCAAATTGGTTTCATTTCAAAGTGTCTCCAATTTGCCATCAAATACATGTGAGTTGAAAACAGATGAAGTCACTCCTGATACCTCTCAGGAAGCATTCTATACCGCATTACTTAATGGATTTACCCACAGAACAATGTTCACACACCGGGTGTTCTTTCTGTTTAATTAAACTTGTTTACATGGGGTTCCACAGGTCTCCTTGACTTTGCTGTGAACTTTACCTTTCTCCTATACTTTGTCAACCTCGGGTACACGCATCATCCTTGCTGTACCAACCTAAGACAATATTATTGGTTACTATGAAGTGCATTGGCATGTAGAGGCTTTGAGTTTAGTGCAGTTACATCCTCGTGCAACCTTTGATCTGCCTATGGTTCCCTGGCCTGGCCGACTTTAGCCACAGACAGGATCTCTCGGCAGAGTCTTCTGGCTCTTGTTTGTAATTCCTTAGCTCTTTGGGCCCTGTAAGGGCACATTATTCTTGCTGAAACGTAAAGAATTCCATTTGTTTTCATACCAAATTGGGGCAAGTCAAGCCAGAGACTTTATTGGCAACTACTATTAAGACCCCAACTTCAGCCCCGATGTGGCTGGGGCTTAAGTACCCATAATGCAGGGTACTGAGTGCGAAGTGGGTGATGGTGAGCTTCACATAGCACCTTGAGAATTTTGGGTGAGTGCATAGTGGTTGAAGAGAATACACATCCTGAAACCAGCAGACGCCAGTCGCACCACCTGACTTTTATAAAAGCCGAGAAGATACACTCTGCCCAGATAAGAGGTATCAAATTTTAAATAAAGCTTGTGTTTTGGTTGCCCTGACCTGCTGTCAGGGTCCTATAGCATAATAAATACTGATGCAATCCAGACCGTAGTTATAACTTTATCGGGACTTCTAAACAAGCAACTGGGCTGTCGACAATGAAATATTTGCCACACAAGGACCTGTTGTTTGACTCGAGGAAATGGCAAGGCCTAGATTCCAGAGAAGTTCTATTGCTGTGACCTGCCTTGAAGAACTGGAATGATAACAGTCTGCTGTGCACAGGGGAGGTTGCTCTTAGTCAGGACCACAAGCAGCAAGACCCATTTCCAGCAGTAGAGGAACACAGAGATACTTCCCCTTCACCCTAGGCCTTCAAGCAGTGTACGTACGGTTGGCTGCGGCTAGCTGACCAAAGTGTTCAAGTTTAGCTTCTAGCCACTGTGGTTTCAAAATTATACTTAAAGAAATAATTAGATCCTAACTGTATAATCCAACTCACAGTCCCAACTGGTGCTGTGCAACAATAGATTCCACAAGAAACTGACTGGCAAATCCCATGGACACAGCTGGAAACCGAACAGCTCAACCATGACCTCACCCTCACTTTGAAGATACTTCCTTCTGGTGGCTGGATCTCCTCCAGAACATAGTTTGGGCGCTAGTTTTATTACAGCAAAATAAATGCATAGACTTATGACCAATTGGGTCCCCTGAAAGTCTTCCCATCAACGGTACACAGTGCCTCCAAACTCCACCTGCAGGGCCCTGGGTGCCTTTGTAATCTGCATCCTGATAATTGATAAACGCTGGAAGATTTCACATCGCACACTTCACTTTCGACTGCGGCTGGACTCCTGTTCCAGCTCACTTGGTAGGATTTTGTGCTACTTAAATTTTGGGGAACTGTTTGACGGGAACTCTGTCACAGCAGCTCAAACACCATGCCAACTGCAAAATGGAGTCAGGTCTTGTTCTCAGCTAGGATCCTCTGTATTTTTATATTTTTTTAAATTTTACCTGCCCTACATATAAATAAATATATACTTTTTAAAACGTAACCCTTACTGGATACTGAGTGCAATTGCTCGAGCCTATAACCATAACCACTTGCCGCTCTAAAGCACTGTGTAACTCCTCTTCTGACCTAGAAAGGGCTGGTGTCTGTCAAATAGTTACTGATGGATCCCCTGCACTTTTATGTATTGTATTGTAATTGCAAAGACACGCTCAAAAGACAGGGGTGGCAAATGAAGGGTGTGTCCTTCCTTAAACTCCTCTTCATGCGATGAACAAGTCGAGTGCCTCCCACATGCTTCGGCAGAATCACCAACCATTTAAAACCTTTGTCATCCTTTAAAACAAGCATTTGCAATGCAATAGGTCTCGCATTACGCGAGTATGCGCTATTGACATTGCAAATAACAATACCTTTTATTTTTGTTTTCGTTTCTAAAACAAATAAAAGGCATTGTCATTTACAATGCCAATAGCTTAAACTCGCGTAAATGCGAGACCTATTGCATTGCAAATGCTTGTTTAAAGGGGGCCTCGAAACGGGTCTCTAGCAGGCTCTGTTTTGTGCCCTGGCACAGCCGGTCAGTTTTTTCCCGGACTGCAGTGACAGCCAGCACATAATGTGCGCGTGCTCACACTGCTCACTTCTCACTAGTGGAGAAGTTATGGCATGACGTCATGCCAGGTGAGCATTGTAGGGGGAAGGGAAATCCTGTAAAAAGAGTCATTTTCTCTCTGGATTTCCCTTCTCTTTCTGAAACTCAGGAGCAGCAACATTGTTGTGGTGTCACCAGAGCTTTAAGTGGAAGCTTTTTTATTATTATATACAAACCATAGTTGCTGCTTATTTATCTTATGCAAGTAACAACCATTGACAAAGCCAATAGTCCTGACTTGTTGTAGGTATGATGTTACTTGTTGTATCATGTATCAGGAAGCAGTGACAGAAACAGCAAAATACAAGTTGGGTGGCACACTATGCTGAGCACAGATATTTAGCTAAATTGTTTTTAAGCCACGCCTTTATTTACACAAGCCGCGCCCCTTTGAGACACCCCACGCCCCCCCAGTGTTTTCATCCCACTTAAAGACCTGACACTTACTACCCCAGACGAGGCGTCAAAGTGCTTTTTCGGCAAGTAGCACGCTAATTTCGAACCCATAAAGGATTAGTGATGAATTAGCATAGTGAAAATATGAAAATAATTTGAATGGTGGATATGTTAGCTATTTGGATTGAGAAGGATAGTGGAGGAATAGAGAAGGGAAAAAGGTTTGCATTTATATAGTGCTTGCTACCCCTGATGAGGGGTTGTAGCAGATACAAGGCATGTTAAGCTGCATAATAACAATTTAGCGTACTTCAAAAGCAGCAATAGAGAGGTGTGTTGTTTTCATTCAATAAAGATATTACAGTACAATATCCGATAAAATGTTGATGGCTAGACTTTTTTTCAATTAACGTAAATACTTTGATGGCGTCTTCCAACGTTCGGTATCCACATTCACTCCCGCGCGAGCACCTCCTGAGAACATAAAGGGCGTGGGTACTTGCAGAGCCGTTCCTACCACCTCCCGGTTTAAACACGCCGGGCGTTGTTTGCAAGCCGCGCCTGGCACGCGGCGGTCACAGACTGGCAGGCAGGCCGCGTTCTTATCTCCTTTCCGGCGGGGACTTTGTACTCACATAACTAAAAGAAGGCGCCAGAGCATCACCCCGACCGGTTAAGTGGGTTTCTCACTGCAGCTCTGAGATGAAAAAGAGGACCGAGAGCTCAGGATGCTGAAAAGACGGGGAAAGAAAAAGGAGGGAAAGGGTAGGCGAAGTGTAGGCACTGAGGTAATTTTTAGCCACCTTCTGTAAAACGGAAAAAAGGGGGAACATCTGCAGGTGGAGAACAGGCTCATGTATTGTAACTGAATTTAAGCAGTGCTTCAAAGTCCACACACCCCTGACGAAGTGCGACAGTTCATAGCGTGCAATCTCGCGGGAAGTGGTTGGTTTGAACAGTACCAGTTGCGTTTTGTCGCAAGCAGTGAGCGTTTTGGTGTCATGCCAGAGTGGACATCAGTCACTGCTCTTCAGCGCCTAAAAGCACAAAGAATAATGCGGGGTTAAACGCATGATATTTATATTAACTTCTGCGTTGGCTGCAAGCGTGGGGCCTAGGAGAGCAGCCTATGAATGCAGTGTTGTGATGTTGTGTGTGATAAGTAGTGTAAAGTACATACGTGACATGCTAAGCTTATTGTATTTAGTTATTCGCTTCTTTTTCAACTATGTATACCATGCATTATTTATATATCAATTGACTGGACTAGGCTGCTTCGATATAAATACTCTTTTTTTTTTTTAGTGTAATGTACTTCTCACTCGCTGGGATTGTGGAGCGCGCTTATGCCTGGAGAGTAATGAAGTAGAGTGAGAAGTACCTGTACCTGTTATTAGGGCTGCGATCCTCTAGCAGGAAAGGTTCGGTTTCTCATGCAAGAACGGTCCACAGTAATATGTCCATGCTTTCCTAGTTAGCAAAATAATTTGCTTTTTGGTAGGTGAGCTGACGAATCCTTTGTTAGGGAGGGGCCATGTATTAACTTCCCTTCTGAAATCCTGGCCGTCTTTGGACGTTTTTTGTTCTGTATTTTGGCAGCACAGCCGCTACCGACTTACTGCTGACAACATACATCAAGAGTGCTTTGGAAACAACCTTTTCAACCATTGGCTTTCTTCGACCAGCCTATTTCAGTCATTGGCATGATACTTTGTCAAACACATTTTGGCTCAGTTCTAAGGAATCTTTAAAATAACAAACAGAACACGTGTATTTGTAAAGCGCACGTTCACCCAAGAGTATCTTGGTGCTGAATAATTTTAACGACCTCAGAAGGATGAAAGGCTGAGTGGACCCATCGGGATTTGAACCTGTGACCAGGAGATCGAACACAGGCCCCTACAGTGGGCCACTGAGCCACCAGACCAGTGCTATGTCTCTTACTTGATTCTACTTGTCGTTTGAGTGCATCCTTCTGACTTTACTGGAATGCTTAGACTGCATGAAGGACTACTTTACAACTACACTGCTCTTAGTCTGATCCTCCTGCCTTCTTTACATGTGTTTCACATGCATTAGTATTTTGAACCCAGACCCAAAGACTTTGCCAATGACTGTCTTAGCTCGGAGTAAATTGAGTAATTTGCAGCATGTACAGAAAGAGATGATCTAATGAATTTCTTCCTATAAGGGAGAATGATTAGCTTACATGTTTGTCTAGTATGGAGTTTTTTTGGGTAACTTATGAATTTTTCTTGGTTGGACAATGGGCCCTTGGTCTGAATGGACCAGTGGACAAAGCAAGATCTGCTTCAGTGTTCAGAGTAGGTAAAAACTATCCGCATGGTGTAGGTACGAGAATCCAAGTCCTTCCTCATCAGTGGTTTATAAACGACCATCTGCCAAATCCACCAGAGCAGGGTCAGTCCCAGGACCACGTCAAAATTTTGACTGCTTCAAGTGAGGGCCTATTAAGGTCAAAATGGTTTTATAATTCGGGCTCCCGGTTTTATGGTATTTATTTTTTTGTCATTTCCGTCTGTATTTATCCATATTTATTTTTAGTCAGCTTTATCTGTATTTATCTATATTTATTATGGGCTTTGTGAAAAAAAGTAAAGTGAAGCTGGTAGATTTCCACATTTATTTAACCAATATATATGCAGTCATGCTTGAATGCCTGCCAGGTTTCCGTGATATGAGCACCCGCAGAAGAAAAATCAATGGCTTATATGAAGATATGCACATTTCGTTATCAGCCTTGTGCATAGCTACTGCTGTTTAAGACTCTTTACTAAAATTCCTTTCGTTTTTAACCCCATGCCTATCAGTCAGTCAAAAAAACTTTATTTCGGCTACAAGCCATAAAAGTTCATAAAATAGTATTACAACAACAACAGAAAAATTAATCAAGAATAAAAACATGATTCTGAGTGTAGATACAATCATCAATCAGTAATACATAAAATAGAAACAGAATACGAGCAATAAATAATACCGGTAAAATTGCCTTAATGAGGTAGTAATTGTCTTCTGATTAACCACATAGAACAAAGAAATTTGGAGATCACAATAACATATACGGGGGACGAATCGTATTTCAACAACCTGAAGAGATCTCTGTGGTTCGAGACCCCTAAATTCTTAGCAAGCTGAATTATCCATTTTCTACGTGGGATTTTATATGCCGGACAGAAGATTATGGTATGAACCTCAGTTTCATCAGTGGCACCACACCCAGGACAAGATTGCGTGATTGAGCCAGCCCATTTGTTTGTTCTTGAACGGAGGGGAAGGGACCCGTATCTAAATTGTAGGTATAATTTTTTGGCAATTACCGGGTGAATCAGATCTATTGCAGGCACACATCTATACCCAATTTTGGCCTCGAGAAAAGCCGAGGTCAAATTTGCAGTATTAGCAGATCGAATGATCTGAGTCAGCTTATATTCCTCCAAGATTTTTGCCAATACTCTTTTTGGGAGAGAGGAGCAAGTGGCCTCAGGTAAAAGCCAAAGGTCTTCTCTCCCTATCTCCCTAAATGATTTTTTAACATAAGCTAACCAGGGGATAGCACCTGCCCTGGGTAGCAATAAGATGGACTTCAGTTCCTCCTGAAAGTTAGCAAGTTCGGGAGTGCTCCATAGTCGTCGCCAGTACATTACAGGTCTGGAGGCGACCATGTCCGCAATTGGTTGAATACCCAAGTCCATCCTGAGCGGCTGAATGGGGGTGCTCGTCGGTAATGCAAACAATTGTCTAAAAAATCGATTTTCTGATTTAGTTAAAATCAAAGATGGATTATGGCCCCATAATTCAGCACCGTAGGCTGCCACCCCCCTAGCCTGGGGTTTTATAGATATCTACCAGAGGGCTGATTAGTTTTAAATGACTATTTTTGAACATCTTTAAAATCCCCCCTGATATCTGGACAAGTTTTAGATTTACTTTTGAGATCTGGGTGGCCCAGGTCATTTTGTTATTAAGGGTCAAACCCAGATAATCAAAAGTATTCACCCGTTCCAGTTGCAGGCCGTCCAGTTTTGGTATTGGACCATTGGTGGTATCTGCATGGAACACCATGTATTTAGTCTTATTCACGTTGATGATTAGATTCCTTTTCCTACAAAAGGAGGCAAAGCCATCCAGGACTCTAACCATACCCATGGGTGATCTAGACAAAAGCAGAGTATCATCCGCAAACATAAGTGCGGGAATTTTCCTGCCTGCCAACTTGGGGGCGTCTATATCGTTTAGGGCCAGAATATCTTCAATCAGTCCATTCAAGAAGAGGGCAAAGAGAGTTGGGGCTAAAACGCAGCCCTGTCTAACTCCCTTTTCTACCTGAAATGGTTCTGTCAGTTCTCCATGGAGTCCAAACCTGATTCTAGCGAAGGTGTCTTTATGGAGACGTTCAAATAAGTCACAGAGGTAGAGAGGTACACCCATCCCCTTTAACAACTCCCAAAGTTGGCTGCAGTCCACCATGTCGAAGGCAGATTTTAGATCGACAAACGTGAGGTAAAGACTGCCCCCTTCTAGGATTATGCTTTTCCAGTGGATCATTTGCAGTCTGAACAATTGGTCCACAGTTGACATTCTAGCTCTAAATCCCGCCTGCAGAGGGGTCAGGATTTTAGATTCCTCCATCCAGGTTTGTAGTCTCGCTAAGAGGATGCGGGCAAAGATCTTCTGGGCAACATCTATTAGGCTAATAGGCCTATAATTAGCCGGGTCAAGTGGAGATCCCTTTTTGTGTATCGGTATGATCTCGGCTCCGGCCCAAGTAGGTGGTAGCGCCATTCCTGCTAAGATTGCGTTAAAGAGACCAAATAAATATGGGGCCCATATGTCAGGTTCACTTTTAAAAAGATCGCCTGGAATTCTATCTAAACCTGGGGCTTTGTTAGGTAGAATTTTACTAAGGGCAACTCTAACCTCACTGAGGGTGCACATCGGGGTCAGGGCCTGGGTTGGGGGTAGGCAAGGACTAGGGTGGTGAAGGTGAATGACCAATTGTGAGGTCTTAGAAGCGTAGAGTTCTTGGAAGTATGTACGCCATATTTCTGGCCCTAGATTGGGTTGGAACGCTCAAGTCGAACCAGACTTCCCAGTTTTAACTAAGTTCCAGAATGATTTTTGATCCCTATTCTTTAGTGCATGAGAGATTTCCTCCCATATGCTAATTTCCCACTCTTTTTTTGCATCGCTGATAGTTTTCTTAAAACAAGCCCTTGCTTCCTTTATTTTTGTCTTAATGCCATTTTTAAGAGTTATTAAAAGCAATAGCTTTGCTTCCCTACACGATTTATTAAACCAAGTAGGATTCTCCCTTGTGGATTGTACGTTCCTCTTAATAGCCTGGCTAAAGTGAGTCTCAAGGGTGGCGCATAATTCTATGTGTGTCGCTCCAATCAGCTCAAGATCAGAATGAGCCTCTAGTGAAGTTGGTGCTCCCATTACTTTCTCCAAGAGAGGATAAATTTCAGAGCACATTGCACAGACTTTCCTGTCAGATAGGGCGATCTTCTCCCATTTAACTCTTCGCGAGCCATCGGTTGCAATCAAAGGAACTACACTAGATGGATCAGTGGGGGGAAGGTGGTGATTTATAAACCCCTCCAAGGTAACAACAATGGGGTTATGGTCACTTTCACTGCGTTTAATGACTTGGAAGTCCAGGATCCTTGGCCAGAGTCCCATGCTAAGCATAATATAATCAATAATGGAGGTTTGGCCATTTCTTTCAAATGTTGGGTTGCCTGGATTATCTGCAGGAAACCTGCCATTGCATGCCCTTTGTGAAAAAGTAAGTGTTAATTGGGTAAGTTGAAGAACCAATGGCGTCCAAGCCTTCGTGGGGTAGGTATTGGAGGGCGGTATAGCCCACACTTGGTCCTCTTCCTGGGATACAGGGAAAATTAACCCGTTCAAAGGTTCGTAATGGCAATTGAAGTCCCCACCGATTATGAGAGAGTCGGTGTTGATAGTCGTACTCAGAAGGGCATCCAAACTGCTCAAGGTGATGGACTCCTGACCATAGCTCACAGGACGAGAATATATGTTTATAAGGGTCAGTACCTGGTTTTCCAATGTGGACATAACTAAACACATAATATCCGGTGAGTCGGTGTTAATTCTCTTAGGTGCACATCCCAGATGAGACCGTACCCAAATAGTCATCCCTCCAGAGGGCCTTCCCCCATTTGGCCTTACTGCAGATTCCCAAAAGGTAGCAAACCCTACACGATGATAGGGCTTCAATGCCCAAGTCTCCTGGAAGAGGCAGATATCGTGGCCATCTATATATTCCCCCCAATCAGGGAGTTCTAACAAACGTGATAGGCCCGCCACGTTCCAGGACAAAACTTTCAACCCCGTAGCCTTATTGATGGAATAATAAGACCTAAGGGAAGTAGGTGTTATGGCAGAGGGTGTATTTAAGTTGCCACAAATAATAGTAGGTAAGAGGCCTAACTGTGTAGGGCAAACAGAGAGAGGAGTATTGTCAGAAAAGGTATCCATTGACTTCAACTCTGATGTGTTAACCCTATTTTGGGGCTTCCACCCAAATATGGGGACGGAATCAGGGCAGAAGGGATGCCCGGGTCGGTACCTATTAATAAGGGATACCTATCATCTAGGGGATCTAAACAATCAAGGAGCGCTACTGAGGAACTTATAAGTATTCTCCGTATACCAGGGTCATAGCCAACATCCAGGGATATCCAATTGTCTGAGCCCGTGTATACCTGGGGCTGTGATGGTGGAGCCGAGCTCTCAATTGGCTCCATCTGGAATGTGGCCATGGACCTGGGGTCAAAGTCTTGCTCCAGTCAATCAATGCAGTCCAGGGAGCTAAACCTATTGTAGCAAGGTATGTTAGAATAGGGAAGTTGTGTATCAGACTCCTGGATTCCACTAAGAGCTATACATGGTCTCCCTGCAGTTGTTTGTACAATAGGTATGTCCCTCCTATGTTTAGGTACTCCTAGCGGATAAAAGTAAGAGAGGAGGGGGGAGTGGATTCCATCAGCCATGTTACTCCAACCCCCCTCACCGACATATTTTACCACCCTTGGATCTCTAAAATTCACAATTATGCAATCACCCCTAATGTTCTTCACACCCCGGCCTACCCAGGATACTCTTCGAACCATCAGAATTTCCCCATTCAGATTTGAAGGCAAAGGTCTATTTGCATTCAGCCAGTGTATTGTCTTATACTTCAAAGACAAATAGGGTTTGACTATCTTGTGGGAGTTCGGGTACACCTGTTAAAACCACAACGTATGGACTACATTCTGGTGGTAGGTCGAGTCTTGGGAGAATCTTAGTGATAGGGAGGGAATTAGATCCAGGGTTGGTCGAGGAAAGGGGAGGAATTTAGGGTGAAGGACCCACTGGGTTACCCAATTCAGAGGGTGCACTAGCCTGTCGTGGTATGGCAGAGCGAGCATGCCTAAAGTCCTTATTGGGGATTAGTTCCCCTCCACTTTGGGCTGTGTTAGGGGCGGTATGATGGGCGGCCACCTGTTCAGTAGATGAAATACAGGATAAGGTGGTCAATTGATGGCTAGATGGGTTCAAAGCTGAGTGTACTGATGCCGCTATGTTAGGCTGTTTTTGAATTGATAATAATGATGCTATTTTCCCTTCCAGAGCAACAAGGCGCTCAACTAAAGGAGACAGCCTTCCATCGATTAAAACAGCCATTCTTTCCCAAAAAGCACTAGGACTCATTCCCTCAAGAGCTTCCAACCATGAGAATCAATCAAAGAAATTTATAGAGCGCACTACCTACCCGTAGGGTCTCGAGGCGCTTGAGACAGTGGGTGTAGGGGGTACGGCAGAGTGTTGGGTGGGAATATTAGCTGGGTCATTTTCAATTAGGGGTGTATTAATATCTTGATTCGGGACAGGCGTCATTTTTTGTTTCTTTTTAGAGGGACATCTCACAGGAGCCCCTTCACGTTTTTTGCCTTTTGTAGCAGAAAGGTTCACCCCGGGGCGTTTGCTTCTTACGGACCGATCCGTCATGGATCTCGTTGTAGCACAATTAAATATAGGAGCTGGGGAAGAGTGATCGAGATGATTGCGCCCAAGAACACTTGGATTAAGTTGGGTAGGAACACCCAGAGGAGGGGGATCATCTAACAGAACCTCAGCTGAAGAGCCACCTAATGTGGATAGTACTGAGTTATCGGGGGAAGGGATGGTCATAATGGCTCCCAAGGATGATCGCTTCCCTAATGATGGATCTAGGGATAGCCTACGTTCTGTGGCAGCGATCTCGTAAGCGAGGACATTACTGGCTCGTGTAATAAAATTGTCCAGAGTCCCTACAACGTTACTGCCCTTAGGGGCCAACCTCAATAGACCGGTAGCCATTGCTTATTACCTGTGAGGAGCACACAGTCCAAGGGATATGTCCAGTCCAGTCACGAACAGTCTCGAACGGCCTCAAACGGCCCGGTCTTTGCCCGGTCTTTGCCCGGTCTTTGCCCGGTCTTTGCCCGGTCTTTGCCCGGTCTTTGCCCGGTCTTTGCCCGGTCTTTGCCCGGTCTTTGCCCGGTCTTTGCCCGGTCTTTGCCCGGGCTGCGTCCCGGGCTGCGTCCCGGGCTGCGTCCCGGGCTGCGTCCCGGGCTGCGTCCCGGGCTGCGTCCCGGGCTGCGTCCCGCTAACGCGTGTGGGCGGGACCCTTAAAAGCAGGTGGGAGGTCAGAAAGGAGGCGGGGCCAGGAAGAGGAGGCAGGTGTGCTGGGTGAACTGAGCGACAAGCACCCTGGTCCTCGCAGTCCCGGCGACGGATACCTCTCTGGCGGCCTCACCAAATTCAGTGCAGCGTCCCCTTCACACAGGTAACTCCGATAAAGAAGAGACCAGCTCCAAAGCGCCCCACAATCAAGGGCAGCGAGCGGCACCCGCGAAGCGGGGGCCGTGAGAAGTACAATATTAGATGGAGGCGGGGCCGGGAAGAGGAGGCAGGTGTGCTGGGTGAACTGAGCGACAAGCACCCTGGTCCTCGCAGTCCCGGCGATGGATACCTCTCTGGCGGCCTCACCAAATTCAGCGCAGCGTCCCCTTCACACAGGTAACTCCGATAGGGAAGAGACCAGCTCCAAAGCGTCCCACAATCAAGGGCAGCGAGCGGCGCCCGCGAAGCGGGGGCCGCGAGAAGTAAAATAGTAGATGGAGGCGGGGCCGGGAAGAGGAGGCAGGTGTGCTGGGTGAACTGAGCGACAAGCACCCTGGTCCTCGCAGTCCCGGCGATGGATACCTCTCTGGCGGCCTCACCAAATTCAGCGCAGCGTCCCCTTCACACAGGTAACTCCGATAGGGAAGAGACCAGCTCCAAAGCGTCCCACAATCAAGGGCAGCGAGCGGCTCCCGCGAAGCGGGGGCCGCGAGAAGTAAAATAGTTGATGGAGGCGGGGCCGGGAAGAGGAGGCAGGTGTGCTGGGTGAACTGAGCGACAAGCACCCTGGTCCTCGCAGTCCCGGCGATGGATACCTCTCTGGTGGCCTCACCAAATTCAGCGCAGCGTCCCCTTCACACAGGTAACTCCGATAGGCAAGAGACCAGCTCCAAAGCGTCCCACAATCAAGGGCAGCGAGCGGCGCCCGCGAGAAGTAAAATAGTAGATGGAGGCGGGGCCGGGAAGAGGAGGCAGGTGTGCTGGGTGAACTGAGCGACAAGCACCCTGGTCCTCGCAGTCCCGGCGATGGATACCTCTCTGGTGGCCTCACCAAATTCAGCGCAACGTCCCCTTCACACAGGTAACTCCGATAGGGAAGAGACCAGCTCCAAAGCGTCCCACAATCAAGGGCAGCGAGCGGCACCCTATGCCTATCAATCCACACAGTTATTGGCCTGGGAGTCATGGTAGAGAGTATTTAGAATAACCCAAAAAGCACCCAATTTCCGTTTTTAACCACATTCAAAAATAAATCCAGACAAGAAAAGAAATGTTTTTCTGTCTTTTTTTATCCTTTAAACAATCAGTAAAAACGGAAAACAGGGAGCCTGATTTATAATTGACCAGTTACTACCTTCTCCAGAACTGTGCCTGGGATAGGGAGGCCAAAAACTGGACGACAACTAAAAGGGCTCTAAAGGTCTATTGATTTAAATAAATAAATCTGATATAATGGATTCTTTACCCATCCCTTCTTTCAAAGATGAAGTAATGATGGAGGATTATGCTGGGAGAAAGATCAGGACCCTGGCCAAGTTGCAGGCCAGTATCAGGTCTATACTAAAACACTTTAGAATGTTTAAGGAGACAATTCTGGGAGTATTGATGAGGCGTGATTTTCCACCCCACTGAAATCCGGTGAAGAGGCTTCATCGTCTTATAGGGTTCGTAATGGGGAAACAATTCATTATGAGTGGCACTGCCTGGCTGCCCACCCTTATAGTCTCAATCTCAATTTGGAAAAAAGTAGCCATGAAAGACAAGGTGAGAGGCATGCAAGGGCCTCTCTCCTTTAGTTGCCATTTCTAAATTGGTAATACATAACTGGACAGAAGGACTGACGGCACTTGTTGAACCTGAACTTGTTGACCCGACCTGACCTAGTTAGAGCCTGTCGCTCCACCCGCCACGTGGCTCCTCCTGAGTGCACCCGGTCCCCAGTGTTACCGCCGCCTGTTCGCCGCTGCGGCTGAGGTTCTCTTTTCCCTCGTCTTTTATTTTATTGCTGTTGTACCTGTATTTTCCTTTCTTGTTTTGCCCCTGACTCTGTATTTGCTGTTTTCTATTGTTGTGCCCCTGTTTTGGTTTTTGGTAATCCCGCCGCCTTTCCCGCTGCTCCACCCCGCTCCCAGCTCCCTGCCGCTGCTCCCCCGTGGCCCCGCCCCCTTTTTCTTCTGTACCCTCTCCCATTGGCCACCCTGCTCCCGCCTCCCAGCTGCTCCTCCCTCCCACTTCGCCATTTATGGCGGGGACCACGCGAACGCAGCCCGTCTACGCCCATCCGCGCCTGGACCACGTCCAGCGCCAGAACCCCTGGTCCTCGCCGGACCCAGCCAACACGACAGATACGACGCCTCCACCCTCCTCCTCGCTCTCAACACCGACCGACAGCCAGCCTGCTACCTAGCCACCGCGAAGCGCACCCACGGAGCCTTCACCTGCAACGCCTGCAACTTCACCTGCACCCGCACCGCCAAGCCAGACCCCAGCAACAATCACCTCAAGTGCATCTTGCTCAACACCCGCTCCGTCCACAGACACGCCGTCGAACTCTGGAACCTCCTCGACACAACATCACCTGACATCGCCTTCCTCACAGAAACATGGATGAACGCCTCCTCAGCTCCCGACATCGCCACAGCCATCCCGGATGTCTACAAGATCGCCCGAAAAGACCGCGTCAACCAAGCCGGGGGAGGTATCGCCATCGTCCATCCGAATCACGACCAACTCCGACGACTCCCTCACCGCCGCCGAACACCTCCACTTCCAGATACACACCGACCCCAAGACCACCCTCAGAGGCACCCTCGTATACCGACCCCCAGGACCACACACACAATTCAGCAAAGCCATCGCAGATTTCGTCTGCCCGCACGCCCTCACCGCCTCAGACTACATCCTCCTAGGAGACCTCAACTTCCACCTGGAGAACAACGACAGCAACTCCGCCACCCTGGTGGACAACCTCGCCAACCTCGGACTCAAGCAGCTGGTGAACACCACCACCCACTACGCCGGCCACACGCTTGACCCCATCTTCACTTCCAGCAAGCACATTTCCTTCAGCCACACCAACGAACTACACTGGACAGACCATAGCTGCGTCCACTTCAACTTCAGGAGAACCACGACCCACCACCACCCTCAACAGGTTCCCCGCAGAAGATGGAGCAAGATCACCGCCGTCCAGCTCACCACCTCCCTCAGCCAGAAGCCCCCCACCAACACTACGGACCCCAACGAAGCAGCCCGCAACCTCACGCAGTGGCTCACCAACTGCACTGATGCCCTCGCACCACTGAAGAACCCTCCCAGCAGACACGGCAGCAGGAAAGCCCCCTGGTTCACCGCCGAACTCAAAATCTCCAAGAAAACCTGCCGCACCCTCGAGAATGCCTGGCGCCACGAACAGACTACTGATAACATGACAGCCCTCAAGAACGCCGAAAACCTGCCGCACCCTCGAGAAAGCCTGGCGCCACGAACAGACTACTGATAACATGACAGCCCTCAAGAACGCCGAAAACCTGCCGCACCCTCGAGAAAGCCTGGCGCCACGAACAGACTACTGATAACATGACAGCCCTCAAGAACGCCACCCGCAAACACCACCAACTGATCCGCACCACCAAAAGGACCGCATTCAAAGAGCGCCTGGACAACAACTCCCACAACAGCAAGGAACTCTTCAGCATTGTCAAAGAGCTCTCCAGCCCCAGCGCCTGCAACAACGACATCACACCCACGCAGGACCTCTGCAACTCACTCGCCTCGTTCTTCCACCGCAAGATCGCCGACATACACAACAGCTTCGGCGCACAGACCACGAACCCTATCACCGATCAGGCACCCCCCACCACCACCCTCCGCTCCTGGACCACGGTCAGCACCGAAGACATCACCCGCACGATGAACACCATCCACTCCGGCTCCCCTACTGACCCCTGCCCACACCACATCTACAACAAAGCCGACTCCATCATCGCACCCCAACTCCGGGACATCATCAGCAGCTCCTTCGCAGCTGCCACCTTCCTGGAGAGCTGGAAACACGCAGAGCTCAGCGCCCTCCTGAAGAAACCCACCGCGGACCCCACGGACCTCAAGAACTTCCGCCCCATCTCGCTCTTCCCTTTTCCGGCCAAAGTCATCGAGAAGAACGTCAACAAGCAACTCTCCGCCTTCCTCGAGACCAACGGATCCCTCGACCCCTCGCAGTCCGGTTTCCGAGATAATCACAGCACCGAGAGCGCCCTCATAGCTGCCACCGACGACATCAGGTCCCTGCTCGACAAAGGGGAAACAGCTGCCCTCATCCTCCTGGACCTCTCAGCAGCCTTCGACACCGTTTGCCACCGCACCCTAGTACAGCCACTCAGCAACATCGGAATCCAAGGCACGGCCTTGGAGTGGATCATCTAGTTTCTCGCCGGCAGAACACAGAGTCCGCCTCCCCCCGTTCCGCTCCACGGCCACCGAAGTCATCTGCGGCGTCCCGCAAGGATCATCGCTCAGCCCCACCCTCTTCAACGTCTACATGAGCCCCCTCGCAGCCATCGCACGCCAATACAACCTCAACATCATCTCCTACGCCGACGACACCCAGTTGATCCTCTCCCTCACCAACGACCCCGACACCGCCAGAGCCAACCTCCAAGAAGGAATGAGAGACTTCGCGGAATGGATGAAGCTCAGCCGGCTGAAACTGAACTCAGATAAGACGGAAGTTCTCATCCTAGGATCAACGTACAATGCTCGCAACCTGGGCTTCATCCTGGACTCCTCCCTCACGATGACCAAGCAAGTCAACGCCATCTCGTCTTCCTGCTTCAACACCCTGCGCATGCTCCGAAAGATCTTCCGTTGGATCCCCACCGACACGAGGAAGACGGTCACCCAGGCCCTCGTCACCAGCCGTCTGGACTACGGAAACACCCTCTACGCTGGATCCACAGCCAAACTACAGAAAAGACTCCAGCGCATACAGAACGCCTCGGCACGACTCGTCCTGGACACCCCCCCGCTTCAGCCACACCTCCCCCCCAGCTGAGAGACCTGCACTGGCTCCCCATCAGCAAGAGGATCACGTTCAGACTCCTATCCCACGCACACAAGGCTCTCCACGACATGGGACCCACTTACCTCAACAACCGCCTCACATTCTACACGCCCACCCGCCAGCTCCGCTCCGCCAGCCTCGCTCTTGCCACCGTCCCACGCATTCGCAAGACCACCACCGGAGGAAGATCCTTCTTCTACCTGGCGGCCAAGACCTGGAACTCCCTCCCCACCCACCTTCGGCTGACCCAGAACCATCTTGCCTTCAGGAAGCAGCTCAAGACCTGGCTCTTCGAACAGTATCGGACCCCCCCACCCCCCTTAGCGCCTTGAGACCCTACGGGTGAGTAGTGCGCTTTACAAATACCATGATTGATTGATTGTACAAATCCTGCTTCTTCCAAGATAGAAACTCCATGGATCAGACTTTCCTCTTGCAGTGGAGCGGGTCTTCTAAACTTGGCTGTTTTGTTGGGGTTAATGATGGAGGAGCGATGTGCATACAGTGAGTGAGAGAAAAGCATTCTGAAGACCGCGACAGGGAGAAAAGCATTCTGTAAACACCGAGTGACCGAATGGAAAAACTATACAGAGAATAATGGTATGACCATAAATAAAAAGAAAACAAAAGTTATGGTAGTAAGAAGTAAAGATTTACAGATAAAACAAATAGTATCTACAAGATGATCGGCTGGAATTGGCTAAAACCTACAGATATCTTGGGGTCCTGTTCAACGATAAAGGCAGCTTCAACCAACACAAGAAGGAGATACACGGGAAGGGCAGCACATTAATCCTTGCATTTCAAACAATAAGGAGCTCCCTGAATGGCCTAACTTTCATGCCACTTCTGAAGGTAACGGCTGTGAAATGAGTCTCAAGTCTATAATATGGGAGCAAAGCCTTATGTGGCAAAGATGCAATGACTTTGAACATAATCGTCGCCAAAACTTATAGGCACCTCTTTAGTCTCACTCCTAATGCATCCCAGGCCCAGATTATACTAGAGTTTGGTCAAGTAAACCAACAACTTATCGAAAAGGGGGCGTATTTAAAACCTGGAAAATAATCAAATCCACACTGGACAACCCACTGAGCAAAACCCACTGAGCAAAGCCCTCTGGCATGAAATGCAAAATAATCAAAGTGCTCCAGCCAGTAACTACCTAAATACAGAGATTGATTACTTGGGAGTTTGAACACAAAAACGAATACATGGGATAGTTAAAAATATCTCCGTGATCATTGATATAGAGTCTTTATCCAAGAGGTCACATGCCTGGACAGTTTTAAATTAATATAAAATCCTAAAACCTCAGCCGTACTTTGACTGTGGGTGGTCCATGTGGCTAAAGGAATAGTTTATTAGGTACCGTTTTGGCCTTCTCCCTGGTCACGCTCACGCCATGCCACGCCACGCCTTTGGGACAAAGAACTATACAAATGCAAACTGTGTCATGCAGTTGAGGAGAATGTCGTCCATCTACTTTGTATTCATCCAGGACTCATGAGGGAAAGGAGAAACTTGCTGACAGTGGTATGGAGCCAGCGATGAATTAGTTCCTACAGTCAGTCATTGCAGGTTTTAAAATCGACAGACAATCCTGAATTGTCGCTTTTCAAATGGTTTTATTCACAAAAACGGAAGGAGTGCAAACCTTCCTAAATGATACAGCAATAAAGTATGTATGCATTCTTTCTGGTTTTAACAATTTTATCTAGAATCAGTGAGGCAGCTATAAATGTAATATTAATTTAAGGTATGTTATGGCTTTTAATAATGTATCTAATAGATATATACTTTCCTTATGTTATCATGCACAAGAGTTCCCTTAAGGAAGGAATTTGACTAATCAAAGTGTGTCTGTCAAAGACGACCGTTCCAGAGCTCTCCTACCTTAAAAAATAGCCACACTGATGAATTTGCACAATTGCACAGTGAACATTACCCTTTATTGAATCATAGCATTTTAATACTATCTTAAGGCTTCTTTCAATAGGAACAAATGAGAAATAGTCATGTAATGACCAGACTGTTTTGAAAATGTAGAACTTGACAAATTTGCACTATTGCACAATGAGTTTTTAACTTTTATGAGAACTTAAGCATTTTAGTCCTACCAAAAGGTTTCTTTAATGATAACAAATGTGAAATAGTTATGAAAATAAGATGGTTTTGAAAATGTTGTATTATTGATAATTAATCATGTTATTTGCAGCTGCCTTTGACACGGTTGACCACGACACTCTAATACAAAGACTCTACGAGGCCGGCATATAAGGGACTGCTCTCTGCTGGATCACATCCTACCTTCAAAACAGAACTAATATCATCCATAACCACCCTTTCTACTCCAAACTGTACTGCACAAAAGCAGGGGTCCCTAAAGGCTCTATCATCTCACCCATGCTTTTCAACATCTACATGAAGTCATTATCGGCACTGATCAATCAATTTCACCTCACGTGCTATAACTATGCAGATGACACACAAATACTCCTTAAACTGGAAAGCCCTAAAGACATTGGAAGCTTACACATTTTCAGTTGCCTCAGACCCGTGGATCAGTGGATGACATGGAGCAATCTCCTATTGAATGCTTCCAAAACGGAAATACTCGTGTGGCGATTGGAAAAATTATGACCCCCCCCCTCCCTTCGCCGCATGGCCTGATGATCTCGCAACACCGCCTAAAGTATCAAAGGAAGTAAGAAACCTCAGAATTACCATGGACTCCAAGCGATCAATAAATGCCCAAGTGGACAAACTAGCAAGATGGCGCTTCGTTCCTATATACTAAAAACTCTGCAACGTATTTTCCCACACCTGGGATTTTCACACACGGTCCAGGCTACTATCTCTCTTGTTCTGTCTAAACTTGATTATGTCAATAACCTCTTCCATGGATCATCTTTAACAACTATGAAAAGACTACAACAGATTCAAAACTTTGGTGTCAGGCATAGATACATATAAAGACACAAGCTCACATCTCCCCTGCCTTGAAGGCCCTACATGGTTTAGCATTTGCCAGAACATCCACATTCAAGCTGTTTTATATCAGCCACAAAGCGATACACAGAAAAAGACAGCTCTTCATCAGGAATAAAATAACCAAATACATTCAACAAAGGAACCTCGGCTCTAGATTGGCACCTCATGCCAAAATCCCACCATACAAGAAAAAAAAAATAGGTGGCACATCCTGCTCTGTTTAAGCAGCCAAACTATGGAACTCTTTACCCCCAAACATAAGATCCACAGATAACTAACTACCTTATCTTCCGAAGACTACTCAAAAGTTGGCTCTTCCCCACACAAACACACAGCATATTCCTCCGTATATAAGCATTTATATGGACTATAAGTGTACCTACATATGTGTATTGCTTTGTATAAATATGTATACTAATTATATTTATAAATATATAGCTATTTGTCAGTTATGCTTAATAAATGTACACATTACTTATGGTTCTATTATTCTATGTTTAACATGTATAAAGATCACTGCATAAATAAGTAAATTTTTAGCATAACTATATCTACAATTGCTTCACTATTGAATTGCAAAAAAAGAAAAAAGTACAGCACTACTTGAAAGTCTGAGTTTATTAAAAACAACTTAAATCTACATAAATTACCTTCCTTATACATATATAGATCTTCCATGTACTTATGTAACTTTATATTCATTACTTTACTTCTGATTCAGCATCTCAAATGCACTACCCTATATCTCTCTCAATATATCCTCTACCTCCACTCTACAACTCATCTCAAACCCCATTCTACTACTATGATGATCCCCAAAATAACCCTTTCTAGACTATCCCCCCTCCACCTCTCTTTGCATCATCTCATACCTCTTTTACTATTCAGATCTCCAAAACAATCCTTTCTAAACCCTTCCCTTTGACTCCCCCCCCCCCCAACCTCCCCTTTACTCATCCCAAAGTTCCTTCTACTGTTATGAGCTCTAAAACATTTTTTTTTTTTAAATCACTTTCTAGACCTTCCCTATACTAATTACCCACTGATCCAACTTGGGTTCCAGAGCAGCGTGCTACCCACCAAAAAGCGCTTCAACACCTCATCAGGGATAGCAAGCGCTACATAAATTCAAACCCTTCCCTCTTCTATCCCTCCACTTTCCTTTTTCCATCTAAATAACAAATTCTCATAGCCACTGCTCAAATTAATTTCATATCTCCCTATAATAATTCACTACTAATCATTTTTGGGTTTCGAAGTAGCGTGCTACTTGCCGAAAAAGGCTGTGACGCCTCGTATGGGGTAGTAAGGGCTATATAAATGCAATTACAATACAATGGTGTAATGGTTTTAATTAACTATGCACTTTAAAATTTAAAACTTGAGTGACAGAATGAAGCACAGCACAGACAGTAAGTGGGAGAGGGAAGCACAGTCCAGCAATGACAGAAGCACACGGTAGACAACGAGTTTGGCGGATATGGTCTGCAAGTAACTAGCAAATTAAAAGGCCCAAGTAAACACAGAGTATCAGACAGAAGTACTGTGGAGGCGGTGAGCTGGAGGGCAGTGCTGAGGAGACGATAACTGGGAGATAAGCGCTAGGCAAACACTGAGTCAGGGAGAATCACTGGGAAACCAACAAATGAAGAAGTACAGTGTCAACAATGAATGCTTTGGGAGAGAGGTCATTTGAGGAAAGTGCTCTGCCAAACAGCAAATTAGGAAGAAATACTGCAGACAACAAACAAGGAGGACGCAATGGACAGAAATGAAGGAGTAGTGTAGTGCATACAGCAAGTAAGAGTGAGAAACACTGGTTAGAAAGTGAGCGGTGGGAAGTATGGTGAAGACTGCGAGATGGGGATACGCATAGAGCCGACTGTGAGAGCCAAGCACGGTGCAATAAGTGAGTAAGGGGGAAGAACTGTGCGGATACTGAGAGAGAAGCAAGGTACCAACATTGGGTGAGAGAGACGCACTGTGGAGGCACTGAGCCAGGAACATGGCCTGGGGGCTGGGACAAACTGGGAGAAGCACTGTGCAGACAGACTGGAGAAGCAGTGTGTCGAAAGTAAAGAAAAGTGAGCTAAGAGAAGCACAGCTGTGCGAAGGTGCCTTGTACAGAAAACCTATGCCGGCGGAAGCACTGTGCAGAGAGTGACCTGGGAGATTCACTGTGCAGACAGCGAGGTGGGAGAAGGCCTGGGAAGAGAGGGAGCCAGGAGAAGGATTGTGCATTGAGTGGACCAGGAGAAGCACCGAGCAGCGACTCAAAAGAAGCACAGGGAAGAGAGTGAGCTAGGAGAAGTCGTGTGTAAACAGTGAGTCGGTAGAAGAATTGTACATTCAGGTAGCCAGGAGTGGCACCTCCTGTTTACCCCACACCCGGACGCAGGTCTCAACTTGGCTACCACAAAAAGGCCTAGAAGCAACGGGACTGTTGGTGTGCTGGAGTGTTGGCTTAATAGATGTTGAACATCAGCGTACCACCAAATTTCAGCTCCATACAGGGCATCATTCTGGGCCGGTGGTTTATATACCTTCCCCCACCCACTATTTTCCCTGGCAAACGTGCAGGGTTGTCCATGTATGCAGTGCCAGGAAGCTACATCTCTTGCTTGAGTTTCCACCATTTTTGCTTTGTGTGTCAAGTGTATTCCCAGTTAATTAAACTCTTGCACATGCTCACAGCCCAAGTTGTCCAACTTGGCCCATTAAGAGGGCTAAACATCATTAACTCGATTTTTGATGTGTTAATGGCCATACTATACAGAACTTGCCTAGACTATCCAATCAATTTAGCAGGCCCTTAGAAAATAAACTAGACCTCTGAACAAAATGCCATTGTCTGATTTACCATGGGTGCTTTAACATGGATACTTTTTCCTTAATCACGCTACGGTATGCACATAGACTACTGCAACAGGAATTGCCAGGCCCTTCACTCCAAGACTTTGAACATGTCACACAATGAGCAAATCTATGTAGCCTGCTTGAGCTTCCGCTTGTGCTGAAACTACCTCAGTAAGGTAAACCAGACAGCGCTGTGAACCAGAGAGTTATCTGCAGAGATCAGTGCGTAAGCCGAAAAATCACAGGTTTGAATCTTGGTGGCTCTACACAGTCCCTTACTTTAAATACCATGCACTCTTCCTTGTGGGCTACAAAGCCTACACAGGGGGAGACTTATAATATTTAAAAAAGAAGGTTTCCTGTCACAATGGATAATTTTGACAAGTCACTCCCCAGATTTAAAACTGCTGCAGCCAGGCTACAATGGCAGGCCTGAAGCCATATTTGCACTGCCACTGTAGTGGAAGGTACAATATATGCTGCAACCACTAGTGGCATCCAAGTCCCAGGCCCTTTGGTACTTTATTTTTACACCATATACTAGGGACATACACATGTTAAAAGTGCCAACCAGGAATAAGCCAATTTAACCATGATGTGTGTGCGCACAGGCACTTTACTGTTGATTAGCAGAGTTGAAGTGCCAAGAGATCTAAAGCCAGGAAAAATATAGGGCCAAACAAAACGCAAAAAATCCGTGGTAACCATGTACACACAGCAGATATCCTACAATTTACCCTCCCCAAAAAAATCACCAAACATGGGAAGCCTCCTTTTGGCATGCCAGTAGTTAACAGTAACCCTGGATTTTCAGGAGTAACTCCTAACCCTTATAGTTACCCGGGATCCTTCAAACTCTGCAGGTATTGAATTACTGGGCATTATACATGGAAGTACCCCTGCATATGCCGAGAGAAATTACTTGGGGAAATCCGTAATTCAGGTCTGAGTTCCACTAATCCTCATTTGTCCCAGGTGTTTCGCTGCTGAAATCTACAGCCTAAAATAAATAGGTCTGTGGGGTTACTGCAAATCCCCTATATCCATTGGGGCCAATAACTGCTATTTCAGGCCTCAATGTAATTAGGTGACCCATAGTAATACTGGCCCAGGAGTGAAGAAAAACATATGTCCTTTGTTTTCCACAGAATTTTCTAAATTAAATGTTATCACGCCTCAACACATCGTGGAGAAGTTAGAAACACTTATTTTCAGTTATTGGATTGGCATTTGTATAGTGCTTCCCATACCAGTTGGGAAGTCTACAGCTCTGTGTGGTCTGACAATTATTTACTAAGTGCTTCATACCCCTGAAGAGGTTGTGATGGTCTTGGTATGGGGCTTCTGTATGTCCCGAGTACATGGTTAAAGGGGTGCTTTTGTGGTCTGAGGATGGATGGATGCTACACATGGGTAGGTTTGCCTAATGTTTGTAGCCTGTACACATGCTACATGCATACACCAGCATATTCAAAGTGTGAGACAAGCTACCCCACTTATTAACTGGCGACAGCTTCTTTGAACCCTGATTCGATTGGAAAAACTCCACTTACACAACATACAATAAAAATAAACTTGGAGGAAATCAGAATGTATGCCAATGCGTAATAAGAAAAAAATGCTTAAAAATAGTTCCAACAGTGTGCAGGCAGCCCTTTAAATGAAAATATAGAACTCCAGATACTCCCTACCCAGTGTATCTGTTTGCTCCTGAGAAATGCAGGTACTCTCGGTTCCAAAATAAAGGAGTGCAGGTATTCACCTGCCTATTTAAAGCACTATGTGTAACGTACGTGTCTCCCTAACAAAGTGCATCAAAATGGCCAGGTTATTTGTACATCCTTTATTTTGCAAATTTTTGCAGAAATAAGATCAAATAGGTGGTGGTGGTGGTGGTGGGGGGGGGGGGGGAGCGCATTGGAAGGATAAGTCAGGTGTTTAATTATATATCTTTTTAAAGTGAAAATCAAAAATACCAAATTCCTTCTTGGGTAACATCTTGTTAGAATTCTTTATCTTGTACCAGGTGTAGTGTTGTGTGAGTATGTAATGACAGAACCTTTGTGGCTCCTGATGGACTCTCTAGAACTGTGACGTAACCATTAAAGCGTAGTGAATCGAATACTGGTTTAGAATGTTGAGTTCGAGGTTACACGCAGAAGAATAAAGACGTGTTATACTAATCTCCATGTGTGGCATAGTCATTGGAGAGAACCTGGGCTTGGAAGGATGCTACACTGGGGTTGTTTTGTCAAGTTCAGGAGGTCACCATATCTGAAATAGCATGTCTCCATTCAGGAAATCACATCAGCAGTGTTGTGTTTGTGTGGTGGAAGAGAGGGGGGGGGGGCGAGTGGAAGTCATCTGGAGTATAGTATCAAATCAGGAGACCGCATCTGAAGAATTGGGTCGAATAGCCCTGAGGCTTCCTCTAAAGTATTGTGCCCAAAACTGAATACCGCTTATGAAAAACTGCACTCCTCTTCTCCAAGCCTCCTCTGGATACTTGTTCTGGGGCCTCATCTGGAGCACTGTGCCAAGTTATTTTTTTGGGTTGAGGGTGGGGAGGGTAGGGTTACTTGTAGGCAGTTTTGGGAAATGAGGGAGATCAAATCTATTATTAAGAAGCATCCATAATCTAGGCCAGTCCCAGTGAAGTATGCTGAATTTGTGCTCGTGAAAGATGGCGACTCCAGGACATACTCAGTAGTGTTTGCTTTCCGTTTGAAGTTGCAACTTAGAAGGAAAAGGTTTATAACCACTTCCAGCTGGGCCTAAAACAAAAGTCTCGCTTCAAGGGCCATCAGCCCTCCTTCTGTTGGAGGCTTAGAGTCTCATCATTGCTGGAGCTTAATACCTAGACACAAATGCAAGAAAACAAAGTCACTGACCTTGTTATCATTTCACAAGTTAAAGAGAAATTATTATTTGGAGGCAACTATTTTACTATGTTCAACCCCTGTATATAAAAGATATGCATGTGCTGTAAGAATTCCAGATGTATCTGTGTGAGTAATTACATGAGTAACTATTTAAATACCACTCATTTATTTAATTTTATAGCACTACTCGCCAGTTGTAGGGTGTCAGAGTGCTTTACATAACACACACACATTGCATAGAGACAATTTATCACACAAGTGTGTATCAATGTCCAACAAATGTTACATAAGACAAGGCTACATTACAAGTTGGGGCTGGCCAAGGGCTGCAGACCCTTGGAAGAGTGAGACATACACACAGCGGGACCAGCTGACGGACTGTGTCAGGGGCTTCCCTTAAGGATGCGAGGTGGTCACTGCACGGACGCTGGCACCACGGATTTCCCTTTCCTATCTTGGAAATCTGTCTGGGATACAAGAGTGCAGGCTACCTAGAAAGCGGGGCAGCTCCGTCCTGTTGGCTTAGGCTAAATCATTAATCAGGTGGGCCCCCCCCTATGATCTCATCTTGAGGGGAAGAGTACTTTGAAGCAAGACTAAGTGGAAGGAGGAGAAATCCTCTGTGATCCTGAACTCCCAGCTCTACAGTGGTCATGGCTGTGCTGCCCCTCTCATGGGTGAACTGTATTGCCTGACTAGCTCCCCTCTCTCCACAAACTAGACATGGGCAAAGAAAAGGTAGTGAAAACTACCTTCATCTCAAACCTGCATGGACCAGTACACCACGGGCGGTGCCAACACCAGCAATGCAGCTCTGGATAAGGACCCTTGCCAGACGAAGATCTCGCCACCATCCTTCAAGCCATACGCACTTCACAAGACTTTGTAGAAACCAAGATGGGTGAGGTGCGCGTCAACATGGTCCTCATAAGGCAAGATCTCCGTAACGCTACAGCTAGAATTTCGAAGGCCGAATCCAGTCTGGTCACCGTGGAGGCTGACACTGACTCTGTCTCGTAGCTACTGTGCCATATAACTGAACTCCATCACACACAGTTCCAGTCAAAACAATGTTTGCTTTGTGGGCATCCCAGAGGAAGCGGAACCTACACAAACCGCGACCTTCTTGGAGACCTGGATCAACTCCTGGATGCCATCAGACTGCCTATCAACATGGTTCATCGTGGAATGGGCCCCATCGAGCACTTACACCCAAGGCATCGCCGGGAGCCCCACACAAACCAATCATTGTCCAGATCCTTGATTTCAAGGACATGGATGCCATCCTGCAAGAGGACCGCTCTCATCCTAACCTGTCCTTCCAAGGAAATAAGGTGACGATCTTACTCAACTACACCAGGGAGGTGCAAGCCAACGTTGATCTTGTACTGCAGTCAAACAAACGCTATTGGCATCAACATCCAGTACAGGCTCCTATTCCCCCCCTGACGAGGAGCGTTTGCAGCAGGAGCGTTACGGCGCTGCCGCGCGAATTTTAAAAGTTTGCATTTATTATTTCTTTTAGGTCTGCGGATCTGTGCCTCACTTCCCCCTTACCTGCACTTTAATTCGTGTCCTCACCGCCGTTTGGCGGGCTGGTTTCCGGGGTGGCAGACATCTTGGGTTGGGGAGCGGACCGGGTAGTCAGCGCTTACTGCGCATGCGCCAGTGGTTGGGCGGGCATTTAAGGCGAGTCCCCGCCTTCCTTTCCCCTGACGAGGAGCGTTTGCAGCAGGAGCGTTACGGCGCTGCCGCGCGAATTTTAAAAGTTTGCATTTATTATTTCTTTTAGGTCTGCGGATCTGTGCCTCACTTCCCCCTTACCTGCACTTTAATTCGTGTCCTCACCGCCGTTTGGCGGGCTGGTTTCCGGGGTGGCAGACATCTTGGGTTGGGGAGCGGACCGGGTAGTCAGCGCTTACTGCGCATGCGCCAGTGGTTGGGCGGGCATTTAATGCTCCTCCCCTAGCGCAGCGGGATCGCGCAGCGGGCGTGTCCTCGCGTGGCCGGAGTCGTGCCAGAGTCCTGCCCGTCTGCGCCCGTCCGCGCTAAGGACGCGCGGGACATGGCGAGCTCTGGCCTGCTCCTGTTTATCTAGCACTGTTGCCATGCGTACATACTCCAGGGAGCGCTTGTACTCCATTGGCAGGGTGAGCGGTCATTGCACTCTACAGCCCGTTCATCCATTATGTGGCCCCTACCGCTGTCCTTGTAATGGTTTGGCGCTTGACCCTCCGCAGCTTCTTCCCCGGCTGTGTCCCCCTGCCGCTCGGCACTACAGGGGGCTACCGCCTTCACTGCGGATTTTGAATCTTAACGTCAGGTCGATTCTTGCACATAAACAGAAGGTGTACGACCTGATCGAAAATGAAGTCCCGGATATCTTAGCCTTAACCGAAACATGGCTTCAGGAGACCGACACTGCTATTCCTAACCTCGCTTGTCCTCCCGGCTACTCTATGTACATTGCGAATAGGCTAACTAGAGGCGGAGGCATAGCTTTGATAGTGAGATCTAGTTTCTCCTGTGTGTGGACCATTCTCGAGATCGCTGGCTGTGAAAGTGCCTCGTTTAAAGTCGCTGTCAGCCCAGAATTTACACTCTCTGGGATGGTGGTGTATCGTCCGCCGGGCAGTGATGTGGCGTTCAGGAATGCTTTCCCGGACACTGTCGCCACCTTGGTCACTGACTGTGCCAATTTTTCCATCTTGGGCGACTTAAACCTGCATTTTGACGCTCCATCCTGTCTGACAGCACGTAGTATTCTTATGGACTTAGAGGCCTTTCAACTTTTTCAGCTGGTCTCCCAGCCTACTCATTCCGGGGGACATATCCTTGACCCTTTTTTTACCAACTTGATCGAGGCTAAAGTCACGTCGGTGGCTCCTGTAGAGTGGTCTGACCACTCTTTGGTATCCATCTATTGCCCTATGACTACCAACATTTCCACCTCTTCAGCCAAGCGGGTATCCAGGAGGCCCTGGAGTAAACTCAGGCTGGATGACTTTTACCATCTTCTGTCAGTGGAACCTCTGGCCTTACCTAACAACGTAGAGGAGGGGTATGATCTCTTCTGTGCCTGGCTCACTAGGGCTCTGGATGTTTTGATACCTGTTGCAACAACGAAGATCAACCCTCGAGTGTCAAGCCCCTGGTATGATGATGCTTTGCGCGCTCTGAAGGGAGCCTGTAGACGGGCGGAGAGGGCCTGGCGGAAGACATATGGGGCTGAGTTAAAAGCCACTTATGTCGCGTCCGTCAAGCTCTACCACCGGGCCATTTGCCGTGCCCGAGCGGCATTTTATGCCGAGGAATTTCGGAATAGCCCTAACCCGTCGAAGGCTATCTTCAAGGCGGTGAAAGACCTTATGTCTAAGCGGGCTATCTCTATGGCTGAGAGCTCTGTCACACACTGTGAATCCCTCGCTTCCTACTTCTTGGGAAAGGTCCAGTCCATATATCGGTCCTTCCCGAGCACTGGTATAGCGACGGGTAGTCCTAAGGAGTCACCTCACCAGCCCGCCCTGCTCTCACTTCCCCCCCTTACCTCGGAAGGGTTTGACAAACTTGCTATGCAAGTTAAATCTGGGTCTCCATCTGATCCAGTGAGGCCTGTCCTCTTTCGAGACCAGACCTTTGTGGGGCGTGTGGCTATACGCTCACTGGTCAATCTCTCCTTAGAGACCGGGGTTGTTCCCACCAGTTGGAAGCGGGCGGTGGTGTCGCCGATTATTAAAAAACCATCTCTTGACCCGTCTAAGCCGGAAAGCTATCGTCCCATCTCGCTGTTGCCTTGGCCTGCCAAGTTAACAGAGGCTCATGTCAATCTGGCCCTGTCTGCACACTTAACCCGGTCCAATGCCCTCGACCCCACACAGAATGGCTTCCGTGCTGGTCACAGCACGGAGACTGCCCTTCTGGTGATGGTGGAACATCTACGCGCAAGGTTGGATGCTGGTCAGACGGCGGCGCTGATTTTGTTAGATCTCAGCGCCGCATTCGACACTGTATCCCACAGCATCCTCCTTGGGCGACTTGAGGAGACTGGTATTGGCGGCCTGGCACTGCAATGGTTCCGCTCCTTCCTAGACAACCGCTCCTTCTGTGTTTCCATCCCACCCTTCAAGTCCAGGTTTCTGCCTCTGGCCATGGGGGTTCCGCAGGGATCCTCGCTGAGTCCCACGCTGTTCAATCTCTACGTGAGACCGCTGGCTGATGTCGCAAGGCAGTGGGGCCTAACCATGGTCTCATATGCCGATGATACACAGCTGGCGGTTACTCTCAGCGGGGATGCGGTAGAGGACGCCCCCAGGTTTCAGTCCGGACTGAAGGCGGTGGCCAGCTGGTTGACAGCTAACTGTCTCCAGCTCAATGCCACAAAAACTGAGGTTATGGTTGTCGGGAAGGGAGTGGAGCTTTGGGGCGACCAGTGGTGGCCTTTTGAGCTGGGCCCCACTCCGACTTTAGTTTCGGAGGTGAAGAATCTTGGGGTCTGGTTAGACGCTGGTCTTACATTCATAGGACACACCAAAAAAATTGCAGCCTGTTGCTTCGGTCTACTAAGGGGCTTACGGCCGGTGCTTAAGTTCTTTGATGCCCCTACCAGACAGCTTGTGGTCCAGGCAACTATCATCTCTCGTCTGGACTACGCCAGCTCTTTGCTGGTGGGGGCTAACCAGGCTGAGCTAACCCGGCTGCAGCGGGTGCAGAACGCCGCTGCAAGAGCCATTGTTGGACTTCCTAAGTTCTGCCCGGTGTCTCATGTCATCCGTTCTTTGCACTGGCTTCCGGTGAGGAAGCGTATTGTCTTCAAGGTCTTGTGTCTGACTTTTAAAATCCTCAGAGGCATAGGCCCTGAGATCCTGGCCAATACCATTTCTTTTTATGTTCCCACCCGCAATCTTCGATCTCAGGGTCAGGCTCTTGTTGTTGTCCCCAGATTTAGGCTCAGCAGGATGGGGGGCCGGTCCTTTAGGGTGCGAGCCGCGTCAATATGGAACACCCTTCCAGTTGAAATCCGGCTGATAGAGGACTTGCTGACATTTCGCAGAGCCATAAAAACCTTCTTATTTTAGTTTCCTTGTTTTTTCCTCTCTGTTGCATCATCTCCATGTTGTGTTATAACTGCTCCTTGTCTCGGCGCCGGGATGCTCCTTCGCTGGAGTCGCTGTGCGCTTAATAAATTGTTTCAACATAACATAACATATTCCTGGACCGCCTTAGGGTAGTCTTCAATAACAAAAGCCATTTCATGGACACCCCAGAGGTGGCATGGGCCAGGGAGATGGAGGAGCGCCCACTCAATTTACGGAACACTGCTACCTCTTCCTCCTTGCCAGCACACACCAGATCTACAGCACGCGGGGATGTCAAGCCTCATAGGAGACACACCAGTTGCCCCAGAGGGCGCAACACTTGAAGAGTGGCTTCCTCATCACCTGTGGTGGCCACGAGGGGCTCGACTGGATCTTCTGACCCCGCTGGACCACTTAAAAACTTGCAAGATCTGGAGTCGCACTCAGGGATGCCCCAAAGTGCGATCTTCTACTCCCCCCGCAGCTATCTTAGAAGACACTGACCTTTCCCAGAGCACAGGTATCGGACGAAGGTCCAAATGTTGTGACTGTCCCGGACTCCTTAAGCTTTCTAGATCCTGCATTATGGAGGGGTCCACCACTCTGCTCCCAAATCACTCTGTTTTTGAGTTTTCTCTTTTAGGGTGACAGATGCTTCCAGGAAAGAAGTACGGGGTGGGGGGGTTGGTTGGGAATTTGTTCACTGGTTGTTGTATCCCTTCTCTTTTGCCTACAGCACTTGGCATGGCATTTTCAACCTGCACGCTTAAGAGATCACACAAACTGGCGATGCACTGCTGGAGTCCGTGGGACCAGACAGAATCCTCCCCAGATAGATGGATTTACTCTTTTTTTTAATAAGTAATAAATATGACCGTGCCCCATTTTGACTGAGAACCCCTTTAGATTTTTTCATGGGGTGTTAACGGGCTCCTAGGCCATGAGAAACGGACTGCGGTCCTAAAGAATTCACAGAGATCCCTCCCTAACGCCATAATGCTGCAAGAAACACATCCCATTGAAAATTACTGTCCATTCTTCGCACGCCAAGGATATGCTAGACTTTTCCATGCAGGATTCACACGAGGTTTTCGGGGTGTGGAGATTCTCCTGAGCCACTCCTTCCCTTTCACAGTCACCCGGGATATCAAGGACCCCAGGGACTCTTTGTGGCCCTTATAGAGAGGGGGGTGGGTTGGACTACCCATAATCTTGTCTAAGTCTATGTACCACCAGCGGCCCTTGAACCCTCTCTCTGAGACATTGCAGACTTGCTGTCGTCCCTCCCCAGGGACAGACGGTGATCAGAGGAGACTTTGATGCAGTTCTAAACCCTATATGCGACTCTACTGGGACCCCCTCACTGACGATAGGGCACTGAACGCCTCACAGAGTGGGTGTCCAGACTTAGCCTGTGTGATGTGTGGCGAACATGTAATTCCATATTGCGTCAATACACCCACACCTCCACGGCCCATCACACTCACTCACGTATTAACCGGATATTTTTGCCCGCCCGTGAATGTCGTGTGGTAGCCAATATCCAAATCCTCACCCAGGAATATCTGACCACACACCCAATCTCCTTCACTTGGGATACCCTACAGACGCCCCTGCGTCCCACCTGGCGGCCGAACGCCTTGTTTCTTCAAGATAGGGTCTATAAACAGGCCCAGGTGAGGAGCTTAAGCAATACTTTCAACATAATGAGGGAATGGTCTGCTCTACGGGTATGCTGTGGGCGACTGGCAAGGCCACAGTCAGTGGCTTTGCTAAGAGGTATCTCAAGAAGAAATATTTGACCCGAGAGGAGACACCTCTCCCAGCTAGAAACTCGAGCCCTCAGTCTGGAACAAGTCACTAACATAGCTTGTTGTGTGTCGCTTTAGATACCCGTATACAGGTCAATTGAATCATGTCCTTATATAGGCACAATTTGACTTGTCCTTATTTAGGCATAATATTCCAGTCCTTATTTAGGCATTGGCCATGCAGATCCGAATACAGGCATGGTCACCTACATCCGTCCATCCTACGTCACAACGAGTTCTTAGAAACCAGACCCTTAAGCCGTTGGGATTTTCCCTGCTTGGATTATTGATTTCTCCAAGAACTCATCTATGATGCATGAACTACTATTCCTTAGGGGTTCATTCATGACGCCCGACTTTATGTCAATGCTAGCATTCCTAGACACCTTCCAGGTATAAATATACCTTCACTTGCCCTGGCAAACTACGGCACGGGACAGCTCGGCTATACGGCTCGCCACGGACAGTCCTGAAGGAGTTTGAGTCCCCGCCTGACGCACTGAACAGACGCTGTCTTCCCTGCACGCAGAGATTCCAGCTTCCAGTGTTCCAACTCCCCTCGCGGGGTGTTAGAGTTCGAGATCTGGAAAGAGATTCCCACCTCTCTCATTCTAAGGTATGGAAAGGACTAGAACCTAAGAAATTCTTGGTATCTCATATAATATACTAACTTAAGCTCATGCCAACTATAGCTTAAATCATCACCCACTTCCTACCTCGCACTACATTCAAGTTAGGTACATTGGGGTAGAATTATTTAGAAGCACCAGATGAGTATCCACTTTTAGCCTGTGTATGTATATAGATATAGGTCATAGCTAAAAGACAATGCTGTTGCAGTTTTTCTTCTTCTTACTGCGGACGCTGTGCACATTATATTTTGCTTACTGTCTAATGATCGTGACAGCTCATATCTCTTACATGGGAACTAAGACTGTTCAATAAATCCTTTTTTATTGAAAACGCTTGTCTTCCTATTTTCTGTGTAACTCTGAAGAAACTAAGCATGCACGATTGACTGAGTGAAACTGTTATCTATTGTTTCCACGATTCTGAGACATGTTCCGATTCTGAAAGGAAACAAAGTTGTCATGTTTATGCGGTTGTCAGAAACTAATCCCTTCTTGTTCATTCAAGAAGTTTCTAGTGACTTCAGAGTTAGCTGGCACACAAGTAATTAAGTTTAATATACTCGATATGAGCATACTGACCTCAGTCCTATGCACAGAACTATAGTGTATATTATTCCAATGCACAGAGCCTATAAGGGAAATAGGAACTTCACTACAAGCTGACCGCTACGTTGTATTCCAGCCGAACTCCTGCATGAAGAAATACGCCATGTTTCCCAGAGTCTCGGCTAAGCAGATATGGAGGTCTTCTATGGCCTGAGTACATGGCTGGGAAGGCAAAAATGGCAAGCTTGTTTACTGGCATGCGTCTCGCCCCCTGGCCAACTGGATAATCCCAGAAATTTTGGATGTGGAGGAACGCACACAGCGCACTCCTGCTGCCAATGCAAAAACCTTCGCTGATTATTATAAGTGCCTCTACTCAGCGGCCTCATCCTTGGTTCCAGAACATAACCCTCATTTCTTAGGAGATGTACCTCTCCCACGGGTCTCGGGCTCCTATGCCCGACTGCTAGACCAGCCCATTTCACTGGAAGAGATCGGAGCGGCCATCTGCACAACAGCGACCGAAAAGACGCCAGGCCGGGTACCCGGCAGAGTACTATACATCATTTAAATATATTTCAATACCGCGCCTTGATGCGCTCTATGAGAAAGCGGTGGAGAAGGGGGCCTTTCCAAAGGACACTGACATGGCCACGATTGTGGTCATCCCTAAGGCGCACCCTCCATCACCCTCCTGCTCGGACTACCGTCCGATTTCACTCATTAACACAGAGGTTAAAATCTACGCCACCATCCTAGCCACCCATCTTAAACTGGTACTCACCACTCTGATACATCCCAATCAATGTGGCTTTATGCCCCATTGCAGCACGAGGCACTGCTTGCGGTGGCGCCTACATAAAGCATTGGCCCATCACCACCTTCTCTCACCCTCCTTGGCCTGGCTCTGATAGACTTCGAGAAAGCCTTCAATATGGTGGATTGGCGATCTTTGAAAGGTGTACTGCTTAGAGCGGGATTCACCCACTCATACGCATGCTTTACTCCAACCAGTTGGCTCGAGTTCTGTGAATGGTGTTCTCTCCAAAGTCTTCCCTATTCGTCTGGGGCAAGGCTGCCCCCTATCTCCCCTTCTTTTCGCCCTAGTGATAGAGCCACCTGCCCGACTTATCAGATGTGATGCGCAAATACTAGGGTGGCAATGGAAGGACTCCCATGAAGATAGTATCGCTATGTACGCCAACGATGTTCTTCTTTTCATCGCAGAACCCACTTGTTCGGCCTCAGTTGTCTCAGCATCCTGCAGCTAGTCGGGCAGGCATCTAGCCTACGCCTTAGCCAAGCCAAATCAAATCTGAAACCCCTGCAAGTCTCTCAGAATTGTGTGGCATGGCAATTCGACATCCCGGCAAGGCGCCTCAGTTTTCGATACTTGGGGATCTGGGTGGCACTCCATCTGGAACTTACCTGGTCCCTCAACCTCACCCCACTGCTAAAGAAAACCAAGTAAGACCTTTGTAAATGGCAGTCCCTTCCCCTAAATCCACTAGGAAAGATTGCCTTATTCAAAATGATGGGGCTCCCCAAATTTTTGTATGTTTAGCAAAATCGCCCTCTCCACCTCCCGCGCCAGTGGTTTCACGCCCTAGACAAAATGGCCACCGTATTTCTCTGGGGTAATTCAAGGCTGCAAGTGGCGCTTGTTCATTGCCAGTGGACGCCCTACTATGGTGGGCTGGGGATGACCAACCTTTTCCTTTATTATGTTGCAACTCGCCTCCTAGTGATTAACGATTGGTTCTCAGGAGGATGGTCTGACCCGGCATACCAAATTGAACTCGAGACCCTGGGGTTCTCCCAGATCCAATCAAAGCTCTACGAAGCACCAATCCCCCCATGCTATCCCGGCAGTGATTTGAGCGGTCCTTCTCACATGGAGCTTTGCACTTCGATATATTCAACGGGATGCTAAGCTCACACTACAGATGACTATGTGGCCTGGCACTTGGATGAAGGAGGTGGACGCGTTGGCAGGGATTCACGAAGTGGGATTTAATCGGCATTATGCAACTTGGTGATGTTTGGTCGGGGGACACCTGCAGACCTACAAGGCCTATACTCTCTTAACTCCACTCACTTCTATAAATACCTACAGTTCCGACACGCTATTACCCTCCACATCCTAGCCGGCACCACACTTCTTCAGTTCAGTCCACTAGAGGCCAAACTCCTTTTGGGCGACCTGGGAGGGGTGGAGAGATGCCCTTATGGCCCCCCCCCCCCCCGAGTGATCACCATCTCAGCCAGACTGTGGTTGATCCAAATGTACTATCTCCATTGCGCATATATCACTCCAGACTGCACCGTGCTGGGTTTCTCCCAACTCCACGATACCCGTGTTATGCAGAAGCACCCGTTGACTTTTACCACATGAGCTGGTCCTGCACTACTCTCACCAAATACTGGAGGGAGGTAGTGAACAAACTGGGGGTGGTTCTAAGAATGGGAGGTCCTGCTTACTCTCTTGGTCCTCATCGTGGTGGTCCTGGAGGGTCTGGGTGGCTCTCCAGCTGAAAAAGCATTTCATGGTGGCCAAATGTCATATCAGCCACACGGAAAGACACTGCCGCCCACCCCCGTTTCCCACTGGTGTAAGGGACTTCATTGGTGTCCCATGCAGGAAAAACCTATAAATGAGACAAGAGGGTGTCCAGCCAAGTATGATCGTGTGCGGGGCAAGTGGTTAGGCTTCATGGGCTAATAGAAAATACGTGTTGGATACTACTGTCTCTGTGGCTCTGGTTTTATCTCTGTCAGACTGCAATGCGATTGCGGCTGTAACTGATTTTCGGATAATTGGAAATTATACTGTATGCTAATGTGCTATGAACTATTGTGCCATGGTTTTAAGATCCAATAAATCATTTGACTATCAAAGTATAACAAAAGATTGAGGAAAAGAATAGGGTTCTAAACCTATGCCCTGTTATGTGCATGCAGCTCCTTGCTACCTATTCGTAGCTCACTGTGCTATATTAGAAGGATTGTAACTTATTAACTGCAAGTAACTAAAGGACCTCTCAAACAACAGAAGTAACCAACTGAGCTATCTGCATAAAATAAATATCAGTGATGTGCATGTTAAACGTTGTGCTTTGCAACAGGCACATGAACCCTCTATGCAACTTTATAATGGTTAAGACTGCAAGTTGGGTACTATGTCCAATTTTGGACGCTCCCTCTGAAGTTCTGTAATATGTACTAGAGCCCACATTTTGAGTACGGTGTCCATTTCTGGGAGTCCCACCTTAGGCACATACTCTGTTTTGAGAGGCACACATGGTTGCCACCTCAACAATTTTGTCAAGTCCTTTCCAATATTTTAACGTCATTTCTGGTACAAAAATGAGAAAAGTCACATTACCTAAAGCTTATCAATACATACCTTAGAAAGTAAATATAGGAAGAAAGAACTTTAAAATGTTTTAGTGCTGCCTTAAAGACCCCTAACTGGTAATTAAAGTACACAGAGGCCATGTTAAAAAACATGAATATAGACAATTTTCAAATAAAGTTCTATTTAAGTACCTTTTCAAGTGCCCTTGCAGAGCCTTAAAATGATGTGAACAATCGGTCAGTACTTTTCTCTGGGAAAGGTGGTCACTGTAAGGGCACATCCCGGGCATTCTGACCAGGCTAAGAGGCAGCCTAGCAGCAGAACCAGCGATGATACAACACAGCCAACAAGATGGACCCCCAAGTGGTGCACGATTAAACATAGAAGCCCTGTGAAGAGAGACTCAGAAATCTAAACACGCACACGGGCGGGAGGGAAGGAGAGGAGCTATATGAAACGGGCATTCATGTTAATGAGAGGATACACAGAGTACAGAAGGCAGCCTTGTTCTAGGACTGTTCCTCAGAGAGTGCCTGACCTGTGCTGCTGGTATAGGAGGCAGGGCTCAGGAAAACAAGGAAGGTCGTATCCTGAACAGTTGCGCTAGTTTAGCACAGGGTTGAGGCGCAAAGCCCAGTGCCTGTTTTTAGGTCTTGCCTGGTGTGAGCAGCGCATGCGCTGCCCTTGCCATGCGAGGGCTTCTTGGAATCGATACAATTCCAGAAGTCGTGTCGCTGCTCCACCTACACTTGATTTGTGCGCATCGTTTTGCGTCAATGAGGATGCAAAACACAGTGTGATGATTGCACCGGAGGCAATCATTACACTGAGGGCTGTCACCCTGCCCGCTTTTGGCCCCGCCCACCGGGATTTGATCTTTTACTTGCGGCGGGAGACAGTGTCTCTTAATTAGCCGCTAGGCACTTTTTTTTCGCATTACCGCGTTTGCCTTCAACAATGGCAGACGCGCTTTTCAATTCTCTGTTCTCGGCTTGTTCCTCACTTTTTAATTTATTTTATTCCTCGTTTTTCCTTGAAGTAATTCTTTTTGCATATCTTCCCACATCCTTCCCCTCTTTTTTCCTGCCGTTTTTCTGTTTTCCTACACCCGTCGTCTTCCCTATTTTGCTGATTTTCGATATTTCTTTTTTTAGTTTAGAATATTTCAGACTCTATTTCAATATATTAGACGTCTGGCGGTGATAATGTGTTAATTCAGGAGCGTTGCAGCAATACCGAAATCTTGGCGGGATTGTGTTTTGACGCTGCCCCATACTGCTGTCCAGTTGCCCCTACCCTGACCAAATACAGGGTTTGCAAGATTCAAAATTCCATGTTGGAATAAAACACCCGTCCAGATGTTTCATTTGCAGTGTGGAACTTGCAGACATGTTGATCGAAAATTCAGGTTTACAGTATCAATGTAGTAGGGAAGCTGGAGCGCCTTTCACCCCCCCCCCCCCGTCCCATGACCTTCGATCCCAGCAGCAGAAGAAGGTGACAGACACATATTCATCATTTTTTAGGATTTAGTTAAGGGAAAATGAGAAGCTGCAAGCACTATTACTCATCACATTAAAAGCAGCCTTCAGTGGGCTGCGTGAAGGAGAGACCCGACCTCAGGCGGTACCTTCAGAGATTCCAAGGATCTTCAGGGGCAGCAGCCGTTGCCCCTCGCTTGCCCCTGCTATCCTTGGAACTGCCCTTGCTATCTCTGGTCGCAGCGGTCATGACGGCAGCAGGCGCAAAAGAAAGGAAACCAGGCGCTACAAAGGTCTCAGGTGACCCCAGGCCGTGTGTGACGTCATACACCACCAGCACTTTAAACGGGATTTTCGAGTCATTTCAGAATGAAACTACGAATACCAGAATGCAACACGATGTTGTCCATAGCGCAAAGACTATAGGACGGTGAGAAAGCAGCAGCTGTGAATGTGTATCATGTCTTCGCTTGCGACATGAACGGTTGTGTTCTTGTTTGTTCCTGTTCGCCTTTGGCGCTCACATAGTCTGTTTGGGGCGCATACTTTGTATCAGAGGTGTCAGTTGTGTTGGCGCTAGTTAAATAAATCGCATTCCAGCTCAGAGTTTGCTGTTGCGGCTGCTACTTTTATTGTTCTTTCGGCGCTTGTTTAATTACGTTTCCTCTGCTAGATGGAAGAGAATTCGGCACTCAGCAGTGGTAACTGTGTGTGTGCAGGTTCTAGTGTGAGCAGTGCTCAAGTGCGAACTCATGGGAGGGGGAAGGTGTTACTGGGGTCGGAGCTGCTCTGGCCGGTTTGAGTCGGTTCTCTTGCAGTGTGTAGCTGGAGGTGAGGGGTATTAGAGCTACACCCCCCTTTCCCCCCCCCCGGTGGGCCTCAGGCCGTGATAGAAGAAAGGCAGAGATTGATTGCGAACAGCAGGAGTACAGTAAGGGTTGAGCTGCTCCTTTCCAAAGTCTTTTAAAAGTTGTCTCGAAGACTCGAAAGCAAGGAGGAAGACCAACCCACTCAACCCTACCCTACATTAACAAGCATTTGCAATGCAATAGGTCTCGCATTTACGCGAGTTTGAGCTATTGACATTGCAAATGACAATGCCCTTTGTTTTTGTTTTCATTTTTAAAACATAACTAAAAGGCATTGTCATTTACAATGCCAATAGCTTAAACTCGCGTAAATGCGAGACCTATTGCATTGCAAATGCTTGTTTTCCTGTTGCACTGACTGAGGTGCAGACAAATAACTCCGATTTTTTCCAAGTTAGAGCGTGATTTTCAGGCAACATGCCTCGGAAACAAATAGAGGCAACACCCGCTCTGTGTCTGGCAAGCATGCTCCAAATTGGCGAAATTCTGAGTTGTATGTATACCCTTTAGAGTGTGGCAAACACAATGAGATTATGGACAGAGCACTGAAACTTTTCAGAGACTCACCCTCAGTCTCAGATCTGGGTTTAATCCATCATCTTTCTTTAGCTCACTTCGCCACCCCAGTTCCAACCCAGCCATATGCAAATCAGTCTTGACCCCTTTCCTCATGGGAACATTCCAGCCTGAACTGCAAAGCCAGGTCTTCCCTGTACCGGAAACAAGCATCCTGGGACCGGGTTCGGGGTAACACCCCTCATCGGCCGGGCTAGCTTGAATCCATTGGCAAACTTACAATAACAATAGATTGGGAAAAAACACCAAGGCTTTCAACCCATGACTTACAGTTTGCATGCAGCTCCTGGATGTCGGTAAATAGATCACTGTGCAATATTAAAGATTGCAACTTATGATTTGGAAGTAACAAAATCATATCTGTGTCAAAAGCAGTAGCCCACTTACCTATCCACATACAATTCGAATCTGATCTGCATTGTATACAATTTGCTTTGCAGCAGGCACATTAATCCTCTTCAATACATAAATTGGTCAATGAAATCCACTTTTAGAGTACAGGACATTGATGACTGAATTAATTTACATGCCCACTTATAGAAACGAATGTATTTTTCAGCAGCTCAATTTCGACTTCTGCAGTATAATTTAAAATGAAACTTTAGAGAGCCTTGGTAAAACAATTTGTATTATTTTTGAGAGAAAATTAGAATGAATATGATACAGATTATTCATGCAATTATATTGGGGTTTTCTCTAGGAATAACTGAATACGACGGATCAATTCCGTTTTAAGGGCTTTTATGCAATGACATATCTCTTGCCAAGTCAGAATCACATAAAATGGGGTCTACTGTTCTCGTTTCCACTTTGATAGTTACAAAACACAAAACTCCCTAGCGGTGTATTAACCTCCAGTTATTTTACTGCTGTTATAAACCCTCAACTTTGATGGGTACACAAAGATCTCTGCAGAAGGTGCCTACATTTTAAAATGCAGCCTTTTTCTGACCAGTTAAGTAAGCTGGAACAGATATACTGTCATATTGGTCTTTGGTGCCAATTTCTTTGCGGCAGAATATATTTTTTAAATAAATGCACAAGTTGACGGTCAGGCTGCTTTTCAAACTACGCCCTCCTAACTCCACCCCCTTTCTTCTGTCACACCTTCACCCTCTCTCGCCAATTGATGGGTTTCCAGAATACATTTATTTCCAATTTCAGCACTGGTCCCATCTATGCAAGAACGTCGCCTATGCACATATTATGCATTCCACGAAATAATCCACGAGGGTGCCTTCCACATGCTCGCCTGGCAACCATACGGTACAACTAGCTTACCTGACCCTTGCAATTTTAAACAGAAGACGATGTACGTGCCCATCCGCTTCATAACCCTATCAACGCTACTAGCAATAAGAAGCATCGCCATGAACTGGCGAGCGAGCCCCATTGGGCCCCCCTGTAGAGGCATGGGTGGGGGCAGGGAAAAAATGGGCGGCAGCGGAAGAAGAAACACTTCGGGAGGAGGACGTGAAAGGACTGCGAAAGCATCCCATATCTACGGAATGGGCCATATTATCACACCAGTTCCAGCACTTACAATCGTGTGCCGATTCAGACACATCTCAACATACCACTACAGACTTAGAAGCATGTACCCCGGACAGGAGCACACATAACGCTGCCCCCACCTCCCCGGCTAACGAGTGAGGCACACAAAACCCCCCCCGGTGCACTACACGACCTACTGCCGCTGGCTCGGATGTCCTGGCGCCTGTCCACAAACAATGTCCTACCATCTACACACTACAGCTGAACTGACCCGGACGCCATACTCATGGCCCACACCCTGGCTTCCCCCTGCAAAGAATCCCCAGTGGTTTTTTTTAGTCTCCCTGGTTCCCCCCCGGCATCACAGTACAGAGAAGATATATGGACTGTAACGACAGATACCCCCTCTGAGGACAGGATGCACATCCTACAACTTGACAGCACAACTACTGTCGATTACATAAGTGTAATGAGATGAGCTGTGTGGCTTTTGTTTGTAGTAAAAATGATATTTTTTTTTTTTTTTTTTTAAACAGAGGACGATGTACCAACTCAGAAACATCTTCTGATAAGAGTGGGAGATTCCCACACAATCCTCTAGTCACCATGCACGACAGGTAAATGAGACAAGATGGACCTCCTCCGGCACTGCACAAGGACTACGTGGCTGAAGTACACAGAAACTGTTTTAGTAAATGTGAATACAAGTGTTGTCATTCACTCACATTACCAGCAAAAGGGAAAAATATTACTAAATCTTTCCCAAAGTGCACTTCCATTAATGAGACAACTGACCAAAGGGGTGACACGGGAGGTACCATGGTTTCATTTCCCCAGTTCATAAGATATATCCCTCAGTTACACCATAAAACAGCCACAAAATGACCCTGCCCCTCTCCTCCAGGGAAGACAAGTTTCCAGGATAGGCAGGTGTTGAGATTTTAGAGGAGAAACGTCCAGCAATATGTTGAACCTGTAGCTCAAAAGCAAAAGTATGTGACCTTTTGTCTTTGCAACTGCAATGTGCGATGGGGTCTTAAGAGTCCAGGCGCAAACGTCTGCGCATATGTAGTGATGTACTTTGCGTATCTGTACCCGTTGGGCCTCAGTAAACTATTTCTTTCCACTATACAACATTTCTAGACAGAAAACAAGAGATGGGACAAAAGCAAACAGTACAGAAGTCCTCTCCTGCTTCTGATCCCCACCACTTCCTGCGGTACCCCGTTTTGTGGATCAGGGAGTACCAGGTCCACTAAAACCAGCAGTCCTATCTGCTTAACCATGTGTAAAAACAGAAACCATTCCTGCTCCTCTTTCCCTCTTGATTAGCTACTCGCCCAACCGCATTCCAGGCACACCATAGGAAAAGCTTGTACAGACTTGTATAGACCTGCACGACGCTCATCAGGTATGTATATGACTGAAAGGCGCCTCCCAAAGAGCTCGACGCCTCTGGGAGCACCGAAGGTATCTTTTCTCTCTTTGGAAAGGTCGTCTTTTAAGTTTTAAAACTTGAATCCGATTGCATTAACTTCTAGAAGTACTGCCAACTTCTAGAAGTACTGCCAACACTATCTCCCATGCTTCAACTTAGCCGATCTCTATTTTTTTTAGAGTCTCGCCTAAAAGCAGATTAAGCTATTTAGCCAGTCTCGAGTTTTCCCAAAAAATTCCCAATAAAAATACATGTCTACATATTGGGCTTTCAGCCAGCCCCGTTCCTCTATTAGTCTGTTCAGTTGCCTCACTTTTTGCAAATTTTCAACACTGAAAGAACTTTGTGATCTAATTTGAATGAGCTTTTTTTAATCTGGTTTTGTCTCTTCTGTTTTCTCGCTCCTTCTTGTTTCTCGCTCACCTTCCTCTTTTTCAAACGTTCACATTTCAATTTCAAACGTTCACATTTTAATTGTGTTTCTTTATAAAATATGCAAAGTCTAACACCCTGGGTGATTGACAATTTTTAAAAACGAAAGCTGTTCAGACGCCATTCATATGTGGCATACACCCTCTACATCATACAGGATGATGCAGTGAGTAAGCCCACTTCATCCATTGGCTGTCTTACACTGTGAGTGACCACATTTGGCCTGATCACGTGCAGTGCTGCCTCAAAACGAGAGCACTTCAGTGTCCAGGCTGGTGTGTCTACGCTTTCGTGCTACTAACCAACAGGCTGATAAACAAGCATAGGCAGAGCCAATAGGTCTCGCCTATGGGAGCTATTGGTAATGATTTGTAGCCATGCTGTACAGCACAGTGGATGCTGTGCAGCAAGGCTAAAACTAGTTAAAAATTGTAAAAACCACGCTAACAGTCTTCGCACTTTTTAAAAAATAGTCAACAAGTGCGGACGAGGCAAAACTAAGGGAGAAAAGGAGGGAGTGAATGATGCTGGTGGAGGGTTTGATGTCGGTGGAGGAAAAGGACTGGTGAGAGGGGGTGAGGAGCACTTGGACAAAGGAGGGTGAACTAGAAGGGCTAGTGGTAGGCACACCGTCAACAGAAGGTTGGTGGGAGAGTATGTGGACTAGCAATGGAGAGTGGGTGAGGGGCTTCAGAAAAGCACATTGACAGAGTTGAGTGAGTGGTGCTGTAGACCAGCAGTCAGACAACGGAGGGTTTAGTGGGGAGCTAGGGCAAGTAGAGGGACAAACAGAAGCATGAAAATGAAAGTGACAATGAGGCCAACCAAAGGTAATCACTGGGCCCCTTCTAAACCCCCTGTAAGGTAATGAAAGGTCATGTAAGAGACAATGCATGCACTACCAAAGGGAAGACCTAAAAATGCGTCTTTGAGTGCAGGGCGCCATGGTACACTCAGAAGCATAATGTCAAATAAAAGGAAAAGAAGGAGATTTATCACCACTAAAATAACTCCTTTTACAACTCAGAAAAGACATCCCAGCTGCCAAGAAAATTATAATACCCAATCCTTTAAAACAAAAAGAATTGGACCAAAGACCTCTACAAAACTTTAGTGACTGTACAACAATCCGATGCCTGATCCCCCAGCACATTCCACAGAAAAATGTGATATAAACATTCTTTGTGTAGCGGAATTGGCAAGATAACGCACACTAACAATTTGGGATTCTGAGAGCTCTACTGAAGACGACAAAATGGGTCATGGCCAATAATAGCTGGTCCAGATCTTCAACATCCACTCTCCCATGTTCATGTCTACTCCCACCCATTCATTCAGAATATTCCACCTTAGTGAGTGAAATGTTGCAAGACCTTCAGCCCTTTTGCCTCGGGCTTTACTGGTAAATAAAGAACCTGGCCTCCTTTACAAGTTCTCACCTGCAGCTTGAGATTATACCTAGTTTAGAGAGTTTTTAACAACCTTGGCACCCGGATATTATGGTTTGATACAGAACACCAAAATGTGAACCATTTCCTCTTTCACATCCATATATGCTTCTAAACGTACCCAAATTTGACTGTCTAGCCCTTAAAGGCCACTTAGAAATTCTGCCCTCGCTCTTGACCGCTACAGAAGAGGTTGAAATACTCTGCAAAACACCTGCTGATCCACTCTTTCTCCTAGTGCGCACACATCCTTAAAATCAGGCCTATTTTGCTCTTACAAAAGACATCTCACCTTAACTAGCAACCACGACCCTTCTCCCGCTCCTTGGTAAATAAAAGCTGAAAAACGAAAATCACATAACCCCAGGGTCACCATGGAACTATAAACTGCTGCACAACTATATTTTGCTAATTAGCACCTTTTCAGCCTCGCTGATACACAAAAGAAGAACACCGAGTGTTGATGTCCAAGTCGTGGATTACATACTAGCCTTCAGGCAGTGACAAACAACCCTTTGTGTTTGCCCTCTTGTCTTAAATGGATGGGGGGGGGGGGGGGTGAATACAATATCGGCCTGGCAACACTCTGCGAAGAAATGGGGAATCAATGGAACTGGTCGTTATTGCTTTTTCTCCTTACTAATAGACAGCCATCACTACAAGCAGCTAACCACAGATCACATTTCTCTGCGTTAACTGCTGGGCCTCTTAAGGCTCAAGTGAGGAACAGCTTAATTCTATCATTTACAATTTTTGACTTGGACATGGAACCATCAAGCCCCATTCTGCAAAACCAAGGAATTGCCATACAACCATATCTGAAGCGTCATATCAGAATGACAGCCTTCAACTCCAATCATGTCAGTGTCACAAAGAAAGAATGAGAGACATCAACAAGGAAGAAAGGTACACCCTAGTTGCTTTTAGGTCCAAGAGGAGGGGGAAGACAACAAGAGGCGGGGGAGACAACAATAATAGAGAGAAACCTCTATACCGACCTATATTGCTTTACACTATGGCCTCTTAGGGCTCCTTTTTAGCAACCAACCCAGTGACAATAACATGCAATGACATAGGTTCCAAAATACATGTTTTCATTTATTAAAAAAAAAAAAAAAAATTGTAGAAAAATATATATATATTTTTTTTTGTCTTAACTCTCAATTGTCAATCTGAAAGTGTCATCATTACCAACTATACATATGACATTTATACAAATGGACTGATAAAAAGACTTAATTACCAAAGTACCACCAACATGTTAATTTACACCACTGCTGTGTTACTCAAGAACATTAAATGTCAACACTTGAACAGCCAGTAATTATTTAGGCAGAGTATTGAATTTACATTGTTACAAGTTATGTCAAAAGTCTTCATCTATGGCTGTGTTGGGGGTAAAATGGTCAGCGTTTCAACTTTAAAATCTAAAAAAATATCTAAACATGGACCATGTTTACATATGTGGAGAGTCCTCTCAGACACATACAACGGAGGAAACTGATGGGTGATATCTGCATCACCAAGAACGCTACAACCTGTCTCTGATAGTTTGTTAAGGATCTCTACTGAGATTCTCTTCTGGGTAGGAGTGTGAATATGAATGGGATAGTTTGATGAGTGAGCGAAGTGTAGATGTTGTATGTAGGATTATTTGTGTGTACTTTCTGCTATGTCTTTTGCAATTTTTTTTATTTTAGAGTTGAAACGCTGACCATTTTACCCCCAACACAGCCACAGATGAAGACTTTTGATATAACTTGTAACAATGTCAATTGAATACTCTGCCTAAATACTTACTGGCTGTTCAAGTGTTGACATTTAATGTTCTTGAGTAACACAGCAGTGGTGCAAATTAATATGTTGGTGGTACTTTGGTAATTGTTAGTCTTTTTGTCAGTCCATTTGTCTAAATGTCATATGTATAGTTGGTAATGATGAACCTTTCAGATGGACAATTGGGAGTTAAAACATAAAAATGTATAAAATATATTTTTCTACATTTTATTTGTATTAAAACATGTATTTTGGAACCTAGGTCATTGCATGTTACTGTCACTCGGTTGGTTGTTAAAAATGAGCCCTAAGAGGCCATAGTGTAAAGCAATATAGGTCGGTATAGAGGTTTCTCTCTCTCTAGTATAAGAGACGTATACACAACTGAACCTACAAAAAGAAGAGGTGGTCCTCATGTCCTGTGGCATCCCGGAATGAAATGTAACACCATGACTCAATAACAGCAAACCTGAATGTTTCTCCCAAACCAATTCTCCCTTCGCAAAATCCATGGGCCACCACTTTGACATTCAATTTAGCTTCAAGGTGCAAGTGACAAAAATGGCATGGACAGCCTGGATTTAGCACCCAAGGGTGCAGCTAGGCTTATTTCAGACTAGTCTACAAGCGCTCGTTACCATCACAAACATCTATGTAATATTGAGGGTCAACACTTCTTGCTGCTTATGGAACCTCCACAGCCACGCCAGCCATCAACACTCCAAGCAGAATCTCATTCTGCCTCCATAGTCAAAGGACAAAGCAATCAGGCTGTACCACCCTACCTTGATATATTCCCCTAGGCTCACAATTCAAACACATGCTCCATGATCAATGTGACCAGGACAACGTAGAAACCCCATACTCTCAGACGAGCACTTGATCTCCGAATCCTCCCGTAGCACTAGAGACGAAGGAATAGCAGCTCCTTCCCCATCGACAGATACTACAAGAAGAAAACTCGCCTACAGGCTTTGTCGAGCTACATCCCCAAAGTTCACACATGGCTGCCCTACCACTTTGCCTTTTCCTTCTCTCAGCAGCTCATGACTAAGCTAGAAATGGATCTTTGCAGAACATGTATTGCCCTTGCCATCATTTCGATCTTCACCCTGGTGTAAACACCGCTTTTCAGCTGCCTGTCTATGTCTATTCCCTAAGTAGCAAGCATATCTACTCTTTGTCTATTAAATATGAACTGCTTTCTCAAGAATGTAAACCCTTCACGGCATAGAGCTATTTCCCCACCCTCAGCCCAGGACACCCCTTACTCTCATTCAATAAATTCAATGTAATCTAATAATGAAGCATTATATATCTTGTTTCAACAGACCTATATTTTTTAACACTGTAAAAAAAGTGGTGCTTTTATTCCTTAGTGCTAATTAGATAGACCCCAGAAGGATAAATGGCTGTTTCAAGCTCCTCACGCATGCATATGAGACCCTCCACAACATCGGACCTACATACCTAAACAACCGCCTCTCCTTACACGCACCCAAGAGACACCTCCTGTCAGCTGGCCTCTCTCTGGCCACCATCCCACACATCTACAAGACCAGAGCGGGAGATAACTTCTTCTCCTACCTCGCAGCCAAGGCCTGGAACGACCTCTCCCTCCACCAAGTCCCTACACTGCACCGGTTCAGGAAGGACCTCAAGACCTGGCTCTTCGGATGACCCCAGCACTCAACGGAGCGGAGCTGCCCCCCCCCCCCGTGTTTTGAGACCCTTGTGGGTGAGTAGCGACGCTTTACCAACCCTTATTGATTGAGTGATTATTCTCCTGGCGATACATGTTAAACACAATTCTCAGGAGCAGAAGTATTATCCACTCATTTGTTGCCCTGCAGTTCGAATCCATCACTTGGCGAGACATCTCTGCAACAGACGCATAGCTCTGCTGAGCTACCCGAGTGGAACTGCAACCTGTGACCCAAAGCTTCACACAGGCCTCTGCAGTCATCACACTGGGCTACCTTAACAAATGTGCAGTGGCAAAAGCTCTCCCTTGGAGAGCTTCGCAAGCTTTTAGTGCTCCTCGTCAACCACTGACTCACAGCTCCCCACTTCCTCTGCTGCGTCCAAGGCATAAAAAAAGACGTTTCATGTTGGCCACAATGTCATCGCATTCTAAAAATGCAACTTCTTGACAGGCTACAGTTCCGTGTTAAAGAAATGCTAAGAAAATAGCAATCTGATTACAGGCACATATGATTAAATTCGCACAGAAGATCATTCTATCTTTCATAATCAGTGCTGCGATGAAACACCGTGATTTAGACCGAACTTTAGGAGGGCCCACTCAACCCTTTATGCTTCTGAATTGAATTAAAAATGGGAGGGGGAAAAAAGGATTATCAATGGGGTGGGAAGTAGGGACTACAAACGCCTCGTGTTAAAGTGACAATGGAAGATTTAGCTTGTGTGCTCTGCTATTTTCCCTGGATTTCGTTTCAAGTCGGCCCAAAAGTTGGTTATTCCCCGTAAAGCAGTTTCACTCAAGTTAAATCACAGAAATATTTAGGGAACCGGGGGTGAACTGGGTAATAGGAGAAAAATACATTCAGGGCAAAATGACTGCAACACTTGAAGCGACTGCAGCGTGTCACTCAGGTAAACGGAGTGGAATCTGGAGTAGTTCTGACCACGGGCAGAAAAGCACTCAGGGCACATTCCTACCTCTCTGACCAAAGACACCATTTCCGGGTTACAGGGAGACGGTGAAACCTTCGCTTCCACGTTTCGTAGGGGAGAAAGGGGCATTTCTGCTGATCTAGTATTTTACAAGGGTTGCGTTGTGTTTGGGAGTACATAACCCCGAATTATAAACAGCTCGGCACTATTTTGCAACTTGTGTATAGACTCCAACTCCACTCTTGCCGGCACCTACACGCTCTCAGATGGAATGCTCCCGAATTCACCGGCTCGGGGGGTTACCTTTCGTTCTCTCACTCAGAGGGGCCCGCCTCACTGAGGGAAATCTTCCCCTCGAAGGTGAGAGGACAGTCTCTCCCTCCTCTAACAACAAATCCTCTCTGGAGTAAGATGCTCTGCGCTCACTTGGCGGGGAGGTAGATCTCTCTCTCTCCCGGGGAGACCATCTCTCCCAAAGGTGTGTTTTTTGCACTCATGGGGTAGTTCGCCATCCACATAGGCACCTACACTGTCTGCAGGGTGACACTTACCTGCCCGTCTGGAAAGGGGGTCCGTCGGTGCGCTCCCTCCTAGCAACACCATTGTGAAAAGTGGAGATAAGTACACATTTGTCGATTTCACACACTCTGCCTCTCACATTATTGCGCACACACCCTCTAAACCGCGGCACTAGCAATAAAGGAAATGTCCGAACGCTCCTGCTGAAAACGATCGATAGATTAAACATGTAGGGGCAGGGGCCGAATTTCCGATTATACACGTCGCAACCAGCTTCCTCAAAACCAACTCTTTTTTTCAAACGACTTGACGTTTCCTTTTTAGGAAGAAACGTGCACGTATATCGTTTTGTAAGTTAAGTTATCAAAGTTACACACACACTCATTTTAGTGTTAAATGCACACAGTCCCACACAATTTTAGAACCGCGAGCAGTCTGCGCGTTACAGGTTGGAATCACAGCAGAACATATAGTCACCCCTTCAACCCCACAGTTGAAACACTCACTTCACAACCGGAACGGTATTTTGCACTTAAACAGGTGGTAAAAATTGTCGGCTCAGTGAGCAGTCTGCAAAGTCACAGGTTCGAATCCTTGTACGGTTGATTCTCCCTTTCGACAGCACAGTCAAGAGGCGGATGTAAGGTGACAATACATCCGACAGCAGCCTGTAAATCCCAGGTTAATATCCCAGCAGATTCCCCCTTTCAACGTCCACGGTGGGGTAAATACGAACAACTATTAAGATGAGTGGGAACATAGCTACACCTTACATTTACGAAGCTAAAAAAGCTTACACGTGGCAGAAAGTACTGTAAAGATACACTATTGTTTCTAAATAAAGCGCACATAACCCAGCCGCAATGCATGATCTTGGCATACTCATTTTATGCTCAGCCGTCGTTCTATAAGAAGATACAGGGAGGTTAAAGCAGGAGGCGAGAGGAAGAAAGGTGCGAAAGAGAAGACGAGAAAGGAGGAACGAAAACGGATGAAATGAGATGAAAACATTTATTTCCGGTAGTTGTGTACTGTAATGCTTTTTAAAAAGTACCTGCTATTTACTGTGAAGAGAACAGGTTCAAAAGATTTGAGAAATGTAGAAGGGAGGAAACCGGGGGTGGCAGTCAGATTATAAATGCACAAACAGGCACCAGCCTCTGCACTTCCTGCTTCTGGAGAGCTTCTGCTTTTTTCAAGTAAAGTTGCAAAGCTTCACCAGGCTAGGCATTGTGACCCGACAGCCCTCTCCGGACACTTACCCCAGTGCCATTGTCGCAGACAATCACTTTCCTTCCCTGGCTGTCCATGCTTTGCCTGCCCCCTTGATCACCGCTGGCGCTTCTTCTATGCTAGATGCCTCGCCCTGGTCCTGGCAGAGCTGCTTCCTCCCTGCCACAGGAGGAAATGAGGAGGGCGGGGCCGAATCAGGCAGCTCGAGACCGAGGCTGGACGTAACATCCTGGGCTGGGCTCGGATGGTAGGGAGCAGGAAACAGAGCTAGAAAACACGGTGCGCGCGGAGCAGCAACCAGAGAAATATTGTGAAGTCCGCATCCGTTTTCAGCAAAATAGACTCCAAGGCTTTAACAGATGGGAGGGCGAAAAAGTAAACAAGAGGGAGTGGAAGATCGGCGTAGCTAGCAACCTAGACTAATACATAGCTGCCAAAGTTTCAGATTGCTGTGTGTGACATTTTCATAATTTCAGTGTAATTATGAGTGACATTTCAAGGACTATGAGTGACACTTTCTCATGAGCAAATTCAAGCACTGATGACGAGGTAATCATTCAGATAGCAGAAATTACACCCATTTGAGTATAGCTGCTAATGTTTCAGATTGCTTATGTGTGACATTTTCATACATTCAGTGGATTTATGATAGTCATTTAATGACTAAATGTGTGGCACTTTCATGCCTCCAAAATCATGCAATGAAGTCCATGGAAATAGACAAATATCAGAAATCACACTCATTTGAGCGACAAGAAATTCAAACTCTGCAGCAGGTGCTTTTAAAGCTGTTATTTAATTTCTAAAAAAATCAGCACCCTCCACCACAACCTCAGCTTCAGGTGCGGCTGAACCACATGTAACAAAGGGATCTCTGTGACAAAAGCTGCAACCCACTGAGCTATCCACATATAATACAGTTCAATACAATATAATATGCTGGTAGACTTTCTTTGCAGTAGGCAAATAAACCCTCTGGGCTACTTAATGGTGAGAGTGAAAACTGAAACTGCCACTAGATAAAACTCTGACCTCTCTCCAGCGGGAACATTAATCACCTGACTTACATCTGACATAGCAAGTCTCACTGCACTGGGAAAATAAAGGCTGCTGCTTCATTGTGCCATTGTCAAGCAAGGATATTAAACACTTTGCACTAATAAATCATAAAAGCTGCGAGTTTAGACAAAACTTCCACCTTAGATAGCCCTGCATTTACAGCACAGACAAACAACGTTAGTGTGCTCATTTCCAAGGCGCTATGCCGTGCTGGAGCCCCTTCCCCATTCTCGTTACAAACACACCAAATGTCATCAGTAGCAGATTAATAAATTAATATCGGACTTACCTGAATTTCTTTACAGCTGTCAGAATGATCCACCGAGAGAAGCTACTGGCGTGGCACCACGGAGATCGCTTGCCTGTCTCTTCTTCAGAGAGCGAGCCATGCTGACCTGCCTCAGTCTGTGCCACCTGCACTCACTACGAGACTCATGCTGGCGTGCTGAGTCTGGGGCACAAGTTGGGCTCTGCCTGGGCAGGGCACAGCAACAGAACATGTCGAGGTCAGGAAGATGTGAGCAGGTGGTCAATCCTCGAACACCGGCCTCCTCCTATAACTCTGGGCTATGCAGCAGGAGATTTCCTGGGTGCCTTGGGGCCCGGCTGGCAGGCAGGAAATTCAACATCCTGCCACGGAATGCACGCCGACAGGACACGCTCCTCTGCAACAATGTGTCCATGTGGGACACCAGACGCGACCCGGGGAACAGTAGCAGAAAGCAGGTTTGGCGGCGCTAGTTTAAAGAGCGTCTTGGTATAATAAAGAAAGCCTTCTATGCCACAAAAACCTTACCAGGTATTTGATGCATTTTATTAGGAAGAAAGGTTTCCCTGCAGTGAGCAGTTAGACGCGAGCTTGCAGCGTCTCCTCAATAGTATTGTCCGGGCACTGACCCTCCCGCAAGGAGAAAGTACTGGAAGTGTGTGAATCCTCAATCCGCCGCCCTTGCTTGTCCCTGATAACATTTCTAGAATGAAAGCAATACGCTGCACTGACTTTCCACTACCTGGAAGTGCTGCGCTTTTTCAAATCGCACGACCGCATTATAGCAGGCACAATTAATCTTACCAGAGGCGCAGTAATAAGGATCGGTGTCTGTCACTATTTTTGAACAGTAGCCGCCCGCTCACTAGTTGCGCCGTGATGTCATTAATTATGTTGCAGCGCGTAAATTTCTGTTACACTGTAGCAGCTTATAGCTGCAGACTCGCCCCAAGCCTGCCTGAAGCAGAGTGCATGGCATGCTGACACTCCAGACGAAACCAGCTTTAGTTTCAATCAGTAAGGTGCATCATGAATACTTTGCGCTTCTGACGAGGCGCTATTATGCGTGACTTCGTATTTCAGTGCGGTGATGCGGGCCACAACAATAAAAAAATGCGTTAGTCTAACGCCTGATGCGTGGTACTTGGCAGGGCTGATAATACTTCATGGCAAAGCCAATATGTCTTGCTTGCATTTTGATTCCTGCCTAAAACATAAAAAAAGCTTTTCTGTAGTGGAAAAAAACAATTAAATAAACCGTTTTTTTTCTGTATACAATGCATCTTTGAGCTAAATAATTTAGGGCCTGATGTACAAAGCTTTTTTATGGTTATAAAAGCACAAGGATTCGGTGTTTGCGTGCCCCTTTTTTTAGGTTTCAACTGCACAGGGCTTGCGATGTGCTTGTGAAATCTATTGAATTTGATATATCTTAAAAGGGGCTTGTATCCCGGCTTCACTTCTTATTTGCCGTGGGCTTGTCACTTTAGTTTTCATTTGTTTCTATTGATTGATCATTGTATTTCCTTTACCAATGCTTTTTTTGTTGGTGTTCGTCTCTTATCAGTTTCTCAAAGCCTGATTACTCATTCTCATTCGCCTCTCATCGGCTTTGATGGGTCGAACTACTTTCGCCGGTGCATCGGAAGAATTCTTTTCGCGGCAGCATGCCTGCCTACATTTCTCCTATATTTTAATTTTTACTTAATTTTCCCAAACTGCACGCTAAACTTCCCTAGCTCCAACGCCCGGGACTCCATTCCTCTTTTTTTTACAATGCATTCACCAATACTTGGCGAAAACAATTGAATACTGCTTGTTCTTGCATGTATTTAAAGTCATTTTAGGGGCTAGTAAACGTCTACAGACTCCTAAAATGGCGCTGCGAATGGATACTGATTCACAATTTGGAAGGGGCATGCTACTGGCACCCCTTCCAAACTGCAAATCGATGTTTAATGTATCAATATTTTGTGACCAAAATCTGGTCAGAAAACATTGTTTTTATTTTACCAACTCCTGAGGTGGAGTGGTAATACATTCACTACATTTTAAGTGCAGACCCATTTCCTTTAAGGAAATGGGCTTCATTAAAAAAGTTTACTTAATTTAAATGCAATGACAGAAGTTGTGATCTGCTGACCTAAGCATGCCACAATTCCAGTGATGACCACCGAGGGAGAGAGTTGCAATTTGTGACCTGCTTCATCAATACTAATGCGGTAGTATGGATTGCGACCCACTCCAATTCTGAATTTAACAAACGACCTATTAGTACATAGGTCGGTTTGTAAAATTCTTTACTGGTGGAAAAAATTGTGACTGATCAGGTGTCTCCAACCAGTTGCTCGCAAGCTACCAGTAGCTCACAGAAACCTTCAATGTACCTCCCAGCCTTGATTTAATTTTTAACTAGGAACTGCCATAAATAAGTGTTGCGATTTCCTACTAGCGTTAAGGAAAGGTAATGTTCTTTTTACATTATTATCAAGCTACGGATAGCAGGACCAAACTCAGATTTCTGACCTAGGTGTGTCACAGAGACGCCAAACTGAAGCACTGATGTATTTAACGCTTAAATAAAAATCGTTATCACATCAATATTGGAGCATTGGAACAAAATGAGGTTTCTGTATGCTTTTAAACGAATGATTAAGTTAACTCTTCATTTTAATTTGCTCCCTTTTCAAAGTGTTGCAATAACAAACAGCAGGCATCTTGCTCCCAGTGACAGGTAGACACAGTGCAATATTTATAACTGTAAAATACAGTCATTTTCATTTAAATGGGAGAAACTTTAAAGTAAAAAAAAAATATTTCTATGAAACATTGTCTTAATATTTTTCTCTACTTTTAACTAAGCCAGTCAAGTCCTAATGTTTTATGAAGGATGTTTCTTCACTTTAAATTCCTCACATTTAAACAAATGACTGTATTTTCCTGTCATAAATATGTCACTATATCTACAGGCCACTGGGAGTAAAATGCCTGCTGTTTGTAAAAACACTTTGAAATGGGAGAAAATTATAACTTTGACTTTCATGTAATGCATATAAGCATAAAGTTAAGTCTTCAGCTGAATTTTCTCCTATTTTCAAGTGTCTCATTTCAGCACAGGGGGCATCTTGCTCCCAGTGGCTGGTAGACATGCAGTCATATTTATAATTGAAAAATACAGCCATTTAAAAAAAAAAATGGGAGAAATGTAAAGTGCAGAAGAATGTACCGTCAAGTGCAGAAAAATGTTCCCTATTATGAACATTTTTGCAGAACATTTTTCTGCACTTTAAATTTCTCCCATTTAAAAACAAATGGTCGTATGTTTGTGTTGTACATGTAACAGTGCCACATATGGCAAAAGGTATGTCCTGTGCCACAAGTACACACGACACAGGCTCTCAGTCCCCCACACGCATATATCCCATTCATTCACACACAAGTTCATACATCCCCACAGAACATGCACTACTTGAAGGACATGGCAGCCTTATCATAGGCTGGGTTCACACTGGAGTGGCATGGTGAGCAAAAAAACGATGGATTTAGGCCCAGATCTCTGCACTGGGGTGAATGTATGACATTGTTCTGCATTCTGTCCATCAACTGTTGTTTTTGCATTTGTCACCCCGAGTGGGACGGGTATGCTCAGACGTGAGTCCCGTGCTCTCCATGCCACTGGAATCAAGCTATCCTGGCTGAAGAGGGGTGAAACCCCGAAACCGGTCCTAGGATGCTTGTTTCCAGTCCAGGGAGGACCTGGCTTGGCATTTCGGGCTGGACTGTTCTCATGAGGCACAGGGTCAAGACTGATTTGCATATGGCTGGGTTCAAACTGGAATGGCATGGTGAGCAAAAAAACGATGGATTTAGGCCCAGATCTCTGTACTAGGGTGAATGTATGACATTGTTCTGCATTCTGTCCATAAACTGTTGTTTTTGTATTTGTCACCCCGAGTGGGACGGGTATGCTCAGACGTGAGTCCTGTGCTCTCCATGCCACTGGAATCAAGCTATCCTGGCTGAAGAGGGGTGAAAGCCCGAAACCGGTCCTAGGATGCTTGTTTCCAGTCCAGGGAGAACCTGGCTTGGCAGTTCGGGCTGGACTATTCCCATGAGGCACAGGGTCAAGACTGATTTGCATATGGCTGGGTTCAAACTGTAATGGCATGGTGAGCAAAAAAACGATGGATTTAGGCCCAGATCTCTGTACTGGGGTGAATGTATGACATTGTTCTGCATTCTGTCTATCAACTGTTGTTTTAGCCTTATCATAGTACCCCATGTCACAGTATTTTGTCCAAACCATAGTAGTGGACTCCATATATATAAGGTTTAAAGTCAATGAAGCTGGGCAAGGTGGTGTCTGGTAACAATATGTAAGTTATCTGGCCTTCAGTAGCTCACAATGATTTTCACTCATCAGAAGTAGCTCTCATTACAGAAAAGGTTCGAGACCCCTGGACTGGATATTTCCAAGCAGTATTTTTTACATCAGACCTTAAATGTGTACTTGAGATGTTATGTTAAATGGTCTTGTTAAGCGCACAAACGTTGTGGCGCTAGCTGAGAAACTGCAAAAAAAAAGTTCCTGGTACGTTTTTAGCATGTCATCAATAACCAGGTTTTTAATGATTTCCTGGATGCCAGCAGATCTGGCTTAGATTTGATATGAAAGGGAAGATTGTTCCAGGCTTTTGCTGGTCCCAGCAAAAAGCCTCCACCGCCCCATTAAGTGGGCTTAAACCTAGGTACTGATACCAATTTAGCAGAGGTGGAACGCAGTGATCTGGGAGGTGAGTACCAAGAAAAGCTGTTCTACAAAAATTCATGACCATGATCATGCAAGGCCTTGTAAACAGTACAGAGAACCTTAAAGAGCATCCTCTACCTCACGGAAAGCCAATGAAGCTTTCTAATTGACCTGGGGCCAAGTGATATTTAGGGATTTTAAAAAGTGTATGAGCCACAGCATTCTGCAAAGTCTATAGTTTATTTAAAACATGCTGACGGGCATTTAGATACAGTCCATTCGCACAGTCAATCCTCCATAACACCAGCAAGGTGACCACTGGTGTAAAATGTAAAATAATCCTTCATGAATTCCAATGTGGGCACTTCATATTAGGTGGAATGATACGCCAAACAGCCAGTAGAATGAACTGGGTGAAAATTACTTCTCTGGGGAGAGCCCACTCTAGGTATATTTTAAGGAATTGGTTACAAAAGGTTAGGAAGACACCAGTAGTACCGCCCCCCCCCCACCCAAGAACTCCGCTATTTGTAGTTGAGCCATCACCATGCTCGGTACTGCCCGGACAGGCCGAGTGAGGGGTAGGACAGACGCCGACCCACTTCCAGTGGTACTGTGAGTAAACTGTGACTTCGATTTTTCCCTGTGTGTCTGGATCTTGGCTATACGCCTGTACTTGACTCTGGTTGGCCCGCCCACGATACGGGGGCGAGCTACGCGGACCCATATTGGATTCCGACACCGCTGTGGTTGCATCCCCCGGAGACCTTCCGATCGGCGGAGGCACAGCCTACCAACCCCCGCTCCTGTGAGGGGGGTCTCTGTGGGATTAGAGTCTACAGTGCTGGTTCCCACTTTGATTCTTGCGGTGAGCTCCTCCCCTTTTACACCGCTGTCATACAGCTTCATTGGAGTTGAATTGACCCTTTGGGAGTTATCACCAAGCGACAGACCTAGCACTAAGTTCGCTAGTGATAGGAACACAAACGGGTCACTCCCCAAATTCGGGTACTCACTCCTTGGACTTGGTGTACGCCGCACTGTGTATCTGTGTGCCCCGAACAGAGAGACAGACGGCTGTGCCCAATCTGATACAAAGGGGATTCACCTTTTGTTGGTTCTGCCCGCTCTCAGTCAATTTGATGTTTACTGTGTACCATTGTTCCTGAGAAACATGTGCTCCAGCCTCCTCTAACCACCTTTTCCCGTACATCAGGGCACTACACCTTAGTGTCTACACCGGCCGGTACTGTTGCGATCCATCGCTGACCCTAATAGGGTGAGAATCCTTGTATTTTTTATATTTATTTTCTTTCATTTTTATTATTTGCATCCACTCAGCTGCTAGCTTTTATCCCTAGAATAATCCTTATTTTCAAGCTCTCACGTTCTTTAATATATAGAACTTCTGTGCAAAGCATGCCACCTCTCACTGATGTTACGCATGTGTGTGATGCGCCAAAAACACTGATTGGTGCACCAGCTTCATGAATACGACTTTGTGCTTATTAACATGACACATTTAATGTTTGTTACAAATGTTTGTTATTCTATTTTCTTTGCAGGTTGTTTTCTGAACTATAGGTACCACCACTTTTTAGGGTGCTGTAACGGTGGTCATTTCTCACTAATTATTGTTAATGACCACTACCAAAAAGTGTAGGTAGTCCCTTATTGGTCCTGAAGAATTGCCATCAATTTGATACAAGGGCAAGAAACATGTCGACCGTTATCACTAGCGTAGAACCTCACACCATAGAGTGAATATACGCGCATTGTTTATTTTAATTAGGGAAGTGGCCAATTTCATTAAAATTATCTTGAATGGACCATTTCTCCCTATTTTAATTTTACATTTCCCTACACATCACCATCACCTACACTGTTCTAGGGCCCCACCACGCACTGCACCCAACGGCTTAAGGAATAAAGATCTCCGCCAAGTAGGCCCCATCACGGGCGCCTGATCGGGTATTGCAGCGCCGACCCGAGTAGGAGCACACCCGATGATGAAGCATGACACCTAGCTGGCTGGGTGTGTGAGGGCCTTTTTCCTAAAAGGAGAAAATTCTCCTGAGTTCCTACTCCATTTGGAGGACTTGACCTTATTCAACAACCTGTTTTTATATTAGGAACTGCAAACCAGTATTGTTTAGATGCAAAAGGTTAGTAGCCAGATTAAAAACACTTTTTTTCAAGGTTTAGTTAAACCAAGGTACTGGGCCTATGGGATTGTGCATGGCCTATACAATAAAAGTATTAATAGTCGTATTTTTCACATTATAAATTTTCAACTAGAAATAGAGAAAAGCACAGTATGGGCTAAGGAGCTCACACTTGATTTTTGGAGTGAGTAACTCATCCAGTCAAGTTTTTATTTGTCACATATTAGTTGTTTGAATGGAGATGTGTACAATAAACTGAACTATGGACCCCACAATGTAAATAAACTAAAACTGGTTTAGATATTCACACATGGAGTTAGAAAAGATAAGAGCTCTGGGCTTGGGGCAAATTCTTGGAGATGTTCAAGGCAACACAGAGGGAGCTGAGTCAGTACTGTAGACCCTCTGGTAAAGAGGGGATCTTGGCAGAACATAGCCAAAGCAAGAGATGACCTGCAGGACATTACACATAGTAGGCAACGCAGATCAGGAGTAATAGAAACACTGTTGGCAAGGAAGTAGCTACCATTGGTGCAGTGCGTGTAGTGGCACCAGGACCCAAAACCTTGAGTGATCCATTGAACCCTGATAATTGCTATATTTTAATTAGCACCAACAGCAGTCAAAGGAGCCATTGTCCTTGCTTACACCAGTACCCATGGCGGCCTTGCGATGTTACTGAATACAGGCAATATACAACTTGAAATAAAGTAACAAATGCAATGGATGCACATCACAGGCAGACTGCACTCTAAAGTCACTATACAATCTAAGGTGAAGAGGACTCTTCAGTCTATCTATAGGCTGAAGTACAGGAGAAGTCCCGGTAGCCATTGCAATATTTCAAATTCATTGATCCCTGAAGCTAATTTATAAATTTAAGTATATTGAGTACTTGCGTTCAAGCAGAAATGTGGGTACAAAATACACCAAACCAAATGTACAACCAAAGTCCAGCTAGACCAAAAAATCATATAGAAATCTGAGTCAGATCAATTCCAAGGCTCTGGCTTGAGCCTTGGAGTCAAAGTGTTGGCTGCGCTATTGAAAGGCAGTAGTTCCATGCCCACATTTCCTTTCTGCCTGTACTCTGTCTGGGGTGGATCTTCGTCTCCCAGACTCCTTTCTTGTGAAGGCAAGGCCCAGAGCCGACCTGCTCATAAGTGTGAGGCAGGTCCCGCAGCATGGGTCAAGCATGGCGGTTACCTGCTCACTTTTCCTTTCTGCCTGAACTCTGTCTTTCTGCCTGAACTCTGCAACTTCGTCTTCCAGACTCCTGTGTGGTGAAGGCGAGGCCTAGAGGTACCACGCTTATAAGCACAAGGCAAGTCCTGCTGTGCTGGGCCACACACATACAAAGACCGGGACAAGAGCGTGCCTGCCTGCACCCGTCCGCAGATGGACGAGGCTGGGCTGGGCCCACTCTCTTTAAGTGTTTGGCTACAAGGCTCCCCTCATCCCAGTCCTCCATGAGGTTTATCTGTCCCGGAAGTAGGGTAAGAGTCAGAATATGAATCTGGGTTTGTGAGAGAGTGCACATTGTCATCTTGTGTTATTATATGCATGTTTTACGAGTGAGACCATACAAACACACTTTGTCTAAAAGGTGGTTATGTTGCCTCATGAGTGACATGGCTGAGTCCTGCAAAGCTGGCAATTGCCAGTCGTTCTTGAATTTGTTTTAAGTATTATGTGTCCCAACTACTGGTGTGTTGTACAATATACTGTTCTATGCAACATTGAGGTACAACTTATGTGTGTATATGTGTTTTACACAACTCTGCAAATGCGCCTCCTGACGCACTGCTGCTCGGGGGATGAAGTTCACTTGTGTCTTGAGGTCCTTAGGACACAAGAGGACCTCATCACCCCACCAGCAGTGCGCCAAGAGGCGCGTTTGCAATGTGGTGTAAAAAGGGGTGTGGCCCCGTACCACCTCTCTGCAATCCAGCTCTCTGACGCTTACTGGGGATACCTGGTGGGCTAGTTGTTCCCCAGGGAGACTCAGTATTCAAGGGGACTTAATTCCCCAACTTACAACGCACCAGGGGGCGTGTTTGCAGAGTGTTGCAGGGAGGGGGCAGGGCCTCTGGTGAGATGCTGTTTTTTTAATGTAATATTGTTTCAGTAGGGAGTCTGTGTGACCCCATTATTTTACTATTTTTGGGGCCCTTGGGACCCCATCCCCCAGGGAACGATCCCTTTTTTATAAAAAAAAACGGGAAGGGGGCTGCGCAGCCCCCCTCCCGAGGCTAATTTCGGCCACGGGGACCCCATCCCCCTGGGCATAGCCTCCTTTTCAAAATTTAACTATTGGGAATAGGGGCCGCATGGGCCCCCCCCCTCCCAGGCCACTTCTGGCCTCAGGGACCCCACACCCTGGGGCCGGCCCTTTGCATTGGGGACCGCAGGGGGAGCCCCAATGCCCCCACAGTCCCACCGGCTCTCTGCCGGTGGGCACCCTGGGACATTGCAGGAGCTGGCCCTGGGGGGGGGGGGGTGGCGGTCCCCAGGGCCATCAAGGGTTCCAGGAGAGGGGCAGAGCGGTCCCCCTCCCTTACTGTTTAGAGCCCCGGGTAGGTGGTGGTCCCTGGGGTTCGGTGGGTCTGCAACGGAGCCCCGCATTTAATTAAAGAGTGCCCCGGGGAGGTGGTGGTCCCTGGGACAGTGTGGGGGGTGGCAGGAGCCCCCCCACACTTCATTTTTTTATTTTAAACCCCAGGGAGGTGGTGTCACCCGGGCTTGGGCGGGCCCGCGAGGCCCCCACACATTAATAAGAATTGCTCCGGGGAGGTGGCGGTACTCGGGGCAGGAGCCCCTCCACGCATTTTAAATATAAGGGGGGCTGCAGAGGCCCCCGCGGGCCCAAGCTACATAAATAAGCATTGCTCCCGGGACCTAGCTCACCCGGGGTCTTTAAAAAACGAAGCCTGCGCTTAGTTTATTTTTCATTTTCAACCGGGTTCACGCACCTGGAACGACTATGACCAAAAATGAAAAAAAAATGCTTTTATTGGGCATGTGGTACCCCCTGAGCAGGCCTAGGAGGTCAGGGTATTTTTACCCTGCCCCCTTTTCTTCTTTTTAATGTTTTACTCACCTTTTTCTTTCTCCCTCGGTACTGAGTCACAAGATGGCTGCCAACTCTTTCTGGTTTGAAGTGTTGGCAGCCAATCAGAGGCAAGCTCGTGCTCGGGATGGCTCAGCCATTCATATCTCACAATTCTCGAATATTGATATCTGTAAATCTTTAAATATCTCAAAAACTACAGAACGGAATTACACCATTTAAAAAAGCGTTCTTGCTGGACCAAGAGCGATCGCTCTGTCAAATTCGGTGAAAATCCGTTGAACAGTTCATACTGTAGCCGTGTCTAAAGATTCCTATATAAATTAACATAGAGAAAACATGTTTTGGGACCCCCCTTTTTTCTCAGCCCCCCCTTGACAAATCACCCCAAAACTTTCAAGACAGAAACTGACCTGAGTGAACAGTTAGTTTTGAAAATTTCGTGAACTTTCGTCGAACGGCGGCAAAGTCATTGGCACATCAAAAAACGCTTTTCCTATGGAAACTAGGTTCTAACTACAACTACCTACTGGGGACTTCTTACATCACATGTGCCCCCTAGCACATTGTAAGTTGGGGAATTAAGTCCCCTTGAATCCTGAGGGTCCCTGGGGGCCAACTAACCCACCAGGTACCTCCAAGAAGGGGCACAGAGCTGCGTTGCAGAGAGGTTTTCCGAGGCCACGACCCTTTTAACACCTCTCTGCAACAAACCTCATGGGCGCTTACTGGAGGTACCTGGTGGGCTAGTTGGACCCAAGGGACCCTCAGGATTCAAGGGGACTTAATCCGCCAACTTACAACGCGCCAGAGGGCCCGTTTGCACAGTGGTGCAGGGAGGGAGCGGGGCCTGATGTGACAAGTGTGCAAACGTGCCCTGTGGCACGTTTTAAGTTGGGGGATTAAGTCCACGGGGTGCATTTGCACAGTGGTGCAGGGAGGGGGTGGGGCCTCCGGCGATTTGCCGGTTCCTTTAAAAAAACATTTTTGGGGGGAGGGGGTTGCGTGGCCCCCCTTCCCTTGGCCACTTTTGGACCCCATCCCCAGGGCCTGGCCTCTCCGCTGGGGACTGTCGGGGAGCCCCAATTCCCCCACGGTCCCGCTGGCTCCCCGCCTCCTGCGAGAGCCGGCATTGCTTTTCCACTAGGGGAGCTGCTGACATGCAGCTCCCCTTGTGGAATAGCAATCTGCTTTGGATTTTGGAAGCAAGAGCAGGAAACCTGCTCTTGCTTCTAAAATCCTAACCAGTGTTTGCTATGACAGGGCAGGAGCCGCACGGCTCCCCCCTGCCATAGCAAACAGCAGTGTCCCGAGGTGGGCACCCCGGAACACTGCAGGAGCCGGCCCTGGGGGGTGGCGGTCCCCAGGGCCATGGACGTCCCCAGGAGGGGGCCGCGCGGCCCCCCTCCCAACCATTGCAAAGCCCCGGGAGGTGGTGGTTCCTGGGGCGTGTGGGGGGGCTTGAACCCCCCACACAGGTTCATTTTATAAAAAACAGAGCCCCGAGGAGGTGGCGGTACCCGGGGCTGCGGGGGGGGGGGGGGGGCTGCGTGCCCCCACGGTTATTTGTAAAAGCCCCGGGGAGGTGTCGGTCCCTGGGTCAGTGTGGGGGGATTGGGTCCCCCCCACGCATTTTTTAACAGCCCCGGGGAGGTGGCGGTCCCTGGGGCTGCGGGGCCCCCAAGGGCCCCCGCTAATTAGTTCATAGTGCCCCCGGGACCTGGCCCACCCGGGGGCTTTTTCTTAAACTAAACGCTGGAGCCAACGCTTTGTTTTTTTAAAATAATTTCGGCAAGATTTGCGACCCCCATCGCGATTTCCGCCGAAATTATAAAAAATATTGCAATCATAGTCATGGACAACATCTTTGTAAAATATCTCATTAAGTCTGTCTTTACATAAATATAGGCATAAAGGAATTCTTTCCTCCATAAAATTCATCAAAGTAAGAAAGACCTTACACAGACTTTAAAACCATGAACTGTTGGATCAAAATTCTCTAAGAAAGATATTTGATCACTGTTTTTGTGGTGAGTCAGTTCAAAGGGGGGTGGTGATCAATGAGGCAAAGATAACATATATACAAAAAGATTTAAAAAATTGTATATGTAGATACATATATATATATATATATATATATATATATATATATATATATATTTTTTTTTGTCTGCCCTTGAAACGGAATAAATAAGAAATTTGAAATACCATCGAGAGTGTGCGCCACGTTCTTGTGTCCTTGACGAGGAAACATTTGGAGAAATATATATATATATATATATACATATATTATCTACTGGCGGTCGCCAGTAGATAGTTATAGTTAGGATCGTGTTTCCATAGGAAATCTCAAAATTCTATTTTGAATAACTTTGGCGCCGGTTGACGAATCCTCGCGAAATTTTCCAAACTAATGGGGCGCTCCATTCAGCTCCTACCCTGAAAGTCTCGGGGTGATTCGTCAAGCGGGGGCCGAGAAAAAGGGGGGGTCCCAAAACGCGTTTTCCCCATGTATTTTTCCATAGGACCTTTAGACACAGCTACAGCCCGAACGGCTGAACAGAATTACTTGAAATTTTTCAGAGAGGTAGCCATAAGGTCAAGGAAGTGCCTTTCGCAGACCTGGTGTAAATCTGTTCAGTATTTCCTGAGAAAATAGCATTTAAAAGCACATCAATATCTATACGCGCGCAGGGTGCGCGCACAGTGCAAGCCCTGTGCGCGCACCCTGCCGTGCGCGAGCTTAATTCTGATTGGTTGTTAGATGTCAGTAAACATTCGAATCGGTCAAAATCAGGAAGTGTCGGCCGCCATTTTGTCTGTCGCACTGAAAAGGAAAGGTGGAGAGCATGAATAGGGGGCAGGGTAGGGAGTTCTTGACCCCCTAGCCATTGTAAGGGGGTCACAGTAGGAGCACGAAGGGAAAAAAAAGATTTTCCTTTTTTTTAAAAACATCGCGAGGTGCGCGCACTCTGCGCGCACCCGAAAAAAAACATTTTAAAAAATAGAAATAAAAATCAAGTTTAAGTGTTTAGATATTAGGTGGCTCTAAAAAGAGCCCTTGTGTTTATTGAGTGTTTTTCGGTACCTACAAGTAAGTACCGATGCAGAGTCTAAAGTTCAAGAGGAAGACTCTGTTCCCTTCATCATTGAAATGTACACCGTCTCCTCTATAAATGTCTTGCATGTTGTAACGCAAGTTGCTGTGGTATATAGAACCCATACCATAGTCTCTGAGGAAAGCAGAAACAGACTTATTGACGTGCTTTCTTGCTTTGTCAATTTGCGGACAAAATTGGTTGGACCAGTTTCACTTTTGCCTTTGGCATATATTAGAATATACAAAGGCAGTTTGTGGAAAAAGTGACATCAATTGCAGAAAGGTGTCCTTAATAAGCATTTCCAGACCTACCCCAGTTAAAGTGCCTAGGTCATTACCACCACAGTGCACAATAATAAGGTTAGGCTGTGGGAGATGTAGAAAGGTTTTCACCAAAGGCATTAATTGGTGCCACTTTAACCCTCTCTGACCAATCCATTTAATGTCTACATTTGGCAAAGCAAGGTCTTTGAAAATACCTCTTTTTTCTGCATACTTTTCACTCCAGAAGACATAGCTATGACCTACAATCCACACTATGAACATCTTCCAAGGAGAACAGGATGCACTCAGGAGGTGTCTTTCAGTAGAATGGCAATATGAAAAGAAAGACAGTTGAAAATGGAGGCATACATACTTTTTTAAATAAAAAGAACTCATTGGCTGATTCAAACCATTTTACAGTTAAAACTAGGCTGTATGTTTACATTTTTAAAAGCATGTTTTGGATTGGTACAGAAAAATGTGTTCCCACTGAAAATTACTTTGGATTTGCTGTTAGGTTTGAAACGTCAAGCACTCTTGCTCTTTGGATTTGAAACATTGTGTGCTGAACTTCTGACCTCTCTGCTCACACCTGTGTTCCATGAGCAGTTGCTATGGTTGCAGGCAGAAGTCATGTTGGGGGAAGGGATGATTTGGAAAGGGGTTGAAAGTTGCAACCAATAGAAATGTGTGATTCCATTTGAAAAAATGTGGGAAGGACTGTGATTTTACATTAACATGTATATGTGGGAAAAAAGAGAGGGGAAAATTGCCATTTACTGGTTCTGGAGAGAGGAGAGGGGTGTACAGCTCTGAGATTCTGGCTCTGATAATCTGCTGTTTGAGTGCCACATTTCTTTCTCAACTAATTAATTTTAAAGGTGAGTTATGAGTTTGAGAGGGGAAGTATGTGGTGTATTTTGATATAAATAATAGAATTGTCATTCTTGTTTTAAAGTTGTGTTTTACATTTTGTGATTTAGGAGAAATTTAACTGTCTTGAACTAGTAAGATATTATGGAGTATGTCTTCACTGTAAATTAAGGTGTACTGGTATCACTGAGGAATACTGTTTTGTGCCTAGAATCACATCATGAGTCTGTGTGCACACAGGATTTGTTGTCAGAGATTTAATTTGTGTTGCTCTTGTTCTGTTAGCCTTGCACTCGCAGAAAAGCGGCAGTTTGTTTGCTTAAAGTGTGATGGCATTCAGCAGAAATTAGTTACTCACAAAAAAGAGGCAAATGCAAACACATTTGAAAATAGCATGGTACATTTTCCTACTACTTTAAAAGTGGTGTTTTACATTTTATGTTAAGGAAGATATTTAAGTGCCTTGAACATGTTAGATATTATGGAGTATGTCTTCACTATAAGTTAAGGTGTACTGGTATCACCCAGGAATACTGTTTTCTGCCTAGAATCACACCATGACACAGTGTGCACACAGGAATTGTTATCAGAGATTTAATTTGTGTTGGTCTTGCTCTATTACCCTTGCACTTGCAGGAAAGGGGCAGCTTGTTTTTTGTAATACATGGTCATGGTGTCAAGGAGGTGTTAGGACATGTGCTCTTTTCTGCTTGTCTAAAATATAAGAAAAAAGTGTCAGGCTGTCACAGTAATTTTCACTTACTTCACCACAGTACTAAATGTGCTTTCAAATTACCAAAGAAAATATCGGTTTGTGCCTAGAATCACACCATGAGTCTGTGTGCACACAGGAATTGTTGTCAGAGATTTAATTTGTGTTGCTGTTGTTTTGTAAAACTTGCACTTTTAAGAAAGGGCAGTTTCTTTTTTTCAAGTGTGTTGCTTAGCACTCAGTAGAAATCACTATCTGAAAAGTGTGTGGCAAATGAAAATACATGTGAAAATAGCATGGTACTTTTTCCTACCAATTTAAAAGTTGTGTTTTACATTTCATGTTAAGGAAGATATTTAAGTGCCTTGAACTTGAAAGATATTATGGAGTATGTCTTCACCATAAGTAAAGGTGTACTGGTATGACTCAGGAATACTGTTTTCTGTCTAGAATCACACCATGAGACAACATGCACGCAGGAATTGTAGTCAGAGATTTAATTTGTGTTTCTGTTGTTCTGTAAAACTTGCACTTTCAGGAAAGGGCCTGGTATCACCCAGGAATACTGTTTTGTGCCTAGAATCACACCATGAGACAGTGTGCACACAGGAATTGTTGTCAGAGATTTAATTTGAGTTGCTGTTGTTCTGTAAAACTTGCACTCGTAGGAAAAGGGCCTGGTATCACCCAGGAATACTGTTTTGTGCCTAGAATCACACCATGAGACAGTGTGCACACAGGAATTGTTGTCAGAGATTTTATTTGTGTTGCTGTTGTTCTGTAAAACTTGCACTTTCAGGAAAGGGCCAGCTTGTTTTGTTCAAATGTGTTGGTTAGTACTCAGCAGAAATCACTATCAGAAAAATGAGAGGCAAATGGTAACACATTTCAAATCAATAGGGTAGATTGTCCTTCCACTCCTGCAATGGGTGAGGTAGTTCCTACATGTACAAAACTCCAATTAACCTTTACCAAACATGTACTCTTACACACATATCTGCAGTCTTCATGCACTTGTAAAAGTCTCCATGCAGATCTCTCTTGCAACTGACAATACACAGTTTTCAGAAACACACTGTTTGCACACATGCAGCAGCTTCTCCTACACTCCCATGCATAATACTAAGCTCTGTGTTGTGTTTCAGATAGCAGTGTGTAACGCAAACACATTCAACGTCACCAAGGCTCATTTCCTTTGCTCTACTCTAATCACTCACCCTGTAACACATGCTGATGGTCTCAAGTAGCTATTAGGACATGTGCTCTTTTCTGCTTGTCTAAAATATAAGAAAAATGTGTCAGGCTGTCACAGTAATTATCATTTGCTCCTCAACAGAAGTAAATGTGCTTTCAAATTGCCAATCAAATATCGTTTTCTGCCTAGAATCACACCATGAGTCTGTGTGCACACAGGAATTGTTGTCAGAGATTTAATTCATGTTTCTCTTGTTTTGTAAGATTTGGACTCGTAGGAAAGGATCAGCTCATGTGATAGGATTTGAAAAGTTGAAAAAAAAAATTGTAATGAATTAAAATTACATAAAGGTATTTTTTTTTAGTTTTTTGCAGGTATTGCTGGGCAACAGTGAAAAAATATAAAGATGCCTATAAAGTCAAGAAAGAGAAAAGAAAAGAAAAAACAACTATATTTGAAGACGACTGGTAAAAAAAAAAAATAGGAGGCGAAGCGTGTGTTGGAAAACAGAAAAAGTCTTCTGGTAAGCAAACTAAAGAATTTTTAAAAAATATCTTCCAAAAAAAAAAATAATCGAAAGATAAATTCAAACAGTGTTTCAAGTACAAAACAACAACAGAGTCGACAGCAAAAACAAAATGCTAATGTAGACTCAGAAGTAAGAAAGAGTGACTTAACACGGAAAATAGATTTTAAAAACATTCGTCGAAAAATGTTTCAGAGAAGAGTGATGTTAAATTTGCTAAAGGATGTGAAAAAATATAAGAAAAAAACCAAATTTTATAAGAAAAAGAAATTAATTGAAAGTATTGTTACCAAGGCATTAGAAATAAAAAAAATAACTATTCATTTTAATTTTGAAGAGGATGCGTAGATTAGATAAATTAGTCAATGCAATGAAGTCACAAAGCAAAAGGAAAAGAGAAGTCAAAAAAAATAACTTTTGTAAAGTGTTCTTAGGAGAATGGAAGCATAGTTCAAGTACTGAACCATTTTTTAATGAAGAGAGTTATCTTCAAAGTAATAGTTTGTTGCATGCAGTTGACACCAATGGAAGAGCATATGAAGTTAATGATGGTTGTGTAATGGAAAAGGAGAAAATGGTTCCAAGAAATGAGGAAGAAGTGATGGCTGATGAGGTTATGGGGAGACGTCCTAAAGCCCCAGTGTACACTTGGAATTGTAGTAGTATTTGTACTGTGCGTCAGGAATCTATTGATAAATTACGTGACTTTCTAAGAGAATATAGTAAAAAGAGTGTTAAACAGAAAATTAAGGTGCTTCAAAGACTAGATCCATGCAGAGTGAGAGAGAATACTGGTTTGCAAGGACATTCTCTGGCTTGTCTATCTAGGAAAGTGTGTCAAAGTGTTTTTCACCATTTTAGGATGCTCGCTGTTCATCATACTGAAATGAGAAAGTTTGTGAGAACATTGTATTTTACTAAAAGTCCAGCACTAAAGTTGAATGAGTTGAATAATGCTCTGTTCCGTGGATCTGTATCAGATGTAGTGAAGGTTACTGATGAGATTCAGTTTTGTTACTTTGGTCCAGAACAAGAAAGTGCAGAAAATGACACAGTTATTGATGAAAATGTGGAAGAGAGTGTAGAACTTACTGTTAGTAAAGATTTTGAAGATGAAATGACAAAATTTGCTATCATCTCTAATGAAAGACCAAATATTACTTGTATTTGTTGCCGGAGAAGCCATTACAAAATTCAAACAAGGAATGTTGATCTGTATAAAAAAAAGTGAAAATGAAGATAATTATAAGTGGAAAGATTTTGCAACATATATATTTCTGGAAAATTGTTTTGATTTGGGTGAAGATCAGCGTATTTGTAAATACTGTTATAACAAGTTAGAAGAAAATAGAATGCCAGCAAGAGCTGTACATAATAAATTAGAATTGGTTGAAATTCCTCCAGAACTTTCGGATTTAAATACGTATGAGTCTATACTTATTCAATGTGTCCATCCATTTCAGACCATAGTGCGTATGGAGCCAAAAACAGGTAAATTACCTCCTTCGGATTTACAAAGAGGTTTAAAAGGAAGAGTTGTCTATTTGCCATTGGATTTGAAAAAAAATATGGAAACAATTGATGCAGATACTTTGGAAACTGAACCATTAGTTATTCTGGTTAATGGTGTACCTACAAAGAATAAGAAAATTTGGCAGGAGCTGGTGGATGTACGAAAAGTACAAAGAGCAAATTTGTATTTAAAAAAAAAATAATAAATGGTATGAAGCCATTTATATGGATGAAGATGAAGAAGAAATAGTAGAAGATACAGGAATACCAACTGGGCAAATTGAAAAAGTGGATAAGTCAAAAGAAGAAGAAATTTATGAACATTTCAGCATACATCCTCTTCATTCTAAAGAAGTTATGGGAAACGCTATTGATCTGTTTCAGATGAAGAAAGCAAAAGGAACTCCTGTGAGTGTATGGGAGGAGAGCTTGGAAGCTCGTTGTTTTCCCCAGCTGTTTCCTACAGGAGAAGGTGGACGATATGATGAACGTCCAGTACAAATTCCTGCTTCAGAGTATCGGACTACAAGATTATATGCAGAAGATCCCAGATTTCGTCAAAGTATTCCTTATTTGTTCCATCTTTTATTTGAAAGTGACTTGTCTGCACTATCTTATGCAGTAAATCACATTTTAAAAACTGGAGTACATCTACATAATGTGTCAGCAAAGGACTTTCTCAACAAAGTGCAACAGCGAGATGATCATTTGGAATCTCAATTGATCAATTTGATGGCTTGTCAGCGTGGAACTAATGAATATTGGTACCGACGCCATGGAGAATTGAAGTGTATGTTACGGAATTTAGGAACTCCTACATGGTTCCTTACCCTGAGCTGTGCTGAGTACGCTTGGGATGATTTACTGGATTTTCTGCGAGAGGCAAATTCAAACATTGAAAACATCCAATACAAGACAGCAGGAGAATTGTGCTCATTAGATCCGGTTAATGTTTGCAGATATTTCAATCATAGATTTGAGGCTATGATGTCCTTCATCTGCAATAAAAAAAATCCACCTCTTGGAGAAGTTGTGGATTTCTTTTGGAGAAAAGAGTACCAAGCAAGAGGTGCTCCACATATTCATATGCTGTTGTGGATCAAGGATGCCCCAAAATTTGGAACAGATGCCGATGAAGCAGTTTATCTTTCATTGAAGGATATGCAACATGTGCTATACCTAAAAACACAGAAGAGAAAAACTTAAAAGAGAAAGTTTTACGTTTCCAAAGTCATCGGTGTGGAAAATACTGTCGACGAAAGTACAAGAGTAAAGATAAATTCTACACAAAATGTCGATTTGGATTTCCACGACCTGTTCTTTCAAAAGGAAGAGTAAACAGTTTTATGTCAGCTGTGCGACATACTATTACAAGAAAATCGCCTAAGAATACCTACAACAGTTCTTTGCGGTGGAGCGGGCTCACCGAGTGCCTGGAGGACGGCCTAAGGTGGGAGCCCCCCCGAGACCGATTGTAGCCCGGATCTTTAATTTTCGGGATCGAGACGCTATCCTGCAAGCATCGAGGGTGACAGGCCCGGTCCCTTTTCAGAACGCCTCTGTGAGTTTTTACCCTGACTTCACCCAGATGGTGCAGAAACAGAGGCAGAGTTTCCTGGGGGTTAAGCGGCGGCTCAGAGATATGGACCTGAAGTATGCCATGCTTTTCCCCGCCAGGTTAAGTGTGGTGTATGAGGACCGGACTTTCTTCTTCGAATCACCGGACATGGCAGGGGACTGGTTGGATGCGCTCCCTCGGCGGCAGCCCGGCCGGGACAGCATGGACGGAGCGGAAGGCGACCGTGATGGACAGAAGTGATACCTCCGGTGTTGGCACGTATTGACTCAGCCCCGGACAGTGACTCGCACCTTCCTGCAGTAATGGGAGGGCGGCGGGGGGAAGATAGGAGCTCTTTCCTCCCTTGGGGTACTTTTTGTAGATTTGTTTTTGATAGGGCGACAGGCACACTGCAAGTTGGGGGGGGCTTTGTAAGCTGAAGCAGGGGTGCAGGGAGGGGGGGGATTTGGGATGTTGGGGTCGTTGTTGAGGGGTGTTTTTTTATTTTTCTTGCAAGGCGTAGCAATGGTTGTCAGCATTGTCCGATCGTGGTTCTCCGGGGGGGGTGGAGGTCTCTTTGTGTTCGGGGATGGGGGATAGGGGCTTAAGCATAATCAGCTGGAATGTTAATGGCTTAGGGGATCGAATTAAACGGGGGATAGTCCTGCAATTCTTGAAACGGACCTCGCCAGATGTGGTCCTCCTGCAGGAGACCCATCTTATAGGGAATACGTGTTATGCACTCAACAGAAAGGGCTATAAATTCATTGCTCACTCGGGGTTCTCCTCGGGCTCCAGGGGTGCGGGCATACTTGTTAGAGCTTCCCTGCCATTCGAGGTTGATTTCACCATTGCTGATGACAGGGGGCGCTTTGTGGCTGTGGCGGGGAGGTGGGAGGGCAGAACGTTGGTATTGGTTTCTGTTTATGTCCCTCCTGCCCTGCAGGCCTCCACGTTTGCTGATCTGGGCAAGGCCTTGTTGGAACTCCCCGAAGGGATGCTGGTGGTGGGAGGAGACTTCAATGCGGTTGGTTCTGGAATGCTTGATAGGTGTCCGCCCAGGGACACCGGGGGTGCTCAGAAGTGGCTTCCCGATTTTATAGACACTTTTGGTCTGGTAGACTGTTGGAGGCTACGGCACCCCACTCAGAGACAATATACCTTCCATTCCGGGGCCCACGGGAGTCTCTCTCGGATTGATTACTTGCTCACTCTGGCTGCGCACGCCCCTTTGGTATCTGAGGCTAGGCACCTGGCACGGGGCATTTCTGATCATTCACCGGTGTGGGCCCGCTTGAATTTTGGCTGGGTGGTGGGGGGCAGGGTGGCTCCCATTAACCCCTGGTATTTTCGTGACCCCAAGCTGCGCAGTGCGTTGCTGAAGTCGGTTGACCGCTATTTTCAGGAGAATCAGGGTTCAGTTGAATCTGCGGTGTCCTTGTGGGAAGCTTTTAAGACTGTACTGAGGGGGGAGGCCTTTTCCCTGGTAGTGGCCGCTAAGCGGCGGAGAGATGCCGAGAGATGACGCAAGTAGAGGACGAGATAGCGGCTCTGGAAGTGGCCTTGGAAGAGGATGTTGCACCGGCCACACTGCATAATTTGAGCTTGAAGCAGCTGGAATATAGGGATCTGGTGACGAACGCTGCTAAGATCCTTCATAGGGAGCAGCAGGGTTGATTGTATGATGTCGGCGATAAGGCCGGGAAATTGCTGGCGTGGCTGGACAAAAAAGAGCGTGTCAATCGAGTGGTGCCGGAGTTGTCTACGGATGGGGGAGAGGTTGTTACTGACCCTGACGGTATAGTTCAGTGTTTCTCGGACCATTTTCGTACGGTATACACCTCGGTCTCGGATAGGCCGACTGAGGATTCGTGTGACCTGTTGCGGGATATCGCTCTGCCCTGCCTTTCTGCCATTGATAGGGATGACCTCGATGGAGATATAACTGTCGACGAAGTGGCGGGTGCTATCCGCGCGTTGCGCTCCGGTAAGGCTTCGGGCCCAAATGGTTTGCCGGTTGAGCTGTATAAGCTTCATCCGGATAAGTTGGCTCCTCACCTGCGCGCCATGTTCGTGGAGGCGCGGGTGAATGGGTTTCTTCCGCTCGATCAACGGCTGGCGACGATTGTGGTAATACATAAAGACGGTAGGCCCCGTGACAAGTGTGGCTCCTATCGGCCGATATCACTTCTCAATGCCGAGCCGAAAATCCTTGCTAAGCTCCTTGCTAACCGCCTGGTCCGGGTGCTTGGCAACTTGATCCACCCGGATCAGTCGGGCTTTATCCCGCACCGTAACACTGCACTGAATCTTAGACGCCTTCATAGTGTGATTGCCAGGACGGGCACGATGCGGGAGCCGGCTGTTGTGGCGTCCCTCGATGCCACGATGGCCTTTGACACGGTGGAGTGGGCGTACCTGTGGGCTGTGCTAGCCATGTTCGGCTTTGGGCCTGGATTTGTGGGCTGGGTGAGGTTGCTCTATGAGGGACCTCTCGCCAGCGTCATGGTGAACGGGCGGGCGTCGGCACCGTTCGAGCTCGGGAGAGGCACCCGGCAGGGTTGTCCCCTGTCGCCGTTGTTGTTCGCTCTTGCTCTTGAGCCGCTGGCGGCGTGGATACGATGGCACCCGGACATACGTGGGATTCGCTGGTCACCTGACCACGAAGACCGTATTTCACTTTACGCCGACGACATTCTGCTATACCTCGCCTCGCCTAAGAAATCTCTGATAGTGGTTTGTGACGTCTTGACTTCTTTTGGTAGAAACTCTGGTCTTGTCATTAACTGGGGGAAGTCATACTTGTATGTCCTGTGTGGAGATGTCCCGCCTGTCCCGCGCAACTGCCCGCTCCAGATAGCCCAGCAGGGCTTTTTGTACTTGGGGATCTATATTCCCATCGATCCCATTTTGCGATACGAGAAGAACTTGCTCCCTCCCTTGGCGTGTCTGCGGTGGGACGTGGCGGGCTGGCGGCGGTTGCCGCTTTCCCTCCTTGGCCGTGCCGCTCTGTTCAAGATGATGTCTCTTCCCCGTTTCCTCTATGCCCTGCAGAATACTCTTGACTGGGTCCCGGCCAGTTACTTCTGTGAGGTTGAAAGCCACCAGCGCGCGCTATTGTGGGAAGGGCGTCCGCGTATAGCGATTGCTAAGTTGACGCTTCCGTGGTACGACGGGGGTATTGCGCTTCCGGACATCCGACGTTATTACTGGGCCACCCAGTTGAGTGCGATTAACCATGGTGTATATGGTCCGGCGCTGAGCCCTGGCTTCGCCATGGACCGATGGTTGCTACGTGGGGGTAACTACTCCAGAGCGCTGTATTCGAAGTCGTTAGACTTAACCCTAACGGGGCCCACCAGGGTGGCTGTGCATGTATGGAAGGTTGCGATGGATTCACTGGGCTGGAAGGGTAAGCTTACCCTCGCCACCCCTCTGTTTGACTCCGATATTCTGGGTAAGCTTTGGCATACAAAAGGGTTTGAGAACTGGGACCTGATCGGCATATCCAGGGTTGGAGACCTCTTGGTTAAGGGAAGGATAAAATCATTCGAGGAGCTGCAGAAGGAATATGAGCTGGGGAGCACGGAGTTCTTCCGATACGCTCAAGTGTTCCACGCCTTGCGGTCAGTTCTTGTAGAAGGGGAGAAGGTGCCTGAGTCCTCTCCATTAGAGGACCGGATCCTGGATGGCCATATGCCAGAGAGTACGATCTCGCTCATTTATAAGAAACTTATTAATGTTCGGGCAGATCTTCTTCTAGGGTTACGTGCTCAATGGACCAGGGATGGCCTTGAACTAGATGACGAGGATTGGCAGTACGCAGTTTCCTCTCCCAAAGAGGTCGCGATCCCCGCGCGCCTGCGGTTGGTGCAGCTTAAAATACTCCATAGGGTCTACGTGACGGGGCCCAGGCTGGTCCATATGGGTTTTTCTGAGGAGGGCTTATGTAAGAGAGGCTGTGGTATGGTGGGCACCTTCCTACATATTATTTGGGAATGCGGTGCGATTATGGAGTTTTGGAGGCGCATCCACGAGGTGATGGGGGAAGTGACGGGCATCGTCATGCAGCCCGAGGCGCGGTGTTGTCTTCTGAATGTTTGGGGTCCTACTGACCACGACGCGGCACAGACTCAGTGGGTGACCCTGGGTAACATGATTGCCAAGCGCGATATTGCTCGTCTGTGGGGCTCTAATGGGCCTCCTACATTGACAGCATGGATGGAAAACATGGATTGGAGCATGTTTAGGGAGAAGACAGTGTATTGTGCTCGAGGGCGCCCTCGGAAATGGCACTCTGTATGGGGGCGCTGGAACCAGTACAGGGGGGGCATATGCCTGCCCCCGGATCCGGATCCGCCCGAGGAGCAGCTCTCCCCTTAGCTTTCTTTCCGGCTTCGAACTTCTTGCTGATATGTGTATGTCTTCTTGAGTCTCTGACTTCCCCTCCCTTCCCTTACTACAGACCTGTGCCTGTTAGACGAAATGGGGCTCGCTTCCCCTGATGAGAACCCCTTCTGGTGCTTACAGTACTTATCGCCGTGCTTGTGTTTAGGTTTGGATTTGTGTTTATTTAAAACAGAACCTTCGATTCTCCTGTCATTGGAGTGTTGACGCTAGCATGTGTTGTGTTTTTAAAGCTGCCGTACCTCCGGGTTGTCGGCTGAATAGCTGTGTCACTGATCTTACAGAATAAAGGTTTTTTAAAAAAAAAAAAAAAAAAAAAAAAAAAAGAATGCAGCAAATTCTGAAGACAGAGTATGACGTGTTATTTGGAGGAAAACACATCATAGTTTTTGGGGATCTTTTGCAACTTACTCCAGTTAAAGGACAACCGGCATTCCATACTCTTACACATGAAGGCACAAAAAAGTTGTTAGGAGGTATAGGCAATGTAAATATTTGGACATATTTTGAGTATAAGGAACTCATTACCAATATGAGGCAAGCGAATGATGAGGACTATGCAAGTATTCTGAAAGATATAAGAATTGGACTACTCACAGAACATGGCAGAAAAGCATTACAGAGTCGATTGCTGAGTAATTTGTTTACAACAGAAGAAATAGTTCCAGAGAAAATATACAAGAAAATTTCTGAAAAAAATACTGTAATGCTTAATGCCAACACTACATGAATGCTCTGTATTCAATCAAGAACTTTTGAAATTGGAAAATGAAGAGATCATAAAACTGGAAGCTGTGGATAAAATTCAACATGAACGAATAACTATTATATTGACAGGCAAATTGGCTACTAAATTGGATTCTCTGGAGAAAAACATCTGGGTTGGAAAAGAATCTTTATGTGTGTATGAACTGTAGAGTAATTTTAAGACACAATTTGGATGTAGAAAAAGGTTTAGTGAATGGAGCTATGGGTAAAGTTGTGGGTTTTGTAAAGTACCAGAAAAAAGATGGAATTGAATTCTTAAAAATAAAATTTGATCAGATTGAAGAGGTTAAAGTCATTAGTCGTTGTTCAGTTCGTTTTTTGCTAGTGAAAGTCTTATATGTACGTAGGAAGCAGTTTCCGATTTCTCTAGCATATGCTGTAACTATTCACAAGTCTCAAGGATTAACTGTTGATATTGCTTTTGTAAACATTGGGTCTACTGTGTTCAAAGAAGGTATGGCATATGTTGCTTTGTCACGCGTGAAAAAATTATCTGGTTTATTCATGATACACTTTGATGACTCAAAAGTAAGTGCTGATGCAAACTGTGTAAAGGAGTATAATAGATTAAGAAAAAGCTATGCTCCTCATTTAGGTCAGTATCCTGTGTTTGAAAAACGTGTTGTTTGTCGGATAAGGAGATTTGAGAATATCTGTAATGAGGATGTACAGAAGAGAAAACAAAAAGATAGTGATGTGACTGCAAGCAAAAAGAAAAAGGACAGTGTGGAAGAGGTTGTTGGTTGTCATTTTGAAAATAGCTCTGGTGTCAACTGCTACGCAAATGTAGTGCTAAATGTTGTATTTTATCTTGAAACTTTGCAAGAGCAGATAATACTAAATCATGAAAAAAGATTCTGTTCTTTGCTGAGTCGCCTTTATGAGAAGCTGAGTAATGATAAAACTAAAATAGAAAGTGCTTCTGATGTTAGAAATCTTTTAGATGTATGTTCTGGATGTACACAGTTTACACAAAATGTCCAGCAAGATGCACAGGAATTCTTGATGTATATCCTGATGGTACTGGAAGATGAAGGAGTAGAAGTAGAAAATGTATTTGGTGTCTCTTATACATGGGAACATTGTTGTGATAACTGTATGAACACAAGCAGTAGTAATGTAGATTCTGAAAGGTTCATATATTTACCATTACCAGAAAGTAAAACAGTGACTTTTAGTAAATTAGTTAAAGATGCTAATCACAACATGGAATGTTCTAAATGTAAATCTGAAATGTTGTCAACGTTATTTTTAAAGAAATATGGACAGTATGTAATTTTAATGGTACAACGTTGTAGAGCTGATGGAACAAAATTGGAAACTTTACTAAAGAAGTTTGTTGGCAACCAATTATCTATATCTGGAAAAACGTTTGTAGCAGTTGCAATAATTTTTCATGATGGTCCTTCTATAACTTCTGGTCATTACACAGTTTATCTTAAATGTGAAAAAGGATGGACACTGTGTAATGATTCTCAATTGATTTTCAAGCAACGTTTGCCTTATGATTTACCCAATTGTTACTTAATTTTTCTGAAACCCAAATTTTAAATACTAACATCATCATCGGAAGAAAGCATTATTAAAATTTAAAAGGATTAAAAATGGAAATTTCACTCAAAAGGGATTTTAAACTTGGCCTCAAGGAAAGGTAAAACAAACAATTGTGGACTTCTTTGACAGATATTATTTTGGAAAATGTTCTTTTGCAACAAGGTTTACAGACGTTATTTCTTGAAAATTGTTATTGTTCTTAAAAGGTATTTTTGACATTTCTATTAAGGTATGTTTTAGTGAGGATACATTTGGGGCTTTTTTAAACAATCTTTCAGATTGTTATTTTTTTTGCCCGCTGTTAAATGATGAATACAATTGATTTCACTATTTTCAGTGAAAATCAAAACATTCTGAAAACAGCAAAAAAAGGGCAAAAAATTGCTTTGCTAAATATGAAAAAACATGTACTGTTTAATAAAGTGTATTGTTGAATATTAATACTTTTTTTCTTTTTTTTAGAACTAGAAAGAAAATTTAGAAGATGTAATTCAGTTTTCTTTGCAATTAAATAAAAACATTTAATTCTAAATAATTTACTTTGATGGTCAGGTAAGTTTAACATATCTGTATGTGTCACTGCTTTCGTTTCATGCTTCCTTTTCTTCACCTCTCCTTACTCTGCTTTTCTCATTTCTCTTCTCACTCTCTCTTCCTGCTTTACTACTCTTTTGTAACTCCCTCACTCCTTCTCTACTACTCCCCTACCTTTACTACCTCCATCACTAATTTTTCATCCATGTTTCTTTCTCTGTATCCATATGTCTTAGTCTTTTTAACTGCCTTCTCCTTCTCAGTTGTTTGCTCTCTGTCTCTGTATCTGTCACTCTCGGTTTGTCTGTTTTACCTTTAATTTCCTTAACATCTCTGGGGCACATTTACAAGCCACCTGCACCACCACTACATCACTTTTCTTGACGTACTACTGGCGCAGGGTGCTTTTCCATATTTACAAGGAGAGGATAAGCCAATCTGTGTGTCTTTTCCTCTCCTTGTAAATACAGCCAATTCAACTGCAGCACTAAAATGAGCTATTATCTTTTTTGGGTACCTATACATAAGTACTGCTGCAGAGTTTAAAGTTTAATAGGAAGAATCTCTTCCCTTCATCTGTGAAATGTACACCATCTCTTTTTTAATTACTTTGCCACTCCCCTCTCTTTGTCAGGGAGTCCCTGAAGGTTTACTAAAGGTGAAAAAAATGATTCTTTTTTTTTAAAAAAACCCCATTGGGTGCGCGCAGGGTGCGCGCACCCCCCCAAAAAAAATGACAAATAGATTCAAAAAACAAGTTTTTGTGTTTTGATTTTAGGTGGCTCTAAAAAGAGCCCTTGAGTTAATGTAGGGACAGAGGAAGAGAAAAACGAAAAAAAAACAAAAAACTATGGCCTACTGCAAGGGTGCTCCTCAAATTTTCTTTGAATGAGATCAATACTGCTCTCACCCATAGTAATAAGAGTACCACAAACCATGCAGCGTGTACTCATCCTCCTAAAACAAGGACGAATATCCAGAGGTGTGTTAGAAGGTGAAGGCACCATTGCAGAAGAAGTGCTCGCCTGAGCTGCCGAAGATGTGCTCGGCTGAGCTGCTGCAGATGTCGTCGGCTGAGCAGGTGGAGGGTTTGCTCCAGAAGCTTGACGAAAAGTCACAGGATGCATTGCCTCAACGTGCCTCATCATAGTGTCAATACTAAAAGAGTACTTTTTATTAGCATTCCCACGTGACAAGGTGCGCTGACACAGTGTGCAGGTGACCTTTGGTGCATTCACCTTCTTTTGTCCCTCAGGAAAAGTGAAAAACTGCCATATAAAGGAGTCTTTCTGCTTCCTCTGCCTCTGTCTCTCAAGAGTGTCCTGCTCACTCTCAGAAGGTGGCTGGTGCTCTGCCATTGTCTCACAAAAACAGAGTAGCTCCTTCTCCAAGGGAATCAGAACTAATAATGAGGGGAGTGGGTGTGGTTTTGGAAGAATCTGGAACTGAAAGTACTTTGAACCAATGAAAAGTGATGTTTCTTGATCACATCACTTGCCATGAGGAGATTGGGTGTGGTGTTGAAACAATCTGAAACTGAAAGTAATGAAAACCAATTAAAAGTGTTGTTTTATTATTCACATAACCCGAGGTGCGCGCACGGAGCAAGCTCCAAGCGCGCTCGGTGCAATTACGCATGCGCGAACGCGCGCATGCTCATACGTATTATGCGTGTACGTAACGCGCATACGCAGCACGCGCGTATGGGCGAACGTCAGCGCGCGTACTCTACGCGTATACGCGAGTGTACCGCATGGAGCACGTACGACGCACGCATGCGTACGTACGCATGTGAACTGGGTGCGTGCTGCGAGCGCGTACTAAAACTTACGTATTCGTACGTATATAACGTACGCATACGTACGCAAAAAACATACGCATGCGTACTAGGTGCGCGCTGCGAGCGCGCACTAAAACGTATGTATGCATACGTAGATAACGTACGCCTGCATACATGAAAAACGTAAGCAAACGTACTAGGTGCGCGCTCTGAGCGCGCACCCTAAGAATTTATAGAAAAAAATAAATAAAGTGGACATAACTTAATAGAAGATATTAACTATGCTGTTCAACTTTATCCAAATTCAAAGTAAAAAAAAAATGACCCACACAAAATGAAAGGAAACAGATAATTTATAAATGTATACATAGGGATTTTTAAAAAAAAGAAATATATAAAAAATATAATAAAAAAATAAAAAATTAGCATTTAAAAAACCTTTGAAATTCAATGAAAAAACCATAGGTTTCACACACGTTATAATTAGGAATTAGCATTTAAAAAACCTTGCAAATTCACTGAAAAAACCATAGGTTTCACACACGTTATAGTTAGGAATTAGCATTTAAAAAACCTTGCAAATTCACTGAAAAAACCATAGGTTTCACACATGTTATAGTTAGCTGGACATTTCACTCGTAAAAAACCAATGAAATTCCCCCGTTATAGTTAGTTCAGCTAACTATAACTCGCGCGCCCGCAATCCACTTCTGATGACGTCACATATTACATCACTCATGACATGGTCAGTGACATCACTCATGACATCACTGATGACATCTCAAATGACATCACTGATGATGTCATCCATGTGAAAAATTAGCACATCTTCTCACACCCTAATATAACCTTTGATACACCGACTCAAAATTTAAGAGTTCCATTCTCAAAACCATACATACTGCAATACCAATAGCTACATACCCACTTATTAACTCTTAGGTCTACATACACCTCCACTCACTCACCTGTACAGTCACTCATACTTACAGTCACTCCATACAAGACTATCATATTCATTTATACACCTATATAGACACTCACACACTACCAATCATGCATAGAGGTACTCTCAGACCTACTCAATCATGCAAATATTCACACTCCCATTTACTCACCTATGTGGTTATACACACTCAAGTTCACTTAGTCATAAAAAAAGTACCACATTCTTACCTTCTTATAGAATCATTCATACAAGCACACACTCATCCATACAGTCACTTTCACAATCACACACTCTCATATCTACTCATTTATATACTGTTACACGCACATATACTGCCTTTTACATATGTAGTTAGTCACAAATGTACTACTGAGATATACATTCAATCCCTAACACACCCATACATACACTCACTCAACCATACAGTCCATCACAGATGCACTCTTAAAACCATGCACCCATAGAATCACCCACTCACACATTTATACATAGAGTCACACACACCCTACCCACACAAACACTTAGGCACCCATACAGATACTTTGACAACCAATCAATAACCCATATAATCACTCATATAGCTATTCACAAAATCATGCAGCCACTTATACACCACCAACAGACACATACAGACATTCACACAGTTTAGTCACTAGTCTGCAATAAGATACATTTAATGACTCACTTAAAGAGTCAGTTACGCACCTAGAAAATCATCCATTCACACACTTATACACCCACTCATTCTTCAACAGGCCTTTCCCTATATATATTAACCCCTTCAGTGCCACGCCCTTTCCCCCTCCTGTGCCGGGCGTTGCACTAGTGGGTGGGGTTCATGACGAGATAGTCTCGTCATGGGCACAGCGCAACCGTGCTCCACGACGAGACCATCTTGTCACGGGCACTGAAGAGGTTAAACATATTAAAATTGGTCAGAAACACACATTCACTGGATGACATCATCAGTGATGTCATCAGTGATGTCATTTGAGATGTCATCAGTGATGTCATGAGTGATGTCACTGACCATGTCATGAGTGATGTAATATGTTACGTCATCAGCAGTGGATTGCAGGCGCGCGAGATATAGTTAGCTGAACTAACTATAACGGGGGAATTTCATTGGTTTTTTACGAGTGAAATGTCCAGCTAACTATAACATGTGTGAAACCTATGGTTTTTTCAGTGAATATATATATATATATATATCTTACCTACTGGCAGTCGCCAGTAGGTAGTTATAGTTAGGACCTATTTTCCATAGGAAATCCGCAACATTCTATTTGGAATATCGTTGGCGCTGATTGATGAATCTTCGCAAAATTATCCAAACTTTTGGCCAGATCCGGTCCGCTCCTATCCTGAAAATGTCACGGTGATTCATCAAGCGGGGGCCGAGAAAAAAGGGGGTCCCAAAACACGTTTTCCCCATGCATTTTCCCATAGGACCTGTTGACGCAGCTACAGCCCGAACTGCTGAACGAAAATTACACCAAATTTGCCAAAGAGGTAGTCCTCAGTTCAGACTCGTGCCTTTTGCTTAAATGGTGTAAATCCGTTCAGTAGTTCCTGAGAAAATTAGAGTTAAAAAGATATATATATCTGGGCGGAGCCTAACCACACATCTCATCGTGAGATCTGATTGGCTGTCAGTACTTCATCCAAGAAGTGTTGGCAGCCATCTTGGGACCAATATACATGATAGCACCTCATTAAAAAGCATTGCAGTTAATACAAGGTTTTAAGACTTTAGTTACATTATAAATCATTTGTTGATGGTAACATATTCATTTTAGGAATTGTGGTGTGTTCTAAGGTGATTTTACCATTTGAAAAAGCCTTCTGCTGTGATATCATGAATCATGTTTGTGAGAAAACTATTTTCTCATGCTTTTCCCACAGAGGTTTGGAAGGTGATCTATAAGCTAAACTGAGAGCATATTTTCTGTTAATTCACATTATCTTTCTCAGTCATGTGAGAATGAAGTCTGACATTCTCAGTAAAACATGTACATCCAACAAGGGCAGAGACTGTCAGTTGATTCCTTTGTGTTCTACTGCAGCTTCCCAGAGTGTTCTAAAGAACAACTAGAGCGCTAACAGTCCTACTTATGACAAACGTATTGCACACCTGAAGCCATCTTGATTGGAATAAAGTGTTAACTCTTAAAACATTAAATTTAAAAAGGAACAAAATGAGGGGGTTCATTTTGCCATAGAAAGTATGATTAGTGCTGCAGAAAGAAAAATCAGGGCACATTTTGAGTGACTTCTCAAATCCTCTTCTATTTCATTAAAAAATTCTGACATGCAGACTGAAACATGCACTTTCAATACTAGCAGCAGACTTCCCTGGTGAGCAGTAGCTTTACTACAGTGATCTAATAAGCAACTAGAGTGCTAACATTCTGAATTTATGGCAGATGTGTGACACGTCTGAATGCCTTCTTGATGGAATCAAAGTAAAAAACTGAAAGTATTTCCTACTGAGGAGACTGTAGTAAATGAGGAAATTAGGAAGCTTCATAACAAATAAGTCTCCCAAAATGGCCACCAGAGACAAAAGAGCCCAAATGTAGCCCAAATATCACCCAGATGTAGCCCAAGTATAGCCCAATGACAGAATGTCCCAGCGTGTTCTAACGAATAACTAGAGCGCTAACAGTCTTACTTATGACAAAAGTCTGGCACACCTGAAGCCATCTTGATTGGAATAAAGTGGTAACACTTAAAACATTTAATTTACAAAGGAACAAAATGAGGGGGTTCATTTTGCCATAGAAATTATGATTAGTGCTGCAGAAAGAAAAATTAGGGCACATTTTGACTTCTCAAATCCTCTTCTATTTCATAAAAAAATTCTGACATGCAGACTGAAACATGCACTTTGAATACCAGCAGCAGACTTCCCTGGTGAGCAGTAGCTTTACTACAGTGATCTAATGAGCAACTACAGTGCTAACATTCTGAATTTATGGCAAATGTGTGACACATCTGAATGCCTTCTTGATGGAACCAAAGTAAAAAACTGAAAGTATTTCCTACTGAGGAGACTGCAGTAAATGAGGAAATTAGGAAACTTCATAACAAATAAATCTCCCAAGGTGGCCACCAGAGACAAAAGAGCCCAAATGTAGCCCAAATATCACCCAGATGTAGCCCAAGTATAGCCCAATGACAGAATGTCCCAGAGTGTTCTAACGAATAACTAGAGCGCTAACAGTCTTACTTATGACAAAAGTATGGCACACCTGAAGCCATCTTGATTGGAATAAAGTGGTAACACTTAAAACATTTAATTTACAAAGGAACAAAATGAGGGGGTTCATTTTGCCATAGAAATTATGATTAGTGCTGCAGAAAGAAAAATTAGGGCACATTTTGACTTCTCAAATCCTCTTCTATTTCATAAAAAAATTCTGACATGCAGACTGAAACATGCACTTTGAATACCAGCAGCAGACTTCCCTGGTGAGCAGTAGCTTTACTACAGTGATCTAATGAGCAACTACAGTGCTAACATTCAGAATTTATGGCAAATGTGTGACACATCTGAATGCCTTCTTGATGGAACCAAAGTAAAAAACTGAAAGTATTTCCTACTGAGGAGACTGCAGTAAATGAGGAAATTAGGAAACTTCATAACAAATAAATCTCCCAAGATGGCCACCAGAGACAAAAGAGCCCAAATGTAGCCCAAATATAACCCAGATGTAGCCCAAGTATAGCCCAATGACAGAATGTCCCAGAGTGTTCTAACGAACAACTAGAGCGCTAACAGTCTCACTTATGACAAAAGTATGGCATACCTGAAGCCATCTTGATTGGAATAAAGTGGAAACTCTTAAAACATTTAATTTATAAAGGAACAAAATGAGGGGGTTCATTTTGCCATAGAAATTATGATTAGTGCTGCAGAAAGAAAAATTAGGGCACATTCTGACTTCTCAAATCCTCTTCTATTTCATAAAACAATTCTGACATGCAGACTGAAACATGCACTTTGAATACCAGCAGCAGACTTCCCTGGTGAGCAGTAGCTTTACTACAGTGATCTAATGAGCAACTAGAGTGCTAACATTCAGAATTTATGGCAAATGTGTGACACATCTGAATGCCTTCTTGGTGGAACCAAAATAAAAAACTGAAAGTATTTCCTACTGAGGAGACGGCAGTAAATGAGGAAATTAGGAAACTTCATAACAAATAAATCTCCCAAGATGGCCACCGAAGACAAAAGAGCCCAAATATCATCCAGATGTAGTCCAAGTATAGCCCAATGACAGAATGTCCCAGAGTGTTCTTAAGAACAACTAGAGCGCTTACTGTCTTACTTATGACAAAAGTATGGCACACCTGAAGCCATCTTGATTGGAATAAACTGCTAACACTTAAAACATTTAATTTAAAAAGGAGCACAATGAGGGGGTTCATTTTGCCATAGAAATTATGATTAGTGCTGAAGAAAGAAAAATTAGGGCACATTTTGAGTGACTTCTCAAATCCTCTTCTATTTCATTAAAAAATTCTGATATGCAGACTGAAACATGCACTTTTAATACCAGCAGCAGACTTCCGTGGTGAACAGTAGCTTTACTACAGTGATCTAATGAGCAACTAGAGTGCTAACATTCAAATTTATGGCAAATGTGTGACATATCTGAATACCCTCTTGATGGAATCAAAGTAAAAAACTGAAAGCATTTCCTACTGAGGAGACTGCAGTAAATGAGGAAATTAGGAAACTTCATAACAAATAAATCTCCCAAGATGGCCACCAGAGATAAAAGAGCCCACATGCAGCACAAATGTCACCCAGATGTAGCCCACATGTAGCCCAATGACAGAAGTGTGCAAAACACTTATTTGTTGTGTATTTGCAGTTGTATATAGTGCAGACCTGTCAGGTATTGGAGTGCTTTACATGAGCATTGGTTACATCACACAAGATCAAATTCATTTTGGTTGTAGACATGTGGAGATTAAGGGGCATATGTATCAACATCACCATTTGCGATTCTCAAATAGCGATTTTTAAAAAATCGCTATTTGAGAATTGCAAAACGGGATGTATTTAAAAAATTGCAAACTTTTTGCGATTTCTTAAAATTCCTTACTTGCGATTAGCAAATTGCGAAATCGCAATTAAGGAATACCTGCCCATTCATTCCTATGGGCCAGGAGACCCATAGGAATGAATGGGAAGTAATTCTCAAATAGCGAATCGCAATTTGCTAATCGCAATTTGAGAATAATTTCAAAGGTGCAAGGGTGTCATGATGACACCCTGATGCACCCCTGAAATTAGCATGTGTGTGCATATGGTGCACATACATGCCCTAAGGGCATGTATGAGCGCCACGTGGCACTTTGTAAAATTAAAAAAAGTGCTTTTTGAAAGGAAATCGCAAATTACCACCAACTGGAAGTTGGTGGTAATGTGCGATTTCTTAAGGATAATTCGCACAACTTGGGTGCTTTTTACATATCATTTAAGAAATCGCAATTTGCGATTTCTTAAATGCTTACGCAAAATTAAGAAATCGCTAAATTAGCAATTCCTTAATTTTGCGATGGGATTTGCCTCATACATCCCGATTACCGATTTTTTAATCGCAAACGCTGTAATTTTGCGAATCGCAGCGTTTGCGATTAAAAAATCGTTTGATACATATGCCCCTAAGTGATTTGACCAGAATCACAGAATGTTGAGCTGAAGCAGAAACTCCCGCCTGGTTGCCCAGTTGCAAAGTCTGCAGCTCTGGAAGTAACACCACATCCTCTCCCCTAGGTGCAACATTTAATCAAGTGGTCAACTGGATAAAAACACATAAAGATTACAAATAATTTAAAAGTTCTTTGTAGCTATTTGAAAACTCAGAAAATATGTCCTCATTTTAGTTTTTTTGAGCACTAACCATAATTTTGATGCAAATAAGACCCTCTCATATATGTAATTTCTAAAGGAAATGCTCTAGGTATTACAGTTTTGATTACATCAAGATGACGTCAGGCGTTCCACACTTTTGCAATAAATATAGAATGTTAGCAATCTAGTTGTTCATTGGGATACTGTTGAGAGGCAGAGGCCAGGGGCACGGACTCGGAAAATTGAAGGCAGGTAGGAGAGTGCAGAGGCAACAATTTGACCACACTGGGCAGGCAGGAAGGGCAGTGGCAGCAAAACAGAATTTGGAGGGCAGTGGAAAGGGGGGCAGGGGCAACAAACCAACAATACAGGACTGGCAAATGAGGCTGTGGCAATATAATAGACCATTGTGGGCAGAAGGAAGAGGTAGTGGTAGTACAACGATACATGCCAACAGACCCGTTTCAGCCAGGAAACGTCCAATGCTTTTAAGCTGAAATGGGCTTTATTTGATCTGTCTCCTGTCTACAATCTCCTCTTTTTCAATGTAACGCAAAGGGGAAAATCAATACCCCAGTTTTTTTTCAAAATCTCCCTCTTACCAAGTTCAAAATGTTCGCAAGTATGGTACATTGGCTCATGGAAGGCAGGAGGAATTGGGGTAGGGACATGGACTCGGATACCAGAGGACAGGAGGGACATGGAGAGGTGCACCAAACTGACCCTACAGGGCAGGCATCAGGGTTTGCAGCAGCACAATACACCACACAGGGCATGCGGGACGGGAGTGCAGCGCAACAATCCATAGAAAGCAATAGGGAGGGGACAGGGCCATGCACATGGACAACAGAGAACAGAGGGGAAAGAGGCAATGGTAGCTAGCTGACCATAATGGACAGACAGGAGAGAAAGCTGATGCATAACAGACCATAAAGGGCAGGAGGGACGGATCAGGGGCATTACAATGGAACAGACAAGCCAGGAGGGAGGGAATAGGCGTCTGCACATGGAAACAGAGGGCTGGGGACAAGGGGGCAGGGCAGGAGCAGCAAGATGACCATGGAGGTCAGGCAGGATGGGCACCAGAAACAACACACACAATGGAGAGCAACAATGAGACTATGATGGCATACACACAGACCATGGAGGGAAGGTGGGAGGGGGTCAGGGGCAGCTAGCTGACCACACAGGGAACGTGGGAGGGGCCATGGCAGCACAGAATACCATGCATGGCAAGCGGGAGGGTTAGTGGCAGCACAGTGGCTATGATAGGCAAGAAGGAGGGTGCAGGGGCATGCACAAAGGACCATGGAGGATAGAAGGGAGGGTCAGGACCTGGGCACAGACAAGAGAGTTCAGGGGAAGGGGCCTCACAACAGAACGCGCAGGGCTGGCAGGAGGAGCAGTTGCAGCACAACAGACCAGGGAGGGCAGAAGGGTGTGGCAGTAAAATGGACCATGGAGGACAGGAGGAAGGGGATAGGGGCATGGCATGTGGACAGGCAGGGTGGAGGTGGCAGGGACAGGTTACAGTCATCTGACAATGCTAGGCAGGTGGGAGGGGAGTGGCAGCTCAACAGAACACTCAGAGTAGATAGGAGTGGCAGGTCCATGGAACACGGTGGGCAAAAAGGATGGAGCAGGGGCATGCACAAAGACATTGGAGGGCAGGGGGAGGAGAATAGGGGCAGCAAGCTAAGCACAGAGGCTAAGCAGGAGGTCAATGATGGGCCATAGAATTGGGCAATGGAGGGCAGGAGGAGTGGACTGGTACATCATGCTAAATGGAGGGCAGTGGCGGCACATCAGACCAGTCATGGCAGGAGGGAGGAGGCTAGTCCATGGATTCACACAACAGAGGATAGGGAGGAGGTGGACGGGGCAGCAAGCTAACTGTTCAGCGAAGGTGGGTATTAGGAACTTTATTGTTTTTAAAATGTGTGTCTGTCCGAACTACTTAAAATATGAACAAGTATGCAGCATAATCTCACTTTTATTGAGGAAGAAGAGGACGTTTGTGACTGTGACTCCGGCCTCACTTGGCAGAAACACCTCCTGACCCTCCTCCCCCCATCGCAAAATGTAATGCCCGTGAAAGGGGTAGGTGGACGCAGTGTTATATAGAAAATAGTCCTGAGAGCACGACTGAAAATGAAAACTAGATATAGTATATTGTATAAACTATGCACCAAAAAGTGTGATATAAGATGAACCGGGGCGTGAAATATAATATGCAATACATTGTGCGCAATGACAGATTCATTGGAGAGCGCGAGATAGCACAGGCACTAGTGCGTGCTATGCGATATGCGCCTTGGAGTGTAATATGCACAGGGCAGTGTTGTGTAGCCTAACTAGTCTCTAAAGTTGTAATATAAAATATGTGCTGGGGAGTGTAACGTTGCATATGCACTGTGACAAAGATATGGATCCCAGATTGTAATATGTATGGCATAGCGCTGTGCGTTATAACATAGGCATCGAGGAAGGCACGTTAGATGGGGCAATATAACCCATGCGAAGTCAAGTGTGGCATGACATATTCACGGGGTGGTGTTACAGTGCACGTGGGCTAGAGAGTGTCATAGCATACGCACTAGCTGGTGGAATACAACACAGAGGTGTGTGGCACTCGTCAGGCACTGGTGGGTGTAACACAGCATTGGGCTCAGCCAGGAGCACGCTGTGACTCTCAAGTGAGGTTTGTCTCCTTTCCAGAGAGTAAAATAAAAAGTAATACACATCCGGCAGTGGATGTGTGTTTTGTTAACTGTGAGGGGGGTTTATTGCATAGTTTGGTCGAATTTTTGTCGAATCCCATTTGAATGGCTTGGTGTACGTGTGTATTAAATGTGCCCGTCAATAGCTGCCCATGTTTGTATAAATAAACGACAAGGGTGTCTACTTGGAGAGTACCCACCGGCGGGGGTGCCGGGATTAGGCACGGTAGGACGTCAGACACGTCAGAGCTTCACTAGCGGTGTAAATACATTCCATGTGGATTCATTGTATGCATAGTCGCCTTTTAATGAATATCAGGCAAATCGTCATGGTGATAGGTACATACGGTTTGTCCAGCATGTCCTAGGTGTTTCTATAGATATATATATTTTTTAAATAATAAAAAACAAAGGCCGGCCCCGGGGAATGGGGTCCCCGGGGCCATAAGGGGCCTGAGGAGGGGGGGCAACACAGCCCCCCTCCTAAAGAATAAAAAAAAAAAAAAGGCCATGACCCAGGGGTTGGAGTCCCCGGGGCCGATTAAGGCCTTGGGAGGGTCAAATGAATTTTTTTCAACAAAAAAAATTAGGGTGCAGGCCCTGGGGGATGGGGTCCCCAGGGCCAATAAATTAGAAAAAGAAGGGGGGCCACACAGCCCTCCTTAAAAAAATAAAATAAATAAAAGACCAGCATTGCGCCGGAGGCCACGCCCCCTCCTTGCAGCACTCTGCAAACGCACCCCCTGGTCAGTTGTAAGTTGGGGAATTAATTCCCCTTCAATACTGAGGGTCCCTGAGGGCCAACTATCCCAACAGGTATCTCCAATATGCGCCAGGGAGCTGCGTTGCAGACAGGTGTTCTGAGGCCACGCCCCTTTTTACACAGCTCTGTGGCGCTTACTGGAGGTACCTAGTGGGCTAGTTCGACCCTAGGGACCCTTAGGATTAAAGGGGACTTAATCTCTCAACTTAGAACGGCCACAGGGCGTGTTTACACAGTGGTGAAGGGAGGGGACGGGGCCTGAGGTGACGTATGCAAACACGCCCTGTGGCGCGTTTTAAGTTGGGGAAATAATTCCCTTTCAATCCTGAGGGACCCTGGGGGCCAACTAGCCCACAAGGTGCTTCCAGTAAGCGCCTCTGCTCTGCGTTGCAGAGAGGTGGTGCATGCCGTGCCCCTTTTTACACCTCTCTGCAATGGCGCTTACTGGAAGTACCTAGTGGGCTATTTTACCCCTAGGGGCCCTCAGGATTCCAGGGGACTTAATCTCCCAACTTAAAAAACGGCCACAGGGTGTGTTTACACAGTGGGGAAAGGAGGGGACGGGGCCTGAGGTGACTTGTGCAAACACGCCCCATGGCGCGTTTTAAGTTGGGAATTTAATTCCCCTTCAATCCTGAGGGCCCCTGGGGGCTAACTAGCCCACCAGGTGCTTCCAGTAAGCGCCACTGAGATGCGTTGCAGAGAAGTGGTCCAGGTTGTGCCACTTTTTACAGCTCTCAGCAACGCAGCTCTGTGGCGCTTACTGGAGGTACCTAGTGGGCTAGTTGGACCCTAGGGACCCTCAGGATTCAAATGAACTTAATCTCCCAACTAAAAACGGCCACAGGGCGTGTTTACACAGTGGTGAAGGGAGGGGACGGGGCCTGAGTTAACATGTGCAAACAAGCCCTGTGGTGCGTTTTAAATTGGGGAAATAATTCCCCTTCAATCCTGAGGGACCCTGGGGGCCAACTAGCCCACCAGGTGCTTCCAGTAAGTGCCACTGCACAGCGTTGCAGAGTGGTGGTCTAGGCCTTGACCCTTTTTACATCTCTCTGCAACGCAGCTCTGTGACGCTTACTGGAGGTACCTAGTGGTCTAGTTGGACCCTAGGGACCCTCAGGATTCAAGGGGACTTAATCTCCCAACTTAAAACGGCCACAGGGCGTGTTTACACAGTGGGGAAGGGAGGGGACGGGGCCTGAGGTGACGTGTGCAAACACGCCCTATGGCGCGTTTTAAGAGGTAGTTTTAATCCCCTGCCCTATTATATACTAGGGGCTTACAGAGGAGGTCATGCTAATCATAGGGGGACCCCAACGCATAGTGTTCCCTAGAGTATGTAGGTGTTTTCACTGTATTCTGAGTGTCTTTTAACATAGCACTGACTCTAGGACTGGTTAGTCAGACTCAGTTACCACCAGTATCCGTCTGAAAAAGTTGAGGGTACAGGAGGATTTTGCAACAAGGCTTCTTTCTGCTCTTCTGTTTGTTCTTTCTGCACGTTATCCTTCTTCCTGCACTTTTCTTTGTCTTTGAGGACTTCTGTTGCTTCTTTCTGCATTTCTTTTTTTTCTTTCTGTGCATGTTTTCTTCTTTCTTCACATGTCCTATCTCTGTAGACATAGTTAGAAAAAAGCATTTAAAAAACCTTTGAAATTCACTGAAAAAACCATAGGTTTCAGGCACGTTATAGTTAAGAATTAGCATTTAAAAAATCTTAGAAATTCACTGAAAAAACCATAGGTTTCAGGGGTGTTATAGTTAGCTGGACTTTTCACTCGTATAAAACCATTGAAATTTCCCCGTTATAGTTAGTTCAGCTAACTATAACTCGCGCGCCCGCAATGCACTGCTGATGACATCACATATTACATCACTCATGACATGGTCAGTGACATCACTCATGACATCACTGATCACATCTCAAATGACATCACTGATGACATCACTGATGACATCATCCTTGTGATAGAGTGGCAGACCTCCTCGCCCCCTAATATACCTTTGATACACACATTCAAAAATAGAAACTAAAGTTTTCAAAACAATGGACATACCAATACCAGTTACAACAACCTATTCAGTAATTCTAAGATCCACATAACCATCCACACATTCACCAGCAGTCCTATACAGTCACTCATACATGTACTCACTCATCATATGTACTCATACACCTATACATCCTGTTACACAATGCCACTCATCCATAGAGTTACTCACACACATAGTCACTCATGCTAATAAAGAATCAAACATCCATTTACTTGGATATACAGTTATACACACACCACCACACTTACTTCTACAGAAACTTACACATACTTAGTCTTTTAAACAATCACTTATAGAAACACATACTTATTCATACAGGAACTCTTTCAATCTCTCACTCTCACATATACTCACTTATATACACCAATAGTCACATATACTAGTTTAAAACATGTGTAGTTACTCATAAAGACACTATTGAGACAGTCATTCACTCACTAACACACCCATGTACACACTCATCCACCCATACAGTCCTGCACACATGCTGTCTTCAACACATACAAACAGTGAGTCACTCATTCATGCACCTATGCACTACGTAATATCCCCCACCGAACCATACAGACACTCAGACACTCATACTGTTGCTCAAAAAACCAACTAATAACCTATATAGACACTCATGTAGCTACTCACCAACCCATGCAGCCACTTATACACAAAGTAAGAGACTGATACAGATATTTACATATTTAAACATTACTCACTAAGCCATGTATTCACTAAGATACACTTAATCAGTCAGTTATACAATCAATTTTTCAAAAAAAAATCATCCATTTAGACACTTATATACCTATTTATTTTTACATCGACCTTGAGATATACATATATAAAACATGTAATTTTCAGAAAAACACACATTTACTGGATGATGTCATCAGTGATGTCATCAGTGATGTCATTTGCGATGTGATCAGTGATGTCATGAGTGATGTAATATGTGACGTCATCAGCAGTGCATTGCGGCCGCGCGAGTTATAGTTAGCTGAACTAACTATAACGGGGAAATTTCAATGGTTTTGTACGAGTGAAAATTCCAGCTAACTATAACACCCCTGAAACCTATATATATAAAATCCCTGTAAAATACATTTTTTGTCCCAATATCCTTGCTATCACACACCCTCCTATGGTATCCCAACTTGGGTTTTTGTTATAAAGTTTGACCAATTAGTTTGCCATGCATGATTAGTCATAAAAAAAAGTGCAAGTGAGAGTTATAAGTTGCCTTGGAGACCCTTTCTTGTGTTCTCCCTTTTTTAGAACTGTTGTTAAAACGATTCAATAAAAAGGTAATAACAATAATTTCTTTCTCTGTCGCCAATTGTGTATGAAATTTCCTTTTTCCTTTTGACAGGCTGGCAGCTTTACTTAATCCTTCTGAATCGCGGTATCAATACCTAGTTTTTGTAATCAATTGGTACTTTAATAGACAAGATGAGTGCTGCCCGCGCTGTAAGATGGTGGATGCAGATATTTTACACTTGCTCTGGTTCTGCACCGCTCAGCGGACTTATTGGGTGGGGGTGTTGGATGCGTTGGGCACTTGCACAGATAGGGAGGTGTCGTGCATCATTGGTGTGTTTCCTAGAAATAAAAAACACAAAGCCTCCACCAGGTTTATTGATTTGGGCTTTATTGTGTCTAAATGATTGATTACTCGTAAGTGGAAGTGAGAAGTCCCCTCCGACGAAAGCTTGGCTCCTCTCCATGCTGAACTGGGTGAAGGCGACAGCTGTCTCCCTTATACGCGAAGATACGCTGGGTTTGCGTAAATTTCCTATCTCCATTGAATGGAATACTATGCTGTGTGCGCTGCAGGGGCTATTGATACCTGAGGCTCTCTTAGATGACCCCCTTCCTGATGGTTAGTAAGATTGCTCCCGAATGGTTTGTTGAGATGCTGACTGCAACCTCTGCCCACTTTACTGGACGACCTTTACTCCTGGTAGATGGATTGTGAACCCTTAGAGAAGTTCAAAAGATCTTGCTCTGCCGCTAGGAGACATTGATTCTCCTCCCTCCCTTCCTGTGGCTTCTACCTCCCTTCCCTCCCCCTTCCCCAATATGTGGGTTTTATTCTTTTGTTGGTTGGTGTTTTCATATAAACGTTTGAATCTATACACTGCTCCATATGATATGGCGGAGTGAAGCCATACGAAACGTGATTATGTAAATTGTTACATGTTGCATAAGTTGCTGTTACTTTGTGCAATAAGGCATTCGATCAGATTCTTGACGGTGGGAGGAAATGTTTTGTTTGACGGGATATGCTGAATGTTATTGCCTATATTATTTATGCTTACTGATGTAACCAAGCAGTTATATCGTTGCTTAACTATCTGGAATTTATGTTTACCTATTGGTTCTGTATGGTGCTTTCTTTGATGATGCACTACTTTGTATTCATATATACAAAACAAAACATAAAATCTTTAATAAACAGATCAAACAAAAAAAAAACAATACTTAGTTTTTGTTTGTTCACCATCAGATTATATTAAATCTTATCTTAATATTAACTCTGATTTATCTCCTATCTGGTATTGAAAATTGTCGAGGTCAGATGGGGAGACCCTAACTTGTATCCTTCTTCTTTCCACCCCATGCATTGTGTTGTGGGAGCCTGTCATTTGTATGTAGGTGTGTCACCCTACACCTGAGTTGGTATCTATGCTTGTGTAACTAATCTGGAGTTGCCTTTATTAGTGTTCCACCATAGGAGTACCCATTTAGCTGCACCTCGCTAGTATTCTCCTTAAAGGCATGTATGGAGATCTTCTGATGTGTTTAGACCTCCTGGAAGTTTGGAGTCTAGTTCCAAAATATAACGTGTCTCTAATTTTCTTAATTTCATCTCTCTATTGCCTCCTCTCCTACTTGGTTGAACAGCATCAATAAGGTAGTACCTAAGCTCTCGTTTATTCGAGTTGTGCTGATCTTTAAAATAATGTGCCACTGGGTAAGTATTATCTTGGTTCACTATGGCTCTCATATGCTCAAGTATTCTCTTATGTGCTTGAAGGTTTGTGCTACCTATATATTGCAAATCGCAGGGGCACTGTAGCACATAAATAACGTGGTCTGATTTGCAGGTCAAGACCTTAGTGATCTTCCATTCTTTACCTTCAAACGGGGTTGTGTAAGTTGTCTTATTTACACCTTGTTGGCAAGCTTTACAAGTTTTACATTTGTAAAAGCCCTTGTGTGATGTTAGCCAGTTTGTCCCCTCAATAATCTCTGGACTAGTTTTGACTAAACTGTCTCCCATAGAGGGTCCCCTACTATGAGTAAAATAGATGTTATGCGGAAGTAAGTGGCCAATTACAGGGTCATTGAGTACCAGGGGCCAGTTCTGTTTTATTATAGATCTCAAGTTCTGCTCTTGTTTACTAAAACCCAGCATGATTCTGAACTCATTAGACTCTTGTTTCTCTTTTGTTGGATTACTAGTGTCTTTTGGTTGATCTAGTTTGGTAGGGGAGTTGCTCCGTTTGTCTCTAAGTAGTTCCGTCCTGTCTATCATCATGGATTTTGAGATTGCCCTATTGATGGTTTTGTGCGTGTAACCTTGTTCATTTGCTGGCTGCTTGTGCAATCTTAAGATCTTCATTATTACTCCTCAGCCTCAACATCTCCCCATATGGAATGCTCTCAACCAAGTGGCTAGGATGAGCACTGCTGACATGCAGAATGGAATTTCCAGCAGTCTCTTTCCGATAAACCTTAGTTTCAATTTTATCATTTGTTACGTACACCTGGGTATCTAGGAAAATTCACTGAATTGCTGATTGTAGTTGTAAAGAGCAAATTAATATCATTATGATTGATTTCAGTTACAAATTCAGTGGCTGTTTCCATTGTATCGTTCCACATTACAAATAAATCATCAATGAAACGGAGCCACAACATGACATTGCTGTTCAGGTATCGCTTATGTGTGGTGCCCAAAACCAGCTCCTCCCACCAGCCCATGTGTAAACACGCGTAGCTGGGGGAGAAGCTGGCAGCCATAGCTACTCCTCACGTTTTGGGTATAATGTATTGTTAAACATGAAGAAATTGTTATTGAGACAAAATCTAACCCTCTCTATCAACATTTTACTATGTTGTAAATGTTGTTTCGATCTTTTGCACAGATAATATTCCAACTCCTTCAATCCGTCTTAGTGATTTATGCTCGTATATATTGAGCTTACATCGAGGGCTATTAGGAGGTAGTCCCTTTTCCATTCAAAAGTTACTCAATTTTCTTTTAAAGGCTCCAATATCCCTGATGTACGATGGTAGTGATTGTACATACTGCTGCAAAAAGTAGTCCACGTATTGTGAAGTGCGTTCCAGTAAACCATCTCTCGCAGAAAAAATTGGTCTCCCAGGTGGTGTCAATGGATTTTTTATGTATTTTGGGAATAAAATACATGGTGGGTAAAGTCGGACTTTCCTTTTTTAGATATTTATACTCCTGCATACTGATAAGACCCAAACTTATCCAGGCCACTAGTTTTGTATAAAAGTCGTTATACATCATTTTCAGATTAAGTGCATTACTCTTAGCATAGCATGCCCTATCCTTGAGCTGTAAAAATGCCTCTTTAGTATACTCTTCTATTGACCAGATCACAATGTTTCCCCCTTTATCAGAGTTTCGGATAACTATCCGGTTGTTAGTCTGCAGTTTTTGCATCAAAAGATGATATTGATGGTTTTGCCTGTTATATTTAGACTTGGTGTTTTGAACTTTATGATTAAGCTTTTTAATTTGGGATGTCACTTGACCATTGAAAATGTCTATTGAGTGTATTGAGGGAAATCAGATTGAAGGTCGATTTTGGTTTGAAAGGTGTACATTGCATGTACTTGTTAACCGTTCTGTTCTCTGATGCATCATTCATGGTATTGGTACTTGTCTCGTTCAGTTCTGCGCTAGCTGTGCCCTTTGTACATTCTTCTTGTATAAGTTCTTGTAGATCTTTGAAAAGGGACATTTCTGACATTGCCAGGTTCAAAGCTGACGACTGACCTGTGCTTTCGTCTATTTCATTTGACTTTTGACCTTTGTTCATGAGTAGATGATACATTTTTAATTTCAATTTTCTCACACATTTGTAAATGTCCATTCTTGTCGTGGCATAGTTAAAATTGCTCTCAGGGCAAAAGGACAAACCCAGACTTAGTAGTTGCTCCTCTGCTTTAGTTGGATCAATGTTGGCCAGATTAATAATCGTTTTGCTGTTTGTTGCATTTTTATCTACTTTTGTTTCCATGTGCCCATTGTCTGTTTCTTTACGTTTGTTCCATTTCCTGCTCGCTTTTCTCCTTTCCTACGTTTACTGTTTCTGTTTGATCTAATTTGTTTCTATGCCTTCTTGGGCGGAGGGTCTGCCTCCTGTCTTGGCATAAAAAATCCAACGCCTCCGCCAACTATAGCTTCTGAGGTAGTTGACCCTCTCAGGGATGTCTCAGGTCAGACTCAGTTTCACTCTCGACAGCTGAGCTGAGGTTAGAATTGGAGGTGCTGTTAAATCTCTCTCTGTTGCTGGATGTGCTCACTGTCTGATCCTCCCTAGGTCTAAATTTTGATATTTTCAGCAACTCATATTTCTTTGCAAAAGGAAATATCTGTCCCAACTCGAATCTGTCTTGTCCCTGTGGAACTTGTAGGTTTTTCTTTCTTTAATTTTGTCCTCTTTCTTGCGCAATCTTATTGTCATCTCATGGCGCAGTTTAGTTATTTCTTCTGTTTGTCCAGTGCCTTCTATGTCTTCATTGAGTTTGTCTATTTCCTTCAATAGCTCAGTGCGGTCAATATCCGCGTATTAGATTAGAATCTGCACTAATCTTTTGGAAGAATACAAGTTACATTCAGCCCATTCTCTCATCATACTTGGGTTTTGGGTTCTCATAACTCGGTGCAATGAGTATTCATAGCCCTCTCTGTATTCTCCCAACATCTATATATCGTTGCAGGGATCTAGACTCCCACCATTTACTTTGTTCCTGCCGTGTTAATTACTCCAGCTTTCTCATTTTTTCCTTCATGTTGCTTGTATTGCTGCTGTGTTAGTGCCTCGCCCAGTCATATTGACTGGTACAGTGCTGTTTGTTGCTGCCGTGGGGGGTCTGACGCATTATCTCTTCCCAGATACAACCACTGTCCAAGACAGGTCCCGGAACATTGGACTTCCGTTTTCCGCATCGCCCAGAACAGAGAGGGGGTCCGTGTGCAGCCGGGTGAAGCCTTCCCGGCTCGTATATCCTTTTGATTCCGTCACTTGCTGTAGACTTCCTTCCACAAACGTGCATGAACCACCATATCAGTACTTAAAGTATCTTTATGTTTGGAGCAGCCATTACGCGTTTCGGCTCTGATGAGCCTTGATCACACGACAAGCGCCACGACTTGGATTTTCTCTTTTAAAGTGACAGGTGCATAGTTGAAAGTGCAAAAATACCGCAATCATAGACATGGACAACATCTTTGTAAAATATCTCATTAAGTCTGTCTTTACATGAATATAGGCATAAAGGAATTCTTTTCTTCATAAAATTCATCAATGTAAGAAAGACCTTACACAGACTTTAAAACCATGAACTGTTGGATCAAAATTCTCTAAAATAGATATTTGATCACTGTTTTTGTGGTGAGTCAGTTAAAAGGGGGATGGTGATCAATGAGGCAAAGATAACATATATACAAAACGATTTAAAAAAATTGTATGTAGATACATATAATAAATATATATATAAATAGAAAATCCCTGTAAAATACATTTTAGTCCCAATATCCTAGCTATCACACACCCTCCTATGGTATCCAAACTTGGGTTTTTGTTATAAAGTTTGACCAAGTTGTTTGCCATGCATGATTAGTCATAACAAAGTGCAAGCGCGAGTGATAAGTTGCCTTGGAGACCCTTTCGTGTTTTCTCCCTTTGTGGAAGTGCAACGTGCATGATGATTTAAAAAAACATTTTTTTAGAACTGCTGTTAAAACGATTCAATAAAAAGGTATAACAATCATTTCTTTCTCTGTCACCAATTGTGAATGACATTTTATTTTTCCTTTTGGCAGGCTGGCAGCTTTACTTAATCTTTCAGAATCTCGGTATCAATACCTAGTTTTTGTTTGTTCACCATCAGATTATATTAAATCTTGTCTTAATATTAATTCTCGTTTATCTCCTATCTGGAATTGAATATTGGCGAGGTCAGATGGGGAGACCCTAACTTGTATCCTTCTTCTTTCCACCCCATGCAATGTCATTGTGGGAGCCTGTCATTTGTATATAGTTGTATATAGTTGTGTCCCCCTACACCTGAGTTGGTATCTATTCTTGTTATACTAATCTAGAGTTTTCTTTATTAGTTTGCCACCATAGGAGTACATTTAATCGATAGCAGTTGCTTCCCTTCCCTTTTCCTATATCTCTCCTTTTAGGAATTTAGGTCACATGGTCATATTCCTCAGCACATTTCTGGCTCCTTGGATACATTGAATCATTTCTTTCATGCAGCATTTACCCTCTCCTCCTTTCCAGAGTACCTTCCATTTCAGTAATTTAGCGTCTTTTATTTAATTTTTGCACTTTCATGAATTGCTGGGTTTGAGCTGGGGATCACGAATTTCAGACTCAAGTCGTACAGAGAATGGGGATTTGTATTCTTATATGAATGAGACTGGTATTTTTTGTAATTTGTTTTATGCTCTTTGAAACTTTGATCTGCGCAACAGGCCACTTGGCCAACTACCGTCTTGTGTAATTTACCCTAGTCTGATTGCAGAATTTGTCACCTTATATAGTTTAAACTGGTCACTTGACCCTAATATGCTTAGACTATGCTGCGCTGAACTTTCTCTCTGGAGCCACTAGGCCATTTAGCAATTTATTGTCATGGTGTTGCTAGATTCCATCACAGGTCATATATCTCATTGCCATTTCATTGTTTCATTCTCAGATTGAATTAAAAGAATGTGTATATTTTATGCATATTATGAATTACTATACATACAGTCTGTTTTTATATTTTCCCCAGTATCAGTCGACATTATTTTTTCTAGGTTTATCACCTTTATAGGTTTATCAGATTGGGCACAACTGGAAGCTGGCGGTGACGAAGGCCTTCTCAGGTCGAAACGCATTGCCGCAATAAATTTGATTGAAGAACACTGTGTGCGGTCCTGCGCTGTCCTTTGAATATCTGGAGGCGTGTTTGTTGAAACCGCACCAGACCCACATGGTGGACGTGGCCGGGATTCTTTATGGGATACTTACCCTTTATATATATATATATTCACTGAAAAAACCATAGGTTTCAGGGGCGTTATAGTTAGCTGGACATTTCCCTCGTACAAAACCCTAGAAATTCCCCGTTATAGTTAGTTCAGCTAACTATAACTCGCGCCCCCGCAATGCACTGCTGATGACGTCACATATTACATCACTCATGACATGGTCAGTGACATCACTGATGACATCACTGATGACGTCATCCATGTGATAAATTAGTGCATCTTCTCACATCCTTTGATATACTCAATCAAAATTTCAGACGTCCATTCTCAAAACCATAGATACTCCAATACCAATAACTACATACCCACTCATTGACTCTTAGATCTACACACACATCCACTCACCTGTACAGTCACTCATACTTACAGTCACTCAGTACAGGATTATCATATGCATTTATACACCTACATAGACACTCACACACCACCAATCATCCATAGAGGTACACTCACACCTAGTCAGTCATGCAAATAATTAATCACACTCCCATTTACTCAGCTATGCAGTTATACACACACAAGTTCACTTACTCATAAACATAGTACCACATTCTTACGCTCTTATACAATCACTGATACAAGCACACACTCATCCATACAGCCACTCTCACAATCACACACTCTCACATATACCCACTTATATACTCTTACACACATATATACTGCCTTTCACATATGTAGTTACTCACACATGTACCACTGAGATATACATTCAATCACTAACACACCCATACATACACTCACCCAACCATACAGTCCATCACAGATGCACTCTTAAAACCATGCACCCATAGAATCACCCACTCACACATGTAGTCACACACACACCCCACCCACACAAACACTCAGGCACCCATACAGATACTCAGACAACCAATCAATAACCCATAGAGACACTCATATAGCTATTCACAAAACCATGCAGCCGCTTATACACCAACAGACAGACAGATACAGACATTCACACAGTTTAGTCACTAGTCTGCAGTAAGATACATGTAATGACTCACTTATAGAGTCAGTCACGCACCTACTAAATCATCCATTCACACACTTATACACCCACTCATTCTTCCATAGGTTTTTCCCTATATATATATTAAACATATTTAAAATTTACAGAAACACACACTCACTGGATGACGTCATCAGTGATGTCATCAGTGGTGTCATTTCAGATGTCATCAGTGATGTCATCAGTGATGTCACTGACCATGTCATGAGTGATGTAATATGTGACGTCATCAGCAGTGCATTGCGGGGGCGCGAGTTATAGTTAGCTGAACTAACTATAACGGGAGAATTTCTAGGGTTTTGTACGAAGGAAATGTCCAGCTAACTATAAAACCCCTGAAACCTATAGTTTTTTCAGTGAATTTCTAAGGTTTTTTAAATGCCAATTCCTAACTATAACGCCCCTGAAACCCTTGTTTTTTTCAGTGAATTTCAAAGGTTTTTTAAATGCTAATTCCTATCTATAACTTATCTCTAAAGATATCATGTTTAATGATTCTCATTGGATTTCTATATTGTTCAATTTCAGTGTGTCAATTTCATTAATTATGTTTTTTTGAAATTCTTTTTTAACACTATTTTTTTTACTTATTTTTTCATTTAAATCTTTTCAAAATTAAAAAATATTATTTGTTTTTATTGGGTTTTTCAAACATATTTTTTTATATTTTTAAAAATATTTTTTTAACTATAGGTTCAAAACTTTACTTCATATATATTTTTTCCATGTTTTTTGGATCCGCGCACCCTATGCGCACCGTTCTCGATCCCTACGCGATAGCTTCCGCGCATGGTATGCGTTGGGTACGTTTACGCGCTTCCGCGATGCGTCATATGCATGTATGACGCGGTAGGTGCGCGGATCCCGCGAAATATTTAACATTTATAAAACATTATATGTATTTCATGTGAATATTAATTGAAGACAAACTCTAAACTAGTCTTAAAAGTAATATTTTTTTACATCTAATCCTATATTTCTTTTTAATTCAATTTCGCGGATGCGCGCTGGGTGCGTGTGTCATGGCCCAGCAGAGGGGGCGCCGTAGAGCAGGTACGGAATGAGAATGTATGAAAGACGGGCTTACAAACTACAGTTCCCAAGGTGCACTGGGGAGGAACTGCATTCATTATATAAGCCCCGCCCCCACGTGAATCTTTGCTTGTCACTCTAGTTCCAGAGACCTGCCGAGAAGTCACGTAGTTCCTACTCCGAGGTAGGATACCAGATACTGTACAACCAGAAGGAGAGTCCCGTATATTCTTCTCAGCGCGGAAGCGCCGCGATGCCTGCAAACGTTCCAAAGCCGTTGCGGGCTTTATCCGGAGAGAAAGTGATTATCGCTCAAACTCCCCGAAGCTAACCCGCGAGACGCTCGTATTTTCAACCGGGGACCGACGCAGGCTCTTCTAGACATAGGAGAGCGCTGAGCATGCACCCAGCTCTACCCACTACTCCGTTGCCTTCCAGTCCCAGATACGGAAGTAGGGGGGTGTATCGTCACTATCCCGGAATGCCTTCTCTCAGCGTGTTGTTTGTTCCGAACCTGCAGAGGCTCCAAGTCCCGTGTAGGGCTGAAGTACCTTTTTGCCACTGATTTCTTTACCGACCACCATAGCGACGCGACACTGCAGTGGTGATTCGAACTCCTCCCTATCAACAATTCGCTGTTCCCTTCAGTTTTCCACTTGCCAGAGTGCCTAACCTTGGTCCAGGAACGGAAGGCTGACTACATTGCGCGCTTATGATAGCGCCGGATTTCAGCAAGAAACTGAACATCGTTGGTGCATAAACTCTCAGGCACGCGACGGACGGATAAGTATCCATTTACCTCTATTTACAAGACTGCATGATAGAAACAATCTAATAGAGGTGGTATTTGTTTTGAGAACTCGCCTGTTGCCATGTCCTTCTCCTTGCTATTATCATTGTAAGTGACAACCTGTGGATTAAGGATGGGGAGGGGGTTAGGAAGTGCATGACCTTGAAACCTGCTGAATGTATGTTGTATTCTTGTTGCAGGGCATAGGGATAGAAGCCCGAAGAGAGAGTCATCACCTTTCTTGCCAAGCGGGTCCGAAGTGCAGGCGACAACTCTGTTTTTGTTTCCTTTGTCCCTTTTTTCCCTTCCCCGGTAGGGGTGTCATTTGTGCCGTAAAGATAAACTACGCGCAGGTGTCACCTCTTAGGGGAGGAGCTGTACCCGGCTTTCAGGTTAGTGGCTCTCGTTATATACTAGACCACGACAGCGTGCTGCGTAAGCGAAGGGTGCGCGGATCCCATGTGACCTGCAAAAAAAGAGATTTGATTGGTTCATTACACTTCCTGTTCTAACTATTGAAAGACCCCACCCATTTCAATCCTTCTTCTTTCACCTTCTTTGGAGGAGCATCTCTTTGCAGAGAAGAAGATTTTTTGGACTAAGTTTACACTTAGCTCTAACTTTTTTCTCCTAAAAATGGTTTCAGGGCAGCAGGCATCACCTGCATCTCCTCATACATCTGAGGATGAATTTCTGGAGGAACCAGCACGCACACCACGTTTTCCTTCCGTGGTGTGGATTATTTTTACTTTTCCCGAGGGGCAAACGAAGACCAATGCCACCTTGGTCACGTGCAAGATTTGTAAAAAAGTGGTGTCTCGAGGGGATCCGACAAAGAAATACTCATGCGGGACAGCCAGCATGATGAAGCACCTACGGTCCCTTCATCCTGTCAATCTTGCACAAGAAGAATGCCGAAGGATGAGAGACACTCCTGCTCCTGCGCCTTCCACCTCATTGCAGCCGAGCACTTTAAGAGTGCATCCGTCAGCCCAAAACTTGGACATCCATCCTCAATTTCAATTTTTAAAAGTGCTCTGCACTAAGTGCAATGCGACTTTGTGCTACGGGGAGCAGTCGATCGATCTGATCTGCCTCCGGCAAGAAAGTCACCATTGCTAGTTTTTTTTTTCCCCTGAAGTTCATTGTTTTGTTCCTCCTGTTTTTTTTTTCCACAAAAACCAAAAAAATCACAAAATCGTTGGAAACCCCCCCCCCCCCAAAAAAATATAAAAGAAGAAAAAAAAAGTTCTTCTAAGAACTAACTTTCCTGGGTTAAAAAAAAGCTAAATTTCTTTGTTAGTGTGTGAAAGTTTAGATGAATGTATGTGTAGTACGTAATTGACTGAATGAATGCATTAGTAGCGTATGGAGAATGTATAAGTGCAGAACTATGAGGAAGTGCTGCAGCATCACACAGTGACCTCAACTGCAGTGTGCTGTAGTACTTCCGAAGCACAGGGATGCAACATATGTACATAAATATGTTGCAAATCTATGCTTCTCTCTGCACGGCTGCTTAAACTGCAGCCATGTGGTGACACAGGCACCCTTGCACCATAGTGCAAGGATATCTGTGTCATGTGCTGTTTGTTTTTCTGCAGGAAGACACACCTTCCTGCACACAAACAATGAGAAAATGCATTTTTCTCCTTCAATGTATGCTGAACATTTTAGCATGCATTGAAGATATAAAAATGTGGAGAAATGAAAACAATTCTCCTTGTTGTGCTTTCCTACACCAATTTTAGAATGGTGCAGCATTCACACACATATCGAGATTTATGATTTCTGATAAATCTAGAGATGTATCTTGTTCTATGAGTATTCAGTGCAATCATGCACAACAACACTTATAGAACACCCTTTCAACGCAAAGTGGTGTGTATGATGAGGTTGTATTTACATGGAGTAGAAAAAGTACACAGAGTGCCTTTTCCTCTCTTTGTAAATATGAAAGAATGTCTTGCGCAATAACTATGTTACAAAAAGTGACATATTTCCGGTTTTAAAATTCCTTGCGAATGATAGAAGGTAAGCACAGAGTTTTGTCTGCAAAGATGTTCAAAGAAGAATGATTGAAATGATTGCGGTCCTTCAATAGGTACAATGGGAAATATTATGAACCCCTCAAATCTCTTTTTTTGCAGGTCACATGATATCTGATTATGGTCAGATTTCAAAACTACATAGGTATAAACAGAGTGTTTTTAGAAACGTGTTACAACTTTGTAGCTTCTTGCAGACCTCCTCAGTCGGCATATTGAGACTTAGTTAAACTTACCTTCACAGTAATAGGAAAACAAAATGGTATACATTTTTTTCAGATTTTCATTGCAATCTAAATTGATATAAATTGCTTATTTTAAAATTTGGATCTGTGAAAGAAAAGAAAAAAACATTATAACCTGTAATAATACATTTTTTACAACACAGCATAATTTCCACAAAGTAATTTGTTTGCCTTTTTTGCTGTTCTCAGAATATATTGAATTTCACTAGAAATAGTGATTTCAATCGTACTCATCACTTAACAGCGGGCAAAAAAAAACAATCAGAAAGATTGTTAAAAAAAACCAACATGCTATTCTCTGTGAAATACAAGAAAATACAAATCACACATATATGAAATGCTTACAGCTTACAAAATTTTATAACTTTAATTTATAAAAACTGTAAATATTGCTGCTTTAAAATATTCACCGAATCAATGACCACCAAAAAGTCCATAATTCAAAAATATACCATTCCTTGAGGCCAAATGGTTTTTTTACACTCCTTCTTTATGTAAATTGTCCAATGGTAGTCCTATTAAATTCCTCAGAGAATGAATTATCTTCCTAAAACTTTGACTTTAAAAATATTAGGTAGGAATTTTGTAATTCCCTAGGCAAACATTGTTTAAAAACCAACTGGGAATCATTACAAAGTGTCCAGCCTTTGTTACATTTTAGATAGGCAGTGTAATGTCCAGATGTAGTGGAAGGACCATCATGGAAAATTATAGGAATTGCTACAAAAGTCCTTCCTGATATTGATAGTTGTGCTGCTACAAATTGCTTTATTAAAGTATCCAATTTTCTTCCATCAGCTGTACAACGTTGCATCATTAAAATTATGCATTTTCCATATTTTGTTAAGAATAATGTGGATAACATTTCTGATTTACATTGGCTACACTCCATGTTTTGATTTGCACCTTTAACTAATTTATTGAAAGACGCTAACTTACAGTCTGGTAATGTTAAATAGAGAAATCTCTCAGTGTCTACATTGGTGCTAAATGTATACATGTAATTTTCACAATGATGTTCCCATTTATAAGAAAGGCCAAAAATATTTTCTATTTCTACACCTTCATTTTCAAAAATGGTAAGCATATACATTAAAAATTCCTGAGCATCTTGTTGGTTATTTTGTGAAAATTCTGTTGAACCAGAACACACATCCAAAAGACTACGAACATCTGAAACAGATTGTATTTTACTTGCATCTGTTGTCAACTTTTCATAAACAGAATGCAACAGAGAACAAAATCTTTTTTGCCGATTCTGCATAATTTGTTCTCGCAAACCTTCCAGATAACAAACAACATTAACCACTACATTAGCATAGCAGTTGACACCTGAACTATTTTCAAACTGATAACCAACAATCTCTTCAACAGTGTCCAATTTCTTTTTACCTGCAATCACAACATTATCTTGTTCTTTTCTCTTCTTGTCACCTTCAGAACAGATATTGTCTAACCTTCTTTTTCAACCAACCACACGCTTTTCAAATACAGGATATTGACCTAAATTTGGAGCATAAACCCTTCTTAACCTATTATACTCTTTTACACAGTTTGCATCTGCAGTAACCTTCGTCTCATCAAAATCAATCAAAAACAAACCAGATAATGTTCTGACTCGCGACAAAGCAACATATGCCATACCCTCTTTAAATACGGTAGATTCAATGTTCACCAATGCACTGTCTACACTTAATCCTTGAGATTTATGAATAGTCACTGCGTATGCCAGAGAAAATGGAAATTGTTTCCTACCGACATATAAATCTTTAACAAGCAAAAAACGAACTGAACAACGACCAATTTCTTTAACTTCATCAATCTGATCAAATTGAATTTTTAAAAATTAAATTCCTTCTTTTTTCTGATAATTCACAAAATCCACCACTTTACCCATTGCACCATTAACTAAACCTTTCTCTACATCCAAATTACACCTTAAAGTTACCCGACAGTTTACACACGCATATAGTGTCTTTTCTAAACCAGCAGTTTTAGATATTTTTTTTTCTAAACAATCCAGTTTTGATCTCGACTTTCCAGTCAAAATAATAGTGATTACTTCATGCTGTATTTTATCGATGGCTTCCATTTTTACAATTTCTTCATTTTCCAGTTTCAATAGTTCTTCGTTGAATATGGAACACTCGCGCAGTGTTGGCATTAAGCAAATCACTGATTTATTTTTAGCAATTTCCACGTACACTTTTGCACGAACTGCATTTTCATTAGGAAAGACATTGCAAAGTAATCGACTCTCCAAAGCTTGTTTGCCTTGTTTTGAAAGAATTCCAATTCTTATATCTTGACGAATGATTGATTGATTGATGTGGAACTTGTATAGCGCAACTATCGCCCTACGGGCATCCTGGCGCTTAGACTGATGGTCCAATATCAAGGGTGACAGAGGACGAGATAGAGAACCTGCCTCGATTAAGCTTTGGGATATAACCAGGTCTCAAGTTCAATGGGAGCTTGTTCCACATGCCAGAAGCAACTATGCTGAAGGCCCTTCCACCTACCCTAGAGCGCTTAAATCTCGGGACTACCAGTAGGCCGGCTGTAGAAGATCGAAGTTGCCTGATTGGTGATTGGCGAACGAACTTGTCCTGTAGTGGGGCTGGGCCGAGTCCATGCACTGCTCTGAATGTCAGACACAAGGACTTAAAAAAGACCCTTTCCTTGACCGGAAGCCAGTGTAAGTCCCTCAATGCTCTGGTGGCCGAAGAGCTGCGTCGCCTATCGAGCACTAATTTGGCTGCTGCTGACTGGATCCTTTGCAGTCCATGGAAGATATACTGCGGGGCCCCCAGATACAGGGAGTTGCAGTAGTGAAGCCTGCTTAATACCGTGCTGCGTACCACTGTGGCCCGTGACTCCCTAGGAAGCAGAGGTAGGAAACTCCGGAGCAGCCGCAGCAGGGCAAAGCAGACATTGGCGGTCTTGCTAGCCTGGGATACCATCTGGAGGTCGTCATCAATGATCACCCCGAGATTACGTACCTTCCTGACCGGTGTAAGGGGTCCTTCCTCAGGAGAGAGACAGAATTCGGGAGGGAGGTGTTTATGGATCCTGGATGGCGAGCAGAAGACCACCTCGGTTTTGCCACTATTAAACTGGAGAGAATTCCTTCTGAGCCAGTCCGTGGTCTGGTTCATGCATTGTTGAAATCGGTCCATGGATAGTGCGTCATCCCCTTCTAAGGAGAAGGCCAGCTGCGTGTCGTCAGCGTAGTTCACCAGGCTGACTCTAAAAGATTTGATTAATGGAAACAGGGGCCGCAGGTAGATGTTAAAAAGGATGGGACTAATTGCAGATCCCTGCGGCACTCCGTACGCAACTGGAGACCTGCTGGAGGAGAAAGGTGTCAAGGTGACTACCTGCTGTCTACCTTCTAGGTAGGATTGAAACCATTGCAGCGCTCTACCTTTGACACCTATCTGCCTTAGTCTCTCCACCAGGACTGGGTGGCTCACCGTATCGAAAGCTGCCGACATATCGAGAAGCACTAGAATCATGGCATTCCCGTTGTCGGCACGCATTCGAAGATGGTCCAACATAGTAGTCAGAGCCGTTTCGGTTCAGGACGGAAGCCGAACTGATCCCTGTCTAGCAGAAGGTTCTCCTCCAAGAACTAGGACAAAGTCCTGCTTACTGACTGTTCGAGGATTTTCACCGGATATGGCAAAAGGGAGATAGGCCTGAAATTAGCTGGTACCAGAGGGTCCAGATTCGGTTTCTTAATCAGTGGGGTTACCACTGCTAATTTCCAGCAGTCTGGTACAGATCCAACCATCAGGGACTGGTTGCAGATCATCCTCAGCCAAGGAAAGTTATTGCGCCCATAAAGCTTCCATATTTTGTGGGGGAGAGGGTCTGGGGGAGAGCCAGAAGACACGCTTTCTATCAGGCTGTCAAAAGCCGTCTGGGAGAGTGGTTGAAAGCTGTCTAGGGCCGCAGTCAGTTGTAAATCTCCATCGGCCAGGCTGGTTGTTTCCTCAGGATCATCCTGGGTGTTGTCCTGTAAAGTATTTACAATGTTAGAGATTTTCTCCTGAAAAAAGGAGGCAATTTCGTTTCACAGGGCTTGCGAGGGGGCTATTCTATTGTTCATACAGTCTGAGTTAGAGAGGTCTCGGACAATCTTGAAAAGGGCTTTAGTCCCATTTGAGGCCTGTGTAATGGAGTTGGCATAGAAATCTGCCTTGGATCTCAAGATAAGGGCTTTATATTGTAGTTGGATTTGTCTTAGATCTTTTTTATCATCCTCGGTGTAGTTTCTTCTCCATTTCCTCTCTGCTTGCCTGCGAGAGAGTCTGAGTTGATACAACTTCTCATTGTACCAGGGCGCTGATCTTTTCCTCACCTTCTTTAATGGCTTTATAGGGATAGTTTGATCTAGGAGCTTAATTATATGTCCAGTGAATGATCTGTCATTTTCATCCACGGACTTATTGGAAGAGAAAAGACTGGCGTCCAAAGATGTAATTAAGGGGTCGACTTTAGCCAGTTTGGCCCATTCTTTATCCATCCTATAAGAGCACTGCTGGCGAGGCATATTCTTCCGACAGGGCATCACCATGCTCAGATGTATAAGGAAGTGGTCCGTCCAGTTCAAGGGCATTATATTTAATATCCTTGTTGTAGCTGGGTTAGCGAAACCCAGATCCAGGATATGCCCCTTCTGATGAGTAGGGCTGGCTACCAATTGATGGAGGCTCAGGTTTAGAACAGGTGTGCAGGAGGTCTCTCAGTTGGCTACCGAGGCCTCCGTCCTCGCTGAGGTTAAAATCACCTAGAACAGCCATGTTGGTGTGGGCAAGTTTTAAGTTGATGATAGTATCAGCAAGAAGATGGAATTGTGTAGTCGCGCCCGGGGGCCTGTAACATAGCATCCCCGTAAGTAAGTTCCCGCTAGGAGACTGTAGTGAAAAGCCCATAATTTCTATCCCCCCTACCTCGTCGACAAGGTCTGAAATCTAAGGTATCTTTAAAAATCAGGCCCACTCCTCCTCCTCTACCCGTGCTGCGAGGTTTGTGGAGGATTTTATATTCGCTAGGACAGGCCCCGCTCAAGCCAACAGTGGACTCAGCGGTGGCCCATGTTTCTGTTATGAAGAGTGCGTCTAATTCCATGTCTTCCAGGAGGCTTAAGAAGCGAGCGGCTGTTTATTAGGCCGCAGGTAAGACTATCGCCTACTGACTTGTGACCCTTTGGTAGGTTTAGCTGTAGTAGTTGATCTCTACTATATGTCAATCGCCCTAGATGGCTAAGTGGAAGGGCAGCATTTCTGGCGCTGGGAGCGTCCGGGGCGCGGACGGGGCAGACGGGCTTGCCTCTGGCGCGCCTCAGGCGCGCCAGCGGTGCGCCCGCTGCGCGCTTGCATTGGGCGACTTAAATAGGTAGTCGACGATGTTCCCCGACCGCTAGAGCACCTCCCAAAATGGCGACTGGCAGTGGCACAACAACAAGTTCACACACCCAAGATGGCGGTCCTAGAGGGAACGAATGGTCGTCACGCTAAATCAGCGTGTGTAAAAGATTTTTTATGGTGCAAGTAAGTGGAGGAGCGATGTGGATCACAAATTGTGGGTTCACTTCCAGTATTTAATAAAACAATCAAGCAAGAATGGAACAAGTAAAACAGCACCTCTCGGTGCTCTGAAGTTTAAAACAGTGTTCACGGCGCGCAATCACACACTCTGTCTCTCGATATTAGCCTCAGTCATCAGGGCTGCGCGCTTGCATTGGGCGACTTAAATAGGTAGTCGACGATGTTCCCCGACCGCTAGAGCGCCTCCCAAAATGGCGACTGGCAGTGGCACAACAACAAGTTCACACACCCAAGATGGTGGTCCTAGAGGGAACGAATGGTCGTCACGCTAAATCAGCGTGTGTAAAAGATTTTTTATGGTGCAAGTAAGTGGAGGAGCGATGTGGATCACAAATTGTGGGTTCACTTCCAGTATTTAATAAAACAATCAAGCAAGAATGGAACAAGTAAAACAGCACCTCTCGGCGCTCTGAAGTTTAAAACAGTGTTCACGGCGCGCAATCACACACTTTGTCTCTCGATATTAGCCTCAGTCATCAGGCTACTACCATACTACCATATTCAGCATCATTTGCCTGTCGCATATTTGTTGTCAGTTCTTTGTATTCAAAATGAGTCCAAATGTTCACATTACCAACACTGCCAAGAGACTTTCTGGTATCTTCATGGGCTAGTGTTTTAAATACCGGTTGTCCTTTTACCGGAGTCAGTTGCAGTAGATCTCCAAAAACTATGACGTGTTTTCCTCCAAATGACACGTCATACTCTGTTTTAAGAATTTGCTGCATTCTTAAATGCACAAAGGCAAGCATCAAGTTTGAGACCATGCTCACCTCATCAATAATGAGAAGTTTCATTTTCTTCAGGACTCTTGAAACTTCACAACAAGCTTCTCCAGATAGCTTGTGGCATTCCAATTTGTTCTCATGCTCTACTGGCAGCATTAGTAAACGATGTAAAGTAATTCCTTTAATGTTATGTGCTGCCAACCTAGTTGGAGCAGTGACAACACAAGACAAATGTGAATCAGTTGTTTTCTGCAGATAACTTGTAATTACTTTAATTAAGAAACGTTTTCCTGTTCCAGCTTGACCACTCACATACATTCAGATAGGTTGAAATGATGTACATGATCACCCTCTCTTTTCATGAAGTAATCCATGGTCAATCTGCTCTCTCACTTGCTGATATATTTGTTTCTGTTCAACATTTAGTTGTTCTTCCAAGTTTCCTAACTGTATTGCATCTTCTTGAGCTTGATACATTGCTGTTTCCACCTCATTCATTGCAATCGCTGCTTCATTTTCAACAATTGGTTGTCCTAGTGGATCTTGACTCGGTGCAGAAGAACTTTGACTGTCTTGAGAACTGTCTCTAGCAATCTCAGCTGCAATTGTAGCTTCTTGATCAATTTCATCATTCAACATTTTGACATAATTTGCGAAAGCACTGCATTGTATGCTATCTTTAGAAGCATTAAATGAATCTTCATAGCTGGGAAAATCTCCAAGTAATTCCTGTTCTGAACGCCATGGTTTGAACATTTGCAAAAGGGCTAAATAGTAAAATTCCCTTTTGTCAGCAGTGTCGCAACTCAGTTTCCTGTGATTAATTAAATTTCCTTTCTTTTGTTTCACCAGACATCCTTCGGAACCAATCACTGCATATTTTCCATCGTTAATGCTCTCTGTAGTATTCCGTTTAAAAGTGTAGTTTTGCAGCACTTCATAGAGACACATGTTCTCAAGATGATGACTTCTATTTGGGTAGTATGTGTCCAACATATTTGTTTTCAAAATATCTGTACTTTCTGGTTCATTTTCTGCTAAATATTCAATTTCTTGAACAGATTTCAGTACCCGATTTTGCATTCCTGCAAGACCTAGACTCTCCCAAATGATTCTTCTACTTTTGAAATATAGACTTGCAGATGATAACCGATCTGAACATTCATATGCTCCAATTTCACGATGCGATAACATCTTCAAACTGCAACTGTATAACTTCTTACTTAGAGTCTTCTCGTGAGAAATCTCTTCCCACTTTTCTTTCAATTCAGTCTTTTCTGATTTAGTAATGTAAGACGTTACATATCAAGCAACAGCAATGGAATTGTCCGCAACATACTGAATATCCATGTTAGCGTTCCACATGGATAAAATAACTGTATTGTAGTCATTTACGTATTTCGATTCTTCGCTTCTTCTTAAGTTGTAGGTGTTTTTCGGAGACTTTCTTGTGATGGTATGTCGCATAGCTGATATGAAACTGTTCACTCTTCCTTTGGATAATACAGGACGTGGAAATCCAAAATGACATTTGGTATAGAACTTATCCTTTGACTTGTTCTTTCGTCGACAGTATTTTCCACATCTGTGGCTTTGAAATCGTAAGACTTTTTGTTTTAAGTTTTTATCTTCTCTGCTATTGGGAAGAGCACATGTAGCATAATCTTCAATGAAAGACAAAACAGTTTCATCTGAATCTGTTCCAAATTTGGGTCCGTCCTTGATCCATAACAACATATGTATATGAGGAGCACCTCTTGCTTGATACTCCTTTCTCCAAAAGAAATCCACAACATCTCCAAGAGGAGGATTCTTTTTATTGCAGATGAAAGACATCATAGCTTCAAATCTATGATTGCAATATCTGCATACATTGACAGGATCCAAAGAGCACAATTCTCCAGGTGTCTTGTATTCAATATTTTTTATATTGGAATTTGCCTCTCGAAGAAATTCAAGTAAATCATCCCAAGCATACTCAGCACAGCTTAGTGTAACAAACCATGTAGGAGTTCCCAAGTTCCGTAGCATACATTTCAGTTCTCCATGTCGACGGTACCAATATTCATTAGTCCCACGCTGACATGCCATCAGATTAATCAACTGAGATTCTAAATGATCATCTCTCTGATGCACTTTATCCATAAAATCCTTTGCAGTTACATTTTGAAGGTGCATTCCAGTTTTTAAAATGTGATTTACTGCATATGAAAGTCCAGACAAGTCACTTTCAAACAGAAGATGAAACATATAAGGGATACATTGTCGACATCTTGGATCTTCTGCATATAATCTTGTTGTCCGATATTCAGATGCAGGAATCTGCACAGGACGTTCATCATATCGTCCACCTTTTCCTTTTGGAAACAACTGCGGGAAACAACGAGCTTCCAAGCTTTCTTCCCATGCACTCATGGGACTGTTGCTTTTTTCATTTGAGACAACTCAATTGTATTCCTCATCACCTCTTTGGAATGAAGTGGATGTACACTGTAATGTTCATAGAACTCTTCACATCTGGACATGTCCACTTTTTCTATTTGTCCACTTATTGTTTCAGTATAATTCTGCTAAATCTATTTCTTCTTCTCCAACAAACACATTTCTATAGTACTCATTATTTTTTAACAGATACAATGACACCTTTTGCACTTTTCTAACATCCACTAACTCTTGCCAAATTTTCTTATTCTTAGAAGGAACACCATTAACTAGAATGACTAGTGGCTCATTTTCTGCATGGTCTACACCAATAGTTTCAATATTTTCCTTAAATCTAACGGTAAATACACAACTCTTCCTTTCAATCCTCTTTGCAACTCTGATGGAGGTAATTTACCTGTTTTGGGCTCCATACGAACAATAGCCTGAAACGGGTGAACACATTGTATGAGAATAGACTCATACGTATTTAAATCTATCAGCTCTGGTGGAATAGCAACCAACTCTAGATTATTATGAAAAGATCTAGCAGGCATTTTATTCTCATCTAATTTGTCATAACAATATTTGCAAATACGCTGCTCAGATCCCAAATCAAAACAATCCTCTACCAACAAATAAGTTGCAAATTCCATCCACTTATCATTATCTTCTATTTCACTTTTTAAATACAGATTGACACCCCTAGTCTGATTTTTATAGTGACTTCGCCGACAACAAATACAAGAAACATTTGGTCTTTCACCTGAAATTACCTTAAACTTTGTGATTTCATCCTCATATGTCTCTGTAATTACAGGTTGTACATTGTCTTCAACATTTTGTTCTACTAATGTGTCAGTTTCTTCACTCTCTTGCTGAGGACCAAAGTAACAAAACTCAATATCATCACAGACCTGCTTCACATCTGATACTGACCCACGCAAAAGAGCACTGTTCAACACACTTAACTTTAGTGCTGGACTTTTTGCATAATACAAACTTCTCACTAACTTCCGTGTAGGAATCTCCTCTTGACCAAATAAAGAAGGTTTGACACAGGAATTCCTTGAAGTAAATGCAGGTTTTATTCCAAGTAATAGGACCCATCCAGTCCTACATCCAGCTCATCAGGACAACAGTTATCTTTTCCCAACCGTCACAACCAACAGCCCACGCCTTCAAACCAACACATTCCTTATCCTAGGTAACAGCTAGAACACTCCTACCTCATAATGAGAGGCTAGAGGAACCAGATGACACAAGCTAGACATCGCTGTGACAACCAGAATCCCACACACCTCCCTCCGATAACATACAATAAAAACAGATGAATAAAAATACGTTCACAATAGTAGAAAAACATTTCCCACCAAGAATCCCAAACATCAGGAAACATAGTCTTTTAAATATTCCGGTTTCCTTTGAACCCTAGAAGATTTGCGTGAGAAGTCAGATATCCCAGATTTATTTCCCAAAGTAATCTTCACCTTCTCATCCAAAACTGTATTCTCCGACTTCTCAACCAAATCTGGACACACACAAATTCTACCTAAATTCCAAATTTTATGATCATTAGTTCTAACAGCATTACTGAAAACCTTAACAACATGCAAAGGTTTGGAGAAACTTACTTTAGAACCTGGAAGTCTTACAACAACCACATCCCCAACCTTGACCTTCGTATGCTTGGTAGATTTCCTCACATCAAAATTCTCCTTCCTGTACCGACACTTGCTCTCCTCTCTTGCTCTCCACTCTCCATTGTTCTTAACAGGAGAATGACCACACACAGAGTCCCCCAACCGTCGAACCCAAGAGGGTTCAACCTGAGTGCAAGGAGCCCTACCCCTAAAAAGAACAAAAGGAGACTGACCAGTAGAACTATGAGGAGTCATTCTATACTCTTCGATTTTCTTCAAAACCTGTTCTTTCCAGTTCCTCCCTGAGCTTTTTGCTAAAGAGATCGTCTCCTTAATCACTCTATTAAACCTTTCCACCATCCCATTCGTTTCTGGATGGTACAAAGCACATTTCTTGTGAGTAATACCTCTATCCCTAAGAAACGTCTCCATTTCTTTAGAAACCAGTTGCACACCATTATCCGTTAGGATTGACTCGGGATAACCTTCTCTACCAAAGAGATTTTCAAGAAAACGAATCACATGAATAGTCTCTATACCAGAAGTGAACTGTATTTCAGGCCACCTAGAGAATAAGTCCAATAAAACAAAGATATAATTCTGCTGACCATTGAAATAAATGGGACCCACAATATCCAGAGCCACCTCCTTCCACGGACCACTTGGAAGCTCCCTTATGACCATGGGCTGAACCCTAACCACTTTTGATTTTTCACAAGTAGCACACACAGAACAATCTCTAATAGCCCTCTCAATGCACATATCCATTCCAGGCCACCAATAAGAACTGCGAAGTCGCTCCTTTGTCCTAGACATGCCAGAGTGCAATTTATGTGCTAAATCAACCAACCTTTCCCTTAACTCCAAAGGAGGTACCAAACGTGTTCCACGTACCAAAAACCCATTGAACACACTCAATTCATCCTTTACACCCCAAAATTTCAAAGCTTCAACCGAGCCAGCCTTCTTTTTACACCACCCTCTCTGAATCAAACTCATTACTTCATTTAAAACAGGATCCTGAGCTAATTTCTCACGCCATAATGCCTCATCAATAATGCCATCATCAACAAAACAGACATGCGAATCACCCTCAGTCCAATCATCAGCGTCTTCCTCTTCATTATAACCATCCACTAACCTAGAAAGTGCATCTGCCACTGTGTTCTCTATACCAGGAATATACCTAACCTGAAAATCATACTCCTGAAGTGCTATGACCCACTTACTGATCCTTCCTGAAACCTGGTCAATTCCCTTCTTCTCAAAAATTTCACACAGTGGCTTATGATCAGACCTAACGATAAACTTCGTACCCCACAAAAACTTCTTCAACTTCCTGACCGCCCAAAATACCGCAAGAGCTTCACGCTCAATTACAGAATAGCGCGATTCCGTATCCTTTAGACCTCTCGAAATAAAAGTAACAGTTTCCAAGCCATTCTCACCCTCCTGTTGCAACACTGCACCCAACCCTTTCATGCTTGCATCTGTAGTTACCACTGAAGTTCTTGATGAACAAAACCCTTTTAAATTAGGTGCATCACAAAGTTTTCTTTTAATCTCAATAAACTCCTCATCACATTCCCGAGACCAATGAAATTCCACACCTCTCTTCAATAGAGCTCTCATGCTCGAGCAATGTTCAGCAAAACCTTCTACAAACTTATTATAGTACTCCGCCATCCCGAAAAATTTCATCAATTCCTCCCTTGAAGAAGGAGAAGGCATGCGTGAAATTGTATCAACCAAATCAGGCTTAGGAGAGATGCCCTCACCAGAGATCGTGTGTCCCAAATAGTGAATGGATGAGGTCTCAAAATGACATTTCTCAAGTTTTATAGTTAGGTTGGCATTCTCTAGTCTCCTCAACACATCAAAAAGTATTTCCCTATGCTCCTTGAGATCTTTGGCAAATATCAAAATATCGTCCTGATAGACACACACCCCATCACAACCTTCCAGAACCTTCTCCATAGCGCGCTGAAATACCGATGCCGCTGACACTAAACCAAACGGCATTCTGACAAATCTAAATGTACCAAAAGGAGTGACAAAAGAAGTCAGATCTCTTGAAGACACATCCAACTCAATCTGGTGGTATGCAGATGCCAAGTCAATAGTACTAAAGACTTTTGCACCCCCTATCAACATTAGTAATTCAGAGATATTGGGTAGAGGATATTTATCAACAACCACACACTTATTTAGTTGTCTTAAGTCCACACACAAACGAATGGAGCCATTGGCTTTGCGTGCTGCGACCACCGGAGCAAGCCACTCTGTACTGGAAACCTCTTCAATTATACCTCCTTCCTTCAATTTTTCCAATTCCCTCTTCATCTCATCTCGCACCGCCAAAGGAACACCCCTAACTTTGCATGTTGAAGGTTTAGAGTTAGGGCGTAAAGGTATATTCAATTTAAAATCCTTTAGACAACCTAACCTTCTCTAAACACTTTTGGAAATTTACATTTAATGTCACACAGAATGCCTCCTTCAGCCTCAAGATGAACCGTTTGAATTTTCTTTTTAAGAATAATAGGAGTGGAACTCCCTGGATCCAACATAACTCCCAGATCAGCTTGATGAAACCAGCTTATAATGCTGTCACCCTTCTTGGAGACATACACCTTCCCTGTTACATATCTATCACCATATTCAATCAAACCCATGAAATACCCACTCAGTGGTATAGGTTCACCCCCATAGGCCAACGGACGTATATCTGGTTTGAGTAACCTCACCTTTCTCGCAAGCCTCTCTTGGTAAAATGTTTGTGAGACAATGGTGATTTTTGCACCAGAATCAAACAACACTTTTGTTTTCTCTCCCTCAACTTGAATTACATCCAAAGGTGAAGATCTATGTTCTCCTGAGTTATTCTCTTGTACATCAGCTTGAACTTGAACAACAATTTGGCCACACACAAAATCTTCGTCTTGAAGTCCAACCCCCACAGTTCTGACATTACTGGAAACATTTTTTGTTTTACACACAACAGCAAGATGCCCCTTTCGCTTGCACTTAGAGCAAACTGCATTCAGCGCCGGACATTTTCTATCATTTGCGTAATGACCAAGTTTATCACACCTAAAGCATTTAGGAACAAATGTTTTTGTTTTACTCTTAGTCCCCTCAGCACTTATAGACAAGTCTTTTGTACCATTACCTATCTTTACAACCTCAACAGATTTTTTCCCATCATTTTTTAAGGTGTCAACACACTTTAACGAATGTTCAATTCTTTTCGCAACTTGCAACACCTCATCTAAGGAGGGTTCATCTCTTAACCAGAGTTCATCTCGAACCTTCTCCAAGTTGCATCCCAACATAAACTGGTCCCTTATCCTTTCCTCCAAAAGCTGTTCAAACCTACAGGAGGAAGCAAGCTTCCTTAGTTGAGTAACATATACTTCTACAGATTCTCCCTCATTTTGCAGTCTTTTGGTAAACTGATAACGCTCCAGTATCGTACTCACTTTAGGGAGATAATGATTATCTAATTTTTTTATACATACTTCATATTCATTCACCCCCTGCCTTCAACAGCCGAGAGATCAGCTAGATGATCAAAAACATCT